>NW_023416290.1:54135346-55385346 GCF_014176215.1 Rousettus aegyptiacus
GACCCATGTCAAGGGGTACTCAAGGGACAGCTGTTTGTGGGGGTGGAGTGGGGTCTCCAACTTTTGAGAGAAGCCTCTTACTGTTTGTGGGGTTGGGACAAGAAAAAGGTGGTTCTCAGGAGCCAGTTGTCCCCAGGCCAACGTCTTCCAGCGCAAAAATCCCAAAGTCGGAGAACTCTACATCTGAAACTGGCCTTCTAGATTGTTATGACATTATATTTGTCAAGGTAGGAGGAGAGATTTAAAAGTTTATTAGCTTGACGTGTAACATTTAAATATTTAGACATATGGTGGGTGGGCCTCCATTTGTACTCTCTCTGCCTGGGCCCTGCAAACGTTAGGGGCAGGCGCGCTGAGAGCTGTACTTGGAGACTGTTTGAAATGAAAATCAGTGTTTTCCAAACCATAAAACCAGTCTAGGAGCTATTAATAGGCACCCCGCACAAAAAAAGACTTGTGATAAGTGAATAAATATAGATCACACTGTTGCCTATTATTTAGTTAGCCGTCTCCTGTTGGCTACAACGATCATTGTTATTACCATTTTAGTAGGAATAGAAGTATCATTATATCCCAACCTTTATAGCATATCTTACTGTGTTAAATTATTATAGCTATCTGTTTATTATCGGTCACTCTACTAAAACATGCGTTCTATGAAAAGGTGGGCTTTGTCCAGATGGATTGCTTGTTCCTGAGGTGTCTAGGACAGTATTTAACACATAATAAACATTAAAGAAACACTGTTACATTAATTTGGGTGTTAGAACACACTCACGGCTCGCAGGCCTCAGAGATTTACAAACGCCAGGTACTTTTTACCTGTGACTGGTCGGGGTGGCCTTGCAGCCCCAGTACTGCCTACTCCCCTTCTTCGGGCATAGCCAGAACAAAAAAAAAAAATTAAAATGAAACTTTTAAAATTAAAAAAAATAAAAAACGGGCCATTTTCCATGTTGGTGCCTTGCAGGTTGTCTGCAAGATGTCCATTAAAATCCTCAGAAAAAAACATCATGCTCAAATGAGATTGGAAAGTGCTACATCATCTCATTTAATCCACAGTGGGAGCTCTGACGTCCACATTTAAAACTGCTGCAGACTCAGAGAGGTTTATTAGTCGACTCAAAATCACAGTAAGAGATAGAATGAGCTTTGAATCTGGAGAGTTCAACTTCCAAGACTGAAATTGTGACCATTAAACTTTCCAAGCGTAATATGAATTTGCTCGTGTTCCCTTCATCAATTGACTACATCAATAACTCATAGTGTCCACCCCCCCAAAAAAAAAAGCTAAACTTCATGACTTTTAGTAGTTTTATCACTTAAGCACATTCGGCAACACATGGCTTTGCAGGAAAAGCCTACTATTAGTTGAAAACCACCATCTATACCACCCAAATCACTTCCAGCTTCCCACCCAAGCCAACATCTTTATCGGGTATCTTGCAAGAATCATTACCCTCTGTTATCTTTTAGAAAACACTTATGTCAAGAGTGAGCTCTATGTCCCTAATAATGCATCTTGCACATAGCAAGGGCTCAATTCACATTGAGTGAAGGAATAAATGAGTGGAGAATGAATTACTAAAGAAAAACACTGAAGCCGTATGCTTTAACCTACTTCTATGACTTATTCCTGGTACTATAATGTTAGATAAACTTGTGAACGACTTAAGAGTTCCCCACTCATTTTTCTGTATTTCCAGTGGAGAGAATATCTACTCTACCCTCTTTGCAGGACGTCTGTAAAGAATAAATGAACTAATAAGAGCAAACGAGCAGCATTTCTACGTAGCAGGCATGCTCTAAAAAAGTCGCAGGCATAATCTTATTTAATCCTCACAGTCCCTAGGAAAGGAGTAGCAGTATTTATCATTCCCAGGAAGATGAGACACCAGAAGGTTAAGCGACTTGCCCAAATGTGCTTGGCTTATAACTGGGAAGAACACAGTAGTTTGGCCACAGAGTCTCTGCTCCTTACCATCTCCGCGTGTATAACATTTCATTAATTACAAAGCACTATTCAAATGACAGAATTTCTTATTATTAGCCGCTCTTCAAGAACAGACACAGTTCCTCCACTTTGGACATCCAATTCTTGCCCTAATTGCTCTGCAGATCTGTTTGCCTTTTGTGCTCCTGCAGTCTAACTAGAATCTTGGTTTCTAGGGAACTAGCAGACGGCCCCGCCCCTTTTATTAAGCTTGCTTGTCGGCTTTGTCTTCTGCTGCCCTCTGGCCCGGTCTTGGCAGCATAAACCTAGGTTTTCACAAACAAAAGAAAGCAGAGGCCCTCTGATTGCTTCTTATTGGATCTGCATCCTGAATCCAGCCCTCCCAGCCACCGTAGCCCCAGGAGCGGTGTGTTTAGAGCCTCCCTGATTGAAACTGGCCAGATGTTTGGAAATTGAGATGCTCGCCCAGGCCGCCACAAAGGAGCCTCCGCGATGTGAATTCCGGATGGCTGGCAGGGAGGGGGAGGGGGCGCGCAGGGCCCCATAAAGTGAGCAAACAATAAAGAGATGATTATAGGTGTCTCACTTCAGTGCTAGCTGGGTAGCGAAGCATACCTGAATTGAGTTTTAAGCATTAATTATGAATTTAGTTCTCCCATTTGGGAAATGGTGGTTTCAGCTTTCAGGATAGCGGGTACAGTATTATTTTCAAATGAAAATTTGAGAACTGGAGAAACAGAGGTGCCTGGTTGCGAGACCGAGGCCGTTCGAAATAAGGCTGACTTTTGAGGAAGCAGCACACCATAGCGGAGAGAGTTGTGAGTCAGGGTTCACATCCTGGGTCCCTCGCTGGCCAACCACATGACCTTGAGAAGTTCTTAGTCTGTTTCCATCTTCTCCATGACATAGAAAGTATGCACCTGCCTTGAAGGGTTGCTGCGAGTATAACAGGACCTCTCTCTTTCGTTATTTCTACACTTTGACGCTAAAGCCAGCGTCAAGATTATGGAGAGATGAGGGATAAGAGAAAAATACATAGGGAAGATTTAATCAAGCTAGCTGTTATTAATGAGTCATTTTACAAATGTCTGCTTTTCTGACTGAATGTGCCCCCTCTGCCATTGGGCCTCTCCCTATACTTTCATAGATATTTTCTGCATATTTTTTCAGACCATCAAGGTTCCTCAATCTTATTGCATCCTTAGCATGTCCAAACCAAAAGACTTGGACTGACCCAGATCCAAATCCTAATTTCATTATTTGTAAGTTTGTGACTATAGGCAGTTTTCTTAACCATTCTGAGGCTCAATTATCTTATCTGTACAGGAGAAATAAGAGTAATATTTATCTCATAGAGTTGTGAAAATTAAGTGGGACCATATATATAAAGTGTTTATTTCAGTGGAACATGGTTAACACTCAAAAGAGGGTTATTATTACAGTATTAGTATTAGTATTAGTATTAGTATTAGTATTAGTATTAGTATTAGTATTAGTATCATTTCAAATATCTGCATCTATTACATAGATAAAATATCTAGATGAGATGTAAATTTTGTTTTTAATATAACATTTAGGGTCATGAAGCAAAATTTAATTAAAAGTATTTGTACTTGCAAAGCCCTTATAATCTTCACATGATCTTAACATGCAGTTCTGGGGTCAACAACCCCATAAAGAAATAGAACATGTTACTGTTGAGTGGACTAAGCCTCAGAGATTTCAACTGACCCGTGGGACATTGAACAGCAAGACAGGGACAGCTGAGATCTTGAATGCTGGAAATGGCTCCTGGTTTGGCAAATAAGCGGAAGCAGCAGATGTGACTTGAAAAATTTGGCAACCAAAGCCTGTCTAGATTTGATCTTTCCTGTATCTGCTTCCCCCATGTCTTCAACGCATATCTTCAGTTCCAGGGTTAGACATACTTAGAGATCCCTCAACACACTATGTCATTCCATCCCATCCAACTTTGGACATAGGAAAGAAGCCACATGTTCCATTGGCCATCTAGGTGACACTGTAGATAGCAATATCCTATAAAGAGGGAGGCCAATGGTATAGGCAGTAAAGCATTTGTCTTTAGTAACTTAATAGAGACCATTTTTTTTTTCTTTCCGGAAAAGTATTTTAGAGATGGAAGAGACCTCAGTTCTACTCCATTTTTATATATGAGCATATTAGGGCTTGGGAAGCCAAACTTCAGCCCCAAGACCACCTCACAATGTAAAGGGAAAGCTGGGAACAGAAGCCTGGTTTCTTGGTCCTCCAAACCCTTTTTCTCACGGCACGTTGGGATCTAAAATGGACTAAACACGCTTTGCAAAGGACTTCAGCCTCATGGCTCCACTTTCCCGTGTAGCAGCATCATGTGCCTTTGAAAGAGCTGAGGGTCAAAAGAACTGTTTGCTTGTAATTGTCTCAATAAATTTTAAAGAGATGTTATTACATTGTCGTGATTAAGAACTGGTAAGAGTAGATGCAATATAAGACCTTGGCCATGAAGCTTAATAGTCCTTAGCTGATGGCCACCTGCTAACTTTTTCCTTTTTTCTTTCTTTTCTTCTTCTTTAAGAAAGAACAATTCCACCCAGGACTCTAAGGTCTTGGATCCAGCAGCACTTTATATTTCCTGCCATAAAATTCCTGGACTGGAGCGGCTGCCAGCTGAAACGAGGACTATGCAAATAAACACAGGAGTTCTGATCCCCACAGCACAGCCAGCCGGGCCCAACAGCCCGAGAGGTAGGCGGAACAGATCTCTGTACAAAGAGATGTGACCTTTCGCACACTTTGAAATTCTCTCGCTGTTCTTATTATTGTCTAACACCTTCTTTTCCCTTCCTTCCTTCCTTCCTTCCTTTCTTTTGAGCAGAGTTAGGAGAATAATGTCAGATAGCACCATCATCTCCTACAGTTGGCAATGGAATTGTGTGAATCCCGGCCTCTATTTGACGAGCAAAACATAATTATGACAGCACTATATATTTAGTGCCCACAGATACAAGAACTAGACTTGGAACTTTACTGACGTCATCTCATTTAATTCTACCCTACGAAGTGCTTATTACTATTTCTACAATATAGGGGAGAAAACGGTCTTAGAGAACTTCTTAAATTATTTCCACTATATCATGTGGTTATGGAATGCTAGGATCCATTGACTAGTTGAAATGAAGGATCTATTTATCCGTCCATTAATTGATTTTTTTTCAAATCCCTAAAATACCCATAAAAAAAAACCCAGCAAATATCTCGTCATTAATGCAAAATTGTGTAAAACGTACAGTGTTCTCCCTCAAAATCCTAGTACCTCTTTGTAACTCATCGTGAGCCAACACTCACCACGCCTCTAAGTTCAGTGCATTTTGCTGAGAGCACTATTGCTATGTCCCTCAGCACTCTGACAATTCACGTAGTATTAGATAGTTTTCAAAGTTGTCATGTCCACGGTCAGATCTCCTTTGGTATTCCAAGGATTCTCACAAAAGCAACTTGTGCTTCGATAAGTCAAGCCACCTAAATATTACACATCCAGTAGAACCGTTTTGTATTGCGAGAATATAGGAAATATCGGCTGCGTTATGTAACAATACAAAGCAGTGAACAGTGGCAACAAAATAAAAAAACAAAGGGATAGTCTGTCCACTATGTAAACGCCTGGCCACTCAAGGTCATCAAAGTTATTATTGCTTAGAAGCGATAAATCAGATCCTAGAAGCGAAAGGTGTCTGGGTTCTCTGGTCTCATTTGATATTAGACTATGTTTCCAGGTTTCTGGTAGCATCAAGCCCCTGCAAGCGTAATCTGATAAGAATCCTTTTCAATGAAAGTATAGGAACGACAAAGTCAAATGCTTCAGAGGGGAAAATGAGTCAGGGAAAGAGTGAAGCCGTGCGTAGAGCCAAGTAAAGATGCACGAACATTTCAGCAAAGGGGCGGCTCGTCACCAGAGTCTGAAGTGCAAATGCAAGATAACAACTTGCGAGGCGGGCAGGATGCAGGCAAGAGAGAAAGGACACTTGTCTGTGAGGCGCTGAACAGCTCCGGGGGCAGCGAGGCCTCGTCTGAAAACCTCTGGGCTCGGGCAATGCCACTCGTGTCGTCTTTCTTCTGTCGGAGCGTTTAGCAGCCTGCATTAATTCCCGCTGCGTCGTCTGCCTCCCCTGTAAGGGCCGTGCTCCCACACGAGAACTATTTCTTATTCAACTCTGGGTAGCCAGCACACAGAGTGCACGGAACGGAGATGGGGGGAAAACACAGACATTTAGGTGTTCTTCCGCCCACCTGCCTCCCCTCTGCCACACTCTAGACTGTCTGGACTCCAGAAAGAGACATTCTCTGTGCCTCTCACGTAGTTAATCTAAGCGATAATATTTAATACAATGTCTATTCCTGGCAGAATCATCTCCGCGAGCAACTTTTCCCCCTAAAGGTAATAACTTTTCCATTCTAACAATTTGGCCTTCCTCAAATAGAAGGTGTCGTGCCTTGTACAGACATTGTCTTTGAGAAATAGAGCAGATTGTGCTGTGTTCCCAAATCAGTGGTTTAGTACCCCCACCAGGGCAAAGGGGGGCCCCTCAGACAGAAGTTGGGGGGGGAAAAAACATGTGCCTGAAATAAAAGTGTCTAGAAAACTTGCTGAAGTTGCACCGAGGAAATAGATTTTATATTCATCTCTTGATTAGCATTCTAATGGTTTCTGATTCAGGTCTAACAGCTTGGAGAGAATATTATAGGCAATTGTGTAAATAATACAGGTTTTTTTTTTTCAGTGTGTCCAAATGTATAATTAAATGGATAATGTTACAGCTCCCCAAACCCACTAAGGCCTACTGCCTAAATGGAGAGCTTTTGAAATTTCATCCCAATACATGGTTACATGATACATTGCTTTTATGGCCCGCTGGGCAAATGACTAGTGGTTTGGAAAGAGTTTGGATGCATATTTATAGCAGAAAGCACAATGATGTTTGGAGGGCCACTAAAATCATTCTAGTAAATAACATGAATTATACAAAAGCATCTCTTTATGGATCTGAACTTTTCTGATGCAGGATGCGCATCAACACAAACACACTTCATCTCCTTAATGTTTGCAAGTAACTCTTGCTCCAAATTCTATGCAATCAGATGTCAGGGTTCACCAGATTTGAAGGAGAAATTCAATTTCTGATATCCCTCTGCTGTGTTCTGTGTCTTCAGGAATTCTCAGGGGGTGTAGTTTCCATGACTGTTCAAGTAGACCAGGTCTTGAACCCAAACTTTTGTATCTGTGTCCACCCTTTCACCCACACATCTAACAGGAACCTCTGACAGTGAGGACCCCTGACAGCGAGACTTTCGTTTGGGGCTCGGAAGGCGATGAGTGCGAATGGGGCTTGCTGGGAGGCCCTGTGGGTCTGAATAGTGCCAAGTTCAGAATCCGAAGCCTTGATGCTTCACCTTCTCTACCGGCCAGCTGTGCAACCTCAGAAGAGCCTCCTCACATCTCTGAACCTCAGTTTCTTTATCTGAAAGTACCAAATAAGCATATCTCCCCTTGCCGCCTCACGGTTTCATTGTAATAATTGAAAGAGGAGGTACACTTCAAAGCGGATGGCTCGTAGCAAGCGATATCGGCCCACGGTCAGCGGTTTATAAAACAAGTACGTTCTGTTCATGACTTCACTTATTTAGACATGATACTAGGTGGAGTCCTGTGCTAGGAAGTAGAAATAAAACAACAGCAAAGAGAGAGGTCTCTGTCCTCTGGGGGGAGTTTACAGTTTAGTGGAAAGAAAACAATTGAATGCGATACAACACGTGTCACAACAGGAAAAGGAAAAAGGGCCATGGGCGGCGACAAAGCATTGGTGCAGAGCCAGACTGTGGAAAGACTCATGAGCCCTGTGGACGGGACGGGCCCCAGCGGTTCTCCTCAGCCCTGGCGGGGAGCGCAGCCTCCAAACCCCCTTCCTACTACCCTCGGGCCTTTCTCCAAAGGGGCCTCGGGATTCCTTATGTTCCTCCCTCCTCTGAGCCTGGCCGTCTGCAGCTGCCTCTCGTCTGGCCAGGCAACATGACCCTTCCTGGGTAATGCCCCCTCCGCAGGCCTTCGGGAGGTTATAGAAGGTTCCGTTTCAAATACACTTGAAGTGTAATATAAGAAGGACCCCACCTGGGGAAAAGAGCAGCACGAACACCATGCGTTTCCCAGCTTAATCCCTCGGTCTTTTCCTAACCGGGAGAACTGCCCATTAGTGGGTCTGGAAATCGAAGTAGTGGGCTTTGATCAGCAGTACGCCGAATAAGACAATGAAGAAGATAGAACAGGACAGAATAGGATAGAAGAATAGAATAAAATAGGAGACAAGAATAGAATAGAATAGAATAGAATAGAATAGAATAGAATAGAATAGAATGGAATAGAATAGCATAGCATACAGAGTGCTTGGCTTTAGGAGTGGGCATTATATCATGAAATACTCTATTTCAGTTGCATACATTTGTATGTGTGGGCAGTGAGTTGCAATGCAAAATGAACTCCTTGCTGTGAGTCTCAGTCAGAGAAGTCTGAAAAACACTGCTCTCGCTGAACCGGCATGTGAGCTTTAGCCAATTTTTTTCCTGTGGGACGCTATGTTAATAGCTGTTTCACAAAGTAAAATTGACGCTAGCAACTCGTGAAGGATCAACTATAAACGCGTTTTTAATATCGTCATTTACATTAATTACATGAGCCAGGTATTGTGTTTTTAAAGTGCGAGGACCTATCGGTTTTCCTTTCATTGAATCCCTCGGTCTGAACGGCCATTATTGAGCACACACGCATGTGCTGGAAATGGAACAACAGGAATACAAAAAAATGTTATTCTTTTAAAATATAACTTAATTACATTTTTGAGAACACACACGTCTAAATGTGAGTGTGTATAATTACGGCTGGCATTATACATAGGAAATGGTGTGCTTTACCAGAGAATGAAAAGACGCCGCCAGGACCCCTGGGTGTGTGAAACGGGGACCGGCTGGGAGCACCGAGCCGTGCATTACCGTACACCATTTATATTATAATCACAGGTTGGACGATGTATCTTTTCAGCATGTTTGAGCATAATTCAGTGTTTATTATTCATCATGTATAAACTCAAGAATGACTTTGGGTTCTATTAGTACTTTATCATCAAAAAATATTTTTTTTTTTGTCGAGAAATAAATTTGGGAAATTCTATCGAAACTGTTTTAGATTTAGGAGGGACCTGAGTAAACACCGAATCACCTCATTTTCAGGTGAGATTATGGAAACTTTGGACAGTGACATGTCTCAACACACAGCTGTCGTGTGTTGAGAACATGCGCCTGTTACTTATATAAGTAGTTTAAACACATGATCCTATTGAATTCTGACGAGAACCATACAAGACAGGTAATATATTCTTCAGATTACAGATATGGAAAAACTAAACTTTGAGAGGCAAAATCATTAAACTAATACAAAGAAAATATCACTCCATGTTGCACAAGTAATAAATGGCGGGACAGGGACCCGACCCCAGGTCTGTCCGATTCCAAGTCTGTGACGCTCACTCCTCACTGTCCCATTGCCACAAAGGACGGCACTTATTTGCTGCTTCATGCTAGTCTTTCCCTCTGCCCCCTACTTGTTATCGATTATGGAAAAAGGAACAGCTAATTTATACAGAAAAAATCCAAAACCCACGGAACCATTTTTTGTAAACAGAAGGACCGCTTTGCTGGAAAGACCCAAGTGCCCTTTCTCTTGTATAATTCACACTACTGAAAACGGAATATGAACCATATCATAGGTCCTTCAGGAAGGTCGCAGGGAGGCACACAGATTCTACCTACAGATCCTGGTATTCTCCAGTCAGATGCTGAAGTTTATATTTAGAGGAAAATAGTTGGAAAGCCAGCCTTGGATTTGGTTGTCAGCCACAAGCTTTACTTGAAAAGCCTTGAACATTCAAAATGATGAAGACACTTTCATCCTACAGACTGTTTCATTCCCATTTGGGTTTGCGGGACTATGCACGCTCTGTCGGTTAGAAGCTAGAAACACAGGAGTAAGTAAGGACACCCTAAATATCCACTGGACACCTTCGATGACCATTCTGTGACTTCTCAATGTCCTGAACACTCCAAGTATACACCCTACCTAGTCTTGGTGAAGTAAAGAAAAATATAATACTTTGAGGCAGTGTCTTTGGAGATTTAAAATATTTTAGAGGTATACTTCAGACCGATACTTTAAAAGACAACAAATCAAATGGATCCTAAATCACATTGCTTTTCTTAATGTACCTTTCTTTTAAAAATAGATCTGCAAAAGGTTAGAACTGGATGGACAGTGACAGAGCATGTGACACAATCTGCTTACGTCACAAGCGAAGCCACGAAGACTCCAAGTGGGGTGTGACTGGAAAAGTGTCTCGACTCTGACATTTCAGTTCCTGGGTCTCTGATTTCATCACCACGGTACCTGACTTTGCTGTCGACTGGTTGGACTACAACTCGCTTCTTGCAAAATCCAGCTCCTGCCTCGTAGAAACAGGGTAGGTGGTTGCATAAGGCAAGCATGAGATGCCAACGTAAAGCATAGCGAGTTACATCATTCAAAGACTCTCTAATTTTTACATAGGAAAATTAGAGGAGAAATTTTTAGAGGAGAAATAGAAGATATACTAAGTGTATTCCCTAAGAAGAAAAAATTCCAAGAGTCTTTACATCCTTAGTTTGCTTTAAAGGGAGCTCCAAGCAAGAATAGAAGAGAACAATGACGAGACCAAAGCCAGGATTAAGACAGAAGAAACTATTTGAATGGACAGGCCTCAGTCCTGATTAAGTCCCCACGTGTAAAGGCCCAAGTCAAATTCTCCAAGAATAAAATGTGGCCTTCTGTTAAGTAGGTTCCTCCACGGAGTCCAGGGGTACTACTCGTGGCTCCTTTATGTTCCCATAGTGTGAATAACGAGGGAGAAAAATATATATATATAAGTCAGCAGTGGGTAGAGGGAGGGACATTGGCGTCTCCCTTAAATACCTTAATAGACCAAAGTGTCATCGCACTCTCCAGAGGGAACAGGTAGGACAGGAGCTCTAAAACATACGAGACAAGCTAAACCCCACAATTCTGTTCTGTAATGCCGTGAGCACCCTAATTTTGCAATGAGATAGCACTCAGGTGCACTGCCTTGTGGAACGTTCTCCCAAGACGCTATTCAAGAATCTGCAGCTCAATGCATTTTCTCAGGCTGCCCTCCAGAACCCGTGTTTAAGCCTCCATGGCAGCCTCCTCCTTCTGAACCGCTAAAAGCCCTAGGGACCCGCCTAGTCTAGCCTTCCTACCTTACTGATCAGCGAACCGAGCCCCCAAAAGGGGAAGGGCCTGGTCCAATAACACTGAGCCAGGAAGTGCTGGGGGAGGGGGTGGTTCTCTGCTGTCACAGACATCATCTCCCTGACGTGGAGTTAAGATTGGCTCTAGGTTGTATCCTTTATTTCTAATAGGAAAGGAAAGTTACCATGATAACAGGCAATAATTACTAGGGTCATCAAATGAGAAATTAGATTTTATCCCTCCTCCTCGTCCTTCTTCTTTTGGAGAGATTCATTTAAACTGAAGTGAATTTGGGCCTGAGCTACAAGATAGTTAGTCCTAATTCAGAAAGTTGGAAAAACATTTGCGAAGTGAGTAAATACGTTTACAGCTTGGTGGGCGATTCACTTGGAATCTCCGATTGTCTGGTTCCGTCTGTGTGACTCTATGTCTCTTTGCCTCAGGCCTTGCTGAAACAACAGAAAGCAAAACGACTTGGAGGTTTGTGCTTCAGCATCAAGTAAACTCACTTTTACCATCTACCTTCCATTAAACGTTCCATAACTGCTCATTTATGCGATTGTAGCAGGTGTCTTGCAGACCAAAAATAGCCCAATATTTCACAAGTGTTTGAGAATGAGGACAGAGAGCTAGAGCAAACTCAAGGGAGACTCCGGGTTCTTCTCTGTGGCCAAAGAAGTCTGTTAACAGGCGGCTCCATCTGGCTGTGGTAGGTGGTTGCTTACCTCACAGGTGCAAGACCACACACACACACACACACACACACACACACACACACACACAAGCTCTGCATATTTCATCTGGTTTGGGTTCTTCCACCCTTGATTTTCTGTTAATGATCAGATACCCCTTTGACTATATTCTGAGGAGTTACATGACAGAGGCCAACAAACCCATCAGGCTCAGCTTTTTTGGGTTCAAGTGCTTTTCATTCCGCACATGCAGGAGCCTCGTTGAATTTACCATCAAAGGACGCTGTCACGTTTCCATCAGAAGGTGCACTAAGAGTTGGACTACTGAACTAGATAACATCAAATCAACTTTCTGGTGAGTGTCTTTGTTTTAGCTAAATCTCTTATTTAGTAGTCATTTATTTATTTTTTTTTCAAAAGAATCAAACTCTAGAGGGAGGATGCAGGTGCTTACTAAAGAGTTGCATAGGACAATTAGGGGGAAAATCAAGGAAAAAATAGTCAAAAATTACAAATAAGCATATTTGAAACATCATCTGACAAAAGATGACTCAACATGAAATAATAGAGAGCTTTACTTAAATAATTGGATTCGCTTAGGAGGAAACTGGGCATCAGTTAAGTTCTGAAAGGTGTTGTCTCTTTCCCTTGTTTTTAATCTATGCCCCCCAATCCATCCCCACCCTAAACAACAACAAAAGAATTTTTGCTTTTAGGACCCATTAGGGAAAATGAACAAGTTCAGATGGTCAAGTTTTACATTTCTTTTAAGGGCTATAGCTTTCAATTTCAAAGTCTTGTCCTTAAAGGACATAGTTCTAAACACATAACATGTCCCTTCATGCTTCACGAGGAGCCACAATTCAACTTGTCTGAACACCAACTGGCTTTGGCTAGTGAGTAAACTGATTATTAAACATCGGCTTACTGTTGGAATGAAGGAAGGTCTAAGGCCATTGTTTATCACATGAGAAGTACAGATATTCCAGGTACGGTATTTATAATCTTTGCATTCATGCCTTTAGATATCTAAGTATTATTCCCGCTGTGCTTGGCTCCCACAAGAAGTCTGAAATCCCAGTCTTCCCTTATCACCTAACATTTGTCCCCAAACAGAACATTTAATTTAGTTTGCTGTTGTTCATGTTCCTGAGATGAAACCCTCAGGCTCCCCAAACCCTCCAGTAATGTCAGATACTCGAATGCTTTGGGTAAGTGCTATTATTTTTTTCCTGTTCTTTTCATTTCTGCAACTCATGGACAGGGCTTATTTCTACAACTATTAATCAATGGATAAAGAGGCAGCGCCTCCATGAAGACAGGATAACTCATAAAATAAACAACTTCAGAAGTAAGAATTTAGAGCCAGAGATGACTTCTTGGAGAACTTACGCTTTTTTGGAATCCACGAAGTCATGTAAGAGGCATCGTGCAGCCTTACCTACGAAGCAAGAAACAGGGTGGCTCCAGCTAATTTCTGAGTTGTAGAGCCTTATGACGATTATTTCAAAAGTCTTACATCATGATCATTTAAAAATATTATAAGTAGGCACCTCTCTAGCTATGGAGTCTACATTGCATTGGAGTCTTTAGTTAAGTTGTTTTTTAAGTCTTGCTTCCCAATGAGCATCAATAGTGTGTTTCTCTCTCTCTCTCTCTCTCTCTCTCTCTGGCTCTCTCTCTCTCTCTCTCTCTCTCTCTCTCTCTCTCTCTCATATTAAACACAACTTAGCATATTGCAGAAGGAAAGTTACTGCTTTTACTGTATCTACAGCTGTGCCTCTGAGATAGCACGTGTATCATGACCAATATACGGAAATGCAAGCCGTGAGACCTGCTCCCTCCTGCAATTGCTCTCCACGTCAGAGCAGCCCAGGTCAAATGTCTAAATGGGCAAAGTGCCACGAAAAAATTGAAGATAGTGTAAAATGAGGCAAGGAGGAAAATATAAATTATGAAAGATGAGCTATTATTACAAATGCTCTAAGCGATATGTAAAATACCTTAGTAAGGGTGACTTCAATTAGTTTCATTTTCTCGCTTAACAAGCATTCAAGAAGCAGTCATTTGCCAGGTGGTCACTATTGCTCCAGGCATCAGATTCCCTTCCAGGCAGATAGAAGTTGAGGAAGAATAGTGACAGAGGCATGTGAACTCTACTGGGGAATCAGATGCTTTCCCAGGCACTTTTCAGACAACTTTCCTTACACCTCATGCCAGGCTGCTTCACGTGGACTCTCTCACTGCGAGGGACATTGAGAGAAGGGAACGATATATTTACAGCTGGCTTCGCCTTAGACCAGTTATGATCGATTGCATGGCTTGGACCAATAGCAATCCATAAAAAAAACACACACACACACACATTTTTGTTAGCAAGAAGGAGATTACGGGTACAGAGTAGACAACTAACTGTCCACCACAAGGGGTATGGGGGCAACACAGAATGTTTCGAGGCCAGACCAAGGATAAGGACTTGTAACCTCTAACTCCTGGGACAGGGTCTCAGAGCACTATCTCCGAGGTCTTCTCCTTTTGGAACACACAAACACCACTGTGATCCCTCACTCAGCAGTTAGCGCTCTTCCTTCCTCCTCCACTCCGGTTTCACTTCTATATCTTTTTCTATCATTACGCCACTCTTCTCAAAATGGCTTTCAGCCTCCTGAGCAATTGTTAAGAGATTATATCTCCCTCAAAATACAGCTCACATTTATCTTGATCCTTTCCCTTGACCTGCCCAGTAAAAAGCATCTTACTCCCCATCGCGCCTGCCCCCGGTCCTGGGAATGTTGTCTACAGCTCTCTCATGGCACTGTGATGTACAGTTTTGTGCAGTGTCTCGTGCACAACCCAGAGATTCTTGAAAGCTAGTTAGTCTCATGTCAGTGGATATTTTCAAGCAGAGGCTAAGAGCCACTTAGCTGTGGTAATACAGAGGAGATTCAAGCATAGGGTAGAGATGTGGAGTAGATGAACTTTGAGGCAACTTCCAGCAGTCTCTGGGAAAGCACTCCGAGCCCGGTTGTAGGCCAAGTGCTTACTTACACGCCTGTATATACTCCTCATGCAATCCTAATAATAATATTGTTGCCCAAGGTCACAGAGTAAATAAGTGGTGGAGATGGAAGTCAAACTAGATCTGACTCTAGATTTGTTTCCATATTAAATTTTAAAAAGCTTAAATGAAAAGAAATAGGATTAACAGTTTCCACTACAGCATTCTCATCTTTACGGTAAGAAAAAGAAGAACAAAGTGAAAATCAATGACTTTCCTTGGACTGATGAGAGAATTGGAGTCACAAGGGCAAACCACCACTCCTGAAATCTGGAGAGACAGGCAAATCGAGAGTCACAAACAGGATCTTACCTGGAGTAGAAGCCCTCAGAACTATGAACCATTAGGACCATTTAAATGGTAGTTCTGATGAGTCATTAGGGGCTGAGGGTACACTATTTTAACAGTGAGAAATCCCTGGGGACGAAGTCTCAGGGAGGCCTACACTTTTATGGGTTTTATCTCTAAGAACCAAACTAGGTTCTCGTGATACGGAGTTAACAAAGACCCCTTGTGGCTCTGACAGAACAAAAAGTCAATGTTGTGAAACGTACTCAGAACCTTCGCCATAATGAAAGCCTACTCTCCAAGCAAAAGGGCTTGACGGGAGCCTTCGTCCGCTTGGTGGCAGGGCATTTGTCTGACTCCAGCTTCCTCTAGACTTCCTGTGTCACCTACATGGGAAGGAGTGGGAAGCTAGGTCACAGCCTCGGGGCACAGGCCAAACCCCAAGACTCATACTTAAAAACAAGGCTATACAACACTCTGCTTTCCCACGCCTTACCACCACACCCACAGGGCTCCAGAATAATGCCTGCAAATCACAGCTGAACCAGCTGTGAGATGCCCAAAGACAAGGAAGGAGGATAGATGAGGACAGTGAAGGACTTGGAAGGCACCAACACCTGCAGCTACAGCAAACATGAAACACAGCTCAGCTCCTAGCCATCTCAACCCAAACCTCACGCTGAAGGCCTATTACTCAATACATTGCGTCCAGCTTGCAACAAAAATTACAAGGTGTACTAAAAGGCAAGAAAGGGTCTGAGATTCCTTTAATAGATCTATCCGATTTGACCAGTTTATTTTTAAAACGTAAAAACAATGTCACACTGGGCTTGTCAGACTATTTAAGTGAGCAGCCTCCAAAATTTTTTATTGTACTTCCCATTAGCCAAAAAAAAAAAGAAAAAAAGTTAAAAGCACATCTTTCAGAAGATGTAGTTATAAATTCTATGCACTTGCCTCTTTTCTAATAGATTCTATTCCTTATAAATCACACAAAAATTAAAATAAATGAAATAAAAAGTATAAATGGAGGTTTTCATTTTTGTCCACTACACCTGATGAGTCATGTGCAACTTGAATATACATCTTGTTTTTAATCCACTAGTATGGCAGGCAGAATTCTAAGATCCTCATCTCTTGGTACCCACACTCGTATTCAATTTTCTCCCTTCGAATGATGGCAGAATCTATAGGTTGCCTCTAACCAACAGAAAGTGGTAAAGGAGATGGGATTTTCAGATGTGATTAAGGTCCCTAATCAGTTGGTTTTGCACTATTCAGAAAGGAGATGATCTTAGTCGAACTTACCAGGATATCAGGTGAGCTCCTTAAAAGAGGGACCTTTTCTTCCTTGGAAGAACAAACTTGAAGCAGGAGAAACACTCTCCACTGGCCTTGGAGATGCAGCCAGCCATGCTCTGAACTCCCTACGGGGATACCTGGTATCTAAGAGTTGCAGACCTCATTCCTATAACCACAAGGAACTGAATTCTGTCAACAGCTTGGAAGAGAACAGAAAGATCCAGATGAGAATACATTCCAGACAACACTTAGGCTGCAGCCTTGTGAGACGCTGCAGAGAGGACCCAATTAAGTGATGCTGGAACCCCTAGAAATGGTAGGGAATAAAGAGGTGTTGTTTTAAGCCTACAGATTTGCAGTAATTTGTGACACATCATAAAAAATTAAGGCACCTAGTCTTAGCAATTTGGTTGTCTCTGAGAGTACATAATTTTCAGTGAAAGGGACCTCTTAGATCGAGAGATGCCATTTCTGTGTGCTCTTTTTGAGTGCATATCAAATGGGACCCAGCCAATGGAATGTCCCCCCCGTTTCAGATTTTCTATGGCTCGGCTTCCTGAGTCTTACATCTCAGTCGTGGGGATCAAAGCATGACATCATATTCACTCATTTTACCTCTCAGAAGCCCCATAAGTTTACTAAAATTCCTCAGACTTAAAGGTTCTCAGTTACAGCTCCTGAAATGAGTGGTCATTAAGATGTTTTGAACAGGTGGTGGAGTGGGGGGAGGGGTGGGTAGGACATGGACAGCATCTTGAAGTTTCCACATCAGGAACAGGGAACGGCCAGCCCCAGAGCACAAACCCCTCTGCCCCGGCCCCTAGTCCTCCAATCGCAACCTCATGCTCTGCGAAACACACACACACACACACACACACGCACACGCACGCACACGCACACACACACATGACTCCAACATCACCCCCAACACACCCTCACATGTGTGTGCATGCATGAACACACACATACACACCACATTCCTCTTCCTCCCCACGACACACATTCTGCTGCTTCAGGGTTTCAGATGAGAGTCAAGCGAGGAAAACAAATTTGAACTAGCCTTCATATTTCAAACTCAACTATGCACCATAGAAGCAATGGACAGGAAGTTTTGGATACAAAAGCCCTTTTTTATTTTTGCCAAGATTTGGCTCTGGGATGCCTTGCACTCTGAGCTCTATCTGGATCAGCTTGAGAAGGGGGCTTCTGCTGGGGGCCAACCTCTCGCTGCAGAGAAACATGCAGTGACACCTCGGTTTAAGTCCCTCAGAAAGACAGAGGACCTGAAGGTGCATCTTATTTTGTCTCTTACTAACCACGTGGGCCTTAGAAAGCGATTCGTTTTCCTAACGTTCTACAAAATTGAGATACTAACACCTACCTCATAGGACCGCTACAAAGACAAAATGAGGTAAGGCGAGAGAACCCACCATAACACATGACAGAATCTAAAACTGTTTCTTGCCTGTTACATAAGCCAACGTGTTTCTACACTTATATTTTAGAATTAGAACTCTGCGTTTCAAATATTACCTAATCCACGTTGTCATCAAAACAGTTACCTGCTTGGATTTGGCTCCTTATTCGTGTATTTTATTTACCCTAACTAATGAGTGCCATTTTCAAGCACCAAATCACTCCTAATTAAATTCTTAACACTTTAAGGTAACATTTTGCAGTTTCTTCCTCTTTATGTTTCAATGTTGGCAGCAAGTCTGGGTAGCTCTTAAAATGAACAGAGCCATCAGGCACGGTGTTGCAACTGGGCAAAAACAAAGAAAAGGTTTCCAGGGACCTATTTTGCATTCCCCCTTATTAAAATGAGTGGCAACTCCCCAAAGACCAATCCATGTGTTTGGTTTTATTTAAAGTATACCTGAGTAGCCAATCCTGTTCCTCTAGATCAGAGAGGTATAAATAATAACTAATATTTGTAGAACACTCTAAGTTGTACAAAGTGTTGCAAACCTATCAAAAATTCTGTAAGAGATAAGGACAGAACTTTGTTGCACATGTAATTCTGGTTGGGTCACTATTCTGGGCACTTGTAACATATTTTCTCATCAAATCCTTCTATCAGCCTTATGAAGGAAGCTTTTATTACAGGTTGCCGGTGAGTGCAGGGAGGCAGGGTAAAGCTACACACGTTGCCCTGGATTCTACAGATTTTAAGTAGTTGGTCCAAAACTTGAATGCGTGATGTCATTTCTCTGTTTGCCAGAAAAAAAGGATGAATGTCCTTGACGGTCTTAGGAGAGCTATCTTCTGTGAGCTCAAACGGAGCAAAACTGTGAATGAAACACATTTCAGGGGATCCTAGTGACATTTCTGGTCTGATTAGTACCTCTCTCACCTTGTCATTGAGGCTTCTGGGGAGGCAAGGTCTATGGCTTCACCATCACTGGATCTCCTGTAACACCCAGACAGCACCCACGTATTCTAATTTTTAAATGAAGGCTCATGGAATTTTCTAAAGTAAAAAAAAATCAATAAGATATTATATAGCATGTATATGCATCACATATATACGTACAGGTAAAAAGGCACAGAAACTTCAAGATGAACCCAGCTCAAAGGATTAAGATATGTTTCCGTGGCTGGATGGTGAAGAAGACAGCACTAGCAGATGTTCAGATGACTGCCAGCTCTTCCAAGTTGAATGGTCTCTTCTGCTTTAATTTAGTTAACTTATCTATACTTCTCATGCATGGAAAGAAACAATGGAAGGCATTTTAATTACATGTGGAACCAATGCATTCATAAAAGATAGTGATAACAGGCCTAGGAAGTGTTTTTCGCTATTCCCTGGGATATTTCTCTTGATGCATGCTCACATTTGCCATTCTGGCGAAAGAGTTGAAAGAGACCGCTACTGCCTTTCTAGAAGAAAATTAAAGGGGTGATCATACGTTGTCACATTTGCCACTATGTCATTCTCCCAAGAAGGTACTTTCACATTCCAGTCCTGGCCTTATTTCTGGACCTATCAAGCTAAATGAAACCTAGTCTCTACCAGTGAGGAGTTTTCAAGTCAGAAGAGGGAGAAAAAGACATCTCGAACTAACTATAACCTGTGAAGGCATTTAACAACAAGTATATTGGATGCAGAGGAAATGGGGAGGCTTGCACATAAAAAAATCACATTTGGTCTCGAAGGATGAAAAGAATTTCAAGCTAAAAAGAGAGTATTCCAAATCTAGGGTACAGCTAAAGTAAAAGCTCAGCCTTGAAAATCTTTCTTGTGCTCAGTGAATGAAGAGATCAGAGCTTAGGTTCCACTGGGGGAGCCTGGGGGTCCAGGGCAGAGCAAGCAAGCAATCCAGGTTGAAGGAGTCCTCGTGGCCACACTAAGGCATTTGGACTTCATCCCATAGCTCTGGTGACTGTGCAAGACTGCGCCGGGGGGAGCCACAACTAGAGAAGCCAAGGCAGTTGCAAGGTTCTACAAATGCCAAACACGAGACGCTATGGTAATAGCACAAGAAATGAGTGAGAAAGAGGTCTTGACTTATGTGTGGAGTGAGGTAGAGAAAAGGGTCAGGATGACTCAGAAATTTCTCTGGATTGGGCAACTGGAGACTATTGCTATTTGCCAGAACATAAACAGGGAAAGGGAAGAGTTTGCTTCAAGTCACGAGGCAAAGGCCCAGTAGGATATAGGCCCTCGCCCCCAGCCCTCTTTAAAGAAAGGGACATACCAACAAAATATGAATGAAGTCCAAATCCAAGCACAGATGGGCCACTGTCCAAGAGTCATTAAAAAAGATATTAGAGAAAAAGAATGGTGGGACGGAAAGGACAAGGAGTCAGAGATTTGGGTTACATTGAGAGTTCTGTTCAGCGTTTTCCATGTGACCTTGAACAAATTAATTCCTGCACTTCCGTTTCTTTATGTGTAAACTGTGTCAATAATAGAAACTGATGCGATTTGTTAGTTGAAAATGTTCATGGAAATATAAGGCAAAAGATACGGGATAGTCCTTGAGTCACATTGTGAAGTCCACTCTGCCTTTAGTCAGGCCCTGTGGAGGATGAGGTGAGAAGGCCTCCAGGCCCCCTCAGATCATGAAGGCTGTACCCCCCATTTGTTGGGAGTGTCGCCCCCTCGGATCCTGCTCCTGCTGAAGAGAAATAACCCAACGGAGTGATGGCACCTTTGGGGAAGCGTGAAGCCAAGGATTGATCTACTCCAGGGAATAAAGACTCCCACCAGGGGTGGCTCTGAGGGGACACTCGATCTTCAGAGCTCCCCATAGGTCTCCACTAAAGCTGCATCCCAACTCCACTTCTCTCCCCACCCACTCTCAGTTGGTGACTCCAAGAGAGTTCCCTAGTGACTACTACATCAAACTAATTTACATCGAACACGTTTACTTCCAGGGAAACTCAACCCGTGGCTGGCCTTTACCCAAGGGCACCCAGATATGCATATCTTAAATAGCGTTCCAACTTCTAGATTTATGTCTCCGTCTCTGTTTAATAACAAATGCCATCTGTTTATCCCTTGCCAAATTCCACAGTGCTCCCTGTAAGATAACTCTTTCTGAGTTTTTCAAACTCGATGCGACCGACATTTTGAAGTGGATAATTCTGTGTTATAGTGGGGCCGGCCCATGCGTTGTGGGATGTATAGCAGCATCCTTGGCCTCTACCTGCTAAATGTCAGTAGCATCCCCAAGTTGTAATAATCAGAAATGTCTCCAGATGTTGCCAAATATCCCCCCTCGGGGGGTAAAATCATCCCTGTTTGACCTACATAAGTGTGTGCTAAGTGTCAATGCTTAATGTTGACTTGTGCCGATTCTCTAGAGATATTTGCTTGGTAGTGAGGACTTCTTTGGAGACACAAAGCATAAAGGGATGAATTTCTGTAGCTGGATTTCTTGTAATCCTTCCAATGATATTACATAACTATCTGCCTGATTCCTGAAAAGTAAAATTCAACTTGGTACTTTTTGAAAAACTCTTTATGGCAGACCAGGCTCTCAGAAACATTGGTGTATGGGGTTCCATGCATTACAAAGAAAGTGGGGGTATTCAGAACAGCTATGAAAGCTATAATTTAAGTACCGCATTCACATACAGTATGTCAAAGATTCATGGTACGAGATCTGATCTGCCTATCTACCCAGGGAACTCTGGGATATAAAGTCAAGCTGTCAAATTTCTATAGGAGAACCATATGAAATCCTCAATATTTGCCCATTTTTAACCATTACAAAAACAGTAACTTCACACGATTCAACCTAATATTTAGCCAGAAATACTCTAATAAAAGCTACAGAACACACAGTGAAAATGATTTTGATGCCACCTCTGGCTATGGTTGCCCAGAAAGGTTTTTTAGATGTCATCCAGATTCAAAAGGAAAGATTTCTATGATCAATTAGTACTATCTACACAGTGCCAAGGAAAAAGGTGCTTCTCATGCCTTGCATTTCTATCCTTTTTCAGAAGAGAAGAATATTACAGAGTGTCCTAGCAGATCTTTGAGGGGGAAGGGACAGGTGGAGGAGAATGGATGTGTTTCTGAGAAGGGCTGTGACATAAAAGAGAATCAAGATGCATGCAGCCTCCTTTCTTAGTCCTTTCGAGTCACTGCTTTCTATATAGCATGAAAAATCATTCTGAATTATCACAGGATGGCCCGGACAAACGTCTTCAGAACAAAGCAATAAAAATCTATGCTGGGCCTTTCCTAATACTTAAAAAATCCTCAAGCTTAATGTTTCTTTTCAAAAGGTGCTCTCGATCCAAAAAAAAGCCTCTTTCGATGGTATGTTCTAAATGGGCTAATAGTTTAGGACAAAGCACAAGGGGGAGATGTCCTTTCCCAAGCTACTCGGTTTATTATAAATTTTAACTAAGTCAGATTGCAGCCATCCGCACCCCCTGGTTTCACCATTAGCAGCTGGAGAGCACTTTCGCAGGTAACTTCCCAGAAACGTGCCCCATTTACCAATCTGTCGGTTCTCTAAATTTTTTAACTCATTACTGAGCACTTGCTATGGTCAAGCACTGTGTTGTGTACTGAGATTGGTTACAAACTTAGATATGACACAGCATCTGACTTCTGAGGCTTGTCACACAATGAAGAATCCAGAAAACTGAATAATAGCTTTGAGTTGATGTCAGGGAAGAAGCCTGTACTGGGTACCATGAGAACTCAAGGAAATTCCAGTTCTACCAGGAGTGTTGGGTTGGAAAAGGAGGCGACAGTTCATAAATACTTTAGCGAGGGGACGGGACACTTGACCTGAGTTGCGAGAGAGGAGTCGGAAGTTCACCACATGGAGGAGAAGGGTCGGACAGGAAGAGCATTTCAGTGAGAGGGAAGTGAATGGGTACGGAAGAGAGACGTGACCCAGCCAGGCACGCACTGAAATTCAAACCAAGCTAATGCAGAAGCCCAGGGTGTGAAGGGGCAGTTGGTGCTCAAGGCTATGTCACTGCCACTGCCGGCTGTACGTCCTACTGCCATCTTTGAGAACTGATAAGCTAATGAATCCCTGCACTCATGTCCTTATTATTTGCCGCCTCCAGTTTCAGTAACCCACCAATAACTTTCAAGTGCTCTCTGTTATCTGCAGGATGAAGTTCTTTAAAATGGCAAATGGGTCTCCCCTGATCTTCCCTGGCTAAATCTCCTACCGCCTCCTCATTCATTCGACCCTCTGTTAGACAAAGATATAGCTGGAGACATCTACATTTAAGGCATGATATGAAATAGCTGTGCAACTAAGGGGGCAGGTCCCTCTCTCATGACAGTTACCTGCCTGTACTATATATATACTGTTCTGCTACCTGCACGGATAACTGCTGCATGGATGGACTCCACGCAGTTCACCACAGGTGCCGGGAGATCCTACCTACAGGCTTCGTGCATCCTATTTTCTTTTCTCAGAATGTCCTTTCTTCCTTGACGAGCTGACAAATCCTTTCCCCTTCTCCGTAATTACACTCTGCCTCATGTTCTCTGGAAATCTTCCCAGAATCAAGCGTCCTGCTCTCAGAACGCACAGCCCTAACCTGGTAGTTCTTGCTGCTTGATTAGGTGACTACGGCTGCCTGTCTGCGGGTGGAATGCTGCAAAGGCTTAATAGCTGGTAGGGCAGGAACTTTAACTAGTCATAACCGATGTGGCCTGAACGCAAGCAACGCAGTCACACCAGCGCGTGCCAACCGAATTCCAACTCTCCTTTTCTCTACTGGACTGTGGCCACTGGGATTTCGTCTGGTTCATCTGCCCATTCCCAGAGTCCAGCACATAGCTGAGCCCTCAACGACATTCCTGAATGAATGGAGAACTGTTTTTTCCTGACACGAACACAAACTCTTCACTCTGCCTCCTTGGGCAGACTGTTAATGGGGTCCATTATTTGTGGAAGTGATAGAAAAATGTCTAGTGCCCTCTTGGGAAGCATCATTGCCCCGGGAAGCCTGAGTCTCCATTAGAACATGATCCTGGTCTCTGTTGCATAAACCTTTCTGGCAGTAGAGGATGGGGTATACACTGGATGCAGAGCCCCAAAGAGGAATAAAATTATAGTGGCTACTTTGCATTAATATCGCTAAAGTCTACAAATTGTCTTTTCCTCTCATGTATTGGTTCCAGATAAAATGACAAGCTTTTAGCCCAGTACCACTTCTAAAAGAAACAAGTTCTGCATTTTTGGCGGTTTGGGCTTTACTTCTTTGGTTGGTTGGCTGGTCGTTGGTTTTCTATTGTGTTGTTATTTGGTTTTTTAACAGCTGTTGGCTGTTGAGGTGATTTCTGCATATCAACCAAAGCCAGGTGTCACATGTGACATTGCATGGATCAAAGAAATTCCCAGCGGAGTTAAGTACCTATTGGTTTCCAAGCCCTTCGGTACTTACACCACCGGCAACTTAAAACCAAGAGCCTCTATCATTTGTTTCTCTTTCTTATGTGCTCCCTTGCCCTGCCTTGGCCCCGGCCCAAGGCTCAAGGTGAGTCACACAGTAAGTACTCAACACGTGTATCTTCGGCGCAATCGCAGTTGGCCTCGGAGGGGTCTTGCCTGTCAGTCTTTGCTCCTGGAGCTCTGGATCTGGAGGGAAATGGCCCCTGACCACAGCACTCACTGACGACACCTGGGGAAGCCGTGCGGAGGACGAAGCGGCCTCAGAGCAGAACACCTGCCACCACACACTGTTTGAAGTGGAATGCCTGTCAGCATTCTCTCGGCAAGAGTCTCTCAGCAGGGCCTGCTGCCTGTGTCGTTTCTATCCAGACAGCCAAGAGCGTTTCTCAGCACTCTCTTTAAAGGTGTAGCACTCCTATTTGCCTAGCCCTGTGGAGCTCTTGAGAGGGCTTTTGCTTCCAATGTTTGGCTTGTGACAGGGAGACAATGGAACACTGAAGGCCATTAAGACAAAGGCTGTCTTTTCCATTTGCTGGGACAATAGGAGAGCAAGAGCTTGCGGGCAGTAAGAATTTATCTCAAAATGAAGGCGAGTGTTGAAATATTTACAATTACTGCCAAGAACAGTTTGGTTCTGTCCAACTCTTAATACACATTCTGTATAAGTTAATGATTACACTTCCAGAAATGCATCCCATGAGAAACTTTCATGTGCACAAGATACAAGAATGTTTCTTGCCCCTTTTAATAGTAAAAAGGGTAGAAACCATATTAATACCCATCTAGCAGGAAAATTAATAAAAAGTGTGCTATATTAATATGATGGAATACTATGCAGCCATTAAAAATACCAAAGCAGATACATATGTCAATGAGCACAGAACTCAAGAAATATAGGGCTGAAATTTAAAGCAAGTTTCAGAATAATTATAGGATAGGATACCTTTACAGCTTAAAACAAAGCTGATATTATATATCAGGGGTTGACAAACTTTTTGTGTATAAGACAAGTAGTAAATATTTTAGGATTTGCAGTCCACATGTGATACCTGTCACATATTATTTTTTTGTTGTTGTTGTCTATTCTTTTTAACAACTCTTTAAAACATAAAAGCCAATCTATGGCCATGCCACCCTGAACAAGACTGATCCCGTCTGGTCTTGGAAGCTAAGCAGGTTGGGCCTGGTTAGTACTTGGGTGGGAGACCACCTAGGAAGACCAGGTGCTGTAGGTGTGAAAAATTTTAGAAAAATAAAATAAAATAAAATAAAATAAAATAAGAGATTGTAAGTTGACAAGATCTTTGAAATCTGTGAGGTCAACCAAGGGTTGCCTAGCCTAAATTAAATAACTAAATAAATAAATAAATAGCTTATAGTCTTTAGGGAAACAGGCCATGGGCTGGATTTACTCGATGAGCCACAGTTTAACTCCTGGTGTATTATCAATTTATGCATATATTTGTAAGTAAATGCATAAGAAAAGATAAAATGTATTCACAATAGATTCGTAATAGTGCTTGCCTCTGAGAAGAGATGGAACAGAATAGGATTGGGATGCAAGACAAAGGGCCATATTTATCTAGAATGTTTTTTTTTTCATTCATTACAAATCTGAAGCAAGTATGAAAAAAAGTTACCAGTGTTTCAGTTTGAGGTATTGGGTGCATGATATTAGATTTTTATTATTCTTCATAGATTTCTGTTTTCTAAAAATATTCTCCAAATAAAAAAATATGCAAGGAAAAAAAAGCAGCCATTCAGGGTATTTATTCAATGTCAGATCTGTGGCTTTGTTGAGAATTAGAAAATTACTCAAGAAACTCGCTCATTCTTTGTCCCCTGCAGCAAGTATGGCTGAGCAACTGCTCTGAGTTAGGTGCTCTGGTTGGTCTTCTCTAGCACAGGTGTGCACGTCATAAATAAATCAAATTCCCAAATGTAAAAACCCAAGGAACAGATCCTGGAACAAAGAAATGAGCAGCTCAATGACATGGCCGCCTTGGCAGGGTCCGCAGGCAACAGCTCTATCAACCTTTCACAGTCAATTTGCATGGACAAGATTCACCTTTATGGAGAGTCATGTTGAACCAGTGATTTCTCAAGCTTCATTAAACAATGAAGCTAAACACAAAGCATCACTGGGCTTTAACTTACTCAAGATATCAATGTTTCTTTTTGATATCTGGAATTACTATCAGAAATGAATGAACTAAGAAATATGCAAGTTCAAAAGGAAGAATAGCTAAGTGTTTCTCAAGAAGCTGAAGACGAATTTATGTGGAAATCATTAACTTCTCTTTTAGACTTTCTCCGGTGTTTTCTGGGAAGCCACAGAGACTCTGAATTAAAAACTAACAAATGTAAGAACACCCAAATCTATCACAGCACAGTGAAAGTGAAAATGACAGCAGAACTGCCATCTAATTCTTGGGACTTTTCAGTTGTTTGGAACAGAAGTCTAGAAATGAATGATTTTAAAGCCAAGCATCACTCCAGTAAGAAAAACTAATAATGCTTATATTTCATTATTGAGTGGTCAATAAAAATCTTGAAATATTACAGGTGTTGAAAATGTTCCATTTTTTTTGTTTCATTTTGTTTTTTTACTGAATTTAAAGATCATCTGTTAATTCCATGCCCGAACTTCCAAAGACCAGTAAGATCTCATAAATGCCACTGACTGGCTGGCTGGCGATGGCTCAGAAATGGCAGGTCCCATTAAACATTTTAATGAAATCTTTATGCAAATTTTGACATAATATAATGTAGCAAAACTCTTCTTTCTATTCCATGGCATTAACCAATATATCTTAGGGTGATTACAATACCCAATCTGCTAACTAATTAGGGACTAATTAGTCAACTTGTGTATTTATGAATGTTTCCAGTATCTTAATTGCAGGCTTGTGGAGTCTGGGGAAATATTTGTGCCTGTCAATGGGCTGAAAAATAACAGAGCATTGGATTACAAAGCAGTGATATTAAAGATTGGATCATAATAATCCTTCATGTCTTAATAGCATGTCAAAGTATACATATAACCTTTCTATCTACATTAGCTTATTTGATTTTCACACCATTTCCTAAGATTAGCATATTAGGACTTTTTTTAACCTGCCATTGCTGCCTGGCGTGTTGCAAGTCCTCAGTAAATGTTGACTGAATGAATCAAATGAATGAATATAAAATACTCAATAAATGTTAGGGTGATGATGAATGCAAGAAGAAATGGATGGATGGATGGATGGATGGATGGATGGATGGATGGATGGATGAGTAGATGGGTAGATGAGATATAATTTACTGAAGGGAAAAAGGCTAATCAGTTTGATCTAGTAGGACTATCTTATCTCCCCAATCTATCTTCTTTGTGAAGACAGGTTGAATTTTATAGTCAGTATATATGTCACAGTGCCTTGGTCTCAATAAATTGGTAATGTTAATGATAGTGCATTTTTATCTTCATTTCTCCAAATAATAATATTCATAGAAAATTGTAAGTTGGAATACTCTGTTAACCACTTCCCCAACACTCCTGGACACAGTGGAAATGCATAGCATGTATTCTATCCAAAATTATATAATTAATCTTCAACATAAAATAATACTAACACAATGGCTGACAAATGAAGCTGACGAACCTACTTTTCTCCTCTGTGCTGGAACCTCTTGCGAGTACATCTTAGCTACACTATAGTGGCTAAACATATAGAACATCATGTCTTTTGGTCTTTCTTGAGGTCGCGAGCTCCCTGGTACCCAGATAAGGATGGATCTCTGAGGGGCTCTGCTTCCCACTTACCTGAACTCCACCTTCCTTACTGCATACCAGTGGCCTCAGCTGAACTGAGACTCTCTTTATTGTGAAACGAACTCAGAGAGAGGGACTTCCTCTCCTTTCTCCAGCTCTGAAGGCAATCCTTTGTTTTCCTTTTCCCTGGAAGTTTCCTGCTCTACCACTTCTCTGTCAAGTCAATGGTCTATCTCAGTGACCACTATTATTCTTGAAGAATCCAGACTTCTTTCCCTTGAAAGTAAAGGTCCTCACTCCTGGCTGCACTTTACAAACTCTTAAAGAACCTCTGAAAATACCAACACTTGGGACCTACACCAGGGATTCTAATTTAG
Organism: Rousettus aegyptiacus; assembly: GCF_014176215.1. NCBI lineage: Eukaryota > Metazoa > Chordata > Mammalia > Chiroptera > Pteropodidae > Rousettus > Rousettus aegyptiacus. The sequence goes on from NW_023416290.1 coordinate 54,164,001, forward strand.
TTGAAGCAGAATGAAGTCTGGGGATCTACTTTAAACCAAACATACAGAACTTGTTCAGACTATTCTAATTGGTAGCCAAGGTTAAGAACCGTTACTATAGCATAGAAGGTCCCGCAGTGCACAGTCGCAAGTATTCTAAGGACTTTAATAATAACAAATGATTGTGTGAAAGAAAAGTCAGAGGTATAACCTACTGTGTCAGTCAGCAATGTGTAAGGCATGCAACAGTAACAAGTAAGCCCCAAAATATCTCAGTGGCTTGCAACAATAAAGATTCCCTACCCCTGCTGAAACTGGTGAACTGTGGCTCTGATCCTTGTCTTCTTCATTCCAGGGCAAAGACTAAAGGGCATCCCTTACTTGGGACTTGATGGTCTAGGGGCAGAGAGAATGGAATATAGAAGAACCTTGGATGGTTCTTAAAGCTTCTTGCTAAGGGCAGGTCTAGATGATGTCTCACATTTCACTGGCCAAAGTAAGGCTAGGTCCAACCCAGGGAGTGAGACAGTCCAATACTCTCACAAGAAAACTTTGAACACCAAAGTTACTAATAATAGTGACTTGACAAAGTAATAGGACTGAAAGAAGTTTTAGGTTTTAGAGAAAAGAATCTCTCCACTTTTGAAGGCAAAAGCAGAGGGTAAGATTGAGGAATAGCTTCTCTGCATCCATCATAGCCTCACAAAGAGTAGTCACTCAAGTCACGTTTTAAGATGGCTTTTCAGGGTGATATCAAGGAAATTGAGGCTGTGGCAAGAAATAAATAAGTAAAGCTCAGGCGAAAAGGGAAAATGTATTCTTTCTCTTCCTCAGCCTTTCGAAAGTTGGAAATCCTATTGGTTACGGGTACATTTTAGTGTTTCCATCTTTCTATAAATGCTACTTACATGGAGCTCCAGAGTTACTGCAGCAGGTGACATAAAGCCATCTGGAAAACGAGACTTCACCTGCTTTCCTGGACTGTCAAAATAAACGTGATAAACGACAAAGTACATACGAGTCTAGAACACAGCATAGTGTCAGTGGCAGCAATTTATTATTGCTGTTGTTTTCGGCCCTCGTAATCCTGTAAAGTAGGCAGATATCATTTTACAAAAGAAGAAACTGAGGCTTCGAGAGGAAAAGTGACGCACTCAAGGTCACATGTCCTAGGAGTCTGCAAAAAGAATGAAATGGCCCTTCTTTGTTACCTATTCATGAAGTAACAATGTTTCGTTTTATTTTTTCTTATTTTTATAAGGACAAGTGCTCATGATATAATATTGAGTGGAACAAAGCAAAAAACTGGATATACATTATAACCTTAGCATTTATGCATATGCTATATAGCCATACATCTCTAATTATATATGTTTACCTACTGAGTGCAATAATTCATTTAAAACGGAGCAATCCCTAGCACATTATAAGCACTAAATCAAGCGGTTATCATCCTTATCATTGTTATTATAACTATATATGCAAAAAAAAAAGATTGAAAAGACATATGCATGGCAATAAGTTCCTAACAGTTATTTTTCAATAGAGGAAATAGTGGTAATTATTTTTTATGCTTTTCAGCATTTTTTAATATTTTCATGATGTGCATGTTTTTTATAATAAAAACATAAATATATATGTTTTGTAACATGTATAAATTATGAAATTATACATATAAACATGGGCTGAGCACAGAGAAGATGAAGAATGTGCATTTCATTTCCGGGTAAGAATAAACTTTCTGTCGGAGAGGCCAGAGAGAAAGGAAACTGCTAAGCAAGGCAGCTTCGATAATGAGCTAACAGCGGTGCATGGCCATTGGCAGGGAACTTATAAAAGGAAAGTTTGAGCTGACAGCCGTGAGACAATGTGATCCTCAAATTATATTTTGACATCGGGGTATTCACACTTTAGAGAAGGATCGGTTTCATAATTTGCAGGGTTTGGAGAAAAATAAAAAATGTGGGTCCTTGTTCCAAAAAGAAGAGTTTCAAGACAGGATATCAAGCACAGGACCCTCAAAGAGCAGGGCTCAGAGTGATGCCACAGTTCACACCCCCAGGAGGCCGGCCTTGCTTCAGAGTCCTCAGCGTGCGAGTCTAGTCTACTCAAGATGATCCGGACATCCGCTCATCTCCTGAAGGTTAAGAGGAAAAATTCGGCAACTGAGGAGGACTTTAAGAATCTGAAGCATACCCTACCCATTGAAAATCCTCTTTTATGATCTCCTTTACATTACAAGTTAAATCAAAGCAGTTACTTTCCTAAGGGAGGCCTCAGGTGAAAAATGATGAATAGACCACAGACATTTTTCACTTATTCTACAAAAAAATTCGGCCAGAATGAAAGCAAAAGAATGACAAGGAATACAACATAAATCAACCAAAAGACGAAACAACAGCATATCAGCAATTTCAGCTACATTCCAGAAAAGTGAAAGTGGGTAGAGAGTTAGCATCTGACTCAGCAGATTAGAGAAAGTTACAGCCTAAGAGTCTATAGATGGCAATACTCCCAAGAAGGGAGTGAATCTGGCCTGCAGATCCCTGGGTCTCAGCATCTAGAAGGACCAGGAACGATGGAAGGCCTGGGCAGCTGGGTGCCGGTCTAAAGACAGCAATACCAGTGGAAATACTAAATAAAAGGTGGTGAGATCTACAGGACCCCACTCCTACGCCAATGAAGACTAGGAGTTTATAACTGAATTAAAGAGGATCACTCTGGTTTCAAGACCATCGGACACAGCCAGGGATAGCCAAGATGATTTAAGCAGGAAGTTAAGTGAAATTCTAGACTCACCTATGACACTTTAATAGAATATCTGGAGAGATAGCATAGAATACATTGGTTTCTTGAAACAACAACCCGCCACTGAGAAGGAACACTCGGGGAACAAGGAAGAACTCTTAGAAATTAATAACTTCATAATCCAAATAAATAATTCAGTAGCAGCGTAGTAAAGTAAAATGAATTTGCAGGACTGTAGAACAAAAGGGCAAAGAATAAGAAGTAGGAAAATGTTTTTAAAAATAGAGAAGTAGGAAAATGTTTTTAAAAAATGATTTCTGGAAAGAAAGAAGAGAGAAGAAGGGTACATAGGAAATCCTTAAAAACTGAAACTAAAGAATAAAAGGATGCAGAGGGGAAAAACAACAAATTAGATAAGAAGACTAGGAATTAGAACATCATTAAATTTCTCAACAGCTATACTATAAAACAGAAGATGGGTGAGAAATAATCAAGATTCTGTTTATAACAAACCTATAATGTAAATATTCAAACTCTCTGCCAGCTATCGGAGAAGAGTAAAGATATTTTCACATATGGAAGATCTCAAAAATTTTACTCTCCATTTCTAGAAAGCTACTCGAGGATAAATTCTAGTTAAACTTTACTCGACTGCAAGGAAAGAAAGATGGGGAATTCACAAAACAGGAGATCCCACATGGGAGAATGAATAGAAATTTAAGGAAAGTAGCTGTGTATCTATCCTAAAAAGAAATAATTCAAATTCTATTGCAAAGACAGAGGCTTTCAGAGAGAGTAAATTCAGTGAGATCACTGAGAAAAACCCTCCATCATTTTATTTGTATTCTCAATGACCGGCACATAAATAAAACTCAAAGATACTCAAAGAATCGACTAATTATAATGACCAGAGAGTAATTTCAAATAAAATATGTGGTTGGCAAAATTTATAGTATAGAGAGGCACGTATGAGATAATTTTATGAAAAGCATAGGAGAAGCTATAGGCTCCTCTGGGCTCAGAAAGCACATTAGACAATATTTAAACACTCGAAGCGCTAAAGATGACAATGCACAAGCACTTACAGCCATGTCGTTGGTGAAACAGGGGTGTGATGGCTTTCATAAAGAGAGCCATTGAAGCTGTGGTCATCCAGAGAGTCGCATGGAAGAGGTGGGCCCTAGGCTACGGTTCATAAGATCTGAAGAGGCCATAGGTAGGTGGGGAACTTATAACATCTGCAAGTATTCATTAAAAAAAAAAAAATGTATAGAACTTTTTTGAGTTAAAAATTAAAAATCGTGTCTTTCTGCAGCTTGTGTTCTTTGCTCAATATTGTTTCCCAAATTTTCCATGTCAATATGTATCATTCTAGTTCATCCATTTTTAAAGCTTTCTGGTATTCATTCCATAAATGTTACAAATGCTTTATTCATCATCCTGATAACGAATATCATGGTCGCTTCCAAGTTTTGTTAGTTTGTTTGCTTTTGCATTAACAAATACATGCGTGTGACAGCTATGAGTGGTAAATTCTTGAAAGTGAAACTGATGAATTATGAAATATGCTTATCCTCGAACTTACTAGATACTGAGAAACCGCAATCCAAAATGCTGATGCTAATAGTGAGTGTTTCCACCAGTGGGTGTGAGTTTAAGTTTGCTTCATATTTATGCCAACACTAATATTATCATTTTAATTTTGCCTATGGAATGGGTTCAAAATCTCATTTTTCCTTATGGAGATTAATTTTTTTTTTCATGTATGTATTGGCCATTTTAGTTTCCTCTTCTATACATCAGTGGCCCATATTCTCCACTATTTTTTTTATTGATTTTTCTTTTTCTTGTAGTTCTTCATATTGGGCACTCATCTATTATTTTGAATGATAAATAAATTAGAGTTCTTACTTGCCTTTTTACTTTTTTAGACTCTTATTTACTTAGAAGTCTTTAAAATTTCTATTATTTTATAGCAATTGCTCCCAGGCAAAACAAATCTAGTACCCAGAAACAGCTTCTGGGAAGAAAAGGTAAAGGAGAGAGGATCTAGCAATCTCTGAGTACCTGCTTAGGGCAGATCCTTACGAGCTACCTTAGCCAGGTTCCCTAAAAGAGAGCGTGAGAAGTGTTCTGAAGATGTTAATCGAGAGAGGGCTCTCAGGAAAAAAAGGGGGGAAAGTCAGGCAAAGATGTGCGTTCGGCGTGGGTACAGCCTCTGCCTGATCCCGTGGGGTGTTTTGAAATATGAGTGGCATCGTAGAGCTGTCCTGCCTTAAAGCAAGAGGCATTTTGAACTTCTAAATCAGTTAGCCATTAGCTGCAGGCTGCTGCCAGCCTTCTCCAGACCCAGGAACAGAGACAAGCCTCCCAGAAATTTCCAGACAAGGCAATTCCCATTAACAGAGTGCAAAGGGATTTGGTTGTGAACCGTTGGCAGCAAAAAGTCACAAGAGCCAAAGGACGGGAGCCTGCCTTCCCCGTAAAGTGAAGCATCGCAGCATCTACTACGCATGACGTCGGCTGCCATTAACTGGCGAGGCTTTGTTACCGCCCCATGGTGGCTGCGGTTACCTTCATCTGTCACCAGGAGAGGGCTGGCAGAGTGGACAGCTTGCCTGAGGCACGTGGGTGAGAAATGCTCCACCAGGCTCACCTGCTATGAGCACCCCATTTGCACCTGAGTGTCCTACCCTGGGGAATGGCAGAAAGATAGCGTCTCCTTGCAAACAGGTGAGGCCCCCGAAGGGCTCCAGGTTCACTCTAAGAAAATGTTATAAAGAAATACATCAGTTTCACCTCTTGATGTTAAGGAAACCCTCTAACTTCATATATGATTCTTTTTCTAGTGTCAGAGTCATGGCAGGGGAGAAGTAGCATTTGCACTCCTTATAAATGAAAGGTCAGTAGAGCTGAGGTTTTCACCCTGTCACCTTGCTACAAATGGAAATTGCCACAGAACTTTGAACATGTTACAGGGAAAGGTCTGCACGGTTCAGTGAGAAACTGTTCATCTTTGTGCTGAACAGTACGGAGTTTCGTAGATGCCTCCCCGGCCATGCCGCTGTGACCTCCACTCCCTGCTCCATGCCAGGCACCGTGTTAGCTCCTCTGACATGTGTTATATCATCAAATAGGGCAACAAACTAGGTAGGGGCCCTCCGTGTTCTCAGGTCTTTCCCCCGTGACGTGAGCCAGGCCGCCATCTGATTGGCCAGACGGCCTGGGGATCTGAGTGAGTAGGAAATGTTTTCACACAATATGTTCTGCTGGGTTCCTGGCAGCGAAGGCACAAAGGCAGTGTGAATGAGATGAGGGCACTTGCAGGGTTGCGATGAATTCCATTTGTCCGCTGTAAACGATGTGCCCCAAACCACCGCGAGGTCCGTGAGGATCTGAATTCCCCTTCCTTCTCTAAACGGCACTTTGCTCCCTGAACAGCACGAGAGGATGCCTTGCGGCTGCCTGGTATTTACAACGGGGCTGTGCCCTGTACGGCCCCTGCCACAGTGGTCGATACGCTGTGCTCCAATTAAATACTGCAGAGCTAAGTGGCAGTAAAATGAAAATGGGGCTACGATGGAAAGAAATCGCAAAGCAGTTGCAATTACGCTCATTTTTATCTGAGCCTCTTAAATTTTAATGCTTTTTATGGGCCCCCGAATAAAAGGATTATCCAAGATTCATAACCACGGAGATGCATTTCAGCATTCTCCACAATTCCGTGCTTTCACAAAGATGGTGCGGTGGTAAAGACGATGCTGGAGGTAAAAATCACTGCCTTTGTAGCAGGTCCATAAAAACTCAGGCTGATAAGGAAGATGTTGGAGAAAATTTGACACATTGTTTTTTTGGCAATTCAGTTTTTATTTCTGACATACACAGGAACAACTCTGCTTACAGGAATTTTCATCGCTAGGTCTCCTTTGCTAACCACTGACCGCCGCATGTATTAAGTAACTCTTTATTTAAACTGGTAATGGTCCAGTTGATCCAGACCCCTTTATATTCTCAATCTATATACGTGGTGCCACATTAGGGGAAGTGTCTTTATTCCTCTATTCATTTATCCCATTATTCCCTCATTCTATCCTGGGCTGAGAGTATGGACTTTGCCACCTCCTACCATCGGATTGGATTACTCAAGCCTGTCTGTGCTGCAATTTCCTCCTCTGTAAAAGGCAGCGATGATCTTATGAATGCTTTACGCATGGGTTATTGTGAATGAAGGTTAAATATGATAGTCTATGTAAAGCCATGAGTACAACGTCTCCATAAGATAAGCCATCATTATTATTAATTTATTCAACAAATATTTTCGAGCATCTACTTACTACGTGTCAGGCACTGTCTTAGGTGACATGTCCTGAGAAGGACTAGGAGAGGCCCCATCTCTGACCTCGCAGGCCTCACCTGGACCTGGCTCTCGTCCCATTCCTGCCCATCAGAGATGCCAGATAAGAGGAAAGCAAGGGGCTAATATTTTATGGGTAGGTTTCATACCAAGTAAACTGACAGAACCAAGTATGTGTGTATTAATAGTTAATAGTTGTCATAATAATTATAACTCCTTCCCCTTAAGCACTTAGGTAAAATTCTGTAACACTTTTTACTTCTTGTTTTAATTATATCAGTGCTTCTTTCATGATCATTACTTTGTCTATCTTCACATTTTACCTCTTTTCTCCTCAAATTGGGTATCTCAAGCTTTCGTTTCAAAATCATAACATGGCTATCTATCTATCCATCTGTCTATTAATTCCATATTTACTTCTATAGTTCTGGCAAGGAGTGGTTTGAAGTAGCTTACAATAAAAGCAGTCAGACTAAAAACTTTCAAAGAAGGCTGTGTGTGTGTGTGTGTGCGTGCGTGTGTGTGTGTGTGTACACACATATATATATAATATAAAATAGAGAACAAGAACAGAACATTTTGTATCAGAGAGTTAGTTAAGGAAGACACAATAGCTGTGTGCAATACTGAGTCCTAATATTCTGAGAAGCCAAGAAAAACAAACAAAAATTATGAATCATATGACTCATTGTCCAGAAATAATATTCATGTAATTCATTTTGGGGGAAAAAATCTCTTCTCTGCATTGTTTTATGGTCTTAAATGCTACAATTCATCTATCAACGGGGGCAGCCTTCATAGAAGAGGTTTGGGGTGACAGCAAATGCTGTCCTCCACAGCAACCCCTGCTCTGTCCCATGGAAAGTGCCCATTCCCTAAGCGTCCATGTTACCGCTTTCCTATTGCTCTGTCAACTCAATCCACTAGGAGTGTGAGGGACATGAAGTAGGTGACCCGGATGAGAGAAAGAATGAAATGGGTGACCTGGATGAAAGAAGGCAAGAAAGGAAGGACGGAGGGAGGAAATTAGGGAGGGAGGGAGGGAACAGGGAGAGAGAGAGAGAAAGGGAGACAGACAGAAAGAAAGAGAATTTCTAGGAAAGAAGCATAAATCGCTCCCTCAATATTTCCTTCTCCGATGTCAGCATCGTAGCTGTGTTTATAACAGGAGTAGTTGGCAGCGAAATCAAGACTGTGTCGGGGGAAGAGTCTAAGCACATCCACGCAGTCACTGTAAGGACAATGATCTAATCTCCGTAGTCAAGTGTGCAGAGGGCAAGGCGATGTTATAATGGGTGGCACTTTTTCCCAGCACTGCGTTAAGAATTCTGCACACATTATCTGTCGTTCACTCACCATTATGTCATCTTTGTTGTCAATTTATAATATTTAATAAATCTATTTTTACCTTCGTTGTTGATAGAATTATTATTACCAATCCACTGCAAGTGAAGCATAGGGAGCAAAGGGAATTAAAGCAACATTCCCCAGGCCAGATAGCTCATACCTGGCAGAGCTGTGGTTTGAATTCTGCACTCAGATTCCAGAATTAACACTTTTTTTCTAGTTTTAAACTTTTTCCAGGATTTTCTCGTAAATATTAAAAAGATAAACAGGTTTGTGATCATAGCCTTGGTAAGAAAGAGATGAGCACAGGCTTGGAGAACTTGATTTCAAGCTGTGTGATCCTGAGTTTGTTAATTACCCTCTCTGAACATCATTGTCATGGTCCATAAGGTAGAAAAATTAATAACTAGTTTTCAATGATATAATGAAAGTCAGAAATGACATACATAAAGTGCCCGGAATATAGTTTTAAACACATTAACAAATGGGAGCAACTGGAAGTTCTATTTTAAGATCATTCCTGGTCCACACTATAAAAGGTGACATTATTTTTCTCAGAAAGCAGCAATAGATCTACTTCATGACTCAAAAAAAAAAAAAAATGTGAAAGGCAAGTAAACCATTGAATGAAGAGAAAAGAAGAGTGAAAAGAGAATAAAGAGGACTTTTATCAAACATCAAACGTGGACTAAAAGATATACTTACATGTCCCATTTAACCCTTCCGACAACTACGATGTCTCTCCCAGAAAAGTAAGTTACACCTTAGAGAAGGTTATTAATTTGCTCAAATTCGCCACATGGTAAGTGGCAGAACTGAGATTTAAGTTCAGGTCCTCTGATCCCAAACCCATTGGCCCGATCCGCCCTATGTGGCATCTCAATTAACCAGGAAATGAGCTCACAGGTGCGTCCACGCGTTGTTCACATCTTTCAATATCCCCAGAGACACTGGAGAACCAGATGTCCCCCTGGTCTCTGCCACCGACTACCGTCCTTCTCTCGGTCTCAGTTCTCCCATTTCTAAAAGGAAGCAGCGAGTCGGCATGATTTCCAAAGCCCTTTGCAGCTCTTAGGCTTTAGGACGCTTCTGCCCCCAAGAACTCCACGGGCAACGCAGAGCGAAGACGTCACACGGAGGCACGGAGGTTGCTCCGTTTTTATTAAATTCCACATTCCTGCGGGGGATACGTAGTGTCTGTTGCCCACATTCAACTCCACACTCCAATGTTTATTTACAATCATCTGAGCATGCGGAGCTATTTTTAAACCTGGCTTTTCGTGTAAGGAGGTTCAAACTCATACTGAATTTGATTCGTTGGAGAATTTAAATCCTCGGGATTACGGCAGGGAAAAAAAAGAAATGTAAGTCATTTTAATTACCCTTTGACTCTCCTCTCTCCAATCCCACCCCCATAATTCCACTAACAAAGATGCCATTGGTTAAGCTGACTGTATCGGGGCAGAAAAGCCTGCACATTGACGACTGATGACCAAAGGTCTTGAGGTTGTTTACTTTATATTTTTGTTCGAAACAACAGGAAGTAATGTTTTAGGAGGCAGCTGGCCTGGGAGACAGAAAATCCAGGGTTGTGCACAGCTGGCTAAAGCAAAACATCTAGTAGTCTTATTCAACTGAGTTTTCATCCGTCACGCTCTCCTTTAAAGAATACGGGTTTTGAAGTCAGCCAGATGCCAGTCCACTGCTTACTGGCAGAGAGCCTGGCACAAAGTACAAATATCGCAGACATGTCTTCCTGCTCCCTTCTGGTACCAACATGGGCTTTATTCTGCTTTGGTTTTTCACTGGGGACCCATCTGCAGACCCCAGTACAGAACATAGGGTCCCTGGGTACTGAAATTCCCAGTTTGTCAATCCTGGTTGTCTCTCTATCACTAGAGCCTGGAAGAGCGTCTCATCTGGAGAAGTTCCGGTAAATATTGGATGACTTACTGAGGGTTTACGTCCCTGGAGAACTTTACAGAAAGGTTAGAGATGCTGCAGAGTTGTCGTTGCTTAAGACGGGAGCAACTGCTAATGGGCACAGCGGTTCCTCGGTTGAAAACATTCTAAAGACGGCTGCGGTGATTCGCAATTCTGTGACTGTACTAAACATCACTGAGTTGTATACTGTAAATATGTGAACTGTTTGGTATGCGAATTATATCTCTATAAGGATATTTTTTAAGAGACTTTTTTAACCCCTCCAAAAGTCACATGTTCACGAACACTCATACTTAGCCTGGAAACTGACGCCAGTGATGCGAATAAACTGTGGAGCAGCTGGCAACTAAGTGAACTGGGACCAAAGGGTTGGGAATGAGAGGGAACCCTGTGTCCCACGCAAGAAAGAGATGCCGCCGTACTGACGGAGACACGCTCTTTCCCTCCCAAACTCACGCTCTTTTCACGTCAAGCCTCATAACAAGCATGGGTGTAACGCCGGGAGTCAGCACCCCAGGCCTTTTCCTTACAGACTGACTCTTTCCAAACCAGCTGTCAGAAGAAACGCTCTTGGCCTCCAACACGGCTTCTGAACACGCGAGTTTTCAGGATTGCCAGGAATTCCTGAGTCCTGGTTATCTGATCGATTATTTCACATTGGAAACCACGCACTTTGCATACAAAGGGCATACGCTCTGCAGGCGTATTTTTAAATAATTCATTCATATGCTCAACAAATATTTACTTTTCATATTCACCAGACATTGGACTATGTGGTAGAGACTGAAAGATAAAACTTAGGACTAAGAGGTAACATATATTGAGCATGCCATGTGCTTCATAAGGATTAACCTAGCTAATTATCCCAACAACAATTTAAGGCAAAGACTAACATCACCATTAACCCCACTGAAGAGTTGCGAACACTGAGGCACAGAAAGGTTGAGCGACTTGCAGAAGGTCCCACCAGCAGGAAATGCAGGACCCGATACTGCACTGAGGCAGGCTGGCTGCAAAGCCCGAGCTGTGAACCCCTGCTCCTGCCACCTCCCACAAAGAAGCTGGGACATGCCCAATCCGGGAGCCAACACTCATCTGAGAGATGAACCAGGTACAGTCAGAGGAAACAGTGCTGGCATATTAACAAAATCTCGGAATTTTAGAGCTGAACGAAATGGCTAAAATCATTTTCTTCAGCTCTCTCATCTTTCAAATCAGAAAAATGAGGCCTGGAGAAAGGCAGTGACTTGCTCAGTGTCTCACAGCCGAGTAGTCATTGAACTTGATCCTCCGTCTCTCAAGTCCCAATATAACATTCTTTCACTCATTTATTCAAAAACACTTGTGCCAGGCACTGTGCCCTTTTTACTGCATCCTACTGCATGTAACAATGACAAAGCTGATCAGTTATTTTGAGCAACATAAGAAACGGACATGATTTCATATTCAGTTGTGCAAGGTTCGTGTTGTCAAGTGACAACTTGCAAGTTCATCAAGTCACTCTTCTGAGGCATGGCAGTGAGCAAAAGAGTGACAAAAAGGTTGAAAGGAACAAACTATTGTTTAATGGTGCTATACTGGGCCGATTTATCCTCACTACTTCAAGTAGTCTTCCAAATGATCCTATTGGATGTTCGCACTTAGCCATTTTTTAATGATCGAACAAGCTCAAAAAATCTAAATTTTGATTTAACTTTTGCAAAGTGACAATTCTAATAAGTAGGAAAATATTCTACACTTGACCCCCTGCTTTACTGACTTGCAAGCTCAAATTCTTTTCACTCCCATGTTGATTTCTAAGCTCAATAACAGAAGTCAGAGACCCCTGAATACTGTGGGTTCTTTGCATCTGAAGCATTAATCATGAGACAGATTATAATTATGGTCAGAGTTCCATAAAGGCAGTAGAGTGAATAAAATGACCTTTGTTCCTCCTAGGCTACCTGTCCACAAATATAAAATGTTATTTTCAAACTATTCTCTCATTCTCGCTCATTCATTCATTCTCTCATTCATTCATTCTCTCATTCATTCATTCTCTCTCATTCATTCTCTCTCATTCATTCTCATTCTCATTCTCTCTCTCTCTCTCTCTCTCTCTCTCTCTCTCTCTCTCTCTCTCTCTCAGAAACACAGATTCTAAAAAGTCTTCTTTAGCACAGCCAGCTGCCATGGAGACTGGAAAGCAGATGACCTAGCCAAGAGATCTTATCCACTGATTTTAATGAAAGTTTCTTTTCTGAATGCCAAGCACAGATGGTGAGTTAAAAATGGGCATTTCCAAATGTTAAAGAAAGCCACAGGTACCCAAAGGCACTGAGATTTCTCAATCCGCCCTTTCCGTGCCCATGCCGAAGGTCACCCTCGGAAGGCATCTAATGACAGACATTATTTTGCGGTGGCTCAAGGCTTTCTGCAGACATGTTCCACTTCTCTTTTCTGCTGAGTTTGGCTAAGACACTGGTTAGTATATCCCTCTTAACATCATATGCAAAGATGGTGAACATATATTCTCTCCTCAATTTTTGAACAATAATATTCCGGTTAAAACTTGCAGCGAGAATGTTTATTTTGGTTTACTTCTGCTGTCATTTGGCTCAATGGTCCCCAGCTTGTCCGCACACTGGAAATCACTGCAGAGCTTTAGAAAGTATCACTGCCTGGGTGTATCTCACTCCCACAGATTGTGATTTAAATAGTCTGGGGGTGGCCTGGGCTTTTGAATTTTTTAAAGATCCCCAGGTGATGCTAATATGCAGATAAGTTCAGGAACACCATTAAATATTGGTCTCATCATTAATTAATTAACCAACTTTCCAGGGAGGGTAAGCTAGCCTTCTCTTCCCAGTCTTAATTTTTTTCTTTCTTAGGTCCCCAAAGCTAACAGAGAGAACCAATAAATGATTCTCAGCTGACCACCATCTGATGTCAAGACAACTGATGGGTCGATCCTTTGGGACCGTGCTAAGAGAGGCTGTATGAGCAACTGCATCCTAGCACAGTGAGAGGTTGGAGAAAGAATTTATCCTCTGGCTTTGCGTTCCATGGAGCCTTGGGTTCGAAAGGAGCCCAGGAGCAGAAGGCAAGAGGAACGCAGGTCAGGCACGAGGTCGGGGGCTGCTGGTTTGGGCCATGGGAAGCTGGCTAGAGCCCACACAAAACTGGTTGCCACTTCCGTGGGGTAAAAAATGGCGACCAAATATGCTGAAACAGACAAAGCCAAGAGACTCTCCGGTAGTTCATTCAGAGGGAACCGGGCTGACAAGGAAGTTCAGCTAATCCGATCAGTGAATCCTGGAGCCGTGGATAGCTGTGCGATTGTAGTTATGTGGGATGATCTAAAATCACAGCACTCAGGCTGCTTCAATCTGTTGTAGTGTCTCACACCTAGGAAGTGTGGGCACTCCCGCGGTTGAGTCGTTGTTCTTTCTTTCTCTCGGTTCATTCCATCTGGCCGGGTAGGTATTTGGACTTACACATCTTCATGGGGCCTGGCGTTTTCCTTTCGCTGTAGATACAAATGACTGTCCTAGCCTTCATGCTTGAAGTTGGTGTCTGAGTGGTAGGTAGAATGTGGGTGGCCGTACAGTCAGAAGTTCTGCATTGGTCTCAATTCTAAGTCATTTACTTCATTCCAGCTTTGGCCAGAAGAAACCTCTACTGCGGGCAATCGGGTTCTCATTCAGCTTTATTTAGCAATATGTCAACGTCCATCTGTTCCTAATGTAGAATCTCGTAGGTGAAATGGTGATTGGTTGGTGTAAGTTGAAGAGTTGGATCATCGACCACAATAGAACTGAAATCTCACCTTTCTATTTACTGCAAATAAATGATAGCATCTACTATGTTTCCAGGGACTGTGCTGGATGCCAGTGATTTAATAAGAACCATGCAGAGTTCTTGCCTTTAATAAAATTAGAAAGTAATGGAGAAGACAGACATGTAAATAGATAATCAAAATATGGAGTCTGCCCATCCTGTTCAAAGGGAGGACGAGGTTTGGGAGAAGCACAGAAAGGATTCCAGTTTCCCTGGGGTGTCAGATAGTATCAGAGATTCAACATCTGAAATGAATCATCTAAGTTGAGTTCTAAAAATAGTTACATTTGTAGAACATCCTTGAAAATATGAAGTACTTCCAGATCCATCCTCTTAAAATGTAAGCTTCATAAAAAGCTGAACTTGTCCATCTTACTCACCCCTGTGTTTCTAACCTACCCTTGGAACACCGACTCCATTATTGATTTTGACTCTCACTTCCTCCCACACTTTGGGGAGAAGGAAGAAGAAACACAGTCCAGAGAGAGGAAATAAATGCACAGAGACAACAAATTCCCTATCTACAAGCTCATGGAGTTTCGACCTACAGAAATTCCAAGAAAAGAGTCTCAGTAACCTCTGCCAGTGGCTATGTTGGCTCATTTATGGGGAAAAGTGACAGTCCGCTCGCACCATTCCTCACATTGTCACATTTAGTACCTGAGCACATTTGCCACAGCTCAGGGTCTGGTCCACGTCTTTGTAGGTTTATTTAAAAAATAAAAATAAAAAAAGACACCATCACTCAGAGCTTATGAAACTGCCAGAATGACAATTGACCCATAATGAGAAGTTATCATCACAGAAACTGTAATATTCACATTTTTCTGACCAGCCTGTTCTACCTTTGCTGATTTAGTAAATTAGTGACAAGTAGTTGTCACGGTGACCAGAACATTCATGTTCCCAACATAAGATTATTTTATCCCCGCATGAGAGCAGAAATCATAATCAGCAGACAGCCCAGTAAGAGTTACGGTACTGCAAGTTCGGTAGAACTTGGTTAAGATACTCTGATAGTCTCCTCTCCATCAGCACATTTGTACCAGTGAACCAGAAGACGCAGCAAAAATTCTTTGCCACATTACCAACGGCTTCATACAAAGAACCAGAATAATCAAAGACCATTAGCTAACCTCATGGGCAATATTTCCTCTTTGTTTCCAATTGTCATTTAAACAAATTCAATTATGTCTCTCAAGTCTGGAGGTCATTACATTTCAAGGTGACCATGACAACATTCTTTGAGACCCTACTGTGGACTAAGTACTTGCATTATCTCATTTAATCCTCACAGTTATGTGAGTTATTTTTGCAGAGGAGGAACCGAGGCCTTGGAGAGAAGGGTTAACTCCCATGAATACGGCATGAGATGGCAAAGTGAGGATTCTGTCTGAGTCATCTGAAGCCCATTCATGACTTCCATTGGAAGTACACTTTTGACACCATCCACTTGTGGAGGGGAAACATGTATGCTTGACCAGATCACTAAGAAACTTTAGGAAGCTGTGCCCGAATGAGTCAGAACTGTCTGCCATTCTGAGAAAGTCACTATGGACCAATCTGGTCGAAAGATTGGGAAAGAGGTGATATCGAGCTGGGAAACAATTCCTGTCTTCAGTGTTAGAACATAAAAGATAAATAAACACAAAGTGTATGAGCCGCACTTTCTTCTTCCCAGAACCAGAGCAGAACGGTTTTGCATTAAGCCCAGAGACGACCTCCTATCTTTCAAAACACAGCAATCCACAGCATAACACAGCCATTAGGGATCAGCCACATTTGGCAAACAAGATAGAATCTATAGTCACCTTTACAGAGTCAGAGGCTAAATCTACAAGACACTAAAGGATTTCAATGGTTTGGTCTCTCTGGTGGGAAAAAAAAATGACAAATAGAATGGAATCAGGTAAACCTATTTTTTGATGAAATTCATGAGAACCAAATTTAACCATTAAGCTGTGTGTGTGTGTGTGTGTAAACTATCCACACAGATAGTCAAGTAATTGCAAAATCATTATGTGATGATCTTTGCAAATGGCAGGCTCACCAATCACACACCCCAATGCTCCACCTCTAGAAAAAGCTGACATTATTCCCCAAAAAGGACCAGCAGCTTTGGATAGTCCTGTCAGTAAATAAGATCTGCGAAAACTTGTATAGTTCTTTTTTTAAAAAAAAAGAGGTTGTGGGGGGGGGGGGTCAGCCTCCAGAATAATAATAGTTCCTGAGCAAAATGTAAAGGAGACATCGTTGCCAAATCATGTCTCTACCATACCATCAATCCCGAAAGAAGAGAGGAAGTCCAACAGAGGAAGTGAGCCAACTCATCTGACCCACTGGCTGCCTCAACTCTGAACCCAGGGAAGGAGAAGTAAGGTTTCAACCTTATTTAGTCCTTCCGTTTTGAGGCCTGAGAACTCCAGTAGACTCATGACTGTTCATTCATTCAGCATCCAACAAAAATGCATGGCTTTATCTACGCGTATATCCACACACTTATCAATTTAGTAATTCATTAGCAAGCATTTACAAGAGCTTACATTTTCCCAGGCATTCTGCAAGCAACTGGGGATACAGAGAGGTAGAAAACACATCTCTACCCTCGAAGATCTCACTGTGCAATTGAGCAGACGATGACTGCAAAAAATAAATAAATAAAATAAATGACAACCGAACAAATGATTGCAATATAGTGTAGAAAGTCTGGTGATAGAATGACACAAAATGCATCACAGGGACCACAAATGTAAGAGAAGAGCCTCCAGCTCGGCGACTTGCCAGAGTCGCCTTCCGTGTACAGGAAATTTTTCAAGGCTTCTAACCTTCCCCAAACCATGTCACGATTTGTTTCCAGGTTTTGGGATCTTGGCGGAGACCCCCTGTCCTCCAGTTCTGCGTGAATTCCAGCTGCCATCACACCTGCCATCACACCTGCCATCACACCTGCCCCCCACAGCTAAGTCCTCTTGGTGCCACTCAGCCCCTCTGCTCTGCCTCAACGTCACTGCGCAGGACTGACCTGGCAAAGGGGAGATCATAAACTCAAATTAAAGAAAGAAGCAGGATTTACATTATTCATATACATTAATGACTATGTATCTGGAAAACTCAAAGGAATGAATTGAATTACCAGAAAAAGACATTAAGATCACAGAAAAGCTTCATACATACAAACACCACCAGTTAGAAAATATAATCTAAGAGAATCTTATTTAGCTGCATTGAAAATAAATTAACAAGGAATGTCAATATTTATATTTCAAAAGTTTTGATGGGACCAAAGATTTAAAGGGGCACCTCAAAGACACTCTTAGCAAGAGAAAGGGACTTTAAGAATCAGATCATTTTCCCATAGAACCCAAGGTAAAAGGGGCCTGTCTCAGAGATAGACGCGTGGGAGTGGTCATTGTCTAAAAAAATAAAATAAAGTCGCATTTATGAAGGAGCTGTTCCACCTGGACCAAATGGGACAGAGATGGTTCAAAATGAAAAGAGAAGTCTGGACATTTCTATGAGAACAGAGCAACCTCGAGAAAACTACCCCGCAGCAAACAGAGGCCATTTCTTACGACGGAAAAAGAAGGTTGATTTGTTATGCAAATATCCAAAAGTGATGCGCAAAGAAATTTTCTTCAAGGATGTTCACTGCAATATTCTTAGCAGTAACAAGAGACTAAAAAGAAACATTTTTTCATCGACAGGGACTGGTTTAAAAAATCGCAATGCCTAGACACGGTGAAATTCTAAGTGGCTTCATCCGACACATTTTTCATCTATATATCCTAATATGGAAAGAGTTTTAAGATTATATAAGTATGATTATGTTATTTTCACATTTGTACCTGTTGCAGGTTGGGTGCTCTGAGGAGCAGTCCCTGTGATAACAGGGACTTTATCTCTTTTCTTCTCTGCTATATCCCCAGCACTCAGAATAATGAGTGGGAGAGAGTCGATGTAGGAACTCTATATTCGATGAATGAATTCACTTAAAATGCTTAATAGTCGTCTGCCACATGATAAGTTCTTAAAAAATATTAGCCAGGATTGTTGTTTTTCGGGGAAATTCAGCCTTATAAAACTGACAAAAGAGATACTGCGCGAGCTGTCACAACCAGCCAGAGAGGGCTGCATTCAGACGCTGCGGCCCAAGTGACTTGGGGCGCGGTTCAGGGTTCTCTGTCTTGCAGAAGCTCTTTCTTGGAATACAGCTCTATTAAAAGACGACCTAGTCAGCACCATCGCTGCCACCCCATTTCCTCTCTCGGTCCATTCTCGAGGCCTTTTTTTAGACGTCAGGCCTCACGGACTTCTCGTTTCCCATCTGTCTCTGTTCCAGTGGTTTTCCCCCATTACAAAGACCGACCAGGACAGTTACATGACTGGCCTCTTGCCCTTCCTGCCCGCTTTGCAACAGAGGCATCTTCCTGTCGGGCTCACTGTCAGAGAAGTGGCTGGGCACAAAGAAATCGTTTGGGAGCTTCCTCGGAGTGAACGTTTGCTTCTCTGTTTCTAGGGAAATGGTAGGCTCGCCATGAACCTGCCATCGTCCCGCAACGACACGCATCGGTGCGTTTGTCCCTCACGGCACTCTGTAGAGTGGACACTGGGTTACGGTCCCCTACTTGCAGAACTCGAAGCCCAGAGAGTCCCGAGGCAGGGCGGGACAGGATGTGAATCCCAGCCCTCCTCCCTCCGCGCCTCGACTCCAAAGTGCCTGCCTTAAACCAGGGCAGTTTATTCTATGCTCTCAGTTTCACTCCAAACCTTTCTCCAAGATGGATTATAACGCCCAGCATTTCCTTCCTGAAGGCAGGAGGTGAGAAGGAAAAGTGTAGATAAAAAGTAGTGGCTGTAACTCGGAGCATCCTCTGACAAAGCGAAACAGAGAACCTCTTCAGGCCCGAGCTCTGGGGGACCGGTACACGTCTGGGTTTCCTTATTCGGGATATTAGAATCTTGACTATGAGGGTTGAGTCTGATCCAATCCAAGGAATAGAGAAAAAGGCAGTTTCTTATATTGTTAGTATAAATTTAAACCAGTACAAACTCTTTCGGAATGCAATTGTGCAGAGCATGCTGTGTACCTTGTATTGTCCACACTCATCAACATAGTGAGTTTAATCACCATGGAGATAACTTCCATCACCTACTCACTCGGCAAGTATCAGTTGTGT
Source organism: Rousettus aegyptiacus (assembly GCF_014176215.1). Lineage (NCBI taxonomy): Eukaryota > Metazoa > Chordata > Mammalia > Chiroptera > Pteropodidae > Rousettus > Rousettus aegyptiacus. Next base: position 54,183,369 of record NW_023416290.1, read on the forward strand.
ATCTTTTTTTGAAGAAGATGTATTCTAGAGCCCTAGAGAAGTGGAGCTAAGCAAAGGAGACCAGACTGTGCTCATGGAAATTAATTTCTAGTGGGGAATGCATAGTTAAATGTATGCATGATTGATAAGAGCTGGAAAGAAAATGAGTTAGAAGAAAGAGATAAACCATGAAAGGGGGAGGCCAGCTCAGGCCTCTCAAAGGAAGTGATATTTAACAAGGAAACGGATGAAATGAGTGAACAGACTGTGCCCTATATGGGGACAGACGGTTCCAGTCTAAAGGATATTAAGTGCAAAGCTCCTGAGACAGGAACCAAGCTTGATGTGTTTAAGAAACGTGAAGAAGATATTGTGGAAAGGGGACAGTGATCAAGGCAGAGGTGAGCCCATTTCACAAAAATATTCAGTCATTTGTAGTGGTGTGTAATTGTAAACTACCTAAATGTCTAATAATTGAGTCCTGGATAAGTAAATTGTCATATATTTACATCGTAGATGAGCAAACAGTGGCCCGAGAGTAGCTCGGTGAAAGTCGGAATCCTATTCTCCCATTTGCTACCTATGTAACCTTAGAGATATACTTAGCCTGTGTATTCCAGTTGATAAATAAGGACCATCATAGCTCCTCATAATATAGATGGATGTAAATGACAATGCAAGAAAGGCATTTAAATTCTTTTGTCAGAGAGCTATAAGTTAAAATAGGAGATGATGTTCCTTTTTTGGTCTATTAAATTAGCTAGGAGGTAAACACATACTGCCATGAAGAGTAAAGTATCAACAGCAGACAGATATGAGTATTCAGTGCAAAGTTTAATTAAATAGCTAATGCCTATTGAATGCTAACTATATTTTGGAGATGTCACAGTGCTTTGCATATACATTCTCATGTTAATCTGATGTAAACCCAGTAATATAGCTACTACTTTAAACTTCATGTGAAGATGAAGGTGAAAAAAAAAAATCTGAGGACTGAGGCTATTATATAATTTACTTAGAGTCACATGACTTGTAAGATGTTCCACACGATTATGTAACAATTTGAAAATATGTGTCAAAAGCTTTGTAAGAGTCATTTAACCCATTAATTCTTATTTTAATAATTATTTTGTACAGACTTAATATAAACCGTGGGAAATATTCTTTGCACAAAAGTTTTTACTGAGGGTAATTTATATACATAAATGTCTGAAAATAAAGTGCTCAAAATAATTAAGCAAATTGGGTAGTATTTATTTAATAAAACCTCATTGTCTTTAAAACACTACTAATGAGTTTTTAATAACATGAGAGACTACTATTACAAATGCCGGAGAAAAATTGACACAAATTATATTTATATTATATCGAACATGTATACAAGCCATGCCATTTTATAGAAAATGTATAATATTTAATTATGTATTTATGTCTATAAATATGTAATTTTCAATCCTGTCTGTGAGAAAGCGATAAAGGAATAAAACTCAGAAAATGAGAAGTTCTCCAGGCAAACCATTAAGGCGAGCCTAAGCCTGTGCGACTCTACAGCCAAACTCTCTCCCCTACTGAAAACTGTTTATATGTATGACACAAGAAATAGAGTAGGTAAGAACTGACCCAAACTTAGCAAAGGTGTCTTTAAATACTGAATATATAAGCAGAATGGCTTTATTTTGTTTATTTTTAAGGTGTAAAATATTTCAAATGGCACCACAGACTCATCTTTTGATTTTCATCATTTTCAACATTACATAGTATTTGTTCCTCATTTTAAAATAGATTTAAATTTTAGGTGTATCTTGCTATGACTTTGTTTCACTCAGTATTATATTTCTGATGCTTATCCATGTTGACTGGTATACCTCTATTTCATCTATTTTAGTTGCTGCCTAGTAATCTGTTTGTATCATAATTTATGTATTCTTCCATTGATGAATATTGTTTTATTCCTGTATCTCATTCATATTCCTTTTGTAAATATATAAGGTTTTCCCTTAGGTATGTATCTAGAAATGGAATTGTTGGATTGTAAGGTATAAATATCTTCAATTGACTTGATGGTACATTTTCCTTCTCTCTATATCAGTAAGGACATACTAAGCGTAGTAAGAAACAATCCCAGAATTCTAGTGATTTAACATTAAATATGCTGCTTCTTCTCTGTCTGCTCATCTCCTTTTTCTGTTTCTGGGTTCTCAAAGAAAACAACGGCAGCCTCTCAGCAACTTATGTCACATGGCCAGCCGGGATTGACTGTCGTTTTGATTCTGAAGGGAGTTTAAGTTCCCAAGGGAGAAAGCATGGCAGACCATCTCAAGACAAGCATCTATCACTGATCCAGTTAGCTAGGGCTCCCAGAGTGGCCTTACAGTTCATAAGGGGCTATCACAGGCCACCCTTTCATAGGAACGGGGAGGATGGGCAGTTCTCAGAGCAGGGCAAGGAAGCCTAGAAGGGCACTCCCAAAAACATCCTCTTTGTCCCCATCTCTATTGAGGATTACTCAGCTCTCTCTTTCGTGCATTTTCCAGAGCTACAAATATAGAATTTCTTCATTTAGAGGTTCTGCCTCTGGGTTATTATATCATATTTTCCAAATTTTCTTGGGATCATGAATTGTGACAAAGGTCATTGAGTTTCAGATCTCAAGAGGAGAGGAAAAAAATAAAGTTCAAGTGGAATAAGGGTACACATCTGACCTAAAACCTCTTTCCTAAGCCTAAGCAATTTTAGACAGATGGCCTTTCCAGGTGATATATAACTTGAACAACTTTATCCTGGAATGGAGAAAAATAGGAAGTTGTTGACATGTGGCCTTTCTAATCTTGGTGGCCTATGTTCTGGTTTCAACAGGGGCATGTAACCATTGTAGTACTTGTCATCTGCTCTGCCAATCAGTCATGAACAAAAACCTCATGTGCTGAGTATATTTCAAAACCTGACTTTCCAATGAGTTTTATACACACACACACACACACACACACACAATTTCAACCATATATATAGTCTCATATATATAATTATCTCATTTTTATATATGGCTGATATACATATGGTTGAAATATAAAATAGCATTCATAACCTCAGAGTCTAGATTGGGCTTGCCATAGAACAGTTGTGTGACCTTAGGCAAGTTAATTTTCGGTTTTCTCTCAGAAAATACATATAATATAACATAACATTATTATATTATTTCTCAAGTCCTAAGAAGCTTAAACATTCTGTGAATATATATGCTCTGCAACATACATTTTAATCTAAAATGACAGTGACCATATGTAATGATAGAACAACAGGCCAACACATGTTGAGGGCCTGTGTCATGCCAGGCATTATTATAATCTCTTTATATCCTTTATCTCATTTACTCAACCAACCACCATACAAGGTACGTATGGTATTGTCTTCATTTAGCAAATGAGGAAACTGAGGCACAGAGTGTTGATAATGGAGGAAGTAGGAGCTGAAGCCTGCAGTAAAACTGCTGAGCAAGTTGTCAGCCTCCTGGGCTTCAGGGCACAGCTTGCAAAGTATGTTTCACACATTACTTTCTTTCATATAAGCCAGGTAAAAACCTTCTGACATGGATATCGATCTCTGTTTTGAAACTGAATAAAATGTGGCTTTCTGTGGTTACATGACTTTCCCAGGTAGAGGTAATGAAGTCGAACTCAGAATCAGGTAGATGTCTATTCATCTGCCCAGCTGTTGGAAAGACAAAGTGGGACACAGAGAAAGAAGTTCTTCCTCATTATAAAATTGGGTGCAGTGAAGGGCAAGGGGAGGAAAAACCCAAGACTGTCTACATAGAAGAATTCCTAGGTATAAAGTTCTAGTTCTGTTACTTTGAAAAGTTGTTTACACATGGGCAAACTATCTCATTTTGCTGAGCAGATTCAGAGTGGCATTTAATAAGCGGTAATTATCTTCTCCTTTACAAATAATTCTACAACTTGCTATATTATATTTGCTCTTGGTGGTCATTGATAATATGGACCCTGTAATCTTCAAAGTTCCAAGTCACCCAGAGTCTTGCTAGTTCATTTTCAAGTGTTTTAGTTTATTCTATCCAGTAGCTTGAGTTTTTCACCAAAAAAAAAAAAAAAGAAAAAGAAAAAGAAAAAAGACAAACAAAACATGCAGACAAACAAAAAGCATGTTTCCCAGTTGGATGATTTATTTTTCATTAGAAAAACACTGGGCAGTTCTTTCGCAAACCATTTACAGTTGATGTCCGTAGGCCCCATCCTTCCTTGGGCTCCTTTTCTGCCTTGGGTTTTCTCTGCTCGTAAGAAATAATTAACTCATTCTTGTATCCATTTGCTTCAGCTGTGTAACAAACTGGTCCAATTTTTAATGACTTAATAACCATCTTTTGCCTATGAGTCTACAGTTCAGGAATTTAAGCTGGGCTCAGTTAGAATGGCATGCCCCTGCTTCACGTGGTATTGACTGGGCTCATCAATACATTGGCGATCTGCTGGTAGGTGAGGTCCTCATTACAGGTCCAGCAGGGAGCTGACTACCGGCCAAGACAGTAATCAGGGTTCCCAGCAGCAGCAGGGAGGCCACAAGACACAAGGGCGTCGTGAGTCTCCTCATACCTCGCATTCGATAGTGCACCGCTGGCCAAAGTAAACCATGACTTCTGTGTTGGATAAGAGATTTGATGAGAACATCTCTTAATTTCCTTTCCTGGTTCTTTAAGAAAAAAAATTATCAATTTCTCAAGCATTCCTTTCAATTCATACAAGTGTTTCCAGTTATCCAAAAAATAATCTTAATAAGCAGACAAAAAATAATAATAATAATCAAGGAAGCTAGAGTGGAAAGGAAATTAAGAGATGTTCTCACTGAACCTCTCACTCAATGCAAAGGTCATCTAGACAAACCTCCCACAGATGATCAAGTGAAGGCTTGAATACCTACACAGGAAGTAACTCAATACCTTATTTAAAAGCTCCAGTTTGTTCATTCATTGATTTAGCAGTAAAGGATACGAATTTATTGAGTATCTACTGTACTTCAGGACTCCCGCAGGCATTATGGATAAGAAAATAAGTACAGCAAAGTTCCTACCTTTCTAGAACTTACATCCTGATGAGTGAGACAATAAAAAAAACTAAGGCAACATATATAATGAAAGCAAAGAAAAAGCAAGCATTGTAAGAGAAGGCAATAGAGTAATGGGGGTTAGATAAGCTGGTCAAGAAAGGTCTTCCTGAGGAGTTGGCATGGAGCAACAATGTCACCTAAAGTGAAGGAGTGGGTCATGCACAGACTTGGGAACAGAAGGAACAGAAATCCTAGGAACCTCAAAAGAGAACAAACTTGAATTCTTCCAATAACACTAAGAAAGCCAGTGTGGCTGGAACAAAGTCAAAGAAATTTATTAGGTAATTTTTTGAGTTGAATCAAAGGCAAACTTCCTGTAACTTCTACCTAATGAACTTACTACCTATTGATCCCTACTTAGTACATTCATCAAATAAATAATTGAACAAATGAACAGACGCCTGAATTCGTTATCCCAAGGCAGGTAAGCTGAAAGGATTTTAACTTCAGGTGAAACACCACAAACCAGAAGAGGGACTACCTGACCCCTACATTCCCATAAGAGACTGAGAGCTTCTCAAGCCCAGTAACCCAGGTGCCCCACTCACGTTATATATGTCTAATGCCCACTCTCCACAAATTCTCCATCAGGAGTAACATCGTCTTGCCTCCCCTATCAACTTTCATACACAAAAGTTACAAGCTGAAGCGATGCCTTTGAACTCCAACCCTAGCCATTGCCCCCAGGCCCAGGTAACTACTCCTTACTCCCATCCATGTGTTTTTACTCCGCCCTCTGGAAATATAGCCCCATAATCGAAAAACTCCATGATGTGCCCCTCTTCTCAGATCATTAGCTCAACTTATTTCCTTGACAGAAACCTAGCTCTCCTCTGAAAACACCTCTTCTCTTACAGTTCTTTCAACAGTCTTTTTTCCAGCACAGTCACGAAGCAGTACACTGCTCTCTGAACATACCCCGCTGCTGTACAGGTAAATAGTTTCTTTTCCACAAGACCACTCCCTCCTCTGAGGGTTGAGATCCCATCCCCACCCTTCCTCTTGGAAGATCTTACAACATCAACATTTGTTTTCTCCCTACATAAAAATCTCATTCAGCCACATTCTTTTCCATCAGCATCTGAATATACTTGATATAGCCCATCTTTTAAGAAACTTATTCCAACTCCACAGTACCCTTTCAGTAACAATTCATTATCACTTTTCTCTTTCACAACCAAGATTTAAAAAAAAAATGCGTTTATTTTGTATGTACATAGGTGATGGGCACTAAGTCATGTCCTTGAGATGAACTAGTCTGGGCAGGAGCAGAGGGTGAGCTAGACAGCCCGTTCCCTTCATTCTATTCACGAAGACCAGAGATATGCAGTGTCTTGCTCAAGGTCACGAAGACTGGAGATATGCAGTGTCTTGCTCAAGGTCATACAGCAAGTTTTAGGAATGACATTAAATTGGAAGACTCCAGGCTCACTGGCCAGTGCTTCTTGCCCTGCATCGAGCAACCTCCTTCATTTGACCCACCCTGATAGTTGTAAAAGTGTTCGTATTTTAAATGTATTCTTCACTCTTATAAATTACATTTAATAGCTTATATAAAAGAGAAAAAGTAGTCAAAAAAAATAATCCAGGTACCATAAATCTGGCCACATCTCAACTGCCAAGGATGGAGGGGTCAGGAGGGACCCGGTTGGAGAGGGAGCAAAGACATTAGAGTTCAATTTTTAAAGGACAGGGCTTGACTTTAAATATCTATAGATTCCTCTCTTAGTGCCTTGAGATCTGCCATCATTTAAAGCATTTGTGTCTAAGAATCTTCAATCTTATTAAAATATTTGTCTAGGTTAAAGTCACATGACTTAAGCTCATGATAAATATTTCTACTTCCCATCCCTGATTTATGAGAACCAGCTAGTAAATAGTCTCTGATTCAAACAGTGATTAACCATTATTCACAAAACAAAATGAGCCTACCCTGTCACATCATAAATCTAATGTAATATCATCTTGCTTTATTTTTTTATCCACAGTTTTATCCACAGTTTCCCATCTAATTCTCATCTTTTCCCATCTCATTACAGACTCCAAGAGACATGCACAAAGAAATGTAAAAAGAGACATTTTCTGCCAAACCGTATCTTTGGGAGATGGTGAGAATGACTCAGGGAAATGCAGTAACTCTTGATAATATCAAAACACCATCCGAAGTGTTCTCTGGGGGAATGTATGAGATTATGAATTAATTCCCTGTCGTCCCTACCTTGAATCAAGTCAAGACTAGTCATTAAAAGACAAACCCTAGCAACCCTAGAAAAGAATGAATTTGACGACTAAGGGTATAATATGGGTGGTATGTGTTTTGGGGATCGATGGGAATTTGTAAGGCTAACTATAGGGATGGAAAACGCAGGAAGTGTGTCATCCCTCAGGGTGATGGTGGTTAAGAGAGTCAGATAGTGCATGCCTCCATTCACCAAGGGTTTCCAGTCGCTGGAGTCATCACGTCGACTTGAAGCCTCTCAAACTAATGCACTGCTACTGTGAAGGGCTTCCTGTGACTCAAGACCAATGGCATCTGATCCACTTATTCAGACTCCTCTCCCACCCTTCCCTGCTCACCCTCGTGTTCAGAGTTACTGCCACGCCAGCTTTTCTTACCACTTCTCTGTTGTCCTGAAAATTTGTGCCCCCTTCTTCCATTTCCCATAATTCTCCCTGAATGGTTTCTAATTGTCTCTCAAACTTCATCTCAGGTGTCACCCTTTATGAGAAAATGACCCTAAGTATATCCCTCCCTAAGTCCTTTAAAGCAACTCTTCTCAAACTTTAATGTGCAAATAAATCACCTTGTGATCTGTTAATATGCAGGTTCCTATTCAGTAGGGCTGAAGTAGGGATTCGCACGTCCGGTGAATTCCCTGGTGATGCTGATGCTTCTGGTCATGGACCACACTTTGAGTACCAAGACTATAGCTTAAGGCCACCTCTGCCAAGTTCCTACAGCAGCCTGTATGTTGAACTCTTTCCTAGAACTCTACTGCAATAGTTTAATTACATGTTTACCTCTACCAACAAGAGCCACTGAGGTCACTGAAACTATGAGTCTTTCAGTTGCAACTGACAAGAATCTAACAGAATCTAGAATAAGGAAAAAGGAAAGGGATGTTCGAGCTCAATCAACTGAAACAAAAAGCCTAGAAATATCTAGCTTCCGACACAACTGGATCCGGGTGTCCAAATGATGCTATTAGCATATAAAGCCCTCTCTCGGCTCTGTGTAATTCCATATAGTTTTCATTATTGGGAAGTGAAAGCAGTAAGCTTAGCAACCTCAAGAGAAAGAAATACACTCTTTCCAGGTGATCAGAGACTAATCAAAGATGTAGGTCTAATAACAGAGACATGCTCAGGGTACAGTGGGAACTGAGGTGATAAGGAACTTACTTAACCCGGAGAATTCAGGGAGGGTAGGGGAGGGTTGATGGGAGTGGGCTGGGAGAGGCTTTCCAGGAGAGGTGCTCTCAAATCTCAGTCCTGAGGGATGACTACTAGTTTCCTAGGGAAAAGCATCCAGGCAGAAGTCACCCTGTACACTCCCCTTAGCAACTTTATTAATAATGTACATAAAGATTGACAGTCAAATTGATCTCCGGATAGCTAAGATTTTTAAGGCCACATATCAGGGCTTGGGGAAATATTCTAAATGATCTAAGTAAGATTATGAAATCTTAATGCCAGTAAGTTAAATGCCATCTAATCTTTCTTATTTCACAGATAAGTAAAGAAATGGAGACCAAGAAATATGAAGTGATCAAACATTTATCAAATAATACTCTCCTTGGAGATACTAATAATCCTCTTCCATAATCCTAAACACACAGGTGCTTGGAGTAATACCCATCCAACCATAATTTCAGAAATCAATAAAATAACTGCTCCAAGGGAGACAAGTTTAGTTCTAATCAAGTCTTCTACAGCCAAAGGAGGTTTCTAAGAAGTAGATCCGTGCACATTTTGAAAAGATTGAAACATGATAGTAGAAAAAATGTCATGATTTCATTCAGAAAATACCTCATACACACACACTATGGGGCAGGCACACTACTAGGGAGACTGAAAGCATTACAAAACTAAAGAAGAAGTTGCCTCTGCCCTACAATGGGAATCATTATTGAAAAATTATCTTCGGACAGATTAAAAATTCCGAAACCTAGAGCATGAAAACAGGGAATACTAGGATTGAGAGTAAGGTTATATTACAAACACAACTAATTCATTTAACTCAAACATACCAGAGAACAGTTGGAACATGCGTGCATATGTGTGCACATGCATATGTTGTAGGGTTACACTTACTGACTCGGATTCGGATTTTTGGGATGCAGATCCCAGCCCCATCAAGAACTAATTGCACGGCATGTGACAGATCATTTAACCTCCTCTGCCTTAATTCTCACATCTGGGAGACAATCAAGTACATGTGTTTTATAATGGCTGTAAAGGTTCAATGAGATCGGCACGGGAAGTGTGCGGAGCAGGTCTTAGGACTTAGCAAGTGCTTCTGTGTGTTTGCCCTCACAGTGGTAGGTGGTTCGCTAAGCCTTTCTCAGCCCTAGCTCATCTCCCCGTGTGAGGGCATCAGACCCTTGGACTGTGGTCCTGGGGTCCAGCACCCTCCAGCGCAGCCACCACGTGGTCTAGGTCTTTCTGTACAAACGCGATTTTCCCCGTGAGGGCTCTCCTCAGAGTCTTACTGCCAGTGAGCTATCACTCTTAAGGTCTGAGGAATAACACGATGGCTGGGACAGGCCCTGGACTAGGAGTCGGGATTCATATTCCTGTTCCGACTCAGCCTCTGGCCACGTTCCGAGATCTGGGGCAAATCACTCAACTCTGTGTCTATTTTCTGCTCCTATGAAATGAGGATGAGATCAACCACTATATCTCTCTCCTGAGTCCTTTGCCAGGATCAAAATAAAGAAAATGTGCTTTGAAAATAAAAGATGGAAATTAGGGAGGAAGGAAGGAAGGAAAGAAGGAAGGAAAGAAGGAGAGAGGGAGGAAGGAGAGAGAGAGGAAGGGAAGGAAGAAAGAGTGAGAGGGTAGGAGGGAGGATGGGAGGAAGGATGGGAGGAAGGAAGGAGGGAAGAAGGGAAGAGGGAGGGAGGGAGCCCAGTGTAAGGTCTCTCTGGGCCTCACAGACAGACCTCATTCCCCAGTCTTCTCACTTCTCTCTTTCAGGGTGACCTGCTCCCAGCTACCGTGCATTCTGCTGTCCTCCCCCTGGGCCATCTGCCTGTAGAGGCCACTTACTTGGGAGCAAAGAGTAGGTAAGCCAGCTTTCACTTTTTCTGAGACTCTCTCTTGTATAATAATTGATAATATTAGTCAATACTGATGATTATATTATTTCTAATCACAGATATTAAATAATAATAATTGTCATTATATTCTATCTCCTCTATAACATTAATAGCAAAAACAATTTTTTATTTTATAATATTACTTTATAGTTATAAAATGTTTTTTCATTTATTAACTAATTAAATCTCAAAAGCTGTATCAGGTGGTCAAGAAAGCTATATCAGGCGGTCAGGAAAGCTATTATGATCTCTTTAGATGAGAACACTGGAGTTCAGAGAAGTGAAATGGTCTTTGAGACCTGCCCAGATTAAAAAAAAAATTAAAGTGGGGCTGGGAGCCAGACCTTCAGACTCCTTTTTAACTGTTGTTTCTCAAATGACAAATGTATTCCATTATCTCCTTTTAGACTGAATAAACCCCACCCCATGGTACAGAGGACAGCAATACCCAATAAGCACTTTTAGACTATACATTCCTAATTTGCTGGATATTTATACATATATAAATGTACAGGATATTTATAAACCGAAAGGCGCTGGACAGATGTAAGACTTCGTTGATCCATTGTTCTTATTTCAGATGTCTCATGTTCCTAAGACACATACGAGTCTTTACAATACTAGTGGAGTTTGGGTTAACTGATCCATTGTTTGTCTGTGGATTTCACATTTGTCAAGTATGAGAGAAACCAGACTTCATGGAGCAATTAAGTAATCGTAAGTCAGGTCAGAAAAGATGTTTTGCTAGAAGCAATGGGAGCCAGACACATGCATCTACGTGCAATTATATGTGTGTCCGGTTCAGAGATTGTATCGCCACTCTTTGTCTGTTGAACTTGACCCTAACCCCACGGGCCGAACTCCTCCTTGGGTTAATTGCCCTCACTTCCACAGTTTTGGGCAATAGGGCAATTTTTCATGCCTGGTAGAGAGTCTGGTCAACTCGACCTGAGCCAATCAATTTATTGAATTTTATTTAAAGGTAGGTCATTAGTTTTTCCTCAATAAAAAGTCTAATTCGTGGAAAACCTTCAACAAGAAGAGGATTACACTCTACTTGAAAACTAAGACAACAAGCCCAGAGCTTTAAGTTAGAATTGCAAATGAAATGACAGGTCTTCTAATAATAATAAGGCATGGCCTTTTCAATCAGGGAGTCCAAGGTTTCATTCTCAGTTCAATATTACAAACTTTGAGATCAACGTATGTTTTCTAAGAGCTACTTTTATGGAATGTTTACTACGTTCAGGATCTATATTACTCTTTACCTAGTCAATTTCATAATGTCTCCGTTTAAATGCGTATTCATTCATTAAACATTTACTGAGCAACTTACTATGTTATAAAAGCTAGACCTATAGCATTGAGCCTGGGACTTACAGTTCATTCAGGAAGACAGCACTGAACAAAAAATTATAATTGCAACAAGTATCAGGAGGGACAAGTCCAGAATTCTGTGGCATCATTAAAAAGAAGTACCCAGGCCGGTCTGACAGTCAGGAAAGACCCAAGGGATGAGTAGAAGTTAGCCAGGCAAAAAGAAAAATGGGGTGAGGAAGGAGCAGAGCATTCTGGGTAAAAGGTAAAGAAAGTGTGCAGGTTATGTGACCCATCTGAGATACTGAAAAAACATCGAGAGTGGAGCATGGAAAGACGAAACGTGGCAGGAGACGGGAATGGAGAAGTGGATACAAGGCTTTCTTTGGTAAGCATACGGAAAATTTTGTATTTTATCTCTGGCACCACAGAAAGCCATCAAAAGACTGTAAACGGGGGAGTTATAGGATTAGATTTGGGATTTAAAAAGTACTCTCAGCTGCAAGTAGCGAAAGGTTTTGAAGCAGGGCGAGCAGAGAACAACGTGAGGACCAGAAGTGAGAAGGTAGACCGTGGACAGAGAGAAGCAGACAGACTCGAAAAGTATGTGTCGTATAAGCAACCGGACTTGACCGGTGGTGTGAGGGATGGAAAGCTCTGAAGAGGAGGAAAAGTAATGCCCGGGATCAGACTCCACCACCTGGTGGTTAGCGGTGCCATTTATGGAGGTAGAATGTTCTAGAGAGGTAACAGGGATTTTTTTTTTTTTTTTTTTGTGGAGGGAGAAGGGAGGACAGTGGACATGAGGAAAGAAAATCGAAGCTCAGTGAGGAGCATATTAATTCCTCAAGGTCGTCCAGTTGCTGAGTGGCACAGCTGCGATTTCGCCAGGTAGAACTTCAGGGTCCCCGTGCTTGGCCGCCATGTTCTCTACCCTCTAAGCCTCAGTTTCCTCATCTGTAACACGGATATAACACCAGCCTTGTGGCTGGTTATTAATGTTAGTTACTTAGTTATGTTGTTTTTCTAGGAGAGACTTTGCAACTACCTGGAACTGCTTTAATTACTTCCCAACTGAATGACTCCCAACCGCCAATACAGGGAAAGATGTTCAAGAATATCAGAAAAATCACAATTCACGTGGAGAAGAGAGGGCAGCATGGGTACATACTCTCCGCTCCCTCTGGCTATTTTGTACAGGAATCCCTTTAATATTTTAAATATTTTCTCTGTATATTTCCTATATTTTTTTCTCTGCAATGAGACATGGGGAGAAAACATTAGTTTGCTTTATATGGAAATATATGTTTAACCGGAGAAAAATCCCAGCCACCATCATCCCAGGACATCAACTTCTATAGTAATAAAGGCCGTTTATGGACATTAATGCATAAAAATGTTTGAGTAAAACCGAACTTGGATATCGTAGTCCATAAAATAGTTCATGTCATGTGGCAAAAAATTTTTTAAAAGATTCATTGATTAAAACATTCCAATTTGAGATGCTAGCATCTAGAATCACCCATCAAAATGTTAGATAACTTGTCAGCAAGGTGTTCTGACTGCCCTCCTGTGCTCTTAGCCAAGAGATGAGCTCCTGACCTGTTTTCCTAGGAAGAGCACCCCGAGGGACACTTCCTCAGAATTAAGTCCCGGAGATGCTGACACTGGAGTCAGCCATTGAATTCTTCTATGGCTGCTCTGGGTTCTGTTCTCATCACACGGTCTCTCCATTTTCATGGTCTCTGGTCCCTGACCAGTTTCTCAGCAGTCCTTTGCCTCGCCCTCACATCCTTTTCTTATCTTCTGTTCTTTAGCTGTAGCATCTGAGTGCACCTGAACGCCACACCCCACCCTGCTCCTCGTTATCCAGATCGCAGTTCCTGTCATCCGCCTCTGTCTACTTTACACCTGCTTCCACAGCCTGGCCTTGGCCGGGCCCAGCATCCTGCCCGTTTCCACAATGTGTCGCTGTCCACAGGCCCCACGTTACCTTGAAGCAGTCCACAGGTTTCATTTCACCCCAAGGCTTCAAATAATGGTGACTGCCATTTCCAAGATCCAAAGTTCTCTCTTCCAGGGGTCTTCCCTGATCCTCCAGAACCCCCTCCCCATGAGTCCAAGGTGTCCCCCTGAGCACTTACTATACAGTGTTGAAAAGTCCACTTTACAGATCTGTCACCCTCCTAGGCTACTGGATGGCAGAAAGGAGTCTTGCTTCCCTCTGCATCTCTGAGACTTACTACTGTAGCCAGCAAGTAGAAGACACCTAAGATGACTTTGTTGACTAAACCCCTCACTTCAAAATTGCAGTGTGGTGTCCTGTTGTGTGGTGTCCTATTTGTAGTATAGTGAGTGTAGTGTGAAGAGATGTGCTGTGGTGTGCTGTGGTGTGCTGTGGTGTGGCAAAACCTGTATTGTATCACATCGTAACACATCATATGTTATCATATCGTATTATATTCTACAGAAGGCAGAGAAGAGAGTGCATGTCAATTGTTGCTACAAATTGAGTTATTTGTCCTTCACATATTATTCCAATTTTCAGATAATCATCTATTTACTGCGGCCTAAAGAAGTCAGTAAAATCTGCTAGAGGTGCCACAGTCTCTTAAAGCAGAAGAGGAGATTATTTTCAGAACCCAATTCCTATCTCCTCACTCCGTTGCACGGACACCTCTTGCAGGATTAGAAGAAACGAAACAAAAAGGTGGTTTGTCTTTTCAGGTGAATCCATCATTCTGCAGCTTACCAAACTTCAGGGCTGTGGCTTACAGCTCTCACTCTGGGGCGGGACAAAAGAAGCAAAAAGAGAAGGGAAGCACCGCGCCACTCGGAACGTGGTGAGTCCTTGGTAACTGTGTATTCAATGAATGAATCGCCAGATAGCCTTGAGATTCCTTTCGACTCCAATATCACTGTAAGCAGGGAGATGCCCCAGACCCCTAGACCAATGGCCGCTTTGGCTCTGGGCTAGTGTCTGTCTGGGTGGTCCACACCCAACACCTTTCCAGAGACTCAGAAAGTAATCAAGACCCGACTTCCAGCTTAGTTCCGATTCGTGACCAACTCTCTCTGCATTTCTAGTTCTCTGATTTCTTCAAACGCCAGCCCGCAAAAAGCCATTGATGTTTTTCTCTTTGGCTCTAGATACTCAATTAGTTTAATCCTTTAAAATATATATATATATATATATTTTTTTTTTTGATTGTGGTAAGAACCATAACATGAGATTTACCTACTTGGAAATTCAAGTGCACAATACAGTATTGTGAACTATAGGCACAACCTCCACCACTTTTTCTTCTTGCGATGAAAGCTAAAACTTCATACTCGTTGTCGAGTGTTGAAGGAAGTTAGGAGGATAACAGAGGCTACGTCGGGCTGGGGGAGCTGAGTCTTTTTTCCAGCGTGTGTGTCCCAGGACGTGCTTGCCGATTGCCTTTAGCTAGAGCTTCTTCCAGGACAATAGAGTATAAGGATCGCTTCCCTGTCTGCCTCGCCTGGCTGTGATGTAAGTCATGTGAGACCACATTTGGCTTCACAGATATAATTACTACATATTTAAACACTCTGAGGTGCTACGATGCTAATGTGTTAGAAATATTTACATATTAGGAAGAATAATAGTGCAGATCAAAAGTCAAAAACTGGTGACTGATGAGAACGATCCAGCCACAGATGTGCTTTATTTGGCCTGCGTGGTGTTTTTATGTATTGGGGCCAGCATTTAAAAATTAGAGGAGAACTGATATTTTGGAAGAAAAGACCACAGAATTTCAGTTTATTTTGAAAACTGGAGATCTAACAACACAGGGCCTGTTTTTCCCAAGGGAAACATTTGGCTGGGGCCAAGTAGCACCTGCTTTTTGGGGTAAGTCATGAGCTCTACGATTCACTGCTGTCCCCACCTGTCACGCAGGTACATTTGCATTTATTTACACACATCTGTGTCACTCATTTTAGTTAATTGCCTGGATCCAGTAGCTATTTTTCTTGTGACCCCCCTGGTGTACCAGAAACTGAGCAAGAAAGTCCTAGAATCCAATCCTGGCTCCTGGCTTTTCCATTTAATATCTACGTAACTATAGAAACACACACGCACGCATGCGCACGCACACACACACACACCCTATTGGTTCTGTTTCTCTGGAGAACGCTACCATCTTTCTTCTCTGAAATCACGGAAAACTTAGGCCACCTCATATTCTGCCTTATCTTATAGTTACGCATCTCTTTCTTAAATTAAGAATTCCTCCAGGGCACAGAAATTTAAATGTTAAGTCCTCCTGTTCCAATGCAGTACGTGATGCTTAGTAGATGCTCAGTGAGTAATTCAATTGGATTAGATTAGATTGCGTTGAATTACTCCTGAAGTCTAGCTCCAAGTGTCCCAAAGGGGACTCCTGTACCTCTCAAGTCCACTAATAAATAAAGGGTTGTTTTGCTCATTTGTCATATTTTCATAATTTTTAATGCATTGTATTGATTTTTGCATAACATTTTTAATAAAAATCCTTCTGAAGTCTCTCAGTGCCAACCCCCAGTAATAAATGTTAAAATAGACCAGGGCTTATTTAGAGATCATTTTTCTTTTAATTAATTGAATAATGATTAAATCAATGGGAGAAAAAATCAAACTTCCTAAATAGAAAAGTTCAAACTTTAAAAAATTGCACAGGCTAAATAGTTTCCATTTGCTTAATATACTGCAGTTTACAAAAAGCTGCACCATTTCATGACATTTAAACAACTGAGTTGCATAAGGTGTCATTGTTAACCTTCTTCCATGAGTCACAAAACTGAGATCCAAAGTTAGCAACAACTGTCGCTTGTTAGCGACACTATGCGCTAGACACTGTTACGTGTTTTAAATATGTGAACTCCTTAATCTTCTTAACAATCACAAGAGACAGGTTACTATTACTTTCCTCACTAAAGATGAAAAAACTGAAGATAGGAAAGGTTAGGCCGCCTCTCTGTAATGGTTCACTTCGTGTGTCACCCAGATTGGATCACAGGGTACCCTGATATTTGACTAAGCATTCTTCTATCTGGGCGTGTCTGTGAAGGCGCATCCGGATGAGACCTGCACTCAAATCAGAAGACGGAGGGAAGCGGACTGCCCTCCCTAATATGGGTGGGCATCATCCAATCCTCTGAGGGTCTCAATAAAACAAAAAGGCATTGGAAGGATGAGTTTGACCCTTTCTCCCCGACTACAGAGCTAGGGCGTTGGTCTTCTCCTGCCCTTGCCCTGAGGTTTACACCATCAGCTCTCTTGGTTGCCGGGTCCTCAGACTCAGTCTTCCTGGACCTCCAGCTTATAGATGGCAAATGGTAGGATATACATCTTACTGGTTCTGTTCCTCTAGAGAACCCTGGCTAATACACTGCCCAAGGTCAGACAGCTCAAAGTACATGGTTATGGGCCAGAACTCAAACCAGATTTGTTGTGTCCAAAATCTGTGTTTCTCCTGCACAAAGCCATCCCTAGATAGAACCATCCCACAGGAAACCCTTATGCAAAGAAAGGTCTGTGGTAGTTAGTGATGTTAATGGGCTTGATTTGCATTTTCCCTCAGGCTAAGGTGGTTGGCAGCCAGATAGGAAATCCCTGTCACAATAAAGTCATCTTAGACGGATGAGACACAAAGTCTGTCTTCATTCTTTCGCTCACCACCTTTGTATAGTTTTCAGGGCCACAGACTGAGTCCTGAGCCCCAGTTAGTGCAGCATCATTGAAAAGAGAGCGAGAGCAGAGGGAGGTCAGACCAAGGTTCTTGGCAACAGGACCGATGTGTGGGCTTCAGAGTCCCATGCATGCAGGGCCTCGGTTTCCCTGGGGTTTGAACCGCTTAAGTTCAAATGATTCGGTAGTTTTAATTGAAAGGCATGTTAGTCTTTTTGTTAAAAAAAAATCCAAAAGAAAAATAAAAGTTTTTAGGTTCAAGGAATATTCTATGTCCGTGAGACCATTGAAAGTCTAAAATATTTCCCAGCAAGATCCATTTGTTCAGCTATTAATATACTTTATTATTTTTCCACCATGGCAAGAACCTAACTGTTCCTCTAGTCATATTTCTCTTAGATGGAAAAAAGAAATCATTACCATTTCTGGCATCGAAAATCCTGTTTTTCCTCAAATGAACAAAAAATGGAAGCAAAAGCAGGCTTTGCTATGTGAAAAATCCAAACCGAGTATGTAGGCTTAGTCCTGTCTGTTTTCCCACCTATAAAATCGAATTAAAAATCAGAAAAGACAAATTTAGAAAACTGTCTATCCAACTGAGCCAAATAAGAGTGATATAAATTACTCAGAGTGAGTGACTTTTGCTTGATTTTAAAGATTAATTTTAACATGCACATGAAGATCAAAAATCTTACACATTAAAATCCTTTAAAAATTTTTCTTTTTTTTTGTCGCTGTCCTCGCCCACCTAGGATGCAAGTTTCATGAGCCCGGTGAGGTCACTGCTGGTTCCCTAGGATCTGGAAGTCTGAGGGACGGCCACCCGGAGCTGACCACGGCCCTCAGTGCCTGCTGCCACCCCCACTTCCAGAAAGAGGCCCCTGGAGTCAGGGAAGCCCAGGTCTCATCGGTCAGACACGGGGAGCCTGCAAAACTCTCCTCCAAGTGTCCATTTCTGAACCGTCCGCCCTTTCTCTGGGCCCTTCTGTCTTTGCCTGCCTTTTGATACTCAGGCCTTGGCTGGGTCTACTGCTGGCTCGGGAGTCAGGGCGTCCTGACATAGTAGTCCCTTTGGCAACCGAAGAACTCGGCCTGACCCATCGGGAGCTTTCCAAAGAGGCAGGCTTCAAATTCTCTGTGGGCCGGAGGAGAAATATCACCCACAAACGGAGCTTCAAGGACCATGGGGGCAACGTGACCCTAACTCACGCAGGGGCCCTTGACCCAGCAGGAGACACGGCTTCAGCACACACACGTTTGTCCTGGCTCCCCCAAACCACAGTCACTGCAAGCCGATCGCAGGGTTATTCAGCTGCAAGGGAGGAAAGGCAGAAATGAAACCAGCCAGAGACAGGGCAGAAATGGAACGGACTGGAGGAAGGGGCTCAGAAACATCTTTAAAAGAAAATGAAGGCAGAAAAAAGAGAGACCCTGTAGGGGGCACGTTCTGCCGGGGACTCACATTCCAGCTATTGTCCTGTCTCTGTCTCTGTCTCTCTCCAGGGCCCTCCCAGAGCACGGTATCCACACCTCGCACCCCCTTTCCCCACGGTTTACTCCCCTTCCACTGCCAAGCTGCGTCTCTCTGCCAGCAAACCCGGCATAAGATGCCGGCGGCCTCTTTACATGACAACTCCATGCTGATGCCAGGGCCAGACCTCAGGGACACTTGCTCTAATAAGACCTATAAGCAGGCAAAAGCTCTTGTTCAATTAAGGAATAGTTTTCATTTCAAGAAGGCCGCCCTGGCAAAGTCCCAAGCACTCCAGAATCCACCTCCCCAACCCCCAGCCCAAAGCTTTGATGCTCTGATTATCCTGTTGTCCGATCAATAGCCCATCTGCTCTTTGGAGGAGCCCGAACCATCCTGCGCTAAATTAAAACAGATAGGATCAATCCGCGGTTAATTTCTCCCAACCAAACAATTTATCTCTCTTTTGGTTCCTCTTGGAGGGTGAATTATATAATCCTGACACACTATTAGAGCTCTCTGGCCAAAGAAAGCCCTGCCACAATGCTTGCCTGCTCTCTTTATCGGCCGCTCGACAGTGTGACAAACCCAGAGACTTATCTGAGACTGGTAAGCAGACCTGGTTTGAACCTTGCAAAGTCTCTGTCAGGGCACCATGAAGGGTAAAAAGGTTCTGAATACCAGTGCATGCTCGTAATCTTGGAGGAAGAATTGAACCCAAATGTGATAAGCTGAGCATAAGCTTCTATTTCTGAAGAATTAATTGCCATCACTGATGAATAATATTTCCCCTACTTAAGGCAAAAAATCAGGATACCTTGTACCAAATGTCAATGGAAACATAAGATTTAAATCTAACCTGGAACAAACTGCAGGTAGAGGGTATAAGAATAAATAATAATAATAGGTATTATTAGTAATAATATTATTAGGCACTTACCATCTGGTAACCCGCGTAACGCTGAATGCTGTGAGACTGAGGCTTGGAATGGGTGAGTGTCCTCCAGGACCACAGGATGCACAGGTGGTACAGTCAGTGTTTATTACTGGGCTCAGAAGGAGCCCACTGGTGGTTAGAATCCTGGGATACTTCCATAATTGATAACTAGCAGCTGTCCCTAAGCCCTGAGTGTTTCCTCCACGTAACCCAGCAGACTCGCCATCTGGGTTCCTAAACCAGGACACCTGGCCCTCCCGACGATGCGCTAAGTCAAGGGATAACACCTGACACATCGAAGGGTCTCCAGGAGGCCACCGCATGGTTGGGGCCCATATTCATAATAGCTAATATCTGGCTTACTTCTGGCAATGCCAAGGTTTTTCCTGGGGGCACCTGACTCACAAACGTATACTCTTAACCAAAATGCTCTTGTTCCCAACAGGAAGGAGGACCAACAGGAGAAAGTCTAGAGGAAGCCAAGGAAGAGAGGACAGATCTGGCAAAGCATCCATGAAGTCGGTCTGGCCGACCAGTGGTTCAGCTCTCTGGGAAGGGTTTCTGCAACAGGGCGAGAATAATAATAACTACTACCTACTGATCGCTTACCATATGTCTGGCACTGTTTGAGCCCTTACAATCATTATTTCATTAAATCTTCCTGGGAAAGATACTATCGTAGTATCTAAGAAGAAAGGTAGGTGAAAAAAGAAATGTAGGTGAGGAAAGGTACTATTATCCAGATGCACAAAGAGGTTAAATAACTTGGCCAATGTCACAGGATTAATAAGAACGGTGCCAAGAGTCAAACCCAGGCTATTCAGCTTCAGGTCCCCAGTTCACTATATTGTTTTCCAGAAGGAGGAAGGAAATGGGAAAGAAAGTCCCCCGCAGGGTCAAAGAACCGGCAAGTGAGTCATCTCAGGGACTTGCATCTGGTGACCAGCTCGGGGCCGCTTGCCCTCGACACAAGGCTGTGTGCAGAGCAGTGACCAGCAAGGGTGAGACTCTCCCACGCCTCAGTGTTGACACCTGGATCTTGCACAGTGGTACTAAGACTATGGTAGGTGACATTCGCTGTAACCACCTGCCCAGGATTCATTTCTCCTTATTGTAGAACCACCGCCCGACTGGCATCTGATGTGCCATCCTTCCCACACTCCCAACAATGTGGCCAAGGTCCAGCCAACGAGTGTATTCCTCTTCCCGCTCAGTGCAGGGCACGGACCTGAGAGACAGACTCTTGGAACATCATTTTGAGCTGTTGGATCCAGCTATGCCTGAAACAGATGCTCTGAGTTTTTCAGTTTATTAAGTCCCTCTTTTCATTAACAGGGGCCAAGTTGGATTTTCTGTCACTTAAAACAGAAAAAGTCCTGTCTTATACAACTGTATAATCCATAGAGGAGAAAATTAAGAACAGCCGAGACCAGTTTGCTAAGATCTGGAAGGCGACTCAAAACAACTTGGTAAGGGACATGCTCACAAGACATCCCAAAGAATCATGACTTTATTTTTATCTATCTCTGGCCAATCCACCAGGCTGATTGAGCGCAAGAAATACCCTAATACCCTTCCTTCATAACCATCTGAAATAATTCCTTAGCCTTAACTCATGAACTCGGAAAAAGCTCCACAGAAAAAATGACAAGGACGAAGAGAGGAAGAATGGTGGAGACTGAGCTCGCGGACGAGGACGAGAAAGCAGCAGGATACCGTAGCCTCTTTGATGGCAGAATTCAAAGGTGTATTTTCCAAGGCTTGCAGTGAGTGTTACCCTGGATCAGTCAGGTCCAGTTGGGAAATCAGAGATTAACAGAGAAGCTGAGTATGAGAAATAGCTCGAAGAACTGAATTACTAGAAGACCGACAAATCAAAAATTGGGAATGATACAATGAAAACATGACAGCAAGTGGCTATGTTAGGGCTGTTATCAGAAGCTCAGCTACGTGGGTGCAGGGCGCCGGGACTCTGACCCTCTGGAGAAGAGGTGCTGCCAGGCTCCCCCTGAGGAGTGAGACGAAACTACGAATGTGTGGGGAAGAGGCTAGAGGCTGGAATTACCTGCTCCTGCTGGAGGAGAGGGCTGTTTCCGGAACAGCCTGAAGGGGAGCAGCAACTAGAGAAAAGAGCTAAGACCCCACTCTCTCCTCCTGCCTTCCAGTTTCTCTCCAGGACCCCCGTTGGGAGAAACCGACAAGGAGCCAGCAGTGAAGGCGAAATAACATCTGCAGATTCCAAACCCTAGCATTGCAAAGCAGAATATGGAATTATGGACTGAGAGACAGCGGTTTAAAAATCAGCATATCCCAGACTGTGGCCATGCCACTCTGAACATGCCTGATCCCATCTGATCTCAGAAGCTAAGCAGGGTCGGGCCTGGTTAGGACTTGGATGGGAGACCACCTAGGAAGACCAGGTGCTGTAGGCCTACAGAAAAAAATAAAAAACAAAAATAACAATCAGCATACCCCTACCCATCCAAAAGTAGTCTGCCAAGCAAGGCTGAAGAATAATAACAGTCATAATGGCCAACATTCAGTAAAGCGCCGTGCTGTGCATGTAACACACAATAGGTCGTTAATCTTCACAACCCTAAGTGCAGATGTCATAGTGATTCTCATTTTCTGAACAAGAAAACAGGGGCCATTAATGTTGTCACTCAGAATTCAAGTCTTTTAACCCCTAGCCTATATACCTAACCTTTACAAACAGCTAGTATAATTCACCTAAGAAGCATTTCCAAAATTCTGTTGCCCACTAGGTTTAATTTCTCCTTCTTCCATATTCCTTCATATTCCCATTGTAGGTTATTGTGCCTGTCACTTGTCGAAATTAGTTAAATAGTCAGCACAGCCTCTGATTGAAGACCCATGTCCTTCCGGTTTTCTCCTAATTGAGAGATTACACATGTGTAATAATTTTGAAGACTTTATTTCATAAAACCTCCTTCCTTGTCTCCATATCTATTCACCATATGAGTTGATCAGAACTTTTCATGGATTACAAGCAATGCACATATGTAATCAGCCTTGAAAATGTTCAAGAACCACTCACATCCCACATTGGACGTCAATAATTCCACAGATGACCCTGAGTTCTCTAAATCATTCAGTCTAACTGGGTTGCTCTCAGATAGACTGAGCCATGTGCCTGGTTATCTCAACCATAATACAAGCAAAGGATCTTGGGTCAACCCTCCCCAAACCCCAGCAGAAAAAAACTCTGCTTTTTCTATCTTGTACATGTTTCTATTTTGTACGTGTCCTAAATCACTGCTTCCCTCTGAGATCAGAACCAGGGTACTTTTGGGTGTGAGTGGCCAGTGTCGGATCTGGCAGGGGTGCAGGCAGCGGCTTCAACATACATGTGGCTGGAGACCGAGCTCAGCCTGAAAAGCTCATGGTTTGGTTATTCCCGGCCCTCTGGATGCCATAGGCACACATAGATCTGACATTCAAGGTGAGCCCATCTTATGATGAGCAGTAAAATGACCATAGAAAAACATGGCCGGTAGCTCTCCATGACCTATAACCAATTCATTCAAGGTCATAGAGACCAATACATCATTAAGACAAGCCATTGACCTCTGTGTACCTCAGTCCGACCCTCTCCAGCACATGCCACTATTATTGATTAGTGTTAGGGTGAAACCTAGAGAGTCTCAGGCTGAGGGTCAGAAACTCTGGGTTCTAGGCCTTTATCCAAACCTTCCATCTCTGTCTGAACTTCCCCGTGAATAAAAATAATATTCTTAGACCGGTTCTAATCATTTAGGTGTCTTTGATTCCATAACCATGGAGGATACAAATACAAATGTAATTGCTTCTATCCTTTAAAAAAACAAACAAACAAAAAAAAAAAACTCATTGCTATTGACAAGAGTTACAGGCACACGGGACTGGCGATGGTGGATCGTGGAATCTCAGAGCCTGAAGGCACTCCTGTTTAGGCAGTGGGACAGTCTAGTTTCCTCGAGCAGGACTGTTCAGCCCAACGTCGGACCATGGGAGATTTGGGACTTCAGGTCAGCTCTCCACACTGCCAGTCTTGTGTCATTTAATCCACAACCACTGCTTCTAGGCACACGTGTCAGAGCCCACTGATGACTCGCTTTCATTCACCAGTCCCTCTCATAATAATACCTGAAACTACAGGGCAACAAACAGATAAACTATATGTATTTCCTTAACGAATATTTATTAAATGCCAATTTTATTTATTTGAGTTTTGCTTTAACTATCGACAGCCAAAAATATAGCTTGTGCTCAATCAAAAAATCTGTGTTTGGGGCACTGACCATTAGCTTGGCTCTCTTCAGTCATCTAATCGTTTGCTTGCAAGAGTTCGAACTACAGTAATCACTAAGAATGTGACATTTTTGCTACTGCCAGGCTAATAATGTCCTTGGTGGTGCTGGTGAAAGGCAGTTAACGCCCCGCTTCCTTTAATCCCTCTCAGAACTTAATTCTAAAAACGTTCCAGAAATCCAAGCTAGGTAATGATTTCGAGTGCTTGGAATTGATTGATAAAAGCAGAGCTGGCCCAAGCATTGAATCGAATCCTATTCCTTGCCGTGAGGATAGAGTTGCGTAAAGGAGCAACTGCTGGGGAGGAAGAGGAGACCCCCGCTTAGTGGGTGCTAGAAAGGTCTGGGGCCCTACACAGAAACGTCTAGCCCTAACGGACTCCCCAACTCAATTATCTCTGTGTTCTTTTCTAATTACAGTTCAAAATCAGTCATTTACATATTCGACACTATTTCGATGCTCGGAACGCTGGTGAGCCAAAGAGACTAGCTCCCACCTCCGTGGATCTTATGTTCTTCGACCACCTCTGGGGAGCCTTGGGCGCCATGCCTGTCATCAGGACAAAGTGCACCCCTCTGTCCTTGAGTCTCCTGTGGTACCATGTCACTCTCTTCAAACAGCCGTTTTCATGCTGTATTTTTATTATGTGCAGTGTCTCTTTCCCTGTCTAAACCTGGATCTCTTCAAGGACAGGTACTAAGATTAGTTTTCTCCTTATTCTCTGTCCCTATCATAAAATGTTATGTAATAAGCACTCAATCCTTGCCTTCAACATCTAATTTGTTTATCTTAATTCCAACTCTCCCTGCTGTGATGAGACTGTCCTCAGCCCTTCCCATCACCCTGGGTTCCCTCGCCTGCTGAGAACATCAGTATGAAGTAGACAACAACAGGTTAATAACAACTTTATGCTATTAGAAGCATACAGCGCTCCATAGTTTGCATAGCAAATTTACATGTGTGATTTTGTGCCAATGTCTTAATGCAAAGAAAGGACAATTGTACTGAGAGAAAAATTTAAGACTCAATGGGGACAGGAAGCTGCCCTTCAGCCAGGGACAAAGCTAAAAAGGAAGAGAGACATGTGGATAGTTATAGGTTACCGAAGAGTCACCTCTCCTCCCTCTGGTTGATTCTCATGGTAGCTTGTTTGCTCAGAGGACATGAGCATTGTGTGGTCTGCGCCTTCTCAGAAAGTAGAAATTTAAATTATCATGACTACTGTACATAAGGCCGGCTATGAATGCAGATCGCGGTTGGTGGAGACAAAGGCGACAACTGATGATGTCAAAGGTTTAGCAGAGGAGAAAAGGTGCGATGCTAAACCCACACAGAGGGCCCATTTCAGTCTCATGTTCCCTCGCAGAAAAAGAGAAAATATCAGTGGCCAAGGCTGAGAAAACGAAGTGGAGAGTTGGGTTATCGAAGAATTTTCAAAGTCACAATTGGCCCTCATAGTATGGACTGTGTGGCTTATGTAGAATCCTTGTTAAACTCTTGGTTATTTCATTAAAATATATGTTGTGTTCTTTGTTTTGGATCATTCCAACAGTGCTGATGAGGAGGTATTATGTTCCTACGGAATAGTCTACGTATCATGTAACTTGGAAACTTTGGTGAATGATGGCAGAGAATGACAGAGATGCTAAATGCATAACTACCCTATGAGAGAGGTATTAATTGCCCCCACTTAAAAATGGGAAGAGTCAAACTTGAAGGTGAGAGTATGTTGCCCAAGAGCACACAACTTGTAAGAGACAATCTCAATAAACCTAGGATGACTAAATTCGAACTTCACCTTCGCCACAGCCCCAGAGTAACCTTCACCAACTCTTGTGTTCAACAAACATTTATTAAGAGATGGCTTTTGTGGAAATTTGAGCTTGGGGAGCATAGAAGAAAAGGAGACCCATGGATATCCCTTCCTCCCTTCCTTCCTTCCTTCCTTCCTTCCTAATAATCAATTAATGCATCCAGAACATTAACTTACACCTTCTTCATAGATTAAACTCTCAGGCATGGTCATTCCCAGACAGAAAAGATTGATATGATACATCCAAAAAAATAAAAAATAAAAGGCTTCAATTGGCTGTCAGAACTTTAATTAAAACACATATAGGTCAACCTCACTGTAGCGAATCGAGCCACTATTACTGTGGCAGGATGAGCGTTCACTGGAGGACTCTCGACTCTCCCCGGAACTAACGTGTGATGTCGTAGCCACTGATGTTTTACTTTGGAAAATTTTCCCTGGCTCTTGGGAACTGGAACTTGTTCTGGGTGACCTGGCAGCAATGTTACTTTTTTTTTCCTTTTATGAAAGCAGAAGACCATTTCCTAAGCCCATCCATATTTTATCTTCATCGCCCTGACTCAGAACCAAACCGAAGTTGTGTAGGATTGTTGAGAAGATAGAAGTTTCTGAAGGCGTAAGAGGGAGGGATGGGGAGTTGAGCAGAAAAAAAAAAGTAAAATGTAAAAGAAAAAGAGAAAAGCCAGAAAAAGGAAATGAAGAAGAAATGAGAGAGAGAACTAAGAAAGATGGATCAAATGTTTTTTTATAAGACTGTTATGAAATACTCATTTAAATTATAATTTCAAGTAAAAATATGTATTGTTAATTAATTGAAAAAAATAAGTCATTCATCTAATTCACTGAACAATATTGCCTCAAGGTAATGACTTAATGGGTCATTTTCCTGTTTCTTTATGATTTCAAAATTTTCTAAATTGAGATTATTTTTTTTAATCTGAATAAAAATAGCAAAAAGTACAAGAGTGGTTCAGTTTGGGGGAAAACCCTACTCAAATCCAACTCCTTCTGACACCTCCAAAACCAACATCCTAGTCCACTGATTCTCAACTGGGGGAGATTTTGTGCCCAGGCGACAGTGGACAATGTCTGGAGATATTTGGATTTTCACAAGGGGTGGGGGAGGGTTGGCCAGGGATTCTGTTAAACACCCTGTAGTGCACAGGACAGTCCCAGTAACGGAGAGTTAATCAACCCCCAATGTCAGTGGTGCTGAGGTTGACAAACCCTGTTCTAGGTCAGGTGACCATCACCCCTCACCTGCATTATCGTAGGAGCCTCCTGTCTGATTATCCTCTTCCATGTTTCTTCCCTTTAGTCTATTCATCACACAGCGGCCAGAGGAGGCCAGGTAACGCCACCGCTTTGTTCAGACACCTCCCATGTCCCCCACCACACTGAGAACACAACGCAGAGCCCTTTAACGTGGTCGCGTCTCTGGCCGCATCACCCATCACTGATCCCTGGCCCCTTGCTGAAGAGCCCCAGCCACGCTGGCCACCTTGCTGTGTCCCGGACGTGCCAAACACGCACCCACTCGGGAGGCGGTGCTTGCTGCTCTTTCTCCTAGAGCTGCGTGAGGCTTAATCTTATTTCATGCAGCCCTCTGCTCAAATACCACTTCATCCTAAAGGCCTTTCTGGGCCCCCTATCTAAAGTATCACTCATTCCTTGTCCCATTATTCTGCCTTATTTGTCTTCATATGTTTTGGTAGCATGCCTCCACATATACATATAAACACACACACACACACACACACACACACACACACTAGCCTCACAGAGTCTGGATTGCTACGGCACACCTAACTCAAGAAAACTCTCATTAAACCAGGCCTTTCCGTGTGTGTAACGGAGCAGGAAACGACCTCATCTCTCTGCCTCCGCCCTCTGCACCTGTAACTGTAAACACGTCTTCCCCTCTTTGCCTCCGTGGATAATTTACTTCATCAACGTTGGCCTCGGCTTTCTTGTCTGCACACTGGGAGCCATCATGCCTCCCTTGCGATGTTGTCCCGAGGCCGAAATCAAATATCGTGAGTGAAAGTGCTTAACGCAGGGTCTGGCACATAGTAGGGGCTCTAAGTTCATGCAGCCCCAGGTTCCCTGGACCTGTCCTGTGCCTGGGCACAGATGGGATCGTGGGGCAGTAATGACGCATTTCTCACCCGACCGCCTTCCTCACTCACACCACACTTCAGCTCCACTCGGAACGTCACCATGTACGACGGAAGACCCCAGCAGGCGCCTGCCGCTGCTCGTGACCAACCTGTCTGACATCGCTGCTCTCGGTGGCCCTGGGCTCTCCCACGCTCGCCGACACCCTCATCCGGGCCTGGCGTGGAGCCAGCAGAGGCGGCATCACCTGCTGCGAGTGCCCCGGGGCAGTGGTGACGCCCGCGGCAAAGGTGCTGCTTCCAAATGCTCCCGAGGCTGCCAGGATTCGAGGCGCCGGAGGAAGGTGTGTTCCACGCACAGGTAGATCGCCAGGCACCAAAAAAAAAAAATTCCTCCGCCCTACTCTGCTCACATTTCCTGCCACTTACAGCTGGGAGCTTCAGACGGGTTATTTTAAATCTCATTTTCTTAACTGTAAAACGAGGGTGAGAAATACCTACTCCACTGAGCAGAAATGAAGAATACATGGGAAAAGACACACGAGTGGGTCAGGAATGCTCACGCCCAGGCAGAGCCCTCCTGGAGTTACACACTGGGAGCTGGACATTCACTAAGGGTCCTGCACAGCAGGTCCCGAGCTCCGGTTTGGACCCCTCAGCGTCTGGGTGCTATGGGCTGAATGTTTGCATCCCCAAGAAAAATCACACGTTGAAGCCTAATCTCCAAAGTGACCGTCTTTGGAGGTGGGTTCTTTGGAAAGTGGAGCCCTCAGGAGAGTGATTGACACCCTTGTAAAAAGACACAGGATGCTCTCTCTCTGGCCGTGCGAGGATACAGCCAGACGGCAAGAAGGTGGCCACATGGACACCGAGAAGAACGCTCTCACCAGAGCCCCTCCACTGGCACTGACCTTGGCCTTCCCGGCCTCCAGACCATAAGAAACAAGTGTCTGTTGTTTAAGCACCCAGTCGATGGTTCTCCGTTACAGCAGCCCGAGCTAAGACGGGGTATTTCCGTGGGACTTGAGGTTGGAGTAGGGACAGATTTCTGCAATGGGCACCTGGGCACCGTGATGTCTTCTCATCCTAGATCTCTCAGAAACAAGCAAGGACAATTCATACACACACACACACACACACCCCTTCCTCCCTTAGTCTACGAAAAGAACAAAGAAAGAAAAGAGTCTAAAATGAACCAAACAAACGAAGCAAACATCATGCTGATTGTTTCGTGCCATCTGCACATTGGACATGCCCAGAATTTCTGATTCTCTGTTCAGGCTCAGGGGCGCCTGTTGCAAAATGATCGTCTTTCTCACTCACTGCGACTGGGACCATCGTGCCAGGCCAGGCAGCTCCTTCCTGGCTCTCTGAAGTAGTTACACATGATAATCAACCTGGATCCCCATCCCACACCAACTGTGAGTGCTCCAGCCCCTCACCCAACTGTGAATGCTCCAGGTTGCTGAACACCTGTCCTGTACTCTTGAGATGTAAAGCCAGCACAGAGTCACACAGACACGAAGCAGCCGGTTAGCTGCCCAGGGTGGGAGGGACGGCAGCCCAGATCCCACTGAGAACTTGATGTCATGATGCAATAACTGTATCATAATGATAGCATCAAGTACGGTGTTGTCGTTACCAATTAGAGATAAGAAACCAAGGCACCATAGAGTTACACGGCCACTGTCAAACAAGTAGAAATAGAGCGAGGCGCAAATATGGAGCCCAAAGCCCACGCGTTACCTCTTAGAGAGAAGTAAATAGTCTAGAGAGAGAACAAAAGGGGTCCATGTAGTTGGCTGGGAATATGGTCACATTTTCATTCGCATTCATTGCTAACTGAAATTTAGCATTTCCTTCAAGTTTGAATGTAAGCAGCAAAGCACACAATATTATCAGTAACTGTAACCATCATCAGTGAAAATCACAAGTATTTTCATATCACATTACAATGTTGCAAATATCACAAAATGTCATTCATACACATTAGCACTTTGAAATTATGGTTGTGATTAAACTTGCTGCTAGATCTTATTATTTGATGTGTTTAATAAAGAAGTCCACATATTACTATAACACGAATGCTTTTTTAATATTTTGATGACTGTATTTAAATGTAATTGGTTTTATTTTTAACTTCATAATGCATATGGAATAATACTATACATATTGTAATATATATTATGATACATATTTCACATTTATTATTATAGATATTATTGGCTACCTTTAAAAAATAATATTCTCAAAAGAGGTTCATAGGCTTTGCTTGATTGGCAAAAAGATCCATGGAATAAAAATGGCTTAGAACCTCTGAAGTACAGAGTTTCTGCAGGAAAGACAGCTGGGTAAAGACACATTCACTGAGGAGGAAAACACAGAGAAACTGGGCCATATGAGGCCAGAGGCGCGCGTTTGCATGAAGGCAGCAGCAAAGAATGACAGGCTTCTGTGGGTTGGTAGTAATGACTATCCTCAAATTCTTAAATAATATTCTGGTATGAAGAGAATATAAAATGTTTTCTTGTTGGACCCAAGCCCGGGTGGTATAGGCTAGTCACTGCCCTGTCGGCGATCGGCAGCTCCTGGTCAGAACTCTAAATGGACCACTGGCAAAGATTCTCAACCTCCATCCCATTTTAATCCCCAGGTGGCATTTGGGCTTTCTGTTCCCTCCTGTATCTGTGACCAGCCTAGCTAAATTACTAGCTTTTAAAAATTTATTCAATAGATTTCAGTTAGAATCTTAATGCTTCAGAATTGCTTGATGTTTTAACGTCCTCCGAAATCATTAGCATCTTAACTGAGGTCCCCAAGAGCCTTAAAGCAAGGGTCAAAGTCTCAAATACTGCGGGCTAAGCAGGTGATGTGAGTGAGGATGAAACCAGTTGGCTCGGGGTCCTTTCCACACATTGCAAGGCACTCTGGGGTTGGCCAAAGTCCTTGCTTTGTTCCCCTCGTTCTCTTCTAGACACTGAGTCCGTGTGCTCCCATACTGGAGAGACGACCAGTGTTCCCTGAGCTTCCGATCTTCCAATAGAAACCAGAATTCCAGAACTTTATATAGTATCTTCTGATTCATAAATGTGGTGAACCAAATTCAGCCAGCACTTGAGCTGGCAACCGCTGCCTCAATAATGCATGTATTACGAGGACATTTCTAACACTGGGGGTGGGTTACTTTGATGGTGGCTTCCTCTGATCCCCTTTGGGTACGTCTGAATGGCGTTTGACAAAGGTCTTTCTTATGCACAATAATATTGCTCTCAAAGAGTTGGGGCAAGTGTTACAGGCTCCATTCTACATTTTAAAAACTGAGGCTCAGAGAGGTTACCTGATAAGTCCAGCATCGCAGAGCTTGAGGGAAGCTCAGCTGATCCACATGTCAGGTCCCAGATGGTGTTATTACCTGAAACACCCTGGGAGGTCAATTACAAAGCCTGCCCTGGCTCGAGCTGGCCATTCTGGCCTCCGACTCTCACTAAGACACATTTAAATAGCTTTAAACAGAAGCTTGGCAGCATCCAATTTTGGCATCTAGTGCGACTGCTTCGATGGCCTCTAGTATTTTATGTTCTAATCAATTGGTTTCATGCTTTTTAAATGTTCATATATTTCCTGGCTTGCAGTGAGCTAAAAGGTATCGTGGAACCACTTTGATTTTTCCATTTTTTCACAGATTTTAACAGGTTGATCACATCGGCAGGGCGCTGTGGGTCCCTCCCCACCTACTCCTTCACGGAAATGTTACCACCACTCGCTGGCTTCTCTGGAAATAGCCGCTTGCCTTAGTGATAAATCTTAGGTTCCCTGGGTAACCCCTGATGCTTTTCCCATTTTCCCATCAAATTCCACTGTCCAAATTTGGAGTCCCGACTTGACCACAAGCAGATACAATATCGCTTTGTGGGATTTTCCCAGCTTTTCCGCGCATTATGCTTGCAAAGCTTGTCCCACCAGCTGCGTCTGAGCCAGCCCTCCAAAAAAGGCAATTGTGCTCCTCCACAGACTCACGAAGCAGGCGCCGCTGCCCGCCCCGCTCTGCAAACGGCCTTTTCAGGACTCCGGGGCTGCTTCCAGCCCTTCCTGCCCGTGCCGCCGGTTAATGATATGGGCCCCTCAAAAGGCTCAGAATTCTTTAAAAGACCTAAGAAAAGAAGGAGGAAAATAATGCATACTTTTCTTCTCTCATTTTCTGGGGCTCCATTTTCACTTTCTTCATCGCCAAGACCCTCTCGTTCTTTCATTTGTTTAATAAATGTGCGTTTGTCAATTCCCAGCCACGTCCCACACATTTATGCTAGAGGCCGGAGAGAACAAATTAAACAAAACGGGCTGTTATTTCTGCAGGGACTCATCAAACAAGAAGCAGAACAGGTATGGGACAGCAGTAGCAACAATACCTGTCCAGAGTCCCTTATCCCAAATCCTTGAGGCCAGAGTTTTAGAATTCAGAAAGTTTCATACCTTAGAGACACGATATGATGTATAGACACTGTATATTTCGCAGGACCTCATTATCAAATCTAACTTGTATAAAACCTACAAGTAACCTCTGATCAGTGTGGGTCAGATTTTGTCCTCAAATTCATTTTGGCACCAAACCTTGAATTTCAGAGGTTTCTGAGTTTAAGAATTGCAAGTACAGGACTGAAAAACTCTAATAGTTGGTATTTACTGAGTGTCTACTACATCCCAAGACACTGTCTTAGCTCCTTTTAACCCTCCAAACAGCCCTTCAAAGTAAACTATTGTTCTGATCACTACAGAACACCCTGTCTGATAAACTTTCCCACAGGCCATCTTAAGTGACCCTATGGCACTGCTGTAGGATTCTGCTCTGTCTATTTTAAGGAAAGGAAGCTGAGGTTCATGGAGGTTACGTAAGTCTCAGGAGGTCGTGGAACAAGTAAGTGGCAGGCCTGCGACCCTCATCTGTCGGTTCCAGAAGCTGCGACGTTTCCATGATGTAAAAACTCTGCCTTCCTGGGAAGCCGCTTCGATTCCACTTCCTGCCCTTTCCCTTCCAGCTCCCAAGCCCTCCCTGATTCCCCCAAGAAGCCTCCACAGCACGAAGATGATCAAGTCCTACCCTCCAAGTTTGTTCCAAGTGACACACCCCTATCGACGCTCTGGGTTTTCTCTCTGAGCCTCGTTGCAAAATGTTTTGGAATCGGACCAGTCTAGGGTTGAATGCCATTTCTAACATGAGCTTAGGAAAGTTACTTAATTTCTTGTTTTCTCATCCTTCAAACGGAAAAAAAAAAAAAAAAAAAAAAAAAGTCCATATTTAAATTAGATTACTCTGGTGATAAAATGAGCTAATTTGTACAAAGTGCCAAATAGGATGCCTAGACAATAGTAAAGGGTAGCTATTACTATTGATTATTGTTACAGTATTGCAAAGTTATTGTTTGAATACATTCAATGTTTTAGGCAGCATACAAAGTAAGTTTGATGTAGCAGCATAGAGAAATCTATTCTACCCGCAGTACCTGGCAAGCACACAGTCCTTTCTGAAGAATGCTGATCATCTTATCAGCAATGCTATGAACCAAACTGGCCCCAAAATAGGCTCTTGGCCCATGAACAGTCATCTATAGTGGCTTCTGGTTTCTGAGTTCTCTTGGTGCAAAGCACTTGCCCCAAAGGGATACTAACGATTTACTGAACCCATGAGAAAGTCTTTCTAAAGAAAGTCTGGGTGTGAGATATGTAAAAGCAAGAGCAGCTGATCATGGGACCTGAAACCAAAGGACAGACTTCCGAGGAAGCTGAACTTGTGAGGCAACCGAGCCGGGATCTGTAAGGGGGCAGAGGGCAGACACGGGGCCATGGAAGCAGCGAGGCGTGCGTGTGCAGCAGCAGACACACGCGGGCAGAGAGGGCACGGCAGCCGAGTCGCCGAAACGCCTGGAGCACGGGTTTGAACCAGCAGCCCCCGAACTCGAGTTTAGGCTCTTGACCTCCACAGTGGGGGCCAGAGATCCCCATGCCTCTGGGGGCCAGTTCAGTAACAGAAAGGAGGGGTGGGTGCCTCAGGAGGCCTGCTTCCAAGTGGCTATGTGCAGCCCTTCCAAAGGGGGCAGCTGCTAATGCATTTTGGACAAATGGGATTATGTGGGAACGTGAGCCAAAGACATCAGGTCTTCTGACTTTCTGAGAGAAGCAGAAATCCAGACACCCATGGGACAGTTACAGTGCTTTAATGCTGAAAACTCGTTCGGCTTTTTTAAGGGCTGTGCAGGCAAAAATACATGCGTGTGAGTGCGCGTGCGCGCACACACACGTACACACACGCACACGTTTTGGTCAGATTTAGTCTCTAGGCCTCCAGTTCGAGAATATTCCCTTATACTCTCAGTTGTAAGAGGAGGATAACTTTTAGTGCAATGTCCAAACTCTGTCCTCTACCCGATGGGGAAAAAAAGGAGACCGATGTGCCATTAAGGGCAATTTCTGGAGGCGGAATTCAAAGGGAGCACCTCGTCGCATGATCCAAACCATTTCGTAACACCGAAAGGAGGGGAGGCATCTGTTTCTGGTCAAGATGGAGCAACAGGGACCAGATTTACCCTCCCGCCTGAAACACTTAAAACGCCAGCACGTGAAACAGCCATTTCTCCAGACGTTGAATGTAAGACACTGAATAAAGGACAGTGATCTGTGAGAGCGGAGGAGCGATGAGGCCAGCCCAACGACCGACCGCCCAGGGCTCCCTGCCCGGAGGGCGTCCCCAGGCCCCGGCACAGTGGGGAGGAGCCCAGCGGAGCCCCGGGGTCTCGCCGAGTCAAGGCGACGTCGCTGAGGATGTGGGGAAACCAAACGGCCGCAGTGTGGAGGGACAGTCCTGGGGCGAGGACTGCTGCAGGGCCCCCCGAGTCCTGGGCTGAGACCAATGAGCACGTGGGTGTGAGGAGAACACCGGAGGTGGGCGGAAGAGGAGCCGAGGAGTCACTCCCCGTGGCCGACTTGAGGCCAGAAACCAAACCATTCTTTCTCCCAGCAGCCAGAGTGGGAAAATCTTCTATTTCATATTTCATTGGGTAAAATATTTGGAATATTTTTGCCTCAGTAATGAGAAAAAATAGCCACTAGATGAAATGTTGCTCTATCTTGCTTAACAAAGCTCAAAAACAAAACCCAAAAGGATCAAGCAACTTGTTAAATGTTGACAAGTGTGTAAGTATTACCACAGTCAAGACAATGATCATAACCATCACCCCCAAAAGTCTTCTCATGCCCCTTTCCCAACCCCTCCATTCCTACCCTCTCTGTACCCCACTCCTGTCCACAGTCCCCAGGCAAATAATGACTTGGTTTCTTCTTATTACAGACTGATTTGAGTTTTTTTCAGAATTTTGTATACATGAGATCAAACAGCGTATATTTTTTATCTGCTTCTTTCTTCAGCCTTGATTTTGAGATTCACCTCATCCTAAATCCATTATTTCCTTTTAAGGATAGGGCTTCTCTCCGATACGCTTAACCTCAATCCCTCTGCCATTCCAGAAGATACACACTGCATTCTGACGAGGAATAAGGCAACTTTCTCTAATTGATGCTCCTCCCTTGACGCACTTCAACTTTCCTTATCTATTCCAAGGTGTTATGAACTGAATGTTTCTGTCCTCCCAAAATCCGTATGTGGAAGCCCTAAACCCAACATGATGGTATTTGCAGGTGGAGCCTTTGGGAGGCAATTCCGTGTAGATGAGGTCACCAAGGTGGAGCCCCCATGTTGGGATTAGTGCCCTTATAAGAAGAGGAAGAGAGACCAAGGCGCATTCTCTCTCTCTCTCTCTCTCTCTCTCTCTCTCTCTCTCTCTCTCTCTCTCTCCCCCTCCCCCCCACTCCTCCATGTGTGGTAACATGGTAACAGTGAGAAGGTGGCCATCTGTAACCAGGAAAAAGGAGTCGCCTTGATCTTGGACTTCCAAGCCTCCAGAAAAGGGAGAAATAAATGTCTGTTGCTTAAGCCACTCAAGTCAGTGATATTTGGTTACAGCAGCCCAAGCAGGATAAGACACATAGGCATCTTAAACTAGATGATCTAAGCTTGAGAATAAAATAAATACAACTATTGTTGTCTAGCATGATGTTTCTTTATAGCAGACTTCTTATAAATCCAGAGACTTGATGGAATTTTTAAAATCAGAAATTTAATCAATTCCCATTTCGAAATAACCAGTTATTTTCCATATTCATTTATTCCTCATATGTATGTATTCTGCTCTGTATAAAGTCATTAAGCACTTTGCAAAGATAAGAAAAATTGCTTTTGACCTTTGGGGAATGCAATTTAGGCTTTATTGTTTGGAAAGCTCCAGGTATATAATGATTATACAGTAATAAATTGTGTAATTGCATTTAATCTGCGCCCGGAGGCTAGGAAGCCCTACAATACAGTGCCTTCCAAGTAGAAGACTGTGTGATGCTGAGAGCAGGGACCAACCAGCGTGAGGACACCTATCTGGGCAGCAGTCATTTTTCCAGAGGTCGAAACAGTGCAAAGGCATCAGTTTGGGCCCACTTTCAATCATCACTATTCAAATGATGTGGGAGACCAGGACGAGTTATTAGAAGTGGGAAAACAAGTCCCAGGATAGAGAATCAAAGGTTTCTGAGCTGTGCCGTTTAGCCAGAAGAAGGCCAAGGGCAAGTATGGGAATGTATTTCCAAATCCAGCAAATAGAAGAGGTAGGAGAGAGTTGCAGAATTAGAGGAATGAGGTAATTAGTTGAGGTTCTAGCTTGAACCAGTTGCAGGTATGACTTTGACTGAGGGATTGATCTTTTCTGGGCTGGGAACAGGAACACCCTGATTAAGATGTGAGCAGCAGGATCAACTTACCTAGTTTAATCACAGCTCTGCCTCGACCTCTTTCCCTGTCCAACTCTTAGTTTCTTCATCTGTAATACGGGGCTAGTCGTACCAGCCCCGACATAGGGTTGTGTGAATTCAATGAGATCATACATAGAAAGCTCTATATTGACAATAATACCAATAATAATAGAACTCGACTTAGGAAAAAAACGAGGTCTCAGCAATAATTTTTGTATTTTCACGAACATCTTTCAAATGTACCATACACTACTCTATACACTGAAACAAAATGTAAGAAAAAAACGTACTATTTGGAATAAGAAAGTAGGGGGCTTGGGCCTGGCTTTACTTAGCAGCTCAAGGACCTTCAGCGAATCACAACCTGTCTCTGAGCTGCAATTTCCTGGCATAATTTAAAACTGCACATGTCACAAAGCTGTTGAGGAGATATATGTGAAAAGTGCTTTACAAACTTATTCACCCAAAAATAAATTATTGCTTTCTTTCTTGAGGTTTCGAGATTAGGAATGGGAGTTATTATGCCGTAACATGATAAAGTTTTACCCATCGGGGTAAATGCAGAAAAGTGCCATGTGTTCACGTCATGGGATTGTCATCTTCTTGGGAATTCAGACGTCCATAGCGATCGTTGCCCAGGAAGTATCCGCTAGGGAGATAAATTAATCGTGCTTTCTGAGAAGAGCGACTCTAGTCTTTTAGTTTAAAAAGAATACATGCTAATTATGAAAAATAAAAGTCATGTCTCATATGTATAAAGAAATGTCTTAGTCCCTTCAGGCTGCTGTAATAAAAATACCGTACACCTGGTGATCTAAACAGCAGAAACTTATTTCTCACAGGCCTAGAGGCTGAAAGCTCAAGATCACGGGGCCAGCGCGGTCGGGTTCTGGGGAGAACTCTCTCACTCGTTCACAGAGCACCGTCTTCTCCTTGTCCTCACGTGGCCGAGAGAGAGAAGACACGAGCTCTCTTCTTTTTCTCAAAAGGACATGAATTCCATCACAGGGGTTCATCCTCATGACCCCATCATCTCCCAAAAGCCCCATCTCCAAATATTATTACATTGAGGGTGATGGTCTCAACACATGACTTTTGAGGGGTACGTAAACACCCAGTCCACAGCAAGAAGTTAATAAAAAAGATTACCAACGTCATATCACCTAGAAATAAGCATCGCCAACACTTGAGGAAAACCAATCTAGTCATCACTCTCTTATAAACTAATAGAAAGGAATTAAAAAAAAAAATAAAGACGACAGCTCACAGATACATAGATACATTGATCGACTGTATTTTAAAAAAATGCATTCATGATATAAATGCTCTTTTGAATAAAAGTATTACATTTAATTTGATCTGACTTTAATAGAGAAATAAAAAGATTCTAAGGAAGAATGGAAGTAAATTGCACGTTTCTTATCTAAAACATCTATTAATTCATGAGAGACTTCTCTAATGCTTAAGAAATAAAAGATTACAAAATATTACTTTACGGAGCCATTTCAAATCAAACATTCAACATTAAGCTGTACCCTCGATTTCACTGAGTGCGAATTAAAATATATTGAGATACAAACTTACCTATTATATAGGCAGAATTAAAATTTGTGATAACACTGTATTAGCAGCAGTGCGAGGAACTAGGTGCTTCTAAAGTGCTGGTTACATTATAAACTGGCCACACAACTGAGAAGACATGATGCCAGTAGTTGATTCCACAAAGCCAAAATAGGCGAGTAGAAGTGGTCAGACAAGGGAGGGGGGGAGCCGATGTAGAATTATTGGGCTATCTACCCCTGAGAGCAACTGGGACTCAGTCCCACCAGAGACCCTTGAAAGCACAATACAGAATAAACCTCAGAAGTGTCTCTCTCACACCCAAAGGTGGGCGCATCGATGTACTGATGTATATATTGCCTACTGGTGGAAGGCCGACCTCAGGTGTTACATCCCTGCATTTTTCCCCTTTTTCACCTTTTCTCAGCTCTTTTGGGACTTGAGTGTGAAAGGGGATGTTGGCTACTGCTCCTTTTCGATACCCTTCGACCTAATCCTAGTTCAGGCTACAACCCTAACTTTCAACCTGACCTTAAAGCTCACACTCACCCTACACTCACATTCACTCTACCTATCCAAACCCAAACCCAAGCCCTAACCCACACCCCCAGCCCTCGCCTTAACTCCACTGTTTTCTGGACTACGGTTCACATTCCCTTGTTCACTAAATGTCACATTAGATAGTGGACGTGGTAAATGATATGTTCTAGACACCCTGCATTCTGTGGTTTTTATTCCAGCGAGCAGTTAACTGGGCTGGATTCAAATTCTGAACAGTCTTGCCTTGCAGTTTGAAGAAGCCGAGATCTCTGCTGAGGGCTTTGGGCTTCCAGGTGCAGCTTTTGCATCTGGTTCGCTGGTGCCCCCTCCCCTCAATCCATGTGTGCTTTAGCGATCTACCAAGGATTGGGGAAATGTTTATAATCAGATTTAGGCGCTCACGCCCTTCCAGGATTTCTCTCCCAGCATTCTGGCTCCTGCGCCAGCCCTGAACTCTTTCCTCCTCCTCTGCACTTTTTGCCTCCTTTTGGTTGCCCTCCAGTGCCATCAAACAGCTGTTCACCATGTACATATATTTTTGGCCCACACTGTATCCTTGTTACCCGTGAGGAGTTTAGCGCGATCAGCCTACTTCATCATTACCGGAAGCTGGAACTCTCTGGGCTCGTGTTTAACTTATTTATCATAGAAAAACCTCCAGGAGCCAGAGGTCCAGGGAAGGGGAAGCAATACATGAGGTCAGGTGTCAGAGGGGTCTGAGCCTCTTGCTTCGGCAATTTACTGCCCCTTCCCAAACTCCTCCAGCCCAGGCTCAGACCTGCCCTTTCCTTAGAACGATGGATTGCTACCGTGCACAGCCCACCTACGTCTCAGGGGATCAGGAAGAGCCAGTTCACAGTAAGTAGCTCATGTTTGTTACATCGGTCAAATGTTTACTCTCTCTCAAGACTCAACAGCAACTGGAGGGAGAACAAACATTAGCAAGCGTGAGCATGGCTTTACTCCAAAGCCGTTGATGGATCTGCTCTGATTTTTTTGGGGGGAGGTGAGCCTTCCAGAAGCTCCAGATAGCAACCTTGTTTACCATAAACACAGAGTACAGTTGGATCTTACTGAGGTATTTTAAAGTTACCAATCAGGTTATGCCTCTCCTCCTTTCCTGGGGAGGAGTAAGTGAGGGATGAAGAGAATCCAAAAGCGCTATGTTAGTGAAACTCCCTGCACATTATAGGAAATGACCACAAATGGGAAGTTATCTCCGTGACCCCCAACACAGAGCCTGACATAGAGCTGGCGCTCAATCCGTGTTAGAACACATGCGTGTACAAATGAAGGAATAAATTACTATGATCACTGTATCAAATTCGGTATTGATCTGATATAATTATTCCAGAATAAATCGCTTACTCAATTCTAATACAGTTTAGGCAATAATAAATTCTGCCCAATGAAGACTTGGGAAAGAAAAAAAAAACTGTGAAAGTATCAGCATTCACATGGCACTGGGCACTATTTATCTATTATTCATTCATTCATGCATTCATTCATCCAGGGTATGTTATGAGTCAGGCATTGTGCCAAGTGTGAAGGAGATCTATATAAATGACATTGACCTTGACTGCAAGAAGATAACAATATAGTAGACAATACATAATGGGCTCATTTTGGCCAAAAATCAGAACGGAGCTCCAAGAACAGCCTGCCTCTCCATATCTCTCTCTTGACCCAAGAGTGCTTTTCTTGACCAA
This sequence comes from Rousettus aegyptiacus, assembly GCF_014176215.1. NCBI lineage: Eukaryota > Metazoa > Chordata > Mammalia > Chiroptera > Pteropodidae > Rousettus > Rousettus aegyptiacus. Next base: position 54,224,101 of record NW_023416290.1, read on the forward strand.
AGATATCTTGATTCACTGACCTTGGCATCATCCCTCCAACATAGTTTGAAATCCAGAAGAAAACAGACAGGTGAGGAGCCCTGGACTGATCAGGAAAATGTATTTTCGGGTAACTCTTGGCGCCATAAATAATAGGAGTGCCAAACAACAAAAACCACAGAAGAAGACATCGTGGAAAATATAATTTCAGCCGCATTTTCCAAATTCAGAGACACTTTCCATGCCCCTTATGACAGTAAATAAATATGTAAATAAATAACAGAATATGTTGGTTAGACAATGTACAGTTTGAAGTTAAATGCAGATAAGTCCTGACACCTATCAGCAGGTTAAATCCTTAAATATTTTATACCCTCTTGATGCTGGGAAAAAAAGACAAAGAGGGAAAGAGGAAGAAAGAAAGCAGAAAGAAAGGGAAACAGAGAAAGAGCAAAACAGATGAGGATTCAATTGATACAGCAGATTTTATCACTTCTTCTTCTCTTTGACCGATTTGTTGTTCTTCCTTACATTGCAAGACCAGCAGCTGATCCTGGGAGAGGCCATGCAATCTCCTGGTGAATTCTGCACCTTGGATTTGGCTTCATCAGTATCTAATGGAGTCCCTGTCTAGTGAAGACCGTCATGGATCAGTGGATTTGCACACTTCACCCCATCCATTTCAAAAAACCACCTCACACAACTGCTTCATTAATTTATAGTAACAGGACATTTAAAAACAGAAACTGATTGACATTTTAGTCCCATTTTGAACTCAATGTAAATTACGGATGATTTTGAAATATCCAAGAGAAGAAAACAGCAAAAGCGAATATAGTCTCACACCAGGAAATAATTCATTTTCTATATCTGTAAATTCTTCTAACTTTTCATATATATATTCTTGTATTGTTTTAATTCATTACTTGTTTTGCATGCTTAAAACATTTCATATATAATTATGTGTCCTTTGTTAACCTATTACTACAACCGAGCATTTCCAAATTATTTATAAATCACTCCTCATTTTTAAGGACTGCACAGGTTTACATCAACTGAGTGTTCTATTGTTTATGGCTATTCATTAGAGTCATTAGATATCATTTAAGCTGTGATTTCATCCTCGTTCATAAACTATTGCTCTGTATATTCTTATGAGAGGCTATAACGAAAGTAGTTAGATATCAACTAACTTGTATACTGACTCCGCATCATGAGTCTCGAGGGAAGGGAGTGGGTTTTTCCACCTCTGAGCCTCCGGTACTCAGCACAGAGTCTGACTTACAGTAAGCAAGCAATAAATGCTTGTGGAAAGAATAAACCAGCCAATCATTCAGGTACCCAAACAGTACCCTCCAGGAACTAAATAGAATTACAAAAGCAGTGCTCGAGCTAAGGACTAAGAGTAAAACAAGCCACTGGTTGTTACCAAGGAGCCCAAGAACACTGAGTTTCTCAAAGGACCTTCTCAGCAGCGAGTGAGCTGACCCATAAAAGTATCTTCTCTCCCTTGGCAAGGTGATAATATCTATTTCTAAGTAGACAGCTTATTATAGAAATTCCTGTTCTGAGTAGAGCTCAGTCAGATACAGCTGAGCCTCCTACTCAAGTGTCTGACTCAAGTGTGCCTTTAAGCAGCCGAGAAGACCTGCTAAAGTCCTCTTGCTGGGTTTACCTACGGACCACTATAGATCTGTTTCTACACCTGTCCCTCTGCCTCCCCATTGCATGCCCCAACCTCATGGTGAGCTTTTCAAAGGTAGGAATCAAACCTTGCCCATTTGGATTGCCCGGTACTTAGCACGGCACCTGAAACGAAAGACGAGAAATTTGAATTTGAACTCAACCTATACAGCTCCAAATCCTGAGATCGTTCATTTATTCAAGAAATATTTACTGAGGGTCTGCTGCATATGTGGCTATATGCTACTTGCTACAGGACACAGGCAGGAGCAAGCCAGAAGAAGAAGCAATTAGGTGGCACCCGTCACAATGCCTCGGATGTGTTAACAAAAGCCTGGCTTAATCTAAGAGAGTGCATAAGTAGTCCAAAGATAATGCCGAAATAACGATCTAATTTAGACTCCATTCAGCTGGAAATAATAGGGCCTGACTCCTCAACCAAGTGTCTAAACTAAGCAGCTTCTTTGAAGAGCTGAACGCTCTGGCGGCAGGAGAACGAGGCTCTGTTCCTTCCTCTTTCTTACCTGGAGCGTTTTGATATGCAGCATCCATGGACCAGGAATCGATAGCTGCCATTGCGACACGCTCCATGCGACTCGGGGAAAGTGAAACCTGACTTACTCATCACGGTGATTAATTGGAGGTGGTCCCCTCAGGTTTGTGCTGTCATCCTTCAGGCTCATGCCCCGTGCAAAGCAGATACATTTGAATAAGTGGTTTGGAATCCTTTTGACACAGAGAATCTGAGAAATGTGGAAAGGGGTCAACGTGTGACGAGGAAGGGGAAAATTCTTAATGTGAAAAGCGATACCCATGATCAGGTTGGGGTTAATTGGCCATGACGTTGGAAGAAAAAGAAATGATTAAAGTTGGCCAGGCTTCCTGGGCACTGCACCCTCCAGGTCTGCCTCCTCCTCTGCACGTGCCCAGCTTTCCAATAGTTTCTGCTCATCCTACTTTCCCAGTGTCTTTTACAGCTAACAGCAGATATCCAGGGTCTCTAAAAGTCTCTGTTCCCACCAAAGCTTTGTCTCATATGTGTCATATTACTTTAGCTAAGCCTCAGTTTAGTCATCTAAAAAGCAGAGATTAAAATGCCAATGTATTTGTTTCCTGGGGCTGCCATGACCAGGAAGCATAAACTGAGCGGCTTAGACAAGAGAAATGTATTGCCTCACAGTTCTGGAGGCTAGAAGTCTGGGGTCGCAGTACGGGTGGGGTTGGCCCCTTCGGAGGGCTGTCATGGAGAGTCTCTCCCACGCCGCTCTCCTAGCTTCTGGTAGCCTCAGGTGTCCCTTGGCTTATAGACGGTGTTAGTCCTGTCCTCACATTGTCTTTCCTCTATGTGTGTCTGTCCCTGAAAGTTCTCTTTTCTAAGGACATCGATCAGATTAGAGCTTACCCCGATGACATCATTTTAACTTGATCGCCCCTATAAAAACCCTATTTCAAATGTGGTCACATTCTGAGGTACTGGGGTTAGGACTTCACATTTCTTTTTGAGGGGACGTGACTCATCTGGTAACAGCCAAATTCATAGCATTGTTATAAAAATTAAATGTTCTGAAGTATGTAAAATCATAGGTGCCTAGTAGATGCTCAAAATAAGCGACGCCCTTTCCTTGCTTTTCGTTTTCGCCTTTGACGTTCAGCCTCACCCTGAAACTTTTTTTCCTCTCATTACCAATTAACTTTCCCATCATATATTCTTCATTCAACATTTTCTTTAACCCAGCCTTTGCAAGAATATAAGATATAATATAGAGCTGGGCACTTGCTAGGTGCTCAGTAAACATTTTATAGGAAAAGAGTTTTCTTTTTATTTAAGTACCGTCCTACTTAATTATGTTTTTTAAGAATGTAATTGTCAATAGAATGAATGAGAATATAATGTTTAATTTGAATGAATGATAATATTATAATATAACATTTAATATTATAAGATATAAAACACTATAGTGCTTATGCATACAACATGTTAAAAGGTAGACACATCACATGATTTTGAGTGAATAAAAATGAGATAATTTATACAGAGCATTTGACACCTAGTAGACACTCAGGAAGTAAGACTTCTATTTATTACGCCTGTCGTAAGTCCTGGGCTCTGCCCTCTACAAGCTCTTTGTCAAAGGTTTGTTTTACACTGCAGTGTGGAGGGACTGGGAGAGCAAAGGATGCCTCAGAAACACTGAGGAAGAAGGGACCCCTCCGTCTGGGAACGCTTCCAGGAGCCCAACACTTCATCAACAAACACCAGGAGAAAGGGAACCTCAGGACAGCCTGTAATAGTGGGTACCGAGTCAGAGGGCCTGGAACAAGCACTGTGCATTCTGGGATGGCCAGTCGGCTGACCTCATGGAGCACAAAGCACCCATCACCCAAGTATGGGACATCAGTCTGAGAAGGAAGCAGAACTGATCGTGGAATGCTGTGTCGACTGATGCAAGATAGGGCTTTGTCCTGAAGATGATGGGAATCACCAAAGAATTAAAAGCATGGAGTAACTTCATTCTCTCATTCACTCAAGCATTTATTCATGCAACAGAGATCTATATTTTTTTGTACAAAGTGTTATGTTAGTTATTGGGTGATAAAAGATAAAGAACACACAGCTTCTATTCCGGATAGATTTTGAATTGCGTTTATGTTCTAGGCTTTTCAGTTATTTCAAATGAAGTATTCCTAATGCTCTAGGCTTCAGGTTTTTCCTTTATAGAGTGGCAACGTTAGACAAGATTGCTGAGATTCCTGCCTGGGACAGTTTACAAATTCTGGGGAATAAATGCAGGGTATGCTGTACAGGGGTGCTTTATTATTCAGTGCTTAAGAATAAGGGCTGAGAAGTTAGAGAGACTTCTGTTTAAAGTCAAGCTTCCCTACTAATCATTACCACTGGTTATCTTTCACCAAATGACAGCTTTTCTAAACTTCAGTACCTTCATCTATAAAGCAAGACTATCAATACCTACCTCAGGGGATGCCGTAAGTATTGAATATGAAAATGATGTGAATGGCCTAGAGCAAAGCCCAGCATATTTAAATACTCTACATAAATGACAGACATAGAGAATTCAAATATTGAATATAAATGTATCTATGAATTCTCTAAGTCTGCCATTTTTGTAGACACCAGTGTTTAGGTTACGTTATTCATGTTTTCAAAGAAAGCAGTGTACATTTTGGTAATTATATCTTCTCTTATTTCTGATATGCACCAAGAGGCTGAAATCACCTTCAGAAAGTATAATTTGTTTTCCTCATAGGATACCTTTGGCATAGCTGGCTATATACAGAGGAATAGCTTATAATGATTTATAAATATCTAATTACTCAACGAACACCTTGCAAATATCTCATGGTTGGGAATTGGATTTTCTCAATCTATGCTTTAATTAATATAATTTAATGTAAATGGTAAGCTAATAAATATTAATTCAAGTCAAACATTAACTAATGTATGCAACTTGCAATTGCTAGGAAGAAGCAATGACTTGCAATTGCTTAGTGCCTATGAAATATTTATGGATCATGTGCCGCCTGGAGAATTGAAGCATCCTGTGCTACTGGGCTATCCCTTCGACTAAAGATGTGCTAATAGCATTATGTGTGTTGAAGGGACAGGGAAGGGACAGGTGGAATATTTTATCTTGGTACCCTTGCCACCTGGCCTTCGGCCCGACTTCAGATCGCGTGTGCACCAGCTCCTTGCTATCCGCTTCAGTCCCTAAGTCATCCTGTTGCAGGAATTCAGAATGGCCAGGTCTTTCTTACAACCTTAAAATACCAAGGAGAAAATAAAGAAGATTCTTTTTTTTTTTAATTACAGTTGACATACAATATTATATGCACTACAGTTGTATAAATAGTGATTAGACAGGTATACACCTGACGAAGTGCTCCCCCCAATAGATCCTGTACTCAGCTGACACCAGCAGAGCTATCGTTAACTCTATTCCCTATGCTGCGCTTCACATCCCCGCGACTGCTTCTATAACTGGTGATTTGTACTTCTTAACCCTTTCCCCTTTCTCATCCACCCTCCAACCTCCCTCCTATCTGGCAGCCATCGCTTTGCTTTTTGTATCTATGAGTATTCTTTAACCTACAGTTAATAAAGTATGCTTTACTGTAAAACATGATTGCATGCCCATCTATTACTACAACAGGTTTGCCTACAGCAAAAACCCATTAGCCGACATTTGCACCTTCAGGTTAAGGCACTACACCAAAAATACGAAATAGAAATGATCTGATAATTTAATCAAATGAATACAATGCGCCAATAATGTGCAAGGCAATGGGAGTGCATGGCTGGGTAAGTCTCTGTTGCACCATGGCCTTAACTCATGAGTGTAAGCGCAACAATCCAAACACCCGACATTCATCAGGAGGCATTGATGTACTGTGAGCATGTCTGGGTATTAAACCTAGTCCACTGATGGCCGTGGGACCGCCAGACAATCCCCAGCCACTGACCAATGAGCACAAGAAGCTCCAATAGCAGGACTGAGGAGCACAGGGCTGATGTCTGCCTCACAATGGGGCTTCTACTGAGCTGAAAGGAGAGTCGAGTTGGAAGAAAAATAAAAGAGATTTGCCTGCGGGTTATAAAGGGAAGGAAAGAGTAGTTGCTGGGGAAAACACTGAAAAGGAGAAGATGAAATTCTCAGGTAGATATTTCGATAAGATTGTTACATGTGGCGATGAAACCCACAAAATCTTCAGTAGAAGTTACCTTATTTAATGATGCTTCTTTTGCAGCTACCGATACAGAGTCTTGTTCTTTCTTCAAGGCACACCGAAGACTGAACTTCTTGCTGTCTTTGTGGACCATTAAGCCTCACGTTCGTTTCCTAGGGCTGCTGTTTGCAAGGTATCACGAACTTGGTGGCTTTAAACAGCAAAATCTATCGTCTCACACTCTGGAAGCTGGAGTCTAAAATCAAAGTGTCGGCAGAACCGTGCTCCCTCTGAAACCTTTGGGCGAGAACCCTTTCTTGCCTCTTCTCGCTCTTGCCAGCGCGAATGACATTGGAATGACCTTGGCTGGGACCGGGATGCGAGGAGCCCTTGGCATTCCTTGGCTATAGCTGCAGCGCTGCGAGCTGTGCCTCTGGCATGACAGGGCATTCCTCCCCCGGGTGTCCGTGCCTGGGTTTTCTCCCCTTGTTTTAAGAACACCACTCATACTGGATTAGGGCACGAATCCACTCTGACCTCTTTACCTCATCCTAAATTCCACTGATTCCATTGGCAGAGACCCTATTTCTAAATAAAATCACATTCCTAGGTTTCAGGGGCGAGGACTTTAGCATGCCTGCGGGGGAAGGGACGATGTCCTCCCCAAAGCGGGCCACGTGAATGGTTTTTGCCAATACCGCATGTGCGCAGAAGGAGCATTTGTCTTTTCCAGGCTACAGCACTCAATTCTTGGTGCAAGACCCAATACAGTTCTTTCACTCTTTCTCTATTTCTTCCTAACATCCTAGGGGGTCTATTTTGTTTGCCTGGGTCCTAGAGTGAGAACAGCATGGAGCTGATCCCTAACGGTCACCAAGTGTAAGGAAAAAAAAAAAAAAACATATATTTATTGTTTTAAGCTACCGTGACTTGGAAATTGTTTGCTACTATTGTATATCTTCACCTACCCTGACTGATACACTTCCAGCGTAGGAGATTTGGCTCCAGGAAGAACTAAAGTTAGATGAAACCTGACCCAAGAAGCTCAGAGACATCCAGGTCAATCTAATTAAAGGCCACTAAAATTTAACAGGGGAAATGTAAGCAGCAGAATTCCTGGAAATTTTTAAGCTTAAAGACCTGAGTAAATCAAATAAAAAAGTCAGTTCAGTATGAGATGTTATTTCTGTTTTGTTTTGTTATTAATGGGGGGGGGGCACTCTTTTATAGCATTTATCCAGTGAGCTGGGCTCATGTATTCCTCACCTTCCATGAAGCAAGTGCTTTCTCATAGGTACATCTCCTACCTTGCTCTTCATGGAAATAGTCCTAGAATCACAGGAATTTATCGGGAGCAGACAAATGGCCATATAATTCAAACAAGAGGAAGACTCTGAAGGAACTAAGGACAAGGAGGAGCACAGTACAGTAGGGAAAAAGGAGATTAACCCCAGCAGAGACTGGGCCATCATCCAAAAGGAACTGGATGTGTGCAGAAGCTTTAATATAAATAAGGTTTTCACAAACAGTGGGGAGAGAAGTTTTAAAGGAATTCAGGGATAGCAGAGGCAAAAACACTGTACTGAGAAAACGCAGAGATTATTCCAGGATCGAAGACTACCCACGTGTTGTTAGTTATTATTTTAAAGCCTTTATCAGACACTGGGATGTGTTAGGGAACTTCGATTGACCGCGGAGACACCTATTAGGTTTTGTGATAGTCAAGACATATTTTGGATAAGTTCATGGAAGATAAACTAGGATATATAACACAGTCAGAGTTTATCATGAATGCATGGAGGAATTCTAGAAGAAATGTGACCATATAAAGTCAGAATATTAGAGAATCTATAAAGTATAAGAGTTAGTCAGGATAGCATCCACTCTGACCACATAGGTTTGATTTCTGGTGTGTGGCAGGCAGCCTCCAGGTGGCCTTCGGTGAGCCCTGCCCACTAGGGTTTATGTCTCTGTCTTCTCCTCAGGGGTGGACTGGATTTAGTGACTCACTTCTAGCAAATAAAATGCAGCAAAGGTGATGGGATGTCGCTTCTAAAATTAGGTTACAAAAAGATGACTTCCATCTTTAGTGTCTGTCTCTGTCTCTGTCTGTCTGTCTGTCTCTCTCTCTCTCTCTCTCTCTCTCTCTCTCTCTCTTTTTCCCACTCTCACTCCTCCCCCTCGCCACCTCCCACAACCATCTCTCATGCAGACACCTGTTCACTCCCGATATTGCTCTCTCATTCACTCTCATTCAGGGTTCTCAGCCCTGGAGAAAACTGTCTCCTATGTCACGAAGCCACCCTATGGAGAAGCCTACATGACAAGAGATGGAGGTTTGCTAACAACTATGTGAGGAAGCTTAGAAGTGAATCTCCCAACCCATGGTCAAGCCTTCAGCTGAGACTGCAGCCCAGTCAATAGCTTGGGTGTAACCTATCAGAGATCTTGAATAAGAGGCACCAATCAAGCTGTGCCCAGATTTCTCATCCACAGAAACAGTGAGATAATTAATGTTGGTTGTTTTAAGCTGTTACATTTGGGGGTAATTTGTTATGCAGCCATGTATAAGAGATATACCTGTTATGCCATATTAGCCAGGCAGCCTTGGTCAAATTATTTAAATTTTCAGGACCTTGGGTTCCTTTATAAAATATCCTTAATAATAACTTCTAACTTGTAAGGTCACTGTGAGCTATAAGCGAGAGAATACATTTATACTACTGGAACAATGTTAAGAATGTAGTAAATCCTGAAGAAATATTAGCTATTGTTTCTATTATAATTCTTATGGCAGACATTAGCAGGTGATAGATAAAGTCACAACCGAGATGGTAGCTTACTCAAGAATTCAAGAGTTGCACATGTAAAAAGAAACCTAACTCAAGATGCCTCAAGTGATAAAGGAAATTGACTCATTAACGGAAATGAAGTCCAGAGATGGGGGTTTGAGAAAAACCATAAAGGTTTCTAAATCCTCTTCTCTACAACTTCCCGGGCTCTGCCTTCTCTCATCTCTCACTTTATTCCTTAGGCCGTCTTCCAACACAACAGCCAAACAGTCATAGCAAACTTAAGCCTCATGCACTTACAACAAAATCCAACAGAAGAGAGAACATCTCCTCACCCGATCAGTCAATCCAGGGTTTTACAATGAGTGGGCCAATGGGGTTAGGTAACCACGTGTGGACCTATCCATTTGGCCATAAGAAAGCCCACCCTGCCTGGGTTACGTGCCCTTCTTTCAATCAATCACAGTGTGAAGATGTCAGTGATATAGCATCAGTAGCACAAGAGGAATCGCTGTTGGAGATATAAGTATAGTCAATCTTATTAGATCACATAGTCTCTGCTAATGAAGAAAAGACAAAACAGAATCCCAGGGAGGCCATGATAATGCAGACTATGGGAGACGATTGCTATAGTGCCAGGAAGAGCTCAAAGGACTTGCACCAGGCCAGTCGGTAACAATGGGGACGAAAGGATAATATGGGTAAGAGTGAGCCCTGGAAAGTGTACAGAAACACAGTAGGAGTCGGGACCTGAGTGGATGGGGTGGATGAGGAAGAAGGGGGAGTTGAAAACTTTTAATACTAGAAAACGACCTCAGAAGGACACACGGATTAACAGGTTAAATATCTACTGAGTGTCTACTAAATGCCAGCCTCCTGGTCCCCATCATCCTACTACATCGGTTTCTATAAACTATTAGAATTTAACAAGCTTTTTCCAGTCTCAAAATGTTGTAGTCCATGTTCCCTCTCAAGTCTTGAATGTTTCTTCATGGTTCTTTGAATTACCGATTCTTTCCCTGACCACTCTATCTAAGAAAGAGTTCCCCCCACCAAATCATCTATAACAATACCCTACATGTTAGAATAATATCAGAAAATATTGATCTTTGCCTGTCCCCATGTTAGAATGTAAGTTCTATTAACACAGCATACCTTTTTTGTCTTTTTCTTACACGTAGGAAAGTCCTATAAAATAGCAGGAGCGCAAAACTATTTTTGAATGAGCGAATGAATGAGACAGCAAGTTGATTCACAATCAACAATCAACAAGACAAACCGTGGTCCCTGCCTTTATGGTACTTACATTATAGAGACAGGCAAAATGAACCATAAGAACCACAGGATACAAATTGAATAGCCAGCTCCATAATGAATTCAGTACCATTCGAGAATACTTCTGTACAGCAAATTCCCACCAAATCTCCCCCTACTGAAATAAATAAAGAAGATAAAGTTTAAGAATAGATCTTCTAGTACCTAAAACCACAATCCTGAGCAATCTAGAGCCTCCTGTATTTTCACTTCCTTTCCCGAGCACTTTCTCTTCAACTTCTGTTTTGTTTCCTTCTGAATTTTTGATCCTATTTTGATCCCAAGTACTGTCTCCATTTGACAGACAAGCAGAATCTGAGCCTTAGAGGGGAAATAGGACTTTGTAGAAGACGTGTAACAGTGATGTTCTCACGCTCAGTTCCGGATAGAGAGCAGACTCCTTTGCATATCGGGAGCAAAGAGGCTTTTATCGTATCTACTGTTCAGCCCTCATCAACGGCAGGATTTGAAAAATTGTGGTGCATCAACTGTTTCCATATGACCTTGACATGCAATGAAAAGTGGAGACAGGTCTAGGTGGGAATCAGGAGGCCTGCATTGTCTCACGAAGAGCCATCTTCTGAAATAAGCATGAACATCCACATGTGACAGAAATAGAAACTGATGCTTGGAGAGGTTAAATCATTGCTCACATTCACACAGGTAATAAGTGTCGGAATCAGATTCCTAATACTGGTCCTTCTGACTCCAAAGTCCATGTGCTCCCTGTAGGCACGCCTCCATTCACTGACTCCATCTACAACTGACATGGCGAGTTCTTCTAACCTCAGTTACTATTTTACATGCTTGATCCCTCACTGACCAAATTAATAAGAAGCCATTTCCCTTGGGATTCTCTTCTTCCACTAAATTGCATCAAAACACATTGTCCAAAAGATTAGTTCTTTTAAAATTAGTGCTAGAGAACTACTGTACAGCATAGTGCCTGTAACCAACAATACTGTGTCATGTACTTAAATACTTGTAAGAGGGTAGCTCTAATGCTGAGTGTGCTTATCACAAATGAAAAGGGACACAGGAAACTTTTGGAGGTGATGGATATGATGATGGTTTCACAGACATATGCATATAGCCAAACTCATCTAATTGTACACTTTAAATACGTGCAGTTTTTTGGTACATCAGTTATACCTCAGTAAAGCTGTTAAAAATAAATTACATCGGAGCAGGCAGGGTACCAAATTCCAACTCGCTACCGAAGACCTCTTATCATTCTAGGTTGTCGTAATGGAAGACTGGGCACCACTGCAATACTTCCTCACTAGCCAAGCTCCTTGCTAGCAGCACCACTGTTCTCCAAAGGAAAATACTCTCACTGCTTCGGGGGCAATATTAGCCGAAGGGATTCCAGGCGGAGCCAGTGTTCAGTTTCATCACCACGTTCAGCTGCTGTTTCCCAGAGCTCAGCCCTGTGTTGAGGTGGCTGAATTGGGAAGAGATTCTGACATCACTCACGGTACGAGACAACCGGCCCCCCTCCAAGGCAGTTTAGATCCAGGCCATCGGTCTAGGTCTTCCCACCCTTAAGGAGATGTTTGTTTATTTGGAGACTATAATTGCCTTTTCCTGCAAGCAGATCTTCAGCAGGTCCAAGCAACTTCGCTCCAATAATTCCCTCTTAATGAGAATCTCAGGGAGAAGGGACAGGTTTGTTGTCCCTTCTCTTTTAAAAAGCCACAAGATCCTCTTGGAAATTTATTCATCTTTTCCTCTGCAGAGATTCCAACTTTGTATACCATTGATCTGGAGAGTGGCACTCGTTTTTGTTTTTGTTTTTTTTAAGTTGTATACAAATTTAAATCTCATCAAATCTACAGTTTTCACATTTTGCATGGATCTTGAGGAACCAGTGCCACTCTATATATTGTAAAAGTTTCTACTTTATAGAATCTCGACATGATGGCTGTGTTTCTCTCACTATGTATTTGCATAATTAAGTGGCCTGCTCAAATGAGCCTTCACAAGAAGGTCAGCTTCCTTCAATAAAGATTTTAAAACAAATAAAAATGCACCTTCTACTTTAGTGGAAATCGATAAACATTTAAATTATATTTAAGGAGCATGTGCTCAGTGTCGGACATTGAGTATGATGCCCTGGTCTCTGCCTTTCGGAGCTCAGAGTTCAGTAAGTGGGTAAATAACTGTAGATGTCACTATAAATTTTTTTTTAAAAAACTATAGAAATGCTATAGGGGAATAGCTATTCTCCTATAGCAATGCCATAGACGTACCAAAGAGAAAGAAATTAATTTTATGAAGGGAAGGGAGGGCAGGGGCAGTATACAGTGAAGAGGCAACGCTTAAACCAAGAACTGAAGATATTTAATCAAGCAGGGAAAATAGGACAAATATTTGCAAAGACAGGACGAGTTCGCGTCTAACTGTGATGATCTTTTGGCTGTATCAAGTCCGTTAGGCTACAATCCTCGGTTATTCATTAAAACACTCATCTAGGTGGTACCATGAAAATACTGTGTAGATGTGACTAAGGTCCATCATCATTTGACTGTAAGTAAGGGGGATTATCCTAGATGATCTGGGTAGGCCTGATTCAATTGAGTGAATGAAAGAGGAGTGTCGAGGCTTCCCTGAGAGAGAAAAAATTCCAATCCCAGTCCACGTCTAAAAATTCTAGTCCGCCCCTTCCCACGTCCTGCCCTGTGGATCTTCGACTCGCCTGGCCAGCCCCTGCAACCACATGAGCCAATGCACTGCAACGCAGCTCTTAACCTTTATTTCTCACCAGTTCAGCTCCGGTCGAACTCTAACTGACACAAATGCTGATACCAGGAAGTGGAGCGCTGCTGTAACAAATACTGGAAAAAGTGGAAGTGGCTTTGGATTGGACAATGGGCAGCAGCTGGAGTGATTATGAGGCGTATCACAGAAAACACCTACACTGCCTTGAACAGACTGTCAGCAGAAATATAGATGTTAACGTCTCTGCTGGTGAGGACTCAGAAGGAAATAGAGAGCGTGACAGAATAACAAACTGCTAAGGTGGGCGATATGGTACATGCAAGTAAGGAAGCCATCGCAAAGGGGAGCAGAGCTTTTGCCAGTGCCAAATGTCTTAGTCAGGTTGAGCTTCTATTTTAAAAAGACTAGACTGGGTGGCTCAAACAGCAAAAATGTATTCCTCATAACTCTAAAGGCTGGAGGTTCAAGATCAAGGTGGCAGCCATTTTGGTTTGTGGTGAAGATCCTCTTCCTGGTTTGCAGGCAGATACCTTTATACTGTGTCCTCACACAGTGAAGAAGAGATCATCTCTTTTTGTCTTTTCTTGTAGGGGCATGAATTCCATTCATTAGGGGTTCACTCACATGACCTAATTATCTGCTAAAGGCCCCATCACACCTGGGAGTTAGGCTTCAACATATGAATTGAGGGGGAACATACTTTCAGTCCATAGCACCAAGATATGAAGAGGTCCAAAACTGGAGCTCAGGACCCGATTTGAAAGAAAGCACCTGTGAATACCCAGCTTTCGGTTTGCAATCCTTGGAGGCCCACTCCTGGGAGTGGGGGCAAATACAAATTCAAATATAGCTATTCAAATACTGCCATTGAGCCTCGAATAAGCTTCATTCTTGACTGGATTATGATGATTTGTTACTACCCTAAATGCCGATTAGAGAATAAGATGAACCTCCCCGAAATGTTTGTTAAGGAAGAAGAACAAAGCACCATAAGGCACCTTTACAATTTTGCAATATACAATGCAACATAAAATAACAAATAACAAAACAAAACAAAAAAAGATGAACATAAAAAAATGCAGAAATAGATCCATCAATGACTTGTATTCATTTTCTAATGCTGTATAACAAACCATCACACACTCAGAGAGTTAAAACAACACTCGCTTATTATCTCACAGTTTCTAAAGGTCTGGAGCCCATGCACGAGACAGTTGAGTTCTCTGCTCAGGGTCTCACAAGGCTAAAATAAGTGAGGCTGCATTCTTATCTAGAGCTTAGGATCCTCTTCCAAGCTCAATTGGATTGTTGGAAAACCAGATGACACCATTTTCTTGTTGGCCACTCAGCTCTTAAAAGTCATCCTCAGGACCTCGCCATGTGACCATCACACAAATTAGCAGCTTACTTCTTCAAAGCCGGAAAGAAAGTCTCTCTCTTAAGTCTGCTCTGAAGAAGTCTTATCACAGAAATGACTATCTCACCACATTTGTTATAGAACAAAGCCTAATCAAGTAGTGATATCTCACCGTATTCACGGCTACCACCCATACCCAGAGGGAAGGGATTATGCTCACCATACACATGGGTAAAGGGAGAGGCAGAACTTGGAGTCTACCTTACAATTCTGCCCACCACATAACCCAAATACTATATTGTTTTTAACTGTGATTGATATGTAAAATGAAATGGAATAACAAAATGAACAATTTCACCAAAGAAATTAAACCAATAAAAAAAATCAAATAGAAATAATAGAACTGAAAAATGCAATCGCTGAAATTAAGAACTCGATAACTAGGCTTAGTATCAAATTTGGTGCAGCAGAAGAAAGGATCAGTCAAATAGAAGATAGATTAGTAGAAAATATATGGGCTGAAGCAAGGAGAACAATAATTATGAAAAATACAGAAAGTGGGTAAGATAAGATAGATGATATATAGATACATGAATAGACATATAGATAGTTGTATCTATATAATATATATGTAATTAATGTTCCAGAAGATGAAAATGAGACAGAAATAATATTTAAAGAGAAAAAAGTGGCTGGTGATTACATATATATAGCAACTCAAACTAGATTAATACAAAAGAAATCACATCTAAGCATATCATAGCCAAACAACTGTTAAAATGTATGTTAAAAACAGACAGAAAAAATACATTAACTTCAAATGAGAAACAATGAGACTTAAGGCTAACTTCTCAACAGAAACAATAGAAGCCAGAAGACAATGGAAGACTATCCGTAAAGGACTGGAAAACATAATTAACACAAATGTAGAACTCTAGACTCAGAGAAGGTAACATCCAAAGTGACAATATCATTAAGGCATTTCCAGACAAGCGAAAATAGATAATTCATATAGGGCAGATCTACACAAAAAAACAAGAGAAATTGTTCAGGCAGAAGCAAAACGATGCCAGATGAAAATGCAGAAACAAAAGGCAGAAATGAAAACTAATGGAAAAGGAAAATATGTTGGTAAGATTAAATGAATATAGACTATACAAAAAAAAAAAGTGTATGGGCTTAAACTGCAACAGATAATAAAATAATTGAGTGTTCAAAGCCCTCACATTGTTCGAAAGATGGTATAAATACTAATTTGTGTTAAATTTAAAAGATTTACAATCCATCTTGTAATCTCTAGGATAACTACTTGAAGTATATAATTAAATTTCAGTAAAAAGAGGAAATAGAATTTAGAGGGGAAATGGAATTTACCAATATTTGCATATTTCTAAATAAAGCAAGAAAAAATTAAACACAGAACAAGTGGATCAAATAGAAAATAAATAAGATTTAAAAACACAAATATATCAGTAATTACACTTAATGAACTAAAATCTCTAATTAAAAGACTCACACTGGCAGGCTAGAAAAAGTTATATATATGCAGCTTAGTGATACGCCTTAAATATAAGGAAATAGAAATGTTAAAATTCAAAGGGCTTAAAAGAGATGAACTTTGCAAAAACTCACCCAACCTACTCAGGTGTGGCTATACTAACATCATCTGATATCGACTCTAAGGTAAGAAGCATTGGTGCAGATAAGGAGGCATATTTTATGATTCAACTCAATGTGCCAGGTGTAACAATTCTAAATTTTCATGCACTTAATAATATACCATCAACTGTATGAAGTAAAACTTTACAGAAAAAGGACAAACAGAAACAGAATCATGATGGGAGATGAACCTGGCATATAAGACCTCTCCAATCCGAGGCCGTAATGCCCACTTCCTTGACGTGACTCCCGCTTTTCTCTATGTGGGGGAAATTGCGGGATTCATCATCCCCACCTACATATACAGGTTTTTAACCTTCCTTGACTTTTATATGTCACTAGTTCTCCTCATGCCCTTCAAGTAATCACTGGCCATCCTAATCCTACATGGTCTCCAAGTCCCAGCTCAAATACCACCTCCTCCATGAAGCCTTCCCGGAGTCCTCTAACTTAGACTATGTACTTCCTCCCAAACTAATAAATACGTTCAAGGCCCTTAGCATTTCCTGCCTTAAATTCTAGTTATTCTTGCACATTTCCTAATGTCTCCTTTTATTGAAGCCAGGCTTCCAAATGCTTCAACTTTGTATGGATTTTGCCTGACAGGCACGATTCAAACCACAATGGGAGGTCCTCAATATCTGCTGAGTAAATGATGATAAATTTCTTCATTTGCCTTTTCCCCCAAAAGTGTCAGCCAACTCGAAAACATGGGAGAGAGAGAGTTAGAAAATCAGTCTTTGGAGAACAGGCGCCTCATTTCAAACTAGAGATTGAAGCATCTATAACTTCTGCAGTTGTCTGTGCCCATCAGAAGGGGCTCCCTGGAAGCCATGGCAGAAGTCCACGGGTACACACAGCCCTGTCTCGCCAAGACCCGAGGCACTGGTCTTCTCAGGCTTAGGGAGCCATCGCTCCTGGAGCTGACGATTGCTATCGTCTTACCTTACCCCCAAACGCGTAAGTAAAGCGATATCGGATTTCTATTTCTCTCGCCCTTGATTTTCAACCTTTTCTTCGCCTGAGTTACACAGAGAAAAGCTGAGAGTGGCAGAGACAGTGCAGTGACGTGATGTAGGAGCCCAGCGCTCCCGAAGGGGCTGCCCGACGTTGAGGAGACGCAGCAATGTCTCGAAGTCTCTGCGTCATCATTCATAAGAGGGAAATAATGACGCCACTCATTTCGCAGGGTCATCGTGAGAGTTAACAAGCAAATACAGGCGAGGCCGCCAACAAAGCCTGTGAAGAGAGGTTAGCTTCTTCCTGGCCTTCCCCGCCTCTTAGAAGGCCATTCCCCTTGTTCACAAAACACTTTGGTGGGAGTGGGGAGATGGCAAACCCGTGCCCATCACTCCCTGGAAAAAGAACAGAGTTCGCCCTGGCTGGCAGGCATTTCCAGAAGCCTTGCAGCTGTTCTGCGGATTCCATGTGTACTGGATGAAACTGGATTTTCGACAAACTCTTCCAGGTCAGGGTATCGCCCAGCCAGAGGCTTTGACTCCAGTCCAAAACTGAGCTGAGTTTGCCATCTAGAGGACACCCGTGGACGTGCAGGCACCAATTCCCACTTCAGCTCCGGGAACAAAAATGAAGTTTCCTTCTTCCACAAACGAACGTTTACTGAGGACTTGCTAGGAACCACCTACTGTAGGAACAGGGCACGACGCAGCCCCTACCCTCAGCAAGCTCAGTGGCTAGTGGAGTTCCCACTGCAGATTGATTTCAGGGTCCAGAGTAAGCCCTAGTTTCTGGCAGAAGGAAGAGTCCTTCCCATAACAGTACAGGTTGAGTTTGCCCATTGATAAACCACAGCCAGTGAGTAGAGTAGCTAAGCTGAGTCTTACACTCAGGATTTGGGTTACAATCGTCCGGATACTCAACCACAGTTATATTGGACATTAGAGGGGCCCAACTCCTCATTTTACAGCTGAAGAGAGGAATAGTGAGCTGACCTGGGCCACACAGCTGGAAAGTAGCAGAGCTGGAGTGTGAGGCCACTTTTTCAATGCCTGTGCTCCTTGTAGGACACCAAAGGATTGGCCTACGTCTGAAGCAATCAGATACCAAGGCAATGTAGACAGAAGGGCTGTGTACAGAGTTTTCTGGGCTGGATGTCCTAACAGGGCAGGTACGTCTGTTGTTTGTATATCTTGCTGAGGCTGTCACTTGCCAAAGATACAATAAATGAGGAACCCGAGCCTCTAGCTTAAATCCACATACTTCTTGTCAGCCTAGAAAGCTGGCCCATTTGGAGAAAGCCTTCTGACTTCCATGGGTGTTTGGTCAGTTGCCGGGAATAGCTCTACCTTCGAAACTGCGCTTATGGTCTAAGAATCCCTTAGCTTATGAAAAACGGCAATGTGGCTCCATGCAATTCAGGACATTTAAACTGGAAAGGAAATCTCTTTTTCGGGGGGCGGGGGGTAAAGGATGTGCTCCAAGATACAAAAGACTGCACCGACATAATGCCATTGTCAGACCTCTATTGTAGTTCTTTACTGCATTGTGGACAGTTGTCGTTCATTCCCACAGTCCTCACCCCAGCATCATTCTATACCCACCCTGTGCCGAGTACTGCGCTAAGTAACGCACTGAGGAGCCAGTGTTCTCATGAGCTTGCAAGTCATCATCCAGATGATAATGTCAAGTTATCATGAACACATGACAAGAAAAAAGATGGCTTCTCTGAGTCAATGCCAAGGAGTCATGGGCTGCAGAATGAAACTGGGTTTATGATCAGCTTTTCGCTCGCTTTCTGTGGACCCACGGCATCCTACGCACACTTTTCTTAGTGCTTTGCTCAACACTTCTGTTATCTTTGTTTTTCATTTTTTGTTTTGAGTTCTGTTATAGTTTATACTTGTTTGTATTTCCCACTAGACTCTCAGATTCTTGAGGTTGAGGAAAAATTCTTATTTATTGCAAGATCCTTCATATCTACTAATTAGGAGGTGCGATGTGCTGGTTGGTTTTTGAATGAATAAAGGAAAAAAAATCAAATTAAATCAATCAGTCGGTCAATCCATTTCAAATATTAAGGATAAAACCATGTGTATATAAAATTTTAATTTAAAATGCATGGCACTCTAGACATAGTTATTGATGACTGACGAAAATTGGTACATGTCTCCATCCAAGTATATCATTGCAAGTTATTCATCATTGATTGTAGAAGCGATCTGCCAGCCGTGGTGCCGGCTGCTGTCTAGAGCAGGAAACAAGCATTTTCATAATCACAACGTGCAGAGGGTTCTCGGGGAAGGCTAGGCCCAGTACTAGCAGGATATAATAATAAGAGCGATGAAAGTATGGACGACCAGGCTCATCTTTGCCGAAGGCCGAGTTAACCTGGAATCCAACTATAATCATTGGAAAGAGCTGCCTCAGAGGAGCCCTCTGTCCCAGGAATGCGCGGAGGCGGGTGGAGGTGAGCAACACGGTGAAAGAAGAGGCCACAAATAAACAGATACTTTCCAGAGCACACTCGGTTTCTATGCGCATAAATGTGAAGTATTGAGAAAGAATTTTCGATGCTCCCCAACTTGGTTTTCAGTGAAGCCGGTTTCAGACAAAGGACCATGACGTTTCCTAGTCGCTTCATGCTCTTCCAAACCGTCCGCCTGGAGCACCTTTACTCGCTCTCCAAGACTTGGATCAAATCACACTTAGACCTGACATCACTCTCCGGTTCTTTCAAAGTCAGCCCCCGAGTGCATTGTACATACCTCCAGCCATAAGATTTTAACAGGAAAGGCCAGTTTTGGCAAAAGAAGCTACGATGTCATGAGCATCTATCTGCTAGGCACCCAGAACTGAGTGAAGGACTTTCTTAGAGAGTGATCTCATTCATTTAGTGTAAAAATATGACATGGTAAGTGCTGTTAACTCTGTTTTATACATTAATAATAATAATAATAATAATAATAATAATATTGAGAGGCTCACTTTTTTTGCCTGAGGGTAAAAGATAATAAGAAATAGGACTAGAACCTTAATGCAAGTCCATCCTCCAAAGACCATTTTCTTGTCCCTGTACCAATGTTTCTCAAAGCATTGTGAATGAACTATAGAAATTTTGCTTTTTCTTTATTTTGTTTATTTTTATGTTTTATCGTTCACTAATGGCGAGTGATACTGGTTTGGAAATTATGGAAAGTATGTAAAGTCTCCTCTTTAAAAAGAGTAATTAATTTTTAATGAGAGATTAAAAAACTCTGTTATTTAAGTAATATTATACTTTGTGTGTGAATATACAAGACATCATGAATGAGATGCATAACTGACTAGTGTCTGTAGAAGTGCTGCTCCGCCCTTTAAATACATCCCTATCCTACATTTCTATCATTACTTTTTGGTCTCTTTACCTTTAGGCCGGACTCTCTCAACTCGAGGTACACATTAAAATCATCTAAGAACATGCCCAGGCCCCAGCTAACCCAATTAAATAAGAATTTCTGGAAGTGAAGCCTAAACACTGATTTTTTTTCAAAGTTTCGCAGATAATTCTAGCAGCAAATCAAGACTAAGTACTGCTTTGGGTACACTAAGAATACTACACACTGCCTGCCACATTGTAGGAGATCAATGAAGGAATTACATTGTCCTGGACTCCACACCAAGCCCAGGGCCCTGATATGGGTCACTGGGGCCGTCCTTCAGATCACATCCTTTTAGCATGTTCATTGAGCACGTATATGAGGTTGAACTAAAGGCCTCTTTGGGCAATTGGTCAGTTACAGAGTGAAACTCTATTATGACCAAACTGACATTAAATAATCGCAATTCCTCATGCACATCAGTGTGTTGACTTTGCTTTTCTATCTGATGAAGGATTTGAGGCAGTTTAACCTACCCATAGGAGCAGACAGCTGTGTGAGGAAGGAGCAGGCCCCTAGCCTGGGGGTGATTATGGTACAGCCACGTCCTTGTTGTGTACCCTGTGCCCTTAACCCTGTAGGGCCTCCTACTCATCACCCTGAGCAAGGCCGATAATGCCCACATAAACACCAGTGTGCTGGAGTGAAAAAATGGTGGCTCTTAGGAAGAATAATAAATCCCCTATCCATCACCTCAGACAATCACCCTCAATGAGCACTTGTTTCCTCCCATTAAAATGAAAGTGGTCATAAATACTTTATAAAATTCTTAAAAATTAGAGACAAGAGTTCTTGGACATGGTAGAACCTCACAAAGATGAATGTATAACTTTTCCATGGTTGGAGGAAGGAATGAATAAGGAGATTCAAAACATGGGATTGTTAAGAATATCAGAGATAAACATTTTCCCTTTATAAAAGAACAGCACTTTTCCCACCCTTAAGAGTCCCATGAGCTTTGTGCCTTTCCCAAAGAAAGACTGCCTCAACAAGAAGATTTTTCTGGGCTTAGAAATGTATGTCAATTTATTGTGTGAATATATAGCTTTAAGTAACAAATAGTTTTTCTACAATAATTCTATCATCGTCTTATGTTAGTTGGAAAGGATATAAATGCTGAAAATTAAAGAGATTTGGTTTTCTCTGTGTTTGAAAAACAAAGCCTGAAAGGAGCTAGTTTGTAGGGTGAAATCTTGACTTAAAATCTACCCCATAGGAGTAACCAAAATGGCTCCTTGGGCTCTTATGACACTAAGCACTCAAAGCATCTATAACAGAGAAGCACTGTTTTCAAAGCCTTCTAATCAGCAGAGCTAAACCTCAGGACTATTTTCTGATTATCTACAGAAAAAGAAAGTTCTCTCTCCTACTTACTGAGCAAATACTTACTGAGTTTCTGCTGGGTGCAGTGCACCGTTTCAGTTGACAGTATTTTTTAAAACTCACCATACAAAAGTAGCTACCCTAAGTATCTCCTCTCTTAACCCTCTGACTTTTACCTTGTGGCAATCTATTCACATCAAGTTAAAACATTATTATCACCATCACCACCATCGTAACTACTAGTTATTAAGCACTTACAGTGTAAACTCTGCTGCACGCTTCAGAGGCATTATCTCAAATCCGAACCTCCCAGCAATCTTAATAAATACTTAATACTCAGTTCAGCAGTCTTGATACCCAATTTATAGATGAAGAAGCCAAAGTTTAGAGAAAAGGAATTTGTTCAAGGTCACACAGCAAGTATGTGATGGAAGCAGGACTAAGTAGAAACCATGTCTAATTTCACCTAAACCCGAAGCTGAGATGAAGCGAGTCATGGCACACGCAGTGGTAAAACAATGACCAAACAAAGATTTACTGACATTTTGTCTGGACATTTGGCTCGTTATTTTAGCCTATTTCAGCATAGACAGATCTTTCCACAAAGGCCCTTTTCTTTTCCTACCTCAAATATCAGTTTATAGGAATTGTCATTGGAAGAATCTTTAAAGATTATCTAATCTGATCGCTCCTCATGCCAACAAGTGGAAGGTAATGTCCAGAGAGGGGAAATGATTGGCTTAAGGTCACAGAGCAGGTCATCAAGACAGCTGTGACCAGGGCCCTGGCTCCCAATTCCCATTCTAGTGCACTTTCTGAGATGTTTCATTCTGTATAAACAATGATGTTTAGAGTGGGCTTAGCTGGTCTGGTTATAATAAATAATGTGAAATAAAACAGTAAAAAATCACATGATTGGCCTTGGATGAATTCACATGGGAGAAGAAGAGGAAGTAAAGAGACATTTCTGGCTTAAAAAAAAAAATCATCTAGAACAAAGACAGAGCCATGAAAGAAATACAGCTTAGTGTGTTTAAAAAAGGAGAAGCCATCTGGCATACCTTTAACAGCCATGGCAAGGGAAATAAAAAGAGAGAACAAATTATTCCTTCTCTCAAACTCTATCTAGGACAATGGAAATATAAAGGTGACCATGATATGGTCCAGTCTTCAGGGAACTTAAGGTCTAGTTGCTTAAATGAAAATGGAAACAAGTAATTACAATACCGTATCATAAGTCCTATGGTAGGAGTAAGTACAAGGTCCTACAGAAGCATAGAGGAAGAGCTCATAATCCAGACTTGGGAAGGTTTCTTGGAAGAAGTGACAGCTCAGCAGGGTTCTGAAGGATGAATAAAGCTAGTGGAAGACAAGTCAACAAAATCATTCAAGAAAGACTAATCGAATTAAAGACACAGCAGTTGAGAGAACGTGGCTTGTCTGGATTTTAGTCCAGAATTCAATACGGTAGATCCTAAAGAATGACGAGGTGATGCTGAAAAGTGAAGCTGCAATAAAAGATAGAGAGACCAGGTCGTGCTGGACTTACAGGGACATTAGGGACATTGTTCTAGGAGAAAGGGGGACCACTGAGATTATTTAAACAACTGAATGGCATGATAAAAGGCATGCTTCACGTAGATCAATAGGACCACTGACTGGTGGGTGGAATGGAAGAAGGCAAGACGACAAGCAGGGAGACCAGTCGGCCAGCTATGGCAAGATTCTAGAAGAGGAATGACAATGGCATGAACTATGAGTTTGGGAGGAGTGGGTGCAGTCAAAAAATATGAGTACAGTGGAATCAGTACATCTCAGGAACTGGTTAGATTCTGAGAGGGAGGAGTTGAGAATAACTCTCAATTTTCCAGCTGGGGCCATGGAAGACATAACGGGGCATTCACCGAGGTAAGACCTTCTCAGGACACAATATATATAAGGGCCTAAATTTTAGAACAGTGTTTCTATTGACACGATTTGAATAATTTCTAAAAGGACAATAATGGTTTTGACAATTTCACTACAAATGACATCTGAGCCTAACTGAGGGACTCAATTAAATAGCTAAAATAGGTGGTTACTAGTCATTTTAGAGAGTGAGGGCAATAGGCCTTGCCAGGTTTATAGCTTGTCACATGATTTGACTTTCAAGACCTAAATACAAAACGAGACATACAAGATTCAAATGATGTTTGATCTTGACCAAGAACATACAGAGGAACGTGAGAAAGCAAAGCATTAGCACTATTTCAGCAGCGATCATTAGATATCTTGGACACCTCACGCAAAACAAAATTCTATTGAGTAAATCGTGAACTAATAAGGCCCGAGAGCAAGGACGGCCCCCGTCACAATGTCAAATCAGTTCAAACTTCGTGCAGAACGTGTCTGGCTACTAGAATTTTGGCTCTTGCCAAACCTCATAGAATGTGCTGGAGCCATTTTACAGACCTCTGCATTCTTATAGGTCTTTCCACCCTCAGCTCTGTCCGCTCTAATGCTGTGTTTCTCTAGGGATGATAGGTCTTGGGGTCTTGGGTTCAATTCAATTTATGCCAGGACTTGGAGGCATTTTAAACAAGTTAGAATCCATGTGTTGTTTTCAATTAAAGGCTTTGTAAAGCAAAGGAATACCAGCTCAGCCACCAAAAATTTGGGTCTAGGGCAGCTTCTTCAGCCTTCTTGACAGGCCAACTGTTTTGTGGTGTGAGCTTGGCTCCTGTCAAAAGTAATTAGAGAGAGAGCAAAGGACATTGGGAAAATTAGGCTTGGCACCAACCTAAGCCACTGAATATACAAATTCACCGTGTGCGAAGTGTGGTTTGAACATCAAGGTCTGGGAAGCAATGAGAATTCTGCATAGAATTTGAGTAATTGTGAGAAATGATTAAAAAGATCAATCTCAAGACGAATATGAAAATGGGAGAAATACCGATGGTCACACAAGCAGCAGGAATAAGTAAAGAACATACAAGTCCTTCACAGACTCCTATGATATTTTTTCGAAAATCCACTTGATATTGGCTTGCTCACCAAATTCATTCATTCGTGACTATTTACCAACCTGAACTTTGTGTGTGTTCGGAAGCAATATGGATGCTATAAAACACTATGATGTAAAATGGAGATTGGGTGGAAAGAGTACCCCAAAACTCCAGTACTAGTGCAAAGTCATAAATTTCCTTAAAATATCTATTTTCAAGGTAATTACTGGGTAAGGAGCATGGGGCTTGGGAGGGCCGGTGGGTCCTTCAGTCTTGGCTCTGCTATTTATACAATGTGTACTTACACGGATATAATTATAAAGGCTGCCATGCAGTACCTGGCACATTGTAGATATTTAGTAGATGTGCTTACGAACATCCCATGAGCTAACTACTAGTATTGCCCATACCTTATTGATCATATAAAAAAGAAAAGTGAGGTCACACAGCTAGTACGAATAAGGAAGCCAGAACTCACACTCGGTCTGTCCAATTCTAAGAACGAGATCTCAAATCTCTGCCTTAGGATAAATCATTCTTACATCAAACAGGAATAGAGAAAATAATCCAAGGAGGAATCAGAGGAAAACATTCAGATGGGATGAAGGAAAACTTTCTGATAGGATGCCGCGTGTAAGGGTGAGAAGCCTTCCATATCGCCGTGTAACAGAAGAAGGGACCCTGCCAGAGTGTGCAGCGGTACCTGCTCAGGAAGCAGTCAGTGCTCCTCGAGGCAAACGAAGGATGACATACAAGCATCAGTAAGCTGGGTCCGACACACGGAAAAGCAAGGAGGCAAAACCTACTGGCATTTCCATGGTGCCGTTAAGAGTCCAATACTGTTCGAGCTTAGAGAAGTGCAGGAGATGAGGGGAGTCGAGTGGGCAGAGACTGGCTCGGAGAGCTTGGACTCCATGCCAAGGAGCCTGCACTCTACCTTGTGAACAACAGGGAACTATTGAAAGGTCACAGTCAGGGCTGCAGAAGATAGTTTGGACAGGGGCCAGAAGAGAGGGAGGAAGACCCTGGAGGGACTCCTGCAGGATGAATGAATGAACAGAGATAAATGAATGATCATATAGATGAATGGCTCGGTAACTTCTGCTGGAGTCTCTACTCATATGAGAAAGGGAAGTGGCTTCCACATCCCTTTCACCTGCTCTCCCCTCCCCTGCCCCCAGCATTCATGAATGGCTTCCCACTTTTGCACACATGTGTATCTCTTCCTCAAATACCGGGATTCAGAGTTGCAGCCTGAGCAGCTTGTATCGTGCTGGTTATATTTAAACAATTCACTCTGAGGCAAGTGTCCAAACCAATTAAATCAGAATCCCCAGGAGTCTAAGGCAGAGAATAGAAATAAACAGTCAAGGTATAGTTTGGACCAAAACAGTCATCAATTAGAGCTATTCTGGGATTTCTCTGAAGAGTAAAAATGAGGATGCTCAGACGAGGTAAAGGCCTGAAAATTGGGCATAAGAGGATGACACTGCTCTCAGATATGTCACAGTAATTCAGAGACCAATGCTCGTGCCTTTTGATTCATTAAGTACTAGTATTAATATACCAATTATGTCTCTACTGCGCATGGACAGTAGGTATAAAGAGGAATAAGGCACATATCAAACCCTCAAGGGATTCCCAGCGTCTTGGAGGTAGATAGGAAACCAGTTAAACACACTGCATTGCAATAACTGCTACGACATGAAAAATAAGGAGTACGTCATTCTACGTGCAAGGAAAGAAAGGCTCGAGATAGGAAGTCGAGCAAGATCTAGAAGGGTAAGACTTTATAAAATCAAGGAAACAGCTCACTCCCCAGCACACAGGTGTGAAAGTAAGGTAAGGCTTGGGAATCTGAAAAAAGAACTTGGCCAAATCTAAATACTTCAAGCTGAGAGCCTTGTTCACGATCCCTTTGTCTCCCTCTTGTATTCAAGGCAAAGGCTCAAAAATAAGGCGTAGAACATTAAAAAAAAAAAAAAAAAAAGGCTTTCTATCTTTGGCATCAGAAAGGCTAGGGGACAAACACTGTCTTCAGGCAGAAGAGAGCCACAGGTGGGGTCAGAATTAATCAGTACATCAGGAAACCTGTGATCCAGCCATTGCTAAAAATGAAAGCAATTAGATATGGTCCATTTTAGGGAACTTCCTAAAATACATGTCTGAGATTATGAACTTGGTCAGTTGCATGACAAACTATGGGGAGAGCTGACTCCATGCCTAAGCCCGCCATTTACTGAGCTGCATGACCGCAGGAAAGTTAGAAACTCCCTGGGCCTGAGCCTCCCGATTCATAAAAGGGAGGACTCATGTGTGTGACGACTCCTGCTCCACAGCCTGACGCCCAGCAGATAATGAACAAGCGCGAGCGCCTTCCACTCCTGCATCCCCTGGAGTCTTGGACTGAGTCCAATACACATTTCTCGCACACAATAGATGTTCACACATTCCTGGTTTAAACACCTACCAGCCTCCATGTGGTCTATTGTGTCTACTAGAAGAAGGATGATAATAGCATGTACTACATGCCAAACACATTGCCTGCATTTTCTCGTTTAATTTTCACGGACAACACAGTGAGGTAGCTGGAAGTTATTTATCCCCACTTGACAGTTGAGAAATTCTGAGGCTCAGAAAGCTGAAGTGACATTTGAGGTCATACAGCCAGTTAAGTGGCGGAGTCAGCAACTGACTCTGGATCTCAACCAGTGTCTATTCAGATACCCCAAAGAAGGCCACCTCTGAAAAGACACTGTAGTGACTTTAAGCACCTTTGCTCAGCAAAACCGGACCTGGATGAAATATGACAGCTTTCACGCGCCCCAGACAGGACCTGTCTCCAGCCCTGCTCGATTACATCAGTCAGTGTCTCCTGGGGATCAGGTGATGTATCCATGTGACTGGCTCTACTCAAGGTGATATGTCTGGAACTTTGTTGTTAATGACAATTTATAAGAATTCTCACAATATAGAAGCAGAATTTATGAGAAAGCACCAGGGACAATAATTGGTAGGCTTTCTTAATTCCTAAGTCAATAAGACAATAAGATAGTGAACTTAATGTGTAAGATTTGAGACAATCAAAAGTGAGCAAAATGTCTTCTGCTTCTTGGTATCAGTCTTTTTTTTTTTTTTTTTTTTTTTTTTTTTTTGCCACTTTGGGTAGGTTTGTGCCTTTTTTTAAACTTCCAGATTTCATACTTTCTGTTCAGCTTTTGCAACTTCCCAAGAGCATGGTTTAAAAAAAAAAATAGAAAAAATAGAACCTCAACCCTTCTGTATCACTTTCAAAAAGGTGCCTCTTGCAGAAGGAAATTTGGGCCATAAAAAACTTTTGCAGGCTTGCTTCAGCTCTTTCCTTCCCTTCAAGAGCATTCTCTTTTTCATCGTTTTTTTTTTTTTTTCTAGTAAGCAAGTAGTCTTCGGATGATCAGTGTTGCATATCTTTGGGAAAAATTCATGCCAGATTAGTCAAAACATAACGGCTGCTATCATCAGCCTGCAATGGTTTCCAAGTTACTCCCCAGCAATGAAACCACACACCCAAGCACACAAGTCTCCTCTAATTTTGACATTGGAAATATCTATTAGCAACTTTTTAAATGAAAGAAAGACAGACATAAAGACAGACAGAAAGAGAGAAAGAGAGAGAGAGAGAGAGAGAGAAGAAAGCAAGAAAGAAAGCAAGAAAGAAAGCAAGAAAGAAAGCAAGAAAGAAAGCAAGAAAGAAAGCAAGAAAGAAAGAAAGCAAGAAAGCAAGAAAGCAAGAAAGCAAGAAAGCAAGAAAGCAAGAAAGCAAGAAAGCAAGAAAGCAAGAAAGCAAGAAAGCAAGAAAGCAAGAAAGAAAGAAAGCAAGAAAGCAAGAAAGAAAGAAAGAAAGAAAGAAAGAAAGAAAGAAAGAAAGAAAGAAAGAAAGAAAAAGAAAGAAAAAGAAAGACAACCTACAGCAATTAAGCAAAATTCCTATTGGATTCAACAAATGCTTCCTGAGCACCTATGCTATTTCAGGCGCTCTGGGCTCTCCCAGATAAAGGAAAAGCAGAGATGAAGAGGGTACATATCTGCTTTCTTCAATGGGGTCACAACCTGACATTTGAGCTAAGGAGTCAGCTTCATTGGTGCACACACATCAGCAGACTTCACGAGTAGAAAGCGCACAGACTCCGAAATAGAACCGAATTCACAGTCCCAGACCCATCCATTCCTAGCTGAAGACTGGATATGACAATTTCCTTAATCTCTCTAATCTCAGGTTTCTGTCTCGTAAATGCAGAAAATAATACCTACCGTAAGTTTATTATAAAACTTAGAAACAATATATACAGTTTGGCCCTGACTCTAAGTTGGTATTCGATATGTGGTAGTTTTTCTTTTTAAGTTCTACACCTGATTTTTGGAAATTGTCCTACTGATGATGAGAAAAGAACATTTTCCAAGTACATCGATTTAAATACCAATTACTAAAAGGTTTGGAGAGCAGGGAGGATTTTGTCAATATGTTTCCATTAATCGATAACCCCTTGTTCCTGAAATGCTTTCAAAACTGCATTCCGTGGCTTTGTACCTCTGCATAGTGAATGAATACATGCACCTTGTTTTGTCACACAAGCATTAAAACCATTGTTTTGAACATCTCTATGACGCTTTGTGCACAGTTACGACGTCAAAGTTTGCTAAGGGAGTAAAAAATGATCGAGCACAGTGTTTGACAAAGGTCTGGGAGCTTGCGCTAAGTCAGCACTGGTTAGCTTCCTTTTTGATCATCCTTGAAATGTCCGTTTGCCTGTGAACGTCCTCTGGCTCCTAAAAGTGTAATCACGTAGTTGTGTAACATGGACAAAAACATGCTTCCAATCCGGACTATGACAGGAGACAATACTACCCAGAATCTCTTAGAACTCTGATTTTTTACCTTAAGTGGGGATAATAATAAAGTCACTGTGAGAATTCACTGAAGAAGTGTCCCACATCCCCAGCACTGCTCCTGGCCTGTAACTGATATGCAATTGGAGTCGGCTTCCTGGCCCAGCCTTTTATTTGAGAAAATCTTAAGCCAGTAATTTAACCTCTCTGAGTCTACGTTTCCCCACCAATACAACAGGGGTGATAATACCCACCATGGAGGGTGTGGTAAGGTGTTAACGAGACAGTGTTTGGAAAGTATCTCCCATGGGGTCTGTGACTACTCTTTCTTCATCTTACAGAATTATTTTTATAAATTCTGGTTCATTGGAAATTCTAATCACTGAGGAGTGAGTGAGTGAGAGAGAGAGAGAGAGAGAGAGAGAGAGAGAGTACTTCGCTTGCCAAGAAAAGCGCCTATATTTTTAAAAATCATAAGAAAAGCTCATTGTAATCTAAATGCCCCTGGAACTATTTCCCACGTCAGAAGGTTTGGGGTCCACATGGCCATGTGCATGTCGAGTGCCTGGATGTGCAAGCCGGAGCAGACGCTCCGCAGGACACAGTCAGAGTCACCCACTGGGCGAGAGGCTGCAGACCGTGAGTCATGTGGGAGAGATGCGCGAATTCTGACCGGCAGAAATAGCAGCACCGGATAACGCCCAAAGGCTCGCTCTACAATGGAGTTCATTCTCATTCACGCGAATGACATGGGGGAATGGCTGTCATCTTTCCTGCGGTTTACTGCATCTTCATTGACCAAACAAAAAAAAAAAAATAAGAACACTTTTGTTTGCTGACACACTGCCCTTTGCCAGCCAGCGATGGCCCGGCCGCGTGAAGTTGCATTTCGTGTTTCAGCAGAGCCGGTCTGCCCCAATGAGGGGAAAGGTTACTTCTCCGCTCATTCTCCCCTGACCGCCACCTCCGCCGGATCCGGTCATGTGCTGCAGAGAGAAGACAAAGCCCAAACGGAGCAGCCGGCAGAAAAACCACTTCTCACTCTGGCCCAGCATCTGGATCCGAAATGCTAACCCGGAGTCCGGTGATGTTATCAGCCCCTGTGGTCAAGGCCTCCGCCCCCGGTCATGATTCACAGACAGAGCTAGTGTCGGAGCCTTCCTACACGCAGCCATCCAGCAGCGCACCGGAGCTGGCAGTGGCGTCTCAGGCACGTTGTCTTGAAGCCCGTTCTGTAAACACTCTTTCTTCAGACGGGAGAAACGATACAATTAATTGACAGCTTTCCTTAACTGCAGTCCCATTCTGAGCTCACGCTCTGATCACCTCATTTGAATTCGAATCCTCATTTTAAACAACATCCCCCACAAGAGAAATGTGAGGTCCACAGAGGGCGTGCCTGAAGTCACCCAGTTAATATGTGCTGGAGCCAGGACTGCAGTCAGGAGGACAAACAGCCTTGTCTGGGAGCATAGATTTAAAAAAACACTATCAAACAGAAACGCCTCGAGAGCATCAGCCAGAGAGCCGGGCTTAGAGCAGACATCCAGAGATGACTGCCTGTCCTCGCGGAGGAAAGCATTCTGGCTAAGCAGCGGTTCCACCACAGGACAGGCCCTTCTATCAGCAGAAATCATTATCCCCACAGAAGATGACGACAACCACAACCACAATGATAATACTCCTCACTCTCTATTGAATGGCCATTAGCCGGCCGGATATCATTCTCGCAGCTTTATACACGGTGGCATCCCACTTGACCGAAGAAGAGGGGAAATATCATGAAACGGAGCCTCTCCTCGCCCACACTGATGGACGAGCTCCGCCAGGTTGGGGACCGAAGCCCAGGTGTGCAGGGCGGACTGACCACACCCATCAGCGGACAGACTTTGAGACGAAAGGGAATGCCGCGAATCGTTTCTCTGGGATGGGCGAACCCGGACACACGGTCACCCTCGCTTAGCAGCTGAAGTTCCGAGTCTCAAGAAGCCAATTCGTTTGGGTGGAATCCTCTGTGCTTCTAGGCCTTGGACACCTTAGAGACGCTCGTGGCGCACGTGCTTGAGGGGATAATGATATCTAAGTGTCCTCCGAGCCCGTAGGGACACCCGTGCCCTTGCTCGCTGCCACTCCGGCCCTGTAAGCTCCTTCCCACTGGGATCTCAGAACATACTATTGTCCACTCTTGAAACGCTCTCTCCACCTTTCAAAAAATTTTTCTTCGGACGGATTTCTATTACCATTTAACCGTCGACTTAAATCATTACTAATTCTCAGAAAATGGCTGACCACCTCTGCACAGACCCCAACCTAAAAAGAATCTGTCAATGTACCTGTTACTGTCTCTGCCATAATAACTCGCTGATCGATTTCCCCGTATGGTTTTTTTTTTAAGTGTATCGTCTTGTAAAACAGATTTCATGCAGCGGTAGAGCAGGGAGTCTATCTCCTTTGTTCACTGTTGGCTCCCGGGCGCACGGTTCAGTGTCTGTTAGAACTATTAACTGAATGAATTAATCCACGAATAAGAAAAAGCTGAATTGAATAAACATCTGCTATGTGCCGTTTAATCCTCAAAGAAATTCTGGGAAGTATACGTAATTTCTAACTTACAGCTAGGGAAACTGAAGCCCTACAAATTCCTCAGCCTGTGCAAGCTGGTCCAGATGCTCACTTTTACCTGTGTAAAAATTCCTGCAATTAGTAACAAGAAAGTAGCCTGATGCGGAGTTAATCATAACAAGAATGGTGTTTGCAGTTCTGAATGATATGTTGTCCCCACTGGAGAATTCCTTCTGCCCTTGCCACAAAAAAATCCACCCCCCGAGGGCCCATGGAATGACCCTGCCTTCTCTGTTCTCGGCCCCTCCCTCCTCAGCGAGCCTTGCTAATTTCTGGAGACTTCTTTCCTTTCCTTTTGCGTGCATGCAGGTCGTGTCCTTCTGTTATCATGCTTGGCACAGAAAATATATTTTCTCCTCTTAATCTCGGAACAATTCTATGCGGCAGATGCTATTATCTTATCGCCATTTTCCAGATGAGGAAATGGAGGCTCAGAGAACTGACTTGACTCGCCCAAGGTCACACAACCACTAAATAGCAAAACGAGGTTCTGAGCTCAGGTCTGCCCGGCTGCAAACCCCGGGCTCTTGACCCTTGAGTTAGGATGTTTAAGTCACAGATGTGCATAATTCTAGTCCCGTCCTGACCGTGAGGTCTGGTCATTTTTAACTACACTTCGACGATTCCCAAGTTCCCTCAACGCTACAGTCTTCCCTTTACGTGGAAAACCTTCCCTCAGCAGACGAGGGGAGCTCAACCAGAGAGGTGGCCCCTGGAACTGTCCCCCAACTGTTCATCCACAGAAATGTGGACCCCGGAGACCCCACTGTGGGAGTGCCGGTCCTGTGTCCATTGGCTGTTCTCATCCATCATAAGATGAGGATGGTTTCCTTCCCAAAAGGAGGACTTTGCGTGACCTCACGCCTCAGTCTGAGGGGCACTACCTCCACCGACTTAAACAGCAACCTTGAAGTAAAGAACAGATCTTTATGTCATAGCGAGCCTAGGAAAAAACATGCCATTTCCTGCTTCCTATCACGCAAGCCTCTGGGCACCTCCGCTGAATCCCCTCTCGCTCTCTTTGCACAGCTTTCTTTCCACTGGTTAATTCCTTCCCAGCTGTGCTCCTTGTTGGGAGGTCGGGGGAGATGCTTACCACCTACCCCTGGGGACTGCCAGGCCGGAAGAGCCTTCCCAGTGGGTGTCTCTCAGAGGAAGGAAGAGCAGATGTGTGACCTGAAATGAACTGGGCTTGGGGCAAAAGCCTCAGGTGTCTCTGGCACCTGCTGCTTGCAGGCAGTACCTATTAGCTGCTGTCGCCCAATGAGCAGATGCCACAGGAAAACTCAGTAAATCACTAAGTTAGTAGATTGGTCAGCTTAGAAATTGTCTTGAAATTTCTCTCTTCTTGCTCAAGGTGGCCAAGAACTTGAGATACTACAGAAACTAAAAACACTATACAAGCTGTATGGTGTATTTCTAAAAGCTAAATATTTTTTATTTCCTCTTGGTACATTTTTTTTTTTATTTCACAAATGTTCCTCCCATGATTATGTGTTACTTTCATGATTAATTTGTTTACAATTGTTAATCAAAATAAAATTATAGTTTTATTCACGATAAGATGTGATAAGCTAATTAGATGTCAGATTTAATGATAACTTGAGAAGAAAAATGAGAATGGAACACTCACAAAAGAAGACACGCAAATCCATTCTCTAACCCAAATCGGACACTTCATTGCATCAATCTATAATAGTTTTACACAGCACTTAGAATGAAATTCTAATTCCTCATCATAGCCCAAAAGGCTCGACATAATCTGGCCTCCACTAGTGCCCTTGCTCACGCCTCCTGCCATTCACCTCCTGACTCACTGCAACTGGTTTCTTCAACGTGATGCCTCCCTCACCCCCGTCTCGGGACATTTGCACGAGCTTTCCTTCCGACTGGAACCCTGTGCCCTCCGTTCGCGCATCGGCGCCTCCTTTATCCACTCAAGCCTCAGCTCGAATGCCGCCTCCTCGGTGACGTTTCCTGACCACCCAGTCCAAATCAGTACCTTCCCACCCTCCTGGCAGTCATCACCCTCTCAGAAAATCCCTATCCTGCCATCTTGATGACATGTATTACTAGTGAAATTATCTTGCTCTATTATGTTTTTCAAACTGTTACACATTTTATTGGAAGACATAATTGTGACTCTCATACACATACAAAATAAACATATATCAAAGATTTTCTTTAACTGAATAATTAATGAGGTAACCAGGGAGAAGGTCAACAGAGAGGTCCTCGTGCTGCAGATAGATATTCAGCTAAAGAATGTTGAAAGGAACTTACAAATTGATGTAAAACTGGCAAAAATGCACAGTATTGACAGGATGATAATCAACTACATTCCACCAGACACAGTTTGCATTCCTATGGACAGGAACTGCATTCCTAACAGTTTTCTCCAAGTTAACTTCTGTCTCTACAGAGTTATAAAGCAGCCTAGTCGAAGACAAACAAAGATCTCCCACCCCTAGAGTATAAAATAATTTCCAGAGACCCCAGACTCGCTGATAGGATGTTCAGTAATCAATTCCATCCCTTTCAAAATCATCTGCAATTTTTCCCTCTAAAAGCTATTACTATCTGAAATTACTCCTTCATTTGTTCCCTTTTCTAATCTCCCTGCCCTGGAATGTAAGCTTCTCAACAGCCCTAACTTTGCATGCCTTGTTCCCCGGGGCTTCCTCCACTGGCCGGAACTACCCCTGATTTATACTCGGTGCTAAGGACTAGTCATTGAATAAAAAGATAACCAATAAGTGTACGAGAAAAAAAAAAAAACCCGCACTCAAAGTTTTAAAAACGCAAATTAAATAATATAACTACTTCTGGCAAAGAATCCTAAGAGGGGCCAACGAGTTCTGCCGAGTATAGGCAGAGAAGTTCATCATGGACTGTCATTTGTCAGCACCCTTCTAAGGCATGACCTGGGTTTCCTGGGATCTTTTCACTAGGTGACTGAGTTAGAGTTTGCCAAAGGGAAGGACTTATGGAGATTTGGAAGGCAGAAGCGAAGCAGAAGCCAGAGATCCTGGTAGCCAGAGGTGGTGACTTTTTAGACCTTCTCATGAGTTCCAGCTTTGCAGTCATGGTGGCCGATTGTGGTGGCCTCACCAGCATCTCTGTTAGCACCAGCTTCCCTACCTGGTCCAATGCTTCACACCGTAGTCATTGGGGATGGTTCCCCGCACCCCCCCCCTTCTAGCTGCTGCCTTCCAGACCCTCGCTTCTCCACTCTTCCCACACTCACATAAGCCCTGATTCCTGTATGAAACTCTCTCCCTAAAAATTTAGAGTGAGCAGTTCTATTTTCTTGACCAAACACAGAATGACACGAAAGGGATTTCAGGCAATGCTGAGATACATACCTTTCTCTCTCATTCAACATTCAACAAATATTTATTAAGTAGTTTACTACATCTTGGACAGCAATTTGATAATAGTCAGGCAAGAGTTCACAACCTTTAAACCCAGTTACTCCACTTCTAAGAAGTAATCTATTCTAAGGAAGCTATCAAAGATCTAAGGTTATATAAAAGGATGTTAATGAGAGCAAAAGTAATACTCTTTTCCCACGGAAATAAAGACCGAAAAATCCAACAACAGGGAAATGGTTTAAAGCTTCAGGCGTATCCATAATACACATTATCTAGCTTATATAAATGATGGGTTATTTTTCATTACCTCATGATACAGTAAAGTTATCACAAATAAAGGTAAATGAAAATGTGTCATATTTGA
Organism: Rousettus aegyptiacus; assembly: GCF_014176215.1. Lineage (NCBI taxonomy): Eukaryota > Metazoa > Chordata > Mammalia > Chiroptera > Pteropodidae > Rousettus > Rousettus aegyptiacus. The sequence goes on from NW_023416290.1 coordinate 54,260,198, forward strand.
AATATTCCAATTTGCTAAAATAAAAGGCATGCCATGCTCTGTGGCACATCACCTTAGTGACTTTGGGCACATGCATCTACTTTTTGAGCATGAGTTTCCATTTCTGTCAAATGGAGACCAAGATATTTCTCATGGCTTTCCTAAAGAGTCAGATGTAAGTTTTTCACTGGAAGCCCAAGACCAATGGAAGGGGCCTGATGTACTCCATTCTCATTATATGGCACGGTGGTCAAGGGCAAGCCCTCTGAAGCCAGGGTTCAAACCCTGGCTTTGCCACTTACTAAGAGCATCACAGTTGGAAAGTCGCTTAGCACCTGTGCCTCAGTTTCTCTGTCTGAAAACAGACTTAAAACAAATATTTCATGATGCTATTATGAAAATTAAATTACATAATTCATGCACTATTTTGGACAGTGCTTAGTACATGGTAAAAGTTAAATAAATGGCATTTTCCCTTCTAAGATTAAGTAACTTGCCCAGCATCACCCAGTTAACACTGATACACACAGAAACAAAAATATAACTTGCAACATTAACCTTTGCGTTTTACATGCTTTTATCTCCTTAGGTTTTCACAATAGCACTACAAAGTAGGCATTGTCATTCGCATCCTGCACCTGACGCATCTGAAGCTGAATAAACCGTGACTTGTCCACGGCACACAGCTAGATAACGGAGGGAGGGGAACTTCATCCCATGGCAGGCTAACTCCATCCCACTAGGACCCTTCCCATTGGGCCATAAATCATAATAACCTTTGGTTTCAAGTTTCTAATAACTCTATCGTTCATTCCATGATCCTTAACCACCCACATCATGGGACCTTTTTCCCCTGGAGGTCAAGAACCAGCTCTTACTTATCATTGCTGTATCACACAGTAGTGCCTCATATGTCACCTGGCTAGCAGTGTGACCCCCAAAATTAATATTGAACAAATGGAGAACTATGTGCATGTCCAAGTCAGTGGAGAAAAGATATAACAATTGTCTCCTGCCTATTAAGGCTTTATTTAAATAGCTAGAATAAAAGCGGAAGCAACTAGCCATGGAAATAGTAACCATTTAGTTCCCAGCAGACACTTGTACTCTCCCTGACTAGGCCCCCATCAGCTTTCGTCAGACGTGCAATCCTATGGTACATTAAGCAAAGAATTTGATCCAAAAGAAACACTATCAGTAGGTGCAGAGGCAATCGTTCTGATTAAACACAGTCTGCTGGAAGTAAAGCACCATAGGCCGTTTGCAGAACGCCTTCGTTTTAATTAGACGATCCCCAGGTTAACGGCAAAGATGCAGCAATGGATTCTGCCGGCCCCGTGGAGTGATGACTGTAATTAGTCTATGACACAGTGTGGCTAATCTGCATCCAGTTGTGGAAATTACAAGACGGTCGATTAAAGCTGCCCAACTTAATTCCTGGAAGTCTCATTTGGTGGGCTGAGGTAGGCAGTTCTCCTGGCGTCAGCCTTCAAGGAGCAATTTATCTCGACAGCATTCCACCTGGGAGGAAACTAACACTTGCTACCAGCTGATGATGCACTGGGCTTTAAACTTAGGCATTTGCATCAACCATCTCCGTCCATCCTCCCAGGGATCACTGTTTCACAGGTGTGCAAACGGAGGCTCAGGAGGCGCAGTAACTCATTCTGACATGCATCTGGTACGTGGCAAAGCCTGGATTCAAGCCTAGAGTTGTCCGGTTCCAGAGATGCTGGTGCTGGTGGGGCAGGTGAAAGGCAGGCCTGCCTGGGATCAAATCCGGGCTCTCATAGGTATTAGGAGAGAGCCTTGGCAAGTGTCCTAAGTTTCTCCATCTTTGGGAGTCTCACGGGTCAAGTGGACATCACAGTGGTACCTATTTCATAAAATTAGCGTGAAAAGTGAGACCACGGAAAGAGCGAGCAGTAGTCGCTAGCTGCGACCTATTGTCTCATGGAGTTACTGGCATCTCTGGGGTGTCAGAAGAGAGGAGCAAGTAGAGCCCAGAGAGCTGCATATATTCCAATGAGGTCACATGGACACGAGTGTCCTGTCCGAGCCAAGGGGGAGTTCAGCGCAGGGCCTCTCAACACTCGACCAAACGCCACGGACTTTCACTTTATCTCCACTGCCCCTCAGAACAAACCAGCCAGTTCAGAAGCCCAGACACGCAAAGCAAGGAGACTGAGCTCACAGCCACGAGGTGAGCGGACCCCAGATACTCAGACCCCGGAATGAAGAGGCCAGCTTAACCACCCACCAGGCCACAGTGTCTGGGCTCTAGCGCTACGAAGGCGAAGATGATGGTTTAGACGTCCTGGGTCCAAACGCCAGCCCTGCGGCTTACGAACCGTGAGTGCCGGTTCTCTCATCTGTACAACGGAGGTGGCAGTCGTCCCCAATTCACGTTATCATTGTAAGTGTTAAATACGTTACTGTTGAGGAAGTATTTAGGATGGTGCCTGGCATTACTGAGCCTTGCTGTAGCTGAGTTCCTCTATCTCTATATGGGAATAATAACAATTCTTACCTTCTATGATGCTTATGAATATTAAATGATTTAATTCATGTAAAATGCTTAGCACAGTGTCACATATGTATTGGAAGCACTCAGGACATGGTATGTGTCTTCATGTAGTTGTAGTGACGATGACGGTGATGGTGGTTAGACATCAAAGTATAAACCTTCTGGTAGAAATAATCCTCCCTAGACTGTTAGCAGACCTTCAGAAGTTTAACCTGGATGGTCTTCCCGTTTGATCTGGTTCCTTGCCTGAGAAATTTCCTTGTTTGCTCCTGGGGGAAGGCGAATAAAATGCTAATTCTACTCACAACCCCCAACCAACGGGGAGGGCCCATCTTGCTAAGGATGAAGACAGAGTTCACCTGCTTAGTGCTTACCTCCTAGAGCCGTCATGAAGATGAAACAGGACCGTGCATGAAAAGATCCAGGTGGTGTGGGGATGCGCTGTGACTTCCTGCTGCTCCGCAAACTAAACGAGTGTTATAACACATCACGACGGGAGATCTGAAGGACTTTCAGCAGCAACACTCCTCAAACGGAAGACTGTCTGGATATTTGTTTGTATATTGTCTTTAGATGGTGGTTAAACAACAACAATGACCGAAAGCAGTGCCCCCTGATTCTCCCGTTTTAATTTAAGACATTAGAAGTCCAAACCTTCAACAAAGAAACTGACGCTCAAATGACCTGCCCTGGTTAACTCGAAAATGCTTTAGTACTTTTCAGCTCTGCATGCAGCTGTGTTCTAGGCACTGTGGGGGAAAACAAGGTTCGGGAAATGCGGTGCCGCCTCGTGCTACTTAAAGGACCAAGTCATGCCCGTCTCCTTGACAGCGACACGCATGTCTCATCCCAGCTCCTGTGCTCCAGCAGTACTGACCTTTTCATTGCTTGCAACAACCTCTTTCCCAACCTCAGAGTCTTCAAATTCTGTCTCCGCTCTTTGAATGGCTCCCTTGCCCCTTCCTGCCACCCCTCACCTCTTCTTTACCTTCTCGCCACTCATCTCTCAGGTCCCAGCACAAATGTCACACAGAAAAGCCTCATCCCACTACCAAGGCAAGGAAGGGCATGTCCTCTGGTTATGTGGGTCTATCTCACCCTTCATTTCTTCTTGCGGTTCTTAACGGCAATCACAACTGAACCAGTCATTGGGTCATGGGGTGCATAAAGTCTGTCTGAGCAACTCAACTAGACTGTGAGCTCCATGAGGGCAAACACGCACCTGTAGCTCTGATACCTCACACAGCGGAGGGACACGGCTGCCACTCACCAACACCGTGTGGACCTAACTCAACGATTAGCAAGAGGGCGAGGTGTTTTGATGTTGCTGTGTTTACTTTTGTTTTGTTTGTCTGATTTTTCAGAAGATGAATAGACGTAGATTAAATTCCTTAAAGCAAGGCGGTATTAAAAAGAATTGGCATGTCTGTTTTCAAGGTACCTTTTTTTAAAATAAGTTCATTTATTCTTTCACTTGGAGTCAGTTTAGGGAACAATACTGCATAGAGATAAAACCTCCCTCAGTGGGGTATCTCCACCAGAGCTACAATACGTTTACTCTTTGACCCATTGATTCTGCTTCTAGAAATTGATCCTACAGAAACACCTGAAAAAAGCAGGACGTGACATATGTGTGAGGACATTAATTACAGCATTATCTGGAAGTCAAAATATTAAAACAATTCAAATATTCAGCAACAGGTAGGGATCCGTTAAACAAGCTGTGGTAAATCCACATAATGGAGTACGATGCAGCCATGAAAAAGAATAAGACAATCTCTGTGCAGTAATATGATGAGTTCACCAGGTTATATAGCCAAGTGAAAACAGTACGGTATAGAAAAGATATAATATGCTACCTTTGCCTAAGAGAAGAAGAGTCTCTATGTTTCATATATTGCAACGACAAGAGCAAAAGAACATAGGAAATAAAAACAAGAAACTAATAAAAGTGATTACCTTATAGAAAGTCCATTGGGCAATGTGGAGAGGGGAAAGAGAAATGAGACTTCCTTGTCTATATCTCTCTATGCTGTTATATTCTTTGAACAATATAAGTTCATTACTTATTAAAAGTAATTTTTAAGACATTTCTAAAAATGACAATAAACCAAGACAAATATAACCATATATCAATTTAGTAACATAACCACACAGAAAACGATTATTTTTCCCTCAAGATGCTTTGATCACAGTACTCTGATTGAACATCCTTGGTGGGATATGCTCCACAGATTTAAAAAAAAAAAAAAAAAAACCTACAAAGAAATTAAACTAAACCTTACTATTTTATGTTACTAATGAAATTCATATTGTTATTTTGAAACTATTTTCTTTGTTCTATACAATAAAGCAAGTGAGGAGCTATGTTAATGATAATCTAAGAGAATATAAATTCAACAACATCAAAAACAAACTATAAAATTGAAATTGAAGTGAAAATAGTTAAATGAACATATAGTTTTATTAACAGTAAGTTATCTATCTTAGTCCCTGGAAATGGCCTAGCTGCAATGTCACCCCAGAAGCAATTAGCACTCAGATTATGCTCCACAAATTTAGAATTTTTTGGAGAACTAGCTGTTTTCAGGACTGGATTAGGGATGGTACAAGGTGAGCCTGGAACATGTTGTCACATTCAAAAGCAACAAGCTTTCAAACAGTAACTGGGTCTGTCATAAAGACATGAGAACCTGCTTGTTAGAAGCAGCTCATGCTGCCCCAGATGTGATGATTAGAACGCTAAAAGAAACAGTGATTACAGCGGATTGAAACACATTGGACCTATTAAAGCCACGAGTCCGTAATGATACTCAAAAAAGAGAAAAACTGGGGAACAAAAATTCATTTGTCACCTTTGGAAGTGGTGATTAAAGCAACTTCTTCCTGTGCAAATCGGTAATTGAAGAGAAGTAATTAAGTATTCATCCTGCCTTGTCAGTAATAACGGTTTTTCAGGGCAAACAGACCCATTTATGACAGAAAGAGCTGTTTTGCAGAAGACGGTCAAGCAATAAATGTGGAGGGAATGTTAGGATTATAAAGTCGACACTTCACCACTCCCAATAGATTCTTGTTTCGAGCATGGCAAAAAAAAAAAAAAAAAGGAGAGAGAGAGAGGGAGAGGGAGAGGGAGAGGGAGAGGGAGAGGAAGAGGGAAGGAGTGAGATGCTTTGCTGTCTCTCTCTCTTATCTCCTCGCTCTCCTCTCTCTCTCTCTCTAACCTCTCTCCCTCCCTCCCTCCCTCCCCCTCCCTCCCTCATCCTCACCCCTCCGCCTCCTCCCTCCCTCCCCTCTCCTCCCACCTCCTTCTCCTCCCCCCCTCCCCGCCCCTCCCCTCCCCTCGCCTCCCCTCCCCCACCACCCCTCCCCTCCCCCTCACCCTCCCCCCACCCCTCCAAAAGAAAAGAAAAGTGTAGGTAATTATGTGCAGCCTAAGGAGCACCAGAGACGGCTTCCAGGCAGAGGCGATGCAGGCTGAGGCTTGCATGTGAGCAGGGTCAGAGAACGAGAGCATGGGCAAAGGACTTGTCAGATGGACGGATGTGCAGGCAGCCTGGGAACGCTGAGAATCTGCACTTGTACTGGAGGGGACCATTACCTGTTTAAGAGATCCAGAGTCGGCATAAAAAGTGAAAACTGCACAGAGTCAGAAGTATCCTCAAAACATCCCTTCGGAAGGAGCCGACTTCTCTACAGAGTTGAGATCCTATCACTACTTGAGAACAATGAGATAATTAGCACTGGGGGTGATGTATAAAGATAGTGTGAGCTGAGGGGTACATGGGAACTGAAGTCGACTGCAGGAAAAACAGGAGTCCCGTCTCCCCGCTTTGCCTCCCGGGGGACATACAACGCGTTCAGCTGACTAGCTCCCCGCTACTGACGTTGTTTCTATTGTTCCCTGTTACCCCTCGCCCCCTCTCAGTTCTCATAAGACATGCATGTAGTCAGCCTCTGCAGCCGAGTACTCACTGTGCAAAGATGCATGAGAAGGGGGGAGGGACAAGGGGTGACCCTGGAGAAGCAGGTGCGGCCCCATCGAGAAGAGGCTATACTGCTAAACTGAGTGATTCAGACTTCAGAGTGGAGGGAGCTGCTAGAGAGAGGTTCGAGCGGGGCTCGTGAGATCTGCACTTCCAGAAGACTACTCTGGCTTCTTAGTGAAGAAGGGTGTGGGGGCCATAGGGATGCGTGTGTGGGTAAGGGTGCAGGCAAGTGACGTAAGCAGGTTGTTGCCACCACTAGTTTAGGTCCTCGTTCAGGGGCCCGGCATCACATGACCTGGACACGAATGCAAGGCTTTAGATCTGAAGGGGAAGGCAGACGTCAGCCTCAGGATCCAGCTTCCGCATGCCGCGGAGAGGACCATTCAGGACCTAGTGCCGTCAGCTGCAGAAGGCCAGTGGGTGACAAGTGGCTGCTTCCCACTACACTCCCACGACTAAAGAAGGGACCCACATGACGTTTCTTCCCAACAACTGTCTCTAGCGAGAAAAACTATGTATGGGCCCAAGAAGGGGTCCCTTTCACTTCGACCCACCTAGAATACATTCAAAATAGCGGCCAATTGCAAAAACAAACCTCAAAATTCTCAACAGTCTACTTAGCACGTATCCATTCATTCAGCAGACTTTACTGAGCATTGACTATGTCTGGGACAGCACTTAGCATAGTCAGGTTTACAAACACTAAGGATTAGCCCCCTGGGAAGTAAAGACTTGATAAATGACACAGACAAGTGAACTGGAAATTTGGGACAGGGCCCTGAGCGTTTGGATGGGGGTGAGCACAGGGAAGGATCTCACACCAAGCCGACTACTGACTTTAGTGACCTTCGGAAGCCATTCCCTGAAGGTCAATGGCTGGGAACAGGCTCATTACATAAAATGCATCAAATGTCATTAGCCTAAAGTGTGAAAAATGAAAAATTTCTGGTGGATTTCATTTCCAACTTGCCTCATAGACAACCAAATATATTTCTGGTTTTTCAGCCTCATTGTTAAAAATATTCCTAAGGTGAATAAGACCACTGTCCTGTTTAGCAAATATAGCAAAATGAGTGACTTTGAATTATTCTGCAATAGTTGCTACATAAGTAAAAGAATTTAATTTAAGGTGTTGGCAGCATCAAGGTGGGAATTTGGCTTTCTTCCTTTGCTCTAGAATGCTAAAACTAAAAAGTAATGATTAATAGACATGTAGATTGATAAATGGGTAGATAAATAAAAAGGTTGCTAGATATAATATACAATGAAGTTCCTTTTTATAACCGTTATGGTTCTTTGCAGCATAGTTATTTGCTTTCTTCAGAATACTCAAAGGAAAGCAAATCTCAGTTAATCTGAAAATTCTGGTGAGCTCTGATCTAGCAGCACATACAATATTGTGTAAAATCACACTTTACATCCAAATGCTTGTCGACTGGTGAGCGCATTTACAAAGTATAGTATGCTCACGATGAAATACCACTGTCAATTAAAAGCGACGAATTATGATACACACTATAATATGAATGAACTCAAAAAATATGAATCTAAATTCAAGAAGGCAAGTGAAAAAGACAGTCTATATCATTTACATGAAATGTCCAGAGTGACTACATATTTCATCTGTGAGAAATATCTATAAAAGGCACACCTATACAGGCAAAAAGCAGACCATGGTTGCTTACGATGAGAGCGAAAGCAGGAATTCAGTGCAAGCAGGAACAAGGGGACTACGTGAAATGACGGAAATGTTCTAGAACTGGACTGCGGTGGTGGTTGCTCAACTCTGTAAATTGACTAAAATAATTAAATTGAACGCTTATAATGGGTAAATTTTATGATGTGGAAATTAGAGTCCAATAAAGCTATTAAAACACACACACAAACACACACACACACACACACACACACACACTTCACATATTTTTAATCCAGGTAAATGGGAAGTAGTTAAAGATAATGCCATGTAGCTCCTTTATACCGAGCATCTCCTCACGTGCCAGGTATTATCCTCTCTCCCTGTTCCAGGAAACCGCTTTCGGTGGAGCGATATGATTAGCCCAGGGACACACACACCAGAGCCAAGCTGAGTTAGGAAGGAAAGCCAGTTGGGCCCAGTTGGAAATCCTACACAATATTTGTTTCAGTTTGCCCTCCAAAATGGAAACAATTAGTTGCCCCAGATTCACAAGATACAGATAGTCAAGTAACAAACTAGATTCACCCTCCGCCAGCCTCCCATCTCTTTTCCTACTATGGTCAGACTCTGCTCCCGAAGTCTCCTGACCACACCTAGGGCTGGTGCCGGAAGACAAAACTGAGCCTGCCATCCTCATGTTCTAAATGGTGCTCTGACGCCGAAGCCTTGGCTTGGGCCCTTCACGACCTGGCTCCGGCACTCGGCCTCATTGCTCACTGCTCCTCCATCCAACCCTGTACTTCCCAGTACTCACTGAAGGTGATGAACACGTCTACGTTTCTCTACCCTTTGCCCATGAGGCCACTCTCACTGAAATGCCTGACCTCTCCTTGCCCCGGCCAGGTACTGGTAAACTACTGCTCCTCTGGTGATATAATGAACAAATGTCAAATTCTTAGTAGAGCCTTCCATGGCTTCTCCAAGCAGAGTTAGTTGTCCCAGGCAACTTGTGCATACTTCGATCCTTTTTTTCAGTCTCTTAAACAGCATTTAAGCACATCTATTTGGTATCAATCTAGTGTATTTGTCATTTTCTTTTTTATAACTATAGCATGGATCATCAAAAGGGTTATTTGGATTATTCAAATCTCCATTATTTACTAGCTTTGTGAACTTGGAAAGATTATGAAAACTCTTTGTACATCAATTATCTGATAAGGCACTCGTAAGTAGAATATAAAACGAACACTTACAACTCAATAAAAAATAGACAAACAACCCAATTTAAAAATGGGCCCAGGATTTGGATAGGTATTTCTCCAAAGAAGATATACAAATGCCATGAATCATAGGAAAAGATGCTCAATATCTTTACTCATTAGGAAATGCAAAACAAAACAACACAATGCCGCTTTCACACCCACTAGGATGTTTAGAATCTAAAAGTCAGATAATAATAAGTGTTGGCAAGGTCGCTGAAAAATTAGAACCTTCATACATTGCTGGTAAATGTAAAATGGGTCAGCCATGTTGGAAAACAGTTGACAGTTTCTTAAAAAGTTAAACATAGACTTACCATATGACTCAGCAATCCCGCAAATTCAACTCCTAGGTATCTTCCCAAGAGAAATGAAAGGATGTGTCTAAAACAAACAAACAAACAAACAAACTTGTAAATGAATGTTTGTAACAGCCAAGAAGTATAGAAAAAACAACGAATGTCACTACAGACTTTTAATATGGATTTTTAATCCAGCTAATTCAAATGTTAGTTTCTCTTGCATTTTACATTTGTCTCTGAACACTTCACATAGTCTACATTGTGCATTCTAAAGAGCAGACTTAAATTTTACAGACTATGCTGATTTTGCAGCCTGGCCTTTCCTATAGCCCGTAAGGAAAACTGATCTGCTCTTGCTAGGAAACTGTTGCAACTTTTGGCAAAACAGTTTTCACTGAATAGATTTACATGGAATTTGTAAACCTCTGGATACATTTACATGGTGTTTTGGTGAATCGCCTTTTGGCAAATGGATTTTTAGCAAGTTGACTGAGAGCCAGCGAACGCCTTCTTCTCCTCCTGCACTCTGCCTCCACACAGCTTTGTCCTTTGTTCCCATAAATGTGTCCACTGGCGGTCACGTATTTTCATGATGTGAGCCTCGCAAGAGCTTCCAGGTTTGAGACATAAAGCTCATCTGTTTGGATTCGTGGCTCATAACACAAAGATAAAGGATGCAAACAAGGGGGCATGAGGTATTGTGTAGATTATGTGTCCCTCCTCCCTTCCCCCCCCCCCCCCAGAGGCCATGAAATTCTCCCTTTAAAAGTATCCAGAGGTTTAACATATCAAGGAGATAAAAGAAGCTGCTGCCGCTGGCCACCATGATGCCTGGCCTTCTGTGACCTCCTCCAGGTCCACACCTATTCCCCTACTGGCTCCTGAATTCCTCGAAGGACACCTGGCGGTCTACATATCACAGGTTAAGAATCACTAGTTTCATCCTATCATGTCTTTTCACAAATTAGAAAACTGAGGCCCAGAGAGTCCTAGTGACTTAAGTCAAAATCAAAGGGAAGGGAAAAATATAATTCTAGAATATGAACTAAATGTGAATAGACAGACAGACAGACAGCTAAAGACATCGCTAGACATAATATCAAATCCCACTATTTGGTATAGAAACCTCTTTCCCTGGTGTCCAAATGGCTCTTCACAAACTGACAATGGAAAAAATATGGATTTCTAATCCATAAGACCAAATTTAAGTTTTGTTTCTTCCTATCTTTGTACATTTGGGCCATGTTCCGACCTATCTGAGCCTCAGAGTTCTCATCTGCAATGAATGAATGTTTCCAGACTGCTGTGACGATTAAATGAGCTAATATATGTAAGTATTTAATCATATAGTAGGTACCCCAAAATATTATTTCCCGTCGCTTCCCCTTGCCTTCTTTCTTTCTCTCCGCTATGCACTGAACCTAAGGATTTCTTTCAAACACAATCCTCCCCAAAAGTCACCAATACTCAAAATAATCTGTGACCACAGTCCAAATAAAGTTCCCACTGATCACTCAATTAAAACCCACAAAGTAAATAAATACTATAGAGAGCAGCAAATAAAGCTGAAAATAGTTAAAGACCCATATAAATTTGCATCAGAAATATCACTTCCCCTTGACATCTATCAGCCTCCTTTTGGCTCTTTACATAGTCTTTTCCCCGAATTTTTACTGGAAATTTCCTATGGGCTTATAGGAAACGTATGAGCTAAGAACGTTTCTAGAAGTTCCCAAAATTAGCTGCTCTCCATTCATGCAGACTCTTGGGGGGATGGGCTGAAGGCCTGCCCGCTGACTGTCTTCTGCAAACCTCAAGTCAAGGCATTCTGGAGAGCTAAATAAGGTACCAGCAGAGGAAAGCCTTCCGCAGGAAATTCGCAGTATAAAATTCTCAGGATTTACCTGCAATTCATATTAAGGCTTCAGCTGGAGGGAAGGCAGAAGGAGGGGTACGAAGAGAAATGTGTGGATTAAAAATAGCCTGAAGCAAAAGAGAAGGAAGCGGTCTCTAAAATCCAGCTTGCCTTATATTCCTGAGGTGAGCGGTGAGATGCCACATGTCAGAAAGAGAATGACCTTGGAGCTTGGAACAGCCCACGGTGCTTCGTCATGGTCACCAGCACCAGGCTAGAAGCTTCATATACACTATTAGATCTGAACTTCAGACACCCATGTAAGACTTTCCTTATTGTTAAAGGAAGAAATTTTAAACCTTGACACCCACCACCCCAAAGAATGACAGTTTTATCCCAATCATAAGATAGAAAAGATCGCCATTACTGATTCCCCTTCAGTACCCCTACGATGCTATTTAAAACACCCATCAAAAGTTCACCATGGCTTTCAGGCTGCAAACCGGACGAACGCCTTTGACGGTCAAAAGCCTGACGCTGTTTCATTCTGCACGCCTGTCCTGCTGTCCTTCTTCCGCAGGACATGCTCCAGACACGTGACCGTGAGCCTTCGCTCCTCCTCCCTCCTTCCTCCCTCTCAAGCGTTCCCCGTCGCTCTCCTCACATCACGTCATTTCTTGCTCGGGCAAAGTGCTGGTAACATATGTCTCACCAAGTCATGCATAATTGGTTTCACGTCTTAGTCTCCCAAGAGCATTTTGCATTTTAATAGAGGACAATATTTTATTAGCATTAACGTTAATTATTAAGTAAAGTAGCTTTCACTTTTACAGCACTCTAGAGTGTACGAGGCACATTTGCATAGAGTATCAAATTTATATTCACCAAGGTGAAGAGAGGAGCATGTTTTTATTAAAAAGAAAAAAGTTACCTTGAAATGCATTTTCTTTCTGGGGTGGGACTCTTCCTTTTACTTGGGAGATTTAAATCAAAATATCATGTGCAAGCAACGAATGATGCTAAATCCTAGACTATTTGTACAATTAGGAGAGATTGTGAGGCATTCCTACATTTTACTAGAATATTTTTATTTTGTTTTAATTAACAAATAAGGCTCATTGCAACGAATTTAAGAAGTGAAATTTTACCTCAAAAGAGAATTCCTGGTAAGAATAGTCTCTTACTGGAAGAACAATCAATCGTTAAACAAAGGTGGACGTCCATTCATGATCGTATTGGAAACATAAAGCTGGAATGCAGGACACTGGTCAGCTTCCAATTTTGTTCTTTCCTTTGCCCTCTCTTGGAAATTAATTAGAGAGGAAAACGCAGTGGTCTTTCCTTGTTGGATCTCGGTTCCCTGGATTCAGTCATTGAAGTCCGTGTATAAAAGAAGGAATGTGACAATTCTGCAAATCTCAATGCAGTGAATTAAGAGACAAGAGACAGAGACTATTCGTCAGAACTCTAGAGAAGACCTCGTCTGAGTCCAGTCCAGGGCTGCAGCAGTGTGGACGGGAGGAAAGTGAAAGGCGTATTAGTGAGATCCATGTATCTCCTGCCCGTCCAGTGTTGACTGAGGTATCATCTTCCCGCCATTAACTCTGCCCGCCACTAACTTTGCCAAGCAGCTCACGAAGGAAAAGCCACGTTCGATGTGGTGTGCGATCATGACTTCTACTTTTTTTTTATATAAAATATCCAAAATTCATTCAATAATTGCTAAGAAAAATAAGAAGCAAGATTGAGGAAAAAAAAGAAGAAACTAACAATAAAAACACATACTCAGGTGACCCACCGATTGGATGTAATAGACATGGACTTTTTTAAAAACTGTGTTAATCACTGATACAGAGAACAAGCTGATGGTCGCCAGATGGGAGTGGGGTTGGGGGAAAGGGCAAAAAAAAGTGAAGAAATTGAGAAGTATAAATTGTCAGTTGTGGGGATACAAAGTACAGTGTAGAGAATACAGTCAACAACATTGCAATAACTGTGTATGGTGCCAGATGGGTACTAGACTTACGGGGTTGATCACTTTGTAAGGTACATATTAATATCCAATCGTTATGTTGTACACATGAAACTAATATTGTATGTCAACTGTAATGGAAATAAATAAAATGCATTTCAAAAATAAAGACCAGCTTTAAAAAAATTGTGTTAATATGTTTAAGAACATAGATGACAGGATTAAAATACTATTAGATAACTGAAATCCTAAGGAAAAAATCCAATAGAAATTCTCAAAGTAAAAAATACAATAACCAAAACTAGAAATGTAATAAATGGGTCGAATAGATTGCATATACTTCCAAAAAGGACAAGTGAACTAGAAAAGGTATCAGTAGAAATCATCCATATTGAAACACAAGATAAAAAATGTTAAAAATACAAAACGAAACAGAAAAGGCATAAGAAACAAATGGACACCAGTGCAAAAAGTAATATACGTGGGGTGGAAATTCCACAAAAGGAGGAGGGAAAAATGTGCTGACAATTATGCAATTACATGTGGAACGTTTACCAAAACCGACTGCGTACTACGCTAAAAAGCAAGCTCCAACACAAGTCAAAGGATCTAAATACTTTGAAATATGTTTTTTGGATGGCACTGAATATAAACTATAAATCCATAACAAATGACTCAAAAATTCTCCAATGTTTGAGAAGACTTCCCGAGACTTCCACTGGTCACCTACCCAGAAGCTCTCGAAAACCCCTTCACGTGGGTTTTTCTGGAGGCTTCATTACATAAGCATGATTGATGAACTCACTGGCCATTGGTGATTGATTCCAACTCTAGTCCTTCTCCCCTCCGTAAAAGTCAAGGAGTGATGGGCTAAAAGTTTCAACCCTCTATTCAGGGTTCTTTTCCCCTGGCTACCAGCCCCCTCTTTAGATGCTTTCCGAAAGTCACTTTTATTAACATAAACCCAGATCTGGTGGAAAGGGGCTTCTTATGAATAATCAGATCCCTATTTCACCTTTATGGCTCTGAAGCGTTTTTTTCAGGAACCGAGAGAAGAGACTAAATATTATAACAAAAGATTCTCCCATTGCTTTTATTTCTCAGGAAATTCTGCAGGTTTGGGGAGCTGTGTGCCAGGAACTATGGATGAAAACCAAATATATATACTATATATGTATCAAATAAATCATATTATCATACCCCATTTTTGAATATTGCCTGTCTACGATACTCCTCCTAACTAAATGCCTGACATGGTCCTTCTGGGCAACAGAAAGTTGTGGGACTCTTTTTAAAAAATAAAATGTATCCACCTAGAATAAATCAAAATAAATATCTCAAATTTCATGTATATTCCAAATATTGTAACTTGAAGACTAAGACTCTTCAAGAAAACTATGATTTAATGAAAGAATTGCAACTAATAATAAAAACATTAGGAGATTAAGAACAATACACTTAAAATTCTCGCGGTTTTTCCCTGAATTTCATGCCAGAGATCTGTAGATTCAACTTGTCCGGATCAAACCCCAGACCTAGCTGCAAATTTTAAAAGAAGGAAACACAGCAGATGCCCGAAACCATCTCTTCTGCTCATTAACTGGTGACTCCTCAATTACAAACTGCTCAGGCCCTGTGCACATTTGCCAACTAGCAAGCACGTGAAAGCATTCGGTACTGTCTGCATCTAAGCCACAACATGAGCACCAAATCCTCCTTTCGTCTGACATTCTGACATTCTGCCACAATCCCCACCCCAACGGGCAGCCCTAAATACAGCGGTTCGACGTCCCAAGCAGACGGGGAACATGGGAACCTCAGTGGGCCAGGATTCCCAGTGCAGGTCTGCCTTCGATTCTGGTCTCCAAACCAACTCCTTGCAACAGAACCTAGTCTGGAAATGAGACGACTGTCTTTTTTTTTGGGGGGGGGGGGCGGGGGTTGGCGGGCAGTGGTGGGGAGCAGTTGCGGAGAGCGGAGGAAGGCATGTGGAAAGCAGAGGCAGAGTTAGGGGATGGGAAACCAACAAACTGTGGTTCGTTTTCAGGAAGCTGCTAGGCTGGATCTTTCAGAGCAGCTCATATTTTTTTCAAGATGCATTTTTTTTTTTGAGGTCCCCCACTCCGGATACCCCAGTGCCCTCCTTTCGGCCCAGGCCCTTGCATCACCGCCAGCCAGGGGAAGGAGCCGTGGCGTGGCAGCGGTCACAGTTCTCTTGGATAAGCTTTACCGTAATCTTCATAAACCTCAAGGCTCAAGGTGCACAGGGAGATTGGAGGGAACTTGTTTTTCCGTTGGTTTCTCTCTGACTTCTGCGGCTAATCATTCCTAGAACAGGAAGCTGGAGAAATTTAGGTGGGAGACACTCTTCCGACCAGTCAGGTTTCCTCACCCTCCTAGGGTATAACTGGTTAGGAAAATCTTCAGGGTTACATAACCCTTCCTGCAGGGTGGCTTCTCACCAAAAGGTGAATGGACTGCCCACCCCCAAGAAGCAGGGCAGGGATACTTCGTGTTTTGCATCGTTGCCGGCTGCATCGCAACACCGCAGTGGGCCAGCGGGGCAGGAGAATAGACTCCACTCAGTCGTTCGACAAGTATTCACTGAGCGCCCATCCTTCTAGGTGCTTGGGATATGTCAGTAACTGAATGAAGAACTTGACCTTGGCGGACTCACATCCTAGTGGAGGGAGAGAGTGGGCCATAGTAAATAATGAAATGATAGAGTGTGCTAGAAGTATAAGTGAAATCAATAAAAGATAAACAAGGACGGGACAGGGCAGGGGAAGTTGGGGGGAGGTTGCAATTTTAAACGGGATTCATTTAAAAAAGATGACATCGGAGCAATGCCTTGAAGAAGATATAGGCGCCAGTCGTGTGACTCTCAGGAGGAAAGGTGAAGGCTCAAGGGACAACAGAAGGGGTCAGGGTGGAAGGGGCAGAGTGAACGAAAAGGGCAGGGGTGACGTCGAAGAGAGCAGGTAGGGCTCGGCGGGCCACCCGCAGGTTCAAACCCAAAGCACACCCATGGCTTAAAAAAAAAAAAATTACGTCGTTGCAGGATATATTACAAATAATTTATGTTTCTTGCTTCTCTTTAAAAATATGACTATCCGGCCACACCGAGGCCGCATACCAACATGACTCGGGCTTAACAGAGGCCCTTGGCACAAAGCGGGTAGATGATCCCATTCTCCCCGGCTCCCCCCAATGACCGTTACTTTTCTCCGACCTTCTTCACTCATTACGGCTCTCCAGTTGTCAAAGCTTTCATCTGACCTGACACCTCTGAGCGAAATACAGAAAAATGAGATCTAGAAGGAGGAAGAGAGTAAAGTCTTCAGTCATAGCATTAGAATCTGCCCATTTCATTCACCCCCATAAATGCGAGAGCTAAAAATAAAAACCTCCCAGGAATTAAATTTTCATAGGCCAGTCCTTCTTCCTAATGCGACCTGGCGGCTAAGCCTCCATAATACTCTGGGCTCGGATTCTTGGTTCGGTTTCAGGATTATTTTTAATTTGGCTTTGATTCTGCTTCACTCAGTCTCCCACATGGAGCTGCATCTGTGGCTTCGGGCTTGAACAAGCAAACAGGGTTGGGGGCCCCAGGCTTCACCAGAGTTCAGGTGGAAACCGAAAAACCACCAACTTCCACTGGAAGCTAGTGGAAACCTCTTGTCCTGCCTGATTAATGGCATTTAGACATTGGACCTGAGTCAAATGAGGAGTCTGCCTGCCACTCTTCCTCACTGGGGTTGTGGCCAGGTCTGAACTGAAGCCAATGATGAACTATACTCTACTAGAAAAGTTTGTCTCTGCGACCTGGTGGCGTGACTCTCTGTGCTTTCCATTTGGGTCATGGCTCCGTCCCCAATTTCGAACTCACAGAAGCTCATTTCTTGCCCATGCTCACACACTGGAGCAGAGATCTAGAACTCAGTGCACAACTTGGTGCCTTTCCCAGCAGAAGTCCCAGAATTACACTTTGTTGTAACAAGGGAGAAAACAAGCTCCATGAATCAACGAGAAAGGAGAAGACAGCTTTAAACAGACAGAGTGCCTGCTTATTCATTCATTCATTCATTCACTCCTTCACATAACAAACTGGTATCAATTACCTACTGGGCTGGCGTGTAGATCTAAACGTGACTCACACACCTGCCCTACCCTCAGGGCAAAAACACATCCTCATCTTACAGGGTACCATGTGTAATGCTGGGTGGGGCTGCCTCTCTGGAGCCTCAGTTTCCTCATTTGGGAAGAGAAGGACTCCATTAACTTCTTCACGGGCTGGCTTTGAAGAACAAATACGACACATGGATGTTAACATTCTTCACAGACTGGTGGCTTAATGTGTGAAGAGGAACAGAATTTTTGCATAAGAAGTATTTTCTGACAAGATACTTATTAATTACAAAGGGCAAAAATAGTGACTTTATAGTAGAGAAAACTGGCAGACACCACCTTAAAGTCAACTTCAGGAGAAACTGACATCACATGCCCCCATGATACAATGCCTGGGAGAGGATATAACATCACTTCTATGATATTCCAGATGAAAATGCATAACCTGAATCCCATTGCAAGGAATCATGGGGGAAACCAAGATTGAGGAACATCCTACAAACCATCTGACCTGTACTTTTCTAAAATGTCATTTGTCATAAAACACAGAAAGACTGAGTACCGTTCCAGGTTAAAGGAGGCTAAAGAGACACAAATCAATTCAACGCATGATCCAGTGTTTTCTGTTTGCAATGCAGCGTATCCTTGGGATAACTGGGGAATCTGAATAAGGTCTATAGAGTAGGTAATAGTTTTATATTAATGTTAATTTTCTAGTTTTGATGGTTATACTATGGTTATATGAAAGACTACCTTTGTTTTTAGAAAATGCACACAGAGGTATTTATGGGTAAAGGGCACCATGTCTATAAGTTACTATCAATTAATTCAGAAAAATAATGTTAGATAGGTAGATAGACAGATTGGAGAATTAAGCAAAACTGAGAAATCATTAACACTGAGGAACTCATTGTACCACTCTCCAGAAAGGTCTAGCTGTGCTTTCTGGAACCCCAGATGCCAAATGTGTTTCAAACATTTTTCACCCCTGTCTTCGGGGCTTCCGATATTCATGACAAGATGGGAGATGATGCTAAACGGGCCCATTCTCTAGGTGATGGCTCCTCGTAACTACCCATCCACACAACAGAGCCGTGTCATTAAGACTAGCTCTCTTGACTGAGCCAGCTGGGGTCTTAAAAATTTATCTCCTGGAACCTGTGGTCCAACACCATCTCTTTCATTCCTGGCAGAACTATATCTCTACTGCAGTGCATGAGGCCAGTGCACATATATCATTCAGAAATCAGGTGACGATTTGGTCCCTGGAGCGATTTGCACCATCTGATGCCTGTCTGCTGTGCTGGACTCTTCACGTGCCACTTGGGCTGTGTGGCCAGCTCCTGTGTGTCCTGTACACTCCGGCAAATCAACCCGGCCCTCGACCCTTGGCATTTTGAGAAACCATGAAATATCCAGTGTAACCCACCACCCCCACAGAAACCCAAGGATTAAACAAGACAGTGGGGGCAAGGCTTTGCCCCCTTCCTCAACCTGGTTAAGACAATCTAGAGAAAGTGCAAGAGTGCCCCCTTCTGCCCAAAACTGGAATTGTTCCGGCTCCTTCACACATT
This sequence comes from Rousettus aegyptiacus, assembly GCF_014176215.1. NCBI lineage: Eukaryota > Metazoa > Chordata > Mammalia > Chiroptera > Pteropodidae > Rousettus > Rousettus aegyptiacus. Next base: position 54,279,422 of record NW_023416290.1, read on the forward strand.
TCAGCCTCAAGAGGACTTAAAATCAAGCCTTCCAGATAAAAACATGACTCTAGAACATGCGTTGTTTAAACCCTATGCTATGATTGTCCCTTAGGTCAGCGCTTATCAACTAGAATAAGTTTTCAACTTTAACATTTCATTTCATCAATGACCTCAAGAGCAAAATAAAGCAGCAATCATTTGGAACAGATGCATCAATGTTAAAGTTGCTTATCCAAGGTCAGGAAGACTCTCCTCCTGTGTACTCATCTTTAAAATTTAGTGACAGCAAACAATGGCTCTAAATTTTCCTGTACCCCCAACAATACAGGTGAGATTCTGGGTCATCCCTGATGGAGCAAAACTGGGGAACACAGAGCAACTGCCACAGGACTATCCGCAATGGCTTACGTCGTCACAAGCCAAAAGTACAAAATTGTTCATTTTCCTGTGACCCGCTTAGAGCTGTCTTCTTGGTCTCCTGTGAGGCCACTGTTCCTCTCTCCCTTCCCTCGGTGATAGCTGCCCGATGGAAATGGCTATCAGCTCTGGAGAGAAAATTTACTATACCTAGGCCACACGAAGCTTAAGTCCAGGTCATACACATTCTGAGGTACCCAAACATGTATGTAAAGACATCGCTAAAGTTCTAGAAAGATTTACCCCAAAGTGTTCATAGCACTTTCATCTGAGAGAGTTTGAGGGGTGGGAGAAGACAACCCAAAGGGGACTTCAGTCTCCTCTGTAATATTTTACTATAAGAGTGTGTTTGTGCATTAGATACTCAAGTGAACATTAGGTTTTTGGGGTGTTTTTTTTTTTTAATTCAAGACATGTCTCTTGGACACTTCAAATGTTAACTGGGGCATAGGGACAGCTTTTGTTTTTCCCAGACCAACCACAGCCACTGTTAAAACCTATCCGAATGGGTCCCTTTGCAGCTTAGTCAGTTGGTAAGGTTTTAGAAAGATAAACCCAAATATCAATGCGTCGGACCAGAAAACGACACCGAAATTCCTTCCAGTCCAAAGATTTAGCTAAACCTGGTGCATATCAATGCACTGTGCTATGTGAGGGCTTGGTTCAAACTGGGCTGCACAGACTTCCACTCTTACCTCGCCAACTGATCTATACACAGCCCCCCATCACACACACACACACGCACACGCACACACACTCTCCCCCCCCGCCCCCGTCCCCCGCTGCCCCTCGCCCCCCACTCACATCCAGGTGCAGAGAAATGAGTATGCTCCAAATCGAGGCATATTCTCATAGCCTATGGTCAAAGAGTTCAGCCTGGGGAGAAGAAAAAGTCAGAATCTAATATGGAAGCACATTAATAAATGTGTGATTCTTCCCAAAAAGAGACATTTGTGCTATGGGTTAAGGACTGGGCTTTCACGGCCGACTGGACAAGCAAGCTGGGTCCCCGGTGAGTTCCGGCTGCTTTCTCATCCCCTTGCTGAACACACGTTCAGATGCAGTGATCTAGCTCTCTGGGATTACCTCCACATAGCCGCATATGGCTAGAATCGTTGTTCCTTTATTAGAAAGCCATGAGGTTACGGTTTCATGAGGTGTATTGCTAAATACAGAAAAACTGGAGGACCAACTGGGACACTCTAGGATCTCGCACTCTATGACAGGGAGCAGCGCAAGCCTGCAGACCTTTCTTCAAGCCCTGAGTCCTTTAGGTGTCGAACTGCACTTATCAGTCACAGGAGGAGGTTTGCATAGACTTAATGTTCTGCAATGGCTGTGCCAACCTTTGAAAAATAAAATTACTTTTGTCGTTCTGGTTTTGTTGTTGTCCTCTTGAAAGTTTAGAATAAACAGACACCAGGGGGTCTGTTCATGGCTGATAATGGTACCCAAATAAAGAAGTGTTTTGCTAAATGGCTTAGAAGGAGCGATCAACTAATTATTTGGGCTAAAACATCAGTCAAGAATCAAAAAAAAAAAAAAAATCCCCGCTAACTACACTTGGAAATTTACACTCGGAAATTGAAGACCTGGGCACAACACACAGCTCTGCTACGCCGAAGCAACACAGCAAACAAACCTCTCTGCTGTCATCTGTAAGATGAGTATGAGGCTAACGTGTGATTCGTCAAAAGGCCATCAGGCAAAACTAAGCCCCAATTTACAGATGAGAAGACTGAGACTCAAGGGGTTAAATGGATTCCCCAGGACACGCAGCTGGTGAGTGGCAGAGCCCAGGTGTACATGGCTGCGAGGTCTCAGTTCCTGCCAGGCCACCTGCTCCTACTGTTACATGAGATTTAATACTGATTATTTGAACTCTGCCCATTACCCGCCCATCCTCCAGCACCCGGTATAAAGACCATCACATAATAGGTGCATATTACACGTATTTATTGACTAAACCGAGCCATGAATCAACGAATGAACAAGCTAATAAACTGTGGATTCGTTTTCGAACGCTGTCTAACAGTGCCATGCATGACGCATGGGATAGAACAGTTTCATGTTCATAAAGTCAAAAATATCTTTCCCAATTTGACGTGATGTGCCAAATATTAACGTATGGGTGTCTGTGTCTGTAACACATATGTGTGTGCATCCAAAAGAGAGGGCACGACATGACAATAAGACTAAGACTAAAGAAATCATCACGTTACAGCCCCTCCCCCACCACCACCACCCGGTGGATGCCAGCACCTGTCCTCAGAAAGCCCAGAAGCTCCCTGGGTGTGATCCCTCATCCACACCTCAGCTGGCAGCCCTGATTCTGAATTACAGAGAGAATGATCTCTGAGGATCAATTCTAGCTCCTTTCTTCATCTGCATTTGGTGCTCAGAAAAGGTCAGGTTTGAAACTGGATCTGCTCCCTGCGTTTCCAAGGTTCTGGCTCAGATGTGATCAGATAACCTTTCATTACACAGTGAAGGCCATCAGCACCTGCCTCCACCTTGCCACACTCCAGGAAGGGCATCTGTGGAATGCCGCACTTCTAAGGCTGGCTCAGGAAGGCGGCTCAGGCCTCCAAGACAACACTCAGCCTCTTTTCCCACCCACATTTTATGTTTCCTGTTTCCTCTAGGCTGTGATTTTCCGGCTGGACTGGAAAGTTTACCGAACTCAAAGGCTCATAGGTAGTCAGGAGCCACATATCTGGTTCTGACTCCATCACTGACCAGTGGTGTGATTTGGGCAATTTCCGGGACCCCTCTGCGCCTCAATTTTCTCATCTGTAAAATGGAATCCATGATACTTAGAAGCTTCAACAAGTAGCACAAGTGAACTGCAGAACGCTAATCAATAGGAAGTGTTCATGAATCTGAAATATAGTTAAATAAAAGTATGGTTTTTAATTATGTAAAAGAAGAGAGTAGGCCTCATAGAAAACAGGTGGCCGTGAATCTATGCTCCCTTTTCGAGACCCGGCTTAAGCACCATCTCCTGGGAAGCTTCCCTGAGTCCCCTCAGGCATAGCTGAGCACACCCCCCTCCCCCACGCCTCTCTCAGCATTATTACTACACCCAGCACGCTCGTCTGCGACCATTTGTCCACCTGTCCACAGTTCCCAACAAGACCGCGATCGGTCCAAGGCCATAGTCACGTCTCATGAACCCTTCTACCCGCAGCATGCCGCACACAGATCATTCAATAAAAAGCGCTCGCTGCAGTCACTGACTCGATGAGATGACCGTTCAGTCATTGAACATCGCACTAAATCATGGAGCAAGGGGAGATTCTTGTGCATTTTTTAAAAACGATGACACTGAGGCTCAGACAGGGGAGGTGACTCTCCTAAGAATAGAGAGCTGGTGACAGAGCTCAGACAGGATCTGGGGTCTTCTGACCCGAGACCAGGGCTGCTTCTATCACCAAGAATCCTCTCTCAGAAAGAGGTGCCCAGCTAAAGGTGAACTTCAAATAAACGTCAAATAAGATTTTAGCACAGCTATGTCTCACATAGTACTTAAGACATACACATGCTAAAAAAAAAAAAAAAAAAAGTATGTTATTCATCTGAAATTCAAATCTGTGTGTGTCCTGTATTTTTTATTATTATTATTATTATTAGGCAGCCCTGCTCCCCAACTTCAACACGGAGCTAGCACACCAGCCCACAGTCACCTGCCTGCCGTGGACCAAGTGGCTTTATTTATTTATTTGTTTGTTTATTTATTTAGTAAACGCAGGGGCAATAGAGAAGGAAAAGCAGTGTGGCACTAAATGGGGAGAGGGGGATCCCTGGAGCTGCAGAAGACTCGCTCCAGGCGCCTGAGGCGGAGGCATCAGAGGCGAGAGGAGCGGCCAGCTGCACGGGAGAGAAGGAAAGGACGGGGCCTCATAGGTCGAGCCAGAATCCCATCCGGACACCGCCACTGCCTGTCTTGAGTCTCCGTCAAGAGGCAATAAAAATGCACCAACCTCATATGTTCATCGTAATGACAAAGTGTCGTGCTAAGACCTGGCACCTAGCAAACGCCCCAAAGTAGCTTCAGGTATTATTCCTACTTTTGCGGGAATGAGAATTCGAATTCATTGCACATACCGCATACGTCATATCTCACGCAAACCCCCCACCAGTTATCCAGGGTCGTCACTGTTATTCATGGCAATTTACTGGGGCGCAGAGAAGTTGACGCCTGCCGCAGGCCACACAGATCCTAAGCGGTGGAAACAAAAGTTGAATCGCTCCAAGTCTGCTCATGCTTAAAGTCTCTTTCTCCAATGCGTCACACTGTGTGAAAATACCCTTTCGGGATCTTTGCTTTTCGATGGGGTGTTCAGCGCTGACACCCACAAGGAGACTTCAAGCCACTCCTTTCTGGAACGGCCGTGTGACCCCTGCCTAAAGGAAGGTACATGGGAGCAAAAGGGATTATTCCCTTCTGTCCCTCGGAGATTAAGGGCAGGAGGGTCCAGTCTGAAACGGGGCATCCCGACAGGGTCCTGTCCCTCTTCCAGAGTGCCCCACGTGACCTTCCATGCATGCCCTCAGGCCCATTCTTTGCTCCATGTCTCTTGACCCAGAGCCAGGGGTGGGCTGTGGAAAGACATGAGGGTGGACAAGTCTGAATGGAGCCCCCCTCACTCCGATGGTCACACCTCCCCCCGCCCCCCCCCCAGCCCCAATTCAGTTAAAGATTGCAGGAAGTGGTTTGTCCGTTTAGAAGTCATCTCAGCTCTGGGGCCCTTCTGAGAAATGAACTTGCAATTCTCTAAAGATAGATTGCGCAAAACAGGAGGGGGCAGCCCCCAAGGACCCTCCAACAGCAACTCTCCTGAGGACTTCCAGAGAACTCTTCGAGTGGCCCCCACCCCAGGCCGCCCCGCCCCCTCCGACAGCTGCTGGCCCTGGACGGACCAAATCAACGCTTCACTCTGTGGTGTGCACCCTTGTGCAAGGCTCAGGTTTCGTATCCCCAATGAACGAATTTTGTTCTGAAGAGCTGAAGAGCCAAGGGTGTGTGTGTGGGGCGGGGGGGGGGGACATAAAAAAACAGGGGCGGGCAGGTGAAGATGGTGGGGGCAGGGTTTTCAGCTGTTCGTGTCATTTATTTTCCATGGGATCTTAACTGTAATTTCAAGCTGCATCTGGGTTTTTCTGAGACTATGTGATTTGACGTGAGGTTCACGGAGAGTTTAGACCTCTCTCCACACTTTAGATCTTTCATGCCCAGGAAAACAGGTGCGGGATCTGGAAGGGCGATGTGAAGAAGAGCAGACTGCGGTCCCCTGACAGAGGTGCTAGTAAATAAGAAAACAAGCCATTGGCTGGGGGGGGGGGGGGCGGTGGCGGGCGAGGCCAGGGAGGCGATTCCGCTCAAAAGCTGAAGTTCCCTAGCAGTCTGATAAGGGCTGGCCCTTAACAGGACATATCTACAGCATGTTTTCTTCACTCGGGACAATGGGTTTTTAAGCAACTGGTTCTGGAGAGAGGAGGTAACTCAATCAAGAAGGACTCAAACAGGCTGGAGGCTCATCTACGCCATCAACCCATATCCCGGATCACCAGTCCGATTAGAATTACTCCTTCACTTAAACGGCCCTCAACGCATATTTCAGTTTGTTTGTGGATCTTTTCTCCTGAGTACTGGGAATACAGAGATGACCAAGACACGATGATTTTAGGGTCTAGTGAGAGAGAGAAAAAAATGTACACAAAGAAAAGACCCCCAAACTTCACGTAATAAGATTAGTATTGCAAAGATCAGCAGAGGAGGGAGTGAGCACCTCTCAGGAGGGGCAGAGAAAATCAAGGAAGCCTTCCTGCAGAAGACAGCAGCTGAGCTAGGTTTAAAGGTGAATTCTATACAAAATTCTCCCTCTGCCGCCTTCTTAAAAGGATACTTCTGACTGCACTTCAGGCCCACCCAGAATATCCAGGAAATTAAGTGGATTCTAAGATCCACTTAATTTAATCACATTACCTTTTCTTCTAAAAGGGAACATTCACAGGATCTTGGAGACTAGAACCAGACCTCTCTGGGGGCCATTATTCAGCCCAGCACAGAATACGAGGCCCCTTCTGGGCCGGGCCACCCCTCCACCTGCACCCCGTGTGGCTTCTGTTCTGGCCGCCCGTCCCCTACGGGCACTCTCCCAGGAGCCTATAACCAAGCGCTTTCCCCATGAACATATAAACGCTCTGGGGCTAGCCTTTTCCTCTGCTTGCTTCTCTACGTCTACTCTCCTCTTCTCCTAGAAAGAGCGGCACTGCTGTCCCCACTTCCCACGGCCCCGCCCACTCGGCGGGCTGCGACCACCTGTCTCCTCTCGTCACCGTGGAGGGAGCGCTCCTCCGAAGGTCTCCAGCGACCCAAAACAGCGAGCGCCTTTCAGTGCCTGTCCTCGCCGGGCTCTCTGCTGCGCGAGCGTCCACGACCGTGGCTCTTTTGAAACGCTCCTTTCCTTGCTCCGTCCTCCTCGTGTCTGCAAGTCATCCCTTTCTGTTTTTGTCCACGGCCTCCTTCTGGTCTTCGCACTTTCTGAATACTAGGATTCAGTCCTCTCTCCTCGGGCGATACAGTCCTCTCTCACCATTTGAACGCTGAGGTCTCCCGCGCCACCATCTGGCCTACGTCCTGTGTTCAAGGGTCCATCTGACACCTCCAGCCTGAGGCACCACAGGCTTCTCGGGACCATGACGCTTGTCCGTCCCGTTTTTCCAATCAAGTCATCATCCCCCGTCACCATCGCCTACTCTCTCTCGGCCATCGAATCGTCATGACTTTGCCTCTCCGCTCACTGTTCGTTCTCTTCTATCGGCTGGCCTAGTAACCCGGTTTAAGGCAACCCGCGAAAGCCCCAGGCCGGGCCACCTGTCCCCTCGTAGCCCTCGGAGGCGCTGGTCTGCTGGACCTCCCTACTCAAGACGCGGCGCTGTCCAAGACGGCACTGTAGGACGGTCCCGCCCGCTGACCCCATGCCACGGGCACGCTCGATCTGCAGCGCCACGGAGAACGACTTCCTCTGAGAAAGGCCTGAAAACGGACTAACACACGGGGCGGGCGCGAGAAGGCCCACACCCATGCAGACGGGACGGGCTGGGCGCCAACTCACCGTGAACCCCGAGTCGGCACCGCCACCCAGCATCCCGCGGGGACTCGCAACCAGGAGCTTGACCCTGAGGAGCGAAGGGTTGCAGCCCACTGTAGGACATCTCAGCTTTTAAGGCTTGCGGCTGAGGGACGAGCCTCCAAATGACCTAGCTTGAGCGCCAACGGGGCGCCCAGCGAGGAGCCCCACGGGCTCTGGTGCGCTGGGAAGCTGCTCTTAAAGGGCCCGCGCCCTCCCTGCACCGCCGGGGCCTCACCTGCCCCGGGGCTCAGGGCAGAGGCTCCCACACAATACTGAAAGAAGCTCGTTAACTCATTTGAAAGCATCTGCCTGAGAGTCGGGCGTATCATTTAGCATGCTCCGAGGGCCCATCTTCCCGCTCTCCCTCTTCCTGCTGCAGAGCGCCTGTACCTCCTAGAGGGGAGCTTTAATTTGCAATCCCTGGGCCGTTTTTGCTGCTGATGCCCAGGAAATGTCCCCTGATGGCCTGGCCCTGGCAGGCAGCCGCCAGGGCTTGCAGTCCTGGGTTCCAGAAGGCTGCAACAAGGGCCACTTACCACCCCCAGGGCACTGCACAGCCTGCAGGCGAAACACACCCTCACTCTTTCTGTGAAAGAGCTCTGTTTGCTTATGCTGGAGCTTGAGCCTAAAGGGCAGGTCCTGGTTGGCCCATCTAGAGGTGCTGGCAGGGAATGGAAGCCAGCACTTGGGTCACTTTTCTTGTTATTATTGAATATTAAGAGTTCTGGATGTATTCTAGACACGAGTTCCTTATCAAAGGTATGATTTGCAAATATTTTAGCCCATCCTGTGATTTATCTTTGCATTTTCTTAATAGTGCCCTTTAAAGCTGGCCTCAACCTTTGTGGCACCAGGAACCGGTGCTCCTATGAGAATCTAACGCCTGATGCTCTGAGGTGGAGCTGAGGCGGTGACGCTGGTGTTGGGGAGGAGCTGCAAATACAGATGAAGCATCTCTAACTTGCTTACTGCTCACTCCTGCTGTGTGGTCCAGTTCCTAACAGACTACGGACAGGCACTGGTCCACTGCCTGGGAGTTGGGGACCCCTACTATAAAGCACAGTTTTTAATTTTGATGAATTCCTATTAATCTATTTTTTTTTTCTTGCTCATGCTCTTGGTGTCATATCTGAGAATCCATTGTCAAAACAGAGGTCATACAAATTTACCCCGAGATTTTCTTCTTAGAGTTTTATAATTTTTGCTCTTACATTTAGATCTTTGATACATACACTTTGAGTTAATTTTAGTATGTGGTGTGGAGTAGGGTCCAGTTTCATTTTTTTGCATGTGGCTATCCAATTTTCCTGTAAAAGACCATTCTTTCCCCCATTGAATAATCTGGGCACACTTGTTGAAAATCAGTTGATCACAGACTCAATAGGTTTACTTCTGGACTCTTGATTCTATTTCATTGATTTATATCTATGTACTTATGCCGGCACTATCTTGTTTTGATTATTGTTGCTTTGTGGTTAAGTTTTGAAAGAAAGTGCAAGTCCTCCAAATTTGTCCTTATTGTTCAGGATTGTTTTTGCAATTCAAGATCCCTGGAAAATGTCATGTGAATTCTCAGAACGGTTTGTCAATTTCCACAAAGAATCCAGCTGAGATTCTGCTAAGTATTGCCTTAAACCTCTAGATCAATTTTGGGAGCATTGCCATCTTAACAATATTAAGTTATCCAATCCATGAACATGAGATATTTTCCCACTTATTTAGATCTTTTGTATTTTCTTTCAAAACTGTCCTATAGTTTTCAGAGTATAAATTTGCACATCTTTTATTAAATTTATTCCTAAATATTTTATTATTTTCGATGCCATTATAAATAGAATTTTTTCTTAACTTTAATTTCTAATTGTTCATGGCAAGTGTTTAGAAATACAATTTATTTGTGTATATTGAGCTCATATTCCTCAACCTTGTGACTCACAGGTTTTAATAATGAATTCCTTAAGATCGTCTATGTACAAAGTCATGTCATATTTCTGCTTTCCTATTTGGATGTCTTTTATTCCTTTTTCTTCCCCAATTGTTATGACTAGAACCTCTGTTATAATATTGAATAGAAGTGGCCAAGCAGATATTTCCTTAAGGAGATTTCAGCCTTTCAACAATAAATATGATATTAGTTGTGAGTTTTTTATAGATGACTTTTATCGGGTGCAGGTGGAGTTCTCTTCTATTCCTAGTTTATTGAGTACTTTTATCACAAAGGGTGTTGAACTTCATCAAATTTTTTTCTGCATCTTTTAAGACAATCATGTTTTTTATCTTGTATTATATTGATATGATATTACATAAATTGATTTTTGTGTGTTAAACCAATCTTGTGTTCCTGGGATAAATCTCACTTGGTCATTGTGTATAATTCTTAAATGTTTCCGGAATTGGTTGGTGAGTACTTACATGAGGATATTTTGCAATATTCACAATGATATCAGTTTGTACTTTTCTTGAGATATCTTTATCTGGTTTTGGTATCAGGAGAACACTAGCCTCATAAAATCAGTGGGGAAGTATTCCCTCTTCTACTTTTTGGAAGAGTTTGTAACTAATTGGTAGTAATTCCTCTTTAAATGTTTAATAGAACTTACCCAAAGTCATCTGGGTTTCTTCTTTGGATAGTTTTCCTTTTTAAATAATTGATCGAGGTAAAATTCACCTGCTATAAAATTAACCATTTTAAAGAAAATGGTTAATTTTCAGTGACATTTACAACATTCATAGTGTTGTCCAACCACCACTTCTATTTAATTTCAAAATATAGAATCCCATAGCCATTATGCCATTTTTTTCCCATTCCCTCCTTCTCCTACCCCTGGCAACCACCAATCTGCATTCATTTTGTTTCTATAAATTTATCTATTATGGATATTTCATACAAGTGAGATTATATAATACATAACCCTTTTGTATTTGGCTTTTTTTTACTTAACATAACGTTTTCGAGGTTCAGCCATGATGTGGTATGTATCAGAAATGCATTCCTTTTATATGGTCGAATACAAGTACAGACCACAATTTGTTTACATTCTTCCATTGGTGGACATTTGAGCTATTTCCACTTTTTGGCTATTGTGAATAATGCTGCTATAAATGTGTGTACGTGGACTTCTCTAAGTACCTGTTTCTTAATTCTGTTGGGCCTATACCTGGGAGTGGAATTTCAGAGTCATATGATAATTCTATATTTAGCTTTTGAAGGAGCCATCAAATCATTTTCCACTATGGGCAAACCATTATACATTCCCACCGGCAGTGTGTAAAGATTCCGATTTCTTCATATCTTCACCAATATTTATTATTTTCCTTTTTGTTATTTTTGTTATCGTCATCCTAGTGAATGTGAACTGGTACCACAATGTGATTTTCGTTTTCATTTCCTTGATGACTAATGATGTTGAACATCTTTTCATGTTTCTTGGCCATTTGCATAGCTTCTTTGGAGAAATATCTATTCGACTCCTTTGCTTATTTTTTAATAGGGTTGCTTTTCTTTTTTTTTTTTTTTTTTGAGTCATGTGTTGTGTTTTGATCATTAAGTCAATATATTTACTTGTTATAGGTCTATTCAGATTTTCTATTTCTTCTTGAGTTAGCTTTAGTAGTTTGCGTCTTTTTAGGAATTTGTCCATTTTGTGCAAGTTGTCTAATTTATTGACATATTATACATTTTACTTCCAAAAGCTCAGAAGTATTGTCCCCTTTTTTGTTTCTGATTCTAGTAATTTGAGTCTTTACTCTTTTTGTTTAGTCTAACTAAAGATTTGTCAATTTTGTTAATGTTTTCAAAGAATGAACTTTTGGGTTCATTGACATGGCAAACTTTTTATATATGGCTTTTTTACTTAGCATAATGTTGTTTTTCTAGATGCTAATTGATTTCTACTCTAATCTTTATTATTTTCTTCCTTCTGCTTGCTTTAGCTTTAATTTTTTCTTTTTTTTCCAGTCTCTTAATCTGGAAGATTAGATTATTAATTTTAAATCTTTCTTCTTTTTTAATATAGACATTTACAACTATAAATTTGCCTCTAAGCACTGATTTAGCCACATCTCAAAAGGTCGATATGTTGTTTTCTGTTTTAGTTCACTCAAAGTATTTCCTAACTCCTCTTTAGTTATTTGGAAGGCCGTTGTTTAATTTTGACATATTTGTGAGTTTCTCAAATTTCTTTTATTGATTTCTAATTTCATTCCATTGTGGTAAAATAACACAATTTGTATTATCCTATCTCTTTAAATTTATTGAGGTTTTTTATGGCCTGGAATACAGTCCATCCTGCACTTGAGAAAAATATATCTTCTATAGTTAGAATGTTCTTCCAATCCCTATTAGGTCTAGTTGATTTATAGTGTTGTTCATTTCCAATATTTCCTTGATCTTTTGCCTACTTTTCTATCCATTATGAAGTGAGATATTGAATTCTCCATCTATTACTTTTGAATTGTTTATTTCTTCATTTCTGTCTATTTATGCTTCTTATATGTGATCCTTTCTTGTTAGATGTATATATGTTTATAATTGTTAGCTTTCTGATGAATCAACCCTTTTATAATCATAAAATATCCCTCTACGTCTCCACAGTAACATTTTTTGTTTTAAATTCTATTTTGTCTGATGAACACTCGACCTTTCTTGCTGTCACTGTGTGTATGATATCACTTCTTCCTTCTTTTTATTTTCAAACTATTTGTATCTTAGAATGTATAATGCGTCTCTTGTAGACAGTATATCAGTTGGATTTTTTATTCAGTCTGATAATTTCTGTTTTTTGATTAGATTGTTTAATTTATTCAAAGTTTGTGATATTATTGTTATAGCTGAATTTACACCTGACATTTTACTTTGTTTTCTCTCTGTGTTGTGTCTTTCTATTCCTCTATTCCTTCTTTGCTTCTTTGTTTTTCAGTAAGTGAATATTTTCTAATGTAGCACTTTCATTTTCTTAATAATTTTTTCACTATATTTTTGAGGGTTTTGTGTGTGTGTGTGTGTGTGTGTGTGTGTGTGTGTGTGGTTACTCTAGTGCTTACTATATACATCTTAACTTGTCAAGGGAGAAAAAGCTCTAGTTCATTTATTTGCGCAATACAAGAAAAGGAATCCCTGCCATATGGACCTAATACTTTTGTTTGTTTGTTTTTGTGGCAGAATGTGAAATCAGTATATAAAGTGAAAATACTAGAGAGTGTCACTGAGATGTCCCTTAGGAGTTCTGAGACTTAAGTAAACCTAACTCGACTCCTCCACTCCTCCAATATATAAATATGTTCGAATCCAAGTTCTTCCTAATGCTTTCCCCCAATTCTCTTTCTTTTAGTCACATCAATCTCTCTTCCCACTTTTACACCTGTCACATCGGTTTGATCTCTGCCAGTTTCCAAGAAAAATATAATCCACTGAAGCCAAACATCTGGTGAGTTTAGGAACCACACTGAAGCCTTGGGGGGTCGTGGCAGAGGAATATCATTTCTCGCTTCACAGGGCTCTGCCGTCATGTCGGGTCTTTATCTCATGAGGAGCTCGTCCAAAGCCTGTATTCCCAACAGGTGGTCTCCTTGCCATCCACAGCCTCCTGGCACGTAGACCCAGTGACACTGGTCCTGCTGCTTGCCTTCTGGATCGTTGGAGTCCAACATTTCTTCCCCATCACATCCATAACACCTCATTTCCACAACTGACAAAGGAGAGGGAAAAGGGGAACCATGGCTTTTCCTAGGATAAAGACGTAAAAGCACAAACCTCGCCAGATGTCAGAGCATGTTGGAAAAGTAAACGCACGCATTAACACGTGCACACATGCACACACACACACACACACAAGATCACGTATATCTTTTATTCTATTGTGGTAATGAGACTGTACCATACCCAAAAGTGCCAGGAAACAGTATGAGGCGCCAGTGCTTGACATGGCATCAGGCCTTCTGTCTCTAGTTAGCATTTAACCATGAATCGTTACGTTCATGTAAGCCCTTCGTTCCATGATTGTGAATCTATGCGTTATAATTTTGTGATATCATAAACCTTCAACAAACTTCATTTAGGAATACCTAAATGAAGATGTGTAAACATGCAGTTCACGTTCTCACGCTGTTTTGTGCTTAACAAGACTTGCCTAATTTGCTCCAACAAAGACACAGAAATATTTTTAACAGAGCCACTAAGGTCACTATCCATTTGGGAACGTCCATCTGACACAGAGATGACATGCTTGTCACTACATTAAAGAAAAAAATACAAATAAAGTTTTTTAGAATGTGATTAGCAATTTGATAAACAGTATCCTGTGGAACCCAGGATGTATCCAATTGTCCTTGCCCAGTTCTGCAAGGGGACAATTAATCTCCTTTAGCTTGACCCTAGAAAAAGAAAAATCAGCATTTCCTAATAACAGTGTTAGGGGCTGGTGATAAGTGATTATGCAACTAATAACACGTAGATTCTACCTCACGTGTCTCAATTTATCTCATAGTTTGGTTAAAATGAGAGGTGGTTCAAAAACATTTTGAAAAATACACATTAATAAGCCCTGATGTTCCCATTAAGAATCAAAAAAAAAAAAAATCTCTTAAGCATCCAGTTTAAGAACATATAAATGCTTTGTGTTTTTCTGCTACGTTCCAAGAATTTCGACATTAAATATCCATTGCAGGAGTATCATCAATAGTTCCAAAAACCTGTCATTCAGCTTGAAAAAAGTCAATAAAGGAAAGCCTGCAGATATAAAACCCCTGACATGGGCACACGAGTCTATGGTTTACAGAGTCCTGTCAGATCTATTCTCTCACGTGAATCTCCCCCAACTCTCTCTGAGGTAAAACACACAAAATCATAACCCCTGGTATGTCTTTGTTCAGTCAGCAATGTTCTCTGTTAAAGGTTATAAATACAGTGGTGAACTAACACACACAACCCCGTACCCAAACAGACATTGCACAAACATGGGAATTACACAAACCAGTACACGCATAGGAGCCAGCATGCTGTGACACTTACCCCGTAGCAAAAAACCAGCAACAGCTCGTAAGCATTGAAGCCGAGGTCAGATCCCCGGTATCTGTCTGCAAGATTCCTGATCTTACCTACAAATTCATTTAACCTATCAGATTCTCAATGTCCTCATCTGTAAAATGAGATGATGATGGCATCTGCCTTATCTGGTCATGGTGAGGATTAAAAGAGATAACACATGAGAACACTCGCCACAGCGTATGTCCTCCAGAAATATTTGTTCCCTTCTCCTGCCCATACCTTCTTCTCTTCCTTTGAAGCCTTATCTTTGGTGAACAAGCCCTGCCTATCTTATCCCTCACCTCGGAGTATCTTCTCTCTGTACTACGGTAGATCTTACTATCTATTTTACTCCTATAAGAATTTCTAAAAAAGTTATTGTTATGTTTTTCTGAGTATAAAAGCAATACTCACTCACTAGAGAAAAATGTGTGTTAATATTGATCAGGTTAAAACAAAAAAGAAAGAAAGAAGAAGAAGACAAAAAAGAAGCAATTGCCTTAAACTCAGAGATAACCACTCTGGGTATATGCATTTTATGCATATACTTTCAGATCTTTCTCTCAGCATATTTTCATTAAAAATTGTTAACTCTTTTATAATATGCTTTTTTAGAAGATACTATATCACAAACATCTTTTGATTTGAATAAATATACTTTTGCATTATTTACATCATTCCATTGCATAGCTGGGGGCTATTCCACTGCAAGAATGCATTTTCTTAATCAGCCTCAGCCTCGTACATTTACATCCATGTTGCGGTGACCAGCCATTGTCCCAGGTGGGATTTTTTTTTTTGTCGTTTTTTTTTTTCCTTAATACTCACACATCCTTTTTAATACAAAGCTTTCTCCTGATCACAATTCCATTAAATTGGGGTCCATCTGTGTCTTATGCTGCCGAAATTCCTCCTCAGTGCCTTGAATGAGTCCTGGAAAATTAAGATTTCTCATTAAGCTTAAACCTTTGACCCTGTCTATCCCATAGGCCTCCTTTGAGGATCTTGATATGTGTCAGTCCATTACCGTGGCCGAGAGCCATGGGTGCAACTTATTAAATTTTTTAAATTAAAATTAAATACATTTTTAAAACTCAGTCACACCTGTCACATTTCAGATACTCACAGCTGGTGCTGCTGTGTTGAACAATGTAAACACAGCATTGTTCACATTGCTTAAGACATCTCCATCATTCCAGAAAGTTCTATTGCGTAGCCCTGCTCTACAGCGATAGTGGTTATGGATTTTCTTGGGGGTGGGAGGAGATGAAAGTAGTCGCTCTTGCTCCCCCATCTACTTCTCTTCTGGGCAGGACCCAAGGGATTCTAAAACTGATCATCTGTCATCCCCGTTTATAAGTCTTTGGCGGGACTCCCCTGTCCCCAGGATGAAGCCCATGGTCTTCGTTACACCTCTCTCATCACCCAAATCTTCTCTTTCTCCCTCTCCTCTTTGTCCTCCACCTACACTGAATGACTGGCATTTTTCTGAACGTGCCATGCCCTCTTGCACTTCTGTGCTGCAACAAGTCATGACCTTCCTGGAAGATTCTTCCATGCTTGGCTAAACTCCATTTGTCCTTCAAGACTTGGTTCAAGCTTAGGCTTCTTCTTCTTTTGCAGAGTCTTTCCAGATACTGGCTGGATTAGTTTCCCTTCCATGGTTCTCCACGGCACCCAAGACACATGTACATTAAACTAAAGAAGCTTAAGTCCCTGCCAGGCCCCAGACAGGAGCTCCAGCACTGTGTTTACGTAGTCATATGTTTCAGTGAATTGGCAAAAATAAGATATTTTAACTGCAACTACTTAGGAAACTCTTACCTCCCATGGTACTGTCCTTCACGTCAATGGTATTGCTGAGACTGCTGGCATTTGTGAAATAACTTTGGAAAAGGTGAATTGGTAATGTGTCACTTAATCTGCAAAATAGAGAGAAATATTTTATATCAATTAAATAAGTCAGAAATGAAAGACTCTTGATGTGGATACACACAAAGGTACTTCTTTGTCATCTTTATATATTAGATAATGGAGAAAACATTCAGATTAAAAATTGAATACAAAGTAAGACCAATATAGAAGAGTGATAAAATCAGTAGAAATTATTCTGACCTCAAGAAGCCAATTGCCTGTTGAATTCTTTGGGAAAATTTGATAAAAGCAAGTTGATTTTCAGAATACTTTGTCGAATTAATTCTGGGCAAGATGACCATAAAATATTGGAGGGAAAACATTGTAGAAAGTCAGCAGTCTGAAATCAAATTGCTTCAAAAGTATTTCTAAGCTCTTGATCCACTTTAAATAAACCAGAACTGGAAACATTGATGATGCGTTATGGGCATGGCTCGTGCTTTTTGTTTGTTTGTTTATGTTTTTTTGTTTGTTTGTTTGTTTGTTTGAAAGGAAGATGAAAACCAATACCAAAATGCATTGTTTTAAAAGACAGGTGAAGGGATAAATATATAGACATAAGTTTCAAGGTAAAAAAATTTAATATACATGTTTTTTAAATCATTCTCTTTTTTAAAAATAATCTGGACTAACTGGTCAAATATAGTTTTGCTCATATTAAAGATAGGACTTCTAATATAGAGGCTCAAACTTTTGAATGAATGAATGATGATAGATAAATAAGTGATGACATGAATAGCTAAATAAATTAGCTAGTTCTCTCAATAAATGACCTATTTGACAAGCCACACTACTAATCAAGAATATAAATTTTTCCCTTCGGTTACTGGTCTAATGCCTTGTTAGACCTTACAAGTAAACAAATGTGGGACAGCTTCTTTTGGCTTTTTCTTTTCAAGTTCCTAAAGCTCTTCTTTTCTCTGCCATCATTTTCTTCACCTGCTTGGCTGGATGAAAGAATCTTAGTGAAATAAAAAGCTCAGTGAGGTGAAAACACATCCCATAAAAACACCCATTCAGGAGTTTACCGAAGGGGGCTGTCCGCTCCTCACTTAGATGGCCATATTTCATTCCCCCCAAGGAAACTGGACACCTTTCATCCAAAAGGAAGGCAATGATCATCAAAGAGCAAGGAGCAGAGTCAGGTTGCAATCCTTTTATTTTCCAAAGAGGCCTCAGGGGAAGAAATGGGAGGAAATTTATAACTAGCTATTCTAGAGGCTTATGAGCACAAAAGTTAAATCACTCTAACTTCTGCCTGACTTACTCGACCTCAACCTGGTGAACAAAGCGAGATTCTGTGTGAAAGGGGAAATCTGGGCAAAATTGAAAACGGAAGAGCTAAAGTATAAATCACAAATTTAGTACATAGCCTTTCAGATAATACGTAAGTGTGTTGCATTAATCGATTTTGTCTCATTTGGAACCAACAAAAGAAGGTAAAAGAACATAGGACTTGGAATCAAATAGAACTGGGTTCAAACCCTGAGTAAGCCATTTAGCATCCCTGGGACAATAAGGCAGGTTAACTAGCCTCTTCGAGACTTGATCTCCTCATCTGTTAAATAAAGATGATAATACCTACTTGGAAAAGTTGTGAGGATTACATAAAATATTAAATATAAAAGTACCTAGCACGGTGTCAGTCTCAAAGTAAGTACCATTTATTGAGTTAAAGTAAGAGTTTTATTTCCACCACTATCCAAAACCTCACCATCCGCATTCCAGGGCTATTAGCAACTTAAGGTGGACAAGATGCCTTTCGTCTCTTTTTTCAAATGTGTATGTATGAGTCATGCTAAGCATTTTACATCCATTTACCTATTTAATTCCCACAACAATGCTACTAGCAGCCTGAGGTATAGGGTGGTTAATTAACTTGCCTAAGGCCACACAGCAAATAAGAGCCAGGGACTGACTGCACACCTGTCTGACTTCCCTTGCTTTTCTGGATTTTTCAATATCAGATCGAAGAGATTGCAAATAGAGGGGGGGGAAAACACCTAATCTTTCTTCTTCCTTCATTGACTAGGGTATATATCTGGACTTAAATAAAGCCTCTTTGATATTGTTTATTTGGGGACATTCAGTACATTTCATTTAAGCAGGAGGTCCTAAAAATATTCTTACTCTTGGATCAAGCAATTTTCCTTCAGAGAACCTAGAAGAGAAATGAGAAGACTTCCATAAAACAGGCATTCATTACACAGCTGTTAAACATTCACGGCAATCGAAACCATCCAAATGTCCAATCAGAAAGAAAGAGTTGAATTCACTCTGGTAAACCTATTGAAGTAATATTATCTAGTCATTAGAATAAGGTTTCAAAGAATTTGAATGGCACCAACACTTATTAAAAACTCCTGAAATAATGTAAATGTTAAAAGGCAATGCACCCTAAACACTTTAGCCCTGGTGTTAATTTCCCAGGGCTGCCAAACAAACACCACAGATTGGTGGCATCAATAACAAATATGTTTTCTCACAATTCTGGAGACGATTTCTTCACAATTCTAGGAGTCTGCCATCTCAGCGTTGGCAGGGCCTATTTTCTCCTGAGGCCTCTCTCCTTGGTTTGCAGATGGCCATCTCTCTGTGTCTCCACATGGCCTTCCCTCAGTACCTGTCCTAATCTCCTCTTCTTATAAAAACAGCAGTCATACGGGATTAGGACCCACCCTAATGACTTCCTTTATCCTTAATTACCTCTTTGAAGGCCCTTTCTCCAAATACAGCCACATCCTGAGGTACTAGGTTGACTCTACAACGTATGATTTTGGGAAGAAAAGTGGGGCCTGGGCACAGTTCAGCCATCGCCACGCTGGACTCGAGCAGACCGTATTTAAATTCTGTCTTGCCGACCGAAAATAAATCTGGAACACACTGTCCTCTCTGAGCATCAGTTCCTAAATCTCTAAAATAAGAATAATATTGCCTCAGAGAGTTTTCGTAAGGACTAAGAGAAATGTACATTTAAAAATATTAACACAGTGTCTGACCTACGATTGGCGCGTAATAAGTGGTAGCAAGTGAAATACTGACTGCAAAAGGGGGTGAAAAACCATAGAAATTGATTTCCCCTATGGTAAAATGTGTCCTCCCCCAATCCCGCCCCTCCCCCCGCAAAAGGAAGTATGTCAAATCTCTACAGTTTTCTTTTGATAATATTTACAAGCAATTTTTTTCTCAGTAGTTTTCTATACTATATGCAAATAAAATTTCTAATTAAAAAGTTAATTGAGAAACTTTCTCAACTTAGAAAATCACCAAATTTCATTGGATATACCAGAAGTCATACGGTTGACCTATAGACTTCATCAAAATTGCAAATTCCTGCAAAACAAAAAACAAAACAAAAAACAAAACAAAAAAACAAAAAAAAAACATACCACACATTGCAAATAAAACAAAAAAATTAGAGTTTTCTGTGGAAATATTTGCAACACATGTGTATTATTAATATATTGCTGCTTAACAAATTACCCCCCAAAACTTAGTGGCCCAAAACAAACATTTATTATCTCACAGTTTCTGTGGGTCAGGAGCTTGGGAGCAGCTTACCTGGCCGGGTTTGGCTCAGGGTCTCTCACGAGGCTGCAGACAAACTGTCAGCTGGGGGGCTGCTGTCACCTACAAGCTTGACCGAGGCTGCAGCATCCTCTTCCAAGATGAGGCCCTCGCATGGCAGGCAGTTGGTGCTGGCCGTCAGCTGGTCGTTGCCTGGGCTTCCCCCATGTTCTCTCTCACCCTCCAGGGCCTTCTTCTGTACAAGGCCCCTCCCTCTGGATGACCTGGACTTCCTCACCTGCAGCTGGGTTCCAATAGGGAAAGAAAGAGAGAGGGCGCCAGCCAGTGAGAAAGAGCGCGCAAGAGAGAAGGCTGTCTTTCCTAACCTAGGATCAGGAGTGAGACCCCATCACTTTGGTTGTGCTGTAGTCATTGCAAGAGAGTCAATAAGCCCAGCCCATGCTCAAGAGGAGGAGATGACACGAGGTCATGACCTTCAGGAAGCAGAGATCATCCGGCACCATCTAAAGGCTGCCTGCCACAACGTGTGATCAAAACTCAGGTACAACTGGATATAAAACCCAACATCCAGAGAGCAAAGACGGAGGCAGCCACTTTAAAGAATAAATTGGAATGATTTACACACACGAAACAGTATGCAACATAACTCACGTAAAGAAATGTACGTTAAAATGATGCGATGCCCGTTTTCACTTACTAGCAAGCTTCTTTTCCAATCGGATAGCACCCAGTGTTGATAAGTGTGTGGAGAAACAGCTATTCACTATCAGAGGCTCCTTTCAGGACAATTTGACAATGTCTTTTGAAGAAAATGCACATACCATGAAAACTAGCAATTCCTAGTTTTACAGATATATTCGCAAACACACATATATTGGTATTCGGTGATGCAATGTTTTCACTGAAAACTACTAAAAATAATAAAAATATCGACTAAATAACTTACAGAAAGGTATGCAGCTGTTAAAAAGAATGAGGCAGACTTCTACAGGCTGATGATCAAAGGCTCTCTGTCGCCGTATTAAATGAAGACAAGGGACAGGAGACTATTTATAATATAATTGCTGTCGCAAAGAAAAGAACATGCACGTTGACATATACGTTAAACTTTCTGACCGACACCGAAGAAAACTCTAAACGCACTTATTTCTGGAAAAAAGGACAGTAACCGCCCTGGTTTCTGAGCCCCTCCTCACTGATCTGGACTGCCTCCTTTACACAGAAACGTGGAGGATGCTTCTGCTCTGAAGACGGGGGTAGGGGGGGACCAAAGAGCACCCAGGTCGCTATAACCTGAGGGGAGGGGGACCACGTCTAGAATGAAGCAGGCACAGCCGCTGAAGTCGTTGGCCTGCGTTTCCTAACAGCAAAACAGCAGCGAGGACAGTGGGCCGCACCGAGGGGGCCAGATCGGAGACGGGGCCCCCTCCCCCCGCCACCCTCTCCACAACCAGGGACAAAGGGCCCGTTTGAATGCAGGCCTCGCTGTTCGACCATCCAAAGATTTTCATTTGGCAGTCGCCGTTCGCACAACACAAACGCTCTTTCCTATGATATCAATTCTTTCTTTAAGAAGAAAAATAAGACGGCCTCCAGCATCACGGCCCGCGGGCCCAGCCAATGGCCCGGGCCTGGCTGCCAGCGCTCTGTGAAGGGGCCCTGTGTGCCTGGCGGCCACGCTCCTTATCTTTTATCTCCTGCCCACGCCGGAGCTCTTGTTTCTCCTGGGTGTTCTGACGACTTCTCTCCTTCAGCCGCTTTGACAGAATTTGCCGGCTGCCGGCTGATGCAGAACAACTCTCTTCTTGTGCCTGGGCCGCTCGGCCTTCCCTCCAGGCTGCAGGGGAGAAAACGTGTCTTTGTGGCCCCCTTTCAATAGCTCTCTGAATCCAAAGCCTCGTGGGCTCTGGCAGGGGAGCCTGGGATGTAAATAGACGGTGCTGTTTGCTCCTCTTTGCAGAGCCGGCCTTCGGGAATCCAGAAACGAAGCCACAGCCCAGGCCCGGTCGTTCGGGGACAGATTCCTGGGCCGAGCGAGCTGGCAGATGAGCTAGCCCCTGGGGAATTACTATCGCTCGTGTGTGTGCAGCTCATTCAAGTCCGTCTACAAAACGCTTTCAGAACCGCTGGCTCAGTCGGTTACCATTTACGGTGGCCCTACTCTGTGCCTAGCACAGCCCTCACCATTTATTAAGCTCTTTGAGACCTGGGAGTGTCTCCACATGGGTCTTGTTCTGGTCTCTTCATTTTACAATTGAGGAAACAGAGTCTCAGAGAGGTAAGTGACTTGCACAGGGCCACATAGCTAAAAAGTTACAGAGATCCAGCCGAAGGCATAAGTAGCTTCAGAGATGTACAGGACAATCCGAAAGCCAGCTTGTTCTCTGCTAAGCAACAGAGAAGGACGCGAACCCCGCCTCTCACCTGCCCCCAACCCCAGGACGCTGAGTGCCACATACCCACTCCCTGCATGCAATATCAAATTAAAAAAATGGAGTTTGTCACCAGGCTGACACGTCCAGGAGGCCACCAGACCCAGGCCCTATTCACGGTGTCATTCTGAACCTAAATATGTCAGATGCATTCATCTTGGCCTTGGCCAAGGTCAGATGGCCTAGGAAAGCCCCCAGGCTCGAGCAGCAAGGCTGGAGGTGATTCTCCGCTCTAGAACTATCAACAAAGTGACCTGTGGCAAGCCGCTTCTCTGCGCCTTGTCTCTGGTATAATGGAAATGCTGATAATACCTCCCCGGGCATCGGAAGGATTAAATGAAAGGGGGAAAAACGGCTGTGAGGAGACGAGGCAGGAATACCAGTCACACCGCAGCCACGGCTGGCGGAAGGGGCAGTAGCACGGGCAGTAACCATAATCTTGCTACAGGCCTGGTGAGAAGGCGAAAGACAGACTAAGAGCTGTACGATGTTTCATGCGCTCACTCACTGTACTCATTTACATTCCATCCTTTGTGGGCACTTTAGTCTCCAGTGTCCGCAATGCAAATTCGGGAGTGGAGCAGATTCTGGTTCCATAGGTCAGGGGTCAACACCGAGATCCTGCATTTATAACAAATTCCCAGATGATGCCATGATGCTGATCCGTGGGCCATGCTTTCAGCAGCAAGACTCTGGAAGGATAGCCTTCCTGGACCACCTGCACCTCCTCCCAGACTCCGACCCCGCCTATCTGTCTGTGATCCTGTGGCTCTCTCTCTACCTCCATCGCACTTCAGTGAAATCACGGAAATGATGTGTATCAGTCTGTCTTCCCAGCAGACAGAGCTCCTTTAGAGAAAAGACTACAATTCATGTTCGGCACATGTTTGCTGAGAACTGAGAACGTAGTGATATTCTGGGCATCCAAGGCAGTATGTTCCAGGATATGTGAACCAAATGAATGAACTCTTAAGTATTTCTCATGTGCCTGCCCTGGTGAAACTCGATCGGGGAGCCGCAGGCGGAAATATTCAGGCCTTAGGGGTCTTTCCATCTAGATGGGGTACTGAGACTTAGGACAGGACTCAGGCCAAATGAAAACTGGGTGAGAACAGCCACGTGCCCCCTTGCACGCTGCTCACTCAGAGAATTTCGAGAAGGGAGAATGAGCGGGAACTAACTGCTCTCGCGTGTGAGGAATCAACCGTGTGTTTTCACCGGTGCCAACCAGGCTCCTCTTGTGTTTTGGCTGAATTTCGTCCCCACACGTGTTATAGGTTGAAGTCCTAACCCCGCAGGACCTCGGAATATGACTGTATTTGGAGACAGGGTCCTTCAAGAGGCGCTTAGGTTAAAATAAGGGGGACCCTAATTCAACACGACTGGTGTCCTTCTAAGAAGAGGGGATCAGGACATTGACACATGCAGAGGGAAAACCACATCAGGACAGAGGAAGGAGACAAGCCGAGGAGAGAGGCCTTAGGAGAAGCCAGCCCTGCCTACACCTTGATCTCGGACTTCTAGCCTCCGAGGCTGTGAAGAAATACATTTCTGTTGTTTCAGCTGCCCCGTCCAGCAAAGCAGATACACTTCATCTACTAACTTCTGTGGTATTTGGGGTCCTTACCTTTTCCAAGGCAGGTGAGGGAGGTAGGAGATGGATAGTTGATGGTATTAGGTGACCCGCCTCATCTGATTTAGTCCTCTTCACAGCCACGTAGGATGAGTACTCACATTAGTCCCGTGTTGCAGATAGAGGTAAGTGAGGTTCAGAGAGGTGAAGTACCTTCCTATATCACAAAGAGAAACAACAAGGGAGCCAGTACGTATCCTGCCTCCATTTACCCTAAGACCCTAAGCTTCCAAGGCCTCGTCACGCTGCCTCTCTCAAAGTCGGCCCCACGCGCTTGTTAAGAAAATCAAAAGGCAGACTGTGTAGGTGCCATGGAAAATATTTTTAGACACTGCGTGTGAGCAGCATTGCAGTCACTAGAACAAACGTGAATGCTGCTCCTGAACAAAGAGAAAGTAAGAAAATATCGAGTCTCCAGCCTCCACGCCCAGCCTTCTAACCTTTTCACACCGAACAGCCTACAATGACAGCAAATGCTACTCCTGGTCCTACTCTTTTTTCACTAAGGTTGGCTTCGTGAGCTGTCGGTTTTATAAAAATTGAGAAAGAATGTGTTCGATATAGAGTAGGATTCATTGGGGAGGAAAAAAAGGCAAAAGAAAGCCTTCGGTTCTTCAATGCCAGGAGCTTACAAAGGCATATAAACCATGAGGGAGTCCAAGGACTGACTCAGAAGCGATCTGCAAATGCATTTCTGGAACAAAGGGCCAATGTTCCTTTCAGGGAAGAGCGCAGGACTGGTTTCCGGCATTTTCCTTTAAGTCATTAGGACCGTGCCAACAAACAAACATATACTTCTCCTGGGAGAAAGAATCTCATTCAACACAGCTGACAAGAGTTTGATTATTGGGGAAGGGGTGCTTCATGGCACGTGCCTCCCAGCCGGCCCCCAAATGTACAGATCTGCTTAAAGGGTTTTATTGATGGTGGCCACAGACAGACAGGAGCTTGTGGAGAGAGCTGACATCCCACGGATGCTCAGTGATCAGCGCCATCCTGACTAGCACACAGTTCTGCCAGAAAGGGCTGAAAAGTCCACCTCATTCCTCAGGGAACTTGTTTCCTAAATGTGTAAAAATATGTAGAAATAACAAATTCATGTCTAACAGGTTTGAGATTTTCTTTGTCATGATAATTCAAGGATTTTGGAGGACTCGGGATGCTATAAAATTGAATGACATTACAGGAAACGATGGTTGAATCCTTAGCTAGACTCATAGTTTGGATTTTAATGAACTGAAACTATTGCAGGGCGAGTTCTGAAAACATACCGGCTAGCCACATACCAGTTACACGACCTTCGGGAAGTATCTCAACCACTCCAAGCGTCCAGACCTGTATCTCTAAAGCAAGGATAACAACATCCCCTTCTGGGATCTATGGAAAGATGAAATTAGATTACACGGCGTGTTCAGACAGTGCCTAGCATGAAGATAAACCCTTAAAATATCATAGCAATTCCTCTTATCTGTCAAGGAACTGGTTTCAAATACAAAACACGTTTCGAGTACACTTAATTTAAAGCAATATTACTAGTAATACTAGTTAATCAGGAGAGAGGTTGTTCTAGTCTGACAGTAAGAGACGGGTTTTCTACTCATTCCTTTGTTCAAGTAACATTTTTTCGACGTGCAAAAAGACAATATTTATTTGACTCAAGCTTTCCCATAAGAAGTTTTTTAAAAAACGATAGTTTGCTGAGCAGAAAACTTTATCGCCATCAGCAAGCTGGGGCGTACATGAGGAAAAGGCTGCTCAACCACTTGCCAGGAAATGCCAGGGGAGGCACATGTCCCCCGGGCTCCCCAGCCCTGGTGGAATGTCATCTTCACACTCCCGTGGGCCCTGCCCTGACCCTAACCCTTCCACAGCTATTTGTGGTGATGCTGTGATTTTCCTTTCTCACCTTTCCTATTGAAACTTTGGAGGAGAAGGGGGAAGAAAACCAGGATGTCGCAGAAGGACCAGGTTGGCAGAGGGTGAGGGCTTTGGGCCTAGGTGGTCACAGGGGAGGCGACAGGAGACTATTGGAAGGCCAGAGACTTTTCAGCCTCTCATTTCCCGATGATGTCAGCCATTCTGTAGTCTTTCTGTGCCACACACACACACACACACACACACACACACACACACACCTCACAGAATTCTCTAGACAGTGCAATAACATTATGAATAAGAAAAGTCCTCACATCATGTCTGGTACCTAATAAGTGATCACTGAATTGAAGTTTCTTTGCCTTTGGGCAAGTCTGATAACTGCTCTGCATCTCCATTCTTTTAGAAGACATGGCGAAACGAAGAGCTGTCTCACAAGCTCGTTATGAGGAACTAGACAAAAGCCACCGGGTGTTATGTAGCATAGGTGTCTCTCCCTCCTGGATGCTTTTTCCCTGGCTGTTTCTATTAGGGGTCCAGATATAAGCCAAAGCACATGGATGGACAGATAACGGAAGGATAGAAGGGTGAATGGATGGGTAGAGTTGTCTAAGTTAATTCCTACATTTACAGAATGTTCCAGATTCAAGCTGCTTCAACTTCTGAGTGGTCTCCTGAAAAACAGGGCTCACAAAATTATCTCATGGGTCTGAGGACTCTGAGAAGACTTTCTCCTTATTTTGTGTACCCACAAACTTACCGTTCTTCATCATCTTGTTTAGAAATGGCTGTGCGGCCTGAGGAACGTGGGGTCAACTTGCCATGTAGAATTTTCTTAATGGAGCCGTATAAATATAGCTCTTTATTAATCTAAATTACCAGCTTTCAGGGTGAGTTTATTTTATTTGCACACACAATCTTCAATGCCTGGGAATCCTGAAGGACAAGTGTGTTCCACTGGGAACAAGCCCCTTGTGAACCACTTAGAAACGGGCCCTCGGGAAGTGCTACATAAACACAGCATAATGAATTGTTCCCCCTGTCAGAAACGTGCCCCTGAATGGAACCAACTGGTCCCCCCATCAAACACTCTGGACTTTGATATTCGTTGGTTAGAAAAAAGAAGAAAAAAATAATGGTCCTTTTTAATAATTTTTTTTTTTCAAAGTAAAAGGAGAGATTTCTTTTTTCATAGTAAAAAAAGAGATGTATTCTGGGAGGCTGATAATTTCTTCCAGCACTCTTCCCAATGAACTGCTGACGAGGCAGTTCGGGTATCTGAATGAGACTTCCTTGAAGAAGAAAAACTTAGGTAATGCAATTAAGATAGTCTCTCTCTCTCTCTCTCTCTCTCTCTCTCTCTCTCTCTCTCTCTCTCTCTCTTTCTGAAGACTAAGGTGCATTTTATTGGTTTTCTTTCAAAATATTCTTTACCAGTGTTGGTAAAAGCACAGCAATATTCCTAAGTGGCCAGCGGGTACAGTGGAAATAGTGAAGAGAGTAATTATTGACATTTACATCTCCGACTATGTACCAAGTACTGTGCACTGAAACTATGCACATGCAACAGAGCCCTGACAACAATCCTATCGTTACCTTCATTTTACACATGGGAAAACCAATGCAGAAAAACATCAAGTGACTTACCCATAATCCCACAGATCGATGTGTGGTGGAACCAAGGGCTCAGATTGAGGAATTTGGGGCCTAGGTATCTTTCTTGAACCATGATGTTCTAAAGAGTACTAGACTAGGAATTATGAAATTATTCTTTTAGCTCACATTCTGCCATTAGTGCCCCATCTGACCTGAGACAAAACAACTAGACCTAAACTTTCTTACCTCTAAAACAAAAGGTTTTAATGAGATGGTTTTATCATCAGTTGGGGCTCTGTGGTTGCAGGCAATTAAAACTCGCTTTCAATATTTTAAGTCAAAGAAGGAAGAGGAAGAGAACGGGGGGAAGAAGGAAGCAGAAGGAGAGCGGAGAAGAGTTCGTTGGCAAGATTCTTAGGCAGCTCACAGAATGGATAGAAGGCCAGAGGCTGGAGCGCCAGGCTTGGAAACGGAACATGCATGGGACAGGAAGCAGTGTGCCCTTGGGGGTCTGGCCGAGAAGACTGTTAGGCTATTTCATTTAGGCTTCACCAAGGAAGTACATGAGCCCCCAAAGTTTTGTTCCATTCTTATGTCATCATTGAAGAGTTAAAGTCCCAGTGGAAAGTGCATTGGCCTTGCTCGAGTCAAGTAAACCACCCCCTTGCCAGGGCAGGGCAGGACACCTGATGTACAATCCCCCCAATAACGCACCCAGTAATGGAGGTGGGTTCCCAAAGAGAATCTGAGTTCTGCTGAGACGGTATGAATTAGGAAAAAAGTCTATTACTACGTGGAAGGCCACTTTCACACGGACGTATCAATACAAATAAGATATACAGAAAGTCTGATTTGGGCCCAACGCGTAGCCAACGAAGTGGTGGCAGCAACTGTCCCCACTGTTTTTTCTACCGCTGCCGTCATCGTCTATAGAAATCTTAGGGTTCTACGAAGTAGCCAGGACCAGGTCAGTGGGGGTTCTCTGACCAAGTCACTAACATCCTGTCAATGCTACTTCTAGTTTTTAGGATGCTCCTGCCTCTCAGAAATATTGATCACACTACATTGAGCCCTTTTACTTGATTCTTCCTGCCAAGGGTAGTTTGGAAAATGAACTAGAAGGTAAACCATTTGGATAGATTTTTGAGATATTTCAGATGAAATATGAAAAACGTCTAAATTAGGTCAATGATGATAGAAATAAAAAAGACGGAGCATGTTCAATAGACACTTTAAAGATGATTTGACAGGATTCAAAGGCCCGAGAAACAAAATGGAAAAGCTAAGCATGACCTTGAGGTTTTGATACAGATGACTGGGCGATGGACAAACCGTTTATTGTGGAAATATAGGAGCAGTTGGAAGTTTACAAGAGAAGAAAATAGACACATTTTGAGACATGTCGAATTTGTAGTCTTGTCGCCTGTTTCCAGAAGAGACACCTAGAAGTCAGCCAAATTTAAGAATATAAAGCCCAGCGTGGAGTCTAAAAACGAGATTTAGCAATAATCCACAGCAGCGACAGTTTAAGCCTTAGGTTTGCTTCACTGAGGAAGAATTTATGAGTTGTGGGGAGCAGGGGTGAGAGACCAGGAACTGGTGGCAGATCCCTGAGGCAGAACAGGAAGGGCGAAGGAGGCTCACAAGGAGATGCAAAGGGAGGTGTGAAGGAAACAAGGGGAGACGGTGTCTGAGACCAGGAGAGAACCCGCTGGCCGGAAGATCTGAAAGGAACTCAGGATACGAGAATACGAGGAGAGAGATTCCAGCAATCCAGATGGAAGACCGTATTTGCAAGGGCACTTGTGGGAGGACAGAGCACCATGTAACCCGCTGTATGATCAGACAGCCATGGACCTAAAGAGAGACAGACTGACCGTAGCGAGAAGAGGCTGGGAAGTGGGCAAGGTGAAAGCACGCAGAGCCTCGTGGGCCACGATAAGGAGCCTGGACTTTATGCTACAGGCCGAGAAAGCCATTGAGAGTTTCAAGCAAGAGGATATGATCGGAAGGAGCTTTGAACAAGCTTCAGGGCGAAGATTCTTAGAAAGGTCGAGAGTAGATGCTGGGAAACCGGTAAGGAAAGTCTCACACGACATTGTACTGATAAAGGTGAGCGGTGGTCCAACACCTGAGCTCTACAGTCAGCCTGCCTGCATCTCATCTGTGGCTCTGCCGCTTACAAGTTGTGGGCAAAATTTTTAACTTTTTGCAGCCTCGGTTTTTATATCTAAAGTGGGCTTGCAAATACTTCCGACCTCCAGAACTGTTATGAGGATTAAATGCAGTTACATGTATAAAGCACCCAAAATGGTGTCTGGTACATCGTAAGCGCTCAAAACATCTTGCACTATTGTAGCAATGCCGTGAGACATAACAGTGGTCAGAAATTGTGACAGAGAAAATGGAGAGGCATGGATGAATTTAGGAGCCTTTTTTTCGGTAAGCGAGTCACAGCACGTTAGCATCAGCTAAATTCATGGAATTTGTCTTACTTGTAGGAAACTAAAAGAAAATAATGTCAGAACAGTAGCTTGTAAAAGTGTAGTATTTTGTGAGCAGAGTAGTTTTTTAGAAATTGTTGCAAATTCAGATTTTGTATAATGAACGCGGAAGTGGTCCTCAGGATAGATAAACAGGCAACGTAAAGTCTTGTGTTTCTTAGAAGGGATGTGAGAAGCAAATTGTGACCTCATCTACAAACGGGGCCATTATGTGTGAGGCATTACCAATTGTCATGCTTGGCTTTGGGGAGAGATTTCCCATAACAACTGCTAAGGATACCAGTGGTGAAACAGAAAAGCTTACAAAGGCCCCCGTAACATCTCATTCTTCTCTTGACATTAAGGCTCAAGAATCTGGGACATTTCATTAGGGAGGATTAAAAAATATAGGCGAAGGCAGAAAGCACATAGCCCAGTCTCTAGCTCATAGGGGCTGCTGAATAAATATTTTCTTCCACTACATTTGATGACAATAGCTGCTTCTGTGTTGATCTGCTAACATTACAAACCACTACGATCCAAACTAGGACACCAAGAGCTTCATTAGCTGTAAATGTTCAGAGTATGTCACTTTGCTCAAGATAATAGCCCATTATTTGCTATATTCATTTTTATGGCAACATAATTAATGATTAAAAATCACATTGGCTGCATATTCGCTTTCAAATTCTTATTTAAACTACGTAGTCATTTATACCATGAGATAATGGCAGCATTAAAGACATGCTAAAAGTCCCTGCCCAAAGCTCTCTCACAACTCATGACCCCTGGGACCCACTCTTATACAGATAGTACATTCTTTTGGTCAACAGGAAGAACCAGAAAAGGAGAAATGGAGAGAGGAAATGAACTACGACCAAGGTTGGTACAACCCCAGTGATGTGCCTCGTGCCCTCACACACAGCTGATGGCAAGCACCCCACTGTCTGTGCCATAGAAATTGTGGTCCCAGTGAACAGGAAAAGAATCTGTAGTTCGAGGAGATGAGGAATCGAGATAGCAGAGTTAGTGAATGGCAAAGCAAATTTAGGTCTGTCTGATGCCAAATTTCGTTCGCTTTCCTGCACTCATGTTCCTGTGTGACTTTTAAGGCCCATAAAGCATGTGGGAAACATTTCTTCCTTAGAGAAAGGAAGCAAACAGCTTACTTTCAAAAAACTAAATTCGATTAAAAATATATATAGGTTTCACCTTACCAGCAATAGTAGAATCGAAAATTTCGTGCTTAAGAAGTCTTTGCCATGGTGAAATTAAGAAATTATTTAGAAAGCGTCGGTATTCTTCTGGTCATCATAAAATATGTCTGTTAACGGAACCTCAGGTGCACAAGCAACTAAATGGTTTCGTTATGAATTTTGTGGAGTGGAGTGCAAGATGAACTTGAGAAGTAAAAGAAATATAGCAGTCATAAATAGGGTGAGGAAAGTGACAAATGAAAGACATTTAGACAAGGAAAGTCATAAGGAAATAGAAATTGAGTAGCAATAGATCTGCCCGCCAAAAAAAAACCTCCCACGGGGATTTGGAGTTTAGGAAAGTAGCTGTTTTTAAAGACTAGTCATTTCACGAAAAGGTACTTTATGGCCGTTAATTGTTTATGTGCCCCTCTCGCTTCATTTTGAACTCCTCAAGCTCAGCGTGTTGTTTATCCTTATATTTTTAGTACCTCGACATGACTGGCACAAGGCAGGATTTAAAAATTTTTTGATGGGAAGGATGGATAGATAAAAGAATGAAGAATAAGGAGATATTAGAGTCCATTAAGGAATGAATATGGGTGAATGCATTTATGCATACATTTTCATAAATAAAATTTCTCTGAATTAGAAGTGCTTTAACGTTAAGACTATTATCAAAATTCTATCATCATTTCAAAAAGAATGAGATCTAGATTTTTTGGCAGTGCCCAATGTAGTGAATGGGTTCTAAAGTTCAGAAATTTAGTGAAGGGAGTTCCTCCAATACAAAAAAAAAAAATAAAACAGTAGGCCAAACCATTATTTTAATAGGCTGCTGATATTCAAATGCTAGGACCAAGCACGGGTGTCATAATGGACGTTGGTTGGCTATCTCTTAGCCGTCTGCCACCCCTTTTCTTAATGGTCTGACTTCCATATGCTCTCCCAGAGGACAGCTTATAATTAGGCTCTGAACGTTGATTCAGGGCCGTTCTGTAACCTGAGACAATTCAGAATGAATCTCAAGATTCGTGCTGGGAAATCTCAAAGAAAGAAGTTTTTACATCTGCTGAATGACACAAGAACACTTGTCACTACAGGATCCATTGATGTGCATCTTGGGAACAAAGAAAGAAGTAGACTTAGTGTGAAGCCAGGAGGAAAGATAGAAGAAAAAAAAAAAAATCAAGTCTGACTACGGCATTATCTAAAGCTAAAGCTTTGTCTCAGAACTTCTTTGTTCTGTTTTCCGATTGTTTGTCGCGTAACACGTTATAAACTACCATCCCTTAGGAAGCAAAATCCCTTCTGGAGCCATAGATGGAGAAGCGATCCCGAGGGGTTACCTCGACGTCATTGTACACACGCACCTTTATGCACCAGGAGATGTGTGACGCACAAGAGTGTTCAGCAACGTAAAGGATCGTGAAAGTCAATGGAGGTGAAGGTGTGGGTGTGTGAAACCGGAAGGACTCTCCACACTCTCTGGTTGGTTCCTGTGCCTCTTGGGAGAATCTGGCTGGATCAAACGCGGTCCACCCCTACAACAAGACTTTGGGGTTCACTGGAAAAGCCAACTGCGTTCTCATCGAGATGCAGATCTAGAAGACTCCATGACTCCTCAGCGATTCTCTAAAAACGACCCTATTGCTGAAACATGCCATGCAGTCAGGTTATCCCTCTTCCTAACTGCAGCTGCGCCAAAAGCAATTTCGACAGAATGGACTGGAAATGTGGAATTTAGGAGTCGAGGAAATGAGCAAAGCTCTTAAGTAACTATCATTGAAAAAAAAAATCCCAGAGCATAGCAGGGGCTGGGGTTAGAGAAAATTAAGCAACAGCTGTCAGCTGAAAATCTGATATAGGGTAATGTAATCAGGTTGGATTTCTGAAGCCCATTTGGCTTACAATGAGGGATAGAATGAGCCCCCCTCGCCCAAGTTCAAGAATATGTTGTCTTCTGGGTGGGAACTTGGGCTTCCGGCCATAACCACTTCATATGGCGAGTTTTGACCTAGGTTTGACTGTTTAGGAAGTTCCTATGGTGGGGCACAGTAGGCATCCCATCCGCCAAAGTAGATGCGAAGCCCCCCTACTAGCCCACACCATGTAATCGAGTGAGGAAAGCATAGGATGATGCAATGAATTCCAACGGAATGGGATAGGAACAGGAAAGAAAAATACTAAAAAACAAAACAAAACAAAACCCCTCCAAATCTCTTCTAAGTCAGTACAGCAACTGGAAGATTAAAACGAAATTCCTGTCACGGGACAATGGCCAAATCAGGAGACAGCATAATTACAGGAGATAAGACTCGGAATAGGGTAAATTGGAAACATTGCCCCAAAGTTACAGATTTGACAGAAAATAAAGAAAACACACACGGTAAAATTTCTGTAATGGGGAGAATAGATTGGGTTTTAAAAATATATATGCGTAAGGAGATGTATTCACATTAATTTATATGTATATAAATGTAAAAATATGAATACATGCTCGATAGGTCTATTTAATTCAACAAACATGTACAATAAGCATGCTACGTGCCAGGCAGTGAGTTCGGTTATAAAGATAAAATAAGTTTCCTCAACCTCAGCACTATTGACATTTGGGACTGAATAATTCTTTCTTGGGGGAAGAGGGTAGAGAGTGTCCTGTGCATTGTAAAATTTTTAGCAGCATCTCCGGCCTCTATCCACTAAATGCCAACAGCAACCCCTGCTCTAGTCGAGACAACAAAACTGTCTACAGAAATTGCTAAATCCCCTGGGTGGGGCGGTGCAAAATTGTCTCTGCCTGAGAACCATTGAAATAGGGCAATAATTGAGACAGAATCCTCAGAATCAGTGCGTGAGCTCTGAGGTTAAACTATCTGTGTTTTGGGTCCTGAATCTGCCACTTAATGGCCGTGAAAACTTGGAAAACTTATTAACTATCTTTCTAACTTCAAGATCCTCATCTATAGAGGAGAAATAACAAAAGTATCCTCGCCCATTAAATGGAAATAACTCTGTGAAATCGTCATGAGGATTAAAAAGAAGATATATGTGAAATATTTGACGCAGTGCCTGACCCTGATTAGGAATGCAGATCTGTTCCCAAGGAGCTCACAGTGTAATGCAAAACAATAGCAGCTAGTACACAATTAATTTTCACAGATTTCCCTTGAGTCCTCTTCAATATCTGTCCCATATTGCCAAAATCCCATTCCACCTCTGGTGCATTTATACGATCCTCCCTGCTCTACGCCCCAAGTCCACGGCCACGAATCGGACTGGAGACTTTGCACCAACCCTCAGGTCTCCACCATCCTTCTCCAACACATCCTGCAGCCACAGTTTATTTGCTGAAGGTCAGCTCTGAAAACTCCATCGCTTCCCTTACTTCATTAGCTCCGTATGGCTTTGTCTGGCATTCAAAGTCTTCCATGATTTGGATTCCCCAAGGTTTCACAGCCTACCTGTTCCTCAAGA
The DNA here is from genome assembly GCF_014176215.1 of Rousettus aegyptiacus. NCBI lineage: Eukaryota > Metazoa > Chordata > Mammalia > Chiroptera > Pteropodidae > Rousettus > Rousettus aegyptiacus. The sequence goes on from NW_023416290.1 coordinate 54,314,118, forward strand.
ATTAGTTCATCTCCAACCTCCTTCAAGAAGACTCTCCAGATCATCCTCCCAGGTCGAATTTCCTTTTTCCTCTGCCAAAGGCTCCCTTACGCTTTCATGCATCTATAAATTAACTCGTAATGACCTTCCTTGTTGAAGAGTTCATTAGTGCGAGAGCTACTTGGGAATCATAACCAATCTTACTATATTTCTGCATCATCAATGCCTAATCTGCCATTGTAGAGTTATTATACGTTATAATAGAAGAAAAATAAACAGAAACATAAACAACACAAAGGAAAAATGGAATCCAGACAAGAACCAACCAGAACAGACACCATTTGGTCAGACAGTGCTTCCTGGCCCATTAGAATTACAAATAAATTATAATCTCTTGAAAAGGGCCCCTAAGCATCAGTATTTTTCAAATTCTTCAGGTGATTTCAATTGCAAAAATCTATTGTACGTTTCTATGTACTAAGAATAATTTTTCCACCTGGGGCGGCCAAGTTTCATTTGTTGGACCAAGTCCAACTAATTGATAGTTAGCTGCCTGGAGCAATGCCTTGAGAAGGATTTCGAGGCTCCCTTGGGTCTCAGCAGAAGAGAGAATGGTGATTGATTGGCACTGTTGGCCAAGAGCGAGTGATCAGGGAGCTGCAATAATCGTGGTACTAATTGACATCTCTGTGATGGATGCATTAATGAGAAGAACCTAGACGGATTTAATGACTACCATTTATATACACAGATGTGTGTGTATATACATATGTATAAATGATAGCCATATAGACTACACTATCATTTATGCATAAACATGTACATAGACATATGTATTGATTATGTACAATAATAGCTACCATTTTTATCTGTGTGCTAAACACTGTGCTGAAACAATGCTGATATGGCTCTGGCCTCTGAGTTTGGACAATCTAAGAGAAGATAGATATTTATAAAATAATCACATAAATAGATCATTTAAAAGTGAGAAAGAAAATTAAAGGATACACTGTAAATCTTCAAAAGGGGCCATTGAACTAGGTTGGAGGGCCAGATGAGCCACCCCAAGAAAGTGGCATTTAAGCAGAGATCTGAGTGACAAGGATTTAGCAAGAGAGAGAGAGGAATAAAGAGATTTTCAGGCTATAGACCAAATCAGGAGGGAAGGACTAGAACCCAGGCTCCCACACATAGAGCCATGTTCTTGGCAAGCTACGTTAAAGCTGTCCAACTCATCTGTAAATGGGGAGGGCTAGTAAACCATAGCCCATAAGACTGATTGAAGCCACTCCACATTACACAGGTAATGCTGCATATGCACCACACAATGGGGAGATGCTCCCCAATAAAACGTATGGACACTATGGGACCAGAGAGACCTGGGATTGGGTTTGGGCACTGGCATTTACTAGCTGTGTGGCTTGGTCAGATTATTTCATCTCTCTGAGCCTCAGTTTCCATATCTATAAATTTAAGGTAGCAATTGGTCCAATTGAGAAGACCACACCAGTTGAGAAGAGCCTGTTCTCTGCAGACAGGCTGCCCACATTGAAATCTTGGCTCCACAGCCTGTTAGCTGTGCGGCTTGAGCAGCTTAACTTCCCTGTGCCTCAGTTTCCTCTTCTATAAAATGGGAGTAACACTTGGGTCATTCCTGAAGGTTCAATGGGGCAGTGTGAGTAAAGGGTTTAACACAAAGCCTCCACAAAGAACGGACTTGGGAAAACTGCCTCTGTTGGAAATTTCTGACCTGGTGGAATTTACTCTGCATTATGATTTAATCGGAACATTATCTACTCACAGGAGTTCATTCTGATTATGCCAAAGGAAAGATACAAGCGGCCTTAGGCTTTCAAGAACTTTCAAGACCCACAGCAGAGCTGCCCCACAGTTTGCTTCTGTCTGTGAAGGAGCAGACCTATTGTCGCCGTGGACGATGCTGCGGTTCACCCAGCACCTTGGTTCCTTGGTCCCAGCTGCACCACTGGAAGTTCTGAGTTTCACTTTCCACGAAGCCAGGGGCCCACACAGAACCTACACACTCCGTAAGGTGCAGCTAGCCTGCCTTTCCGGTGGCCAGGATGAAGTCACAGGAGCCCCGGAACCACGTCATCATTTTGTAAAACACAGCATGAGGAAAAGGGTTGCAAGAGGAGCAGTTTGAGATTTTCCAGCTCTTCAAGACCTAAGCACAGCTCAGAGAATTAAGAAAATCAAGAAGCTCAGAAGATTTCTGGCAGGATTTGTACCCTTCGGCACTCAATAAATACATACTCATTGAATTCATAAATAAACAAATAAATGAACCAATGAAGAAGATGAAGAAATAAAAGTAGACTGATACCGTGCTGTCGGTTTACCCAGATTCTCTTATTGACCCCTCAAAACAATATTCTGGATAGTGACTATTAGCGTCATTTTGCAGATGAGAAAGCTTAACTTCACAAAGTAAGTGGCAGAACTGTCCGACTTCAAGGCTTTGCTTAAAAAACGAGATAGGCCTTTCTCACCACATGCTCTATAAATACGAACGGGGTCAGACCACAAAGGGCTGCAGTCAAACACCAGCCCGGTAAAGGGCTGCTTCAGTGACGTCACCTGAGTTTCTGTCCTGCACCGTTTCTCAGAGGCTTTCACGTCGAAGTGCCCATTACGAATGTGCAAGTCGGGACATGACACACAGTAGGACCTCAGAGTCCGCCCTTCACAGAACATCTATGGGACCAGTTCAACAGAACACATATCGTAAAATCCCACACCATGTCATATGACCTTTCCGATTTATGAATAAATATAACGAAAGGACAAATGAAGGAATGAATTCAATAATATTCTGGCAATAAACTCTGGGTATCAGATCTGGAATACGAGGTATGACTTATGTATTAGTTTGCTCAGGCTGCCGTAACAAAATAGCACGAACTAGGTGGCTTAAAGAAGAGAAATTTATTTTCTCACAGTTCATGGCTAATTTAAGGGGACATATGTACCAAAACGACTATCTGAGGGTAACGTATGCAGACATGCCTACCCTGTCTGAAATGAGGAGAGACTCTAGGCTGGTTGGATGAAGAAGAAAATCTGTCAGCTGCCTCTTAGTTACTATCTAGAAACACCAGGTAAACCCTACTCTCCACCCTTGACCCCCCAAGTAGCAAGCACTAGGGTGACTGACTTCATTCCTGAGCATTTTTGAGGTGAGTATGAAGAATGCCTCACACGATGGCAGGAGACCTTTGTCTAGTGTCTACCACAGCCACGTCCTGGGCTAATGACACTCGGCAAGTTACCTCTGAGCCTTCACCTCTTCACCTGAAAAATACAAGTAACAAAAATACCTCGCTCTTCAAAGCTTCACAAGAATTACAGGAGATCCTGCAAGGGATGGGCATTGTCAATTTTACTAATGGGTACACACTGTATTAATATATATTAATTAATAGCTATAGTCATTTGTCCTCTAGAAAATTCTCTGACCACCTCAGACCAAGCAAAGTGCCCTTATCCACCATACAAAATGTAAGACCTGCCCCCAAATCAAGCCAGTTGAGAATTCAATTTCAAAAACCATACTGAATTCGTTTCTAATCAAAATGAAAATCCTTGACTTTGGTGGCCTCAGGCTCCACAAACAGTCAGTTTCTTTCCAGCTATCATTCAAGCTTTCTTCCCATTCCTATTATCATTTTTTTCTTTTTTGAGAAACAAAATTAGTCTCTACACCACTCCATGCTCAAACAGTAATAACTACCCAGCATGTCAGCTCTTGGGTTAAAAATTATAGTTTTTCATTTCTGCTCCAAAGAAAACACCATCCAGAACTATGATCACAATATTCCGAAGGGGACATGTGGTCATTTTTCACACCTCTCGGATGCGAGCGATACTGTCTCCCACGCTGTGCACACTGCAAACCCAGCTTTTGCAATAAAGATGGAGTTTGATTACAGCATGCCTCTGAGGGCGCTTTGATTTTAGTGGCCGGAGCAAGGTGTGTTCGTCTCAGCTCTGCTGCTAACTTGCTGTGCAGCCTTCATCACCTCGCTTTCCTTCTCTGGGACCCACTCTCTTCATCCAAGAAATGAGGGATTAGATGAGTCGATTACCCAGATTCGTTCCCGCAGCCACGATTTAGTGAACACCCACACCTTGCGATGTGAGTGTACGATCTTAAAACGTCTGCTCTTTCCCGTTTGAACATTTTTTGAAATTTTTTGAACAAGTCACTTATTCTTGATCCCTTCTGGATCTGGACTGTGACCTCGGGACCATGTTACGGGCTTTGGAATCTAAGTGTCAGTCCCCATAGCCCCCAGCGAAGGACCAGGGGAGGGAGTGGGGGCTAAACGTGAAACTTCGGGAACTCTACAGTTTCTCTCAATTACCCCATTTTTGTGACAGGCAGCAGTTTCCCAGCTAAGGGTACCCTCTCCCCACCTCATCATTAGAAGCTCTCCGAGCCCTTCTGAGACACTGAGGGAGAAGGGTAAGGCCCCTCCCCAGGCAGGCTTCCTTTCATCCACTTACAAAGACTCTCGGGGGATTGGGCCTCAAGGTTCAGAGGACCCCAAGGCTGGGTCACTTCCTGCAAAGCCCTCCTCTTTGGCTTTTCTCAAGCTTGGTGGGCCAGCACCTTCTCCCCCCCTGGCCTGGTCACCTACAACAAAGTGTTCAATGAGAGGAAAGTGGGAGAGGGAGAGGTGATGTTTAAAAGGGGAAAATGTCTATTCTCCACGCAGACAAAAGATGACATTCCATGGTTCAGAGGAAGGCCCCTCCAGGGTGCTGAGGGGGCCTCTGGGAAATTAATATACTTCCCTAGGCTGGATGAGGAAGCTGCTCCCCCTCTAAATCCATATGCGTGAGAATGTCAGCCCAGGAACCTGGTGCGAGATTAGGTAAATGTCAGGAAAAAGCTGCAGGCAAGAACTGATCTAAGAAACTTGTCTTTCTCAGGTCACCAGTGGGGCTTCGCCTGGGACACAGTTACTCAGCAAAGACATTGATTTCCCCATTCTTAACAACCTTGGGAATGAGAGCAGTAATCTGGGGAGATGGGTTGTAGCTTCGTTCACTTCCAGTGGACTAGAAACCCTGTGACTTGGTGGCTGTGTGGCCTTCAGCAAGTTACTCGACTCGTCTGAACCTCAGGGTTTTCCTCAGTTTTTCTCTTACCCTGTCTTGGAATGAATAAGTATGAGATAAGGTGTGATAATGTATGGAAAGCAATTAATTAATAACTAAGGGTGTTCTTTCCTCCCTCCCTGGCTGCGTTTCTTTCTCTCTCTTCTTCTCCCTCCTTTCTATCAATAGAACACACTTTTCCGTGCATGCTCTGGGAGAGTGATCCTGCCGAGAGCTAAGGTCACCAAGGTAAGTATTATACCGTCTCTGTCTTCTTGTCCAGAGAGGAGCCAATTTCAACTGCGGGCTAAGAGCAATGGAAATTACGCACAGGATATGGATCCATAAATACTAAGCGCCCTCACCTGAAGTGTTTTAGATGATGCTTTGGAGGTTCTTCTTAGCAGGCCCTGGGTCTATTATTTCCAAGATTATTACTCAAATGACCCCTCCATGCTACCAAAGCAGAGTTGGGGCCAGGACTCAAGTCTGGTGACTCCTGGTCCATGTTCTTTCAACATGAACCTGATGACAGAAAATTAGAAGGTCATAAGCCATGATTTTTCAAATACGCTGTTTAATTCACGCGCAAACACAAACTGCCCTCCTTTTTGTGTTGATTTTTCTGTCTCAAAGGAGGAAAGAGATAAAAACAATTTTAAAAGTAAGATCATTTTGGTGATAATACGTGTCTATACAAAATACAGCTTTTAAAAATAGCAGCATGGAAACATAGACCCAGAGAAGAAAGGTCACGGTGGGGGGCAGAGGGAGCAACACCTTTGCCTCACCCTGTTTGAAACCAAACCACACAGAACCCTGAGTGGGCTGCTCAAACTCCATCTGCGATCGTAGGCTGAGGTAAATGCTTTTAAAAACTCACGTGCACAGCTGACCTTTGCTGCAGTGTTACGTCTAGGAGGGCAGTATGGAAGGAGCTGGTTACGATGTCAAGAAGTGACCTCTGTGACTGCTAGCTGGGGGACCTGGAACAACCCCTCATCTCACTAAGACGTGGAGGGGCCGTGAGGGTCCAGCACGCCAGCATGCGAGAAAGCATTTCAAAAATACACAACCGTGCTATTAAAAGTTATATTGTAGAGGAACGTTTGATGTGGAAATTTGTTCTGCTATATTATTCAGAGAAAAACAGCAGGAAAGGCTGAGAAGGTGTCAGAGATGGAAGAAGAGACTAAGGAGACATGATGACTGTCCATAACGCAGCATCCTGACTTAGACCCTGGAACAGAAAAGGCACGATAGTGAAAAAGCTATTGAAAAAATAAAGTCTTGAGTTACTTAATAGTACTGTACTATTTTAATTTCTTAGTTTGACAAATGTATCATAATTATGCAAGATGCTAACCCTTAGAGGAAGTTGGTTTGAAGGGTAGATAGAAACGTTCCATATTATCTTTGCAACTTTTTGGCAAATCTAAAATTATTACACAATAAAAAGATTTTATAAAACTACCTCTGCAGTTGTTTCTGGCTAGGGTTCTTCCTTGTACTTTTAAATTTTCATTCTCTCAATTATCTAGAGTGAAGATGTATCGTTTCTTTTTTTTTAATCAGGTGAGCGGTTCATTTCATAATCAGAACTTAATTGGGAAACTCTTTCTTCCACATTTTAAGGTGCTATGTGAGTGCCAGAAGGAGTCTGTCTATAGGATGATTGTAAAAGCAAGTCAATTCGGTCGTTTTATGAATTGGACGGTTGGCTGCAGCCGACCTAAGCTGGGCCAGAGCCCTTTTCTGGTATTTTACAACTAGAGACCTGTGAAATTAAACCTCAATTGCTCTCCGGTGATAGAAAGTAGGATTTTAGTGCTATGTGCTTTTCCAGGTGGAAGAGCCAGACGGAAGTAGGAGGTGATGAGGCTGGTGTGCAGAGAGGAAAGATACATGAGAAGAGCAAATCTTGGTGGCATTCCACTTATCTTTGGCCTGAATACATGCTGTCTTCCCCCTTAGTTATGTGAGCCATCCCCAAAACCTCCCTTTTGGCTAAAAATGTTGTAGTTGGGTTTCTGTCTCTTGCAATCCAAAGAGTCTGACCTTGGCTTTTACAAAGGCAAAGTCCCCTACCTCATTCCAGCCGCTAAGAAGCTCCCAAAGGCACAACTGCCTGGCCTTTAACTGGACCGCTCACAAAGTAGATTGGTCTGGGTTATAATAAGTAACCTTGACTGATCTAGATTAATTCAGTTCGATTCAATTCATAACCATAATCAAACTGTGGCTATTCGACTTTTTAAATAGCTTTTTAAATGGCTGTAGATGTCCACCATGAGGGAAAATCACAAATATGTTGGACTCATTGGACTCACCGAGAAATCCAACGAGGGAGAGAAAGAAAAAAAAGGAGGAGAATGTGTGACCAGATGTCACAGGGGATTACGCCAACGTAGATGAGACAAACATTGTGCTTAGAGCTCAAGGGGAACTTTTTAGGAAAGATCCTTTCTGAAAAGTGGAAAACTCGTGTTTGAGCACCCCACTCTCTACATTATATTCCTTTAGCTCTGCGAGATTCCTGCGGCTATCATCGGTAGCCGCAGGAATCTCACGAAACTTTCAACAATACTGCGAGTTAGACATTATTATCTCCGCATTACAGATGAAGAAACTGAGGTAGTGAAAGGGTAAATAATTTGTCCATGGTCCAAGAGAGGGCCAAGGGTAAACCCGGGGTTTGAATCCAGGAACCACAATATACTTACTCTCAGTTATAAAATAATATTGAACGTCAACTGTAATTGAAAATGTTTCAATTAATTAATTAATTAAAAAGTAAAGTAAAGTCTCTGCAGCAATTAACTATTCACCAAGTAATATGCCCCCAAAACCGTAAGCTCCTGGGGGAGAGGGATGGCTTTTCCAATGCCTAGTGTCTCCTTCACTGATTCTGTTAAACCCTGTGAATGGTTCAAAGATGAGAACTGCTTGGTTTTTATGTTTTTCTTAATTGTTTCATTTATAAGAAATGTACACTGCATTTAATGAGCACACAACTCAGAGTTTTAAAACATCGGCTGTTCATTCTCTGTATCTTCAGGTCCTACTACTGTATCTACAAGTTAACCGATATGTTCTCAAAAAAGAAACAACATGAGGAGGGATTTTTCAGCGGTCTTCATGTAAATGATCATATTGGCATTTCAGATAATTCATGAAAACTGGAGAGAAAGACACAGATGGAGACATGCCTGCCTAATCGAGCCAACAAATTAACAAATTAACACCCAAAGCCAACCCCTAAGATTTCTTTCTACATAAGAAAAAAATGTGTGTGCCGCCAATAATTACATGTTTGCCTATCTTCTTCTCAAGCTGCAATAGACCTTTTGCGTTATTATTTTTTCTTTTAATTTACTAGTGTTCATCTACTTAGGGGAAACAAAAACATAGATTTGAGATGTCAAAATAGCTGATATATAAATAAAGGCCATTTAAAAATAAAATCAGAGGGGGCTGGAGATTATGTAAAGAAGAAAGACTGGCAATACTATAGACTCTGTCTGATCTGAAAAACAAACCTGATGTGGTCTTAGTCCCTTTTTGGATCTTCTTTGGCATCTACATGACCTTTCACTGCTAAGGTACAGCAAATACACTTCTCTGATCTCTTCTAGAAGGTCAGGAGGCCTGCCGCGGTGAGACTTATTTGTGTCTGCATTCCCCGGCATGCAGCACTTGGCCTTGTGTATACTCAGTATCCAGGAATCGGAGAACTCGATCTCTTCGTGGATAGTTTTTACATTCTTGAAACATAGCATGGTGCCTGGAAGTCAGGGGGCGCTTAATAAAGTCTTTTGGGTGACTTGATTGAATCGAACCCAATTGCCAAAATGTCGTTATCTGCGCTTTGGACCCCGCCCTATTCCGTTCCTTCACGAAATCTGGGCACAGGCTGCTGCACGCTCTGCAGCCTTGGCTGCGTGTCTAATGTCAGGCAGTGCAGGCTCTAAAACGCTCGTTAGAACTGTGAAAGGTGGGGATCACTCTCTTTTTTAAAGAGACCAAAGCATAAGAGGTCGATTTTTTTTTCCCCCAAAGTCATAAAGATAGTAAGTGCCAGAACCAGGTTCAAAAGGATGATCTCTGTATGGATGCAAAACCTGCATAATATCCTTTTTGTCACTGTCTTCTCATTCCCAGACATGCAAATATGGACATGGACATACACATACGCGTGGCCCTTATTAGTTCTCTTTTTCCTGTAAGAAATATAGGCTCAAAAGACATACACGCTCAGAGCCAAAGCCAGTCACAATGTTCTGTGTTCCCTTGTTCATTAAATTCATTTGACAAATATATATATATATATATATATATATATATATATATATATATCAATCAAGTACCACCCTGTTCCTGGAACTGCAGGGAATTCGCAGTGAACAAGGCAGGTAGGATGCACAGGGAGAGAGAGCAGCGGGTCCACAGACTTCTTCAGTGAAAAGCCAGAAAATAAATATTTTAGGCTTTACAGGCCAGATGATGACTGTCACAATTATTCAGCTTTACTTACATGGAGCCCAAAGCAACCACTAACAATATGTAAACAAGTGGGCATGGCTGTGTCCCATCAAAACTTTATTATAAAATCAAGAAGGCTTGAATTGACCTACAGTCAATTCTATTGCCAACCCCTGAGACACACAATAAACATGGAAATAAATGGAGATCGACAAAAAAATATGGGGATAAATGTAAGTTCTATGAAGAAAATAAAGCAGTGTAATATGATAGAGAGAGGACGAGAGGCAGGTTTAGACCGGGTAGCAAGGGGGGAGATGATATTCGAGGTGAGACAAGAAATGCTGACAAACTAGCCCTGCCATGATCCTTCAGAAGAGTTTTTCAAGCATTGGAAAGAGCAAGAACAAAGAGCCGAAAACAAAGCGCGTTAGGAGGACAGACAGAAGGCCGGCTTCTCTGGACCAAGAGTGGCAAGAGGGCAAGTCAAAGGATGGATGTGACCAGATCCCGTGGGCTTTAAGGGCACAGTGAGGAGGTGGGATCTTCTCAGTGCAGTGGAGAGCATTTGGAGGGCTTTTTGTAGCCCTGCAACACGCTTTAACTACAAGCGTGAAGCTATTGACTCCGGCCACCGCATGGTAAATTGATGGTACCGATACAAGCAAAAGGAGGAAAAGCAGCAAGCTGGCTTGCACACGGAGGGAGCGGGGCAGAGAGTAAGAAGTGGGTAGATTCCCGAGAGACTTCGGAGGTGGTGGAGCCGCCAGAAGTTGCTGGAGGATTGCGCGTCCGGGTAAAGACAAGGGCGGAGTCCGGCACGCGTCCATTCAGTTGGATGTACGGACGCAGAGCAGTTGCTGGGTGTAAAGCAAGATCGACGTAGGGCAAAGAGAGTGGCACAGACAGAAAGCACGACCACTCTGCAGATCCGCCCTACCCAGCCTGCAAGGTGGCTCAGCTCAGTGCGACCCGCAGAGCCCACCGCGGAGCTGCCAGGTAACACCTATCATATCTTACTGCGTTTTGAAACATGCAAACCAGACGAGCAGGAACTATTCACGTTCCAATTTCTTATCAACAAAACACCAAATGGTAAGGAAGCAAAACGACATGTCCAACTCCACTGGGACCTACTAACCTAGTATCCAAAACTCAAAGATTCTAGGACATTCTCCACAAGAACTCTTCAGACTCTCAAGGACCATAGATTTCAAAAGATCTTAAAAGTGTTTACGAGGAATGGGAATGTAAGATATTATTTGCTGGGGAGACATGAGCCTGGGGAGACAGGCTGAAGCTGTATGAGGAAATTGGTCACCGCTTTATGCTCCAAACGGTTAAAGACCAGGCTGATTCCACTGCAAGGAGCTTGAGCCTTTCACCAGGGGAGCACCATACTTCCTGTTCTGCCATTATCAGAAATGCCGTCAGGCCCATAGTAAGAGTTATGTAATAGGAAGCAATACTTTCCGGCCATTTCTTCATCCTCCTGTTATATAATAATCGTGCCAAGATGAAGTGGCCAACGTCTAAGCCACAGAGATGCAACCGTGTCAAGTAAATTTATAGTGTACACTTCCTTTTCTTTCGTTTTTTTTTTTTTTAGCAAGTGCTCCGTAGGCCTTTTGTTCCCCTTCCCTTACTCCTTGCCAACAGACAAGTCTTCAAGCTGATTTTTTCCTCATTAGGTAGACCTGTTCCATTCATTAAAAAAAAAAAAGAGGGAAAAGATTGATTTCATTCTTTCTTTCATTTACTCATTCAGCCAACCAGTTGACAAGGAATTATTTAACAGCCTACCATGTAAGAAATTCTGCAACAAGCTAGAAAGAGAATAGGCATCAAATCATGAATTCGTGCCTACCCCCTAGGTCATCTGGGACAAAGGATTCCAACTCTCTAAGCATTATTTGCAAAATGGGCTACAAAGGCCGACCTAGTGGGATATACAGGTCCTGCATGTAGTTTAAATTTATTCCTGTGATTCTTGGGAGAATTAACAGTGACAGAGGCAAAGCACTGCTTTATAGCTATTATTCATCTTCTTAATACTAGTATGCATTAAGAAGCAGGATTACCAAAATGAAAAAGACAAAGTCTCAGCTCTTAGCAAGTTTAAATCCAACGGGGAAGATGCTAAGGTTAAAAAAAAAAAAAAAAAAGGAAACTAACCATTATAATTTGGACATAAAACATACATTGCTCAGGGGAAAAACAGTGTACCGTTGGGACGATGAGGAGTACCTAACTCAACCCAATCTCTTTCATATCACATGGTAGCACTTTATGTCATGTGTGAATTGTAGAGCTCCAATATAAGTGATCTTATAGCTAAATTAAAAAGGGGCTGGGACCTCAGCTTGGCAGGAATTTAATACAGGATGGACAAATTGCCAGTCCGAGAAGTTCAAATCTCCTTTAAAATTCAGAATCAACCAGTCCAATTCACCATATCAACATAATACAGGAAAAAAACATATGACCTACTCGATTGGTACAGATAAAGCATTCAACAAAAGTCAAGGCCCAATCATGATAAAAATTCTCAACAAACTAAGAATTGAAGGAACTTCCTCAAGTGGATAAAGCACATCAACCAAAACAAAAACAAAAACAAAAAACAACAACAAAAAAAACCCCTACTCTAACATAATACATGACAGTGAAAGACTGAATGTTACTACTACATTTGGGCACAAGGCAAAGATGTCTGCTCTCACTATTTATAATCTACATTTTACTAGAAGTCACAGGCAGAGCAATAAAGGAAAGAAACAAAAGGCAAACTTATTAAGAAGGGAGAAGTAAAATTGCCTTTATTTACAGACGACCTAATATATGTGAAAAAAATCTTAAGGAACCTACAAATACAAAGGTATTGGCACGAATAAGAAAGTTTAGAAAGGTCACAGGATAAAGGGTTAGCATTCAAAGAGAAATAATAAATTGTATTTTTATACACCACCAACAAACAACTCCATGTAAAGCTTAAAAATTCCATTTACAACACTATCATAACATAAAATCACAGAAATAGATTTAAGCTACATGCAAGACGTGTACATTGAAAACTGTTATTTAGAGAAGACGGAAATAGAGAGATAAGCCGTTGTTCATGGATGGAAAGTTTAACATTTGTAAGATGTCCATTCCCCCAAATTTATATGAAAATTCAAAACACTGGAATCATTAAAGCAAATTTGAAAAGGAACATAGTTGGAGAGCTCGAGGATTGTTATAAAGGTACAGAAATCGAGAGTGTGGTACTGGCTTAAAGATGGGCATAGAAATCAAAGGAAAAGAATAGGAGTCAAGAGATGGATTTTTGAACAGGTTAATTAATGTTTTACCAAGAAGCCATGGTAATTCAATGGTAAAAGAATAGTCTTTGCAACAAATGGTGCTGAATCAACTAGATATTCATATGGAAAAAAATAACCCTTAACATTTACTGCACGCCATTCACAGACATTAATTTGAAAAGGGTTACAGACCTAAATGTAACTGCTAAAAGTATGCAACTCCTACAAGAACACACATGAGACGATCTTTGTTGCATTGAGTTAGGCAAACGTTTCTCAGGAAAAGAGAAAACATAAGCAGAAAGAAAAAAAAATTATAGATTGAACTCCACCAAAATTTAAAACTTCTACTTTTCAGATACACCATTGATAAAATGAAAAGGCAAACCTGGAAAGAAATATTCACAACCACATACCTGACAATGCATTTGTATTCAGAAATATATAAAGAACTGTGTGACTCAACAGTAAGCAAAACGGTGAAACCGAAAAAAAAATAGAGGACGGGGGGAACATCTGGGCAGACACACTTCACAAAACAAAATATACAGAAAGCCAATAGGTACATGAAAAAATGCTCGAAAGTATTAGTTATCGTAAATCGTGATAAGACACTATCACGCATCCATTGGAATGTCCAAAATGAATGAGGCTGACAATGCTAAACTAAGTGCTGACAAGGAAGTAACCCACTTTCTCACATGTAGAAGGTGAGAATGTAAAATGGCACGATCACTTCACAGAACCATTTGGCACTTTCTCCATAAAGTTAAATACGTTGACCATACAGACCAACAGTTCCGTTCTCAGATATTTATCCAAGAGAAATAAAATCATGTTCACACAGAAACCCATGCATGAGCGATCATATCAGCTTTATTTACAAAGGACAAAAATGAGGAAGAACCCACATGTCCATCAATAAAGCTCTGAGTAAATGAATCAACACAACGATAACCAAGAAGGTACTGACACATGCGACAGAGTGAAATGGCCTCCAAAACACGATCCTAAGCAAGAGAAGCCAAACGTGAAAGAGTAAGAACTGTAAAATTGTATCAATATGAATTACTAGCAAAGATAATTCTAGTCCGCAGTGAGAAAAAGCAGATCAATGGCGATCTAAGGCCAGGACTCAGCAGGAAGAGGCCCATGGAAATCTTCTGTAGTGATTGAAATGTTTTCTAGCTTGACCGTCATGACGGTAATATGGGCATATACATTTTTTAAAACTCATAAAACTGCATATTTAAAATAGATGCATTTTCTTACATGGACCTTATACATCAATAAAATTTATTTTAAAATAATTTTTAAGAGGAAGGGAAGGAAATTTGGTTTGGTGAGACATTTAACACAAGATGTACACATTTTTTATCTAATGAACTTAGGGAGAATCGAAAGATCAGTACAGAAGCCCCAAACCAGCTGCAGGTTTAACTACAAAAGAAGTCTTCTAAGCAATTGCCATGACTTTGAGCTAGAATATTATATCAAGTCCCATGACTTCTGTGTAGACCAGAGTCTTGTCACAAGACAGATGCCACACTCGAAAGAAAAATGGAAGGGAGTTTCACAAAGGGTCTGTTTTCAAAGGTGTGGGCAGAGTTAGATGAAGCAGGAAAGCGTGGTAGGGGACCCAGGGGCCAGCATTGCCACATTGAGACCTACAGAGGGTGGGCTGCCAAAACCCAGTGAGCGTTAAAGCATGAGAGAGGAGCTGCAGATGTCAGTGACGGAAAAGGGATCCTGCCAGATCACGGCTAAAACCCCTGCCCTCTCGCCTCCTCTTGCCTTCTGGCATCCTGCTGGTTCCTCCCATTGGCAAAACCCATCCAGAAACTAGGGAGAACGCGAACCCAGAAGACACACTTCTTTGAATTCAGTCTCCTGGGCAGAGCAGGTGGCGAAGGACAGAAAGTGGATCTGGAGGACAAACCAAGATTATCCAACACAAGATCCAAGAGGTATTTCAGATTCAGCAAGTCAAGCCTGTTTATCATGCTCCTGTTTTATGCCTAGCTCGGTACTTAGCACTGCAGGAGGTATTTTTTATGGGGAAAGACAAATGGAATACTTTTCTTTCTAAAGCACTTTTCCATCCCTTGTTATTTGAGCCTCTCAAAAGGCCCGTGAGAAAGGAAAGGCAGGGATCACGGTCCCCACGTTACAGATCAAGAAAGGAAGACTCAAGTGGAGAAATGTCTCATCCAAGGTACCAGCACCAGTGATGATGGATCTCCAAGTCCCAATGCCCTCGTGACTATCCAATCTGACCTTCTTACTGATCAGACCACAGTGCAGAAACAGGTATCCCTCTGGCCACTCTGGGGATAAAGGAGCCACTTTGGAGAACGGACAGAATGCTTAAACATCTAATCGACTCGGGCCACTCTCTGCCCAGTGATGGTTAAAATGCTGATTGTAAAATGTATACCTGCCTACTTGACTCCCCTTCCTAAAACCCTGTAATGTATCCCCGTGACATATAAGGCCCTCTATGACTTGACATCTGTTCATGTCTCCAGACCCATCTCCCCCCGTGCTGTCTGGAAACCGGTTCGAAGCCGTCACTCGCTACTCCGAGTCGCTTATATCAAACACGCCTTTCCCTTCATTCACACGCTTTGTTACAGTCACCACTCCATAGACTCACAAAACACATGTGACTTCCTCTTCATCTCTTGATAGTAGCTGCCTTTTGAGGCAGTCGTATTTCATAAACCTTAGTTTTATTTGAGAGGAATTTCAAATGAGTGAATTTTCCAAATTTAAACATATAGAGAGAGCGTATGAATTGAATATCATAGGCTTTGCAAACTGAGGACATTAAACGTCACTTAAGTTCTGTTTGGTGACTGAGGGTCATCATTCATGACACCCTAACAGCCACTGAAATCAGCCACTCGAGCACACGGTCATCCATGCACAGATGCCAGAAGATGGCCATTTACTGGGTCTTCTCTGCTTCTTCCTGGTCATTCCCCGCCAGGGCCTCTGGATTTGGTGTGGCTTCCCTGAGCTGAAACTTGCACCCTCTTCCTCTTCACACTTTCCGTTTTCTGTGTCTAATCTGCTCTGTTGTAGGAAACCAGATTATCAAGTTAGAACTGTTTCTTAAGTAAGAAAAAATATGCTCTGCACCGAAGCCAGAAAGAGCATTGCTTTCCTGCGTGAGCTTTTTGACACTGCTTTTAACATCTCTGTCTTTTTTGCCCATTTCCTGGTTCTCAGATGTTTGTCACATAGCCAGCGTGGCCAGATAAGTGACCTCTGAATGAGGAAGGTCTGATCAATGTCCTAGTAAATGAGTAGGTGAGATCCCCTAGCTCTGGCTCATTACACCGTTCAGACTAATGTCACATCTGCTCCCACACCTCCGGGGCACTTTGCAGGTTATCCTCTCCTTTTCTGCCTTCTTAACAAAACTGAATTATGACAGAAGGCGAATATGTTATAAGAGGAGCCATCTTGTCATCCATCAAGAAGTAGCCCTTTTTAATTCGTGCCATCCCAGCCTCTGAGATTTGTCTGCGTTTACTCTCATTGACCAACCTGAAAAACACATCCTTTGGTTTGCATTGCTCTCAGGCCGGGGTGTTAATATGAGGAAGAATTAAAATGTGTTCTCCCTGGAAACAGCATAATTGGGCCTTTAGCAAAAATTATAAAGGGAGTATTTGGTGAAGAAAGAACCAAGAAAATCAAATTTTTTTCAACACTATGTGTTAGATTCTCATTTATCTTTCTAGTCTCAGCTTAAGCTTCACTCTGATCTCCCCCGAACCCCTTCTTCTCCCATCTATAATTAATTTTTCCTTCCAATTGCCCTGGCTGTTATCTGTAAAGCCAACAAAGCAATTGTGAGACTTCATTAAACTCATGTATTTACTACTCTGATTCCCCCACTGGGCTCTGAGACTCTTGACGATAAGAAACGAACCTTGTTCATCATCACATTCCTGGAACCAACACACTGACAACCTACAGAAGGTGTTCGATTCATGTTTAAAAGCTGGGATGGAGCGCGCTTTTATGAAAACTAAGCGCTCCCTTGTTTTATTATTTTTCCTTGGTCCAAGTCAGTCTAGGTGGGTTGGTCTCACACTTGCCTCACATCAGAGTTTGTGAGGACCTTGAGTTTGTGGCATTCAGGATTCAAGTAACTTGGGTTCAAAGATAGGGTCAGCATGCAACAGTTTTGCTTAAATCTTACTGTCTCATTTCATCTTTTGTAAAATACTGAGTGCGTTTCTTAAAATTGCTGGTATGTTTTTTTGCAAAAGAAGATTTGAGTGTCCTCAGGCAACAATCAAGGGCCTATAACTGATACTTCTCTTCACATGCCCCTTGAAGAAGCACTCCATGTCCCAAACTGGCCAATTGAAAGCATGTTTATCTTTGGACTCGTAATGCTACTTTCAGGATTTCTCTGAAGGATATAATCGGATAAGTGTGCATGGACATTCATCATAGAATTATATGTATATATTAACAAAAATCTAGAAACAGCTCAAAGAGCCAACAATAATCAAAGAATGTACGTTTCATCCATAAACTACTATACTAGGCAGCCATTCAAAATTTATTTTCAAGGAACATTTACTATCATGAGAAAAGGCTCAAGACATAATATTACATGGTCAACACACATACACACACGTACGTATATGTATAGCTGAGAAAACGCTGTATTTACATATGTATTTGAGAAGGCGCAATATATGTACTCACACAAAAATGCGCCCACACACAGCATTACCTCAATTCTAGATGGTAGCAATTAAGGACTCACCATCCATCTAACATCAAATTTGAGGGTTGATAAACACTAGAATATTAATAGTAATGTAATATTGGTTGTAAAACATGTCCCAGTTCAAGAGGCATTAAAATGTAAGGGAAAACCCATATCTGCTAGAAGAGAAGAAATAGAGCCACATGATTTCACATTTAGAAAAATAATATATTTAAGCATACATTAGTCAATGAGATAATGAAATATTTGAAAATGTTAATGATGGTAGTCTCTGGATCATTTCTATTATTTGACACTCTACAAAATTTTCTAAATAGATACTATCTCTTCCTTCAAGATGCTCAGAGTCTGGTAGAAGGAGACAGATGCCTAAAACGATGTTGGGAAGGATTACAAGTATGTGACAGTGTCTACAGAGTTCAAAGAGTTCACAGTGATAAATTCAATGGGAAACGGTGAGGTATCTAGGAAGGTTTTACCCAGAGGTAATGTTTGAGGTAAATCGTCAAAGCTGAGCAGAAGCAGATGGGCAGCCAGTGAAGGAAAGGCATTGTGAATGGAGAGAACCGCACAGATGAAGACGTGGCTTTTTCTGGCAATCAGAAATGCGCTGGGATTCGTTCACTGGCCACAGGAATACACATGTGAGGTGGTTTACTTTTGCAGGACTTTGAAAAATCTCCCCTCCCACGCAAAGATGTTTCAAGATGCCGCTGCCATGGGACCTAAAATTCACATACCTAAAACAGTTCACGAAATAAAGCACCTGCTCAAAAATTAAAAAAAAAAAAAAAACCGTGCAATAAATGAAGAAATGAGAAATGTAACTCAGGATTCAGCTCTTCCAGTCAACAATTGTCTTTATCCTCTTCCTCTATCCTTTGTTTTTAAGAAAATCTTTCCTTGGTAAGGTTATCATTGGTTCCTCTACTTCAGTGCCAAAGAGCTAGTCTTGAATGTCTAAGAGACTCTAGAAATTTTTTAAGAGCTAGGAAACAAAGAGCTGAATTTTTTATTTCATCTCTGCTGTTTACTAGCCTTGTAACCTCAGACAAATGGCTTGAATTCTTGGAATCTTGTGGGGGGAGAGTTCATCTGTAAAATAGAGATAATTATATCTTCCCTGACCTTACAGAATTGAGAGGCTCATAGTAGCTAGCAAGTGTTAAAGCCATTTGTGACATCTAAAACTCTATATGGCTACAAGAGATCATCAATTTATAAATCATGAGGAAAAACTAAAAAAGAATCAATAATTTACCCAAAGGCGTGGGAAATGACAAAATGAAATTCTTGATGCAAGTCCTCCTCTCTGTCCATAATAACAGACTCTCATCTGGAGTCCTTTGTTGGGATGGAAAGGAGGGGGAAAAGGGGGAAAGGTCCTACCCAGAGGAGGAGTTCTGCATCTCAAGGTTTATCTAATCTCATGACCTCACCTGTATCTACTCTCCTCTCCAGCTGACTTCTCAAAGAGCCATGCAACCAAATTGTCACAAAGCTGTGCGTAAGTGCCACGTCTTCTTCCAGGGTAATAGCAGCCAGACCCCTAAATGGGGAGAACAGCCAGACCAGGCTTGGGAAGCCAAAGCCAGGGCAGGTGCGCATGGCTCATCCACTTTCATTATGATTAACTCTTCCTTCACGGGCTGGGGCGTGAGCATTCATCTTGTTGAGTTCTTCAACTGCTAGTGCCCAGGACTTTCCTCAAGCAATATATCATGGCACTGGAGGCAGGAGGTGCAGACAAAAGTCATCGCTTGTGTTGATGTGATCTGAAGAGGATGATTAATGAGAGTCATGCATGGCCGCCCAGCTTCTAACTTACCTAAGCTCACTAAAGATGCTGGCTTCGCTGTTTTCATGAGCCATCTTTCCCAGCCCTCTCCCCACGGCTGCTGGCAATAACAGCTTCAGCTTTGGGAGTCTCGTTTTGAAAGGGAGGGAGGAAAAACATTTGTTGTGGTCAACAAGGTGACACCAGTGTCTCTGATGGGGCTTCTTGCTCGACTTTTCACTCTCTGACTACAGATGCTTTTGTTGAATTTGGAGTCTATTCCAAATGTTTTGGGACACCTCTAGGTGCTTGGGACACGTCGGTAAGAAAATGCACAAAATAATCCTTGCCCTGGTGAAGCTTACATTCTTAAAACAGAAGAGAGGTCTTTATAAGTAAATGGTGAAGTATGCTGGAAGGTGGTAAGTGCTATGGGGTGGGGGGGAGGGGAGAGAACTGGAGGTAGGTAATGGAGTGAGGAGTCAGTTGAGATTTTCATTAGAGAGTCAAATTAAGGCTTGTTGATAACGTTTGACCAAAACGTGAAAGAGATAAGGGGGTTAACCAAACAGACGTGTGAGGGAAGATAACTCCAAGGAGTGGGAACGACCACTGAAAAGTCCAAGATGGAGGCATTTCTGAATTTCTTGAAGAACAGCAATGAAGCTAGTATGGCCCTCAAGCATGCATGAGGGACAAAGTCGGAAAGGAAAGAGGGGCAGGGGCATGTAGAACCTTATAGGACACTATAGGGACACCCGCTTTTTCTCTGTATGAGATGAGGAGTCATTGATGGTTTCGATCTAATTTATGCTTTAAAAGAGTCGCCCTAGCTATCATTTGAAAACAGACCATAGATTGTCAAGGGAGAGGCAGGGAGACCACTCCGGAAGCTACGGCAATCATCCAGATGACAAATGATGGTGACTGAGACCTGAATGTTAGCAGTGGAGGGCTGAGAAATGCCCAGATCCTTGATATACCATATCTCATTGAATTTAAGATGCCACTTGGTAGGATTCATTTCTAATTTGGAGATATTAAAAGGTGGCATAATCCATCTTGGTGTCCAGGAAATAAGGTATTAAGGGTTTCTGACAGATTTGAAGTTGAGGTGGGAGATACAGAGGAGTCACGAGTGTCTCTGAGGTTTGCGACCTGAACAATGGGCAGGATGTCACTACCCTCAGCAGAGCTGAAGAAGGCCAGGGAAGAGCGGGTTGGGAGAGGTGGGTGAGGTACAGATCAGGAGGACAGTTTGGGATGTGTTCAGATGTCTATTGAAAATGCAAATGAGAATGCACTACGGATAGTTGAATATTCAAGTTCAGGAGAGAGGTTTAGACTAGATCTACAAATTTGAGAGGCAGAGGCTATCAACAATCATTGAAGCCAAAAGACTGAGAATGGGAAGGCACGTAGGCAGAGAAAGGAGGTCCCAAGTGTGAAGACCCTGACCTTCCAATGTAAGAGATCCAGGCAAGGGGAAAAAAAGAGAGACCAGGAAAGGAGACAGAGAGGTAACCAGCGAGATAAGATGAAATAACAGAAGTAGTTGGAACTTAAATGCTTCTAGAACAGACTCAACCAAAATGGCTCATGCATATGCTCGAATGACGACAAACGGTAAACAGCCAGAATGGGATCATGGTGGAAATGACTGCGGCAAAGAGATGGTAAAGAGTGAAAAGAATCAGAGCAGAGAAGAAAGGACAAGGAGGCCACATAAATTGTCACGCTACTTATTTAATGTATTTCTTCATCAGCCACCTTGTCCTGGGAAAGATTTAAGGTGGTTTGCGAAAACTAAGCCTATCGCGTTGAATATTCTTAACCTTGCGAAGCAATTTTACCTCCCGTTCTAATACTCTCCCCATCGCTTATTCAGCATGTACCGTGTCACATTCATTCACGGATTCATTCGTGCCACAACTACTTACAGGCGGCGGTGGGTCTAGACAGCTGACTTGGTTCCAGCCCTCTTATCCAGCTCGAAGCCAGTTCAGACACAAGACTAAGCATTCCACACACTAACTTCTCGGGCACCCTGTTTGTAAATCCACGAAACACAGAGGAGAAACCTAGAACACAGCAGCCACGGGCGGCCAGGCCAGCAGTCACCAAACCTCCCCTATGTCAGAGCCCACACTGCCGCAGAACTCACTTAACCTTCCCGAGAATCACCTGACAGTAACGGCAACCAGCACATGCGGTACCTTTCAGGTTTCAAATCACTTAGCATTAATGCAATGGGTAGGTGGTGAGCCAGAGGAGAGACCGTTTTATAAACTATATAAGTATCTAACCAATGTACTGTATATTTGAAACTAATACTAAAAATTTTTTTAAAAATCCATTTTCACATCTTGCATTTACGTTGAAGTGCGTAGCGGCGTTGGGAGGTGAGTGCAGTTGCCATCCCGGTGTTGGGTGAAGAAGCAAAGGCTCAAGGGAGGTGAAGGGCTTCCCAGGGGCATAGCCAGGAGCTGGCTCAGCTGGAACTCAAGCCCCAGTCTTCAGATGGTTTGCAGCCAGCGGCGGGTCACACACTTAGAGGAAGCTCCAAACAGATAAACAGCAAAGGGCCTGGCTCAAAACAAGAACAAGCAGGCAACTGAGGGGCCAGGAAACAGCTGGGAGGAGACAAGGCTCTGAGCAGGCGAGGAAGCGGGCGCTTGGGGACAGATATGGAGGGAGCAGGCATGTCCCAAAGGGGAGCCCAAACCATAGCCTGCTGTCAAGAGAGGAGCCAAGGAAACGTAACATCTCCGTGGCAGGCACAGCAGAGAGAGCCCAGCAGACCTAGTATTCAGAGAGCCAGTCATCCCAGTTTGCCGGGGACCGAGATGGTTGCCCAGCATTTGGGGCTTTCGATCTTAAACCAGAAAGTCCCAGGCAAGCCAGGTTGAGCTGGGCACCCTGGTCATAGCCCCAACGCTGACCCTTGGACATGCCGCCTCCCCTCTTCTGATCCTCCTCTCCACTAGAGTGGGAGTAGGAATGGGAGCCTGGCAGGTTCGTCATGAGCTTTAAGGGAAAGACGTGAAAAACCCGTAACATGCCATCTGGCACCGGGCAATGCATCCCGTTAATGGCGGCCGTTATTGGGCCAGCAATGCTCTGAGACTGAGATTTTCAGCCGTACCTTTCTCACCGTTCCTGAAGCTGAAATGCAGCCTTCAGAGTCCCCCCGGAGACGATGCTCCCAGGAGCCGGGTCTGGAGCCCGCTGTTACGGGTCCCCGTAAACATCGCGCTCTGGGAAGCCGAGGAGGCAGCACCTTACGAGGAGCGAGCAGAAACCCCAGCTGTGGGCTCTTTGGTCCTCCGACTGCTCCTGGAAATTTCTGTAACTTCCAAGATAAATCGCATCCTAGATAAACTTCATCACTAGAAAAGTTCATCACATCAGATCGATCCCGGGAACAACAAGGAGACCAACCAAGTCTTCCCCGTGACACCCCAAACGCCAGGCACACAGGGTGCCTACCCTGCCTCCGTCGGCCCCGCACTGCACCCCGTCCTCTTGCCCTCCGCGCACATCCCCCTGTAACACCGTGTGGCCGTTGTAGACAAAAAAATACTCGGGCCCTGCTCAGGAAACCATCCTCACTCCCCTTCCAGGCCCAAGTCCTTGCCTCGAAGCTCCGTGTTAACTGTAGGCCATTTGTTCCTCGGGCCTCAATTAGCGCCGTATTTATTGCATTGTAACGTAATCATTCCTCTATCTTCCTCCTTAGAAGGCAGGAGACCTCATCACGCTTCATCCATGGAGAGGGATAGAGTATAGAGGTTTAATAACCCACTGCCCAACTCATGGGTACAGGGTTTCTTACTGGGGTGATGAAAAATGTTCTCAAATTGACTGTCATGTTTGCATGTGAGTTATACTAAAAATCCCTGAACTGTATACTTCAAGTGGGCAAATGTCGAGTATGTGAATTATCTCTCAATTAAGCTGTTTTTAAAAAGTAAAAGCACAAGGACACGACAGCTTGCCTCTGAGTCTCGGCCTCACCACTTCCTGTGCGATTGGGAACAAGTCATATGATTTCCCTGTGCCTCAACTTTCTGTACCTCTAAGGTGGGTTCGTATACTACCTACCTCAAAGGGTTATGGGGGAATAAAATTGGCAGTTTGTGAACTTAGAGCAGTTCCTGGAACATACGAAGCGATATGTCAGGATAGTCATTTCTTTTTCACTTTTCGTTTTCCAAAGCATGATTAAGTGCCTGGCACGTAATAAGTGAACGATGAAGATTTATCAAATGTATAATGCACGAGCACCTAAGGACTCCCAATGGGGAACATTTTGGCCCACATGCCTTAATCAAGAGAAAGAAGCCTGGACCAAGGGGTCAAATGACTTGAGTTCAAGCTGTGATCAACCCCTTAGATCTGGATGACGTTGACCAGATCGCGTTCCCATTCGGCCTGAGATTCAGCTCCTTCCTCTGACAAAGGAAGCTGAGAATTCTCTATCTATCAACCTCAAACGGTTGTTGTTCGAGTTCATAAGTGTGTAAACGCCCTTTAAAACTGTAAAGAAATGTGCAAATTTAAGTCCCTCCCAGCAACCGGTTTTCCACGAAAAATGGCCCGGTTTTCTCTCTTATGCCAAAAGTCCCATTATATACACTCTCAGGCTCCCTTACACAGTCATCATTGCAGGACCTTGTGCCAAACGTCAGACGCAGGTGAGGGCTGGCCCCGGGGAGAAGCGAGAGTAACCGGGCTCGGAGCACCAGCGTGGTCCACTGTGCTGTGCCTTCGTTGGGCCCGGAGCGCCAAAGAAATGCTGCTCCTTTAAATCGTGCCCTTTCGTGTTTCACAAATGAGTAAAGTCGGAGGGCAGCTGTTGAGCTCAGCAGCGAGAACATTTGCAGGGCGGCGCTCCCAGCGCGGCCAGGGTGCGAGGAGGATGAGACTGGGTGGGCCCGGCGGGCGGCCTCGGAATCGCAATCCGAAAGCCTGCACTGCCATCTACCGACCGCCCCGGGCGTCGCCCTGGCAAAAAGCCACGACAGGACTCCAAGAGCAGTTAGTCTACCCCTCATCGCCCAAACGGGGAAACTGAGGCCCGGAGAGCTCAAGGGGCTCGCCCGAGGTCAGGTCTCTAGCCCGTGGCCGCCCACATCTCCTGGGTCCTGATGCTGGCTCCGCCCCGCCCCACACCGATTCCATCTGAACCCGTGCGCCATCCCGGGACCCGGGGGAGAGAAAACGTCTCTGCGAGGCGCCCCTTCCTCTCCACTTCCTGTTCCACCTTCTTCCTTTCCCACCAACAGCCCCAGACCGGATTGTCCTCGATATTTTCTTCCCCTTCTGGCACCCAGACGTCTCAGACTGTCCAGCGATCCCTTCCAGGGGGGAGACGTTGACCGATTCCCTCCAAGGTATTTGCTTGATGTTTTAAGAACACGGAGAACAGGGAAGATCCTGTTCGGGAGACACTCAACACCCCATGTTATAGATAAGGAACCCAAGGCTAGGGACATCGAAGATTTCGCTGGGGCAGTGGTGCCCCCCACCCACCCCGGATGCCTGCCATCAGCGTCACCCCGGGATCTTTTACAAACCCCAAAGCCCAGGCCACACCCAGACCTATTGAATCAGAATCTCTAGGGGTGGGGCACCGCGTCAGTCCACCCCCAGGTGACTCCAATGTACAAACAGGTTCAAGAGCCACTGACCTACATTCACCCCGGTAGTGGGTTAGACAGCTGAGCCCAGGCCTTCCGGCCGAGGCCAGAGAGTGATAGCGTTCCTGCATTTCAGCTGTTTGCACCGCACTGCGAAGATGCTCACCAGTGCCGCATTCTGACTCTATGATTAATAACATAAGTGACTCTTTTCTTTTGCTTAAATCGACGTATTTTGAAAAGAACGCCGTTACATTCACGAACGGAAAAACAATATTACTTGCCACAAATCGAAACTCAAGCATAAAAAGAAGTACGCTTAAATACAAAAATCAAAATAAAGGCGCACATCCGTGGACGAAATCAAGTTATCTCATTTCTAATTCAGGGGAGCCCTTGCTTGCCGAGAGGAAAGAAAGATGCCCCTCTCTGCTCCTCACAAGACTGAGAGAAACGGGACGAACGCACCCCTTTCGAGCAGGGAGTATGTGTGTTTTGTTGGCACCTCTACGTGTGTGTGTGCCATTTTCCGTCCCTTGTTGGTCGGTTTGCAACCCCACAACAGAGCTCGGGGCGTCAGTCCCATCAGGATCCTCTGTGTCGTAACCCAGGGACTGTGGGTTCTCTGCAAATTGCAACAGCATCCTGCCCGGGGCTTTGTCCAACAGCTGGGGCGCCCTCCCTCATTGCTAACAGCAACAGACATTCTTCTTGCATTGCTCCAGCCCCTTCTCCATTGGCTGGCCCACCTGTTGGAGTGGAACCGTCAGCTCTTTGTCCCCCAGCCTGCAGACCAACTCCACGACCCACATTTCCCGCAGGTGACTGTCATCATGCCGCTCGCTCAGGACACAGCTGTTTGGCAAAGGCGAACAGCAGATGTGGTGCCCAGGCCCCAACTGCACTTGGCAGCAGCGTCTGCAATCCCACTGACCCACGCGCAGCTGCGAGCGGCTGTCTTAACTGAACAGAAAGAGGGTTAATTCACAGTGAGAGGGGATGGTACAGTTTGTGTCTGTTTTGAAAACATTTGGGACTCCATCTTATTCAACGACCACCCGGAAGTAAACTGGTTATCCAACTTTTCCCCAATCAGATTCGTCACCTGCACTCCTTTGAAAGAAGAAATTTTTAAAAAAATGAATCGCCATATCAACAATGGTCGTTTTATAAATTTAAAGTAGAAAAGCAAAAAATAATAAACTAATTAATTAATTAATTAGGAAGCGAAAAGTACCTGTAGTACCCCCTGTATAGAAACACCGCCTTTAACCCACATGTGATACTCTTTTTCTGTTTATCATACACCTTATTTTGCACTTTTATACATAACTGAGTTTCCGCAAAACACACGACTTTGTATCATTTGTTTCCCATTGCAATATATTACAACCATCTTTGTAGCATTCAGTCTTCGTACATGACACCATTTGCGATGAATGCCAAATATCCTATTTACAAATGATTAAGACGAAAAAAGTATCCTAAACGTTAGGCCTCTGTATGGAGTATCCTAAACGTTAGGCCTCTGTCACCCATTTTAAAGATGTAAAAACAAAGGTAAGTGAGCAGCCTGTTAACGGTGGAGCAGAGATGCCCACCTGCCTGGTTGGAAGCTGAACATCCTCTCCCATACCCACGTCGCCTTTGCAGGCCC
Source organism: Rousettus aegyptiacus (assembly GCF_014176215.1). Classification (NCBI taxonomy): domain Eukaryota; kingdom Metazoa; phylum Chordata; class Mammalia; order Chiroptera; family Pteropodidae; genus Rousettus; species Rousettus aegyptiacus. The sequence goes on from NW_023416290.1 coordinate 54,340,843, forward strand.
GGTTCCAAAATTCGCCTTGGCAGTCTGTGTTTTTAACATATAGCACATTTCATTATAAAACTGGACTCCAAATGAAAACCTTAGAAGAGCCACCGAAGGTGACCGATGACCATTAGCCAAAAGAACGAGTTGGGTAGGATTTTGCCTCTGACAGAGACGAGCCACGTTTGGATCTGTTCGCTTGCTCTGTGGACAACCTTACATGTCAAGAGTAGGAAGAACTCTGGACAAGATATGGGAAGATCTGGGTTTTATTTTCACCTCCTCTATTCACCAGCCAAAAAGTCGCGGCCATGACACTCAATTTACCTGAGCCTCAGTTTCCTAGTCTATATGCTGGGATAACACAACCTGCCAACCTCAGAAGGTTCCAGACAACAAATGGAACAATGAAGCTCTGCACAAACAGAAGAAATCCTTACAAAGTCTTTTGCGGATCTATCAACGGTGAATTTATCTAACACTTGAAAATACATCAAAGGATTTTAAATAGGGAAGGAAACTCTATAACCAACTAATTTTATAAATAGGGAAACGGACTTCCTGAGAAGTTAGAAGGTTTGCTCAGAGTTTCACAGTGAGTTTGGAGCCCAGCTAGTGCTGGAAGCCAGTGTTGGGATTTGCAGGTCAATATTCCTTTTGGTAAGGTCACTTTTAGAACCGTGAGAGTTCCAAGCATGTCGGAAAAACGCGTCAAAGGCAAGGCAGTTCATTTCCATTTATTTTGGTTCAATAAAAGTAAAATTTTGCCACTTACAGTGATCTATCTCTTCAGTCATCGAGTTCCAGCTCTGATTTTTTTTTTTTCAACCTAAAACGAATGCTTTCAGCTTTGAAGGTTGTATATTCTTTACCTAACAGTTGCTGCCTAGAAAGAATAGAGAAATACATAAAGAAACTCGGGGCTTAAGTCTTCCACATGCTGAGAACTCTCTCAGCAGATACAGTGCTCTCCTGAGCCTGACCTGAAGTCATTTGGTCAATTGATCACATCCCAAGAATTTGGAGAGCTGCCAGGGCCGGGAGAATTAGTCACAGAGTGCTGCGGCCCATCACGTGAAAGTCACTTCCAGCTTGGAGCGGATTGCAAATTCCTGCCTCCTGAGTGGTGTTTCAGATGACTGGGAGCTGGCCTGTCTGTGGGTGCTCACCAGAGCCCCAGAAGGAAGTCAGGAGAAGTGCGGGCACGTTCCAACCCCCTGCCTGAGACCCACAACGGCAGAAAACCAGGACTTCCTGGCGCTCCACCAAGCCTTGCCTTGACTTTAGGCTTTCGACCAAAAATATCAAGGTTCGATTTGCCTTCATTTCGGAACACCGAAAGCATCTGTCATTCAACAGCACGAGGGCGCTTCTGCCCCACCCCGGAGACTTTCCAAACCCTCCACCTTGCATCAACGAGGATGAGAGAAGCAAGGGCATGTGATCGGAAATTCTGAACGCTTACTGTGCACCAAACACTGTGCTGAGCACTTCGCCTGACTTGACTCAGCTGATCCTCACACTCAACCTCGGGAGGGAGGTACCAGTGTCACTATGACAACCGAGGAACCTGGGGCTCAGAAGCTTAAGTTAAGTTGTACAAGGTCAACGACTGGTAAATGACGATGGAGGAACTTGACCCAGGTCCGTTGGATGCCAAAGTCCAAGCTCCAAATGAGCTGGACGGATGCGGGGCCTGTGGTCCCTCTACCGGACAGAAAGGCCTCCATCAAGGATGAGCATTAAGGCTTTTACAGCCTTAACTTTGAGAAAGCCTTCCTTACGTCAAAACATTTCAACGCCCTGAATTCCTGCCCCATTCCCCCACACCCCACAGTCCTCCTGGTTCCCAAATGCCCTTCTGAGAGGTCGGTCTCAGGGCCCATTCCCACGAAACAGATCTTCTGACATCACAAAGGGATTTTTGTCTAACTGCCACCCTTTTAATCGAGGTCTAAGCAGTGTTTCTTGCTCTAATCAAAGCAAAAGAGCATGATTGTCCTCACAGTGACAGGATGTGCTTCATCCGGTGGTATAAAACATGATTAAATTTTTTTCCTCAAACCCCAAGGCTGGAAGGGCCTTGGAAATTTTATCTTTTACTTCCTCCCACCTTCAGACAGATCCCCTCCCCCTTAAAAAAAAATCAACAAAACATGGAAACACACCCTGTGAGATCTAGGAGGGAGAATATCATTAACCCCGACTTACGCACTGGGGGGGGGGGGGGGGCGGGGCAGGCAGAGTGACTGACCTGAGCCCTTCAAGTGGGTTGTGGGTAAGGCAGAACCGGATCCCTCAGAGGATGCTCTACCGTCTCACGCAGCCCTTCTCCGTGGCGCCTACGCACTGTCGCTCACGATAAGCTGTGGCCACCGTGAAGGCGCATGAACACGTGAGCCCCGTATCTCCGCATAGGCGTTCCGTGTCATTCGTCCAACAGTCCCTGCTAAGTGCTACGGCTGTAGAGGCAGGTGGGTCGCTTCGTCACCCCCTCCCCCAGAAACTCAGGTCAAGGGCTCAAGGGCGCGGGATCTATAACCACTCTGGGAAACAGACGGGCGTTGAGCGCCCTCTGTGGGCAAAGCCGAGCTGTGCAAGCTGGATCGCCAAGGACTGTCTGCCTGGTCCCTTCGCTGACCTTGCCGGATGCTCTTCATTCCACGGAGCATAAAGCAGGCCTGATGGCGAGTGCCAGACCAGCTCTGCCACCCTCCAGCTGGGTAGCCACAGGCAACTGACCCTCACGGATTAAACTCCATTGGTCGTATCTACAGCCGGGTTAATAATACTGTATAGTGGATTGAAAGGTAGCGCCCCAAAAGATATGTCCACACTCCAATTTCCAGAACCTATCAATGGGACCTTATTTGAAAAAGGAGCCTTTACAGATGTAATTAAGTTTAAGAATCTTGAGATCGCCCCGGGTTATCCAGGTGGGCCCCAAACCCAGTGACAAGCGTCTTTGTAAGAGAAAGCTACAGGGAGATGAAGTCGAGAGAAAGGCAGAGGCAGAGACCAGGGCGATGCAGCCACAAGCCGAGGAGCACCCGGAGCGACCAGATGCTGCAGGAGGCAAGCGAGGGCTGTCCCCACCACCTTCGGGGAGAGCGAGGGCCCGCCGGTGCCACGAGTTCGGATCCTGGCCTCCAGGACTGTGAGAGAATTCATTTCCGGGGCATTTTCCAGCCGCTCGCTTTGCGGTCGTTTGAGACAGCAGCCCCAGGAAACTAACATGTTCCATTTCGTGGACTGTTACACGTGGAACCGACCCCCACGTGAGTACTTCGTGGTATGACTGGGTTCTCGCCCTGGCTGTGCTCCGAGCTGCCTGAAGGCCCTTCTCACTCCACCTGTCCCTTCTGGAGGACACTCACCTGACCAAACACCCAGAATAAAGGTTTTAACATTTCAACGTAGGGCCGTTTATTCTTTGGGGGGTACGCACTTACCTATTCCCAGCAGACGCTGTATTTTGGAAATGCCTTGTGTATGATTCCGCTACAGAAACGTGACAGCTACCCAACCAGTCCATGGCACGGCCCGTTCTGATCGGTGGTGACCGGGTCACCGTGAGTGAACTGTACCCCTCGTCCCTGTACACACAGCACTCCGCCTCCATTGCCAGGGGGGACCTAGAACAGCCGCCTGCGAGGACCCAGCCCGGGGCGTCAGGTCGCACTGTGCTTGGGGAGCCAGGTCTGCACGGCGTGCCTCAGGGAAGTCGTGACAGGAAAGAGCCGGAGCCCAGGACCCTGGAGGTCTGCCCTCCCCACGCAGAGCTGCCCTTTGAACTGTCTTATAAACTTGGGATGTGCATGTGATTCTTTTTTGGAGAGAAAAAATGGAAAGCATTCTGATGTGATTTAAAAAACAAACAAACTTTTATGCCACTGATAAGACACACTTTTTTTCTAGGCTGAAAATTGAGGGCCAAAGAGCTTAAGCGCCATGCCCAGAATCACTCAGTGACGGCCGGACAGCCAAGCGGGAACCCTGGACTCAAGTTCATCCAGGGCAGGTCTGCCGCAGCCCCCAACCGCGGTGCCGAGCCCGGAGTGCCGCCGTCATTCATCGGCCTGGGGCTTCCCCCTGCGTGCAGCGGCTCCCGCTCCTGTGAGGGGTCCACGTCCGGGATGGGGGCAGCCCCTTCTCCCGGTCTCCAGGCCACTGCCACCGGAGGTGGTGGCTCTGCCTGGGCAATCCACCTCCGTGTGGACCTTTCTCCCTCCTTGGAGCGGACACCCAGGCCTTGTCTCAGGTGAGGAAGCGGCCAGGGCCCCTTGAAGTGTGTCTCGGAGCACAGCTGCAAGGCACATGTTTTCACAGAGAAGACGACGGGGGCTGGGGGTGGGGGAAGCCAGCCAACGATCCCCCGAGCTGCTGTGAGAACCAGCCCTTATCTGCTGTGACCCAGCTCCAGACCCAGAGACTACCATCAGCCACACAACCGTTCAACAGGGAAAAGTCCAAAGCCAGGAAGGGCGAGTCTGCCACACGAAGGTAAAGATGCAACAAAACAGACATTTATGAGAGACTCAAGGCCTCAGAGCCCTGGTGGCTTCCTGAGTTTCCTCCACTGTGAAAGTCAAGGGTACAGGCAAAGGGAGGAGGGATCGACCCAGGCAGGTGAAGGACGTTTCTGAAATCAGAGGCAGGAAAGTCAATGGCGAACTCAAGCCATTAACGGGGCTGGATTTGGGAGGATGGAAGTTTCTGGAATGAGTAATCTTGAGTACTCACGATGCTAGGCAAAGTCCTAAAAACGTTACACGTGTCGCCTCACTGAACCTTTGCAATCGCCTGGCGAGGTATGGAGTATAAGCATTCCCAGTGTATGGCTAAGAACACAGAGGTACAGAGAGGTTGAGTGACTTGCCCAAGGTCACACAGCCGGTAAGTGGCAGAGGTAGGACTCGAACACGGTGTGGATTGAAAGTTCACGCTCTTAATCACCACAGGATATGTCAAAGTTCATTATGGACAAGCTGAAAAGACGGGATTCGTCATGCCCCTGCCTTGCACGTCAGGTCTTTGCACTCGATCCTTCTATTAGAAAAAAAGGAATTATAATGAAACAGCTGTCCTTATCAAAACAAAACAAAGCGAGAGCAGAGACACTCTCCACAAGAACGAAGTCCAGACAGCCCCCTTCCCGCCTTCGAGTCTTCTGCACCTTCTGCATCCACTGCGATCGCGCGATCATAGCCAAAGGACCTTTTTTTTAAGTTCAATTTACTGGAGTAACACTGGCTAACGAATTTCAGGCATGCGTTACAATTCGACGTCTGTATACGCCATTGCGTGCTCCCCACCGAAAGCCTGGTTCTCTTCCGGCACCATCTAGCTGACCTCCTTTCCCCAAGTTGCCCCCCCCCACCCCTCGGGCTGGGGGAAGAGGATGGATGGAAGGAGGAAAGAAAACCAAGCAGCTGCGAGAGCCAGAAACAAAAGACGAAGCTTAAATTCTCGGGGTAACTGGGAGCGCGGACGAAGACCCTAAGAACAGCGAGGACGGTGGAGGAGAAAGAGTCAGGCGGACTTGAGGAAGGTCGCCGCTCCCGGCTGCGGCTGAGCAGAACCGTCAGCGGGGCCGTGTCTGACCCACTGGACAGGCCAAGGGGCCCTCGCTGGAGGCATGAGGCGGAACGTCCGAGGCGGCCCCGTCCCCCAGGAAACCAGTCCAGGGCAGTCGGTGGCTGTGTTCATGCCCATCACCTCCTGCGCGCCTCTCCCAAAGGATTCACAAATCCAGGGGAAGGGCCGTCCAGCGACTCACTACCAGGAGCAGGACAGGACGCGAGGAGAGGGCCCAGGGCCTGGTCACTAGAGCCTCCAGAGCCCCCACGAAGGAATTCACGTGAGGTTCCCATTATGAGAATATTATTGGTGCTGCCCGCCCCACCCAAAAAAGAAAACTCCCAGCTGTGGCCTCATGGGAGTGCGCGGCAAAGGATGGGCATCGGTTTAAGGTGGATTCTTTTCCAGGTGTGCTCGGAGCTCCCTCCCGTCTGTCTGAGGAAGCCCTGACTGTTCCCTGGGACACAGTTCTTATTCCCCCGACATTATAGGTGAGGAATTTAGCTCTGGTGCAATTAAACACCTTCTCATGGCCACACAACTAGTTGGGAATAGGCTCCTGCTAGACCCTGCCCTCTCTTCTCTACTAGAACAGGAGGGCAGGTCTAGCATCACCACCTCACAGGTAAGGAGATCCAGGCCCTAAAATGCCAAGCAGGTAAACAGCAGAGTGAGGCCAACATCCTGGGCTCAGAAGCTCGAGCTCGGGTTAGCTTGGCCTCTTATTGTTTGTTTGAGTACATGAGGATTCTGCCCACGTTATATGACAAAGGGCAGGTCTTTCCACCTCGAGTCCCCAGAGTGCCCGGCACCATGTCTGGCTCCTGAAGACGCAAAGTGAGAGCTGCTAGCTTGTCGGATGAACTGACTGTTATACCTCACTCCTTTGGGGCCGGCATGTCACCTTGCCATGCCATCTTTCATGCCGCCTCCAGGGTGTGGTGGCTAAAGCATTCGTGTCCTTCTTCAACGAATGCAATTCTCTCCAGCCACTTGGCTGGCACCCCTGCCTTACGCTCTTACATGGTCCATTCCCTGAGGAGCTGTCCTGGCCATCTTAGAGTTCTTAATAAATGTTAATGTGCGAACACAAAAAGGGATGCATGCACGATGGATGGATGGACGGACGGATGGACGGATGGATGGATGGATGGATGGATCAATGAATAAATAAATATGTAGAAAGATGAGAAGAAAGGCAGACAAGAGTTAGGACACAGAGGTTCAGCGGTTGTACAGTGAGAAAACAATGGGTTTTGTGTCAGAGGCTCCACGTCCTACACCGAACTTTACTTCTCTTGCTGTGTGACCTCGGAGAAACTGCTTCCCCTCACTCGGCCTCCTTTAACTTGCGTTTGCAAAGAAGGGCTTAAAAAGACTAGAATTGCTGCAAGTCCCCAGTCCCCAGTTCTGTGAATGAAAAACCCACCCTTAGACAAAGTCAGTAACGGATGTTTTGTGCCTCCACCCTTGAAAACAGCGATTCTCCGCAAGCAGCCTCTTATCTGAGGCCACCCTTCTCTGCCTGGTCCCCACCAGGATCGTTGCTATCGGCTACGGGACCTCCTGGGGGTGTTTGTGAACAGAAGCCAGTGCCTTATCTGGTCACGCCCTCGCGCACCACCCTGCCCTTGGGAAATGCGAAAGGATTTGCAGAATAGAGGGCCTCTGCTGTTTTCCGTCCCTGGAATGGTTAGAAAGGCAGCCTTGGCCTTCTCAGAAAGATTGTGCAATCTCATGCTGCTATCAGGGCTGACACGGAGGCACCTCCTAGCCCTGGACCCTTCAGCTAAGTTCAACTTCAGGTCAAGTCAGGGGCCCACAGCAGCTCAGGGGCACAGGATCCACGAGGAAGAAATTCCAGGACGCTGCCAGAAGCTAACAACGGTTCCCAGCTGTTCCCGGCCGCCTCCTGCCATGGAAGTAATGTGGAGTGGGGGTCTCCACACTGCCACAGCAGGAGGAGGGGTCGACTGCTCCGCGGTGCCTCTAGGCCAGGGCGGAGGACAGGCCAGTGAGAGAAGACGTCTCTTTGTTGTTGGTGACCCCTGCACTTGTGCCCCAAGACCCTTGGCAGAGACCGCCCTCTCCCTGGACCCCTGGGGGTCCTTGACTTCAGCTATATTAATGCACTAACCTGGGAAATGACTTGGAAAAAAACCTCTACTTCCAGCTCGCCTCTGGCCAAGAGCCTTACTCTGCAATTCCTTCTAGAGTACACGCTGCGCAAGTCTCTGCTGGAGAGGTCGATCCAGACGGATCTCCCTTGCGTTGAATCAGAACAGCACATATCCTGGGTTTTTGCTTGGCACGTCCCGGCCGTCCTCACTTTTTGTTTGGCTAGCGCCTGCTCACCATTCAGGTCTCGTCGGCGACGTCCCCACCTCAGAGGTATCTTCCTTGCTACCTTCCACGGCCCAGCAAGTGCCCCTCCTCCCAGTACATTCATCCATTACCCCGGGTTTTCTTCCTTCTTGGAACTCGACATGTACCTGTGTGTGCGTGTGCATGTGTGCATGTGTGGGGGGATTACGTGCCTCGCCACGATCTCATGACAATCACAGCCATGCTGGTTTTGTTTTTTTTTTTAAGCGTCATCTGCCGAGAGCCCACACATTGCCTGGTACACAGTTAGAGACCAACGAATAGTTGTTGAAAAAAAAAAAATGAAAAGATTCATCAATGAATGAGTGAATGACTTATAGAAGAGCATTATCTTCAGAGTCCTAAAGAGAAAACTCTAGATTTATTAAGATGTATGAAGCCCTGAATCCGTGCTGTCTTAAGTGCTGGCTCTCACTTCCTTCCTGGCTCCAGGAATTTCAGAGGGTTTGTGATACAAAGCTCCTTTGAATGTGGGCCACAGTGGAAGCAGAGTATGATTAGCAAATGACTGCCTTAATGATGTCTGCCCCCCAAAGGAAAGGTACGTTCTGCCTTAGCAACGGCGCCCTCCAGAGCCTGGCTGGTGAGCACTCTGTGAGCAAAGCCCCCACACTGGCTTCACACAAGGTTTTGGAGTCACGCAAGACTGGCTCTGACACCAACGTGTTATATGGGGCAAGTTACTCAAAATCTTTTACCTTCACCCTCCTAACCTGAAAAATAGATTCTCATGATGGCTGTGAAGGCCGAACAAGATAAATCACAGGACAGTCTTGGTACTTAGGAAGCGATCATGCTATGGCAGCTCTGGCCACCATCCCCTATGGCTTTGAAACGCTGATTTTCCTCCCGTTTCCTAGTCCAAGACCGGTTGGGCCTTTGTCTCATTCTTCTTTTTTTCTGGCTGTTCCTCGGGTCACCTGGATGTCACCTGGAAGCCTCTGCATGCCAACCTGTGGATCCGAGAGTGAAACAGTCATATCTGCATCTTTGCTGCAGCCCATGCTGGCTACAGAGGAATGGACGGAAGACAGAAGGGAAGCTTCCCACCAAGAGCCTGGTCGAGTTTTCAAGGTGGACACAAGCGTGATAAGGGAAGGACCCAGATTAGGGCCAGAGATGTTCCGCAGGAGGGAATGGATCAAGGGACTCGCCTGAGACACAGCAGGCGGGGGCTGCCCCGTGATTTAGGTGAGAGGCAATGAAAAAAGCGCCTAACACTGTCTCTGAGGCCTCCAGGCTGGGAGGCCAGGTTCTCAGGGCCACCATTAACGGATATTTGGGGTGCAAGAGAGACACACCCATATCGGGAAGAGAAGATGAGTTTGGTTTGGACATGCAGTGTCGGGGTTATCCGTGGGACATCCGAGGGACATCCAAAATGGGTCCGCGTTGGAACCCAGCCATCTGCATTGGGGAGATGGCCGGGGGCCATTTGGTAGCAAGGTGATCAACAGAATCCACGGAAGTGGATGAGGTCACCCCCTGGATAGAGTCCCTGTTTACAAAAAAGAAAAAAAGCTGAAACACCCTCATTTCAGAGGCATTCAGAGACGGGGAAGCCAGGTAAGGCGAGCAGGGAGAAATGGGCAGAAAAGTAGAAGAATTAGGAAAGGCTGAGAGGGCTTGGTGAAGGGAAAAGAGGAGAGAAAACAGCTATACGGTAATTACACAAATTTATACATACGCTGAAATGCGTACAACCGTACAGCAAAATAAGTCGATTTTCCTATACGGATAGCTTGCAAAACGAAATCAATAAATGTAAAAAGTAAAGGTCACTTAGATCCTACCTACGACAGAAAAAAAAACCTTGGTTAACATTTCAGTGTATTTCCTTAAAGTCTTTTTCCCCCCTAAGGCACTTTCTAAAATGGCATTGTATGTGCAATTAACAAGTAGGAATGCAACGGGCCCCAATTTACAAAACGTCGCTTTGCATTCCCTGTGTTTGAGTAAAGAGGAGCCGGGAGACAGGGGCGGGGCCGAGGCGCCCTCGAATCCCGCAGAGGGAAAAGACAGAAGGAGCCTGAGACCAGGACCCGATTTCATTCGAAGTCATTGTAAATTCTACCTGAAGCTTAGAAGGATACATCTTTTTAGAAAGCTCTGTCCTCATTTCTCAAAGAAGGGAAAAAGCAGAGCGCTCATTTTTTTTTTTCTGCAGAGGGTTGGTGGCGGCGGAGCACCTCGCCGCCCAAAACGGCCCTCGCGCGTGGCACTGTCGCCATCTGCTGGGCGTGGGTGGCATCGCCGCAGACAAGCGAGCTTTTTAACGGCGCCCAGACCTAACCCGGGACCACCTCCACCGCGCCTTGCCCCAGGTAAATACTCTGCCACTCCCTTGGCCACATAGAATTACACATCAAATGTATTACCATTGAACGCGAAGAGGACTGAATGTGATTTAAACCTTTTGTGGCAAAAAGCCGAATTGGTACATGAGGGCTGCGGGCATGGAAACGAGGAGGCCAAGGCCCAGGCCCGGCCTCGCCACCCACGTGGGCTGAGACTCGGGTCCACCCAGCGAGACCACAGGCTCTGCCACCAAGCGAGTGGCATTGGGGTTCATAGCCCAGCAGTGTCCTTAATAGTAATTAAGTTGATGTTTGGCCTCCAGCTGCCTGTCTGTTCCCTTGAGTTCTAAATAAGTTCTAGACTTAGGGTAATAAAAGGGATAAATTGGCATCTTCAAACCTTGTATCTCCCCAGAGAGTGTGTGCACAGCCAGGCACTGTGGAAGATAAAGCTTCCTTCCAGACCCCCGGGCGAGGTGATTTCTGTTACTCTTTCTTATGACCCTATGACCTTCTGACCCCACACAGGAGGCCACCGATACTCCGACACTCGGGATGAAGCCCTGTGACGTTGCCACATTTAAGCCTTCGACCGCAGCTTGACGGCGAGACCGGTTTCATTCTCTCTTCACACGGGTCACCTACTGAGGGCCACAGAGATATATGAAGCGGGGGGACCCTCAAACAGAAAACGAGCTTAGAGCCCCAAAGTCCTGGGGCTGATTTCATCTAAGCACTGAGACTACTCTGATTCCAGGGCCCAGAGTGCAGCCACGTAAGCAGACGTGGGCCTAACAGATGCCTCCGGCGGGGGGAGAAATGGCATGGCCAGGCGGGGCAGGTGGAGCGGGCACAGGTGAGCGAGAAACGAGACTGAAGGACCCTCGCACGCCTCCCATGTGAAGGGCCAGGTCTCGAGACTGGCGTGCAGCAGGTCCACTCGTCACGACCTCAGTGTTCGGGGAACTTCGTAGGACATACGCCGCTAACCACAATACTCAGATGAGAGAAACTTTGGGTAAAAGAGAAAAGGTTTACGATCCTCCTGACCGAAGAGGGAAGCCAACGTGCCCGGCAGTTTCATCCTCGGATTGATCATCTCTCCACCTACTTCCCTTTCTCTTGCTAAATGATGCCACTCAGAACCGATAAGTCATGGCTTTGGGTATTTTTGTTAATACAGCATGTGTATTCAGTGTCTGCTGCGGTCGGGCACCATACGGACACAGGGGGGACATGACGGTCAGTACAACAGACTCGGGTTCGTCCTGCTGGAGCTCAAAGCCACGGCTCAGGTGGCTTCATGGTGACGGGGACCAGCTCTGGCATCAGACGGCCGGGCTCCCGTCTACCACCTCCGGCCCGAGTGACCAGGGCAGGTTCCTAGCTCCTCTGTGCTGCTGTCTTCCTCGCCTGGAACATGCAGATAGTAATAGTACTGACCTCGTAAGGCTGTTGGTATTAAGTAGAGAACAGCTTACACCTGTGCCAGACGAGGTGCGCACTTAACGTAACTAATCACCACCGTGCAGCGGCCCAAGGGCCTTCGCTCTCACGTGATAACTGGGCTGAACGGTGCAGGTTGTCGGTTTGATCAGGGAAGAGGTCACTGACCCAGAACATTCCTTGGATATTGTTGTAGGCAGAATGTCCCAAAGACGTCCACTCTGCAATCTGTTAGGCTGGGGCCTGAAAGTTTCTAAGGCAAGAGAGACTTTGTAACTAAATGAAGAGTCTGGAGAAAAAGAGATTATCCTGGATTATCCAGGTGGGCCCAGGGAGGGGGGAGGGTCAGAGTCAGCGATGGAGGAAGGGGGAGAAAGGATGTGAGCCCCTGGCCACGAGCCAAGGAATGTGGGCAGCCTCTAGAAACAGCAAGGAAGCTTCTAGAATGAGTGGAAGCCTGCTGACACCTTGATTTCAGCCACTTCAGACTCATTTCAGACTTCTGGCCTCCAGACCACAGAAGAATAAACTTTTGTTGCTGACTACTAAATTTGGGGGCAATTTTTCACGGTGACAATTGAAAACTAATACAGACTTGAATAAGAATGTGAGCTTATTTCCTTACCATGTGTCCCTTTTGAAAGACAGCCTAAGAGGTGTAAAGGAGGGCTGGCCTGGGGTTCGAATCCTGCCTCTTTACAAGGCTGTGTGTCTCTGGATACGGCACTTAACGTCTCTGAGCCTCATGGTTCCATCTCCAAAATAAACATAATCGTTTCAGAACTTAGCTGCAAAAGTACAGAGCTGGCACTCAACAGTAACACCACTCTTTCCACTAAATCTACAGTGCCCTCTCCCCGCCCCTGAAGAGCCGATTATTTGAAGTCTCCAGCTTTTCTGCACTTCGAGTAAAGGTGTCCACTTGTACACAGGCCACTGTCCATTTCTAAGTACTTGACTTCTCGCCGCTGTCACAGCTTGGGACTGACAACCGAGATACCCTATGTTTGCCGGAGATAACATTTTGGTTTCTGTTACCACAGCCTGCTGATAACACAAGGTCCGCCCGGCCGTGCGCCCCGACCCTCCTCGTGAGAGTCGGAGACCCCCTCCCTGGCTGAGCGTCTGTCCTCTGCTCTAGGCCACCTTGTCATCAGTACACACCCATTCGCCACCCTCTCGTCCTACCCTAGAATGTTAGAGAAATGGGGTAGAAGGTTCTGGACTGCTGCTAGTGCCCCCACCAGCAGTGCCTGGCGCAGGGCGGCGTGGGGCCCTGCGCTGGAGACTGTGGGTAGGCTGCGGGGTTTTTCCTGGGAGGGAGTTTTGGGAATGAGACGAAAACTGCATCCTCCGTTAATGCGATGACGTACTGGAATCACACGACACGCGGCGGCCAATCCCGGCAAACACACAGACGCTTCGCTCGTAGACAAGACGCGGTCTCCTCCCCACTTTGTCCCTGCTCCATCGCCGCCACGCTTCCAGCGGCAAAAGGGACTTCCACGAACTCTGGCGCCCATCCCAGCCGAAGCCCCGTCGAAGGACAGGACGGGAGGGAGGCGAAGACGGGGGTGCGGGAGCACCCTGGGCACATGGGGGAAAGATCGAAGGAGAGTCGTGGGGGAGGGACTCACCGAAGGACGTCCAGCTCGGACCGAGGACCGTCCCGCGGGCTCCCTCCACGCACCGGCCCCTGGCAGTGCGGTCGTTGTCCGGGCTCAGTGGGGCCTCTTCACAGATACTGTGTCTTTTTACAAGTAGAAGGCTTGTGGCAACCGGGCATCGAGCAAGGGCATCGGCTCCCTCGTTCCGGGTGAAGACGCTGCGAAGGTTGTTGAAATGACAACACAGGATTTGGAACCCCAGGCGAATCTAGCGAATAAAGCCGCGCAGGGTCCGAGCGCTGGCTCCAGTTTGGGAGGAAGTTCTCGCTGTGGGTCACGTGCTGTCAAACCGCACCACATGCTGCAGAGAAGTCGCCTGTGTAAAGGGAGGAGTGATCAAGGCGACGAACTTCACTGCCGTCGTCTAATTTTAAGAAATTGCCGCAGCCACTCCAGCCGTCAGCAGCCGCAGTCGGCACCTTCCACAATGAGCCGAGACCCTCCACCTGCAAAAGGATTATGATTCGCTGGAGGCTCAGAGGGTGGTTAGCATTTTTTTTAGCCATGAAGCATTTTTTTAATTAAGATATATACATTTTTAGACACAATGCTATGGCACACGTCATAGACGACAGTATACTGTAAACATAACTGTTGTGTGCGCTGGGAAACTCAACCTTTGGGTGACTCGCTTTATTGTAGTGGTCTGGGACTGAACCCCACAATATCTCTGGGGCGTGCCTGTCGTGACCTGCACCTCCATCGTTCCCAAGGTTACAGGCAGAGCTAAGACACCGCATACACACACCTCATGTCACTAACACTCGCGAGAACCCGCGGAGACGGTTCTTTCGTTCCCGTGATGTACATGAGCGACCGACACCCAGGGATCAACATGTCAAGGGAGCTGCTAGGCGAGCCCGGATCCAAGCCGCAGTAACCGGGGGCGCATGCTCTTTCCGGGGCCCGGCCGACCACCGCCGGTGGCCCTGGCCTCCCTTCCCCATCGCGGCATCCAGAGCCAAGAACATCTCCAGGGCCTCTTGCAACAAGGCCCCAAGTCCTGGGTGGTCCAGAAACCTTGAAGTGAGCATCAAGTCGTACCCCGGAACGAATGAAGAGCTGGGAGCGAGGAGTCCTTCCCACGCTGCAAACAGCTGGGCCCAGCTGAGCTTCAGGGCGGCGTCACCTCTCCACGCAGCATCCTTCTTCAGGGGGAGGCGTTTCCGCCGCACAGTCTGGGGGGGGGGGGGGGAGGGGCAGGCACGTTTGCAGAGAGCAGAGCTTCCGGTCGGTCGGCACCAGCGTGGGACGGGGCGGCAAGGACGCCAGCGGCTGCGGAGGGAGGTGGCCCTGAGCCGGGGGTTCTGCAGAAGTGCCCCAGCGCTCTGGGCACAGCAGGAAATCGGGGCGACAGGCCAACGGCCAGCGCCCTCCCCGGGAACACAGGCAGGAACGCAGGCCCGCAGAACCTCCTGGGCTGTCGGGGCTGCCGTCTCAGACAGAGAGCCGTGCGGGGTCGAAGCCCCTCCCCCACTCAAAGCGCTGCTTGCTCGCGTTCAAGTCCAGTCCTGTCCCGGGCCTTTTTGTTTAAATTGAAATGGACCACATGGCCCTGAAAAGACCTATTCTGAGCTGCTCCGCATCGGCCCACATCTGGTTCTAAGTCCTCGGTGCTCCCAAGAAGCGCTGATTTCATAGGTCCAGTCAAGAGGCGTGTTTAACAAGCATCCCCAGGTGACTCTTTACGTCAATGGTCCAGACTTTAAAGGCATCGCCCCTTCTCCAGGCCTCTGCCTCAAAGCCCTCCTTTCTCAGACCAGTGCTACCGTGTGGTGCCTGCGGCCCTGCTCTCAGAGCTCCTGGCCTCTGCCCCGACATCCGGGCCAGCTTCCAGCATCTTCCCTTTAACAGCCCAATGGTGTAGCCAGCAGGTACTGGTTCAGGTTTTGCCCTCATGAGGCACCTGACTGGGAAAACCTGCCTTGTGTTTCGCTGGCCCAGCTACACCTGCAGAAGGACCCTTCCCTTAAATCTGTCTTACCTGGTCGGTTCTTCTTTTCAGCTCCTGGACTCCAGCATTCCTTCCCCTCTCACTTGACTCAAATTTCTTCTCTGGGTGGGGTGCTTCTTCCTGAACCTACCCAGCCCCTCTCGATCCAGCTTTCACCCCAATGAGCTTCACAATCTGAGCTCACTTGTCGCCCACCAAGGAGCTGATGGCAGGGGAGACTCGCAGAGACCTCCAGGAGTTCTCAGGTGTCCCAGAATGACATAGTCAGGCAGGAAGGAGACACAGAGCAACTAAGTGTGTTCCAGAGTTTGTAAGGAAGCAGGCCATGTGGCAAGAGAAAATGAACAGGTGATCATGGAAGTCTGATAGGCAGCCCAAGTTGGCCCCCCAAAAGAAAGATGCTTGACATTCCTGGTCTTAGCTTAAAGCTGTATAAAACCATGGGCTTAGACCCGTGTTCATTTGAACATATATGTTCAATCGTTGTGACCAGTGGGGGAAATGAAGAAAGCTCTCTCGTTATTAATCTGTGTCTTTTTCTGCTGTAAAAGTTAGGTTTTAACACTCCAAGACGATGCAAAGTTTCTCTAATCCACTTCCCAGAGATGCTGAGAAAAAAAAAAATGCACCGAGATGGATTCGGTGGCAGGAAGGAGAGAGGTGAAGACCCAGAGCGTGAAATAGCGTCTCAGCGGCTGCATGACAGGCTTGGGATTTAAAGGGGAAGGAAGTTAAAGGAAGCAAGAAAGGCGACCTAGACATCTCTACCTGTCATCGCGGGTCCCTCTAAGAGATGGAGATGCAGTAGAATATGAGCGTGTTGTTGTTATTCGTTCGTGACGAGCCCAGAATAAGACCAGCACGGGAAAGAACTGCCCACCACCCCCACACACAAAGAAAACTGTCCTGCTCGGCCCTCTCCTGTTACACAGCCAGGAGACCGAGGTCCAGAGGAAAGCGACTGCCCAAAGATGTCAGCCGTTAGCTCAGAGCCAAGATGAGATCAGCTTCATCCTACGCCCCAGGCCTGCGCTGTCCACCGTGCCGCACTGCCCAGCCCCCAGCGTCTCCCCTTCCAGTCCCTGGTCCCTAATCCATCACGAGGCGGCAAGGGCAGCCTCGATGGGCACAGAAGTGCGGCACTTTGACCTGCAATAAATCTCTGCTGCTAATGGTCTTGCTGCTCGTGACCGACTGCAGACGGCTCTGTCCTCACTCAGTCGGGCAGTCAAACGGCGGAGGCCACTGCCTGTCCCGAGGGCCATGCAGGGAGTGGGAGAATGAGGGGAGCCGAGGGGAGTTGGGGCAGCGTCCCTTGCCTCCTTTTCCGCTTCTCTTCCTTCTCTCCTTCCCTCCTTCCTTTCTCACTCCTCCTGCCCCTTCCTTCCTTCTCCCCTAATTTTCATCCTTTATTTTCAAAGCACGTTTTCTTTAGCTGGATCCCAGCAATGGCCTCAGGAGAGAGACCTAGTGGTTGATATCATCCTCATTTTATAGGAGCAGAAAATGAGATGCAGAGTTGAGCGATGTGCCCCACATCACGGAAAGCGGCCAGGCTGAGTCGGAACAGGAATATAAATCTCTGGCTGTTGGTCCAGGACCCGTCACAGCCATCGCACTACTCTTCAGACCTTGGAGCGACAGCTCACTCTAAGGAAGCCCTCACGGGGGAAATCGCATTTGCTCAGAAAGGCCTGGACCATGCAGTAGATGCATTGGAGGGCATGATGGATCGCTGGACCCCAGGATCATAGTCCAAGAGAATGACGCCTTCACACGGGGAGATGAGCCGGGGCTGAGAAAGGCTTAGGGAACCCGATTCCCACAGGCCACCTCATCCTTCTTCAAGGGACGATGTTCTCAGGTGAAAGGGAGGGCCGAACCCCCCACCACTGTGACAGCAAACAGAACACTTGCTAAGTCCTGCTTCAAACACTACCCATGCACAATCTCGTCGGAACTTCACAGCCATTATAAAACACATGTACTTGATTGTCTCCAAGATGGGAGAGGAGGTTAAATGATCTGTCACATGTCACGCATGCAATTAGCATCCCGAAAATCTGGATCGCAGTTAATAAGCATAACCTCTTTGAAGCTAGAAAGGGAAAAATGGCCAAGACGACATCCCCATCCTCACCAGGACTCAGAGCCCCAGCAACTCCAGGCCTGGCCATACATGCTCGTTGGAGAGAAACGCCACAGGAACAGAAATGGGGGTACTGCGGGGACATGGGACCAGCTGGTCAGTGCTAGCGGTTGTCCTCCTGCGACATGGCCCGCTCCTGGCCTTAGTTCAAGCATCGCCAAATGGAGATTTGGGATAGCGTCCTCAACCAACAGACGACATGGCCGAAATTCCTCCCCCAGGGCACGGTCTTCTTCAGCTGTAGGACAACCGATGGCTGCCCCTCTGGCACACAGCCTGGACGCGGAAGCCCTGTCCAGCCCAGACGGCCGAGCGTCCTGGGCTTTGCGAGCCTCGGTTGCTGCACCAGAAGTAGGGGTGGGA
The DNA here is from genome assembly GCF_014176215.1 of Rousettus aegyptiacus. Lineage (NCBI taxonomy): Eukaryota > Metazoa > Chordata > Mammalia > Chiroptera > Pteropodidae > Rousettus > Rousettus aegyptiacus. The sequence continues at coordinate 54,358,666 of NW_023416290.1, forward strand.
ATCCTACTCCCTAGAGATGTGTAAAGAGGAAAGAAAGGGGGACGGAGAGAAGAAAGAGGCCCCTGCTGTCCTCGCTGCTCCCCCTACCGTCCCTGCTCACGACGCAGCCCCAAGCTCTGAACCCGAGAAGGCCGCCCACGAGCCTGAGGCCGCGCACGGGGCTTCTCTCTCCAGCTCTCACTGAACCCCACCTTCTAACATTCGGGAAAGACGCTTTTCGGTCCCACTCGTTGGAGCCATTGGTTGCATTCCGCTTACCGGATGCTACTGTGAAAAGGACGCGTTGGGCGAGACTCCGCACCCACGACACATCGGAGACACACGGCCGACTGAGTCGTGACGGTGCCCGGCTTCGACTTCGCCAGCGGTTCCCTCCCCAAGTTCCGAAGTCCTGGCCCGGCCTGCGAGGCTCGGCACTACCCCACTGTCCCTCATTCTCCAGTCTCTCCCCTCATCATCCTCCCCTCGGTGGATACTCCCCAGGCCCTCCCTGCTGCTTTTTTCCCAGTGTCTCCTCAAAAACGTCCCTCTCTGCTCCACGGCAGGGCTCCGCACGTGCGTCCTCTCGGCCTCGAATGCCTTTCCCCTCTTTCGGCGCAGTCAACCTCTGTCTCCTGAGAGCTCAGACTCCTCGTGCCATTCTTTGATCACTTAGCCAGGGAGGTCTCCCAGGGTTCCGTGACAGTAGAGTATATGTTTGTTCCCTGCTTTGGGTACCGGCACCTGGCATAGTAATTAATAAAGATTTTGCCAAATGAACGAATGCATGGATGATCAATGAAGTAAATACTTTTTTGTCATTCTCCCTTCTGCCTGTAATTATTCTTTTGCAAATGTAAATCACATCTCCCACTAAAGTGTAGGCAGGATAAGTGTTATAGATTTCTCTTGTTTCCAGCCAGTATTCAGTATAGTACAGCGTTTGTATGCAACACTTAAAAAATGTTTGACGGATGAATGAATGAATGAATGAATGAACGAATCGTTGCATGAATGAGCAACCAGGCGCTTAGCCAAAACCTGCCGGACTGAACCGAATCAAGCAGACCCGCGTGGGTAAAGGAAGTGCCACATCCGCGTGACAGCAAACATGTGTTCTGCATTTGTCAGCGGGGCTTTCTTGTGCTCGTCAGCCGTCGGCCCGCTAATGGGATCGTAAAGGAAAGGGGATCGGAGTCCTGGGCTTTCTCAGAGTCGTTGGCTCAAAGCCCTTTTAATGCGAGTTCCTGACTCGATTGGGTGTGGAGAGAAGAGAAAAGGTGATGAATGGCCCCAAGACGAGGGGACCCAGATACCTGGCTTTGTTCTTATCTCGGGAAGAACACAGCAGCCTGTCAGAGGCGGCAGCAGGCACGCTGAGCCACGATGAACTAAGAAGCCCAAGAATGTCCCTTGATAAATGGTTGCTGGATAAATGAATGAATGCTTCTGTTGCTTATTACGTTTTAAGCGAATAGGGTCAAAGGTCGGTATTAACCCAAGGCTCATGGGGTAAGATATTTTTTGTGACCTGGCAGGAATTATGACTGAGGGCGAGCTGGGCCAGCCAGTTCACACGGCTAATGAAGAGGGGGGTCACAGGTTTGAGGCCCCCTGGAGACTAGTTATCCGCAGGCAGAGGAAAAGTCTGCTTTGCTGCCGTACTGTGTGTGCTAACACTGGGAAGCCCTTTTGCACACATTCGCACAGGGCCTCTTATGGACGATGATGATGACAATGAAAGCTGGCATCTAGTGAGCGGTCACTACATGCCAGGCGCTGTGGCGCGGTCCTCGGCGGATTTTCTCACCAAGTCCTTACAGGCGGATGTGATGGTCCCACTTACCGGATGAGAAAGCCGAAGCGTAAAGAGGTCTAGACGCCCGCACGCTCGCTCTCATTCACGTCGTCCGGTTGGATCCTATGCAGCCCTGCGAGGCAGGTTTCATCCTCTGTCTTTCGCAGACGAGAAAACAGATGGAGGATGGGGTCCGCTGACTTACCCAAGGTCACCCCGCTGCAAAGTGGCGGAGCCTGGCCCGATACCAGTGTTCTCAACGCCTCGACTCCATCCTCCTCTCTGAGACACCAGAGACACCGTTTTTCTCTTGAGACGTAGATTGATAACGTGGTCTTTCCAGAGGAAAGGGGGCTGATTCAGAATCGGTGAAATCAAGGCACTTGCCTGTTGAAAAGAACCGCCACCTAAGAGATCACCCGAGCGGATGCCGCAGGCGTCAAGGCAGAGAGAGGGGTGGCAGTGCGCAGAGGAGGGAGAGCACCCCTTCGGGACGGGGGGGCCTCCGTGAAGCCCGCGTTCACCGTGTGCTGCGTGGCACAGGGAAGTGGCGTCTCCAGCCCCGGGCGGGTGCTGCTCCAGAGGCTGTGCGTGCACCTTCGAGGTGGGCGGCTGTCGTCCCGGCCCACACCGGAGCAAACTGGGCCACAAAGAGGTGAAGCAGCTTACCTGAGGGACCCGGGTAGAGAGTGACAGGGTGGGACTTCCACGTGCTCTGAACGCAGAATTAATAATAATCATATACTCATGGTCACGCGTGCCTCAGGCTTCGGGGCCTCCGGTGCATGGGAAGCGTCTGAGGCATATTGCTTCTTTAACACATGGCGCACCTTATCGTTCAATAAATTTCCCACCTCAGGAGGGCCGTTCTCGTTTTCCGGTCAGGGCTTAGGAATCTCCTGGTTAGCTATCGCTGGAAGACACACACAGGTGGTACGGGACCTTCTGCTATTTGAAGTTAGATGTTTTCCCCATGGACTGAGCTGCAAATCCTAGGGAGGCATCTAGCCCGGCAGGCTGCCTCTGGCTCCAGGCACACGCCCTAGCTTGGGGGTACCGCCAGCGACAGAAGACTGAGCGTGGCAACAAGGAATCAGAAGCGGCTTAGCCTTCAGAGCATGCGTGTGCTCTAGGAGGTCTGCCTCCAGCCGGCAAGACCTGAATCACTAAGGGGGTCTGACTACAGCAAGGCAGAGCTGGGGAGTATCTACGTTATGGGAACAAGGTCTTGGGCACAGAGAATACGGAAGGGATGGGTGGCTGGGATCAGGGTAGTTTTCATCCCAGGTACCAGACAACTAGGCGAAAGGTGGGGACTAGAGGAACAGCCCAAGTGGGGCCTGAAGTTTAGTCTCATTAGACTCATCCAGGGTCTCTTTAAAGCCTCCTGCTGAGGACAGGGGCATCCTGAGAACCCAGCATGGCGGGGAGGCTTAGACGAGGCTGAGAGGTTCGGGCTGGCAGCAGAAGGCGCTTACCAAGACCGCTGCTGGATGAGCAGCGATCAGGAGTATCAGGGTGGGATTCTCACACTCGGCGAGGGGTCTGCCACCCCGTGATTGCGACAGGCTGACTCGGCCATGCTCCCCCGCCCCGTCCTGGAGAGGCAGGAGGCACCTGAGCACTGCTCACATGAGAACACTCCAGTTCCAAACATGGACACAGTGCAAATCTCCAAAATCTGAACCTGGCAGAGATGTCCCGCAGAGCAATCTCCCTGCGAAGTCCACAGTCATCCTGAGATCTGCAACTGCACAGGCATGAGTCTATTCTCGACGGTGATGTGACAGCCACGGGGGTGGGGGTTGGGGGAGACAGGAGCCCCAAGAGTGACGCCAAGTCTCTCAAGGAGCAGGGATGAGATGGCCCCAGCCGTCAATGGAGCTCTGTGGCCTCAACGGAGAGAGAGGAACACCCTGTCTCAGGAATGCACCCTCCAGAGCGCCGAAGACAGCCACCCTTGGCCGTGATGAAACCCCAAACACTCTGGGTGTGGTGGTTCTTTTTTTTTTTTTTAAAGCATAGTCTACTGCCACTGAGGAGCCTTGGAAATGTGGAGAGCAGACCACCCAAGCCATTAAATGCCCAGACGGCTCGGGACAGAGACTAGAACAAGGAGCCAATGAGCTTGGGGAAGAGTGTCTCGAACAAATAAACATGCGGTGAAGGTATTTCCACAGCCAGTAAATACCGTCTTTCAGGAGGTTCAGAAAGAGACCGAACGGCCTCCCCCGCCGTCCCTCGATAAAAGAGTGACACTGTGTATCTGGCGAGCGAGCAGCCAGACACGGAGTCCAGATTTGCCAGCCGCCCTTTAATTTATAGGCCATAAAGGATGGAGCTCATGATCTATTGGCCCTGACTTGGGGAATTCATTCTGGCTAAGAGCACACACAGAGGCTGCTGATATAAGTAACGGCCTTGGGTGGAAAAAGCTAGACTCTCACTAAACGCTAAGTAAAGATGTTTGGAACAGACAGTTATATGACTAAGAGCTGGTTCCAAACACATCGCAGGAAGCGACTCACGCCGCCCGTCCCAGCGGAGGTCAGGCCGACGGGAGGAGGAGCCGGACGCCACGACGGGGAGCCTCGGGCGTCAGCAGCTGCTCCTCTGCACCTCTTTGCAAGGTGTCCTCTTGCCCCAGCTTTTGCCCCATCAATCTGCTCTCAGGTAAAGGTAGGTTCCACTCGTTCACATGAGCTGCCGGAGGAAAGCGCCACGAAGGCTCAGACCTCATCTGTCCCATGATCCCTGTCACCCCAGAGACAGTTCGGTGCCCATCATAAAACAGAGAGTAGGAAATCTTTGTTCAATGAATAAAGAGAAACAGTCCATTTCTACCATTCATTCATGCATCCACCCATTCACCCACCAACCCATCCATCCACCCACCCATCTATCTATCTGTCCATCCACACAGCCATCCATCCATCATTCCATCCAATCAACATTACCCAAAGGGCATGACTTGTTACAAAAGCAAAACATAGTTCATGCCCAGTGCTTGGCCAGCAAGATATATAACGTCTTATTATATGTATATATATATAAAAGTTATTTTATATATAGATTATCGTTGCCATCTATATATGGCAAGTGATAGTGATACTCCATTTATGGCTGTAACTAAATTCTTTTTTTATTTTTTTTTTCAAATTTCTTCATATAAAAGAAGGGACTCAACTTAACTAAACATATTCAATAAATAATAGCACAGGATTTAGAAGAATATGGTAAAAATCAGAAAGGCTGTTCGGGGATGAGCAAACCTTGAGAAACGCCACACTCAACAAACATGGATGAGAGATAGTTCAAGAGTTAGTAAGGTCCGAAGCAAAAGGCATCCATAAGGTAAATTGCATTTTTCCAAAATTCCTTGTTTGGTATTGAAATTTTCCATCCTTTTTCCTACTCATGTCGTTTATCGTTGGTATAACCCTATGATCTGTTGATTTTTTTTTAAGTTAGTCCACTGTTATGGACTGAACTGTGTTCCCCTCACCCCCACCAATATGCATATGTTGACGCCATAACAGCCAACACCTCAGAATAAAATTTATTTGGAGATAAAGCCTTTAAAAGCATTAGAATTAATTAAAATGAGTCTGTTAGTGTGGGACCTAATTCAATCTGACTTGTGTCCTTATAAGAAGACATTGTCCCATTGTTCCATTGTCTCATCTCTCTCTCTCTCTCTCTCTCTCTCTCTCTCTCTCTCTCTCTCTCTCTCTCCGCCCCCAAGAATAGCAAGAAGACAGCTGTCTGCAAACCAGAAGCTGCACATGCTGTCTGTCGCTCAAGATGCTAAACTTAGTTGCCTCCTGCTTCTCCCCTTCACCCAGATTTTTCTAATTTCAATTACTCTATTAAAAACTTGCTGCTGATCACCTGAATTTATTCCGCTATGGTAGCAAGAGCTCTTTGTTGTGAAAATGGCAGAAATCCCGAGTTAAACTGCTTCTAATAAAGAAGAAAACTTGTTGGCCAGAGGACGAAGGCTTCAGGCAAGCCCGGATCCAGGGTCTCGTAATTAGCAAATATCACTCTCCGTGTCTCTGCTTTAATTCTCAGAGTTGACCCTACTCTGAGTCATGCTCTCCTTGTGCAATGGCAAACGAGGCTTTGGACGTACCTCTTACCAACGGGCGGCCCCGCTGGTGACAGGGTTCCAGTGAGCGTTCGACACACCATCACTGCCCTTTGAGAACAATGCGCTATGTGTCTTCTCACTGACCACACCTGGTCCACTGACTCCAGCCCCAGAGTGGGGGTTAGATCGGCCCCACCTAAATCATAATGACTAGGAGTGTGGAGCAGGTTCCCCAGAGAAAACCTGAGGAGCCAATGCCCCAAAGTAGGGAAGATATCAGCAAGATAGATAGATGATAGATATAGATAGTTGATGATGATGTTGATGATGATGATGATGATGATAGATGATAGATAGATAGATAGATAGATAGATAGATAGATAGATAGATAGATAGATAATGATAGATAGGCAGAATAGACAGAGATAAAAACATCTGTCCAGTATGACTGTTAATTATATTTCTCGATTTCAATTTCACTCCATTCAATTAACTCTATTCTTTGTCAGTGAATTCATCTTAGAGGCACCTCGGATTATTTCTTTCCCTTGTTCACAAGACTCCCCGCTACAGGCCTGCAGTGTTTGGGCGGGGGGGTGGGGGGGCAGCGGGGCAGGGAGAAGGGATGGCAATTTGCAAGCACAGTGAGAAATTATAGAGCTTTCCTAGAATAAGAGGGAGGGACTTGGCGAAGTTCTCGTGGCAATTACTGTGAGTGACAAGAGAGTTGTCTTATCACTTGTCTTAGTTCCCGTAGCCCAGTTGGACCCCTTGGGCCAGTGAGGTTGGTAAACCAATTCGTTACCTGAGAATCCACACATCATGAAGGACATTCACAGCAAGCATCAGAAAGCGAGGACTTCGGTGGCTTTGGGATTCCTGCGTAGCTGCCAAAGTCCTCACCCACCTGTCAGAGTCCTAGTTCTTTCTTTCCCCAGCAGAGCTGCCCAGAGTTTTTCTCTCTTCTCCACTACGTTGTGAGCCCCACTGGAATGTAATACTATGAGGATGGGGTATATATGACTGTATTTATGTCTATATCCCAGTGCCTAGTGGAGTACCTGGCAACCCTTAATAAATATTGATTGATTGAATGAATGAAGGAGAGGGGCAAACATTAATATTATATTTTATTTTATTTTATTTTTTTTGCATTTCAACAGCACTTAACCCAGAACCTTGCATGTAGCGTGTGCTCTATAGGTGTTTACTGGATTTAACATCCTTCAGAACATTTAAGAAAGGATTCTAATCAGATTTTCCTGTTTTGGACTGACACAAATTTGGGAAGCAGCTGGATTTGAGTCATCTATGTGCCGATATCCCAAAAATTTATAGCTTCTAATCGTGAAACTACACAATGTTCACAGATGTGAGGGACTCACTCGCAAACGAGCCATGTTCTGATTTCTGTGTCATTCCCGTTTCTACGCAAGTGCCGCTGAAGCTAGTGTCAAGGACATTTGGAGAGAAATGTTACCCTTTCTTAGGTGTGAACCCTGTCATTCTCAGCAGTCTGTAAGGAGAAACGCGGGCCATGCGTGGGCATCCCTCCCCTGACCCTACGCACACGCCCCTTCTTCCAGGGTCCTCCCGCCTCCACGGGCACCTTCTGCACCACTAGGTGGCCCTGTGGGCTCAGCCTCAGGCAGTCGCTCTGCTGCTTGGGAAACCCAGGGAATTTTAATGCTATTGAGCAATTCTGCTCAAACAGCCCTGGTGCCAACTGAGCAAGGCTCTGGTTGCTAGGCAACCATAACGCAAGCAGAAGCATTTCCAAAATAAAAGGTGACCCAGAATACACTTGCATCAAGTACAATTGCGTTCTTAATTGGTAATTGCTCAGAGCACACCCTTACATTGGTGAGATGATCTACTTCTTGATTATTCTAGGAAATCGACGTCCAAACTTTTAAGGAAGCTGAAAGTCTTTTTTATTCTTTCCAGAGTCTCAAAGAAGAAACAAAGAGCATATTTCAATGCTGGGATTCCCAGCAAGTACTGTGTGCTTCATAAATATTTGTTGAATGAGTATGTGGGCGGAAGAATCTCCTTTTGCATACTGAGGGAATCAGGCCTTGGGAAAGAATATGAAAACATAGGTATACATCTATGTGGTGGTTTTAAAATAAGCCTACAATTCTGTGGTACTCCCCACTTCAAGAGCTAAAGCTTGAGTGGGGCTTAGTGACAACTTCTAACAAATACAATAGGGCAAAATTCACAGTGTGTGACTAGGTTATCAAAGGCACAGAAACTTTCTTCCGTCTCTCTATCTCTCTCTCTCTCTCTCTCTCTCTCTCTCTCTCTCTCACTCTCTCCCTCAACCCACTTCATCATGACTCTGGGGAAAATTACGCACCATGTCTTGAGGACACTCAAGCCCTCTATCGTGAGGCCCACGTGGTGAGGAACTGAGGCCTCCCGCCAACAGCCACGAGAGAGCACCACCCTCGAAACATTCTCTAGCTTCAGGTAAGCCTTGAGATGACTGTGACCTCTGCCATCATCGGACTGCAACCACACGAGAGACCCCCAGCCTGCGCCACCCAGCCGGGGCCACTCCCTAATTCCCGACCCACAGAGACAGGAGAATATGAATTAAATCTTTGCTATTTTAAGCCACTATGTTTTGTTATGCAATAGGTAATATCATCTTCTTCCATCTTTTTTGAGATGACAGCTGATGAAAATATAGACTCCAGGGTATCTCATTCACTCTTGTATCCCTAACACCTGGCATATTTCCTGCCCTCAGTGAACAATGGGTAACAGCTCATTTAATAAACAAGTTTGTCCCCAATCTTCTACAGACAGCTATACATACAGATTGACACCTAGAAACAGGAACAGAATTCATCAATTAAAAAAAGAGACTTTTTAACAAAGAACCATTAAACGGCATAATTTTTCCAAAGAGGAGCTATTAGAAATTATTCAAAAAAAGTGCAGTTAGAATTTGCATAATCGGCCTCCCTTACTGGGGTGGGAGGGAGCTACGTCTCCAGGGAGCGCGGGGCCTCGGCACATCCAGGGTCAAAACAGTGAACGAAGAGCCCGGCCTGGGAAGTCCAGGGACAGGGGGACCGAGGTCTCGGACCCCACTCGGGGATTTTCTCGAAGTCCTGATGCGAAGTCATCAAAGAAACTCACAGAGGCCAGCCGGGTGAGAGAACACTTCCCTACGCCTCTGACTTGAGCTGCCCCACTGCCTCTGCTCTGGGCAGACCTGGGGAACAGGTGGGGGCCGCACTCTCCTGCCCTCTGCTGGCCTGAGAAAAGCTGCAGAGGAGGGTTTGGCGCCAGTCACCCCCGCTGAGGTTCACACGCTCACTATGTCATCATCTCACGAGACTTCAGTTTCAGGGCAGGCGACAGTCCTGCCTAGAAATAAGATGACTAATGGCAGCAAATGCCCCTCTCGCTTCCTCTGTGACAATCAGGGCCCGGCATGTTCAAAGCAAGCCTTGCCTTCCATGCCAGCCTCACATGACGGCAGGTAGCTGTCTTCAAATGCAAAGACTCCCCGACTCTTGCTTTTCTTTATAACCGATCAGCGCGCTCCACCGCAGGCTGTCGAATACACAAGACACGTGGTATCTGAGTCCCACTTACCTACGGCCCCACTCCATCCAGAGGGGACATTTTAAAACATGCTCAATCGTCCAAGAATATCTAAAAGTTCAAAATAAAGATTTAAATGTCCCGGAGCGGCGAGCCACAGTTCTGTCCTCAGCCCCGGCCTCCGCGCCTCCCCGGGGCACGACGCCCGGCTCACGGCCTCGCAAACAAACGTCACCGTTGCCTGAGTTCAGCTCATTCGAGGACAGCTTGTGAGCGTCAGCTACATGTTAGGCGCTGGGATAGGTTCATATAGACATTATTTCATCTGATCCAACAACCGCCCAATAAAACGAGAGACATGAAGCTCGGAGAATGTGAATTGCCCACCAGAGGCTGCAAAGCTAGTGGACTGTCCAGCGCCAAACCCGGACTGCACAGCCCTCCTCACCGCCCGACCGCCATCGTCCTCTAGCCGAGGACGAGCTTCGTGCCCCCCGGCACGACGAGCCCCACCACTTCCGCCGGCCCTGCTTCCAGACGGGCTGCCTGAGGCTCCCATATTTCGAAAAAGTTTAGTTGCTTGGCTGGAATTATTTTGAAATCATATATCGCCGCTTATGGAAAGACATGTGAAACTCTTAACCTGCTTGTGCTTAGCGCGAGACAATCAGACTCATCACAGAATCCGTGATGATCTTGGCAGAAGCTGTGCACACTTTACCGAGTTACAGCCTCTCTGAGCCATTGGAAATAGCTCTTCGTGCCCCATAATTCAGGCCATACCTCCCCGAGATCTTTAAGGGACTCATTTAAGACAATCAATGTAGTACTGGAAAGGAAGGCTCTCTTTTGAGCATATAAAATGAAGTCAGGGTAAACCTCCTCTGCCATCGCCCCCATTTCTCCCAGCCTGTGTCATGTTAACACAACGGGGAGAAGCTAGAAGGGAGGGGAAGGAAGAAAGGGGGGCGCGGAGACAGGAGACCCGAGATGGGAAAGGGGAGAGAGACTGCCTGTCACTCAAAAGTCCCAGAGCAAATAAGTGTGCCTGGCATCACCGAGCTCCTGCCATTGGACAATGCTGCCACCTCCTGGCACCCGATGGAAATTCATGAGCAAATATCACCAGTCACTGTCATTCAATACATGAACCACGAGGATGCGATCCCCTATACCAATAGTTTAAATATCTATCTATTTATATATCTATCTAATCATATATTTATCTCTATAAAATCTATTATCTATTACCTACCTATCTATCTATCATCTATTTATTATCTGTCTATATCATCTATTACCTATCTATCTATCTATACTTAAGGTAAGCCTGGGTTCTATTTAAAACAGAACTAAATATATCCACTTTTTTATTTTTGAGTGCAGGTACCTCGTCAGGTTACAATCTCTTATTTATTTTATTTTTTTACGCCTACAGCACCTGGTCTTCCTAGATGGTCTCCCATCCAAGTACTAACCAGGCCTAGCCCTGCTCAGCTTCCAAGATCAGAGGAGATCGGGCTTGTTCAGGGCAGCATGGCCATAGACAATATATCCACTTTTCATGCTTCATCCTTTTAAAATATACCACCAAGTGCCTGGAATCTTAGAAAATTTTCTTCAGTGTTCCCCTTTTTTCTAGGTATGCCCCTTTTCCTATCCATTCCCCCACCCAGCAGCCAGATTCTCCTGCCATTTACATCACGGCAGGACCCTGAAGGCCTCACACTAAGAGAAGTAAGTCAGACAGAAAGATACATTTCATATATCACCAATACGTGAAATCTTAAACACACACACACACACACACACACACACAAACACACACACACAGACTCCTGGGTGCAGAGGGCAGCTCGGAGGTGGTGGGCAGCAGCAGCAGCAGAACAGGCTTCGGGGGGCTGCCTGGTGGGCTCAGGCCTCAGCCAGCTGCTGCAGCACCGACAGAGCCGCGTACAGGGCTGACAGGGGCTTCTTAGCTTCCAGGTCCCAGGTTGACCTGGGGCTGTTCGGCTCCATCGTCAGGCCACACTCTTCCAGCAGGCCATAGGTGATGGCCAAAGCCTCTCCCCGCAGGGGGGCGAGGAGCTCGGGCTTCATCGTGAAGGGGATGTTCCAGGGGTACTTGAAGTTGGGCTCCAGGATGCTCCTTACCTGGAAGAAACAGTGTCAGATGTGAAGGTCAGCCTTTGAGGTCATGAGCAGAGAACTTTCTGTCCCAATAGCCAGAGGTCATGCAGGGGAACTGAAGAGGACCAGGAGTCACGTCCTGGTCGCACTTTGTGACCAGCGTGATCATGGACACGTTGTTGGAAATCCTCGACTACTGGCTCTTCAGCTGCTTAATACTGGTACTAGTATTAACCCTGCAGAACAGTGGTGTTTGGAAGAGCATATGTGTATGCACACGTGTGCAACATGTGTGTGTGCATGTCTACACACATATATGTACTTACACATACATATGTAGAGAGAAAATGTTAACCATGTGAACAAAACAGGTATGACTCAGATTCCGTGAGCTCCCCAAATCTGTATCCAATATGGCTATTTTAGAACAGGTAGGCCCCCCTTCTTGCAGGAGTTGCCATGGAAACCTAGACCTTCCAGATGTAGACCCATGCCCACTGGGCCTGCTCCCCAGAGGGAGATGCAGCCAGATTTCCTGGTGGCCACACGGGGATCCCCCCTACTTCGTCTCCCCTCCCAGGTGTAGGCAGGGTCATCTCTCCTTTCTCAGAATCGTTCCCTCTCTGGTCCCCTCCCCCTCCTCCTGGGGACGCTGGGCCCTGGGGACTTCTCACCAGATCCCGCTGCTGCAGCAGGACCTTCTTCTCCATGGACCAGGCCAGCAGATCGTGCTGAAGGTCACTCAGCCCTGGAGATGAGGATAGTGGGAGAAAGAGAGTGATGAAGAGTCAGGTTTTCCTCTCCCCACTGGGAACTAGGACACATGGGAGAGGGCACTGGGAGGCAGAGGAACAAAACCCGTTACACCTGAAGGTCAAGTTCCTGCCCCTGAAAAGTCCTCCTGCTCTCGGGATGCATCCCAGGGTATGGTCTGGAAGGCGGGATTCTGAGGCTGGAGCCCGGAGTCACCCACCCTCCATGACACGTTCAGTAAACTCAGGCTGGTCTTTCTAGGCCTCAGGCTCCGTGTCACATGGCAAGTCAGTGACACTGAGCCCACCTGACCTTGGAGACAAATGTGACCTGAGGATGGAAAACCATACATTTGACGGTTTTGGAGAAGAGGCTTCTAATACTGTTTTTTTAGGGGGTGTGACACCCCTGTTCTTCCACACCACTCTTACTCACCATTTATGGCTTCAAGCAGGTAAAGGATGGAGTCCTCAGAGTTAAACCATTGATAACTGGAGCTCTCTCGCAGTGCATTTAAGATGACCCCACCAGGGCCATCCAAATGACCCAAGGGTTTCTGTTCAAGCTATAGGGGAAAGTTATTACTGACAATGATAGTGACAAGATCATATAATTTTCTCTATAAATTCTAGGGAAGAGCTCTAAATGCACCCACAGAGGATATGAACACCCTCCATCTGTGGGTACTACATTCCCTGGCCCTTGTCACTGGACATCGGGCCACAGTCCTCAATCTCAGACACCCTTCTCATTCCCCTGAGATTACCCCCATTATTTCTTCCTCCATATAACTTGGCAGCAGCTGTATCTCCAAAACATCCCCCATCCACAAGTGTGATCACCCTTAGGTGCCGTGGGACCCCCTCACCTTGTCCTCGAGGCCCTCCAGGGCCTCCCAGTCCCCAAGCATGGCCAGGATGCTGGAGAACACAACGGCCCCCATGTCCTCCAAGAGCTGGGCTTTCTTCACATACCAGGAAACTTCCTCTTGCAGGCGCCCAAAATCTGCCTCAGGCATTGACGCCCAGCAGGAAGTGGAGACAGTGTTAGGTCAGACATCCCCAGGCTAGTGAGTCCCTGTTCACCAAGGGACCATGAGTGAAACCACTCTGTCCCTTTTAGCTGTTGACCTGAGGCACCCTGGCAGGTGGCATGTTTGAGCTCTGGGGACAGAGCTGTCATACTAGGCTAAAAACATAAAAAATCTCAGACTAAAATGAGGTACACGGTGCTTGCGGGGAGGACAGCAGAGGGTTCTCGAAAGGGGACACAGGAAGAAGGAAATGACCGGGCTCTTATTTCTGGGACACGTGTGAAAGGATGTGGATTCCAGCACCGGACTCGACAATGAGGCTGTCGTGACAACTGTAAGAACGTAGGTGGGTAAAGCGTGGGTGGCCGGGAGTAGCCCGCACGAGCCACCCTTGCTGTCACGCAGTTGTGCCTTTATCTTCTAGGTCTTTCAAGAATTAACCAAGGAGAATTAACCAAGAACTGGGGACTCTCCCCTTCTCCTGGAGACCTGAGGCAGCCTTGAGGCCATCTGCTGAGTGAAAAGTCACCCGAATGGACGCGGCAGGGAGGCAGGCATTACTGTCTGGTTCTCTGCTGGACCTCCAGTGCTCAGAATGACACCTGCGGCCCAGTGAGGACTCAACAAACATTTGCCGCATGCATACATGAATGAATGAATGCATGAATGAATGAATAAATGAGGTCGACTAAAGTGTAAATTTGGAAGTAAAGCTTAGGTTTCTGAGTTTCCTGGAAACCTCCAATTTGGGTTCTGGGCTTGGCGGTGTCCTACCCAGTAGGCCCCAGGCTCCCTCTTAGCGAATACTCACCTAGCCAGCAGGATCTTTGTGCTCTTCCTAGAAAGAGAATGACAAGTGATCACGTCCCTTGCTCATCCCCCAAGTGTGCTTTAGAGACCCTTGGGAGGGTTCTGCCCTTTTACCACCTCCTCCGTCTTCCTTCGCTCCTTCCTGGCCCATCCCAATCCACCCCTCCACCTCCTCGGCCTTCTGTACCCTCCCCACTGCACAGAACCTGGGGCCAGGCCCCAGGGCCATGGCGGCAAAGGCAGAGGCTGTTTGCCTAGTTCACCAGGTGAGTACAGTTAGAGCCTCATCCCCCATCCCAGCCAACACAAAGGGAAACAAGTGATCACTCACAGTGACTCAGTCCCCTCTCTCTCAACACACACACCCTCCCAGCATGGTACTCAAAGGACTGAGGGGCGTTCTAAAGTCATCACTCACCTGAGAGTATCTGTATCTCACATTCCCCTGGAAAGAGAAACAGAAGTGACCACTCACAGTGACCAGGTCCCCACTTCCCCAATATACACCCTTCCGCCCTGGTACTCAAAGGAGAGAGGTGGGTTCTGAAGTGGCCACTCACCTGACTTTGGTTGTATTTCCCGTCCGCCTGGAAAGAGAGAGAAGTGACCACTCGCAGTGACTCAGTCCCCACTTCCCCAACACACACCCTCCCATCCTAGTAATCAAAGGAGAGAGGTGGGTTCTGAAGTCACTACTCACCTGTGAATGACTGCAACTGCAATCTGACTGGAAAGAGAAAGAAGTGATCACTCACACTGACTGGGTCCCCACTTCCCCAACACACACCCCCCCCCATCCCAGTAATCAAAGGAGAGAGGAGGGTTCCCTGTGGCGAGGGGCCAATGTCAGGGTCACAGCAGGGGACACACAGAAGCGATGGGGAGCTGGCTTGGGAGGAATTCCTTGTGGGTCTGTCAGGGCTGAGCCCCCAGCAAGGGGGTCAAGGGCTCAGCAGGGACCTAGGGCTAAGGGAGCCTGCCCAACTCACATTCCGGAAAGGTTTTCTGCTTCTCATTTGCGATGTGAAGAATTTCTGGATGGGAAGAAGCAAGGACAGGGGAAACAGGTTATCTCTGCTGGAGGTTCTCACGCCCCGCACCTGCGGCCCCCAGGCCAGCTGTGGCAGCTTTTCTCAGGGTGACCTGCGCACCCTTTGCCTCAGAATCACCTGGGAAGCGAGTTGAAAATCAGAATCCCAACCACACCACATATCTTCTAACTCAGCCTCCCTAAAAAGGAATCTAGAACCTGTGTTTTAAACAAGCACCTGGCGTGATCCTGATGCACCCTGTCAGAGACCTGCCTTCACTGGGGAAAGGAAATCCGCGTCCTCCCTCTTCCTGTACGATCACCTTCCTGCCACCCTTCTTCCACTCCCCTGGAGCCTCCCCACCCACTTGTCCACTCTCAGTCCTGCCATCTTCCCGGGTGACTTCACATTTAATGTAAGAAACGTGGGAAGGACTGAGACTTGCCTAACACCAACGATTAAGTGTCTGACAGGGGACAGGAGCCCATGAAGGACACAGAGTGGAAACTGCCATAAAAGGAGCCCCCACGGATCCTGGTGTCACAGGATCCGGGGAGAAGAAGCTCCATGGAGGGAGGGATCTAGTCCATGGTCGCTGGTGACAACACGGAGTGTATTCACTGGGGACACAGACCGCAGTGGGCTGAGGCGTGGATGCCAGGGAGAGAGTGAGCACCGAGGGTAAGAGATTCTCTAAGGAACCTGTCTGTGGGGGGAAAGTGGGAAGGAAGAGGGGACAAGTGGAGGGGGACACTTGGGTGAGGAGTTCGTGAGATGGCAGAGACCGGATCTTGCTGTCAGGTTGCAGGGAAGGGTCCAGGGGAACTGGAGAGGGTATAGACAAATTTGTGTTAGTCACTTGGCCAGACATTTAACTCCATCAGCTCTGGAGAGAAAGACTCATTTTCATTTCATAGGTCAGATGGGGGACAGAGGGCGTCTGATTTCCTCCAAAGTTACACAGCAAGGGCTCAGGCAAATTCTTGAACAGCTCTGCACATTATTTTATTCTCCAGTTTGTTATCAAGATTAATTGAGTTCAATAATGGAATGTTTACTGCACTGGGTCATTGTAAGTCACCCTGAGGCCAGAGCTGTACAAACCAATGAGCCCTCACTCGCCACCTCGTGGGCAGGACATGACTTGCAGACACTGTGGTGCGGTTAGCCTTCTGTTTGAATCTTACTTCATTTACTTCATGCACACTTCCCAACATTTAAAAAACATTTCTCAAGATGGAATTGAGCCACTGATCCCACACAGCTGGAGAATTCTGCTTCATTCTATCTATTACTACTGACAAGAGGTAATTCACAGCAGGGCCCTTCCTTGACAGGACATTAGCAAGGATTCTATAGTAAATATTGTACGTGTGTGTTTGTGTGTGTGTGTGTGTGTGAGAGAGAGAGAGAGAGAGAGAGAAAGAGAGAGAGAGAGAGATGTGTGAGAGGGCACCCCCTATCTCTGAGGAGATGGACCTCAGCCATATCAGGCTGACCTCTGCCTGGGACTCAACACTGGGGAAGGGAGAAGCCAGGGCCTCTGAGCTGTCTGTATCTGCAGGGCTCATTGTTCCATCCTGATGTACAGTTGCTCTTTGATGCAAATGATTCTCCCATGTGGAGTCAGAACCCCAAAGGCATGCTGGGAAACTGCACTTCGAGGCTTGTGAGCGGGCGAGGAATGTAGGTAAAATTCTGCATCGTGTTGTTGGGGCATGGCACCTGCACTTTTGTTTGTAGTTGTGTGGATGTCTTATGGGCTTTACGAGGGGTTATGGATAACCTTGGAGAGCTCTGTAGCTCCCCTAGCTAAGCTACTAAGAGAGATGATGGGACCTTGAATAGAGGGGGTTGGGATTAGAGCCATACTTGGTCCAGTGCTAGGGATCCCTCTTCGTGGGGCACTGTCCCTCTCCATGTACGAGACTGTCTCTGCAACTCCCCACAGCAACATTTCGGTCGGGCCATGCTTGCAGGTAGCTGTGGGTGGGTGGGTGTGTGTCCTCCAGACAGCTGAGAAATGATGCTTCTCCTCTCTCCAGACAGGCAGAGAAGACAAGGCTGCTGTCGATGGTCTTTTGCATCTCATTTCACTTCCGAGGAGAAGCAGACCCCTCCGCACCTGCCCCCCTCAGCCTCTGCTTACCCCAGCCTGTCTCCTTGAAAACCAGCTGCTTCATCTTGTAGGCCATCACCGTGCCCTGCGGCAGAGTCAGCTTTGTCGCTCTCACTTTGTGACCCTCTCCCACTCCTTCGCCCTGAGGAGACAAACCAGGGGACAGGCTCACATCTGCACATGATTTTAAAAGGCAAATGCACCTAGACAGCTCATGAGAAAAGGAATCAGCAGACCCCTGTCCTCGCCCTCTCTCCTCTTGATTTCCAGTCCCTGCTCTAATTTTCTTGTTTCATCCTGTATTTGCCTTCACATCCCTCAATTTAATGTCAACATTGCAATGATTTGATTTTTTTTCAGATTTAAGTACATCTAGTTATATTCTCTTTTGATGAGGAGGATTTTATTTTCTTATTCTTCATAAGAGCCAAACCAACTGTTAAAAAGAAAATAACCAATTCTAGTCTCTTCCAGCCTTTCATGCACAGAAAAGGAAGTATCCAACTCTAGCTTGCTCTAGCCATCCTCTCACACCCAAGGGAGGAGAGAGCCCTGAGAAGTTCTTGTCGCTGTTCACAGCCCAGGGGCACAGGCTCAGTAGAAACAAACAAGAGTTATTCATGGAACTATGGACTGTTCCCCTCTCCTCATACCTTACCACAGAATCACCAAAGACCGAGTTCCTTTTACCCAGTATATCATGTCTAACTTTCACAAAAATTACGAGGCATATTCAAAGGCAAAACAACACTTTGAAGAGATGGCAAGCTGACAATTAGACTCAGGTAGAACATGGATGTTGGAAGTATTAGAAAGGGAATTTAAACAACTGTGATTAATATACTGAGAGTTCTAATAGAAAACAAACAAAATGCAAAAGCATGTGGGTAATATAAGCAAAGAGATGGAAATTCTAAGAATAAGAAAGAAATGCTAGAAATCAAAAACACTATAACAGAAATAAAGAATGCCTTTGATTGAATCATTGGTAGACTGGACACAACTAAGAAAGAAAATAACTCTGCACTTGAACATATCTGAAACCTCAATACTGAAAAGCAACAAGAAAAAATCATTGACAAAATGGAACTTAATATCCAGGATCTGTGGAACAACTACAAAAGTTGTCACATACATGTAATGAGAATATAAAAAGGAAAATAAAGGAACAGAAGAAATATTTGAAGCACTAATGATTGAGAATTCCCTCCAAATTAATGTTGGACATCAAACCACAGATCCAGGAAGTTCAGAGAACTCCAGACAAAATTTAAAAACAAACAAACAAAACTTAAAATTATGAATTATATTAGTATGAATCAAAGATAAAGAAAAAATATTGGAAGAAAAATGGTAAAAACCTCTCGTCTATAGAGCGCAAATGTAAGCATTATAATCAACTCCTCAGAAACAGAAAAACAAGAAGAGATTGGAATTAAGTATATAGTGTTGAGAATGGAGAGGAAAAAAGCAACCTAGAATTATATACCCTATGAAAGTATCCTTTGAAAGTGAAAAATACTTACTCAAATAAACAGAAATTAAGGGAATTTGTTATCAGTAGACATGCTTGGCAAGAACTTTTAACTTTTAAAACCCCACAGTAAGAAATCAACTGAATTAAAAAAATAAGCAAAAGACCTTCATAGACACCTCACCAAAGAAGATATGCAAATGGCCAATAAGCATTTGAAAAGATGCTCCTTATTATATGGCATCAGAAAAATTCATATAAAAACAATAAGATTTTGCTACCTACTGATTAGAGTGGCCTAAATCCAGAAGTCTGACAACACCAAAGGCTGTCAGGGGTGCAGAACAACAGAAATCTTATCCATTGCAGGTGGGAATTCAAAGTGGTACAGCCACTTTGGAAGACAATCTGGTGGTTTCTTACAAAAGTAAGCATTTTCTCACCATATAATCCCTCCATCACATTCCTTGGGATTTACCCAAAGGACTTGAAAACTGATGTCCACACAGAAACCATCACATCTGTGTTCACAAGCAGTTTTATTCACGATTGTCCAAACTTGGAAGTAACCAAGACTTCCTTTAGCAGGCAAATGAATAAATAAACCGTGGTCCATCCGGACAATGGAAAATGATCCAGCACTAAAAAGAAACGCGCTTCCATAAAAAGATACGGAAGAAACTTAAATGCATATGACTATGTGCAAGAAGTCAGTCTGAAAAGAGTAACTACTATACGATTCCCCCTATATAACCTTCTGGAAAAGGCTAAGGTCGGGAGATAGTAAAGAGATCAGTGGTTGCCAGGGGTTGGGAAGAGAAAGGGGTGAGTAGGCAGAGCACAGGGGAATTTTAGGGCAACAAAACTATTCTGTATAATATGCTAACAATGGATACGTGTCTTATAGGTCTATCCAACCTTATAGAATATATAACACGAAGAGTGAACCTTGATGTAAACTACAGACTTTGGGTGATAATAATCTGTTAATGCACGTTCATCAGTTGTAACAAAAAAAATTAAATTTTTACTATTATATTTTTAATTATTAAGAGCTATGAAAGCTTTTTTAGAGCATTATTCTTTCTTGGATTCAAAATATTATCATGTCGAGTACTACTTTCCTCTCCGAGTTGTCTTTGATTTTTCTGGTTTTCCTAATTTCAATGTGGGGCTTTTGTGTGTGGACATTTAAGATTTTCCTCAAGACTTTATGGGTTTTATTGGCAAGTGAGGCATTACAAAGCCAAAAGAAGTTTAGTAGGGTATGTAGCACGGGGGTTTCACTTCTGAGTGATTGGGCAGGGATCAAACTTTTTCTCTGGGATCCCCAACTGTTGGGATTTTTTTTATTCCAGAATTGTTAGTTTTCCCAGGGAATAATCCTTCAAAAGCCTGGGTTGTATGGATAAAGTTTTGAAAGACGTAGAGGCAGGATGACCAGAGCTGAGTGGAGAAAGAGGACTGGCTCAGTTTCCCTACTCAGAAAAAGGGCTTTCACTTAGTTTTCCTTTTCCATCCTGGTCTCTTACCTTACCCTACCACACACTTCCCTGCCACCGCCGTGGCTGTAAGTCGAAGAGCTCAGCTTGTTTAAACTCGCAAGTCTTCTATAAGGTGGGTGAGGGTAGTTGCCAGGCTAATCAGAGGTGGGAAAGAGATCTGGGACTCAAAGTGTTCCTTATATAGGTTTTTAACCAATTGCAGATGCCACTTGTACCCCCTCTTCGGTGGCAGTTGGTGCCTGTACTTCCTGAGCCTTTTAGAAGTTCTTCTTTCTAGGCTACCTTCCCTGGTATCACTGGGGCTCTGCTATTCCTACATTCTCGGGGCTGTTACCATGGTATCTTCTTAATAGACTTTTCTAAATTTTGATATTTGTCTGCTGTCTTTTTCACGGTTTTTCTTTGGGGGGAGGGGCTTTATGAATTTGTACCTCGTTCAACAAGACTATGACAATAAGTTATTTGAGGATACAAGGGACGCTCCCCACCATCTGGCTGTAAAAATGAGATAAATTTTAGTTATACAAAAGAATAAACATATTTGAATTTTTTAAACTTTTTTGTTATTATGTAGCTCTTTCATTTAATGTTTATTATGCTAGAAAATAAAAAAAATAGTGTCTTAACCATTTTTTAGGTGTACAGTACAGTATTGTTTTTGCTTTCATTTGTTTCAAGAAATTTTCTGATTTCCCTTGTGATAATGTCTTAGGCTCACTGACAGTATATTGTTTAATATCCATGTACTTTTGAATTTTTAGTGTTTCTTTAATCTCTAATTTAATTCCATTGTGGTTGGAAATGATATCTAGTATTACTTCAGTCTTCTTAAAATTGTCAAGACTGATATGGTGGCCTCACACGTGAAAATCCTGGAGAATGTTCCATGAGTGTATGAGTAGAATGTGCATTCTGCTTTGAAGTTATGTGCTATATGCGCCTGTTACAGAATATAGTCCAATTAGTCTGCATCGTGTCAATCAAGTCCTCCCTTTCTTTATTATCGATCTTTTTCCTGATTGACAAAAACAAAATTGATGCAGCCATGAACCAGGGATGATACGCAAACTACTTAATGACATCACAGCCAACATGTGGAGCCATCCGGGCTGTGCGCAACTCTGACAGGGACACTGGACACACAGCTGAGCTATTGTCCTACATGAAATGACACAGGACTGTTTTCCTCCTCTTCTCAGAAAGCCCAGTTCACCAATCCAAGCAAATGGAAACCCAAAGCTGAATATCAATACATCCCCCCAACTAGAGCGATGTTCTACTTGATTCAAATTTGTCCACTGGACTTGGACTCTAATGACCTGGGTGGCACCCAGCATCCTCCAGGATAAAATCACAAAATCACAGGATAGTTCACAATTCATCTTCTTACCTTTCATTTCTAAATCTCCTAAGTGAGGACAAATTACACATAAAATGTATAATATGTATAAAACATATTATGCCACACACCAATATTTAATATATGAATTAACTTCTATAATTAAAAGTATTATCATTGATTATTGTGAGCGATTGAGTTATAGAAATCATATGTGCTTGAGGGTATTTAAATCTCACTCCTGAAATCAATCCTGCTCTGGAAATCACAGCATTTAGGGGACTTTAACTGCCAAAGCTTGTTGTTAGTGGTCCCTCACTTCCTCCAGCATAAAACTGGATGTGTATGTGGTACGGCAGCCACCCCTTCAGATTTGTTGGCCAGAATCCATCACTTACTCAAAGCAAAATGTAATACCATGTAATTAAACCTATTTCCTATTTTATCAGTACTGAATAATCCCATATATTGAAGCACCATAAATGAGAATATTAAAATATGGCTCAGGTCAGGAGTCAGGATTCACTGGCACAAAATAATAACCCCAACCTTCTAATTTCCGGAAACAGGTACCAAATGGGGGATCCAGAATTCCCTGGCTAGTGAGGCTGAGCTGGCTGCGCTCTTGGTCACCCCATCTCATACCTTGACAAAAGTATTCATAGGGATGGAAAACTTGGCCAAAATATTCATACTCCTGACGTCATGCAGCACAGGACTGTTGAGCAGCTCCACGGTCTCTGTCACAACGTACAGGTTAATGGATCTCTCCCGGCACTGCCTCAGAAACGCTGGCTCGGGGTCTAGCACTTTCCTGTAAGAGAGGAGAAAGGTCAGCATGGGAAGCCGTTCCTTCTAGGGTTACTCAGGGTTGATCCCCTCCTCAGGTCCCAGAAGGACTACAGGGAATTTGGATTTTGATAGGTGTTCCCTCCACCCATAGAAAGATATTGGCTCATGGGTTAAGCTACTGAGGAAAGCAAACATTTTCTCTGGGAAGCAGGGTGTGCTCTCCTGCGTTTTCTGATGGGAGTGTGGGAAGGAGAACTTGCATGCCATATTGTGGAAGGCACCTGAACTTTCCGAAGGTCTATTGGTCTGGATTTTCAGTATGAGCGCCTCTCGCCAGAGAGGCTAGAAGTGGACCGATCCCAACAGTGGTCTTAGGAAGCCCTGTCATCAAAGCTGGAGAAACCCGTGTCCATCCTTGTCTGGAAACACAACCAGGGTGAAATAAGGAGCAAAATGACACACTATGAAGACACAGGGAGGGTTCTGGATTTTCCATGGCTAGTACCTGGGGGTATTTATGGATCAATCACCCTGGGGAGGTGGGTTAGAAGGTTTGACTTGAAGATGTAGGTTTGAGCAGAGGAAGGGAGAGGTTTGAGGTACTGGAGACACATTTTCATCTCCATTTCAGTTCTGAGACTCAACTCTGCTTCTACTTAAGGCCACACTGGGGTTGGAGCACTGGATACTACCCCGGGGGAATCCTGAGAGGTCCTTAACCTGCTCGTCAGTGGAGAAGGTCACTGAGCATCCAGTGTGGGGTTCCCATCACCCTAGGGGTGGGATTCAAACCTTTACTGTCATCTGACAGTTACTTACCTCCAAGCCTCGTTTTCACCCCAATTGGCTAGACTCCCTCCCGCCTCACTGATCCTGAAAACGCCACAGTCTGGCCCGCAGCCTTGAAACCTCTCATTAGACCACTGTCCTCCTGCTTTTTGCTTCTTTTATTCTCAGGTCTGAGCTACATAGATTCCCCTCCTCCCAGACCCTCTCCACCAACTCCTGAGATGCCCTCCAGAGCTTCGGCCTCAGTGGGTAACTACCTTTCCCTGAAACACACCTTCATTTATTAAAAGGATCTAATGGCCTTTCTTTTCACATTTAAAGTTTTGATCTCAGGCTTCTTCTTCTTCTTGGCGCTAGATAATAAAATGTATTCCCTGAAACTGGAGATTCTTTAACTGCTAAAAGAAATTTCTAAGACAAAATTTTTTCTTTCCCTATAGCTATAGAAACACAAATACTCTTTTACACCTTAAACGATCTTCACAAATGTTAGTTTCAATGAGTCTTACTAATGTGGGGAGGAGGCAAGAGAATTTAAAAGGTTAATCAAGCCACATTCAGAGACTGCAAACTGCCAGCCAGCCCTGCAGCCAGGCCAGGAGGACCCCTGCAGAACAGAGGAAGATTTCTGCTGGGGTTGTCCCCGACCTGCAAGGGGGAAACAGGAACCAGCAGGGTCATTCCCTCTGCCTAAAACCATGGGGAACCTATGGATGAAAGGCTGGGAACTGCCACAGGCCTTTCACTCTACATATTCTTACCTTTCCAGGTACAGAGTCTTCCCCTCCTCACTGTCCATATCAAAGGAAATGAGTTAACAAAGTCTTTTAAACTATAAATCCCAGAAGTGGAAGAACCCACACCAACCGAATTCCCCGAACACTCAGGGTCCCTTTCACTGTCTCTCCGTATCCTTTACTCTGTCCCTGTCACTGTTCCTCTCACACTCTGCCTCTGAGAGGAGACCACACTCTGTCTGCCCAGTGTGACTCCCTTTCTAATAAACTTTCCTTCGATTCTACCTTTGGTGAGTGTGTTGAATTCTTTCCACCTTCTCTGCCAAAGGACCCTCTTCTCTCGGCGTGGGTCTTGGTTTCCCCTCACCAGCTCGGGGAAACCTGCCTTGTCCCGCATCATTATGGGACACCAGGTATAGAGAAGTTTGCCCTGCCCTGTTAGAGTAGCCTTTAGTCCCTAAATAGTCTGTGATTTTAACTAGTTGCTTATTTTAATAATTATTTCCATTGATAAAAATACTATGTAAATCGGTGTCTATTTCTAAAAGGTATAAAGAACTAAAGAAACTTTTGTTCAACTCTTATGATGTAGGCCATAATTCATTTGCAAAAAGTACTTACCAAACTTTTTTTTTTTTAAGTACACACAGTTAAGTCTTTTTCCTCTCCTCTTTTCTTTGGAAAAAGGCCCACACCCTCAGATCCAGATAATTACCTTGAAACTAGTGACTCAGGTGTTCTGGCTATTGATAAGAGTCATCTACCCATGTTAGCTGGAAAGAGTGTCAGGCCAGACAGGGCACTTAGAGCCCACAGGGGAGGGGACTTTAGGCCAAAGGTCTCTATTGTCTTTAAGAAGGTCTGTTTTTTGGTACTTGATTGCTAGGCAAATCAATAATATAAAATTAATAGGTACATGATTTAAACAACAAGTTTGTATCTCCTTTTTTTCTTTTCTAGGGACAGAGGCGGCATTTTGGTGGGAGGCTCAAGACCCAGTTCTGAGACAGAGAGGGAAAGAGCTCCATGAAACCCTGATAGGCTGGGACTAGGATCCTTCGACCAGACCCTACCTCTCTCATGGCCTCACCATTTTTGAAGTTCTGTCCAGGTTTCGTATGGTGTGGTGACAATCTGGTACTGGAAGGAGGATCCTTGAAACTCCATCACCTCTCCTGAGATGGACACGTCCACCCCGGCCTTCAGACTCGCGCCAGCCTTATGCTTCTGGATCACTGTGTCACTGAGTTGGAACGGCACTCTCACAGCAGTGTCTGGGAGCAGATAGGTGGCCGAGGTTTTAGCCAAGAATTCACTCTAGAACAGCTGGGAGATGGGACGGGCGCGGGATGGCTTCTTCCCAGGTTCTCCCAAATCCCCTCAGTTAACTCGCTCAGTTGGGAAACTGACTCATTCCTTCATATTTTAAGTGGAAATTACTGCTGAGGGCAAATGTTTGAATCCACTCATGGGCTGGATAATAGGGATAATGCCCTCACCCTGAGAAATAATGATGTCACTTGTCCAAGGATCCAGGAGACCCACGACATCCTGATTCTGGACACCGTAACAGCCCTAGGAGGCAGCTCGCTGAAGCAGAAACTGTTTGGGATTAGGAACGAGACAGACTTGAGTCTGATGACAAGTTCTACCAGTTCCTAGGTATATAACTTTGGACAAATTATTTTATAAGCTTTAATTTACTGCTATATCAAATGGGAATTATAGTCTTGACTCAAGAGGTTGCTGTAAGTATTCAATGAACCAATGTATGCCTGGGTTAATCATTAGTAAGAATTAGTCGGTTCTCATCTAGCCTGAGCTCCTTGCCCTTTGACCTTCAGATCTGCCCGTGAGGGAGTCTCGGCATTTCTTCCACGCTGCACCACTCCCAACTGCACCCTTGCTTTCCAGTCTTTGCCTCCCGTGGCCCTGGCTGACAATACCTGGGACTGAAGAACTTGATTCGAGGATGTTCATGAGGGACACTTCATGCGGAACGTCAGATTCCAGAAACAGAAACCGAGACTTCTTCTCTAATATAGAAAACCGGCGTATTTTGTTGGCACGTGAGAAGCATCTGACAGGCCTCAATTCCTCGTCTCCAATCGTTTTGACCAAAGCCATGCTAGTTTTACCAAAGATGAGGGACATGTTTCTAGGAACAGATAAAAGGAGAACACACATCAGTTGGGTTTTATAGATGAGGTCAAGTGGGCTTTTATTTTATTTTTTATTTTTTTATAATGGTGACATTGGTTAACGAAATCCAGTAAGTTTCAGGTGTACAATTTGCCAACAAGGCATAATAAGTGGATTTTTATGTGTCATTCAGAAAGAGTTGACAGGGACTTGAGGACTTCACAGAGTTCATCTTTGTCGTATCTACACAATGAAGTCGCATGTGTGTGCAAATGGTCCCATGCTAGTAGCGGGAATGGGCCCTAAATCTTCCTTAAATAACAGTAAGAGAGGAGAAAAGGCATTAGAAAAATGCAAAGGAAAGGGCTTGCAGAAATGACCGACTCGGCTGTTATATACTAATCACACACTATAAATTTATTTTTTTTTTTAACGCCTACAGCACCTGGTCTTCCTAGGTGGTCTTTCCTCCAAGCACTAACCAGACCCATTTTGAGGGTGGCATTGCCATAGACCAATAGATTTTTAAATGACCTTCTAGAAACAGTAGGATGCTCTTTAGCGACAAGACACCTAAACTGCAAGTCCCTGCCAGGTCAGGGGGACCGATGAGCACTTCCTTCATTTGTTGGAAATGATGAAGAGGTGATGAATTCCCTTCCAAAAATAAGCATGTGCACTTTCTTATGCCGCTACAGTTAAGATAAAGCTGGCCCAATTGGATGCCTTTTAATCACTTCTTAGAGGACTGCTTTTCCATACGTGTGTGAATTGCCTGTGTGCAGTGTTACAAAGCCTGTGCCTTTTCAGATTCTCTATGCTCTTGCTGTGACTGAAATAGAACAAAAGTGGGGACTTCACAAAAATGCGCATAAAATAGTTCCATGAAAAAGCCCCAGAAGCCTGCATTGTTGGGCTAAGTGCACCGCGATTCACTAGAAAATTACAAAGGGCATCATTTCTCCTGTGTGTCAGAAGCCTTCCATCTATTGGTGGTCATCAATTTGAACGACATTTTCATGCTGCTTTTAAAAACAAAAATAATACGGTGATGTTCATTCTGAACACCGCCATTCAACAATTTTCTATAGGATCTGTGCATCCCAGTGACAGAAGGAAAGAAAGGAGAAGTACAAAACTTGGAAGGAAAGAACATCAGAACTGTTATTATTTACAGATGATATATTGATCTATGAGACAAGGGAATCAACAAATTATCACAACAGTTAGAATTCAGCAAGGCTGCTAGACAGAAGATCAATGTCAAACATCAACTGTGCTCCCGAATATCAGCGATCAACAACAGAGAATGTAACTGAGGAAGAAAATGAACTAACTAGATTTGTGATGCAGACAGACCCCTCAGTCTTAAAAGGAGCAACGGTGGGTGAGTGTGGGTCAGTTATGCGGCCATTTGTGGTTTCCAGTGAGGGATAACAGCAGATTACACATTGGAACAATGAGTGAGGAGATGCTTAAAGTCAGCAAGAGCCAGTGATGGCTTTTATGGGGGAAGAGGAAGAAGGAGAAGGAGAAAAAATTTTCTGGGTTCCTGGCTTGGGTAACTGGATGGACGGTCACACCACTTCCTTGCGTAAGGGAACACTGAAAGGAGACCTGTTTGAAGAGGAAGGAAGTGAATTCAGATTTGAACGTGCTGAGTTTGAGATCCAAAATATTAAAAGTTATCTGCGTCAGCATTCAGACAACGGCCCTGGAGATAAAAATTTGAGCTATCTGTGTGTATGAGGAAGCTAAAATCTGGGCTAGCTGAAGTCATGAACTTGACTCTTTAATAGCTGGGTCGAAGAACTTGTTAACAGCATTTTACGGGCCAGATTGAATGAGAGCAATTTTTTTTTTTTACAATTTAATCTGAATTATTACGTTAAAAAGTATTTTGGAAAGACATTCATTTTTGGTTTTATTTTTATCTTTTTTATTTTTAATTAGTTGGTATACATTATATTAGTTTCAGGTGTACACCACAGTGATTAAGTAGTTATATAATTTATGATGTGATCACCCCTATAATCTAATACCATACATAGCTGTTTTGATATTGACTATATTCCCTATGCTATAATTCATGTTTGCTTAGATATATTTAAAACTCAGTGATATCATTTATATCAACTCATATAGCATTTTATTTTTTATTTTTAAAAATATGTTTGATGTTTAATTTATACACATTTAATTGGTACTGATAATAATTATTATTATCATTATTATTATTATCGTTATTTTATTATGCTGACATTGGTTAACAAAATCCAGTAAATTTCAGATGTACACTTTAGCGGTAAGGCGTATATACATATTACATTGTGTGTTCGCTGCCCGTAGTTAGATTTCTGTCACCACATAATTAACCCCTTTTACCCCATCCTCCTCCCCCCTCTGCCCTTCCCCCTACCCTCTGGTAACCAGTAGTCTATTGTCTATGTCCATGAGTTGAATGATAGCAATTTGTTTAAATTGCTCTCTTCTGGATAAATAGGAAGAGGACTTCTATATGGAATTCTAGTGTGGGCCATGGCCAAGATCAGCAGGCAACAGAGAATAGTGGAAACAAATTAAGATAATCTCTAAGACTGGGCTTGGATAAAGATGTATCAAATGCACCCCTGTGTTCACTGAAGCTTTATATGTGAAATCTAAAAAAATAAAAAAATAAATGAATGAATTGACAAAATGAAGCTGAACCAGACCCACAGATAAAGAGAACAAGATCGTTGTTGGGGGGCCGGGGAATGAGAGGGGAAAAAAGGTGTATCGAAGATTCATCCTTAGCCGCCCATGCTTGCATGTCGTGGTTATCAGGAGTTCCCCTTTATCAAGGAGAACTCTAGGAAAAAGTGCTGCCTTTTTTTTGTGTATGTGTGCGTGGGGTGGGGTTGCGGGTGGTCAAATTAAAAAACAAACAAACGAAAAGCCTCTTCTCTTTCACAAACCCGTTCTGAACATTTCTGTCTCTGGTACAGTATCTCCTCTTCTCATTCATCCCCTGATCCCCAGTCGGAACTTACCAGATTGTTGTTCTGACTTAAAGACAAAGGCTCCTTCTGGTCGATCTTCAGACCGCCTGATGTCAAGCTGAGTTTGTCAGACAAAATCCAGAAAAGAGGTAAATGTGACTCTGCCTGCTGTGTTTTGTTTCTACCAACAGGTCTGTGGCTCAATTTCCAGTGCAATACCCCGGAAAAATAACCATATGAGAGGCCTCTCGTCTCTTCCAGGAGACCAGCCGAGGAGCTGAGTTCTGGATCACAAAATCTCGGCTCTCGTGTCCTTCTAAAAGTCTATAGAACAGAATCAGGCAGCAACGGCTGTCCCAGAGCAGAGCAGAGAGAGTTCTCCAGGAGCAGTATCTGTTTCTGACACAGAGAGAACTGGCTGAACAAGTCTTTGACTCACTAATTCATTCATTCATGAGTTACTGTTCAAACAAATTATTTGGCTCAGATTTGGTCTTAACCACACCTGATACATCAAATGTAAACAGGAATCAGCAAGAAAGATAAAAATGAGCTTCTGGACAAAGGGCAAGTACAGTGCCAGGCCCTGGGTAGAGCTTCTATCAGATAGGAATCAATATTTTTAACACCTCTCGTGTGTCGAGGACTGCATATGTTATGGAATCCAATCTTAGAACGATCTCGTTTGCACGATTTATAAAAAGGGGGATTTTTTTAAAGGACAGACAATCTGCTCCAATCCAATTCTCTTTCCCATTACTACTGCGATGACACCTGTACCGTACAGAATTAAGCAAAATGCCTGTGGGAGGGGAACTATGCAAGATCTTTTTTTTTTTTTTTTGTAATGTCCTAAATCCGATGCTCAAAACAACAGCCGAGATATTCCACAACGCATTTATTCACTTCTTTCTTCCTTTCGAAATTCATGAAAGCCATCCTCATATTCTTCAGCTGGGGAACCTGGCTCACAGCAGTGCTTTCTGGGTTACCACCGCCAGATCCAAAGATGTCCCAACTCTAAGTTTTACTTTAATTTGTATTGTAAAAATGATAGACTTGAAATGTAAAATCTTTTATTTGCATGTAGCCTTTTTCCACATGCCAACTTTCTGAGGGTCCTTCCCTGCTGTTGGACATTCTAGAAGTCAAAGAAAAGTACCTTCGCTGTTTGGGATAAGTTACATTGAAACCCAAGGGTTTTTGGTTTGTTTTGTTTTGGGGGAGGTGTTTAGGATTTTTTTTTTTTTTTTAATAGGCTTAGAACTGATGAAAGGTTTAGAACCAAGATCGCCACCATCAATAACTGACGTATTGGAAACAGCACCCGCATGTCGTCCGCCCGGCTGCCACGGCTCCAGTCCCGGAGGACATCACTTGAGGGTCGTCTTATTTTGCACACGTCACAGGGAGGTTCTGAGTCACTTGCATTAGTGGCCAAGAGTAAGTGATGTCGATTTACTTAAGATCTCATGGGGAAACAGAAGTGGTGTTGGCCACGGCACAACACACGTTATTTTCTTGAGAATTCTCCGTTAGCTATCTTCTCAGGTTGCCTTGCTCACACCTGCGCAGGTAGATCTCTTCTCGCAGGCCCCGCCCACACCTTGACTCACTCCTACTTCTCCGTCCCTCCTTTGCAGTTCCTCCTCCCCCCACCACATCTTACCTTTGTGCCATGTTACTTCTTGGTCTCTGCTCTCCCCACACTCTCTCCCCTCCGCCCTTCTCATACAGAATAACTCGAGCTTCGCAGAGCTCTCCCTCACGGAGCCGGCCAATCAGCCGGCTACCGTTTCCAGGTCCTGGGTCCACATTTTCTGCACATTGTCTCGATTCTAGTCCTGCAGATATAAAGCTTAGTAAGATGGGGCCTCCAATTCCACCAACCTAGCTGTGCTGTGCAGAGACCAATGACACATTTAAAAATGAAAACCACGCTTGCCCTGACAAGTATACTAAGAGGACAGTGACAAATGCATCTATCATTTCTTCCCTGGAACTTTCTAAGCCAGCTTCCCTTCATTTGTCATGACTCGTGGGCCCTCCTTCTCACCTTTCTTCGTCAACATCTATCCTGCTTAACTGCCCTTGCTTAGCTGGCTCCCTAACAGGCGACCCACTTCAGAGTCATCTCCCTGATGGATTCATAGCAAGTTGCTGATTCGTTCAGAGTGTCAGAGACTTAAGAAGCCCCGGGGACCACCCGGTCCTACCACTGACCTGGTCATAGCGCTCTTTGTAGATATTGGCTCTGTCTTCGGCACAGACCAGGACCTGGTCGCTTCTCATCACTTCCGGCGCCAGCACCCGGCCCTACCCACCATCACCTCTCATCTAGCGAGACTCCCCACGTCTGCCCTCACTGCCTCACTGTGTCTACATTTCCACAGCAAACACGGGCATCTTTTCAAAGGATGCCTCGGATATCTCACTGCTGACCTTATACGTCTCCGGTGGCTGCTAATCCCACTTCAAAGTAATAACGATCATAACAATTACCAACAACGTCTGCACCAACTTGCCCTCATTTTCCGATGATTCCTGACTCGTTCTGCCTGTTCTCATTCCAGAATTTCTCCCTTTATAGTTTTTGCACACTTGCAAATTCCTCTACCTGAAATCTTTTCCCTCAAGTCTTTCCTCAAAAGTCACCTTTCAGTGAGAACTTCTCTATCGAATTAAAAGCTGCTACCCGTGAATTTTTAATGTACACCTAAACTTCCTTGCGTCGTTCCCGCTGAAGACAGTTTTGAGCCCTCCCTGGGCCTTCACAGCACCCTTGGTTGGGGGTTGGGGAGATACACAAGCTTTCCATTTAACATCAGATGGAGGCTCAGCGTGGCCTGGGGTCTAGACTGAGAACCTACTCAGCTCTGGAACTCACCTTCTGGAAAGTTTTTGTTTATCGTCATCTGCGATGTGAAGACTGTCTGGATGGGAGGAAGTCAAGCCAGGGATCCGGGTTATCTCTGCTGGAGGCTCTCACATGTCACACCTGCGGCCCCTAGGCCAGCTGTGGCAGCTTTTCTCAGGGTGGCCTGGGCACCCCTTGGCTCGGAATCACCTGGGATGCTCGTTGAAACTCAGAATCCCGACTTCACTGTGAATCATCTGAATCAGTCTCTCTGTAGAGGAGCCTGGAACCTGCATTTTATTGTTTTATTTTTCCTCAGCTTCCTTTGGACGTATTATTGACATATACTATATGTAAGTTTAAGGTATACAATGTGATGATTTGAAACACATATTGAAAAATGATTGCCACAATTAGGTTAACACATCCACCCCCTCACATAGTTTCCTTTTGAGTATGTGGTGATAACATTTAAGATTTGCATAACAGCTTCAAGTATATAATGCGTTATTTGTTAATTATAGTCACCTGGGTGAGCTTAGGTTCCCCAGAAAGTGTAACTACAAGTTTGTACCCTTGGACGAACATCTCCCCATTTCCCCCCACTCCCCAGCTCCTGGAAACCACCCTTCTACTGTTTCTGTGAGTTCAGCTTTATCTCCCACATATAAGTGAGATCATACAGGATTTGTCTCTGTCTGATCTGTTTCATGGAGAGTAACACCCTTGAGTTCCACCCCTGTTGTGAAAAAAAAGGACTGTACCCTGCAAACAAGCACCTGGCGTAATACGTATGCACCTCAGAGACCTGCCTTCACTGGGGAAAGGAAATCCGCGTCCTCCCTCTTCCTGTACGATCACCTTCCTGCCACCCTTCGTCCACTCCCCTGGAGCCTCCCCACCCACTTGTCCACTCTCAGTCCTGCCATCTTCCTGGGTGACTTCACATTTCATGTAAGGAACATGGGAAGGACTGAGACTTGCCTGACACCAACAATTAAGTGTCTGACAGGGGACAGGAGCCCATGAAGGAGACAGAGTGGAAACTGCCATAAAAGGAGCCCCCACGGATCCTGGTGTCACAGGATCCGGGGAGAAGAAGCTCCATGGAGGGAGGGATCTAGTCCATGGTCGCTGGTGACAACACGGAGTGTATTCACTGGGGACACAGACCGCAGTGGGCTGAGGCGTGGACGCCAGGGAGAGAGTGAGCACCGAGGGTAAGAGATTCTCTAAGGAACCTGTCTGTGGGGGGAAAGTGGGAAGGAAGAGGGGACAAGTGGAGGGGGACACTTGGGTGAGGAGTTCGTGAGATGGCAGAGACCGGATCTTGCTGTCAGGTTGCAGGGAAGGGTCCAGGGGAACTGGAGAGGGTGAAGACAAATTTATGGCAATCACTTTGCCGTTCATCTCAAATCTTCACATCAACTCTAGAGGTCTCATGCTTTTCCTACATCTATTGAGATATAATTTTTGTCCTTCATTGTTAATGTGGTAGATCACAGTGACTGATTTGCACATGAGCCATCCTCATACTCCAGGAATAAATTCCACTTTGTCACGGGGTATGACTCTTTTCATGCACTGTTGAATTCCGTGCACTAGTTTTTTGTTGAGGGTTTTTGAATCTACGATCATCAGGGATATTAGCCTGTAATTTTCTTTTCCTGTAGCATCCTTATGTGTTTTGGCATCAGGTTAATGCTGGCAATGACGGGCTATTTTAAGAGGATCATTAAGAGAACAAAGAGCTTTTAGAAATAAAAGCTATTACAACAGAAATAAAAATTCAGTGGGAGGATTAGAAGATCAAAATTGAGGAAATCTCCTAAAAAGTAGAGCCAAAACTCACTAGATAAAAAGAGAAGAGATAAGAAATTTAGAAGAGTAGTTTCAGAAACCTAACATCTGGATAAAACAAGTTCTCAAACAAAAGCACACGTGCGCGCGCGCGCACACACACACACACACACACACACACACAGTGGGGGGAAATCATCCAACAATATAATTTCAGAAAATGTCCCATAACTAGGATATGAGTTTTGAGTTGTGAAGAGCCCATCACGTGCCCAACACAAATGGATGGAAACAGGCTTGTACTGAAACACTTTTTTGTGACATTACAGAACGTGCGGGACAAAGTGAAAATCCAGGAAGAAAAACAAATGTTAGTCACAAAAGGACAGTTGTGAGAATGACTTCCAACTACGACCACAGATTTAGGAGTTTTTCAAAAAAACCGTCCTTGAAACATCCTGGTGTTTCGTGCCAATACAGTGTTCAGGCCACATGCTGGGGAGTGCACACCGGCTGCTTCCAGTCACGTGGCCTCCTCTGCCCGAACGCCCTCCGTGCACTCAGGCTCCGCGGCCCGCCCTCACGGCCAGCCAGACTAGAGCCACGGCGCCGGACGCCGCGTGCAGCAAGCCGAACAGCAAGCGGCCGAGCCTGGCTGGCGAGCAGGGCCTGGCTGGCAGAGCGAGGCCAAGGCCGGAGGGGGCGACAGCCACGCCATCGCGAAGGGCCGTGGTGTCCCGGTTGGGCCCGGCAAAGCCGGGGGCTTTGATGAGGACGCTCAGGACTCTGGTCCGCAGTCAACCCTGAGCATCGCAGCTCAGACGCTCCGCCCAGCGACCCCGGCAGGCTGGGACGAGACGGCCTGAAGGCTGCGTCTCCCCGGCGGTGCGTTTAGATCTCGTGATTACGGTCGTGTGACCTTAACACGACGACCGTGCTCCTGCTCCCCCATTAGTGAGAGCGTGGCCTTCGCCTGCCCGTGTGCAGGGCCGCCCTCCCTCGACTCCGCTGCCTGTCGCCACTCTTCTCCCTGCTGGGGAATGTCGTTCGAGCAAAGGCGTGGCTTCCCTCCTATGGCTGCACCCGCACGAGAGTAAAGCGAGAACAAGTCAACGACGAGATCGCTGGCCTCGGCGCGCTTGGCGAGGCTTTTAAAGCAATTAACAACACTATGCTCACAGACAATAATGAAGAAAAAGGCTACTGAAAAAGGCCCGGCTCCACCTTAAAAGAAGATAAAATTAGGTAATGTGTATGAGCACTCCAGAAAAATATACATGGGAAAAAGCCTAAAACCAAAACATCAGTAAACCAGACACACTTAGAAAAATGAAAGCTGATTTTTATTTTATCAACAGCCATTCTTTAAACATGAACATGCATACGTAATACTCTACGCACACATCACAGTTTTTAACGTTAGTTAATAAAGGTTAAACACACAACATACATCCTTACAAAAAAGTCAAAATGCAAACTTAAAACTTTAAACAAAAGTCTTACTAATTTAAAAAAAGGTCGTGTTGGGTACCATTTGTACAACACAGTTAATTTAAACATTTTCATTTTGGCTGCACATGAAAAAAGCGGCAGTAGAAAATAAAGTCATCGAGGGTTTTTAAATAGCAGAATAGGCAGTTTCGCCATGCAGGAGAAGCAATATTAAATATTAGTTTTCAAAAAAAATCCACATTTAAAAATATTTAGTTCAAGTCACAGAATTTCTCTCAGTAGAGACCCCAATGCAATGCATAATTAGCTGCCTTAGATGGCCTGTCTGAAAGGACAACATCCCTTCAGAGTATAACTTTACTGATTTTGGCACAGAAAAGAAGTCTTAAGAACAAGAACATGATTAAAAAAGAGGGAAGAGGAACAGAGGAAAGAAATAAAAAGCAAGAGTAAATGAGATAGTAATTGCAATCACTAAAAAACTGTGCATTCTCAGTCACTGCAGAATACTGTCTTCTGTCTACAGCAGGTGCTTCTTCCAGAAGTGTCATTGCAGCATGGACTTAATTTGCTTGGAGGTAGTCTCATCATTCAAATGTTTTGTTGTGTACCTAAAAGAGAAAAGCAGCAGTTTGGGGAAATGAAAAGCACACAGTATCTGCATCAGGTTCTACAGTTACGAGACGCCGAGCCACGGGCCAGGCGATCTTTTCTCAAAGAATTATGCCTTGTTATTCCAGCTTCAGCCCTGCTCTGGTTCCGCTTGCTCAGCCTCCCCGCCACCCTTTAAACAGAATAGCCAACAGCTGTTTAACTGAGAACTACGGTGCTGAAATGACCTGGTCAAGTTCTAAAGTGAACGATTAGCTGTAACTTCTCAGAGGAAAGTTACTGCTGCTCCACCTCAGGGGTCCAGATTAGAGCCTTTGGGCCAAAGCCCGCCGCCTACTTCTGCATGGTCTGTGAGCTAAGCACATTTTTACAGTTTCAAACAGTTAGGGAAAAAAAAAATCAAAAGGCTACTACTACTTCATGCTAATGTAGAAATTACAAGAAATTCAAATTTCCGTTTTACTGGCACACAGCCACACCGAGGCGCTCACCGTGGTCACAGTCACCTTCCTGCCATCACGGCACAGCTGAGTGGCTCACCACGTGGCCCACGAAAGCCTGAAACGTTTGCTTACTCTCTCGCCCTTTATTAAAAGGGCTTGCTGACCACTGGTCTGTTTACTGTCTTTAAGTTAGTTCTGTCGCATCCCAAAGTGTTTCAGAGTTCTCTAAGCGCGTCATTTTCAGGTCAACGTGTTTTGCCTTAAGTATTTAAATACAAATTAAGAAAATCTAAAGAATCAGTAGGAGTGGTTCTTATTTCATGAGAAGTTTCACCATGGGATTCCTTCAGTAGCAATAATTTGGTAAGCAGGCCTACTGTGTGCAGGTACGGTCCAGCTTACAAGCTAGCAGAGGGAGGAAGACGGTAACGTTGTAGGCCACTGTGAGGACTTCACAGATTGTGCTAAGGCCGATGAAAGTGTGGAGGGAATCAAGCACTGTGTGATTTCACCGACGTTTCGAAGCATTGCTCCGGCTGCTGAGCGAGCGCTGCAGGGGGCAGGGACCGCAGAGGGACCAGCCGGGGGTCTGGGTTCCAGGGGCTACGTGACCAAGGCTTGGACCCGACTGGAGCAAGGAAACAGGTGCTCAATGCGCGAATGTGGGTCATGTTTTAGAGGTAATGCAGACAGAATTTACAGCTGGATCAGTTAACCTGGCTTACAACAATTTCGCATATATAGTCGTCCTTAAGGAATATACCATTTTAAGCAGATACACACAGTCTCTGTGTGTTATTAGGTTTATTTCAAATCAGTCTAACAACTGAATACCTGAACTCAAATGCTTAGAGGGATAAAGAGACAAACACATATGCTTATTAAGAACCTGACACATTCTCCACATTTCACTTAGAAGTCACTCCGAGTCAAAGCACATGAAGGGCCAGGCTGCCTTAGTGTGAACAGGGCTTCTCGGAGTGCTGGCATCATCTGCACCAGCTAAGGCGTTTGCCAGGGAAACGAGGAGCCCGCTCCCACCCCAGACCCAAGGAAGAGATGGACTCTCTGCAGGTGGTCCCCTGGGAATCTGTTTTTCATGTCAATCCAGGTGATTCCAAAAGGCCCTGAGGTTCGTTCACATAGCAAACTGAAGGCTCAAGGACAGAG
The DNA here is from genome assembly GCF_014176215.1 of Rousettus aegyptiacus. Taxonomy (NCBI): domain Eukaryota; kingdom Metazoa; phylum Chordata; class Mammalia; order Chiroptera; family Pteropodidae; genus Rousettus; species Rousettus aegyptiacus. The sequence goes on from NW_023416290.1 coordinate 54,396,070, forward strand.
CATCAAGTATATGGGATTTCAAGAGTAAAATCCTGAACTGGAAAACAGACTCTGACGCTTATTAGCTATTTTACCTTCTAGACTCTCAAGAGCTTAAGGTAACTGTACAATGGAGACACTTCCAACACCCCATACCCCCCACCCACCTCACAGAGCGGTGCTGATGCCTGAAGTCACGTAATGACGCTGCACAGCACATGTACAGCGATGTAAAAACGCTATGGATTCATTAACATCACAAAACTTCCCAGGTGAAAAAGTAAGAACCAGGCACAGAAGACGCTCACTTTGAATAGAAACAGTTCGTTATCTCTGCAACAAACCTCTATCCTCGACTTTTCATTACGTATCTGAAAAGCCCTCACGCCGGCAGGTGGCCCCTGTCACAACGGCGCACCCCCTCCCCCTTCCCCCAGACGCAGGCTGCTGCGCGGGGGACCCCCAGCCCGTCTCCCACGCACGGCCACAGCCTCTCTGTCTTAATTCTAAAATAAGAGACTGAACCACCTTCAGATCCTGAAAAATAAGAGTAAATTCTGGGTTCTTAATGCTTGAAGCACAGTCCCTTCGAGGTAAAGAAATAATACTAAAACCTAGACCTAAATTACACTATTAATTAAATCTCTGTAGTCGAGATATTATAATTTGTTCGGATTTCCATTTAAAAATATTCCAGCATATTTAGGAGCTTCAGTAACCAAATCAAATAAGTCTAAGCTGAGAAAAGACATCAAATGTTGACTGTCTGCTTTATTTTCGTTATAAGAAATAAATAAAAATAATAGAGATCTGCCTTTGTGAACAGGAATGTAATCACCCTATATTAAGCGAAAAGAGCCAGTTGTGAAACAGTTTGCGTGGTATTATTTTGTAAAAAGATTAAGTATTATACAGAACCATGACTATACAAGTGTAAAGAAAAAATTCTGGAAAGATATTTATCAATATGTTAATAGTGGTTTATTTCAAAATAGTGAGATTTCGCAATTTCTTAATTTCTCTTTAAAATTTTGTTTGCTGGATTTTATTTATAATGAGCACATATTATTTTCATTAAAAATTTTTTAAAAAAGCAACCCTTCCTTCAAGAGGGGCAAAAAGTGAAAGCCAGACCCTTCAGCAAAGCAGTGAAGCTCCTATTCTACGGGTGTGCGCGCACACGCACACTCGTCACAAACCGCCCGGGGTCTCAGCTAAACGACCACGCGGCCAGGGGACAGAGCTCCCCACGTCTCGCTCGAGCTTCCCCGTCACACCCTCGTACTCTCTGCACCCTGGAGCATGGTCTCACGTGTCTTTTCCGATCCGCGTGTGCACACATGTATACACACCTGAGGGCGTTGAGAAGACCTTCTACACTATTAGGAGGCTGGTCCTTAAGAACCTTGATACAACCTTTCATCTGAAAGCAAAAGGAAACAGAAAAGGTGAAACTTCTGTTTTTTCATCTAACATTCACTTTCAAAATAGAAATAATTAAAATAGCAATATGACTACAGAACTCCTGAGAAATTACATACTAAAAATGTAATTATTCTGAGAACAGGGCAAAAAAATCTACCCAACTGTTATTATTTTCAGTTTGTCAAACAGAACTGTAAGAATCAAACCGAAGCGCCACCCACGCCCCACACCGAACCCCGCGCCGGCTACGGGAAGAGCTGGGAGGGTGCCGAGCAGCTTTGCAAAGGGCAGAGCGGACGCGGTCGGAAGGAAGAGGCGCCTGCCCGGCAGCACACGCCACGACGAAGGTCGTCACGCATGCCACAGGCAGAGGGCGAAACCTGCGGGGCCGGAATCGCTCGCACCGGGGTTCACAGAAGGCCTGGAAAGCCAGGGCGATGAGTGGGCAGCGATGAGGACGGCAGCAGAGACTGAGACAGGCTACTGGAAAGCGGACAACTCGGCGAGGATGGCACAGGCGGAGGACGAGCCTGACCACTGGGAAGAAGCATGGCTTTGGGGGCCAGGCAGACGTGGGTTCAAAACCCCGCTCTCCCATCCGCTAGCGATTCCGTTACTTCCTGTCCCTAAGTGTTAGTTTCTCTGTGCGTACAGGGGCGGGAACACCTACATCCGAGGAGCACTTCAGGTGCGTGGGAGAACAAACGGAAAATTCCTGGGGCACAGTAATCTCTCAACACACGTTAACTCGTGTCTCTACACAGGATGCGCACGCATCAAGGCAGGGAGGGAGACTGGCTGTCAGGAGTCTAGACACGAGATGCTCCGGGGCTGAACGAGCTGTGAAAGGGAAACCAGCGGGTAATCCGCAGCAAACACTGGCTCCGATTCTGCGAACCGGCTGTGCCGGGTGCAGAAAGAAACGCGAGCCCAGGCTATCGCCACGGATTATGAATGGCGGGGGGAGAGGGGGAATGTGTAGTCTTCCATGTTTTTCACCGGAGCACCTCTACTGACTTCTAGCAGACATTAGAAAAGGAATCTTTTGTTTGAAATACCTTTGGCCAAAGGAATGAAAGGATACAACAAAAAACAATTTCTTAGGAATGTTTATCCATATTGCCAAATATGCGAAAGAACCACTTAGGAGCAAGGGTCCCCATGCGGGACGCCACAGCGACCCCGCTCACCCCTGCACCCGCTCATCCCCTGCACCCGCACGGGCTCCGCGCAGCACTGTGAGGGCGCGGAGGAGGCCGAGGCCACCGCCGTCACAGACCACACAGCCAGCTCTGTGACCCGGCACAGCCTGCTGCTCTTTGACTAAAGCCTGTGACTTCCATTTTTGGAAATTACTAGGGGTTATGTACAATGACGCAACTTACATCGATTTTTGAAGTTTTGGCAAACGCTCCCACGGGGTGTACGTGGTCATAGAGTATTATGACGCCCACCATGACCCTCAAGCAGAATGACACCGTCTCTTCATTTGTGAATCGGCTTCTGTATTCCCTGGAGGGTAGAGAAGAGACGGGCGGGTGAGGCACATCACAAAGGAACGAGCTGCCTCGACGCTCAGTCGAGGCTGAAAGATGGACCCGGCTAATCTCTAAAGGGGCGCGGAGGAGTGAGGCAGGCAGAGCAGTCACCGCCTACCCACTCGGGCCTCTGCGCCGGAGTCCTCGGCCCTTCCGCACAGCAGGGATCCATTCAGAGGAATCAGCACGATGACAAAAAATCTCACTGGCTTACCTGAGCGAGCACGTTTGCTATTTAGGGGCTAACTCAATCTAAACCCGTTATTGCATTACAAGATTCAAACTTTCTAAAAGTCGGTCATGTTCTTCTCCCATCTGGAAGAAAGAAATCGAACTTCTGTGTGGAAGGTGGCGCGGAACTGTCCAGAGCCAGGATGCAGACAGTGGCGCGTGGGGCCGGCCGCCGAGCACGGCCCTCACTCCCCAGGACCCCTCCCTCCCGGACCAGCACCAGCGGGGGCCCCTGCCTCGTGAGCACACTGCCACTAAGATGGTACAGACGACACTGCTTTGGAAAATACGAAGCGTCACACAACAAGGACGAACTAGTAAACCATATACTGATCAGGATCTGCCTGGGACAGGAAAACCCAGCCGGGCACCACTGAGGCACACGTCACGAACGACGTGAGAGGGAGGAGAAACCCGGAAGGGAATTCAGGCGAGTGGTGAACGCGGTGAAGACAGAGAACTGATACTGAAAGAGACAAGCAGAGGAGTCGCGCTGGGCCCCTAGCGAAAGGCGGGTCCTTCACTGCACAAGCAGGGAGAAGGCGTACGAGAAGCAAAACCAGAAGGGCCTTAGAGCTCCGCCCCCACTCCCCGCCACCCCCACCTAGAGCGGCACCACAAAATGCCCATCCTGAAGACTCAGTCCGACTGGTCTGAGGCGCGTGAAGACCACAAGTACTTCACACTTCACCAGAAGCTATGCTAAGCGGCCAAAGCACTTTAATTTTGTTCCTATACTGACAATAAGGGGTACACTTCATTTCCGCATTCACGTCTGGACCATTTCGACGGGGTCATTAGAGTGAGAAAGATCGGCTAATACTCACGGTGTTTCCAGCATGACTCTGCACACACTAGCCATGGTGCTTAGACAATCTGTGGTGTTTTCTATTGGTAAATTTTTATTCTGTAAAAGTGCATGGAGAACAAAAAAAAAAAAGTGAGTTTTTACTTAAGTATAACCTAAAACCTAGCATAACATGAAAAATTTGCAACTTTTAAAATCTGGCTCCTACTCTCGATTTTGTAAACAACATACTAGATGGAACCCAGAGGCTGCTCTGAGCTCCGGGGACAACGCAGCGTGCAGACAGGCCTCAGGCCGGGAGGGCTGGGGGTGCCACCCAGGGGAGGGGGCAGTCACTGGAAACACTTCGAGCAGAATTTACGCTTTAGGAAGAGAGCTCAGCTGCTCTCTGGAGAAAGGACTCTCCTGGGACGGGAGTAGAGGACGTGAGAACAGTCAAACACGAACGCAGGAACCCCGGTGAGAGGCAGCAAGAGACGGGTTACGTTTTCGGATTCAGCGTCTGCTTTGAAGCGGGGGCAAATAAGACTGTGATGCAGTGGGCGTCGGGGTGGAATAAGAAAGGACTTCGGGATACTAAGCCCTAAGTTATTTGCTCGTATCAGCACACACTGCAGAGAGACTCTGAGGGTCCGGGTCCAGCTGCAAACTCCTGCAAAAGTGAGGACTGCAACGAGCGGAGTCGTAACCTCTGCTGGTGGAGGCCTTGCCTTCGGGTCATCAGAAAGGCAACATCTGCGACGACGTGTGCCTGCCTGCAGCGCGCGGAGAGAGCGCAGGGCGGGGCGACATCGGGACTTCGGCTTGGTCACAACACTGCTGCGGTGTCCGCTACCCACCCAGAGGGAAGCCGCGAACTGAGGGTCGGCGTGCACGTGTGGGCCTCAGGGACGGGACAGCGGCCGGTGCCTCAGCTCAAGGCGGGGTTTGGAGCCGTGGGACGGGCTGCGACCGCTGCGTCCGCAGACAGGCAGGACATGAACAGCGCAAAGCGCAGCTTCCTACGCGACGCTCACCTCTGATACAAACTTTGTGGTGGCGTCGCTCAAGGTTTTCAGCATCGGGGTTGCCTCAGCATAAAACAAAGACATTCGATTTGCCAATTCATTATTTACTTCATTTTCTCCTTCTGCCTGTGTAGAAAATGAGAGCGTTTTATATCAGTTCATAAATTATTAAATGTGATCTCATGACCTCGAGTATAGAAGGACCTAGGCAGAGTGCCTGTCCTGTTATTGCTCGCTAAATGAACCTAATCAATATTCTTCAGTTTTATATTTTGACCTTCAAGTGTACATAATACTTAAATATTCTTTAAAAACAGAAAGATTAAAAATGATATCAAGAAATTTTAAAAAAGAATTTTAAGTGATGTTAAACAATTAAATAAAACACTGACGAGCTGCCTTCTGTGTACAAGGGACTGTCCTAAATGCTATGGAAGACAGGGAGATGACCATGACATTGCATGCTGCCTCCACTAGAAACACACAGGCGATGACTGAAAAGGGGGTGAAAGAAAGACTAAAGTTAGACTGGAAAAAACTAAAATGGACCCACAGAAGAGTCAGACTCTTGCAGGTGAGGATGGGCAGGTGCGCAGGTCTTCCAACCGGCTGGGAGGCAGAGTGTGACTCTGTGTAACTCAGTGGAATGGGCAGCGACTAGGGAAAGGCTGGAAAGGGAGGTCGGGGTCAGAGTGCAGAGGGTCTTAACTGCTAGCTTAGGTTCTTCTGTATGTGACGGTGAACCCCGTGCAGTGTTAGAAGAAAGGAATGACAATTATGTCAATTTTCTAAAGTTAAGTGATGATAATGGGCAGGTCGTGCCAGAAAGAAGACTCTAGGTTGGAAAACCAGTTCTGCTGCTAGAGAGTGAGGGTGAGGCTTTCGGCTACGATCCAGGCATCAGCAGCTGAAGTGGGGAAGACCTCGGAGATTTCACTGGACGACGACTAGGCTTAGCTAGGATTACCGAAGGTCTTTAACCTTGAGTGATACAGGATCTGGGCTTAGCTAGGATTACTGAAGGTCTTTAACCTTGAGTGACACAGGATCGTTATGACTAAGGACTGGGGGTTTGCTTTCCCTTTATTTTACATGGTAGGTATGAGAAAGACAGGTGACAAGGTCAGCATCACAGCAGGAATAGGTCTATGCAAAACCGAAGGGACACGAGTCAGAGATGCTCTGTGGAAGGGACGTCCTTCCTCCAGCCCAGGGCCTGCTTTAGAGCAGCCGCTTCATGAAACATCTCCTCAATGGAAAAAAGAGAATGATCTCCTTCGGTACTTTTTTAACCCTTATACTACTCACCACTCTTTCCATTCTTATATAGTATTTCTTTATTAAACTATCTACTAGTGGCTGTGGCTGATCCTGGAAATTTGTTTTTCTCATGATGTAGGTCCCTAAAATTACCCAGAGAAAAGGTAATACTTTCTTCCTTTTTAAGGTTTTACTTATGGTCTCTGACTCCTCGGAGGGAGAAAACGGAATTAAACAGCTTAAGATGAGAACTTGAGCGGCTCGCGAGCCTCAGATGGGGAGAGATGCCCCACCAGCCCAGACACAGGCACAGGGCCCGCTTCTCACGCGGCCAGGTCGGGTGCAATGGCCCTCGAAGCCCACCGCCCCTCGAAGCCCGCCGCCCCTCGAAGCCCGCCGCCCCACTGGCCACGGCTAGGGCTTCTCCTATCCTCACCAGTTTCTCTCCAAGATTCTTCCATTCTAAGAGTGTGGGGACAAAATACTCATAACCACTGATTCACAAAATTATCGTGCCATTAAAATGAGAACATACAGTCAGTCAGTCAGTCAATCTTATGTGGACAAACACTAATTTTACTGAAGTGGTCGTAGGAATTTAAGAGACAAAGTGGGAAAAAGAGTCAACACCAAAATGTTTGCTACATTTTGCTCTTTCTTCCTACAGCTGTGGGTGCTCATAATTACTAACTTAATTGCTAAACTTTATCAGAATGACCAAATGAACGAACAAATAAAAGGGTAAGTGGAACAAGCGGAAAGATGAGTTATCACCACCCCTAATTCAAAGCATTAACTCACTGGAACATTATTAATCCTCATGCGACTCAACGTTCTTCTGTAATAGCTGAAATCATTCTGTATGGCAGGATTTGTCATCTAAAGAAGACATTTTGAAAGAAAAATGTATTATGTACTACATGTTAGTATAAACATTAATTGAAAACTCTACTAAACGCATTTCTAACTAGTTAAGTAACATTCCCAATTTGTAGTACCATTTTAATAACTAAAACTGGTATCATTCAGGATGGTTTTTTTGCACTTAAATTATGTAACACCATACTTGGTCCTTACCAAACATACAGAATTGTACGGACTGTTTCTCAGTCATGGTCGGCATAATTCCCAAATTTTACATACCAGTCATCCGTGCTCAAAGTATTAATAAAAGAGAATAGTTGTCTATAATGCAATCTCAAAATGCTCAAGTTAGAAACTCAGCTCTTCCATTTTCTAGGCAAGGTCACTGAGACCCTGGGAAGTCAAAGGACCAGCCTTGGAACCGGTTCCTGCGGCAGGGCTGAGAGCGGGACACAGGTGTCCGGACGGGAAACCCAGTACTTACTTCCTTACACTCACTCCTTCCCACACCACGAGACAGGTAGGGAGGTGGACAGGAAGGTGGGGGGTGGGCGGAGCGGCAGGAGGGAGGAGATACCTTAGCGTTTTTATATAAAACAAAGTTGAAATAAACTGGGAATGAGGAGAAAAAAAAATCAGAAAAGGTCAATATTGTTTCAGAAATATTTTTGAAATGAAGTTAAGACTGAATAGTGGGTAATTTGCTATTTGCTATGCATATATCAGAAGACCTGCTATAATTTTTAAATCCAGTTTTCCATACTTCCTAAGGAACATAAGACATAATTTAGAAACATTTTAATAAGGTCTCCAGGCATTTCCTCCTAGTGAGTGTTCATGGAAAGACTCGTGATTTTCATACACTCGGGGCCAGCAGAAAAATCCCACCTTGAGTTCATCAAACCGGAGTGTGAAATGAAGAATTTCTGCAAACTGTTTAGCAAGAGCCTGCTCTCGCTCTAGATGCTGGGTGGGAGAATACGGGGTACTTGTCAAGGCTCCCAGGAGACCTCTTAATGCTGCTTCTAAAGAAAAAAACATTAAAATATTAAGTTGCATCTCCCTGATATATGTTTATTAAAAAGTGAACAATTTATAAGTGTTAAGATTTCAATTCTCATAAAAGTAAGGTCTCTTTAAAATCCAGATTTACCTAAATACACTCACTCAAGCTGAATACTGTTTAATAGAACAAAAACCTTAGACGGACATATTCGATTTTGTAATTCTATAAACCCAATTAAAAATAATTTAATTTGAATTAAATACCAGGATCAAAGGGCAAATTTTATATTACTTTCGCCACTCTACACAGTGTTGATTTTTATAAAATGGTAATTGTTATCTACAGCTAAGTAACTTCAATGTCATTGTGTCCACAGCCAAATGCATTATCAACTTCTCATACTCTGAATACGTTGTTTATTTATCTATAAACTGTTTTCTTTCAGCTACTAAAGGAAACAAAATTGGTTTATTAAGTAGTTTTCTGAGTTTCTTAAAAACTTAACATCTGAGGATCATTATATAAATATTTTAATTAATTACGTAAGTAAAATGGTCCCTTTGAAATAAGTGCTACTGTTGGAATGCAAGACTAATAAATACTGTATTTAAAAATGGAAATACTGATAATTCACTTCAAAAAAATTATAAAAACCAAACTAATTCAGTTACAGATTGCAGAATCAGAAAATAATGCTAGATTCTATTCAGAGAAAACACGAGCCGGCAGAGTTAGAAGGTGATCTGACGCTAATGAGTAAGTGTCGGATTAATAAACAGGTACCTCTTAATGATGAATTTATGTCAGATCATCAATCTTTACCTTAAAAAAGACAAGTTCTGCTATTTATGAAGACCTGATAATGAACCGACATTATACTGTGCACTTAACCCAGTCTCTCACTTAACTTTCACCATCAGCTGTGACATAGGCATTACCAATGGACAAACCGAGTTTCAAGTTAGATGTCGAGGGCAGAGCTAGCTAGTAAACGCCAGGTGTTTCTGACTCTGTGGCCCTGTTCTTTCCACTATATAAACTCTCTCTCAAATAAAGGAACATTCTACCTAGCACCTGGGCTTGTCATCCTGATGTCCCCCTGACCCCAAGGGGTGGAATCAGGTCACCTGACTGAGTTGGAATGGCCAGCGACCACAGTTAGAGAACTTCTGTTCACGAATGGCTGAAGCCCTCAATGGCAGATCTACCATGAAGGCGACACATACTCGAGACGATAAGGCTGCTTAACTTATCTGCCTCTGAGGCGGCTAGATCAGCCTCTCGCCTTGGGGGCCTCTGCTGATACTCGACAGTCCTACTGGCCTACAATGCCCAGCGTCAAGAGAGGAACCAGAGGAACCAGAGACAGAGGGTCCCAGAAGGTGGGATCCCAGAGGTGGCCCAAGTCTCTGCCTCAGCTGGAGAGAAAGAGAAGTCAAAGAAGGGATGACACAGGGATTGGTCTTTCTAATGAGGCTCCTAAAACAAAACCACGCGGTTATGACTGGGAAAAGGTAGATGACGAGGAGGAAATTAATGGGCTACTCGGCCCTAAATTCTGGAAGAAATTAGCTTGCAGACCAGTGGAGAAGCCAAAGCTCTCTAAGAAGACTGCAACGAAGACACTAACTGGGAGAAATAAAGGAGACACGTTAGTCCACAGGATAAAGCAGGAAGGGGAAGCGACCGGATGACCGGGAGAGTGGGGCGCCTCGGAAAGCCCCCCTTGAGACACAGGAGCCATTTATCCTCACCAACTGCCGACTGTCTATCAAAGAGCAGTCCCTGAATCCTAGAAGAGGACCCAAGGACGAGAACCATGCGGGATTTAAGACAGCCAAGAGACAAGGCCTCCATCACTGTGTGCGCTTTAGGATCTTTTGAGTAGATGTTGGTAAATTTAGCCCAGTGAAAAGGAGTTAATGTGTGGGAAAACCTCACTCATCATTATCCCTGCGGGCGGCCCCCGGAACAGGAGAGAGAAACGCTGAGGAGAGACGAAGCCATCGGTCTGCAGTCTGACCGCATGACCTCTCCTGCGGCAGCTGCCTTGACCGGGAAGGCCTCAGACAGAAATGTGCACCACAGGCGTTTCCCAGACCAGCAAGGGTAATAAGGCCCGAATGGCCAGGCTCAGTGTCTTCCCAGTTAGTCAAGTGATCCCTCATAAATGTGCCAACTGGCAAGAGATCAGGGTCCGTCGTCTGAGCACACCCACGGGACAGCTGCAGAGCTCAGACAAGCGACCCGCTCCGGGAGGCCGCGAGACCCTGAAGGACCTCGTCTGTCCTGAAGGCCGTGTGGTGCTCCGTGTGCTGGCTGTGCTGTGCTTCTTCATCTCTGCTCCACAGTGCGGCAGGGAGTGAAGAGACGAGAGGTTTAGTGGACAAGAAGCAGAAGGCTCAAGGCACTGAGGTCCAGACGGGACACTGGAGAACGTAACGTGGCCGCGCCCACACAGCTAATGTGTGGCACACGCCGGAGTTCACACGTGGGCCGTCACGCCCCCGAAGCCTAAAATCCATTGAGTGCGTCTCCTAAATACTCACCACACATTTGATACAGCAGGTGTGTATATTCATTAATCCGTCACTCACTCACTCATTCACTCAACAAACACTGAGTTCCTATCACATGCGAGCAAGGATACACATCCTGTCAGCAAGAAAACTGGAAAATTACTAACCAGGTTGTTGGCTAAGAGATGAGGAGTAAGTCATCAGATCGTAAATTTTACTTTGCTTATAATTCTTCAGAAGCCCCTAGAGTGCTATAATGAAGATTCAGGACTCCCACACGACAGCATGAGAAATGACGGCCTTTGGCTATTACCTGTGTTAACACAGCCCTCTTGAAATGGAACACAGCAACACGCACCAGGAGCCTGCTTAAAGTCCGATAGTTAGATGGCAAGAAAACGTGTAAGCCTTCCTAGTTCGGCCTACTTTACAACTGTGCTCTTTTTACTGGCAAATGCTGAGAGACCAAGATGAGCCCGAGCACCATCTAAAGCAACTTAACTGTAACTGCGGCCAGGAGCCGGCAGCACAGGAAAAGCTCCAGATGCGCTGGAGTCCGCACGGCCAGGAGAAACAGACCCAGGCTCTCCGGGGCCACAGAGCCGCAAGCGACGGAGACACCCGACTGAAAGGCCGATCACGGGAAAGAACTGACTGTCACGCGTGGGGAAATGACAATTCTGATTTCTAGTAAGAGAGGATAATTTATAGAACACTTCTATCTCAAAAGGTATTTTAAAGCACCGCATCTTTAAAAAAACAAAACAGGACTTCGCTTTTAAAGTAAAAGTTACGAACGCACTTGGCCAAGAAGCTAATATAAACGCCCGGCCAGCTTCCATCCTTCAGAGCAAATGGCTAAATTTCACCTGTTCTGCCTCCTCTTTCAAGAAAGGGAATTCCAACTTTTACTCACTGTGTTGAAGGTACGAGTCTGATCTCTGAATAATTTTTCCCATGCAAGGGAAAAAGCAAACGGTTTAGAATTCTTTTTGCTTTAATAACACACTTAGATAACTTTGGATATATCATAAGCTTCCTCTCATCTTATACAGTTTTAGCTATATGAACTGAGCATAATCAGCAATGAGTTTAAGAACGCAAAAAGTCTAAATAATCCAGGGGTCTGTGGATTAGTTCCCACATATGGGAAAGATACAAGGACCTTTAGGCTACAGAAACCAGAGATGTCCTTGTGGAAATTATAATTTCTCAAGGAGAATGGTCTAAATAAACTAAAACCTGGGTTGACAGGAATGATAAGATTATGCTCTAATCTTCTAGTCAAAACAAACTTGCTTGATATGGAACATATAAATTTAGAAATGTGAACATAAAATCCTCAAAATTACTTCTGCTGTCTTTCTCAACAGGGAAGTCATAATTACAACTTTCAACTTACCTAACCTCTGAGAAAATTCATAGAATTTCTTTAATTTGCCTACGAGCGGAACGACCGCGCCCCACGCTTTCTCCTGTAGCCTCTCGTCTGCAGGATGCTGGATTGCCTTCAAGACCCAAAAGAGAAGAAAACTGTCAGTTTTAAAAATCAGAGAAGTGTAATTTTTACATTAAAATGTAGGTTTTGGCAAACGTCAAAAACCCTGGAATAACCTATAAAATCCAGACTAATGGGACGCCGAGAGTGGCCTTCTCAACCCCACCGACGCGTCACGCCTGTTATAATACATTCTTAGTTAACTTGCAATGAATACGGAAATAAGAGAATAAGAGCCTACATGACATGTGTTTGTGGAAGATGTCATGCCTTGGTACCACAAAACAAACCATTTTATATTGGTTCCCATGCCACAGACAGGCTTTCTTAGTGGGGTTTTTTTTTTTTTTTTTTGGTCAAATGATTACTTTAGTGGAATAAAAATAAACCCCCAAAATGCAATAAATGAAATAAAATGCCAACTCTGGAAACAGGCTAGGAAACTTTCAGAAATTCAAATTCCAGGGTCCAAAGTAGTTTTAAGAAACCTACCGAACACATAAGAATCTACATCAACCTGTAATACGTGATTCAGAAACTGTCATATTTATTCCCTTTAACTAAATTCTTGGAGTCCAAGTTTTCTCAAGTTTTCCTTAATAAGAAGGTGTGAAACTAGTTTCAAATCTGTAAGGGGAGAAAATAAATCATAATCTAGAGACTCCAATATAAATGTGAATATGCCTCTCTCTATACCCAGTCTTTCAGACCACTAGGCATTCTTTTGTGAATGTAGAGGGTTAGTCTCAAAGAAATCTATTTTCTTGCTTTCATCTTTCTTTTGCTTTTCCAAGCACTTAATGTTCTTTTCAACAACCTGGTTTGCTTTCTCTCACATCTTCGAACAATATAAACACACCGTCTGGAATTGAAACTTGTAACCAAGGTGTGGTGTGGGGCCTCCTTACGAACACCTTCGGGAGGTCTCAACACGTTTAGGTTTTCCCAAGGCACTACTAGCATCCTGACTTCGTCTACACCCTGCCCCCACAAAAAAGAAAGCAAAATAAAACAGAAATTATACACTCGGAGGATGCGCTGAATAAATTAGCTACAAACTAAATAAATGGGCTATATATTGTTCAAGCAATCTGTTTTATAAGCTTGGCATTATATTCAAATTGTCTTTGTTTTTTAATATAAAAAATTTTCAATGATGCTTAAACATGAGTCTGAAGTAAATCTCATTTATGTGACTGACTAGAAATTTTTTAACGTTAAATAAAATGACATTACAACATGTAACAATTTATATTTCACATTATATTAATGTGGATATTTTAAAGGGATTGTGATATTATCCTGATGTATATGAAAATTCCTTTTAGCCTCCAGCCCAGTCTCAGCCATGTTTTATAGCAAGTAGTAAAAAATTGTTTATTATTAAGGAAATGAGCAAATAGCTAAAAAATTTTATTTTCTTCCCTTGAGAAGCCTATCAAAGTTTTCTTGCAAGGATCTGAAAATGACTTTCTAAATATCTACTCATTCTCATAATACCAAAACGCTCCAGCAAATGTCACCCGTGAAAACGAGCAGTCACCTGGCTTCCTGGCCCTGCCTCGCTCGGACTGGACCTGAGGACAGTGCCATCTTCGGTCTCCCTATAGCTCCCACTGCTCCCCCCTTCGCACCAGGCTCAGTGCTGGGCGACAGCGTTCTCGGCAGAGCGCCCATGACAGCCTGGCAGGTGGAAGGGCGCTCACGCCAGCGTCCGTGGTGCGGCTGCGGAGCAGGGAGTCTAACTCTCATTTTTAAAAATGCTGAAACTGTTCATGGATAAACTGAAACAGGGGTGGAAAGTCCTTATTTCCATCTCTAGTGAAGTCTCCTAGAGAATAAGCTTTGTTTATGTAAAGGCATCTATCTTAAATCAAATTTTATTCTATTTAGAGTCCTGGTTAATAAAATGCTATTTAAACAAAAAGATACACAATTCCACACCATTAGCATAGTAATGGCAATAAATTCTCAGTCTACGCCCCACGTGTCAGGTATTAAGCTATGCCATGTAGATGGCTTACGTAATAACTTTATTCTCAAAACAAATCTATATAAACCGCTTCCACATTTTTGCTTTGCCATAACTGTTTTTACATTTATGTTCTTCTTGAATGAATCTTCTCTTTTGGAGAATATTCTCTAAAATATAAGATTCTGGTGCAAGAGTACAAATAATTTTATAGGTCTTATTTTACACAATGCAAAACTGACCTCCAAAAAGACAGCCATTTTATAATACCATTTGCATTTAGACTGTTATTTCACAAACCAACAAATACCGAGTTTTTGACTATTATCGTACAGGAAAACTTTTTGACAATGATGTGCGCTTATTAGCAAGTCTGAACACTTTTCTATTGTCACTGCTTTTTCATAAATGGTTGTTCTACTAAATCTTCACATTGACCTAGGACAGTTATGGTAGTTATTCCTGTTCTTTGTATATTTGGTATATATTCCACTTTTATTTGCACCTTAAAGTGTCTTCCTACTATTCAGAAATCTTCTTTGCATGTACCATTAAACCCAACCATCAACACACATTTCTCAGGGAGCATTTCTTCGACTCCTTGAAGAGTCACACATTTATCCCCATCTATGAAAGCCTTAAATGCTGTTTTTTAAGAAGGGTTTTCTGGCTTACATATTTTATATTTATTTTATTGACCTATTTCTCCATCCTTAAGTCCTTTACCCAACAGTTTAATGATGCTACCTTTATAAGAAGTCTCAAAATCTGGAAAGGAGAATCTCTTACCATTGCTTTTTATTCTCTCCCTTATTTTTCAGTGTTCCTTCCTCAGTATTGTTTTTCTATAATTCTTTAAAACTTTGAAACATCTACTGACTTTCCCACGTGACCAGTCACGGAATGCCAGCAGTGAACTACACGTGGCCGACGTCGCATCTCCTGAGGAGGACACAGTGCTGTTGAGACTACAGCAGCCCATGGTGAACTGCAATCTCCGGTCACAGTGTTAAGAGCTCCCGGCTTCACAGCCTCATAAGCCCTCTCTGAAATGACCTATATATCAACTTTTCTATCATTTTACTCTCTTCCAGAAGATTCCAATGGAATCTTAATACCTGTTCAATTACGTCCACATAAAGACTTTGGGGGAAACATTGCCCACAGGAAGCAGAGTAACCCTTCCACTTAGGAAGTTTTTTTTTTAAAAAAAAAAAAACAAAAACATAAGAGTTCTACCTTAAAAAAATCAAATAGGTAATAGCAGTTTTTCTTTATTGTTTATGGAGACAACTATAACCAGTTCATCAGAATTCAATTATCAAACAAACTTTAAAGAAGTTTAATGGTACTGATGGACAATCTAAAATAAACTGCGGCATTAATGATCAACATGGAGAAACTATGAAACATTTTTTGAACGACTTGTGAACTGGTGTGACCTGTAGGGAAAGAATAATTTATCGATTAGTAAATTAGGATCCTGCTTAATCATTTAAAATCTTCTGCTTCCATAAATGTTTTCTTTTGCAAAGTATGTTTAAATGTTTAGAGAACTTGACGTTTCAGAGAAATGGTTACACGCCTTCATGTACCGAATAACCTTAAGGTTTTCTTTAAGCAAGGACAGTGGCGAGGTTGATCTAAAGCGCTTGTAGTTATCACTTCTCCAACGGCCACTAACTACTCATGCAGCACCGCACTGGGTGCTGCTAACGCGAAAATGAGCGACCCAGTTTGCCCTCCGCAAGCTGGAGGTACCGCAGTGAGGAGAAAAACACCAAATCTCAGCGGTTAAAAAAAAAAAGTTATGGTCATCATAAAAGAAACATATGCAAAGTACTACGGCAAGGGATACAGGGAAGTAAGAGGTAACTGGGATTTGAAGGAAGGATATTGAACAGGAAAAGAAAAAAAGAAGGGCACATTCCAGACAAAAACAAAGGCAAGGAATTGTCCACGTGAGAGACATTCAGGAACGAGCAGTTCAGCACGGGGACGGGCAAAAAACCAGATTCGCCTTGTCTGTAATTTCCCTCCGTTAATGGCTAAGGCCAACGGAACTAGAAACCAAAGCGTCATTAAACTCCCTCTTCGACTTTACATTAAACATCCAGCCGACCACTAAAACCTGTGCCCACTCGGCCCAGAGCGAATCGTCATCTTCTGGTGCCTGCACTTCCTTCTGCCTTCACGATCCTCCAATCGCCATCAGAGGAATCGCACTGAGCGTGAACTGCCAGCCAGCAGACTGGCCCCGGGCAGCCTTGCGCCGTCGGGCACAGAGGACAGCAACAGAAACACAAGGGTGGGGGGTAACGAAGGAGCCCGGTGTGGGCTGTGCCTTCGAGAGAGGCGTGGTGACACGCGGGCTGCGAGCTTCTCCGCCAGCGGCAGCGCAGGGCACCTGGGCACGTGCACATGCAGAGGGAAGGATGTCAGCAACAGAGGAAAAAGAGAAGACGCAAGTAAGGAGAGGGATACGTAGACAGTGAGGTTCCAGAGGAAGATGGAGAACGGAGGCAGAGAAGTCAGCCTTGGAGCAGTAGAGACACAGCTTCTTTTGAAAAATCGAAGAAACAGAAAAACTGACGGGTGAAATGAAACCTGGTTAAGTTCAGAGGTCTGCGAGAAGAAAGCTGAGGGAGACCCCAGCAGACATTTGCTCTGTGGTGTAAAGCCACCATCAGACAGAGCTGGCGGGGGGGTGGGGGGGACGGTCCAGGCAACATGGATGATTTCGGCTTTCCTTAGAAAGCTTAGGAGCCGAAAAAATAGACCGGCAGAACAAAAAAGCCAGAGAAAGGTATGTTCTCTCCTCCCCTCCAAAGAAAGGACAAATGGTCCCCCATGGATGCTGTAAATTTCAGGTGTGAGAGCAACCAAAAAAATAAAATATTCTTTAATATACATAAATCACATATTTGTAGAACACTGTTTTCCCTTTACTCTTGTATCATTGCAACCACTTTTGAAATAATGCAAGCGATCTTCCTTTAAATATAATACTTAAATGTAATAGAGAATTCTAAAGTACAGAAAACAAGAGATTAAAACAGTGAATTTTATTTGACTGGAAAATGTTTATGCTTTACCTCTCGTATTTCATGGCCAGCTCCTCTATATGACTGCAAGTCCTCCAAGATGCCTTCTGCATCTTTTAATACTACATTCACCTGATTATAAATTTCCTTCTCAGACTCTGTAGGCTGGGCATCTAAATAATAGGAAAGCACAAGAAAATTCACAGTCACATGATTTTTTTTAGCACATGTATAACTCTAAGCATTCCAAATTTCTAAAGATGATTAACATTTTACTCAATGTTAACTTTGCACTTGTTAGAAAAGACTGATCATTTTTCCATAGTTCTACACTTGCTTAACTAGCCTCAAGTTCATATCACAAAGAAGCATGGGAACACCAAACGGTACTATTTACTTTGGCTATAAATCGTGACTTGGATATTAACTGAACTTGAGAACTGTAATTCAAAATTTTAATTGTGATGGAATTAATAATCATTTTCTACTATTTTCATCACTATCAGTAATGATGGTAAATTCATGAGTAATGATCTATTTTAATACAACAGAAATGAAAGTTATTCTATCTTGCTCACCTATGGTTTAAGACTGAAGTGACTTTACTTTCCTATAAAGTTCATTTTAATGACTAAATTTTATATAAAAAATTAAAAACTGTTTTAAAACAATCGTGTTTAGATGCTCCTCTCTTCTAGGGACCACTTAAATTGTGTGCGCATGAACTTGTCTGCCGATGAACACAAGGTCAAGGTTCCTGTGCAGAGTTCAAATTATGAAACTGCTCCAGAATTACTAGGCCACAATATCATCACTGAAATTTTTCAATACTGAAGCAAACACTGAGTCCCTACATCCTTGATGCTGAGTGAGAGAAAAACGCAGGGAGAATTAGTTATAAAAAGCATAATCAGGAAGACAAACATATGGGCATTCCACCACCTGTAGTGTTAGCCACGCAACATATGTCAATCCATGACTAAATCTGGAATTCTCTCTGCTAGACTCTAGGTAACAGGAATTCTGTTTTTAAATAACATGGTCATTTGTTTCTCTAAGGATAAATCTTTTTTATTAAATTTGAATTTTTTTTTTTTTTTGGAGAAAAATGGATGTTCTGTGAGGAAACTGAGTTTTTCTTAACTCTTTCCAACTAGGCCACATTCCATACTACGGAAGGCATGAAGCACTTAAAATTATAAACATTGTGATTACAATAATGTTTCAGAGGGGAATTATGCTGGCAGAAAGCCTCCCTGCTATAATTTTCTGTTATGATAGGGGAGGCAGACCAAATCTATATAATGTGAATTAAGAACATTTCTGGTGAATCTTTTTGTTTACCAATCATATAAAACTAGTATCTTGACTTTTCTGCGCCCACTCACTCCGCCTGCCCACAGATACGTAGTGATCTATTTATACTCCTCTCCTTAGAAAATTTAAAGAAACTTTTAGTTCCCACTGGAAACCAGGAGCCAGGAATCCAGATGCCTAAAAACTGTAACTTTATTCTGCCTTGGAGCAAGTCGTAATTCGAATCCACCTATTAAACCTGCCAACAGTCAAAAAGATACCACGTATTTTCTAAAATCAACAATTATGGTACCAAATTTTAATTTCAACGTACTTAAAATGGTACTACAGAAACAATAAAGTAACATTTATGTGCAAAGCCAATTTAAGAATGTGTGTTCTCGTATCTGTTCCCTTATTTTTCAAATTTCTTTTCAGAAATCATATATTGTTTTGAATGAAAACATGATGACAAAAACCTACACGGGAGGAGCCAATTGAAAAATTAAATTAAAAAAATTTATCTAAAATTATGAAGGCATTATTGGGAGCGAACAATGATACTGTACCTAAATGATATTTTATTTTATTGTGTGGGTTTTAATTAATTAATTATTGTTTTTTCCTAATGGTGACATTGGTTAAGGAGATCCAGTAAGTTCCATCTGTGCACCCTGACGGGAAGGCATATATATATTCACACTGTGTGTTCACCTCCCAAAATTAGATTTCATTCTGTCACCACATATTTGACCCTCTTTACCCTTTCTACCTCCCCTCTCCCCCCTCCGCCCTTCCCTCTGGTAACCTCTAATCTATTGTCCGTGTCCATAAGTCTCTGCTAAACGACATTTTAAAAATCAGTCTGTCATTTAGCAGTAACATCCTTCCACATTTAGCCAGACTATACTCTCCAAAGCAATAGTTAGACACACACATTTAAAAAGTACACGTCATAACGCTTATACTTACACCAGGTGCAGAAGAGAAAAATACTTTTTACATGCAAAAACAGCAGTTTTAAACTTTTTTATATGGATTGTGAAACTACAGACATAACATCAATAGTAAACACATATCATAGTTTAAATTCATGAAGAGGGAATTCATGACAAACACCAGTATTTTGACTTTCACATATTAAAAGGTATTTGTGAAGTTTGCAAATACTAAACTCTGCATTTTTGGTGTGGTGACTAGTTGTTAACAGAAAATGTGACACCGAGACTTATATATATATACAAAGATGCTTAACATGTAGATTTAAATAGACCTTGCAAGTGATTAATAATTATTAAAAATTTAATAAGTACCAAGCAATTTAAAAATGAAGACTATTTCGGTTTCCCCTAAGGGTGGGAAAAACGCCCAGCACCACACTGACTAAACGTTTCTCAGACTGTCACAGGAGAGTCACAGTTATAATTTTGAAAGCTGCTGAAGACTGCTGCGGAAATGAAGGCAAACGGAAGAGAGCAGACGGGTAAGCACCGCGTCACCGACAGCGAGCCATGCGAGGGGCGGGACGCGGGGCGGGGGGCCAAGAGGGGACGCGTGTGCTCGAAAAATGGCATCACAGAATGAACCCAAGACTTGTCACTTTGATTTTTCACAGCAAAGAATGAAAAATGTTATTACTTGAAGAAAAACGTATCCCTTAGCCAGCTCATAAAAGGATGTCCATTTGATTGCAAAATAATGTGTCTACTACTGAGAATAGGCACAGTGCTTACTCGTGGAGCTTATTTTTAAAAGCTGTTCGAGGGAAAATACAGCGTATTTCAGCTGTTCTTACTGTTTGAAGGTAAAACGAAATAGTTTAATAATTTCACAACGGTTTCCTACAGAAGAGTCGCTGAAAGTAATGGCTAAAACTGAAGTTGTTATGGTTCAAAAGGAGGCAAAGATCAGCTACAAAAGGAAAAAACTAAAAAGTCACATAAAAATATAATTGTATAAGGGGTCTTTCTGTTTTAATCTTGTATTCATTCAGTAAACACTGACATTCTATCTCAAGTTTCATCGAGGCAGAGACATCGATGTAAGTACATACTACTGGATAGAATGCAAACTTAGTACTTAGTGGGTTTTCTATAATATCTGTTGAATGATGAGAAAGTACACAGATATAAATATGCCTCCAGCATGAGTTAAAAGAGACTATTATGCATTTGTTATCTCTGAACAAATAAAGTCCTATTACCATTGTAGAAAAATAAATAAATGAATATGCCACTAGAATAAACATATTTCAAAGTACAGGACAAAAGCAATTGAAAATATGCAAAAAAGGAAAATTAAGTTAGACTAAAAAAGCGGGTATCAACATTTTTAAAGGGGGGGAACAGGTAACACAAAAGACACAGAATTAGAGGAAATGTGTGACTAAATGGAAAGGCACTGAAAACAAAGATCAGAGAAGGTAAGGCTATTTCTCGTTTGCGAATATCCGCCCATATTCACTCTCCTACTTTGGTCTAACTGAAGATAAGTAAATCAAGATAAATAAACACTGAACTTCTATCATTTATAAAGCACTATTCTGAGGTTGGGAAGGGATATAAACATAAATAAATAAAAGTTCCCTTTTCTCCCAAGAACCACAATTAGTGAACCAATGCTGTCGTTAGTATAACTGCCACCAGACTGTATGGGGAGATTCTGAGCTTATATTTTAATTGAATCATTATTTTTAAAATAAAATCATCTTATAGGTATAGCTTGTTTTAAGAAAGAGACTCTCTTTCTAGGACCTCAAGAACAGATAACATGTTTCAATAAACAGACTGTCTTAAGGCCACTGTACATCTTTCATGCCTTAAGGCCTTTGTACATGTCCCCTCTACGATGTCCTTCACTAAATTAGCTTGAAACATTCTAATTCCTCCTGTACAACCCAACTCAAATGTCACCATCAGAAAGTCTTCCATGATGCCCAATCTACTTACTCACTGCCAGGTAAAGTTAATCATTTCCTGCTCTATACCTTAAATGTGAATTAACGTAAAGAAAATTATTAATTCCACCTATTCTACTAGATTGAAAAATCTCCAAGGTAGAGACTGTATCTTAGTTATCTTTGCATCCCCAGAACCTACTTGCTGGTGTCTAGGAGGCAAACCACAAATGTCCACTGAACTGAAGTGAAAAACAGCACTTGTGTGTGCGCAAATGTAAATTAAGGGAGTAACGATTTACGATAAAGACATAGTCTTTATTTTGTAAGCTTCAGGGTGCCACCGAATCATGTCTAATGTGTATTAGAACAGTTGGTTGGTATATAGCTTGCCAAATGCTGGCAAAATGCCAGCATGGAATTAGTGCCCCAGGTGCCCAATCATGGGGATACACCGAGCTAGATTTAACCAATCGGAATGATGGAAACAATAAACCTAAATTACTCTGCTAACCTGAATATTATTCATCATCTAAAAATAGACAATGTAATACTAAATAGTTTAATAAAAAATTTTGGCTTTATTCTCAGTAATCGTAAGGAACTGGCAAATCAACTCTGTTGGCAATTTGAGCCTGGTATAAAACAGTTCAAAAGAGAATCCATCTGAAGGGCAAAGGTCGCTCACTTGAGTATCTTAATGCTAAGTAAACTTCTACAAAGGCAAATTTCTAAAAAAAAAAAAAAAAAATGAAGATAAATATGCAAATGGATGAGAGATAAAACTGATTAAAGAGAACTCTAATGTTAGAATCAAAAGAAAACATTTTAAAATCTGAATAAGAGATAACAAACTCTGGCCTAGTATACAGTATGTTTTCACTAAATTTCATTTACCGTATACCAGTAAGTATCAAACCAAAAGTTCTACATTGGCTGATTAAAGGCAACAAAGCATTTTAAAATTTATAACTGCCTTTAAGGAGTTAACACTACATGCAGTTCTTCATTATTGGTGACTCTTGTTGTTGTTAGACATTTAAACCGTTTCCTGCCACTAAATTAGCTATTTAAATTTTAAGGATTATCCAACCTCCTCCATGCCCCACCCTAGTGGAAAACCAAGGCCAGATAATATTTTAAATACTACAGTAAATTCTTGCTCTCACTTGACCACAACATAATGCTAGGTTTATAAAAAGATCAAGTGCCAAGTCTTGAACAAGATCTTGACTGTATCAAAGCCAAGATTCTGCAAATGTAAGGAATTTGAGACAGAGTAAAAAGGGAGACAGAATAACAGAAAAATATACAAGCCCAAGTTTGAAACAGATGCAAATAAACTAAAATACAGCTCTATTTAAGTTGTCTCATCTGAAAGAATAATCTTCAAGTCAGCAATCTGCTCAACATCCCCAAGCTGATTAAAATTCATGCTAAACATGCACTTTAAATAGCATTGTTAAATTGTTGAGAAGGGTCAAGAAAACCAATATGCATTTAGAGACATGTTGCCCTAAAAACCCAACAATTTACCGCGGTCCTGATACTGACACTTCCACTCTTCGCTCGCCTGCACGCGGTACCCAAACCACACAGACATTGACAGGAGTGTAACAGAAGCAGAAAACCATCAGAGACCATCGATGATTCCATAAAATGGAGATAAGCTATAAACTGATGTGTTCATATGACCTGTCCTGGCTTAGAGAAAAAAAAAAATATATATATATATATAAATTATTTATAAAGTAGAGTGAATTGCATAATAGCGCATAAACTAAATTGAAGTTCATGGAAAATGCAATGACTCCCTACGGATCTTTTAAAGGATTTCTGTGTTTCGAAAATCAGAAAAGTTCTTAAATTTCAAGTATTTAAAAACGTGTTCGAAAAATAAATAAATAAAAATAAAAATCTGTTCAAATGTTTTCATCGTAGGCGGTGATGGAAAGGATCGCATGTGACGATCTGCAGGCCATCTCTTCACCCTTTCCTAACAATTTTCTAATGATCAGTGAAAAGAGCAACATTCACACTAACACACCCATTTAATGTCATTGTTTTCAATTTGACAACCAGACAAGCGAAAGCGATCCTGACGGCCACAGGAGCAAGCTTCGCAGCATGCACGGGGGTGGAGGGCACTTACCTGGCGCTCTCAGACCACTGCAGGAGGTCATGCGACACGGAACAAACAGCAGGCAAATTACTGAAAGGTCTGTGAACCCGTTATCTTTCTTTTAATTTAGAGTTAGAGAGAGGAATTCCCGAAATAAATACATTAGTTCTTAACTTTTCAAATTATCTCCAAAGATTAAATAATTAAGGTTCACACTTACCTTTTAATATTATGCCCAAATTACTGAGCTTTGAATGGCCTTCATGAACAGATTTGTATTAAAATACTTCAATAGCTACACAGTTAATAATTTTTCTCCAAATATTGCCTATTAACAAATTTTGAAGTAGCATTTATCCTTTCCACCAGAATTTTTTTATAAAATTTTTTTCATTAGAGAATCTCAAATGTTTTCTTAGAGATCTCGAATTATAAAATAATATCTAAGAGATATGAATCTCTTATAAAAATTCAAATGAAAGCATTTTATCACAATTTAATCTATAAAATGACTTCCCGTTCTAGAAGGCACCAGAAATTGTATTCAAATAATTCATAGCTCAGTCATGCAAAGCAGTTAAAAAGATGGCAAAGTGGAAACATTCATTTAGTGCAAGACAAACGCAGTCTACTGCAGGCAAAGAGAAATAGATATAAAATCATCTTCTCACTTTCAAAATCAAGGAAAAAATTTGGCCCCTGCTCAAGGTCTGTGCATGTCAAAACTTTAAGAAGATTCCCCATGTTAAGGTACCTGTCAAGACAAGAATGAGAAAAGAGAAAATATCCCTTTATAAAAAAGAACAACTGAAATTTGTTAAAAAATAGTAACAGGGAAAATGTTCATTAGGCCATGAATTCATCCTTCAGGTTACCCAGCCTGTGCTCTGGCAGGCAGCGACCGGGTTCTCAACGTGCTGATATGTAGGACCTAGAGGTGAAATGTGGTTTTCCCGTACACAATGGCACAACTGTTGCTCTAATTCTTCTCAAAATTCTCCCAAGACAAGTTTCATAATGGCCTTATAATGAAAAATTCTGTAAGTATTCCAATAGTGCTAGTATTCTGAAAAAGAAATTTCTGATCAAGGATTATTCACATGTAATCTTCTTTAATATTATATTGAAACAACAATTTATTTCAAAGCCAAATATCAAGAGTTTTGGCCACACCTCACCTTTGCATTTTATCTTTAAATAGCAGAAAATTAAACCTACTTCTGTATGTCATTAAATAAAGCATATATTTCTAACCAAATTTGGTTATTCATTTGTGGAGGTTATTTAAGTATTGATTCTGGATATGCAGCACGATTCTGATTTCTTATAAAATTATCATAGGATTGTAAGCATAGTCACTAAGGCATACTATTAGAATATTCATCATAAGGCTACTTGCTTCATGGACTAATGAAAGGACATCACTGGCTACAGACTCGACATGATTTTAGCAAATGAAAAACTAAAGAATTATACATATGATGGTGATGTTTGCCTACGATTAAGAAAAAAATCATGCAAACTTTGAATCTCCATATTTTATTAACAAATACTCTGGCTGGCCTTCACTGCGGTGTGAGTATAGTTCATCTTTCACCTGTACCATTATACACCAGCTGTGAAGGGCTAAAGAGACTTACTTTCAAAGTCCAAGAAAAAATGTGCTGCATTGTGGTCTATGTCCCTGGTTAGCACCTTAATGAGATTACCCATGCCAGCAAACCTAAAAATAAAAATGGCAACATCATTTAGTTCCAGTAAAAAAGTTTTAAGCAGAGGCCTGGGACTTGGCAAAGGCTGGCTTGCTCATAATTACCAACAGGTGCAGGTCTAGATGCTTCTGGCATTAAAAATTTTGAACAACAAAAGCACATTTGGCTCTGAGATTATAGCTCTTGTCCTTTTCCACGTATCAAGAGTTACACAAGGCAAGACTGTAAAAAGATTAGATTTTTGCATGTAACTTGCATTATTTACATCTGATTATGAGAGCATTACTCCTTTAAAACGTGAGGCTTACATTCTCAATGTAAATTAACATCAAATAAGTAAATATTGAGAACATTATTTTTAAATAAAATAATAGGGATATTTTCCTTCTGCAGATCAAATCCTATTGGGAATACAAGGAAGACAGTATTCAAACCACATTTAACCATTAAAGACTGAAGGAAGTTCAATTAATGGCCTGCTTAAAAATTTACCACACATAAACCAATATTTTTTACATCTTCAATATTCTTAAGATTAATCAAACTTTTAATGATTTAACTCAGATTATCCAACAATATCAACTATATACAACAATACAAAGTATGTAGCTTAAAAGTTGACATAGCAAACCAGTATAAAAAGAGCCAGCAAATATCACAATTTAGTGGATTCGCAGAGGAAAAACAGTAAAGATAAGGTACTGCAATAAACCTTGCCCAAGAATCTACCATGACTCAGTGAGGAAGGAGGTGGAAGGTGGTGCCAGGAACCCGGGATGCCTGGAGGCTGCAGTAACTACAGGGAAGGAAGACGAGGGTAACACAGGTACTGACCCCTCGCGCCCCCTCGCCTCCCCGCCCCCAAACTCAGGACTTTTTCTCCAAATATGGAATTGCTGGCATATGTGAAAGCAAAACATAAAATGAAGGGTCCCTTCTCTTTGAAAACAATATTCTCCCAATGGAAGAGGTAGGGATGTATCTTATTTTTGGTATGAAAATCCCTATTGTACAGAATTTCACTGGAAAGATTCTGTACAATGTTATACACAAAAGGATAAGCTGAGATAAAAACTAAAAGGGAACTATTTCACATTACCTTATATATACTAAAAAGTTTAGTAACTTTTTATACATTAGGAAAATATAAGCACTTTTCCAAAATCATATCTAAATAATTACACTTCAATCTGGTTACTAAATTTATTCAATAGATTTTTTAAGGAATGATTTGGAAATAGAGTATTTCAAATATGTATGGACTGTTTCTAAACACCTAAAAATTCCCTCACTAGCAAGAACCAAACATACAAAGAATTACCTAGTGTCATCAAAGTGTCAACTATAAATGAAAAAGAAGCCTGAGAAAGGGCTATAATTAATTGTCTTTAAAAGGAAAAAGGCAGCATGCCACTGGTGTTAAGCGTGTTTAGTCTACGGAATCGAACAAGAATTCTAACTCGAGCTTACTAGCTGTTTGACCTTGAGGATGCTACTTAACCATCCTGGGACTCGTTTTCATTTTCTTCATCAGTAAAATATATATAATTGTAGACACTTTCTTAAAGAGGTATTATAAGAGTTCAGTGAGATTACGCCCTCTGACTTAGCACAGTGTCTGGCACACAGAGGGTATTTAATAAATACTGGCTGTTGTTATCATTGTAACCTAAGAATCACAAAATACTTTTAAAAAACAGTAACAGCTCTATTTCCTTTTCATACAAACCAGAGTCCTCATATCATCAATCAATTTCAATCTTATAAATCAGAGTAAATCACAAAACCCATTTTTGTCACGAACACTGTGAAAGGCTGTCCCTAAAATTAGACCATCACCAGGGGAGAGGAAGTTTCCTTACCTTCTGACTTGTACACACACAGTCAATCCTTGGGGAAAACCCTGAAACTAGCCAAGTTTGTCTGCTCCTTTTTCCTATAACTCCTGCAAACTTCCTTCACCACCTACTCCTTCTCTCAGGGCGCCCCAGCCTGAAGTGACCCTCATCCCTTTTCCTGCTTCACGCCCCACACACACACAAAGAACTAGACTTCCTTACCTCTTCGTCCTGAATACAGGCTCAGTTTGAAATGGCTCAGTTTACCTAGCCCAGGTTTCTCAACCTCAGCATTACTAAAATTGGGGGCCATGTAAGTCTTTTGTTGCAGAGGCGGGGGGTGCTGTCTCACATTCTAGGATCTTTAGCAGCATCCTAAGCCTGTAAGACTCTAGATGCCAGTAGTAACTCATCACGCAAGTTTTAGCAACCCCAAATGACTCCAGATATTGCCCAATGCCCCCTGGGGGGCAAAGTGCCCCTGGCTGAGAACCACTGATGCAGTACGATCCTAAGCAGAAAGTCTCCCCAGCGCACGGCACTCAGTGAAGACGTGTGCGGGCCGCCCCGACCGTGGACAAGAACAGTTCATTATAATATTATCAGTTGTCTACCTTTATAAAGGATAAATAAAAAAATTAAAGCCGTATCTGTCTTGCATAGGAACTCTTCCGCCCAAAACAAAACAAACCATCCCCTCTGTGTGATTTACCTCAGTGAATGCGACACAGTGGCTAACGGTCAGTTCTGGCTAATTCCTGGGTTCAAACCCTCACTCTGCCACTTCACAGCTCTGTGACCTTAGTCAAGATTTCTAACTTATCCATGCCTGTTTTCTTATCCATAAAATGTACATAATAATACACATCCACTCAGAGGGTTTGCAAACCCATAAATGGGTTAATAGAAACAAAACATTTAGTACAATGCCTAGCAGTCTCTTTATTGCTATCGCTATGGCTACTGTAGAACCTGACTGACCTACAGCAGCAGTCCCCAACCTTTGTGGCACCCGGGACTAGTGCTCCTCTGAGAATCCAATGTCTGATGATCTGAGGCGGAGCTGAGGCGGTGATGCTAGCGCTGGGGAGCGGCTGCAGATACAGATGAACTTGGCTTGCTTGCCCACCGCTCACTTCCTGCTCCTTCCTGCTGTGCGGGCCGGTCCGTAACAGGCCATGGACCGGTACCAGCCCACAACCCGGGGGTAGGGAACCCCTGACCTAGAGGATCTGTGTTCCCAGCAGCAATACTTGTGGAACGTGAGGCTTCAGAGAGTGTGGCAGCCATATTTCCTGCCGCAGAGAAGCCAGTCTGTCACAAAAGAATGAAGCCAACTTGCAGTGGAGTCAAAGAAAGTGTCCTAAAATAATTAATTTCTGTTTCCATTTGTTCCTAAGTTCCAGCTACCATTTCCCGCAGTTGAGCTACTAGATCCTCCTCTGGTTTTAAGATACCCTCATTTCTTTCCATTTCTCCTTTAATTGTTTGGCTGAGTTGAGTTTCAGTCATTTGCATCTAAAAGAGTTCTGACTAATAAGACTTCTAAGTTTCAGATGAATAAATAAATCTGATATGAAGGATACCAAAAGAGATAAAAGATTTTGCAGATTATATACAACTTGGTCTAAAATACTACTGATATATTTTAGACGCACTATTTCAAAATAAATAATATTATAATTTAGAATAGTAAACTGACAAGTCTTACATTTTAAATTTAGAAGGAAAAAGCTAAAGAATTCTTTCAAAGTATCTTCTTTTAAGCCTTGGATTTAAACTAAATATTACAAATATTTAGTAAGTGAGCTAAGAAATTTAATACACAGAAACCAGACATAGTTTACTTCAAGTGTTCGTAATATTTCTGGCGGAATCTGTGACGAGTCCCTATGTTAAACGTTTCCTTCAAAGCTGGCGACTTATCTGGACAGGAACACGCTCTTCCTGGCCGGTAGTCTGTGGAATGTGTTTCTGAGCTCACAAAAGGCACTTTAGTAAACACATTAGACCATTTTCCCATCAGACATTTGAAAATAAGTTTTCTTAATTAGAATCATAGAGGCCAAAGGGAAAACGGCTGTACACTACAGTTAACAACCCATTTCTTCTCTCTTTCTAGAAAATTCCTATAAGATGCTATTACTTCCATTTATTCTTTTAATCTCAAGGGTGCTTTAATGCTGTCTCCTCTGCCTGGAATGCTAGTCCCAAGGACACTGCCACGGCTGGCTTCTGCTCCTGCTTGAGGCCGCGCCTCCAACGCCCCCTCTTCGGAGGGGCTCCCTTTCGCCAGCCTCATCAACAGCCCTCCCTGCCCCATCGTCCTCTACCGCGTCGCGAACCCAGCCCCTTGGTCCGCTCAACACGATCCGAATCACTCCACTTGTTTACTGTCAGCTTTCTTCAAGCCCAGTCTGTAACCTGGACAAATATTTCTGGGTGAGAGATGGGAAGGAAGAAAAACGGAACCCACTAACGTCACCATAAATGAGGCTTTCTTAAACTCGGCACTGCTGACATTGGAACCACACCACCCTTTGTGGCGGGGGCTGTCCTGTGCACTGCACGGTGTTTAGCAGCGTCCCAGGCCTCGCGCACTGAGACCTGGTATAACTCGAGCACCTGGCTGTGACAACCAGGTATCTCCAGATATTGCCAAAAATCCCTCAGGTAGCAAAACTACCTCCCTCACCCACACTAAGTGTGTGACCACAAACACGAAGCGCATCACTCTGCCAGGGGACCCTACTACGTATCTCCAGTCAATCACTCTCCTGCTTCGCCAGGCGACCATTCCACAAGGCTTCTTTTAAATCTAACACCTCCAACCATCTATCCTCTATGCTCACATGCAAGAAATGACCTCGCTATGTTTTTGCCAAACTAATAATAATAATAATAATAATAATAATAATAATAATAATAATAAAAGAAAAGGAAACATCTACTCCTGGCCTACAGTGCTCTGCCCACAGACCTTTAAATGACACCAAGCTGCGGCACTTCACCAAGCCACTGCTCAGACCACCTCAGAGAGGCTCTCTCCTCCGCTCTCCTCTCTATCACCTTCCCCAACTGCAGGCTATCACCATCTAACACAAACGCATTCCTTCGATTATTTGTCATCCACTGCTAGGTGAACTTGAAGAATGCCGGGGCTTTGTTTGTATATATTACTCTATCCCCAAGTACTAGAATGCTTGCGATGTTGCAGGTAGCCATAACTATTTGTTGAATAATTTCAACATAATTAAAAATACACACAGAAACAAAAATTTAAAGTTATAGGAATGTTCCAAGGAGGGGAGTGAAAAGACCAAAATAAATACTGACAACTGAAAACTCTGAGTTGAAAAAAAAGGCCTTAGAATTTAGAAAGCGCGCGCTGCCTTCCCTGCGAGGTCGTCCCGTCAATGGAGTCTCTCTCTCGCCCTCAAACCCATATACTCTATGCACGACGATTAAGAATTTTTTAAATATTAAACATCAGGGAAATAAACTAACAGATAATATGAATATCAAGACGGTCTACAGCTTGCCAAAATAACTGTGGCAGACATAATATCCTTACATAGCCATAAATACGGTCCGAAATACAAGTAAGAATGGAGACCAGCCTATATCCTGACTGTGATCTCCATAAAACTGAACGGCAGTCATGAGATTAAATAAACTTTAGAATATGGTTTTCAATTTTATTTAATTTTCTTTAGATAACAGGTCCTCCAAAAAAGCCCTATTTGGGAATTCTTCACATCTGAAAAAGAATTAAAAATAGCATTCAATTCTGCTCCCTCCAAAGTTTACAAAGAAGCTCTAAAATCAAGCCAACGTCCCTTATCATCTTCAACAGATAACTGAATGAAGAATGAGAATATGAAGAATTAGAGGAAAAGGAGATCCTGAAACATACCTGTTTCTCTTAAATAAAACTTCAAAACAACAGATTTCATGAGAATGCTTTAACATAATTCCATACCAATTTCTGGTGACTAAGAATATGTGAATGTGAGAGAAAAAAAAAAAAAAAAAAAAACTCACCAAAATGATCACTTAGAAACGGCCAGCCATTTTTGGTGAAGAAAAAAAATTCTTATATTTATCCAAGCTCTGAATTCTAGGCAAAAGGATCTTTTAGAAACATATTACTATAAAATGTTCCTGAATTATATTCTGTTGTGCATAAAAATATTACTTAATATTACACATGCTATTTCTCTGTCTTATCATTCACACCTGCAGAAACAACCAGCAGCCTTTAAACCTGACAAGATGGTGGGTTCACGTGCAATTCAAATGTGCTTCTGCTTTGCTTGTCTGCCAAGACATTTCTGGTTCTCATATAACATGTACTGTGAATCTGAAGAAATGATAATGGAATGAAAAATCAGGAACGAAAAATATGCAATTTTCAGACAATGAAACACACACGTGAAGACCAGAAGTGACAGGAATCACAAGCTCACACTCTGTTCACGCCCGTCGGCTGTGTGTTCAGAAACTATAATAGCAATGGAACGTGACAAAATGTTCTATTTTGTATAAATAAAAACATAGCGAATCACCTTCATAATCCTCAACTAAGCAGCTATTACATGTTTAAAAATCTGCTTTAACATAAAAAAGTATTATTGTTCTCTGAAGATAAAGCAATGCCAACGCACACAAAAAATGTTACTAACAAACCATGGCTCTTTCAGAGAAAGTAATTCATCTGCTGGAATCTGCTGAAAAAAATAGCCAAATTGCTGTGTTCTGAGAGAGCAATTACAGAATATTATACGACACATACTGAAAAGAGCCTTCTCATCCACCTACCGCACAGAAAATAATGCGATGAGGTGAATGCCAAGTTGAAAGGCCATGGAAATCCCCACAGTTTTGCTAACCTGAAAGCCTGTGACATGACTCCAATTCCATAATTCTAGATCTACGATGTAAGGATAAACACTTCTCAAGTGATTTCACAGAGTGGCAAGTACAAGTGACAACAGCAAAAAAAATTCAAATGATATCAACAGTCTCACTTAGCACCTCTGCTCCTGTAACGTTCAAGTCCCCCGCCCTCGAACGCTGCACTCTCTGCAGAACGACTTCACTGAAACTGCAGCATCACCACGTGCAAGCAAGCGCCGGCTAGTGCAAATGCACAGCACCGACTCTATGAGCGGCCCAGCAGCTGACCACAGTGTAAAAACGAAAAAGTTTCAATAGGTCAAACTTTCAAAATCCGGCTATTAAAATTAATAACACTGTAACTATCAACTTGTAATAAAATTTCAGATTAATGTACTTGAGAAGTTTATGATTTTCGGCTTTGGCCTTAGCTGAATACTGACTTTATAGGCCAAGGTCCAGTTAGTGCACCTGATACCAACACACACAGTATATCTGCAACATAGGCCAGAGTAAATATTCAATAAACACCTAGTGAATTAATTGTAAATAGTGTCACTTCTTTTATTTGATAATCGGTTAGGGACACAAATAATTTCAAGGAGAGGTATAATCCTAATTCCTTAGCAGCTGCAGGTGATGGTACTGACGTATGCTAACTTTCTGTAAGTTAAAAACCGCCAACAGTCGAGCGTCGGCATGACGGAGAGAAACAGCCAGCTCACGCAGGTCACCCACATTAAAGCACCTGCAGAGACTGTCCTGACGAGCTCTTTGCTCTAGCGGTCGCACTGCAAATGCGTATCACACCCTAACCTCCTTCTCTCATCTACCTCATTTCTCTTTCCCCCATTTCTTCCCCGAAAGAGAAGCTGCTAAACAGTATCTTTTGTTCTGGCACAGTGACCACTGGGCAACAAGCATCTGCTCACTGAACAGCACAACCAGGGTTTCCCTTTTCCTCGCGCTGTTTTCTGGCCTTTCTGCGGTAAACATGCCCACGCAGAACCTGAGCTCCCGGGACTGCCATGCTCCCCCCACTGCCACTGGTCCCACTGAACCTGATGAGTGGACTCAACATGCCCTCCTGGACGACGCTCTCCCCTAGTCACCGGGATTCTCCCTCCCACCTGTACCCCTGGACCAAACGAGCATAAGCTGAGAGCGAAGCAAGACAATGCCGTTACTGCTGTGCGCCAACCACGTGGGCCACTGAATGCGCTGCCTGTTTCCCCGTTACCCCTCGTCCCCAGGCCTCTCCTTCCACAACCTGCTCTGCGAGGCTGGGGATAAGAAGCTGTAAAGCGCATTTCCTACACTACTGTCTGCTCACGCCTCACAGGTTCCATCAACGGGAAGGACTAAAAGGATATTGGAAGGTGGGAAGAAAGAACATCCCTCTTTCTGTTTTCGAATCCTGTCAGCAAAACAGCTGGGGCTCTAGGCTCTCGCTTCCTGCGAAGGTCCTGGACACAGCGCAGTGCCGGCCCCCGCCAGAGGTCTGGGCACCCAGATCCGCGGGGTTCAGCCTTCGAGCTCCTAATTCCGCCTAACCCAACTTTTCCCTTTTGTTTCCCCAGCCCTAGAAGGGATACTTGCTTCCTGTGGTTACCATTAATATCTAAGTGATCTCATGTGATAAAATAAGAAATATATATTTGGTCTTCATCCTCAGTTTCTAATAACACAGAGCTCCTAATCCCTCGGAATTTCCTGGGTGACAGAGCGTGTTTTGTTTTAATGAGGTGACTCTTGACGGGCTCTTAGACAGCTTCAAGACAGAGGCTGGTTACCAAAAAGACCAAGGCATGACTAGAGGGGTAAAGCTTTCAGCCCCATCTCCTGATCTCCGGAGAGGGGACAGGGACCGAAGACTGAGTTGGTCGCCAATGGCCGATGCTTTATGATCAGACACGCCTGTGCAATGGAACCTCTAAATGACAGGGTCTGAGGAGCTGCCAGGTTGGTAAACGCATCCCCGGGCTGGGAGGGTGGGGCACCCGACCCCATGGGGACAGAAGCTCCTGTGCTCCGGACACTCCAGACCTCACCCTATGTGCCTGTTCATCTGGCTGTTCATTTGTATCCTTTACAAAACTTTTCATGATAAAACTGGTACTAGGATGTGAAGTGTTCCCGAGTTCTGTGACCCATTACAGATTATCAAGCCTGAGAAGGGTGTCACGAAAACCCCGAATTTATAGCTGGCAGGTCACAGCACAGAAGGCCTAGGACTTGTGACCAGCATCTGGGATGGAGGGCAGTCTCGCGGGAGCAAAGCCCTTACCTGGGGTCTGCACTAACTCCAGGAAGTTAGCGTCAAAGTACACTGCAGAAGACCCGGATGATGTCTGTAGAGTTAGAGAATTGGCTGGCGTGTGGGAAGCTCTCTCTCTCAGTGTCAGAAGTGGTGCTGGCACACAGTTCAGAACTGGCGGCAGAGCTGTGAGTAAAAGCACTCAGACCTCAGCATCCTATTTTTGCTCAGGCTTCCGACACTCGTATAAATAAATCTGTATGTTTAAATCCCCTGTTCTAAAACACCTAGCAAGGTTTCTGCTGCCCTGGTTGAAATCTGACCAGTACAAAGGAAGTTCTAGAGAGCAGCTTAACCCTTAATCTTACCAACACTATCTACTGGATCACTAGCAGATACCAGTACAACTATTAATAAAGCGATCCTTTGATTCGCCTTCCTTTGCAAAATGTCAAGGAAGAGAAGCAGGATTCAGGTACTACTGGGTGCCCAGCTACAATACCATCAAAATAGCACTAAAATCTTCCCATGAATCTCTAGCACATGCCAGGATCAACATGTGTATTTTTAGTCTAGTAATTACACGGAGTTGTTACTTGCCTTAAAGACATGTGACGCAAATGGACAACGGAATGGAGACTGGGACACTTGATTTCCATTCTTGACTCCATCACAAAATATGTGACTTTACACAAGTCAGTTTACTTCTTAGGCTGAGTCTTTCACATGGCTTCTGGCTATGATTCTATGTATGGTACACTGCATCTTTCCCAATGCTGACATCTAGTGGACATACTTGGATTTAGTATTTTAAAACGAAAAATCTTATTTAAGCCATTTTCAATAAAAGACTTACTAGAATGCCTGGCCATGTGCAATAAGTAAAAATTAGGAGACCCAACACTGTTCCTTAAAAGGAAATGAACCACAAAAAAATAGTATTACATGAGATTGTTATGGCATCTTTGACTTTGATTCAGAGATTACTAGTACTAGTACTCTTCAATACCTCTAGCCATTAAAAATTAAACTACCAAGGCAGAGTACTGCCTCAGCTGCAAATTTAGAACAAAAAAGCAAAGACCTGCTTCCTGCTATAATTATAACGTCTCCCAGCAGGCACAGGCATGGGGTATGCGAAGGCTTAACACAAAGTTCTAAGGAAAGTACCTTAGACGGGTACAGAATGGTGTATGATGGAAACGGTTTTTAAAAATCGAAACTCAAAATTATGTATTTTGCAAGAATTTATTATAAGGGTTTCTCTTGAAAAAATATGATCATGACATTAAAAACAGTATTCTGAATTCACTTTCTTAAAACTTATCACTATTTTGAAACCTGAAACTTAAAGGCACATATATATGGTAAACGTGTGTGTGTGTAAATGCAAGGGAATGATAAACACAGAATCCAAGACAGTGGTTATTGGTGGGGAGAGGGGGCCCAGGAGTGGGCAACTTCAAGGCCTGAGTAACATTCTAGTTCCTCAACTACTGGTGCACTCACGGGAGTCATTTATTTTTAGGTTTTTAAATTTACAAATAAAGGTACACACATTCTTTTTTATGTTATCAATAATTTTTAAAAAATTTTAATGCAAAGTCACTGATGCTCAAAGAATACATGTGACTCATTCAAAGATGCTCAATAAAACCAACCGGACTGGAATTCAGGTACTTTCTGCCAATCACCGGGACAGATACTGAGTATCTGGTATTGAGAAGCCTACAGACAGGTGGGAGAGACCAGGTAAGATAGTGACTTGCTTTCAAACAGAAGCGTGCAAACACAACTATGAACATACAGAAAAAAGAACACCTAACCAAAGGCTTCCCAAACAGGCTGATTCTTTCTTGCTTTCTATTTCTTTAAATTAGGAAACAATTCAAACATACAAAATGCCACATTCACATATTCTAACACCCAGATTAAATCAGTAACATTTTGTAGTATTTGCTTCGGATGCCCCCCTACTTCTTTTGCACAGTTAACCATCTCAACCTCCCCCAATCGACTTTCCTCTCCTCCCCTCCCCTCTCCCAAGTCCTAAGGTAATCAGGACTTGATGTGTTCTTCCTTTTCAAATACTCTTAAAATTTTCTACTACAAAGATATATTCCTAAATAATATAATGCTGTTCTGCTTTTCCATCTGTAAACATGATATACTCAAGGGAATCTGCCAGGATTTGGCATACAGGACTCAGCACTGATCTTACATACCCTGCTATGGCTGAAATGGTTAAAAGGTTCTACTTTCTCACGTTATTTCAGTTAAAGCTAAAGTATTCTCTGAAGTGAGGTACCCTTACTTTTTTTGATGGATTGGGGTCTCTTCTCAACATTAACAGGAAACAGTCGCTATGAGGAGCAGAAGACACCAAACAGAATGGCTTCGCATCCAACCATCGAGGATTAAGGAAACCTTACACCAGTAAGGGACTATGTGCTATGAATGTTTGTGTCCACTCAAAATTTACGTGTTGAAATCCTAACACCCAAATAGGTCCTTTGGGAAGGAATTAACTCATCAAAGAGGAGCCCGCATGAGTAGAATTGGTGCCGTAATAAAAAGACCCCACAGAGCTCCCTCACCCCTCTACCACGCGATGGCACGGCAAGAAGCCAGCCACCGGCCCTCACCAGAACCAGCCATGCCGGCACCTGACCTTAGAGCCTCCAGCCTCCAGAAATGTGAGAAACAAATTTGTGGCACTTTGGTACTTACTGCAGCTCAAATGGACTAAAACACGTGCTAATATGGAACACTAAAGCTTGACCATCCAACCTCAGTATGAATTTACTCTACAACATCCATGCTGAGCAGCCATCTAGCCCCAGCTTAAATACTCTACTCTGCATGACTGTACCCAGAGAATAAGTTATCCCATTTCCAAAGGACTTCAACTTCACACTTCAATTGTTAGAAACTGTTCTAGAAACTTTAGCAAATGATCAAATGACGCATAATCAACTCAACATGAGCTTGCCCTAAAGAAACACACAAATTTTGTATTAAGCTGAAATTCACTCACTTGTTAACTTCTCCTTATTGGTCCTAGTTCTCACTGGCCTCCTGGAAGTAAACTAAACAATCTCTGTGCCATTTGACAACCCATTAAATATCTCATATATCTTTAGATGTGTTAAATTGAGGTCAAAAGGAAGTTATCCATCAGGCTATACACACATACTCACATATGCAAGAATTATAAACAAGATATTCCTGTCTAATAATTATGATAATTTAGGTTCAGAAAGAGAATAAAGTTCGGGAGTTATTTAGGAAACACTCATCCTAAGGACCTTCTTAAACATTACAGACTGAAGGGACTCAGAACAACGAAACCATTTGTCCTCGGTTGTGACAGTAACTGCACCTCTGTATCCAAAGAACCTTGCAGAAAGCCTTGGATGCTGTAAGCACTGAATGAAAGTAAACGTCAATGAGTGAGATCTTACTATGTGCCACATACTATGATCAGTAGTATATACACCATTTTATCTTATAAAACATTCAACCATTTTATGAGGTTGATTAACATTACGATCCGCATATTACTTCTGAGCAACCCGAAGGTCACAAGGACTAAGTAAGTTGCTCGAGGTAAACAGTGAAGCTGGAATTCTTACTCAGGCAAATCTGGCTCCCAACAGTTCTTGTAACCATTACGCCACACTGCTCTTAGTCATAAATGAAAAGACATACAACTCATCCAATAAGAGTTAAAAATTTTTCAATTCTTCCTGGAAGAAATTCCAGTATTAAAATTTTTAAATTAGAAATAAAATTCTAAGAGAAAAATATTTTTAAGAAAAAAAATGATAACTAGAAAAGTTATCATTGGTAACTAAGCAATTTCCTTAAATATTTCTCTACCGTTTGTCAGGTCTTTGTGTCTCAGCCTGGTACACTAAAGGAATTTATACGGTGACATTATAGGAGGGCACAGCCAAATATTTCCCTTGTTCTATAACTTCAATTAAAATCATTCTCTAAACTATAACTCCTCCAAACTAGTCATAAGCAAAAAGAATACAAAAACAAAATATACATTTTCTTTTCGGTAATCATATAATTTTTAAGATCTGTGCCTGAGTAATTTTTCTGCATTTATAGTCAGTATCTGGCATAACGCTAAGCGACTCCAGCAGAGGACTTTCATCACACTGTGATCTTGCAGAGGAGGCGGTTAACTATAACCAAACACGTATTTTCATTATATTATTTTTAAAAATATTATTTTACTTCAGTTGGAGAGTAGAAACAGATATCCTGAATAAATTTAAAAGCATACTCCACGACTATTTTCAAATGTCAAGGCCTGACACCTTCACTAATAACACTGTAAGAGCTTATTTACTCAAAAACAAAAGAAAGAAAAACCTACTTTAAAAAAATAGGAGGTAATGCATTGTTTTCTTATAGTGGAGCATATTTTAAATGGATTTTTCAAATCATTAAGACCGAATGCAGAATGTATAGATCATATAAACTCTTTTGAGCTATGTTATTTAATACTTTTTAAAATTCTGCATGGCATATACAAGGACAACATTTATTTATACCAAAGTAAATTGACTTAACTAGTTTGAATATTTGTATTACATGTCTAAAGTTGCCAGTAGAGAGGAAGAAGAAGAGAAAGGAAAAAAGTGAAGAGAATGAGAAAGAATAGAAAATTTGAGCCCCTAATACAGTAGGGTTCATAAAATGACTCAAAATCATGGAGTTCAAGTCTCTAATTTTATAAAAGGAACTGAGGACTAGAGAAATTTGGTGATTTAGGCAAAAGCAGCAAATTAGTTTTTTTTTTAAAGTGGGGCTTCATTTAATGACCCTGGTAGTGAAGCTTTTGAGAATATCTCTTTAAAAATGGCACCAGGGCAGATCACATTGAAAGAACAAATCAAGTATCACAACCAAAAACCCCCAAGTCGGATACCCCACCATGTCACCTGCGAAACAAATACTAGCATTGGTTTTAATATCAACCAAGTTTCAACAGACCTACCATTCACTTCATCAGCATAGTCAGCTACAAGAGGCTGAACATTCAAATTTAGAAACACCATTCCAGGCTCTTCCTCACTCAGGCTAGCGCATTATCATTTCCATGCTGCTGAAATAACTGGAAAACACTTGGTGATCTGTTACAAGGCTTGACCTTTTTGTGTGTTCCCACACCGCACGCATCAGAGCACCTGCTATTTGCATCCTTCCTGCCACAAACAGTTACGGCATTTCCCTTATTAAACGTTGAGCATCTCGAACTTTTTTAACATGTGTGTTTCGTGTTTCTGAACTAGTGCGTAAGCTCTCTGGAGACAGGCATGCTCCGAGGCTTAACACTTATCTTCTACTCCCTTTCCCATAGAATATGTTGTTTCTGTGATTATTAACCAGACAAGAGAAGTTTCTTCAAAGCTATTTCAAGAACTTCTAGCCCATACCTTTAGGCTACTTCCTAAGGTGTGGATGTGTAATTAGGATTAATTATACAGAACACAAAATCTACACTTACTGAAGTATGATGGAGAAAGAAAGGTCTGGCTGACTTCTCTAACAGTTCTTACTCTGGGGTCCAGAGAGAGAATTCAGTGACCTGTAAATTTGGATGGGAACTTTTGTGCCAACCTCTATGTGAAAGTTAGCAATTCCTTCAACCAAGATGATAGGGAGTAAACCACAGTAGTATTAGAAATACCTATGAACTTGACATCAATAGAAATCAGAGGTATTTTCTTATTACATTATAATTACTGCAAACTCAGCATTATTCGAAATTACAGTACTTAGCAGAATTGTCGCCAAAGCTTATTCTCTAAGAAATATATACATATTACTCTATCAAAAATTTGTATTTTTAACATTTGTTAACTGTATTTCAATATAACTGATGTCCTCTTTGAGCCTATGTTTTTTACTTCGTAAAATCATGAATCATTATTAGAATCATTATTCTGAGAAGAAATTCACAGGCTTCGCCAGATTTCCAAACAGGTCCATGACACCAAAAATGGCTGAGAACTCTTGCACTGTCACACACAGAGTAGGTGAGGAGACTACAGTTCCCAAGGGCCATCATAACTGTCACGTCAATTCTAATAAAACGACAGGCAAGTTTCGAAATGTCAACATGTTTATGACTAAAACATTTTAAGCCGATCATTTTCACTTGAAGAACACAGTGTCTACAGAAAAATTACAT
Source organism: Rousettus aegyptiacus (assembly GCF_014176215.1). Taxonomy (NCBI): domain Eukaryota; kingdom Metazoa; phylum Chordata; class Mammalia; order Chiroptera; family Pteropodidae; genus Rousettus; species Rousettus aegyptiacus. Next base: position 54,436,455 of record NW_023416290.1, read on the forward strand.
TTTCAAATACCCATTTGTTAAAATTAACTAGTTATAGTTAAAACTATTACAGGATTATAAATGTTCAAGTACTCAGGACCCTTTAACAGTAACTACTCTGTTGTATTATTTACTTCTAAGACTTTTTTAAAAGGTTCAAAACCAATAATTGGTAGAATTGCTTATTAAGAAAGTATATAAAAGTTGTCTTCCCTTCTAACTTTCAAATAAATAAATAAACATAAATTATTTTTTAAGCTGTTAGAATTACGGCTTAGACCTTTTCTGATCGACTACACTGGTGGTGGCTAAAATGACTTAAAAAGAAATTAAAAAAAAAACACATACCTCTCCTATTGAAAGAAAGCTGGAAAAAAAAAACCTAATTAATTTACATTCCCCCACTACCTCCTATTCTGAGCCAGACACTGAACGATGTAAGGTATTCCCTAAGGACATTTTTAGCAGTTCAAATATTATGTACAGAACATTTTCCAGTACCAGCCAACAGAAGTTTCTTCAAAGCTATTTCAATAACTTCTAGCCTACACCTTTAGTCAACGTAGTTTTTCATTTAAATCATAACTTGTCATTTGGATCTGAGTAATCATTTCCCCCCGTAACATATTTACCTTCAGCCAGTGCTGGTGATTCTGTTCTCGTCCCTCTATCTGTTAAAGAAAGAACAGAGGAAGAAAGTCTAAAACATTATTATACTTTAAAACAAGTTTATTAAAACTTTAAAAATAAAGCTCATGAATGCATGAACTTGTCACATGTCACATGTATACGGTTTGTGTCCTGTCTGTCTTGGATTAACGCAACAACTATTTACAAAGGACCTTCTAAGACTAAGGTATTATGTTATAACCTGGAAAACACCAGTAAGTGATAAGGCACCTAGTTGTCACCCTCAAGACATTCAAAGACTAATAATAGGTGTACCAAGAAAAGTACACAGTTCTCATTATATCTTACGAAACAGAAGAAAACAAAGAAAGAAAATTAGTAATTCTCTGTCCGTGTAAAGAGGGCCTAAAATTTTCAAAAGCAGTGTATCTCTATATTCTTATCACAGCTCAAGTTTATTCAGTTGCAATACGCTACTAAAAAACTGATTTTTACTACGGGTACCAAGACCCTTATATTTCATGACAATAACCTCTTCCAGAGGCATATGAGGTAAAACTGAAGTGAACCACAAAGTCCTCTCTAGGACTGGTTTTACTATTTTGAAGTCTAAAACAATTTTAGGTAAAATTAAATCTTCAAAATGAGTTTATTCTAAGCTTACGACTAAGAGCAACTATAACCACTATAACAAACTAGCTTAGTTCACCGTGAGAAGAACCATTTGACCAATGAAACCAATCACCTTTATGTAAAACTTTCTTTCTCTAATGACTATTCTATAATCCAAGAGTTCTGGATTTAAGAAACATACAATTTCTCTGGATAAAAGTGCCCCGGAGTAAGTATCCTGAAGGGACGGGACACCGCCTTCCAGGACGGTAAGTGAGTTGACACACTGTCTTCCAAAGGCGGAAATGGGATGCTGTCTGTATCTGATGGATTCAAAAAACGAAAACGCAACATGGGTCCAGGAACCAACGGATGGAAACAAGATTGGCAACCTTAGGCTCTGGTGGGAGGAGAGAAGAGGCTTCTGTCAGGGGACACAGGAAGAACTCCACAACTCTCACCTGGTCATACTGGACCAGCCCGCCAAAGAAGGGAGGAGGGGTCACTACTCTGAGGACCACGGGCACTGGCTGCTGCTGCACAGTGGGGAGCGGAGGGGATCTATTAAGAACCCAGGGGATTCGCTTGGGGCTGCTCTGCCTGGCGGTGATTACGAACGAGCAGCTGCAGCAACTACAGCCCAACAAGGATGAGGCAGCTGCAGGCACCGATCTCTTGGGGAAGGTCCGGGTCATTCTGCCGGGCAAACGCCTCTACCTGTTGGGAGTGCTGGCTGAAGGTGAAGAAAATCTAGAAAGAGTGATGGAAGAGTGAAATAAAAATTATTTCACCGACCCTCCTGCTGTAAGTCTAATAGACTGTGGCCAGCCACCGCCTTGAAAGCTTCACCGTAGACCGGACTAAACGGCAAGTGCGTAACAGAGAGGACAAGGGGGTGGGCCGTGGCGGCCGCCCCTGGTGCCCCACCTCACATTTTCACTCCAGCGGAGGCACTGCCCCTTAGCTGCAGAACTGAGGCTCGCTTTCTGCTCACAGGTGTTGCTGTAAGAGATGCCTACAGGGCCTCCTCTGCCATCCTGAGACATGCAAATCGGAAGTGTCGAAGTGTTGACAGCGACACTGTGGGCGACACTGTGGGCGTCCCCTGACCATGGACCCTCACAGATAAATAACCCGGGGGCATGTTCTTCTCAGGCGCCTCCTCAGGATCAAGCCCCATTGCTCACAGAAGCGACCTGTCCCAGCGCGCTCTCGGATGGACGCTCCTTCCTTCCTGTTCCACCTGCCCCAGTTCTCCAACTTCTGTTTCCTGTGACCAGGTCCCCAAACAGGTGCCCCGTCTCAGGCTGTTTCTAGGGTGAAACTAGGTCAAGACACTTGCTCTTCGGGACACCACACCCCTTTCTCCCATCCTCTCTCACCAGACGCTGCCCCCTAATCTCCCCTGGGAACTTCTCTCAAACCCCTGAACGCGGATATGCCCCGGGGCTCAGTCCCGGGTCCTCCACCCCCTTCACGGACCCCTTTCATCTCACGGCTTCACGCATCACCTGTACATCTCAAATTCATTCATTCAGTCTAGACACTTCTCTCCGCCTCCAGTCTCACACCACTGCCTACTCCACATCTCCACTAAGGTCCTTGATACCTCAAAGTTAACGCGTCCAAAACTGCAAGCATCTTCCCCACTCGAAACCCCCGACTGCAGCCTCCCCAGCTCAGGTGATGGTGCCTCCATCCTTCCAGTTGCTCAGGTAAAAACCTTGGATTCCACTGTAACTTCTCACGCATTCCATATTCCACTCGAACTCACTACCTAAAATCTTCACGCCTACTATTCTATATCCTGTTAACTCAAAGTTGAAGGTCCCGCTGCATTAGCAGGATTAAATTTCTATTACTTCTGTGTTCAATGGCTTCTAGAATAGCGGTTGCCAAGTTAAATGCACGTGGGGTTGGCTACGGCCAGGTGAGAAGTGCTAACTCGGGCAGACAAGGATGTACGCTTAGTCTAAAGGGTGCCGCTGCTATCAACACCCCTCGCTGAATAAAATAACAGCACTGGGGATCAGGTGCCAGCTAGTCGCGTAGAACAATTTTCAGACGTTATCAACTAATTAAGTAAATTTTAGGAACACTCGGTATTCCAAAGGAAACAGGTGGAGGACTACATCTGGTCGATGAACCACAGTTTGCAACTGCTGCTCTGGAACTTCGCGTTGTCTGTAACGGACACACTAAGCCTAACCTTTCGCTTTTCTCCATCACTTAAGGGATGAATAGGAGCTATTTATGTTCAAAACCTAACCACTCTGGTTTTCCTCAAAAGCTTCTCTTGGATCAATGTTACCACAAATGGAATGAATAAACACTTTTTTTTTGCTTTTTCTGCCAAAGAAAAATTTCCTTTCCTAAGGCCGACTGCAGCCACCCAGAAATAAACAAAACAAGTGGCCTGGCTGGCCACTTTCATACTTTCATAAACCACAGGAGAAAAAAACAGTGCCACTTATATAAATCCATGGGGAAAATTTTTATTTATCTTATCTAAATTCTTAATAAATCAAGAAATAATAACACACTTATAACTGTTTTCACCCTCAGAAACCAAATATCAGGTCATAAATAGTGATTATTAGATACGTGAATTAGATAACCCAAGCATCTAAAATCCACACCTAAAGGTTCTTCAAGTAGGTGTTAAAATTTGTTTGCCCCTAGCGAGGCATAAAACATAAGAGTTACAACTTCAGAGCATTCTGTCAAGCACATTCACAGCTTTGCAGTATTTCAAACGGCAGTACTCAGATCTAACTGGTCACACAACCTACTTTGCATTCCTTCTTCATTCAGGTATATGCTAAAATCTAATTGGATCATTTTAAGTTCCCCTTGACATACGCAGAGCAACCTCAAAAGCCATCTAAGAAATAGAAAAGAGCACTGAATTAAAGGGCCTCCTGACGTGTTTCCGGATCAGATGATATAATAAAGTGCATTATTATATAATCCCAACAAATACAGTATCTAAGCTTTAAGACCTTGAAAACGTTATTCTACATCCATTTGAGAAAAAAGAAACACGCAACTCTATGAAAATTTTTTGAAAAACAGGCAGATGAGAAGGCCCAGTCCTACTCATTAATAATTAAAACTGTGTGTAACTGACATATCTACAGTCAGGAGAAAAGAACAAAGAAATCAAAATAGGCTCAACGCTATGTGGATGTAAAAAACATTTATTGGAAAGTCTATTATGTACTAATATCAAAATAAACAGGATTTGAACAAGCAGGAAAAGGCAGTAGAAGGCTCAGAGAACATTCCGCGTTAGGATTGTATAAAGTAATCATCACAGGGCAATGGAGAAAAGTTTATTTAATAGAAATAAATGTCACTGAAATAATCCCACAGAAATTGAGATACCACCTTCTCAGCCTATCCAAACTAGGTGAATTAAAATTTAACTTCTCAAAACTACATCAATTGTAAATACAGAAAACAACACTTTACTCATCTTTAGAGGAGTAATTTGAAGGAATACGTGAAATTTTAAATGGACAAAACCAATCATATAAAAATTAAAAATAAAATCCAAAATGTTTTAATAGTTCATATAAATAAAATCGTGATAATTTATAAGAAAAAGCAAAATAGTAAATATATATGAAAAAAACATATTCCCTAACAATAAAAAGGAAACAATATAATATAATATAAACAAAGTGGTTTAGAACTCTGGTTCTGGAATTAGAGACCTGGGTTGAGTTTCCATTTAATTATTAAGTTCTTTGAGTATGTGTTTTGTAATACAGAGATTTCCACTCATTTAAATTATCTAGTCTATAGCCATGCCACCTTGAACGTGCCCAATCTCATCTGTTCAAGCAATAATGGTTACAATATTCCTTTTTGTAAATGTAACTTTCTATAAAATAAATACTATCTATTTTATAGAATATAAAACTAACTTCTACCGTAAAATTTAAAATGAATCCGTAAAAAATAAACCAACATAACTGGAAAACCTGAGGCAAGGGCTAGATGAAGATACCACCAGGCTTTAGAAACATGATTATTGTATAAATCATACCTGTAAATACATTTTTTCTAAAATGTCTAGTTATGTCTTTAAAATGTAATGAGAAATGAAGATACTGAAAGTAGGGATACTTTATTATCATTTTATATTGTTCCCTAATCTCTTACATCATTATCAGTGACCAATCACACCGTTTCTTCCAAAGTCTGCCACTGATCAGTCACAGACATCTCTTATTCAGGTCATGCAAAGACTATAAAGTGTGTGGCTGTGATACCTCCTTGTCTCCCAGTGACAAACCTGTGTGACATTTAACAAAAACAGATAACCAAAGAAAGGGGAATTGCCAACAAAGATAAAAGTGCATCAAAGAAACAAAAGTGATAATGCTGAAAGCCAAATTCTAATGGACCGTATACAGACTTATAAAAGAAACGGTGACCGCAAGAATGTTGACACCGCAGCCATGGGGGAGACTGACTACACGGTCAAGGAGCCTCGGTGAAGGTGAACGTAAATGAGAACAGTAGTTATGGTGGAAAAGAAAAAGGAGTCCCAGAGGAAGAAACACGAGCAAAAATTAGAGGACCTTGGATATATTTCATGATACTGAGAATGCCACGGATAAAATACTCGAAGCAGATCCAAACTTAGAAGTATGACAATTTGGCCAAGGCATAACAATGATGTTCACGCCATTCTGTAAGCTGCACAACAAGGATAAAGGAAGTACGTGACTGCTCACTTTTACTTACGATAAATAGTAATAGATCTAACCTATATAAAAAATACATAAATGTCAATAGACCTAACCTATATAAACAAAAGAAAAATGGTCTCTTTGGGAAGCAAAGAATACAATATTCACCCACGTCCTTTCTACCACTGCGGCACTTCACAGAGCACCTCTGGAAATGACAATTGACAGAAATGCGGACAGGTCCAAATCCAAAGTCCCAAAGCTGAATTCATATCTTAATTTGCCACAAGCTGTTTTTTTCCTATAGCTGGAAATACATAAGCAACTGCTTAGCAGCAAAATACTGAAGCCCCCCAAATTGAGATAATGTTCTATAAAAGCATGTATTTAAGTGCAACGTATTCTCAAACTTCAGGGTCTGAACAGCACAGCACAAATCTCAAAATGCAGATAGCTGTATTTCGAGTCACCTTTGCATTATTTTAAAAGGCTTATTCCATACACTAGAATGAAACATCAACATATGCAAAAGAAACTAGGAATCACTAATAAAATCCAATGCACACATCCCACTCTTATTCTTAATCCTCAATATATCATTGAAAATTAGAGAAATAATTTGCAAAATCTGGGCAAATTAAATAAAATTTGTATTGCTTACAAATCACACAAGCCAGTGCACTGTCTAGTTCAGGCCACTGCAGCAGGATGTTGACCAGGCCAGCGTCACAGACCTGATCCACATGTGGCCAGCGAGTTTCAAAGAGAAGCTCTGTGCCTGGGTTATCATACACTGTTCTCCTAATTCCAGAGAGTTCTATGACTAAAACAAATATTTAATCATTTCCCTGGAAAAATACGGATCCACATATAATTAATCTGACATAAAGAACCCATTAGATTTTTAACTTTGAGTAAGAATCTTAAGTTTCTCAAAGCTTCGATTTCTTCATCTGTAGAAAGGGAAGACAATACCAACTCATAAGATTGAGAGGCTCAAATAAAGAATGAGGGACATCTATTAAGACTGTCTGGCTCTTCTCCCAGGTCTTACCTGCCACATTAGGCCAACAGCACCCCGCCTGTGTAAGTGCTGTTACTACGTAGCGCTAAGAGTCCAGTGTGCTGCTTAAATTCAACAAATATTATTAAAATCTTTACTGTGTCTCCAGCAGTGTTTGTGATACAAGGAAATAGCACGATTTTTATCCTGTGGAAATACTACTTTCATATATAAAAAGTAACAAGTCTACAACAACTCTGTACACAGTAGACTGCTGTTACAGACTACAATTAAAACGGAAACTGAGAGACCAGAAGAGTGTGACAGAAGAGAACAATCCAAGCGTGAGTTAAGTATCTTCTGATGGGCCCCATAACACATCATTTCACTCACTGAAATGTTTGGCTCTTTCCCAGGACTGAATGTGGGCATCACAGTCTGTCTCTCTTACTGCACCCCCTGCACCAGGCGCACCATCTGAAACACTGTATATGCTGAGTGAGTAGATGACTGAATAAGCAAATATGATAACAGATTTTAAGGAGACTGGAATAAATGCAAGTTGTTTAGAGTTATGGCCCCATAAGATTGGTCATTCTGCTAAAAGGATCTGTTTGGGAAAATGAGTGACGAGGAGACATCAACATACAGATAAGCAGATAAATGATAAAATTTAGAAAAAATGTATAATTTCTTTTAAAAATTAAAGTGATAGACTTTAAATAACATGATCACCATGGTTTCACAGATAATGGTTTTTATAGGCTGACCAAAAAACTCAGTCGCAACAGGCGTTTATAACCACTTTGGAGTGATACTGTGTATCTGACGTGTGATATTGCTGCAGACATTTGTCTCAGTACCAACCAAATAACAGATTTTTAAACGACTATAAAAAATACCTTGTCACAAAATCTTAAATGTTCCGAACTGCTTCCTAATGGCAATTCAATACAGTAGTAGAGGGCCTCCAACAGGACAGATGTTACACGCACGGCAAAGTATAAAATGCTGGTAAGACCTGCCCTCCAGAAGCTGATAGTTTGAAATGATGACATGTAAACAAACAGCTACAATATAGTGTTTAAAATTAAGTGAAACACTATACTAGACTTCTGTGGATAAACTGCTATGAGAAAACAGATGAGGGAGTAACTGCATTACTAGAGGACAGTGTCAAAGAAAACTAGGAGTGAGGACATCTGACTTTGCCTTGTAATGTTTAAAAAAATGTCATCACTACTAACAACTTCCAAGACATTTTTCTTTTGCTTTAAATTAAGTAAAATCATTTTTAAAGGAGTTTTATGAACATTTGGCTAACATGGAAAAGGAAAATGTTCTTTCCTTCTGAAAGAGGGATTTTAAATGCTAGCCATCTGATTGCTAACGCCGGATAAATAACAGATTAACACAAAAGCCCGTAAGAAAAAAGGCTTTGTTAGGCTGAGGCTGCGGCAACACCAAGAACCTCACAGAACAATGGACAGGGTTTTTCAATCCCACTAATTTTTTCAACTCGTACTATCCGATTTGCTGTGCATGTCTGAAAATTAATCTGTTTGCCCTTCTTTCTACTTACTGGAGAGTTTAGATAATTTCAGATTTTGACTATTCAAGCCTGAATTTACAAACCAAAATTTGAAAACACTTTCACAAAAGGACATGTACTATTCTAAAAACTACTCTTTAATGATCAAAGAGTGTATACTATGTGCTGAAGCTCTATCTTTAAAACACATAGTCCAACATGCGTCCTGGGATGAAATGCTTTTGTCCCGTGTCTACCCTCTCCTCTTATTAAACTACCTTACAGGTCTTACAGGATCTTCTCTTAAGAATGAAATCTCCACTAGTAGCCAGATGATATCTAATGGTTCAACAGATAAAATATTAATGCACAAAACCACAAAATCGCATCATATAGATTAATTTAATTTCCCAAATGAGCTGGTAATTCTTTAGTGGAACTTGGTTTTTCCTAACATTTAGAAGTTTTGCAGACATAATGAAGTGAAAACGTTTAATATTTTCAGGTTCTGACATACATATATATGTATATTGCCTAATGTTGTCTTTACATAGTAAGAAGAAATTGTAATTTCCTGAAATCACTATCAACATGCACACATACTATTTTGTACTACATGCTCGAAACAGCCTATTTGAGCATTTCAGTCTCAAAACAGTACAAACCCAAGAACAGGAAGCAAATCAACAAGTTAAAACTTCTCCAAGCTATATAGAGTAGAAACTAGAATCATGCTGTCTTTTTTTCACAGACTTAAACATCTTAGTTTAAATGATTTTTAACACATAAATACCCACAAACTGTATTATTGCAATACTTTGACTGCTGCTATGAATACTTTCATATCGTCGATAATTTTTACCTAGATATTTCATAAAGGAAAAAAGATAAAATGAATGATTTTAAAACAAAATTTCAATATAACAAAATTAATTTTGAAAAAACTAACTCATAACATCCTTGCTGTTTTATCATTTGCTGCTCTGCTCACTTACCAAAATTTTACAAAAATTTGTACATCTTTTAATTCCCCCTTTTCATTTTCTCTTAATTTCTATCAAATGTAAAAGCATCTCTATATTCTAACTTTCACTGTATAACTTTTGTTTTAATTTAGTCTCTAGGAATCCATTATATCTAGAACAGATTTTATGAAACATGACAAATTTTCAACCAGAAAGTAGACCTGGCTTCCTTGAATTAAGAGAAAAGCATTGTAAAAGGTGACAGTAAAAGTAGAAAAAAACTCTTTAGTATTGAAACTATGAATATGGAGAAAAATTGTGATCGACCCTAAATGACAGACAAGGAAAAAGTACTGATCACTGACACCAACAGATAATATTTATTTTAGCCAGCAAATCCAGGCTCCTTCCTAATACACTCTTTTCTCAGACATTATTAGTCTTATTTTTAAAAAGTTAAATATACAATGGGCCATAAAATTATACAATAGCCATAAATGATTACCTTTAAACTCCAAATTAAATGATTAATAATCTTGATTAAATCAGCTTCTACTCAAGATTTATTATGGCAATGAAACATTTACTTATATTTACTGTACTGAAAACTAACATTGGAGTTTTTTGTCCCATAACTTCTTAATAACGATTGACAGCCATTATTCAGACACACATCAACAGCGATTATATTAGAGGCCCTGCTCTCTCCTATGCTAAACTACTGGGGTAACGGTTTGGGGAAACCATATATTCGCATGGTGCTAAAGTATTAGGCTACAGATTCTTTACTAATTAAAAATATTAATGAAATTAAAATAGACTGATTGCTTGTGTCTCCCACCCTCAGCAATGACAATGCTGAAATCTAACTCCAAGGTGATGACATCGGGTGGGGCCTCTGGGAGGTGATTAGGTCATGAGGGCAGAGCCCTTATGAATGGTATTGGTGCCCTTACAAAAGAGGCCCAGAGAGCTCCCTTTTACCACGTGACAACACACCTGGAAGATGGCCATCTATGAACCAGGAAGTGGGCCCTCACCAGACAAAAAATAGAAAAAGAAGGAAGGAAGGAAGGAAGGAAGGAAGGAAGGAAGGAAGGAAGGAAGGAAAGCAGGCAGGCAGGCAAGCAGGCGGGCAAGCCAGCCTTCACAATGGCAAGAACTGGCAAACACCACCTTAACTGAGGGATCGAACCAAGAATCACCAAAAAATGTGACACATTACGTGCCTCCTGATGTGATACAATACTGTCCTACGTAAAATACTTGCCATATATGTTTAACCTGGTTCTAGTTATAAGAAGACATAAAACAGACAAGTCCAGATTATAAAACCACTCCTAAGATAACCTGCCTGGATGGGAAGGGGCAGGTACAGGGTTACAAAAAAGCAGCTCAGTTTTGGCCAAGTTAAACCTGCCAGGCCAAGGGCCTCCCAAAGGAGATGTGGAGAGCCAACGGCATGCAGACGGTTGTGGGGAACCCTCCTTTATCGTCTCCCAATGCTCAACTGTGGCCCAGCAATAGGACCTATCACCTGAGGTGAGGGTCTCGTGGAACCTAGTGTGGATTATACTATCTAAACCCCAGTCCTGTTCCATGTATCAAGGGCCCCCAAAGGACATGTGGAGAGTCAACGGCCGCAAGCATGGAGGTCGGGAAAGGTCAGCCCACAAACGCTGCGCCTCTGCCCCCACAACTTCCTTTCTTGAGAGAATGGTCCAAAGACCAGGGATACTTGAGAAATCAATCACACGGGCAACAACGAGAGACCGGCGTCACAGTGTCCTGACCAGGTGTGCTACGATGTCATCTGGGCAGTGCTTTCTTGATGCTCACCCTCTTGCTGAACTGCTCTGCTCTGAACCTGGATTCCTGTCTCTCCACCAGCTCTGCAAGACACCTGCCAACATCCCAATGAATTCCTTTCCCATCCAAATTACCCTGTTAGTTTCTGCAATGTACAGCCAAACACCCTTTGGTTATGAATTATAAAGATATTCTGAACTCAAACAGAAAGCCGATTATAATTTCCTTCCTAATTGAAACCCATTCTTACAAATAAGCAAAACTTAACCATGTTACAAATTAACTCTGAGGTGCAGAGTATAACAATAAAGGTGCTATGACATTAAAGATGCTTCAAATCAGCTTTCTGATACATTTAAGAGGTGCCTATCATTAAAAATCATATTTTAAGTTTCAAAGTATAAAATTTGAACATAAAAAAAGTATGAGAACATCCAAAAAGATGTAGAAATACCAAAATTTTTAAAAATTGTATCAAATACAGAACTAAAAAAAAAGTTCTTACAACGTGTTCTCTCTGCAACAAGATTCCTTCTTTTTGTTTTATAGATTCCAAATTGATCCAAGAGCAGTAATGCAAGGATTCTCCTCCTAGGCCTGCCTCTTCTTTAGACCCCTATTTCATTGCTTCTTCACTAAAATCCAACATGTAAGTAAAACTACGTTTCATTCTTTTTGAAAATTTCACATTTCAAATCAAATACAGAATTTTTTAGCTATATTAAAAACTAACACTTCTTACATTCTTGATAGCATCCTATAGTCGTACTGAATCCGCTACAGCATTTGGTATTTTTAAAGGAATACGTTTAGAGGAAGCAATACATGTTAAAGAGAGGAAGGATATATTTAAATCTACGGGAGACACTTTGTGTATCACGCATTTTGCTATAAACCATTTTTTTCACAAAACACTATGAAAGCAGGTGACATTATCCTATCTGTAAAAAGTAAGTGAGAAAAATGAATCTCAAAAATTGGTTTACTGACTTCATGTCAATGCTGATAAGGGGTCCATCTGACTCATGCACAGATCTGCCCCATCCCAAAGGGGAGGATGCTGTTCCAAGACAAAACGCCACAATGGGCACATTCTTATGAAAATTCACTTTCTCTGATGTCTTTATTAGAAAAATAATTGTAACCATTATCCTGAACGAGCAGAACCTGCAGGATGTAACCATATGGCAACTTTCTGTCCAGAACTGTCCTTTAAAGTTATTCTGTGGCGACAGCTAATATCCCTGAACATTGTTTAGGCTAGCCTATAAATTCAGTTATTTCCAAGTTACAAAAACAATCTGAGTTTAAAATTGGGAAATCCAGTTTAGTATAATTGTTAAAAATTTTCATTCACTCTTACAGCTTCTCCCCTTGTCCCAGCCCTGACTGGGGCAGGCCAGCCCTCAGGAGCACAAAGAGCACCTTGCTTAGTAACCCCAGGTGAGGCAATTACAGTCCCTAGAGGGCACGAGCACTCCCTCTGCTCCCAGCGTGTAAAGCTTATCTGGCCGAGAAAGCTCTCAGGGCCTCCTTAGAAGCTCTTGCCACGCAGCCCCTGGGGACCTCTCGCTGCAATTCCCTTGAGGCAGAGCAATGATCTCCTCTGGGAATCCAGGTATTTATTCGGCCCTCTACACTGCCACCGGATCCTACAGGCTTTCGTTCACTAGTGGCCCTCACCCGGCCTGTGAAAAACACGTACCCTCTGGCCCAAAGCACTCTGGGGGGACGGGCAGTCCACCTGCACAGCAACCCCACTTTGCTGTGCCCCCAAACCATAATGCCCCCCGTGCTCGAGGGGGAGCACTCCGAGATGGTGGGGGCGATCAGGGAAACTCCTAGTACTCCAACGACTTGGTTCACAAACTCTTCCCAGTTTCCAACGACTCAGTGTAAAACTCCTCTAAATTTCCAACTTCCTGAACCTTTCTATGCCAACAGACGGGGTAAGTGTTAGAAGTCACAAGATCTATTTTCTGGCTCTTTCTTTTGTTAAGACCTGCATGGTGTTCTTAGAATTCACTTTAGAAATATGCATCTACTGACTCAGGGCCAGACTCAGAAGAAAAGAGTTCCATTTTAATATCTTATTATATAACATATATAAGATTTTTCTAAATTTCCCACAAAAAGCAGGAAGAAATGTCCATAATCCCAGCACACAGAGTTAGCTTTCCTTTCTACAAAGAGTCCACTGGTCATCTGAAAATTTCTTATTTCAAGCTTTAACTTTTTAAAATCTTATATAAAAACACTTCATTTAGATAATTTCATCAACCAATCCAACCTCCCACACAATTTAAGCATGCCTTTTTCAAATACCAAATTTCCATTAAACTACTATGTAGATGGCTTTCTGAAACTTGACTCATTATTTCACTCCCCAGACTCAAAACTTAATGGCTCCCCACTGCCAGAGGTTCAACTCCAATCTTTTCAGAATTAGGCATAATCTGTACAGTCTTCTATACCTGTTACATCTTTAAATGCAATTTTTAAACCATGTACTCATCATAAAAAATTATACTACAAGAAAAATGTGAATGTCGGGAATTTCTGGGATCTGACCCCCACTCAGACGAGAAGTGTTTCCGGGTGTGTCACAATTCCCTGAAGGCTGCTGACAGTGTCTCAGGAACCCGATTATCAGGGTGACAAGGCTGAATTCACAAAGGCTGTGACTCCTTTACTAACACGGTAAAACCAAGCTCGAGAAGGGGATCAGTCCTCATATGACTGCAAATAAAACGATCACCACACATCTATACTTACTGGCTCCACACTCATTATCTCAACTGCCAAAAACTTAATCTAATACTCAAGAGCAGATTTGTGGAAACTTTAAATGTTTAAAAATGGATTTTAGGATTAACTTTGTTAAAGTTTCACACATAATTTGACATCCATTCACAGAGAACACATTTAAAATTGTGCTTTAAAGTCATCTTTCAGCAGATGAAGTGAAAAATAAATTTCATTTAATGTACTAGTAAAGTATTCATAGTTCTTACCCCAAAGAATCTTGCTCTTCTCAGAAGTTTGTCAGTAAAAACTCATTGGATTACAGAAGTGCCTGAAGAAGAACATAATCAGTCCTCTCTTAAAGCTGACAATAAACGTATTCACTCGATAAGTACACAAGAACAATGAGCGTGGGCAGATACTGATGCGTCTTTATGTGTAACTGTGGAGAGTGTGTGTGCACGCATACCACACACACGTATGTGCAGAGACGTCTGGAGAGACGACACCAAATAGTGACTACTTAGATGGTGATCTTTGCTTTCTTCTTTTACTTTATCATTCAGTTTTTTACAAATATGAGCATGTATTTTTGTAAGAAATGTTATTAATATGAAAAGCTACAGTAATTAAGGCATGTGGTACTGGCAGAGGGACAGACATGTAGATCAATGAAACAGAAAGGAGAGTCCAGAAATGAACTCTTATCTACAGTCAACTGATGATCAAAAGAGCTACCAAGGCGCTTCCATGGGGGAAAGGATCTTCTCAGCAAGCAGCACCATGACAGCTGGATGCCCTATACGAAAACATGACCTTAGAGATTCACTGCACACATATACAAAAGTTATTTTAAAATGGATCACAGACCTAAACGTAATACGAAAACATTGGAGTAAATTTCACGAGCTTATTAGACAACGAAGATGAACTGGACTCCACTGAAATTCAAAATCCTTGCACTTCAGAAAATACCATTAAGAAAATAAAAAGACAAACCACAGACTGGGAGAAAAACCTTTGCAAATTATGTATCTGATAAAGGACTTGGATCCAAAATATAAAAAGAATTCCAACAACTCACAAAAAAGACAACCTAATTTAAAAAAAAAAAATGGGCAAAAGAGCTGATAGACATTTCATCAAAAATTCAAACCACTTCATACCCACTAAATAATATGGCACTTTATACTCCCTAAAATGGTTATAATCCAAAAAGACAATGACAAGTGTTGGATTTAAAGAAACTAAAACCCTCATATGCTGCTGGTGGGATATAAAGAGGTATAGTCTGAACAGTAGCTCAGCAGTTTCCTTAAAAATTAAACATAAATTTACTGTGTGGCCCAACAATTCCAAGCCTGGGTATCCGCCCCAAGACGTGAAAACATAAGGCTACACAAATAGTTGTCTGCAAATACTTGTGGCAGTATTATTCCTAACACCCAAAAAGCAGAAACAATCCAAGTGTCCATCAACTGATAAATGCATAAACAAAACGTGGTGCATTCATATAATGGAATACTACTCAGCAAGAAAAAGGAACAAATCAGCGATGCACTCAACACGGATGAACCTCAAGAACATTAAGTGAAAGAAGCTAAGCACTTAAAAAAAAAAAAAAAAACTGTATCAAAAGATTTGATTTAAAAGAAATGTCCAGAAAAGGAAAATCTACAGACAGAAAGCAGGTAAGCAGTTGCCTGAGGCTGGGGTAGGAATGAAGATGAAATACGATGGGGGACAGGGAACCTACTGGTTGATAGACATGTTTCAAAACTGGTCCATGTCCAGTAAGATCCTACACCAGAGACTACGAAAGCAGCAGAAGCCCCCGAAGCCTGATCCAGATTCCCTCTGGCTAGAACCCCAGGGAGGCCGTAACTAAACAGAGAGGCCGAAAGCTCGGAAGTAAACTCATGTACCAAGCCCAATGAATGGAATAAATGAAGTTCACTTCTCAGTACTTTTGAAAACAATTTGGTAAATATATTTATGAAATACCAGAACACATTAAATATTTAAATCTACTGACTACTATTCAAGTAATGAACAGTTCTTGGCATTCTCTTTCCCAGTACTGTCGGCTAATTCATGGAAAGGTTTCTTAACAGTTTCCATCTTACAGATGATGAGGGAAAAGGGTGTATGTAAAAATTAGGTACAATTAGTTAACAAGACTTGCGACTTTGCTGCAAGGGGAGAAAAACGGCAGGGATCACTTGTCTTAGAGTACCTGTTTAGCCCTACTTTATGCTTAAGGACAGTTTCCAATAATACTCTAAAGAACTTACACATTTTTAAAAAACTGTTCATCATCTCTTACTTGTGAGGCCCAAATAAGATCCTTGAAGGGCCCTGGGAGACCAGAGGCAGGCAAATAACTTTACGAAAAGGTTTGTTTGTATACCTCGACTGCGAAGAATTTTGAAATTCTTAAATTTTTTAAATTACTGAAATGCATAAGCTATCTACTGACCCAACCTCGGCAAGCTGAGAATGGTTTTAAAAATTAAATGATTTTAAAAAAACAATATGCAGTATTTTGAAAAGTCGCTTATCGAGAATAGTGAAAATCAGCTAAAACGAAGTCCTTAAAAGACGCATATCGAATAAGCTAATAGACTAGTAGGAAGAGGTCAGCGACACATACCAAAGACAGGACACTGGCCAGTTGTCGCCGTGACACACACTGTAATGGAACTCTGGCACACCCATTTCAGAAAGGTGGCCAGCCCCAGGCTACAGAGTTTGACTGCTGCTGCAACACACTGTTCTATAAATAAAAAGGAAACGCTTTAGTTTAATAGATTCACATTTTGATATAGGAAGTCCCAGTTATCAAAGACCATTTCCAAAATGCTTCAGCCTTTGATTCTCGGGCATCAATCTACTTTTTACCCACTAGCAACTGGCACCGCCATAGTTACAAATCTGTACATATGTGTTCACTTTAACTCAAACGGAATAAATGAAGCTGATTTCTCTGTACTTTTATAACCAAATTGGTACATATATTTCTATTGTACCAGAATATTAAATATTTAAGTCAAAACAAGTTCAAGTGTAACAAATAATCTTCAGCAAATTAGGTTTCAAAGTAATATTTTTCAAATGCTTGTTTATAGAAAATACCTGGAAGGGAGGAATTGGGTGATGTTAACTGATAAAATGGAGACTTGCTGCCTTAAAAAAAAAAATTTAAAAATTGCAAGTTTAGGCCTCCCTCCAACTAACTATGCTAGCCTCTCCTACTCCCCTAAATTTACATTTCCCAAGATCTAAAGGAAAGGAAGCCTCCCTTTACAATGTTTTGCTTAGTTTATCCTAGTTAGAATTAACCAGAATTTTAAGTAGAGAACAATCGTATGTAGATCGATATAAACAAAAGCAATCTCATGAACTGCAACCTAAAGTGGTTTTCTCCTATTTCACTTTAATTTAATGTCCCTGAAATTCTTAAAAGACCACATATTCTTTATTTCGAATCGAGATGTCTGAATAGGTTAGTCATTTTTCTAAGTAAATGTTATTAGTTACCGACTTGCCTTGGAGAAAATTAATCTCAAAATTCCACCGAAGTCACTGCACAGAGGCTTGCTCCCCAAAAAATACATCAAGGAAATGAACACCAATGCTACATGCCAGGCACTTTTTCTAAGTCAGGTTTCCTGAGGTATAATTTACATATGCTGGGAAACGATTCTCTTGAATGTGTTGCAAGCAGAGGTACCAATTGCTCTTTGCTCTTAACTATATTTTCAAGGATATCTATGTATTGAACAGCCTTGAAAGGTAAAGACGGTGTCTCTCTCTGGAGCAAAGGACAGGCACATGTACTGTCCAGCATAATAACATAAAGTACCCTTCTAGAGCTAAGGATAGGCGTGCTACCAGTCACTACAAAAAATCTGGGTTCTCTAAATTCAGGGCTTCTCTCCAATAGAACAGCCCTCTGAGGACCAGGAAACTGGCATAGATTTTCATTACTGAGAGTAATAAACTGTCCTTCGGTCTTCCACAGGAGTCTCACGTCTTCCACCATGAAAACGTGGCAGGGTGACCTGTCAGCTTGCAAGCGGGGGAAAATCTCAGACTGTCATGGTTCTCAACAGTTTTGGCAACAAGGAAGTGATGCTGAAGAGTCATAGCTTTCTGGAGAAAACTAAACGTCCCCAAGGGCAGAGTTCTGGAAAATGAGAAGACATCCTAGGACTGGAGAGTCAGCAGTCGTGAGTGTGGAGAAGGTGGGAATAAAGATCGCGACTGTCTTCCTTGTTAACAGGAGTTAGATTACTGTTTAGAAACCAAACAGTGAAAAGTGGGACTGAAATCGGCCACTCAGAAGGTGTCTTGGCTGTTCATCCTCCTCCAGGCCGGCAGAAGAAGGGTGTGTCATGGGGCAACAAGTCCTGTGTCTACAGGTAAAACAACATGGCTGTGACTGTTCGGCCAAGGAATCCCCAAAGCTAAAATTGACTGAAGTAATGATGACCTTGCTGCCAATACAGAGCTTTAGATAAAAAGTTTTTAAGTTCTTTTGGTTGACCTGAGAGGCAGTGGCCAGAAGTGACCGATCACGGCACGGGGCTGCTCTCTCCCTCCGTGCCCGCTCCTTCTCCGTCCCTCCCTCTGGCACCTCCAAACCCTTCTGCTTTACAGAGGAAAATGGTAAGTGATGGGCTGAGATCTCCCAGAACCCCAAGGGGACTTAAGGCCATACAGACGGACCCCTCTGAGGCCGCCCAGGGAACTTTAGAGAGGGGCCCAAAGTTTTATGGCTCTCCTGGACGTAGGCACCAGGTCATCACCATCCTATCTGGTCTCCTAGAGGGTGGGAACATCCACATTCCGTTAACGGGGTTTGTGTAGGAAAAGGAAATGAGTGTGACTTACGGGTGCGGCTCTTTGGGCCAATTCAACATCCTCTAGCTGATGCCTCTATATCCTAATGTATAGTAGGAATTGATGTGTTACGTGCTTGTCCGTACTTCCTCAGAAGTGCCAGAGGGGATCCTCCCAAACAGGAAAGGCTGCTCGTGGAAAAGTGCTGGTGTTTTTAGGGCCTCACAACTCTAATGACCATTTTAGGTTACAAGTCTCTGTGACTTGTGATTTTACTGACTGGAGCCTCTGACGAAGGGAGGCAGCCTCCACCTGGGGGTCCCCCTGGGAGTCCTGGACTCTTCGCCTCCCTGACACAGCTATCAGGCACACCCCTTCTGCAAAGCGGCTATTAGCTGGCTACTGGGCTCCTGTGGAAACGGAATGCCTGACTCATGGAGGCCTCATGAGTCTCCCGAGTGATATTCCTACTCTGGGGTGGGCCAACTCATACTCAATGACTAATAATGTCAAAAGTCAACTAAAAATGCATATTTGAGACTACAACTGGCGTTGCCTTGGCCCCAGGAGCTTTGCGACTGTAAGTAAAACAGTGGTAGCAAGCCCTCTGGAGGAAATGTACCCCTACTCCACTACCAGACGCAAAGGTACTGGCTCGACGGAGCCAACATCCAGTAAATCATCAACCCTTACAGAATTAATACATCCCTCCATTGTCAATACTCAAGTACCGATCACTATCAAGTCCTGGATTCTAGCAACAGCCTCTTCACTTGCCTACCTGTATTTTTATTTCACCTTCGATCTATTCTCCAAACGCTGTCAGAACAATCCTTTGAAAAGACACACTTGATTATTTCACTCTCTCCCCATAATCCTTCTTATGTACTCAATAACTACTTGGGTGATTAATGGCAATCATACACCGATGATCAAAAACAATGACAAAAAAATTTAATGATCATTCGACTTAGAAATGCTATTTTAACAAAATATTCTGTCTCTCCTATTACATTGCATTGAAGTTAATATAAAAATTTCAGAAGAGTGTTGTGAGGCACATAGCAGACATTATTCCCAACTTATGGATAATCTGAGAATCTTCCCACTAGCAGACAAGAGCAAATCGGAGCTTAAATGCAATGCTTTTGTCCATACGCGCTCAAATTTTATGAGGAGAATCTATCAATAAGAGTACAAGTCAGGAAAACCAAAGGAGAGAGGAGCAATTAGTGGGATCATTTTATGAACCATATAAATGTCTGACCAACGTACTGTATACTTGAAACTAATTAAAATAAATAAATTTATCTTTTAAAATATCAGGCAAAGGAAAAAAAAAAAAGAGTACAAGTCAACGAACTATAAAAGTCCAGTTCAAGACCTAGTAAATCTCATAAGTGCCTTCAATTCTCTACTTCCCTCACTAAGAACAGAAAAATGGCATAAATAATCCCTAAATAATATCGCCTGGGAATATGTAATAATTTTTTCATATGGAGTGTTTTCTGAAATTGTTTGACCTAAATTAGTATCAACATAGTTTGGACTACCTGAGAACATTCCATTTTATGATTGGAAGAAGTATTCTAGGCACAGCGAAGTGTCTGTATCAGTCCAGATCTAATACATACCAAACTAAAACACATCACATAGAGATTACTTGCGTGACAGAAAATGACCGTACAAAATTGAAAGCCTCAGTGTTCCATACAGTAGCACTATTGAACATTATCTTTTCAAAATAAATTAAACAGCTACAGAAAATATATCTTTGCATTAGGTCTTCTATTTAAACAAAATCACCCGATGTATTTCAAAACAGACATTCTCACCCATGGTACCAGTATCAGGATGTAAGACATGACACAAGAAACGTGTATATTCAAAGAATCAAAATTCTAAGAATGATTTCCTTGTTTAAAAAGTTTAACAAATGTTCACTCACTTGCATTCCAATATACTTTCACGAGAGGGGTGAGCTACAGCTAAGGAGCAGAAAATTATAATTCTGTATATGCTCACAGAAGTACAGAACAAGTGAACATTATCCAGCCTGTGTGCCAGCTCAAAGCTCTGAGATTTTCTGTTTTAAGTAAGCCTTCTAAATATATAATATCAGATACAGGACCTCAAATTAGTACTCTGAAACAGAATTTCAGTGAAGACTACAAGTCATAGAGTCCTGGGTTTAAATGCCAGCCTTCCTGATTCTACTTGAGTGCACTTGGACAAGTTACCATGAACCTTACTTCCCTATTATTAGGAACTAATTTAGGAATTAACCTACACCTTATAGAGTTGTCATAAAACTAAATGTATATAAAGAACTTGCCATGTAAGTGTTCACTATTACAGCACAAGTAAGAGCCAAGACCCAGTTTTATCACCTAGTCGCTGTGTCATTTTAGTTTAACCTCAGTTTCCTAGTCTGTGAGATGGAAATACTGAGACTTACCCAACAAGGTTGTTGTACAGACCTCAGAACAAACTGCCTGGCAAGTAGGAAGTACTAAGTAAGTGTTAGTTACTATTATCGTCATCACCACCGCTGAAATAATAATCACTTTCACATTATTAGATTATGCCCTTCCATTTCTGCTACATAAAATAGTCCTTGAAAAATTATCTAATTTAGTGAACTGATCATAATATAGGATGAGCTCACACAACCATGAATTTATGCTTTTAGAAACACATATATCAAATATCCATTCTAAGGGAATAAATCTATTCGAACTAAAGCATAACACAGAAAGACATGTCTGTTGTACTTTCTCTCCAAAGATCTCAAAGCAGTTTAATAATCAAACATAGCAATCCTCAAAAGACACAAGCTATTGAGAAAACTGCAGCTGAGAGCAATCGACATTTCTCCAAACTTTTGCCACATAATTACACAATGTTACAGTCCAAACTCTTTGACCTTGCCATTCATTAAATTATTCAAAACATTTATTAAGTATCGACTGTGCAACAGGCAGGCACTGTGCTAAACTCTGGTAAAGTAACTAACTGAAAAGGAGAGACCAAAAATAATAGTGGACATGCCACTAACGATATAATTAACATTTCCAAATATTATAATTTTGTTTTCCTTAAACAGTGCAAGAGTAAATTATAGGATCTAGCATCTGAGTGCATCAATACTTCATGAGTTAAATGACCTCGTGTAAGTGGCAGTCCAGTATTTTCCGCAAGGAGGCTAGGAGTAAATGAAAGAAGCATCCCTCTACGTTTCAATTACTAAGTAAAAGTAAATGACCATCTCAAATATGAGCCGAATAATCTCAAGAGGGATGTGATTTAATATATAATTTTTTAGTCCATTTTTCAAGGAATGTTTAGAGAAATGAATTATAAATTTAATTATGTTAAATGTCACCTATAAGCTATCAGAAATAAACTGCATTCACTTAGTTTCTCACTCAGCATCTGAAATTATATTTTTGTTGTAGAATCGATTTACTAATCGTGCTTCCCTTTGATCAGCCTCCTTCTTAGGAGAGAAAAATCTAGCCTCTATCCAATTATCAAATAATCTAGAGTACATACTATATATCCTACATTTTACAAAATGTTTCCTCTGAGGCGGCTACGTAGCTACTGAAGTTTTAAGAAATTTAAAAAATACTTTATCTAGCAAAACTGCTCTGCCAAAACAATGCAATCCTGACTATGAGTTAAGAAATCTTACCGCTTGAGTGGTCATATAAAACCTAAATGGGGACAAACAGTCAAGTGTCTTTTTAACACACAGCTCACCAGAAGAAAAGGCTGTTAGAAAACGCTACTAATATTGCTAACAATTGTATCATATTGATATGCAGGTAGATGTACTTTAGGACTAAGAATCTTCCGTGAAGAGTCTTCTGTGGAGTTATTATGAACTAAGAATGTCACAATAAAAAAAGAAAAAAAAAAGTGCTACCATCTCATTTTATGAATGCCAACCGGGCAGCTTTAGGTAACTGCAATACTTTACAAACGGGCATCAAATAAGCCCCAATTATCATGTTGTGCTAGATACAACATTTCCGCTTCTATTATTAAATAGAACTGAAGAATTAAAAGGATCAGTGTAATTTTCTTGAGGTACATAAGTCTAAAGTGATTTTCAATAAGTCCGTAACCACCCAAGTGATTGAAATTCCGTTAGCTATACATAGCAGTGCTCTAGAATGTCAGTGTGACAAGCTCCAAGACTGTAAGTACACAAAATTGACTGACATAACATTCCCCACATAAAGATCGAGGCGTATAAAGAATGGCAAACTCAAATTTACAGGAGGGGGGCGAAAGTGTAAACAAATTCCAAAAACCTCTGAGTTATCCAGAATGGCATTTCGTAGTGCTGCAAGAATCCAGGCATTTCATCAGTATTCCGCACACCAGGGGACACTCCATAACTGTTGTTGACAGATGGGACCAGAAAAAGTCTCACCAACAACAGTATTAGGAGGTAATGTTGCAAATCAGTCAGGGAGCAGAACGAGAAGGAATGTAGAGGAGTAGAAAGAATCACAATCTTCTGCCAAATTTTACATTTAGAGAAAATTAATCCATCAGAGATACTCCTCCAGGAAAAAAAAAAAAAAGATATTTGGTATGGCACAGACTAGCCAACACACACACACACACACACACACACACACACACACACACAAACACAGCGACTGCCACTCCCACTACAGTTTGACAGTCATAGATTTGGGTAATTATGGTAGAAATTGTGTGTTTTGGAAGCACACTAAGACCACACCCTGGGACTGAGACTCGGGGCTTTAAACGCTGGGAATGAAGAGGTCAACGTGGTATCTAAATTGGACCGTCTGGCTGCACAGGTGGAAGGTAGGGGTGGCCAGGGAGGGCACCAACTTCAACGCGGGTGCCCGGGAGGGCTGGGCGGCGGAGTCCAGGGGGGAAGGAGGTGTGGATCCGGGGACGAGCACGAGAGGAAAGGCGGCCGCGGGGAGGAAAGGGCGGTGGGAGCCGGGGCCAGGGGGCGCCCGTCGACGCGGGGGCAGAACCGGGGAGCCAAAGGTCACGGGCGGCGGCACCATCTAGGGGCGTGCGGGGGCGGCGAGCACGCGCGTGGAGGTGCGAGTGGAAGAAAGAGGCGGAGGGAAGGAAGCCGCGAATGAATGAGTGCGGGGGAGCGCGGGGAAGGGGGTGGGGAGGGGGATCCGGGTCGGGGGGAGCCGGGGAGGGGTCCCCGGGGAGTGAGCCGCGGGGAGCGGGGGGCCGCGGGGAGGGGGGCGCCGGGGCGGGAGGGGGCGCCCGCGGAGGGGCAGCCGCCTCGCCGGGGCGGGCCCGCCGCGCGCCCCGCCCGCCCGAGCCGGGCCGGAGCGCGGGCCGGCGAGGTGCGAGCGCGGCGGGGCGCACGGTCGCGGCGCATCGCTCACCCTGCGCGCGAGCCTCCCGGCGCTCTCGGCGCCGCTCCTCCGCCCTGCTCGAGCCGCGGCGGCGGCTCCTCGGCGGCGCTAGGGGGAGCCCCGGGCCCGGAGCGGGGCGGCGGCCGGACCGGGAGCCCCTCCGCACCTGCCCTGTGGCGGAGCCGCGACGAGCCAGGCGGCGGCGGCGACGGCGGCAGCGCGGAGCGGGGAGGGCAAGTGACCCGGATGTACAGGGTAACGGCGAGGAGGGGGCGGGGGGGATGCCAGGAAGTGAGGGCGCCGCGGACCTGTCCGGCCGTGCGCATGCGCCGCGAGCCCGCCCCGCAAGGTAAACCCTTCCCCGCCCCGCCCCCCGCCCCCTTCGGAGGGGGCGGGGCGAAGCCCGGGACAGGTGGTCGGGCGGGCGCGACCGGCAGAGGAAGGGGGCGCGGCCGCCTCCTGCGCGTCCCCGCCCTCCTTAAAGGGGCAGCCCCTTCGGGCGGGGGCGACATCCAAGCGGGCCTGGGTCTGGCAGCCTGCTCATTTTACAGATGGAAAACTGCGGTTCCGAGCTGGCGGCGACCTGTCTCAGGTCAGCGAGCTCGGAAATGACAGGAACTGGAACTCGAGTCTCGCACACCAGGACTCTATGCTGAATCCAGCGGAGTTGCCACCTCCCACCCCCCACCCCAAGTCTGGAATGGCTTGAGGTGGTGGGCACGCCTTTCTCCCTCCGCCAGGTACTGAGCCTCGCTCACTCTCCCAGGCAAGGCAGATGTGCTTGGCAGGCTCCCCGGAGCCTAGAGGTGCACCGTTATCGCCGCCGATGGTATCAGGAGACGCCCTTGGGAGGTGTTAAATGATCAGTCTGAGAACAGAAATCAGGCGCCACTTGAGACTTGTGCCGTGCCACGCAAAGCTCTTTCAGAAAAATGAGACTTTGTTCTGGGATCTGCTCTGTGCAAAAATGTCTGATGGACAGAGGACTTGGATGTGCAGAGGGCGTAGCCTCTTCATTTTCCCCTAATTCCTCTTTCGCTCTTGTTACATAAATGCTCTCTCTTTACATACAAAAGCAGAACGTCCCATTTAGCTAGCTCATCCTAATCCTGTTATGAAACTCTCCGATTCTTTTCATTAACATTAAAGTGTAAATGATTACAATGCTACCTGTCCTGGGGGTAGTTTCAGTTTGACTGCTCGGGAGATCCTTACTATGGAAGTATATGGTTCTGACGATTATGGGATCAAGGGCCCTACTGAAAAATCCCATATAATTACGGGTTTTTCTCCCCCAGGAAAATGCACATATGTATACAAATTTGCATACAATTTCAGTTGATTTATGGATCCGGGAAGCATGTCTATGAAAACCCTGATTATGAACCCTTGTTTCAATCGAATTGGATCTCAGGAACTATCTAGGCCTCACCATATGCTGCCCTGAAATCACTTCTTCCCCCAAATACAGAAGGGCAGCCCTTACCTTATTTAAAAGACTTTTGTCTTCCTCTTGAGTTACACAGAGACCAAATGGTATTGCCACATTACACAGAAATGCGTTAAGAGAGTTATGGAGAGATTAGGTGGCTCTTTCAAGGCACACACTAAGGGCAGGAGTCCTGTGCTTCTGACTTTTACCCTAATATTTTAGGATGATTTGAGGGTTCTATACTATACCTATTATAATCTTCAGCAATTTCAGTTAAGCTCAGGGAGCTGATATGTATACTGCTGATGTTGATGGAGCAGTCTTCACAATCCCAGAACTTTGGTCCATTTGTCTGACCCACTGACACTCTTAAATAACCTGGTCCATATGTACTGCTGTCCTCAGTTTGAACCAAAGGGAGAGTTCACATACCTGCTCAGTCCCGTGAGCTCTGAGTAACCACACACCTATAACTCAATCTCCCAGTCACAGCAGAAATCTCTTCCATAGTATCCTCGACACATCAACATCCAGTTTAGCTCAAATGTTTCCAATTACGGAAAGCCCATTAGTGTAACTGTCAACCTCCTATAATTGTGAGAAACCTGTTCTTTTACACTGAGCAGAAATGTGATTCCCAACAATTTTCATTCACTGGTCCTAATTTTATCTCATGGGAGCAATATAGCCATAATGCTGGCCTCCGGGGAGCAAAGTCCGGCAAAGAAAATAGTCTATTGATGAGTGATAACAGTAAAATAGTACGAGCCCTATTGGAAGTCCCTTTCAGAAGCACCTTTCTCCTTATCTTCTCAGAACCATTCCTGGCCTGTGCAAGAACTCATGGGTAACCTCTACCATTCCCCCCATGTCAGATGTGCCAGAAAGCAAGCCCCCAGGAGAAGTGCTGAATTTAGTCTTCCATGATTCTTTCTTCACCATTCTGCATGAATTCTTTCACACTTCAGTTGAGGTCAAAGCTGTCAAAGTTATATGTTGAAAAAACAAGCAGAAGCATGCAAAAGATTTTTGCATAAGAGCTCTAGGCTTTCAAGGATGATTTAACCACTGTGGCTTGCTAGCGTTTTTTTGTTTGAGTCCTTACTATGTGCCAGGCACTGTACTAAGCCCTTGACTTGCATTTCCTCTTTCGCTTTTAACAACCACCTTATATGGTACTATTGTCGTATCCATTTTATAAATGAGGAAACCAAGGCTTGGTATGAGACAGATCCAGGATTTAAACCCAATCTGTCAACTTCACAGTTTGTCTGTTTCTCCACTTCCAATAACTTGACTCTGTCTACTTTCATAAATTTCAGAAGATCCTCATGCTTTCTTTAAATACTGTTTTCCTTAAATTTTTATTTATTACTAAATCACCTTTAAAACATTATAAAGAATAAACTGTTTTACTCACATTGATTCATTCAATCAACATACATTTTTGCTCCTCTACTGTGTCCCAAGTACCATGCTGGGGGTCTAGGGTAGAGGACAGTAAGACATGTGGTCCCAGCCCTGGAGGGTCTCAGAACTTAGTGAGAGGAAGAGAGCTAACCTCACAATCACAACGCAGCATGATTCGTTACAATTTAGGAGGGTGGAGGGACCAACCCTCCCTGGGACGGCTGTGAAGGTTTCAGAGAGGATGCACTTGGTCTTGAAGAGATGCAAGGAGGACTAAGAAGAACAGGTACAAGGGCAGAGAAAGGGGAGTTCATGACATGCCAAGAGTAAGACTGGGGTGGTGAGACTGTAAAGGACCTCCTCATACTCCATGCTAAGGGGTTCGAACTTGCCTTCGGGTGGCAACAACAAGAAATAGAACCTTCTAAGTAAGGTAACATAATGAGATGCGTTTTATATCAAGATCACTCTGATCACAGTGTCCAATACAGACCAGAGTGAGAAAGAGAAGAGAGGTCAGCAGACCAGTGACGCTGTCGTGGGTCCAGGCAAGAGATAACAAGAGCCCGGTCTAGGAAACTGGCAGTGGAAAGGAAGAATGGACACCAATATTAAGGTACTTAATTGTGGAAAATCTACAGGAGTTTGCGACTAGTCAAATCCGGGAGTAAAAGCAGCAGAAATGGGGCATGACCCTGAGTTTCCTGGCTTAGCAGCCTTATTGGATGCTGACAGCATCCAGTCTCAAGATCTTTAGTCATTTTTCATTCCTTCTCTTCCAGCCTTTATCCATGTAAATGTGCATTGCTTCAATTGGAATCTTCAGCTATGTGCCACTATTTCTCAATACTTTTCATATTTCTGCAGTCATATTTATCATTTTAATGGCTGCAGATTATTTCATCATGTTGAAATAGCTCAGTTTCCTCCAGTTGCTGAAGGTCCACACCCTGAATGCCTGGTCTACCCTAGCCTCCCTTGGCCCTGGGCGTTTTGTAATGGATGAGTTGAGCGTCGAGAGCGAGCCTTTGGGTGAAGGGTAATGGAAAAGTGTGCCCTCAAGAGCCAGCAAAGCCGCAACTCTCGCGGGAGAGGCCTGGACAACTGTATTGTATATAGAAACTGCAGAGCCATGGAAAACGACCTACCGCCCACGGGACTCCTGATGCCTGACTTTCTATGGAAGCTAGCTGTCAAGTCCTAACCCCTCTAATCCATTCCTTCATTTGCTCACTCACTCAGCAATGCATTCTGGTAAAGCAGAGGGCAGCGGAACAGAGCTGAAAGCACCTCAGAGATCTGGATTTAGCCTGACGAGGGTTTGAAACCTTTTCTACAACTTACATAAGTTATTCAACCTCTCAGAGCCTCAGTTTCTCCATAAGTTTGTTGTAAGGATTAACTTAGACAAGACGAGGAAAAAATTTGGGACAGAACTAAGCATGCATTAAGTTTAATAATTCTTTTCTTGGTTCCTTCCCCATGCTTCCTTGACTCGCACCATTTTCTTGAGTTTCTAAGCAAACCCACCAGGCAGCAAACTCACCAGGCAGCTATAAGAGTTCAGAGCTTGACTCTGCCAGAGTGAAGCAGGGCCACTCACTGAATCTCTCTAACCCTCCATTTCCCTCCTGTGAAATGGGGATAAGAACCTACTTCACCGGACTGCTGCAAAGCTCTCCTAAAAACAGTATAGGAGAACAAGTTCGAAACCCCCAAGCACTATGCCGTCGTTGACCATATTACCGCTGTTACGGCCACTGTTGTTTTCTTGGTTTTGACTCCCTTAAAAAATGATGACTTCAGCATAAGTTCCCTGAACTGTAATTATGGGGTCAAAGGATCTCAACATTGTTATGGTTCTTGAATTGTATTGCCCAGTTGCCCTTAGAACTCTGAAGAGTTACTGCCATCGTTACCTCGAATACGCTATTTAATATGCTGAAGCAGGATATAGTTTTTGTTGCCTCTGTACCCAGTCTGAGTCCTCAATCTAACGTTCGGGGACTTCTGTCAATTGCTTTCCTCGTCCCCTTCGCAGAATAAATGAATACTGAATTTTTGAGGAGGGGGCACCTTTCCCAAACATTTCCACCACAGCCAGGAGTTCAAGGTTAAGGACTAAGACTCTAGTGTCACGCCTTAAGGATGAGCCTCCAGTAAGCCTCCAAAAAGGACAGGGGAAGGAGGCCTGGGAATCTCGCACCGAAAGATGGCATCAGAGCTGCTATTTGAGGAGAACCAAAGTACGAAGCCAACAGTTCAAAGCCAGCACGCTGTTATTTAGCAAAACGTTAACCAATCTCTCAGGAGCCATAAAGTCGTCCTGATGGCCGTATTTCCCCAGACTCACGACATCTGTCTATGAGCCTCTGTCCCATTTCCAAATGCGACACATTTCTCACAAGTGGGCAGCTCTTGTTTCACCAGCCCTCCGAGTGACCTGCAGGAAGGAAGTATGCTCACGTGGCCTCGCATCTGCTGGACCTTCCCAGTGCCTTGAATACACTTTGCAGCCTCTTCACATGGCTGTTTCTCAGCCTCTAAGTTCAAGGGTTCCTTCCTTAAGGTCCTCCCCATTGCCCTTCCGAAAGTCAGACCCCCACCTCCCATCGATCATTCCCTAGCATGTCAACTGGCTTTTTTTTTTTTTTTGCCTTCACAGCACTTATCACAACCTGTAATTATTTTTATCTTTTAGCTTAAAAAAGTTTTCATTAAAAAAAAAGCCTCTCACTAAAACACCAGCTCTGGGAAGGCAGAGGCCAGGGCTAGCTTGCCCACTCCAATACCTCTCACTGTGCCCACTCACATCCTAGAAACCCCTCGATAATTATATGGAATGATTTCTTTTTAAAAAAAAAAAAAAAAAAAGCGGGGTTCCAAGCCCCCATACACTTTTTTCACCTTATTATATGAATAATGCATGTTAATTGTAGAAAAAGTTTGAAAATACAGATAAGCAAAAGGAAGAAGATATAACCACTCATGATCCAACTCCCACGCTCTGTGGACACCCTACCAAATGGTTTTTCTATGTCTCTGTATAATAGAGATAATGCATATATTTCTATAAAACTGGTTCTTCTTCTGAATTGTAATCTGCTGTGTTTTTTATCTCAGGATTATCTTAATCACCTTTCTCACAAAAGGTGCTTCAGCTACCTAGTTGTTAAAGGCTGTATAATACTTCACTGTGTAGCTGTACCATAAAGTATTTAACTAATCTAATGTTAAGCCAAAGGGGAGGTTTCTTCAATATCAATAACAATAAAATGTTCTAATACGGCACTTCCCTCTTGACAAGCTTCCCATTTTTTTTTTAATTTTTCTCAGTGTTTGTATTGCTTTAGAGCTGTATTTCCACAGAACTGTACTCCCCACCGCCCATTCACCACCTGGAGATATTAGAGTCCCCAAAGAAAAAGCAAAATAAAGAGAGAAGAAGCAAAATGGTTTGCAGCAGGAAAAGCCGAGGTATGACGAAGCCAGGATGATGCCTGGGAGTTCGATCTGGGAATCTGCCGCTGATACGGGCAACGGAAGTACAGATCGGGTTTTCTTGCCAACATTTTAATGGTAGACAGAGGAAAAGACTTTCTTCATGCCTTCACTTTTTCCACCCAAGCCCTGCCCTGAGGCAATGTTTTTCCCAAGAGAGCTGCACTGGTCCATGGGTTTATAGTCATGGCAAGCCGTTTGCAGCCCCAAAGCCCATCGCCCCATTCAGAGACCAGCCGACTACAGAAAAATCCCAGAGATCACACTCAGGATGTGCTGACCTTTTCCATAAACAGCTCTTGCAGCCCATCGTGTGGCTCAGTAGCACAAAGGGCTACCCACTTGGCATTTTCAGCAGTGACGGTCACACCCTGCAATGAAGGGGCTCCCCATGCCTACCTGGTGAGGCAGCGGGGAAGAGCAGACCCCACCCCAGCACTGCTCTGTTCAAGGGTGCTCGCTGCCTTTGCTCACCTGCCCAGCCCACTTAGGATCCAGGAGAACAGGCACGAATACACGTGACTCCAGAGATGCCTGTGTGTGTAGGCCAGGCGGGGGCCCTCGCCTGGAGGGAAGGAGCTTGGGGCAAAGCAGGTCTGATATCCTGCTAGGAGAGGTCGGGAGCCTACGCTGCCCGGTTATGACATGTCATTGTAACCGTATGGTGACTTCTGCACTTCCCTGAACACTGTGAGCTCTGTGAAGGCAGAGGCCGTGCTATTTTGTCACCAGTGTATCCCCAGTGCTAGCACAGAGCCTGGCACAAGGCACGCACTCACACGGTTGCAGCCGGTCAGAGAAATGGCATCTGTCCAGTTCGAGTTAACCCAGGCCTCGGGCTATAACCTTACTCTGAAGCCCTAACATGCCCATAGCCCTGGAAACAGATAAGCAGGATGAGGAGGTGAGATTTAAATCCTCCCCTAAAGAGCCAAATCGCTTAGATCGCTGGCTGAGTGTCCCCATACTGAAAGTCGGCGCCTAAGACCGAACAGTGGGGGTGTTAAACATGAACTAAGGGTGTGGGAAGAGTTTAAATTCTCATACGTTTGAGTTTTGGGGCTACAGGAGAAAAGATGTTGCATAAGGTTTAAAATAAAAAAAAATAAAAAATAAAAAAAAAATTAAAAAAACACCTTTCCAAGAGAGAACTAACATGAGTGAGAAGAAGCTTAACTGGTTTGGCTAGCTTCCTCTCTAAAAATCCCGTGCTGATTTCATGTTAGAACACAGGTTTTATGGGAGCGCTTCCTCCTCACTCTTTTAATGCAGGAGGAAGGTAGGAAAGACAGTGCTGCCTCGCCCCAGCTCTGGTCTCGTCTGAACCCACAGATTGGAGAAAATGTCTGTGATGTCCACTTCGGCATTGACATAGCATTTTTACTGAACAGGCCACTTGCATAAATGAGCGCCTGCATCAGTTTCTGAATGAATTACCTAACTTTAGATATGGACAGAACCTTGAAATTTACCTTCAACCCAACATTTTATGCTTAAGAAAATGGAAGGCCAAAGAGGGGCCCAGGGGTGGCCCCCAGGAACACAATCCCCTAATGCCTGGACTCTGGGCCCAGAGTCAGGGTCATGGGGGTTCCCTGTCTATACTGTCAGAGAACTGAGTTCATTTTCAAAGATTAATCTAGATCCTCGAGGCATCAACAGAACCCTGTAAAAAAACCTCTCCTAATAAGCAGCGTGCAAAAGTTGGTATGGCGTCTGGTGTGACCTTTCAGTTAAAGGAGGTCAATTAAAGCATTCTGCTTCTCTGGCCCTTCGTTACACGTAACTATTGCCGAAGTCAAAAAAAAAAAAAAATTAAGAGACATATGTGCCAAATGATGAAGAGCCACGCGGAAAGGCAGATTTCTCGGGACTTCCCAATCACCCAGAAGAGCGGGGGATGGTTTCTCCCCTGGCAGTAACACTAAACTGACTACGGAGCCCCTATGCACACTGGTTCGTGCTGTCCCGCCTTTGCCCAAGGTGTTCTCGCTGCTACGAACACCTTTCCCAAAACTCTCCTACTTCTGGCCGAAATCCTACCCGCCCACTAACGCTCCCCGGTCAGGCATCTCTGTGGACTCTGGGTAAATGTTTCAACATAACTTAGTTCCTGTTTTCACCTTACGGTAACACACAGCCTTCTAGGATGCGTCCAAAAGACTAGCGAATGGTATGAGGCTGGTATAGCTCTGTGTACTCCACTGGGAAAAGCGCTACGGAAATACACGCTAATGTTTTATTAATTGATTTATCCTGATTTTTTTGAAACACATATTGTGATTTTGATGGATGAATCCACCAACCCGAGATTAATAGCCTGGTTTACTACACTCGTTTCTCTTTCCAAGCCACAAGCCAAAATTAACTCATCCTCGATTTATAACTTTGCAAAATGTGCTTTTGCAGATCGACTCCTGAATCCACTGCGGTTATTAAAAGGATGGTTGCATCCGTCAGGATGGGCCAGGTTACGCTGTGGTAACAAACAACCCCCAAATCCCAGCTTCAGTGATGACCACAGTGGTCACTCTGGGATCAACAAGATGAGCCCGACGACTCCATCCTTCTGGACTTTACTTGACAATGTGGATTAAACAACTCTTTAGCTGACATCAAGTCGAAAGATATGACCCCTCTTTTCCTTCTTCAGCTACTAGAGAGCTGTCTTGTAAGGCCGCAGTGCGAATGAGATGTGAAAATGATTGTCAGGCACCGTGGCATATAGGTAGCAGTTGGTAAATGATAATGACGGCTAGAACCACGGTCATTACCATTATCCCTACTCCTCTTCAAACAATAATGATGCTGTCACTATACTTCTCACACGCCAGTGGCTCCTGATCTTGCTTGCATACTGGAATCACCAGGGGAACTTAAAAACTACTACTGCTTGCGTCCTACCCCCAGAGCTGGTGAATTAATTTATCTAGTGTGCAACCCTAGCTTTGGAATTTTTAAAAGGTCCCAGGCAACTCTAACGTGCAGAAAAGTTTGAGAACCACTGCCACCGAGGCAGCAAAATTCCTATCTCCGTATAGATGTGTTGGATTGCACACATGCACACGCACACATATACGCACAAGCTGGCCTGCCACGTAAATCCTCTGCGGTGGTTACGTCAGTCAGGGTGGGTCAGGTTGTGCTGCGATAACAAAGAACCCCGAAATATCAGGCCTGATAACAACCACAGTGGTCACCCTGCACATTCAACAAGATGAACCCCGCCACCCTATTTTTCTGGTCTTTACCCTGACACTGAAGCTTATGCATTTTACCCTCAGGCCTTCCTCATTTCCTTTTTACTTTTACTTCACACCTTTTCTGAGGTCCAGTTTAACCAGTTTGCCACACCCAGTATAAAGCAGGACCAAAAAATTATACTGGTGTGAACAGACTGGGAGGATATCTGGTCAGAGGAGGGTCACTGAAAGCCATTAGTGATTAAGACTATGTTTTGTTCAACTCTCTACCCCCAAGACCCAAAACATAGCAGACAACTTAACAGAAATTTAAATAGGTAAATTCATTATTATGAGTAATAACCTGAAAAAAAAAATGAAAAGCAGACACAAGAACTGTAAAAGTGCAGCATCTAAGCTGGAAACCTTACGCATCGACTTGTTACCAACCACCATTTCGATTTCCCCATTTTTATTAATTTTCTCCCAGGATGAAATTACATCTGCTGGGATGGAAATAAGTGAGGTCCAGAGAACTACGAACAAATGAGTGCCCCGTCGCCTGGCAGCAAAGTGCAAAGGATGCTTGTCGGGTGCAGGTGGCACTATGACCATAGACATTTATGTCACGGGCACAGCAACGATTCCCAGCGAACCATCTCCTGCTCTGTTGGAGATGATGTCTCTGTGCAGTCTGGAGGAAACCAAAAAATCCAGCTTGTCTGCCCTTGTTTTGACAGTTTAACCTCAGAATCGTACTGGCTTTCCATAAACTCTTAAGGAAGAAAACATATTCTGTATTTTGATGTTCGACTTGGCCCTGAGGGAAAGAAGCATTGTATACGATTACATAATAGTCTCTTACTTTAAAACTGAATGGCAGCCTCAGGCAGCAAAGTCAAAAAGAGAGAGAAATCTTTTTTTTTTGTAAAATTATCTGAATGTAACCATCTCTTCTGATGCATTGAGTTGACAATGGTTCTGCTTTTCTCAAAAGCTCATTCAATTATCTGTTGCTTATCTGGACCTGGGAGAGTTTTCCTCTCATCCAGAATTAGTTAAAGGGAAAAAAAAGCAGGCAGGAAGTCTCTAATAAAAGCTCGAAATGAAAAGCAGTAAGTGCTCCCAAGGCCCTGCTTATTGTAGAGGCGTCATTAGGTGAACTTTGTAGGGTCTAAGATAACGTCTATTTTGTCTACAAGCGTCACAAAGAGGAGAGGAAGGAACGTGAGATCCGCAGCCTCAGAACCCCTTTCCTCCTCCCAGGTGTGTGTCACTGCCGGCCAGCAGCTTAACCTCTCTAAACTTGTCTCCTCACCTATAAAATGGAAATACTTCTCTACTAGGGAGGGGCAGTATAAGAACTGAGAACACATGTAGAGTGCCTAGAATTCAATAAAGGTAAATGTCTTCCCTCAGTCAGATCATTGTCAAAAATCTCAGGAAGCTCACTAGAATGCAAGCTTTTTAAGAGCAGAAAGAATGCCTGCTCATCTTTCTATGCCCAGATCCTACTTTACTGTCCACTTAGAGACTATAGTTGCCATTTCAGCATCTTCTCTCTTCCTCTCCCACAGAGCAGCACCCTGCAGACATTCAGATCTCATGGCCAGTCCCAGGGGTGACTCCTGAACAGTCTAAGCCAATCGGTGTTATCCCATTTCCTCTGCCACCACGATTGGTTGAGAGATAGAGGCATGTCCTGTTATGACCCAATCGGAGTGAAGCTCAGAAATTTTGTTCAATGGCTATGGAGAAAGATTAGCTTTTGTCCCCTGGATGTGAACAAACAGGCGTGTGGTCTAAGAGCTACAGGCAGCCAGACCACCATATTGAAAGGTTCTCTACACTTCTTGGAGCGTGTGTATTCTATGCAGTGTCTCCTGGCACTGAAAAATTCAGAAGCCCTGCTAGCAGCCCTCTTACTGCTATGAAGGGAGTCAGCCTGAGAGCCAAGCCGATTCAGAAGAGCAGAGTCCAGATAATCACAAAGAAATGAAGCTAGAACCCTAATCAAAGTGTGCCTGAGTCCTACCTTACCTAGCCGCTTTCTGGTCTGTGAACCACTCAACTGCATCTATCAATTACCCAACTTGAACTGGGTTTTCTGGCCCTTGTGATACAAGCATCCTCACTGATATGTCCTCCTGAGTGGCTGAATGAACCACTGAGCAAAAGAAGGTGCAGAAACATCATCGCTCTTCCAACCATTTAACTCAGACTTCAAGTTCCCTGGGAGCAGAAGCCTTCATCGACCTTGGTCACCTGGTCTCCCAGGGACTAGAAGCATTTCTGAATATGGACTCTCAATAAATATCTTTCAAAATAAGTGAATGGAATGAAACTTACCAAATCACCTGGAGTTTTAAAACCTTTGAAAGCTCCACTCCCCAGATATATCTAGATCAAAGGAGTACAAATTGGAAGGTCCTGGGGACCGCCTGGAGCCATCAGATGGGCCCGAGTTCAAATAGCAGCTCCAACAGAGCTTCAGCTTCTCACCCTGCAAAAGGAAGCTGATACCTCTCTCCCTGGGCAAGGGGGCCATGCCAAAGCACCCAGGGTAGGCTGTATTCCAGAAATGGGTGTCTCTCTCCTGCTGTTTGCCTAACTCTGCTTCATACTGTGGGTTCTGACCTGGGGTTTAGAAAATAGAGTCATCCTAGGGAGGGGCCATACCCTGGGTTGCCCAGCAGCACCAGCCCTGGGCGGGTGAGGACAGGGAATGTGTACCCTGAGCTTCCCACCCCTCGACGCCCAGGAGTCTTGGGCAGAGGGGCCTGTATAAAACTAGGTCATCCAGTTGTGTGGTGCTTCCTCACTGCTTTGCTAGTTCCTTCCACAAAGAGGCGTGGGGCAAGTGCAATCAGCAGTATCGCAGATCTGCACATCCCTAGAAGCTTCTGACATAACCATTGACAAGTGATGTGGAGCTCAGCTACACTGCCAACTCCAGGTGGGCAGGGGCATCCGGAAGGCGCCCAATGAAAGACTTCCAGAGTGCACGGTGAAGATGAGTGAGTCAATAAACAAAGAGTGATGAAATCAAGATTCTCAGAACTATAGTAAAATCCTATAAGTACACAGATTGGTTATGCGGCAAGTAAATCAAAGACCCGGAGATGGGAGAGGGCTTCTGAACCTAACAGATATGGGCTGAACTCTCTGGCCCTGGAATTTCAGTATCCAAGCCTGGGACCTCAGGCAACTCCTTAAACTCTGAGCCACAGTTTCTTTCTTGGACAAATATAATTACCAAGATTTAATCAGGAAAAAATTTACATGTGGCTATAAATACGGAGAAACGATTGAAAAAATGTATACCAAAATAATATCGATGAGCCTTAGGTGGTAAGATTATGGGAGGATTTACTTTTTCTTCTTTTCGTGCATTTTTAAATGTTCTACAGTGAACATAAATTGACAGCCTAATAAAAAACAAAATGAAAATAAAAGTGGGGTGGTGTCAGTCAAAGCGTCTGTCCCAGGACCTATGACATAAATTAGGGACCCGGCAAGTGTTCCATCTCTAGGTAACAGCTTTTACATGTCCCCTACGGGTCCTATTTCTTGATAACTATTACGGCTAATTTAATGCCACCCTTACATGACTTGATTTCAAGGCTCTCCTGTATCCCTCTTCTCTGCGAAGGCTCCATCTGTTAAAACTCCACACTGGGTATTGTATAACCAGCTCATTCATCTGTTCATTCATTCATCGAGCAAACACTGATTAAAAACCTACTATATTGGACATCCTGGCTTTTGCCTACCCCCACCCTCATACACAAACAGTTCCCAGATATTCTTGGGGAACATCAGCTTCCCTCATCCTTAATCCTGGTGCGCTGGGAGCTGCAGACAGACCCTACCCCAGCTTCTTCAGGGGGAGGGCATTCGATCCAGGATGGCCAATCACAGCATTGCCTTCGCCTGGCCACAGGGATTGGCTCAGGGATGCGCCTGTTACCTGGAGAACA
The DNA here is from genome assembly GCF_014176215.1 of Rousettus aegyptiacus. Lineage (NCBI taxonomy): Eukaryota > Metazoa > Chordata > Mammalia > Chiroptera > Pteropodidae > Rousettus > Rousettus aegyptiacus. The sequence goes on from NW_023416290.1 coordinate 54,474,157, forward strand.
CCAATCAGAGACAGTGGAACTCAATTCTGAAAGTTTTGTTCAACTGTTGTACAAGTGGCCTTTTTTTTCCTGCTAGAACTGCTGACAGCTCTCTTGCCCACACAATCCAAAAGGAAACAGTAGAGCATTACTGAGAGAAGGAGCAAAACTAGGTACGCCTTCGCAACCCCATTTACGCCCCCACTCCTTAAGTTCTACCCCTGGACTTCTCGGTTCCACAAACCAGCAAATCCTCTTGCTGCAAAAGCCAGTCTGAGTTGGGGTTCTGTTTCGAGGTAACAAGAATCCTGACTAATGAAATGCGAAGTGCTGTAACAGATGCTGTGTGTCGGCTACGCACAGATGCGGCGAGATGATCTGTGCCATTTTCCCCGGCACTCAGTGTGATGTGGCAATAGCTACAAACAACTACGATTATCTGGAGCCAATAGGATATTTGCTTTAATTAAATACCACACGAAGCAGTAGGAGCAAAGGAAGGGGATGTCGGGAAAGGGCTCACAGGAGAAACAGCATTTAAACTCACTCTTTCTGCACTCAGGCAAGGAAGATAGAATTACTGTTTGAGAGAGTCAAGATAACACTGGAGATAACACACTCATCTCACAGTAAACTAAAACCGCTACATCCCACATTGCACCTCGGGCAGTGATACTGAAAGTGCTTAAGGGCATGTTCTGAATAAGCCCACAAAATAGCATCCAGAGAGACAGCAAAGCACCAAGGTCAAACGGCCCTCACTTGCAAGAATTTCATCCCAAAGCTACAGATGATGTTATGCTCTTAAATCACACTCGGGTCAGTTTTTGTGACTTTGATTCTCTAAACTTAACTTTTCACTCTCATTCTCTTGCCTATTCGATTACTGTTGGTCAAATCACAGCAACATCACGACGGCCTTTTCAAGATGAATAACCTATTTACTGAATTTATTACCAAAGGATAAAAAGGGAGAGAGAGGAGAGAAAGCCTCTGGTTCCCTAAAACGTTTCAAGATGGGTTAGATGGCCGAACACAACAATAACAACACCAGAAGCAACTCGGGACGTCTATTTTACTAAGAAAGGCCCTGAAGGTCGGTGTTTTTGTGCGAACAGAGCTAAGGTCTCCTAGACTTTTGATGATGCATACTCAACGGGAGAGCTGTGAGGATAAAATAAGCTGGAAAAGGAGGACACCGCAGGACAAATTCTCCTTGCCTTTGTTGTTCCTGAACATATCAGCCATCGATGTGGTCTGGAAACACGGCTCCAACTTTCCAGAGCAAAGACTCTTGGAGTCCGAAAAATTAATACTGACAGAACACTCCCATGTGTCTCAAGAGAGGTGCCAGGGATTGGTGGCAGGAGGGAGAAAGGCTTGGGATGGCTTCCCAATAATTTCAATTTCTAAAAAGCAGCTGGGTTACCCCTGTTTTCTAAAACACTTTTAAGACAGCTGTTGAATTCCAATTCCTCAACTTGCATGCCATGTGACTTTGCACAGAGACTTTACCTCCCCTCTTCCCGGCAATGGGGTTATTGTTTATCATCATACATTGACTGGGCAACTACGAGGGTCCTGGCAGGGCCAAGTGATGGAGAGATCTACAGGTATGAGTGTGGGGGCTAGGCCAGACCATGCCAGAAGTGCCTGGTGCTTGGCATGTACCCAACAGATGCTGGGGATTAGCAACCCCATGGAAACCTGTCAATCTCTTCTAAAAATGAGAGGGGCTTCGAGGTTCAAAGTTCCAAAAGAGAAGATTTTGTTAACAAGTTTGTTTTTAACTGGAAAAAAATACTATATACTTATGTTTAAAAATTCAAAAGAACATAAAAGGATATACAGTAAGATATCTTCCATCCACCCTAGACCCACGATCCCCTTTTCCCCCAAGAGGTAAACAGTATTCCCCACAACGACCTTCTGTCTTCATGTCTTTCCAGCAATAATCTGCGCACAATCGAGCATGTATATGTGGGTGGGTGTGTATAAGCTCTCATACCTCCCTTTCCTTTTTTTACACATAAGAGTACACCACGTACGCTTTTAGGCATTTTGTCTTTTTTTAAACTTAAGAATGTAACCTTTTTAGCATTTGTGACCTAATACTTCAAACAGTGGCCCAGTATTCTACTGTAAAAATACACCATAATTCATTCAATCAACACCCAATTGCCATACATTTCCGCCACTTCCAGCGTCTTGCTATAACAAATAACGCTGCAGTGAACACACTTCACACAGATCTGCGTACATGTGTAACTACAGGAAAGATGGGATTTATGAGATAAAATCCTTAAGTGGAATTGCAGGGTCAAAGGGTGCGTGTACTTGAGATGTTGGTAGAGAGTGCCGAATTGCCCTTCCAAGACGTACTCATTTTCACTGTCACCAATAATATAATAAGGATGCCAGTTTCTCCACCTACATTCGCAAAATGTTTTGTTTTGTTCTTTAATATAAGGGAAGAAAGGGGGGGGGGCAGAGCTCCACTCTTGACCCACTGTCCCTTCCTGCCCCTGCGGCATCATGAACATGACATTTCTTCTTCCTGAAAATTCCACGCCTGGATGCACTACCCAGAGATCAGAGTTTACAACAGAATGAATGTCAGGGCCACGGCTGCCGGAGCCAGCTCATACCAGCTCGCGAGAGCCGGCCGTCTGCATCGCTCCCAGCTCTACGTTCAGGGACAATCATGTTGGCAGCTTGAAACTGGTCACGGTGGATGTACTTATACCAGAGAAACCAGCAGGTGCTACAAGTCAGGGCTTCTTCTTTTTCCCCCGCCAGAAAGACCTTCGTCAAACATATCAGCACATTAACGCAGACTACAGGGGAAACTGAGGCTCTGCCACTCTTCTCTAAAATTTCCACCCTCGATATGGTCACAAATTCTTGAAACCTAGGACTGGAGAAGACCTGCAGGGACATCTAATCATCATATCTTTTACTACCTACTCTCCCCTCGTCCCCCTTCAGACCTAAGCAGTGCCTGCTCATCCTCTCCTGATGCCTCCTTACCATTCTTGCATATTCTCACCTCTTTACCACTTAGTGCTTGTTCTCGACTATTTTCCATAGTGTAGTAATTGTAAACATTGACTCTAGGCCGCACTAGGCAGCCTGGGATCAAATCCCAGCTCTGTCACTTACCAGCTACGTGACCTCGGGTAAGTGTCTTAAACGACTGTGATTTCGTTTCCTCACCTGTAAACTATGGATGATAATGATAACGCCTTCCTTATAATTTTGTTCTCAGGATTAAATGCAAGTATACAGAACAGTGTCCGGCACACACTAATAATTTAATAAATGTAAACTGTTATTATTATCTTCTAGTTCACTAATTGTCTCTTTAGCTATGTCTAATCTGTCAGTTAACCTTTTTGTTGGACTTTAATTTCAATGACTATTTTTCATAACAATTTGGCTGCTTTTCAAATGAATGTATTTTTTTCATTTTCCTTTACATTTTTGATATACTGTTTTATAGTTTCTTTTAGCGGGTTCTATTACTTTCAACTCAAAGCAGTTCATTTCATGAAGAGTTCATATTTAATTGTGAACTCATCTTCAGAGAAGGTAGTTCTTTCTGTGGGTGTCCTGCTAAGTCTGGGTTGTAGAAATATCACTATGGAGTGATTTTGTGGAATTTCCATGCTATTAGGCCAGGTTTTATTTTAATTCCTCAGCTCGAGGGGGTCTTATATCTCATAGACAATAACGATATAGATTCCACAACCACATATGGTACAGCCCCAGTTTTTAATTTCTTGCTGATGGCTTTTTCCCTCTAAGGCAAGCTTCCTCTTTGTTTCTCCAGGGAGCTGAGTTTTTCTAACGCCTTTTCATGAAGAAGTGTGATGTTTAAGGCTCTCAGGTGCTCAGTTCCACCTGGGGCCCAGGTATCACTTCCAGACCCACTGTGGCATTAAAACATCAACGCCCCAGACTCTACTGCCTATTCCTGGGTACGAAAGCCCCATGGGCTGCCATGGCTTCAGCTTACTCAACCATTTGGCTTAGATTTCTCTCCTCATTTTTGGCACTCACGGACTTCCCTTTCCGATGAGCTCCCCAGCATATAATTCTTATATTTCAGTTAACTCCGTGTTCTTATAAGGAAGGACCCATGCAAATCAGCAAAGTCTGCCATGTTACCACAGCCTTCTTTGTCACCAAATCTAAGATAACCACTTACTCATATTTGTGTTCTGTCCACATTACCACTGTGTCTTCCTCAAGGGTTAGCTTCTAAAGTCAGTACATAATATGAGACTTGAAAGGAATCAAAATTCTCCTTGAACATCCCAGAGTAAAGTCCCACAATGGAGACGGACAAACCACTTCCCATTAAGTCCAACACGGCCCGTTTTTCTTCAGCATCAGATTTAGTTTCTTAGGTTGAACGCCAGAAGAAATAACTGGCCTGGATTTGGGGGCCTCGTTGTATGATAATCAAAATCTATAAATATGAGAAACTCAGTGGCACAAGATGCTCACACTCTAAAAAGCCATAGCAACAAAGACCGACAGAAGGGACAGCAGATCTGTCTCTCTCTTTCACACTCAGTCCAAGAGAGATGCCAGTTGGGTGGAATGACAGGATCACCCACGCTACTGAAAGTGTTATTTTTATCTCTACTTTGTTTTGTTTTTGTTGAGCAAGTATATTTGTATCTGGATGAGTTCGAAGCAGGAATCTTTGGTACGATAGAGATATGATTTCCATACACCAGAACAGTGATTAGCTCCGGGGGCAGGACTAACCACAAAGGGGCATGAGAGAACTTGCTGGAGTGATAGAAATATATGCTCGGATCTGGGTGAGACCTACTGAAAATTCATCAAGCTGTATGATTGTGATTTGTGCCCATTACAGCACGTAAGTTACATCCCAATTAAAATAAAAGTTGGAAGCATGCACAAAAGACTGCTGCGTAACATTCTGCCAATTGATCTCCATTCTGTGGCTAAAGCTCTCTACAGCCAATCAGTCAAATGGAAGGTATTGCGGAGACCAGGAAGTCTACAGAAAGAAGAGGCAGAAAAGGGAAGTGCCCTGTTGGGGGCAGAGGACACCCAGGCTCATCAGAGGCCTTACAAGAGTGACACACGTAACAGTAGTTAAGATCACTGGCTCTCAAGCCAGACGGCTTGGATGTGAATAGTGCCTCTCCCCCTGCGAAGGACTATTTGTGCCCCTCGAAATTCGTATGTTGAAACCTAACCCCCAACAAGATGGCATTTGGAGGAGGGATGTTTGGGAAGTGATTGGGTCATGAGAGTGGAGCCGTTATGAAGGAAATTAGTGCCCTTATAAAATTAGTGCCCTCGCCCCTTCTCCCACGTGAGGTTATAGCAGAAAGATGAACGAGCCTTCACCAGACACCAAATCTGCTGGCACCTTGATCCCTGGCCTTGTCAGCCTCTAGGACAGTGAGAATTAAATTTCTGTTGTTTATATGGCCCCTAGTCTGTGGTGTTTTGTTAGAGCAGCCTAAACGGACTGAGACTACCTCTTATAGTGGAGTGAACTTGGGCAAGTTCTCAACTCTGAACCTCAACTTTCTAGGGCTGTTGTAGAGTTCAAATGAGATAATTCTTAGTATTCAATAGTATCCGATAAATGTGAGCTATTAGTAGTAGTAGTACTGATAATAGGAGGGTGGCATTGTCTTCTCTCCAAAGTTGTAGTTCTTATTTAACATTCGATCTGACAACCTTGTCGGTTCTCAATAAACGTTCTTGGAGTGAATGAAAGAATGCACATGGATTCTAATTTCAACAGAGGCAGAGGATTCTTATTTCTATCGAACTGAAATCTATGTCTTGGCCTAATATTACCATCCACTTTAAGTTTTCTTCACAGTGAAGCGGTTAAGAGCACAGAGGCAAAAGCCAGACAGCCAAGGTCAAACTAGGCTCTGTTACTCACCAACTTGGTAGCTTTGAAAGAATTACTCAAACTCCAGGTCTTAGTTTCTTCTCCTGTAAAACAGAGTTATAACAAGGATTAAGCAAGAAACAACAGACCTCAGCACACAATAAACCCCCAGGAAACAAACCCTAGCTGCCATTAGTTTTTCCCATACCAAAGACACAATCTGGGAATACCATCTCCAAATTCCGTGTCTTTAGACCACTAGAGTTCACAGAGCATGTTCCACAAGCATTTTTCTCACTGAATGTTCAAAACAGTATTAGGTATTACAAATAAAGAAATGGAGCTTCAGAGACGTCCAGTCACTTAACTAAAGGTTTCACAGTAAGGAAAGAGCGAAGGCCCAAACCAACTTCTCTGACTAAGGGACAGTTGGCTGGACTGTGTTGTCCCAGGAACAGAGGGTACATCCACACTGCCCTTTCAGATTGGGGATTCTATGACAAAGGGTGCCGGGTTACAGCAGTGAGTCTTGGTCCCAGCAAAATGCTCAGCTCAACTTTTTGGTCTGGTGTTAGTCATTCTACCTCTGAATCACTTCCTGTTTTAGGTTTCTACACTGTAGAGAAAGGAAAACAAGCATGTACATTACACCACCCTTGTCACCTTCAATCTTAGAGATTTGGACAAAAACTTATGAATCAAAGGGAGTTTTCGTAAAAACCATGGTTAGACAACATCCCATTCGAACACATTCACCAGCATTTAGCGTAAAGATGGGGGCGAAGTCAGCAGTGTCTAGATGTTCTTATTACTGTGTCAAAGGGAAACAATGCCTTTTTCTGGCCTTTACTTTGATTAAATCTTCAGTTGCATGAGTGTTTTCTCTTTGCTTTTCATCGGGCGCCGAAACTACCGGAAGCCACTTAACCTGCCTCGTTTTATTCACAAAAGGTTCGGGGGGCCACGTCTGCCTGATTGTCCTGGGAGAAAGAACACGATCAGCTGACCGAGGCAACCACTTCGGCTGCTTCCGCCAGCGATCCCTTTGTTCGCAGGCACGGGTTTTCTTTTGGTTGCTTTTGTTGCATGTGGTTTAAAATTCCCTTTTAAAGAATCATCACGGAACTGCTCTGGTGGCAGAGAAAGAGGGGATTTAAGAACCATCAAAGCACACTCGCGAGCTAAGTCCTCAAATGTGGTCAACGCGCCCCACGCCCTGCATGGGTGTGTGGACACGCACCATGCACACACAGATGCTCCCCCAAAACGGTTATAGTTCCTGTGACTCCTCCCGCTACGTCTTCCAGTTACATAAAGGTTGTTTTTTTTTCCCCCCGATTCTTTGACCACGTTTACAAAAAAGAAAATGGGGACATGTCGCTCCCTCGGGAAAAATTTTAGGGCCTTGGGCAAAAGTCCTAGAAATTAGAAAAGGTGCACTCACTCACGCTCACGAAACCATTTTTTTTGTTTGTTTGTTTTAAAAACATGAAGACTAGGTTGGTCATCATATCATGCAGAGGTAAACCCAGGACACAGAATAACGATCCTATGGGAAAGTGGTCATCCCAAAATAAGAGTGACGTATTTTCACTTCCACGACGTGGGCAGTGAGAACCGTGACTATGGATCTGAAAGCCAGTTCTGATCTTGTCTTCTCTTTACACTCACACTATGAGGCCCTGATCAGTCCCTCAGAGCTGTGTGACAGTGGCAAGTCACCGAACCTCCCTCATCTCCTGCAGCCTCTGCTGTTGAGTGAGGATAACTCATTCATTCAAGAACTATCTACAGAGCATCTATGATGTGCTAAGCATACAACCACAGAGATAATTCCAGGAATTAAACCGTCCCAGCCACCCAGGAGCTCACGGATTAGTGGGGCAATTACAGGCGAACAAGCAATTACAATAGGGAATGAAAATATGATACAACAGGGATGAGTCCAGGTGCTGGGCGGTCACAGAAAAGGGTATTTAATTACTCGGCAGGGGATGGAAAGTGATAGGCAGAGAAAAAGCTTCCCCAAGGAGGTGATATCTAAGCTGAGAACTAAAAGACAAGTTAGAATCTGCCCGGCCGAGGCAGGAGGCGATCGGAGCAGAACTGACAGCGTGTGCAGAGGCCCGCGGGCTAAGCCGCTGGTTCACGTGGTCAAGCACAAGAAGTGGGAAGACAGAGGCAGGACATGTCGGCCCCGAAACATAGGCAGGTGAGCTTGTCAGGGTAACTTGCCTGGACTAGGTGGCCTCCGGACGTCCCTCCCAGCCCCAAGGGCTGATTCTGTGGTCTTTCGAGAACCCAGATCCTCCTCTTGCCCTGACAGCCGTTTCGCCAGCAAGCCAAAGTCCCTGAGTCCACCCCAGGGCACAAAGGAAGTCCCAGCCATGCCACGTGGGCCCTCCTTCCTCTTTCTTTTTCCCTTTGGGAGTGACTGGGCAGTGACTCAACGCAGGAGCTGTCCTCTATTTGTTATTTATTTCTAGAAAACACCTACGGCTCACATATACAATTGGTCTTCTCACGGGACTGACTCCGCTCTCCCACCTAGCTCCTGACCTAGGTGAAGAAATGCTGGAATTATCTGTGCCCCTGTCTCCTCCAGGACGCTTTAAGCTACCTGAGGGCTGACACTGTTTTGGTCATCCTGGAGCTTCCAGCACCTGGTACTGTGCCTGATGCGTCGTAGGTCCTCAAAAATACATGCAGAACTGAACTGATTTCTTCTCTCTGTAAATGAACACCCATCGAGCGCCCCCACCAAACGGTGGCTCCATTTAAGGCCAGGGCAGGAGACCCAGACATCCAGAGCCCTGCCAACTCTCCTCCCCAGAGCTCTCTAGATGACACCTGAGGCTCAGGGTCCCCGAAAACTGACAATCCCCTCATTATACCAGTGAAGAACCCCAGGTCCAAAAGAGTGAATGCGACTGGCCCAAGGTTTCTTAGCAAATGTGACACAATGTTTTTCAAGGGGCACAAAGTTCTTAAACGGAAGGCCATCCAGCCACCCTCCCGGGAATGCTGCTTTCTTTAGGGGTAAACGCTGAACGTAGGCAGGTCTAACGATCGCCAATCACACCACACGCTCAGGCCTCCAGGGATTTCCTAGGTGGGACCAAATGTTCCCACTGACACCAATCCATTTACGAAGAGGACCATACGGTTTTTTTCGGGGCCGGCTATGTTTCTGATAATGGATCATTTTTTTAGGTTCATTCTCTATTATGCAATCTTAAGACTCTAACGATTTTTCAAAGAAAAGTTGAGCTCCCCAAACCGCTTAATGTCTTCACAGTTTTTAACGTTTTGGTATTAAACAACTTTACAATGACATCAAAGGCGATTTTTAAAGAAGTCATTTCGACCTATAACCCCTCCGCCCAAAGAATTCCTCTTAAACTCTTTGATTCACAGATCTGCACTCTGTGCATATGTGTGTATTTCATCAAAAGGAATTACCTCTAGGGTAGAAGTCCCTTAAATAGTCTTTTTTCTTAAAGAACAAAACAAAAAAACAACTTACAATACAAGACACTGACATGTTTCCGATAAACATCACAGTCAAACCCAAGCGACGAATTCAGTGCATCTGGAAATTCTGGGTCTGAGACATTCAGGGCAACATTTTCTAACCCGCTCCGTTTCAGAATTCTCCCGGCACTTCCCACATCCCAGTTAACAGGAAGCCGACAAAGGAAAACAGGTGTTTTACTTATTCCGCCTGGCGGAGCACACGTACCTCCCGAAGTCTGCAATAGTCGCTTATTGCTGAGGAGGTTAAGTCAATGTTTTCCTGCGAATGAAATAACATCTCAAATATCTAGCACGGTGGTTCTCATCCCGGCTCAAGCAGAATTCACGGAGAAGGAAGGAAACGTTTTAAAACAACGACGGCTGGGTCGACGGCTGGGTCCCGACCCCACGCCGTTAAACAGCCTCTCTGAGGACGAAATCCCGGCAGCCCAGCTCCCCAGCACTCCCCAGGTAACTGTAATGCACTGGGCTAGGGGAACTCATTAGTCAAAGGAAGCCCACGGGAAATCTGATATAGAAATGAGGAACTCGTTGTAATTAAATAAAATAGCAGACGTAAAACTACCTAACAGCGCCTGCTACCCAGAAGACACTTAATATGTGTTAAACAAAAGATAGAATTCCAAGAATTACTCCTCCTCAGTGAATCGATCTTGTGATTTTATTGGCTTGTTTATCGTTGGCTGGTTTTTCTTAGCCGTGATTCATGCTATCCCTCTTAATAAAATTATGAACTTATACCCATAATCCTGCTCAATTACAAGAGCTCTGTAATGTCTCCAACGATCCTTAATCACTTATTTAATAACATTTTCTCCCAGAACAGTGGCTAATATATACTAAGCACTCAATAAATGTTGGTTTTTATAATAATTATTCCATAATATTATGATCTACTGCTTATACATTTTTAAAAAACGTTCTTAATAAAGCCGTAGTACTTGGAATTCTCTGAGCAACGGAAAAATTTGCTTTTACCCTTAAGAATTCTCAGGTATTTTAGCAGAAATGAAGAGACTAACATGGTAGGGTGCTTAACATATTGGTAAATATTCAAAACAAATATTGTTAAGCTTTCATCCATCCTCTCTTTCAACTAACAGCATTAATTGTTATTGCGTACTATAAGAAGTGGTCTGTCTTTCTCGAAAAGTCCAATTCAACATCCTATTGATTTAAGAGACATAAGTTGAAGGTGGGCAAAGATTAATTGCCCTGAATAGCCCCAGCGAGCCAGCCTTAATACCACCTCGGCCACGCCGTAAGCCTGTGAGCTAGTCCTCGCCCTGCCCTTCTGCACACGGAAAACGGAGAGAAGATGACTAACAGATGAGCAAGACAAAGATGGTGTTTCTGAAACAACGAAGAGCCCGTTATCAAACACGTTCTCGGCCTGAGGATGGACCGCCTTTAAAGACATACCACTCTTTCCGTGAAAAAGTGAAATGGGCAGAGGTACAGAATCTTGTTTCTGGGGATCTGGTCTAGTCCCTGATTTTATAAGTGGGAGAACCTGGATGGTGGGAGAAAAGAACTTGCCTGGGGTCAGACAGTCGGGTCACAGAAGAATGAGGACCAGCTACCAAGATGCCCGACTCCTACCTACCCAGGAACGTTCCCTGAGCTCCTCCTACCTCCAACCTGGTCAACTGCGTCCCAGGTGTCTGTTCTCAGTTCAGGTGTACCCCCTCCACGGAGCTGACCGTCTAGATCGGGGGCCCTGCTGGGTGTATCCTACTGAATGTCCTTTCTCAGAGCATTCCCTCCCACTCGGCCTGAATGACACCGTCACTTACTCAACTAGCTTCTCCCCGGACCTTTGAGTAACTCCGTATTAAACTGTGTGCTGGACCTGAGCACAGTAGTGACATCTGTGTGGAAACTGTATAGTGAACAGAGGGACCAACGCGCCCCAGGCTCCAGGGAATATCTCAGGGAATGTCAAAGCCAAGCCCAGGACGACCTGGGACAAGCCGGTCACTCCAGTTGTGGACATCAGCAGGGTCACACACCCTGCTCAGGGTCCTCTCTCTCTAACCATCCTTAGCCATACAGGCCTAGCCCCAGAGTCCTGTCTGTGCCATGTGGTCACTCTGGCTCAGTGCTGTCCCATAGGACTTGCTACAGCGATAGAGATGTTCTCTATACCTGCTTTGTCCAATATGGCAGCACCAACGAGCGGTACAGGGCTACTGAGTGAGCCCCTTGGCTCTGGCTAGGGTAACTGAGTTAATTTAATTTGATTTTAATTAATTTAAATTTGAATAGCCCCATGTGGCTAGTGGCTACTGCACTGGACGGGTCAGCTCTGGCTTTACATATGTGGACCTAGGTATGTGAACTTTGGGAGTCAGACAGACCTTGGTCCAAATCGTGACCCAGTCACTTGCAAATGCGTCACAACTTCTTGGGGAAGCTTGCTTCTGCATCTGGAATCCTTATGAATTTACTATATTTGGTAAGTGGCTGGTCCATAGTAGAACTTCAAGAAACAGGATTTCTTTAGAAGCGGCTAAACCAAATCTATGTAAAAATGCCCAGCAAAATCTGATTCTGAACCAAAAATAGCACACAAGCGGGCATTGCGTTGACCAGATCTCCAATCTCTGTCGCGTTTGCATTTTGATTCTTACATTTTGCCCTGGCTGTCCTGCAGGGCTCACCAAGCCTGGATTTCTGCCCCAGGCCTGCGGCTAGCTGTCACTGAGTTCCGTCATACGATGCCACGGAAGAGGGGGGCAGGCGGGGGTGTAACTGGACAACTGGGGACTACTGTGTCAGGTCACGTGAGCAGGGAGGGGGTGTAAGCTTGGGGTCCCTACTGCGCTCACATGCGTTCAGTACCGGCCAGGGGCGCCCAGGGGCACCCAGGGGCGACGCAGGACGCACGGGGCACCCCGGGGGAGCCCGCTCTGCGCATTGCGGGGGCCCGCGCGTCCCCCGAGGCTGCCGCCGCCTCTCCCTCCCGCGGGGGGTCGGGGCGCAGGCAGAGGCGAGCATCGGCTGCGCAGCCCCCTGCGGCACTTCCTCTCGGCAGAAACGGGCGGTGGGTCCCAGGAGAAGCCAGCTGCGGATCGGAATCACCTGGGGAGCTTTTAAACAACAGTCTGCCCCAGAGCTGGGAGTGTGTTCGCAGAGAGCTCCCAGGTGACTGTGCTGCGCGGCGGGGGACCCGGTATTTTCCCTCTGAATGCTCGGGAAGGTGATGCTGATGAGCAGCCAAGGGGCGGGGGCGGGGACGGCCAGCACCGCGGAGACAGGCGCTGTGAGGGTCCCCTTGTGGACGGGTCCCCTCCCGCTTGGCTGCAGAGACAAGTCAGGTGGCTGCAGGGCCCCGAAGCCAGAGCTGGGACGCTGGCCGCGCCCCTCCCTCCCGCCCGAGCGGGCAGAGGGCCCTGCGGTTCGCAGGACATTCTGGTCCAGTGTGTCCTGTGCAGCACTAGTGGGGAAGGGCCTTCCGCCGCCAGCCCCGGGAACCCAAAGGCTTCTAGAAGCCCATGCCATGTGCCTCTCTCCTGTGTCCCAGGGCTGGTGCCGGCACCAAGGAAGCCCACAAGAAACGCTATTATTGTGGTCGTTACTCTCGTTTCACCGAAAAGGAAACCAGCTCCTAGAGATGGTATGACTCAGCCAAGGTCCCATGATGCTTCGGGCAGGGCTGGGACAGGAACTCCGGGCTCCTGGGTCCATTCTCTTCCCCACGCCCCGGGTTGCTGCCCATCTCTGCCCTTCCCCCCACCACACACACACATTTTTCTCTCTTACAGCCAACAAGTGGGCTCTGTCCGTCAGGATAGAAATCTCAGTACTCTAAGGGCTCTCATTTATGGGGCCCCACCTATCCTCAGAAACAGTCCGTGGGGTCTTCTAAACATGCTTCTGGGCACTATACTGGGAAGCGGGGGTGAGGGGTGGGGTTGCACACTCTGGAGCCTGACACACACGGATTGCCCCTAAACAGCTGGGCGATCTTGGATGTGTTTCACAACCTCCCTGGGCTCAGCTTTCTCAGCTGTAAGATGAGGGTGATCACATTTACCACTAAACGCAGTGAGGATTGTTGAGATCAGGCAAAGGCATCAGTCAGATGGTACCGTGGCCAGCCGGCAGGAAGTCCTAACGGGTGGTCGGCAGAACTCAGGTGGGAGGCATCGTCCTTCTCATCACCTGCTCCACCCTCCAGATCCCCGCCCGCAAAACCTCCAAAGTGGGCACCCTCTTAGCTAATTCGCCCCCTTCTCTCTCCACAGGCTGCCCTGGGCCAGCTGACCCACCCCTCTGCCCCTCACCTGGCCTCTCCTCTTGGGTGCCTGGACCACCCCGGAGGACCAGGTGACCCATGATGTGGCCAGAAGCACCACATGTTGTCCCCCTCGCCCGACTCCCAGGCCCCCCAGAAATAATAAACAAGAAGTAACTCTTTCTATTCCTCATTCCAGACTTCCTGAATTAAAATCAAATATTTGCACACCCTCCAAGGCCTATAAACCTGAATTGCTCACAGGAAAAAAAAAAAAAAAATGCTTCGGTGAGAAGAAAGCGAGCGTGGGCAGGCGCGGCCCGGGCAGACCTCAGAGGAGCGACCTCGAAGGGCCGCCCAGCGCCGGCCGCCGTGAGCGTGGGGGCCGCAGGGCACAGCGCCACTGCCGGAGCAGTCTCCCCAGCTTTCCTCCATCGACCTCCACAAAAATCAATGGCACATTCAGTCTGTGAAAGGCCCACTGAAAATCGCTGAGGGTGTGAGGGGGGGCGGGGACGGATGGAAGCCAGGAGCGGGGCGCAGGGCGGTCTCCTCCAGCCCCACCCCGAAAGCTTGCAAGGCGGCAGGAAGCCTCACAGCTGCCTCGCACCAGCCTGGCTGCACCAGCTGTTAAGAGACTGACATACTTCACGTGGCTTGGGGAACAGCGGCTGTGCAGAGCCCTCTCCCCAAGTGGCCCTCCATAAGCACTGTCAGGCCTCCCCCAGGATCCGGCGAGGACAGAGTTAACATTAATGGCACTGTGGGGGCTTCCAGAAAGTGCTCTGAGGGGTGCCCCATGGTACACATTCCGACCCCCACCCCACGGGCTCGGGTAAGGGGCGTGAAGAATGCAGACGACATTCTGAGGGATTTGGAAGAGGGTCAAGGCCTTCATAAATGTTTGCTGCAGGAGAGAAGGGGAGGCGAGGAGAGAGACGGATTCTGTGGCAGCGTCACCAAGGACAGGCCACGGAACCACGCACCCCTTGCCCCCTAGGCCACCGACTTCATCCAAGTTCAGGTCACCACTGTGACAGGAGCCTCCCTGATGAGGCAAAAGGGACTCGGCACTGAGCTGCCCGTGATTCAGCACGGCCCGCCCGCCCCGCCTCCATGCCCCTTCTAGGAATGGCGCTCGGTTTTCCTACAGGGCCCCCTCAGCCCTCCCCTCCGTGTGCTTCAGGGCCCAGCACGTAGCGGAGGGCTGTCAGGGTGGAATCTTCCAGAACCAGTAGTTGGTTCCAGAACAGGCATGGGACCCTACTTGTCTATAAGAATCCTCTTGAGGTTCAAGAAATGGGAATGTGACCCTAACTGGCCAGTAATGGCCTTTTGTAGCATTTGGGCTGAAGCCTCTGGAAAAGCCTTTTTTCTCCCCACAGAGCTGAACTTGAGGGGATGTAAGCCCAGATGCAAGCCGCTGGCAGGCTCTCGCCATCTCAAAGGGAGAGACGGCCCGAGAAACAGGGAGGGAGGAGAGCAAGGCCGAGAGACAGAGGACGAACCCGGCCAGCATGGTTTGAGCCCCTGCATCGGCCACGTCTGTTTAGTGACTTAACAGTAAATATTTTTCTAACCTAAGCCAGCTCAAATCTGGGTTCTGTCCCTTGCAACCCAGGGCACTGACTGGCACCATCCTCATTGGTTAATGTGATGCTGTTGGCTGTTACCAGGCCCCGCTTCCTGCCCTGGCTGCCACTGCATATGACTTGGTGGCTTTGATGGCATCTGGGCGGCTGGCTCCAGGCACCAAGCCCTCTGCTTCGTGCACACAGAGCACCTGTGGACCCCAAGACTCCAGTCCCTCATCCTCCATCTTCCTTGCTACCACTGGTTACATTTTCTCACACACAAACCCTTTAACATCTCTGCATTGCCTATGGATTGTGATATGAGTTCCTTGAACACTGCTTATAAGGCCACCAGCCCCTGGCCCCTCCGACCTGTGTACCCTCCTCCACAGGAACCCTCAAGTTCAACCACACAAACCGAGATCTCTCCCAGCTCCCGGCATTCACACGCTCACTCCACCTGCCGGGAACAGTTCCCAAACAGTAGGTGCTTTTACAGTCCCAGTGGACACCATAAATTCTTTCAGGACAAGGGTGACCCCTCAGGTTCTGTAACCCATGCCCCACCCACTGAGATCAAAGCCCCCACTCCTCACAAGGGTGAAGAAAAGGTACTTCATAAACACAGCCCTTCCCAGAAGTGTCTAACACTCACCTAAGACATAAAGAGGCTCTGAGTCAAGCCTTTGTGATGTAAATTGCAGCTTTTCCTGTTTTCATTGAAAAATGGCCACCTGCATAAATTTCATCCGAAACCACAGGAAAAAGTCTATGAAGAAAACGTCTCTTGACACAGAACATAAACTGACAGCATTGACAATCACCGTGTGCAGGGAGCTCACTTGGAGATAGGTTTCAGAGCTCTGAGGCCGCCCTTCCATTTTACAGAAGTGGAGACTGACATTCTGAGAAGTGAAATGCCACCCCAGGGTCACACCCGGGAGGCCGGGGAGCCAGGACAAACGCGGGGTTTTCCGCCTTTTCTCCTCCCTAACATTCGTAAACACATTTACCTGTTAGTTTAATGTATTTGATTACGACGCTAATAAACACTCACTGAAAATAAGCCACAGAGCCGTACTGTTCTGTCCGTATTTTCTGCCCTTTGCACTACTTCTCACTGGGAATCTGAAAAGTGGGGTCTCTGTGTTTCCTGGCAGAGAAACTGGAGCCGTCCAGGCCTCAGACCTGTGGTTTCTCACCCTCTCTACAGCCCATAACCAAGGCCAGCGCCGGCAACACAGACCGTAACAGCTGCTGGTTGTGCAATGAGAGAGAGTCCCTACTTCCTGGCACGGACCTAGGAGTCGGCCGTGGTTCTTGGTAAAAGTGTCTGGCCATCCCTGGACCCAGCGAGTTGTCACGAGGACATTCCTTCATTGCTCAGTGTCGCGTCATGTTGTTTGCAAGTCATTAATCTCTAAGGAAAAAGCATCTGGCTTCCGAATTTCTGGCTGTGACTTTCACTCACAGTGTGGCCTTGGACAAGAAACTAAGTCTCTCGGAGCCTCAGTTTCTTCATCTTCAAAAATCGCAGGCGCACTGAACAGGGTTTGAGTCCTTCGAGCTCCCCTTCAGGGCTCGGCCACTCTGCCGCCTCAGGTGATGAGCTCGGATTTGCTGAGCCTTTCCCTTCCTGCAACCCATCAACTGCTCAGCTTACAGCCACGATCCTCAGAGACTCCAGTCACCACCACCCTACCCACACTCCCTCGGGTGCAGGGTCAGGTCCTAGGCGGCTGCCTGCCTGAGGACTGAGCGCCCCTTGGTGAGATGCCCGCAAGGCCCTGTCGGCTCCCAGCTCCTGTGCTACCCTCTCGGCATCCAGGTGTGTTCTGGAAGCACCATGGTCAAAATCAAAGGCCTGAAAACCTCTGACGGTTGCTATAAAATTACTCAGCGTTTTCTTCATGAGATCAAACAAAACTTGAGTCACTAAAGTCTCTATGACCCCGTCCCACACGTCGAGAAAGGTAGAATAAGAAACGCTTGCAAGATTCCTTTACCGATCTGTGTTCAAAATTAAGCTTGTGCCCTGTCGACGGGCATCACTGAGGAACAGACAGCCGTCTGCTGCCCACTGAGCCCAGACTGAAGGACCAGGCTTTCCCTCTGAGTCTCATCCCGCCAATCATGCCTCCCGTGGCAGGGCGAGGCCCCCAAACACACACCTGAGTCCAGGTAGGCATCTCTCTACAGACTGAACTGTCTGTGTCTGCTCCCAGCCCCCGACCCCACCCAGCGAGGAGTCTAGACTTGCTCAAGACCAAAGGGGGCAAAAGCGGAACTCACAAGCAGAAGCTGACCCAGGGAGGCCATGTGCCAGCGACGCCTGTGACCCGTGCAAGTGTTTTAATGACTTGAACTTTCTGTCTCATTGTTTAGATTAAAAGTACCAATATCGAGTGTCGCCCAAAGCAAAATCCCAAATTTTGGCAAATGCCCAAAACAAACATGCTGGTAAGAGAATGCAGGATGGATCCGGAACCTGAACACATTATTTATTTACTGAGTTGTGGGGCTTACGCTGGGGGGAGGGGAGAGAGAGGGGGAGGCAGGGGAAGCCACTGGAACTTCAAAGTCCAAAAAAAGTAAAAAGCTTTGCTTCTCTTCCTCACCTCCCGTCATAGCCGATTGCAAACAGTACCTTGAAAATGTTCTCCAGGTGTGCCCATACGAACACACGTGTGCCCATGTGTGCGCGAGCATGCGTACACTCGTGTGTGCTCAGTCCCTTTGGCTGCCCGCTGTCCTTAGAGAATTAAGAGCCAGTGCAGGGGAACCCCGCATAAACTGCGGGTGGAATGAACAGCCTGGATCGGGGGAGAGTGGGAGACGCACCTTTAGTCTTCCCTGATTTGCCTCCCCCACCCCCAACTCCCCCCTCCCGCCATGCCCCGCGGTCAATTCCCAGGAAAAAGGGAAGCTTCATGCCTGCACAGATCCAAGTCTCTCGGTGTTCTGGAATTTCCATCTCGCTGATTATTTTAAGAGAACCGCAATTAAGTTAGTCCCCAGACGATCTCCGCTTTGGGCAAGCACCTGAATCAATATGTAAGGAGCCGCTTGGCGTCACTCCCCCGGCCGGCACCAGGGCCAGGCTGTCCTCATCAAGGCAGCGGAAGAAAGCAGGACTCACTCCTGCTCTAGCAGCTGGCCCGATGCCCTCCGTCCACGCAGGCGTCACTGCCAAGGGCCACCTCTCTGCCTGGCCCTCATCAGGTTTAGGGTCCTTCCCGGCGTAGGAAAATGGTTTTCTTCTCCGTCACTTCTACTAGTCTGAGTTCTCCCTAGTGCCCAGCACAGCGGGGGCACAGAGCAGGTGTTCAGTAGACGTTTGCGTAGACCAATGTATGTATGTACCGTACGTGCGTGTTTTACAGATACAAATAGGTTTTTATCTGTAGCATACAGTTGGTATTCGAGAAATGCTTGTTTTCATATACATGCATCCATGCATAAAGCATGTTTTCTACATAGAACACAGGTGTTCGGTAGATGATTGTTTCGACATATGTGTGTATATATGGATGTGCATGTATATTCATATATGCACATATATATGAATGAACAACGCATGGATTAAAAGCAGAACAGGCAGAGGAGCTGAAATGAGAACTCCAGGAGGGCAAACATTATGCATCTTGTCCTCCACTGCATCCCTAAGCCTAAGCACAGTGCCTGCCTGGCACTTAGTACGCGCTCAGCAAATACTGGTCGGACGGATGAACGGCCAGCCCTGTTTCATTTGACGAGCATTTACTGAGGAGGTGCTTACCAGGGGCCAGACACTGCACCAGGCTCTGGGGAGCAGACATAATAAACAGATGGATGTGATGTCTGCCCTCAGGATGGTGGGGGGAGTCCTAAGACACAGGAGTGCAAGCTGCACACACTCCACACAAACTGAGAGGAGGGCTCTGAGCTTCCTGGCAGGCAAGGCAGAAAGGAATCCAGCTCTTCCTGGCTGTCCTTGAACTCTAAAAACCAAAGACAGGGGCTATGCTGCTGGGCGAAGCTGGGGTCAGCAAGGAGGGGCGCTCCTCGTCTAGTTCTACCTGTTACCAAGCCAGAAATTGGCATCTGTTGTTGACTTTACCCCATCATCAACTTCACGCAGTCACAAGTCCTACCAATTCCATCCCCAAACAGTTCTCAAAGCCACCTCCTCATAGCGTCCCTGCTTCTGGGCTGGCTCTGTTATACAATGTCACCACAGTGATTTTTCTGGAAATCGTGTATCGGGCTGCGTCACTCTCCCGCTTATAATCCTCTCATGAGCGGACTCAGTCTACCCTCTCCCACACGGCCGGGGCAGACCTACCCATGTCTCTCGTAGAGGCAGCCCCCTGGCTGGCCGAAGGCAAGGGGTTACTCCCAGTGGTCTTAAACCCCCTGTCACCGTGAGCGGTTCCAGGAAGCCAAAACCCAGCACACAGCATTCTTCCAGCCACGGGGATTGGCTCTCCGGGGTAGGCACGTGACCTCAGGTGGTCCAATCAGAACTGGGGAAGAGAAGCGGATGTGAAGGCCGGAACTGCTGAAGCCATGCTATCACCATGAGGGAGGCAGCTCGAGAACGAAGCTCACACAGGAGGGCAGAGCGGAGAGAACAGCTGAGAAAGAGCCGGGGCCCAGATCAAACCCCACCCAAAGGCGGCCCTGCACCTTCCGGTTACACAGGTTCATTAACTCCCCTTCCTAGCTGTGCCGGCCTGGACCGGCTACCAGCAGTACCTCTTATTGACCATAATCTCAACATAAAATGCAAACGTTTTAGTATGCGGTACAATAAGGCGAATTACAGCTCACAGGCCAAATCGGGCTCACCACCTGTTTTTGTCAATAAAGTTTTATTGGAACACAGCCACGCCCACTCGCTTGCGGATCGCCCTTGGCCGCTCGGGTGCTACCATGGAGGAGAAGTTGCAACAGACACCAGATGGCTCGCAAAGCCTAAGAAGTCACCATCTGGCTCTTGACAGAAAATGTTTGCTGACTCCTGACATGCAGGTCGTCCAGGTGTTGGCTCCTGCCTCCCCTTCCGGACTGATCGTCCACCACCCTCGGCCTCCCCGCCCACTGCGACGACTGTCGCCTCCCTGGTTCGGTTCTGCCGGACCCTCGTTCGGCCTGGCTAGCTCCTGGCATCCTCCTCACCGCCTCATCCTCGTGGGTCTCCTGCCCGGATGAGAAGGCTCTTATGCAAACGCAGCACGTTTCCCCGGGCTGCTCCCCGTCACGCTGGGCAGAACTATCCCGCTGTGTGCCTGTCTCCCCTTTGGACAGTGAACCCCTGACCGGCCGGGATTACGGTCTCTTTATCTCTGGATCCCCGTGCTTAGCACAATGCCCGACACGCAGTCGGGGGCCTAATGTTCACTGACCTGAACGGCAGCAGACCGGGTCTTCAAGGAATGAGATCGGGCTGTGTCTACATTACAAAAAGAAGCGGGGGACAGGGGAGCTTCCAAAGCAAGCTCACCCACTTGCCGTGCAGCCAAGGTCCATACTAGGGGCGGGAGCCTCACTACGGCCTGGGTGGCACATGTCAGTCAGGTTTACTGATTACAGACAATAGAAGTCAGCTATGACTATTTTGTGGAATATATTGGATGAGAAAATGAGGGGGAGCTCCCAGAATCCACAGACAGGCCAGAGAACCGGGCAGGGATAAAAACAAGGCCACACCACGGGACACCTGCTGAGGACATTCGCCATCTCCATGAAAAACCTCTGACCTCCCCTGCATCGCTGTGGCTCTCGGCCCAGAGTCGTGGCCACGCTGCGGCCACCCACCCGCGCCCGAGCTGCCAGAGGCGGGAAGAAAGATGTCCCGTCCATGTTCGTCTCCTTGTTTGGAGGGGGTTCCCCCAAACAAGAAGGTGGGCAGGATGCTGAGCACCTCAAAACAGACGGTGCCCAAGAGACACACCTAGACACCAAGCTGTGGAACGCAGTAACTGTAGGTCCACGAGCCCCGTCTCACCATTACCGGCCCCGCAGCGAGGACTCGGAGGCGCACAGGGTGCCTCTGAGGGGGACCCCTCTGAGCGTCTACACAGCCCCAGAGCCGAGGGTGAACAAAGGAAGTTCCTTCCTTTATCGCTCGCCACAGAGAGCAAGTTTCAGTAACATCTGCTGTTGTGAAACACCCAAAGTGGCAGCAAAAAGCCATTTCCAGAACGGTCCCTCTGCCCCGTCGCACAAAGACATTAGGCTTCGGCTGCGCGCGGGGCGATTGCCATTCTCTGAAGTTCATTCATTCCTTCGGCAAACTGTCCCAACTCCCTGATGTGCCAGGCCCTGCGCTGGGTACTGGGGCACAAAGATGAATCTGTCATCACCCCCGAATTCTAGAAGTTCCGTTGGCTGGAGGCGAAAACAAAGACAAGTTTCCGTTTTGGGGGATGGCAATTGCGGTTGTGCGTCGGAGATCAGGGATGGGAAAATGCGTGCTTCAGAGCTTTTATGGCATTTGCTGGGCGCCACTCCATTGACACACACACACACACACACACACACACACACACACACACACACACACACAGTGAGCTACCTACCCGCTTAGTAATCCACCAGCCCTAAACCATGGTCCAGAGGACAAAAGCTGCATGCCCAGGTCTGCAGCCTACGAGGGCGGGCTGCTGGCTCTGGAGTTGGCTAAAAATGTCAAGCCTTGGGCAGTCTGCTTCCCTGAGTGCACCAGGACGAGGGGCAGAGGCTGACACTGTGACCCGCTAACTGTGTTCTAGGGCAGATCCCAGCTCTTGGCAACAGCTGGGCCTCAGGAAACTGGGTGATAAAGGTTATCCTCGGTGCCTCTGCTCTGTCCCCCACAAATCGTAATACCGACACCTGCCATTTGCACCACACTTTTACAGACATTCACCCATTCGTTCACTGAACACCTGTCATAGGTGAGGCACCGTGCTTAGAGGCAGGAATCTGAAGAACGATAGAGCACGGCCCCGACCCTTTTGGATACCACTTCCTCTGAGAAGCCCTCCTTGACCTCTCCAGCTGGGTTCGATGAGCTCCACGGCACCTCAAGCTTCCCTTTATCACAGCACTCTGTATCTTGGCTGGCTGAGAGGAAAAGGAGACTCGTCTACCTTGTACGCCACTGTGTCCCCAGGGCCTGGCACACGGCGGGAGCGGAATGAAAGTCTTGAGTCGGCACCAGTGGGAACCGAAACCAAGGGACAGGGCAGGTAAAACTCAGGCATCGCCATTGCCCCTCGGCATCGAGGTTCTCAGAGAGCTCGGGTGACTTGCCCAAGACATTCTTGCTAATCAAAGTAGCTGGGTCTCCAATCCCACTCTCTTCACACCAATTTCCATTCCAACTCAGCACCCCAGTCGGCTTCTGGCTCTCTCCTTCCCCAGGGACCTCAGAGGGCCATGTGCCTTCTTCCTGTGATCGACTGACTGCTAGGAACCGAAGGTAATCCATACCCTCCCCTTGGGGCATTTTTGTACGATATCCTGAAGATAGACGCCTGTGATTAAAACAAAGACATGAGCTCCCAGTAACAGAATGCTGGATAGTCGTTTGCTCATTAAAAAATATTTCCTGAGCACCTATGGGAGTGAACATAGGCACAAGTCACTGCCCTCTCAGGTCCGATCATGAAACAGTGTTATGAAAAGGTGGTGTCCCTTTGGTGGGTAGGTGGGTGGGTGGATGGATGGATGGACGGATGGAAGGGCAGACGGACTGCAGGTAATGTCAAGATGTAACTTCAGCTGACTCCACGTGCTCCCACGTGACACATGGCCTATCGGGGTGGAGGGGACCACACGATTCTTCACCCCCAGGTCACTCCGCTGAGGAACCCCGTCTTCACTTTTCAGATCCCACAGTGCATGAGAAACAGAGTCTCCCTTTGCCGTTGCTGGCTTCCTAATTAAAGTCAAGGATTTGTGTTTATTCAGGGTCTATAAACGGACCGCAAAAAAAAAAAAAAAAAAGTGTTTAAGAGAAAGCAGATGAAATGTGGGTAAGGATCAGCTAATAAAATCAGGGGGAAATGCTGTGAGTTTTCAACCATGACTGTGATTAAACAGGCTTGCAGGGACGATGCTTTGGGAGGCCAAGATGTGTGCGTACGTGCAAGGCCCGAGTTTCCAGGGTGAAATGTAAACCTGAACTACCTGCAGGATTAATTGGTCCCCGGCGAGAGAGTCATGGTAAGCTCCTCCGGACCACGCCGCTCATGTGGCCTTCCCTCCCCGCTCCTGCCACTCGCTTGTCACATAAGCTCGTCAAGACTGCATTTGAAAGTCCTGGGGACTCGCGGGTTAGCCGGGGACAGCCTTTGGAGGCAGAATCCGTGCTCGCATGAACAGAGGCCCCTAACGAAGTGTCAGAACCGAAAGCTGCCCTCCTCTAGAACATTCGCTGTCATCTCACCTCATCTGGCCACTACACGAGGTACGGGCCAAGGTCCCCTCCAATGACACTTTCCTGCAAACGATGTTCTTCCTCAGTCCAGGCAGGAACCTGGGGTTTAGAGAAGTACCTCTTTTTCGAAATGTGAGCAAGAGTCTGGCCCGAATTTGAACGTGAGTGGCGAAGATGGTGAGGAGCCCCAAGGACCACCAAGAGTCCCCCAGATGACTTCCCAGAGATCAAAGGGGGAAAATGAGGGGTGACGCCCAGGGCCAGCCTTAATGAAACCCTAATGAACGAGTTTCTACAATTAAAGACAGCAACAGGAGGGTAAGCCGCGAGGCCCAGAAAACGGTCAATGTCTTTGATTAAGCGTTGATGAAAATCCCCATCACTGCTTTAATCTGGCTCCCCGGGGGGAGTTTCATCGGCTTTGCAATGTTTTCAAAGAACACGATCTCCAGTATACATTATTCCTCAAGCCACTAAACAGGGAGACGGGCCCTCCTGCTTCCTCCCCTCCTCGGAGCAGGCAGCTGTTTCCCAGATGAGTCTTTAACATCAGACAGTGACAACCTGGGCTGCTTTTTGTACGAGACGCGCCTTTTCACCAGTTTTTGCATCTGCGGGTCCCACGTCTTTATCAGGGTCTGGGCTCACCAGTTGCTTTTTGCACTTGAGGCTGGAGCCAATCTCACACTGCCGAGGCCCCGATCACATCAACGCACTCTCCGGGAGCCGACTCGGCTTTACTGCCCGAGGCGACCCCAAGCCGACCTGGATTCTGAGTATAAATGACCAGGAATGAAACACACTGAAGGACTGACTGCTCCAACGTCGGGCCGACCCACCCATTCGCACGTTACACAGTTCCTTGAATGCTGGCCTGACTGCTTGTAGTTTTGCACATGCTGTTCCTTTTGTCCGAAATGCTGTTCCTAGCATTGGCCTTTGAGATTCAGTGGACACTGTCACTCCTCCCGTAAAGCCTTCTCCAGTCCCTCCACACAAAGTTCAGCTCAGCACATCCTGAGTGAGTCGACCTGATGAAGCCCTGTACTCAGATGTGCAGACAGAACATTCTGTAACCAGGCTGGTGTCTGCAAATAGCATCTTGCTTGCAACTCTTTTTTTAAAAACTTTACTGTGCAAGCTTTAAGATGTACAAAAAGTTTGTAAAGAACAATAAAACTATCTCTAGTGCCAACCACCCGGCTTGAGGAATAACATACAGCAAAGACGAAGTCCCCTGGGCACCCCACCCCAATTCTATCCCTCTCCCCAATTCTCCATTGGTAAGAACTACCCTGGATTTGGTATTTATCACTGCTGTGCATTTTATACTTTTACTACAAAAAATTGAACCTCCGTAAACAACATATATGATTGTTTTCCAAGTTTTAAAATTTTCATAACCTGAACACTTTGCATATTAATATGATGATTTGTTTTTACATCCATCTCTTCCCATAATCCGAGGCCTTCTGTGATCAGCACCTGAACCCTGCTAATCTATCAGGGTACCTTACCCTAAACCCTGGCCCACAGTTCACACTTAATGCATGCTTGTAGAAAACAGGGGAAAAGAAAATGTGGAGGGCAGGGTTTTCACCCACTGGACCCAGACAGGGAGTGGGGGGAGGGGTGCAGCAGGCGTCTTCGGGGGAGTCTGTCTGCCGTCCAGCCTTCTGAAGGCCTCCTACAGTCCTCAGGGTCTGCAGGTGGATACGACCCACGTGAGACCCTGCCCAGCACTGGCGGGCGGGAAGGGGAGCTTGACTGTGAGAAACAGAGCTGTGCGTATACCCAGCACACAGGACGGGCTCTGGGTGTGTTTGGCGAGTGATCACTTCTACAGATAAGAGAATGGAGAGGCCGGAACGAGAAAGGGTGGTTAGTCTAGAGGAGACACAACTTGGGGACCATCGCATGGAGAGCAACGGTTGGCGCTCACGGCGGGGGCGGGGGGTGGGGGGCGGCAAGGCCAATGTCTTCTTTCTTTCAGCTCCAGCTCCCACGGCAGAACCTGTACTTGGACTTTTAATTCACTACATAAGATGCCCCAGGTGGCTTCCGGGATCTCTGGAGGAAGCCCAGTGAGTGTCATACAAAGGGGGGGGGGGCAAAGGGGAGGCAGGACGGCTTGTGTGGCCACCACGAGGACAGGCTACTGTGGAGAGCACAGAAACGAGGAGGGAGGAGGCCTTGGGGAAAGCTCTTTTCGTGAAGTCCGCCGTCTTCTGACTTTGGAATTCTCTGCCGGCCTGCAGGGGGACGCTATCTGCCCACCAGGGGGACGTTAAGATGAGCTAAGAAGAGCGAGGGCTAGGAAATAAATCCCAACTCTGGCCCCGCCCGGCTGTGCAGCCTTGGGCCGAGCTCTCAACCGCTCTGAGGCTCTGAGAGTCAATTTTCTGAAAGAAGGATGCACTCCTGCACACGAGACCGCCTGTGAGCCTGACCTGAGGTGATGTCATTGGGCTTTATCTTCTATCTATAAGCCTCTTGCTGACTTTGTTTCTTCCTTTTTTTGCTTTTCTTTTCTTTCTTTCTTTTTTAAGATTCAAGACATAGTGTTTGGTCAATGCTAAGTAGAACAGAGAGCCAGGAAGCTCATCTTTAATTCATCGCCGACAATACTCGGCTGGGCTCAAACTTGCCAAAATGCTTTCTTCCAGCACATCTATTCATAGACGTGCGTTCCTAGAGTCAGTTCTCAATTATTCACTCGAACGGAGGTATCGTCCGATGCTCCCCAGTGCTCCGAGAAAGGCGTGGGGGAGGGCGGGAGGGGGATACAGGAGAACAGGGGCGGACCTAGACCTGACTCCCCATCCCGGCCGCCCAGAGAGCAGCTGCACTCTTCCAGTTGGGCACAAGGTGACAGAGCCCTCAGGGTCTGGTTGGGTGAGGCACGTGGGAGGAGACAGACCTATCGCTGAGGGCCTCGTGCACCCCCAACTTCATCCTCTGTGGGTGAAAGGGAAGGGAGGCTCCGAGAGGTGAAGTGACAGGCTCTAAGCAAAGGGCAGAGCTGGTCGCACCCTGCAAGGGCGGGGCCGTGGGTTCCTGCAGCCCCAGGCGACAGATGACATCCACACCCTCGATAATTACAGCCCTGGAGCTGCCTTTCACCAGCCCGGCTTACACACCCGCGAGGATCTGCTGAGCTGAACGAAATCTCCCCCTCCAGGCGCTGACGAGGATTAAGTGCGATGACACACAGGGCCGCGGGAAGCCTCTGTCATCGGCGCTTCGCCAGGCCCTGTTCTGGTCCTTCGCTTTCTTCCTCCGATCCTCGGAACCGCGAGGGCGAGGACCGTGTGCGGGGCGGCCCAGGGCCCACGCTGCAGTCGCTCTGCCCGCTTCGTTTCTTCCTTCCCGACCCAGAGCAGCACAACTGACCGATTTACATATCGCTCCTTCTGGAAGGCACTCAAGAGCAGACGGCCCAGGGCAGAGCGGGAGGGAATGGGGCAAAAAGGGTTTTTTTTTTTTCCTGGGCATTCAATAAACGCCTATTTGAGATGCTAAAAACGCGTTCCTCTTTTGTATCTAATCATAGAAGCACGTGTGTGTATATATATATATATGTATGTATATATACATACACACATGCAAATTACAAATCTTGGTGCCTGAAGTATTTTAAAAAACCACAATTTCGATTTTCCACCCAAAGCAGAAAATGAATTCGTATCCTTAGGCAACAGAGGAAGCAAGCACCTCTCGGGGTTTCGGGCCTTCCTTCGGAAATGGCTGAGGAGTGTCAAATCAGAACCTCTCCGACATGCGGGCGCCGATGCCGAGTGAGCGGGGTGACAGACACGCACACCTCGACAGAAACGGCATTTTAAACGCCACGGAGACTGCCTGGAAGCCGGTGGCCCCGTGCACGGTTACCGCTCAGCCGCCCACCGAGGTGCCCTCCCTCGCCTGCTCCCGGTGGGCTTCTCAGGAGGCAGACGCACCCACGTCTCCGTCGCCTGTGTCCCGCCACAGCGCAGGGGGAGGCTCCGAAGAGCGGTCCCTCTCCTCCGCGGAGGTCCGGTGAGCCCTCCCTGCACGTACCGGGGCACGACACACGGGACCGCGGCTCCCCGCCCGCGCCGGAAGGGCATGCCACCCAGCCAGCGTCACCCAAACGGAACACTTGGCCGCGGTTCACCGGGAGCTGTCATTCATCCCACCCTGGAAATCACGTCCGTCCAACGTGAAGAGAGTCCCTGGGTTTGCGGCGTCTCCAGCACCCCATCAGCTGCGAGTCTGGGAAAGTCACGCGACCTCTCTCTGACCCTAGGTTACCTCATTTGTCGAATGGTGACAATACTGCCCTCCCGCAGGCCTGGGAGGGTCTGGGCCGAGGCCGCTCTCATGCTCAGGGTTCGCTGGCTGTCTGCCCCCAGCCACCTCTGACGATCGGACCTGCTGGCATTTCAGCCTCAGGAACACACCTGGGTCTAAGTTTCAGCGCTCTGTTGTCGTGTACCGTTTATGCAGCGGTCTAAACTTAGGATTCTTTCTTTCCCTAGAAACAGCAGAGGTTTCTAGGTTTCTTTGATGAGAAGACAGACGAGGAGAGGAGAGGGGAGGGGAGTAAACGTAACAGAACTAATTATGGAAAACGGGTAAAAGAGAAAGGGAAAGGAAACCGTCCCCGCTCTAATCCTCGCGCCACGATTTCTGACCCCGTTTTGCTGTGCATGTTCTTCCGAGCTTTTCCCTGTCAATGCCTGCTTCCCTCCGTCCTTCCTCAGGCTCCTTCGCCCTCACTTTGAGTGGCTACAGCAGAACCGACTTGAGTATCCGGTTATTGTCAGACGCTTGAATTGTTTTCAATTTCTTTTGTTATGACGAGAAGAGGTGAGCTGAAGATCTTTATGCAACATTGTGTCCGTATTTTTTATTTCCTGAGGAGAGCTTCCCAGAAGTGGGTTCGTCGGGTCACAGGTTACAAACACCTTCACGGCTCTTGACATAAATCGCCACGATTGCCCGGAAGGGGCTTGTGGGAGCCTGTTGGCAAGCAGATGCAGGTGCCTCCATGGGGGCAACACCTTTCATGGGCGTCACGGGGTAAGGACAGGGGCACCCATTGTGTCTGTCTCTGGACTGAGCTCTTGTGGAACATTTCAGACTCTGCACATCAGCATTTTCAAGTCTCCTTTGCAGAGCGGGGGCTCAGTAACGTACAGGGGAGTTAGCTGCAAGCTGGACTCGAACGCTCCCAACCTCCTGCCCCAACAGACGGTCGACAAGATCAGGGACGAGAGATCGGGTTTCCTTTCCTTGGGTTTTAAGTGTCCAAGGTCATGAGACAAAGATCAGTTTATCTGGACAGAGGCATTTTCCAGCCACATTCTGGGTCACGACCATGAAGGAGGGGGGTGGTCCAAAAGTCAGA
Source organism: Rousettus aegyptiacus (assembly GCF_014176215.1). Lineage (NCBI taxonomy): Eukaryota > Metazoa > Chordata > Mammalia > Chiroptera > Pteropodidae > Rousettus > Rousettus aegyptiacus. The sequence goes on from NW_023416290.1 coordinate 54,503,182, forward strand.
CCTTGTTTATTCCTCATTTACTTCTGTGAGGGTCAAGTCCGAAGTATGCAAATGTCGTCTTTCTACACTTCCCCTGAATTTCACCACCGAAACTTTGAGAAACACTGCTTAGGAAAGAGACAGTTCCACTCGAAGGCAGGGCCTCGGGGAGGCGGAGTCATCTCCAAACACCGAGGTCCCCCATGGGCCCACGAGGCTGTTTCAGATCAACCCTAGGAGGGGATATTCGACCACAGACGCAACATGCACAGGATGAAGGACAGTCACGAGGGTCCTAAATAAATCTAAGAGGTGGTGTGACCAACCTGTTTTTATTTTAAAAAAAAAAGTGAATCAGGCCTCCCCAGGCTACGAGAGCCTGCATCCTTCCTGTTCACTGGGTGGCCCACACTGGACAGCCAACCCCTCAAAACTCCTCTCCGAAGTCAGTTATACTCAAGCAGGGGAGCCCCCCGGAATAATGGCGTGCACACGGGGAAGAGATGTCCTCCCCCGTCAGGGACGAATGCACACTCGGAAGACGTCCTCGGCACGTCACAGCACACAACGGAATTACACTGCGCGCTCACCGGATTCAGCTACTCCGACAGCACTCAAAGGGCCAGACGCCTTTTTTCCCTTTAATGAAAAAAACTTCAAACTCGTGTATGGGTGTCTTCTGCCTGTGGCACTCACTGGCATTTGTTTTGGTTCGGGGGTGCTGCGCACTGTGCCTTACCGCATGTCGCACACCGCGGTTTACGCCACACACTTACACGTGTGTGTCACCGCACAGCGTCACGCACACGAAACCACGCGCACGCCAAGGCTCCTCCAGGGGCAGGTCGGGAGGAGGTCCAGAGCCACTTCCGCGACGCGTTTATTCTGCCTGCTGCACTGACCCCCGGGCTTCACGGCTGGGCTGGGACGGCTGGATGAGGTTTCCTTCCCTCTGGTGCCTTTGTGTCTTAAGGGATGTGACCACTTTACCAGGGACCAGTGGAAAATGCATCTCGGCTCAGGGCAGGAAACTGTGAACGCCAGGGAGGATCCCCTGGCTTTCTAACCCTTAAGCTACGTCCCGGGACGAGCCCTCCTCATGTGAGCTGGCCGTGTGGCCCTCCGCAGGGCTTCCACCTCCCTGGCCTGGCCCCTCACTGTTTCAGTGAATGACTCGGATGATTTTCAAACGCTGTGTGACTCTGGGCCGCTCACATCACCTCTCTGGGCCTCTGCTGGCTGGCTGAACGGGTTCCCACCTTGGACGAGAATCGGCTTCCAGAGCAGGATTCTTAGAAGAGGGGACGCTGTGCTGAGACACTGACCTCCTCGGCACCCTGGGCAGGTGGCCCCTGGGTCAGTCACCACCAGCCAGAAGATGCTTCCTGTTTTACCCCCATCCTCCAACCCACGCCTTACAAATTCTGTTTCCTGTGTGGGCTGCGGATGAAAAAGGCTGGGACAGACGGGACTAGGGGACCTTCCGTGTCCTTTCTGCCTGGTGCTCACCAACCCTGAGTTAGGAGCAGGTCGTACACGGACAAAAGATGACAGGACCTGGCGGTTTCTCTGACTGGGGTCCTCTCACGAGGACCACTGCATCAGGACCACTTGATGGCGCTGGCTGAACATGTTGATTTCTGACCCACTCATCCGAAAAGCGTAAGCACGCCTAAGTTAGGGTCAGACGAAAGAAGTACTTGGGGAGAGGGAACACATGCACGGAATATTCCGGCAAGCTCAGATATTGAAAGGGGATGGGAGGAAGTGGCATTAATCTTGAATCTACCTTATTTTCTCAAGTCTACAAGGACCAGCGTCCAAACACTGGGATTTCCCTTTGAAATTCAGTCTCTCCAAAGCGTAAACACACAGTGCCTTTCTCTCCCCCAAATCTCCCCCTGGCGGGGGTACAGACAGAGTAATGCACAGGATACCACGCATCCCAACACCAAATGCATCGGGAGGTGTATTAATAGCACGAGTCAGTTTCACACTGAATTTACCAAAAACCTCACCACTCAAATTAGCCCGAGTAATCTAACTTGCAAGTCATACATAAATCCTGAACTTCCCTGGCTGACAAGTTCACAGAAGGTCGCCGAGGTGCCCGCCCAGAAACCCACCACTCTCTTGGGCAGCAACCAGCAATAGCAACGTCTATTCTGGTAGACGACTCTCTACGTGCACGCAAAAGAGGGAGGAAAACAGTCGGCGGGCGCTGAAGCTGGCGGGGTACGTCTGTGCGCCCCGCCTGCTTCTCCTCGGCCTCTAGGCTTTCACGGTTTCGCCATCTGTAGGATGGGGATAATGTTACCTGCGTCACAGAGGTAGACTGAAGGTAAGAAATGAAGTATGCAAACTACACATTGTTCATGCTCGTCGCACTAAGGAAAAGTAGTTATTATTATTAGAGGAAACCAACAAAAAATGCCCCAATTCACAAAAGCCCACAATGTGATGTTTGTGGGAGGCGTACTATTAGGGAGGCTTTTGTCTGGGCCTCAAATGCTACCACAAAGGGTCAGAAATGCTGCCTGACTCTCAATCTCTGCTCCTTCAATCGACGAGCTGCTCGGTCCTCTCTGGGGCCCAGGGACTGTCCCGACTGCCCCATCTCCAAACCTAGTGAGAGAGCATTTTCATTTCTGCAGTGATAAGAATGGGCCTGGAGGGGCTGGGCTTGGTTAGCTCAAGGAAACAAATCCAAAACCCGTCCTTCTCTAAGCGGCTCAGGTCCTTGGGGACTTGTGTGGGGTGGCAGTGGGACATAGTACTTATTCCCTACGTGGACCCATGACAGGGCCTTGCACATAGTGGGTACTCAATTACTGCACATAGTGGGTACTCAATTACTGCTGCTGACGAGCAGGACGGACCTGATTCCCCCTCCATGAACTGAACACTTGACGGCTATGAAGGCATGTTTAGAAATGACTGTAAAATACCACGGTGCTTTCGTTCACAGGCCCGTTGGATCCGTGTGCCGTGCACCCTGGCCAGTCTCTGCTGCCTGCGGAGCTTCAGAGCCGTACACAAAACCAGAGTTCAGGGGGCACAGCAGACATTTTAGGATGTTATTGCCGAGTTTCACTTCCACGTTGTCTTCTGAATTGTACTTCAACTCTGGTTTTGAGCAAAGCTGGGCCCAGTGCACAGACGAGCAGTAACAGCCTCCCTCAGCCCATAGGCTCCTCGGCTGCATCCCGGCCCCTGAGGCTGTGTGGATGGGGCTGGAATTACTGAGCTTCTGCTCGATGCCAGGCCCTGAGCCAGGGACATTCAGACATTTTCTGATGTAAGAGCCACAACGAGCTACAAAGCAGGCCCTGTGATGCAGGGGGAAGTTGTGCAACTCTCAAAAGACCCTATAACTGGGGAGTCAGATGTGAACACAGACGTACTCGGCCCCGAGGTCCATGGTTCTTCACTCTGCCACCATGCCCTTTCAAAGGAGAACCCCAGAGGGGCCAACCCCAGCCTTCAGCTTTGCATAAAGCCACCGCAGCAGCCTGAAATTATCTTAATGAAATACCTGCCCTCCCATCCAATTCATACCCCATATCTCTGCCAGAAGGATAGCCCTGGCCCAAAAGCAACCCCGGACAACCAGTTCTCGCCCACCTGTGACTCTGTCCTTGGGGGAGGAGTATATTGTTGGAGTATTTCTGCAAAGGGCTCTGCTAGGAGCTTTTATGAACATTAACTCAGTCAATCCAGAGAGGCAGGTGTGATTAGCTCAGCTGCATCTGTGACAGTGCTAGCTCAGCAAGGTGCCATGATTTCCCCAAGGTCACACAGCTACGAAGTGGCAGGGCCAAGGTCCTTCTGCAACTCAGTGCAACAGTATTTGCTGAGTGGGCACTGGGTTTAAATTCCAAAGAGCTCCAAGTGGCCAGACAGAGACTTGACGGAGACGCCACAAAGCAGGTGAGTAAAGAATGGAGCTTGTCCGCCTCTTGCTGCCCAAGCCTCTTCCTCCTCTGCATGGATGCCCCTCACTGTCCTTTCCCCTTCTTATCTGAGGATGGTGGTGGGGAGAGGCCGTGAGTCTGACCCGGTGTGTGATTTCAAAGCAGTTATCCCATACTAGGCCTTTATCGCTATGGATTTAGGGCCTTAGCCCCCTGCCAAAGGAAGGTCATGGGCAGAGGGACCTGTTGAGCTAGCCCAGTACTCCCTGGGCCTCAGAGCCTCAGAGCCTTGCACTTAGAATGGCTCCATGGCATTCACAGGCAGACGCTGTGGAACCGTGCGAAGGCAGAATTAGAAGCCAGAAGACCTGACTTTGCCTCTGGCCAAGACACTTCCCTCTCCGGCTCCCAGTTCCCTCATCTGCTACGAGTGCTGGCCTCTGAAGGCCTGAAAGTCTGAGCGTGAGGTTCTTGTTCCAGACCACAGTCCCGTGCGAAGGCCTGTGGGGCTCACGCTGCTTCCTCGGCGTCCCTCCCTGCCCTGTCCTCACCCCCGCTGCAGCTGTCCAGAGTCCTGCCCGGCTTGTTAGTCAGCTCTAGATAAGGGAGGATCTCCTCTCCGCCCTTCTACGTTCTCACCACAGCCTGCTCTAGGCCTCCATCTTCCCATCAGACATATTTTGACGTGTCTGCCTCCTCCACTCACGAAGCAGTCAGCTGCCTCAGGAACCCCTGATGCCATAATCAGATTTGCATCCTCAGTCGGGTCCTACATGGATGAGAGGAGTGGGGACCTCTGCGCTCTCCCTACTCAAAGTGTGGTCCACAACCCAGAACACCACATGGGGAAGGGTCAGAAATACAGGATCTCAGCCCACCCCAGGCCTCGGACTCAGAGTCTGCAAGGGGATCCCCAAGAGATTTGGGGGCACACTCCAGTTTGGGAGGCACTGCTCCGAAGTCCCTCCCAGCTCTGACACGTCTCTACCCTACGTCCCTCACTCTGATCGCCGAGATGGCTCTCACTCGTGGGCCTCGGTGGGACTCAGGAAAACAGCACGCCGTTAACCGAAGGACGCTGACCTTAGGGACCTTCCGGAAGCCTGCCACTGGCTCTCACGAGCAGGATCTGAAAGGTGCAGCCCCCACAGCGATTCCTGGACGGCGTTACTCGCCGGCCCTTTGAGCCTTAAGGAAGCCCAGACGGCTTTCATAGCCGTTGTTTTGCAACCAACAGTGGTTTCCACCCTTGGCCCTGTGGATCTGGCTGCCCTTACCACCCCTCCCCCCTCCCGCCCACCCAGCAGCTCCCCAGCAGTGAGGGGCCGTGCAGCTGCCAGCCTCCGACAGCACAGGCAGAGAGGTGGCCGGCCTGCTCCTCGTGGCCCCGCCTCCTCCTCGTGGCCCCGCCCCCTCCTCGTGGCCCCGCCTCCCCCTCATGGCAACGCCTCCACACCGGGACCTGCTCTTCCAGCATCCTCTACTCTTGACACTTACTCAACATGGAAAGAAAAGGAACCTTTCCAAAACACGTTTTCAGCTTTTTATTAAACCCTGCAATTCCTCTAATGGTTTCGGATGATCTTAAATATTTATAAAAATCACTTTCAGCAACACTTCATTAAATAAATCTCCTCGCTGACTTCGATTATTTATGTATTTATGAACATGATGTCTCCTTCCCTTGGAGCAGATGGCAGCTAGTACGTCTTTGAAAAGGAGGGGGAAAAAAATCAATGGGAGAAAACGCAAACTCAATGACTCCCCCAATTTACTCTTCTTGACAAGCGCTGGAACGATACTCATTCTGTGCAGCGGAAGTGCCCTACGTTGGCCAGCCCGCAATGGGTTTGGGAAAGCGTGGAGGCTTGAGATTAAATGGAGGAAAAAGCTTCCAGCCAAGGGCTGGAAGTGGAGAAACAGGACAGTGGAACTGGGTTAGGGACAGAGAGAGCCTGGGAGTCGGGGGAAAGTAACTGATATTTGCTAAACACCTACTATGTGCCATGTGCTGGGCTGGACCCACGCAACCTCTGGGTCGATCGTCATAACAACCCTTTCAGATAGAGATTATTATTCCTCGTTTGATCAATAGAGAAGGCCCAGAGAGAGCGCGCATCTTGGCCAAGGTCACAGAGCTAGTTGGCAGCAGAGCTGGGATGTGAACCCCAGCAGTCCGGCCCCCAAGCCCATTTACATGCCGCCTCTAAAAGTAGAAAAGGATGAAAGGAAAATATAACCGCCCTTAACCTCATGCATCCTTGGTTATAAAATTATCTTTCTTTCAACCTGCTGAAGCCAATCACCCCTTTTAAGACCATCATATTTAACAGCCAAAGTTCTACAAAGTGATGGGACCTTTGTCCGTGTGAGAACCTGGGAGAGTCCAATCTCGACTGCAAGCTGGAAGGAGTCGATGTGAGCATTATAAGAAGATACGAGGAGAGTATTATAGGCACATGAAGAGTTGACTTTATGAGAAAGTCAACTTTTCATCCGTTACCTTCAGAAACGGATGAAAAACAGGATCGCGATGATTCCTTTTTCATCAGGCCTTTATCACATCTCCACAAGCGGGTACGAGAAAAATAATAAAATCAGCCTTCCCCCTCCCCCACTCGATTTACTTCTCTCCTGAAGCTACAATTCAAGTTTACAGAGAGATGGCGCTGGCCTCCGAGAGGCCTGGACAGCGATTATACTGTCGATGATGACAAAAAACGGTCACCGATGATGGCGGTGATTTATCGAGGGCCTGTGCGAAGGGCCTCGCTCACTCCATCATCATGAGCAAAACAACCCCACAACACGTCATCCCATTTTACAAGTGAGAAACTGAGGCTCAGAGCGGTGAAGAAAACTTAGGAGCCGTGTGAGCCACACGGGGTGGGTGGGGTAGGGTGGGGTGGTGAGTATTTTGCCTGTTTACAGATAAAGGAAAGAGGGTTACGGAGGGTGGCGGCCTCTCCAAGACCTCCCGGGCAGCCTTAAAATCTAAAATGTACTGATTTGAAATCCGACTTTTCGCCATCACCACACTATCTCCACAACGCTCGCTGGAAGATGGTTTCGCGGAAGATGGCCAAGTCTAAGAACATCCAAGCCACGAGGCGGTGGGTGGTCTCTTCACGCAAGGAGAAAGAGGTGATGCTGAGCGTGAGGCCACCACCTCCCGGCACTGGCGTTCCTCTGGAGTCCCTCCTGTCATGGTCCCGGGATCCTGAGGTAAGAGCTGGCAGAGACTGGGATTGCACAACGCAGAATCTAGACGCACTTGGAGAAACCACCAGGCAACAATTTCAAGGTCACCTACGGGCCAGTGAGGTGACCTTGAGGTGGAGACAGAATGTACCTCCATAACGAGCAGTGGGGAAACCACCACTCTTTGGTTCATTGTGTCAAAAAAAACCCATGAACCGTGTATCTCACACATCCCACCGGGCCTGCCAGGTGCGGGGGAAACACGAAGGCCGTTCAGACAGGAGCCGAGTTCGCAGGAAAGAGACTCAGGTGAGCGAGCGCCTGAGTCTGCCACTTACTTACTGGCTGAGGGTCTTGGGCCAAGCCCTGCACTCCGAGTCTCAGCAAATGAGAGTAAGATCTCATCGGTAACCGTGGCCACTCTACGCCCTGGAAATGAATCTGCCCGCGCTCAGACCGCAGCCGGCCGCTGCAGAGAGGTGCCTGCTGTTGCCTCCTAACATGATAGCAGCCTTCTCATCCCCTGCCCTCCAGATGTGAAAAAAAAAACACAGCCAAGGATCCTGAGGAGGTGCACAGAAGCCTCTGGGAGCTGAGCAAGGAGAAGCGATGGCTGTCAGAGAAAGCAAAATTACCTGAAAATCTCCCCAGAGAAAGGCAGAAAGGCATGCGGAGCCTTTACCTGAAGGCCATTTCCAGACGCCCCTCTGCGTTCAGGCACCCTGGCCTCCTGCAGCACACCTGCCCCTCCCCCTGCCGAAAGTAAGTCCAGCAAAGACCTAGAAAATGCAAATTACGACGAGCCTCCCCAGGAAGAAATCCCACACCTGCTGACCGCTTCTGCATGCCCCCACGCAGAGAGAGAAAACCCACCTCTCCCCAGCTTCCTCCACGTTTACAGGAACCCCCAAGCCTGGGAAATCAGCCCAGCTGTCAGCCCTGGCGGCCAGCCGCGGCCGGTCATCTGGCGGTGGCAATCAAAAAGATGCTTCCTTTTCATTTCCACCCAATGCAATCTTCCAAGAATGGGAGAGGCTCAAAGTCAGAGTTTAAGCTCCTTTTCACAGGAGTCAATATTTTCACAAGATAATCCTGCTGGAGGAGGGGGTGGATTATATAGATCCCGGGTGGCAAAACGTGCCTCTCTGTCTGGGGATCGTGAGATGGAGGTGACCGGGCAAGGAGAAGCCAACCCATGGAACCACACCTACTCACCTCTCAAAATTCACATCCACCTATTATTCATTGCACAAATATCTATGGAGAACCTCCCTGTGCCCCAGGCACCCCTTCTAGGTGGTGGCGGTGCAGAAATGAAAGGTGACCGACAATGAGACTTTCCATAACTGCGCCCCCTCGAGGCCAGGAATTCCACACTCACTTTCCCTAGCCCAGAGTCGAAGCGACCCATTTTACAGGCAGTCGCCAGAGACCAAGAGGGCAAGCGACTGGCCCAAGGTCACGCAGTTAGTGGCAGAGCCAGGAGTTAGAACAGAGGTGCAAAGTCTATGTGACACTCCCCGGCGGAGCTTCCTTCCCGCTCGACCCCTCCCCCACGGGCTCCATTTCTTGCAACAGGGTGGGGAGCAAAGACCACCCCCGAGGGCGCTGGCAAGGGAAGCCCTCTGAAGCACACACAGGTTCGAGACCCAGCCTGCGGGTACGCGGCCCGGGGGAGCCCTCCAGGCTGCAAGGGCACCCACCGGCGACACTGAACTTCCATTTAAAAATAAAGGTAATGAACAGATAAAGGGCAAAGAGGAAGTGCTCCTTAAACGTAGGCGGTGGTTACCTCAGGAGGAAGTCTTGAGGCCAATGGAGATTTCGTTCACCCCCCTCCAGTTCCTCAATTCTAAGCAGCTGGCCTTCCAGGACCCCCCCCCCCCAACACCCCGCCCCGCCGATGGAAGTTGGCCAGGGGGTTGCCCTGCGCCCGAGGTCGGACCCTGCGCCCTCACCTGGCGTGCAGGAGGGGTCTGCGGGGAGACACGGCCACCCCGAACGCGCCACCGTCCGCGCGCGGGGCTCCACTGCGCGCTCCCCGCGGCTGGGCGGACCAGGCGGCGGCCGCGCGGCGTGCGACCCTCGCGTCCCCCCGCCCCGGCGCGGACCCGACGCGCCCCGCGGGGGCTCCGCGCGGGCGCCCCCCGCTGCGGCGCCCCCTCCGCAGCCCCGGCGGCGCCCGGCGCGGCGCGGCCCGCACCCCCACCGCGCCCCGCAGCCGCTGCGCGCGCGCCCCGCACCCCGCGCCCCCGCCGGGGCCGACCCGCGGCGCGGGCGCGCGCCGGCCGCCCGCGGCACGTACCTGGCGGCCCGGCGAGCAGCGGGGGGAGCGCGGGCGCTGGGGCGCAGGAGCCTCGAGCCTCGGTGCCGCCGCCGCCGCCGCCGTTTCCGGGTTGGCGGGTCGCACGTCACCGCCACAGGTTCGCGAGCGGCCCCCGCCGCGGCGGCAGCGGTCCCAGCGAGTGCCAGGCGAGAAATCACTATAAAAGGAAGAGACGCCGCGAGGAGGAAGAGGAAACGCTGTTTACCTTCGCGCAGCCGAGCCGCCGGCGCTCGCACAAAAGGAGGACGCCCGCCCACGCGCCTCCCCCCGCGCCGGTCCCCGCCGCACCGCGGGCCCCGCGTCAGCGCGCGCGGCGCCCCGGGCCCGCCCCGCGCCGGCCCCCACCCCAGGGCCGCCGGCCCGGCCGGGGGCGGCCCGGCGCCCTGGCCCGGCGCTGGGGTGACCTTGGGCGCGTCGCGGCGTGGAGCTGGGACCCCCAGCTCCAGGAGGCGCGGGGCTGGCCCAAGGTCACAGCACCTCGGGCGGGGCGCGCCCCGGGACCTTCTGGCCGGCGCGTCTCTGTGCTGGGTCCGCCCCTCCTCACCTGTGCGTGGGCAGCGATGCCGATCCCTGCCCGGCCCACCTCGCAGCGGGGTGGGAGCGAGCACGTGCGTGCAATGCACTCATTCGGCCCGCAACAGACATTGACTGAGGGCCTGCTGAGTGCGGGGCTGTGCTAGGCCCTGGAGACACAACTGGGAACCCAAAGTCCCTGCGCGTGTAGGCGTGGGGGCGAGGGGGCCGGCAATAAACAAACCCCCGATCGATCGATCCTCTGTCTGGTGGTGCTTGGTGCCAAGAGGAAAACGAAGCGGGGCCTGGGGGAGAGTGCGTGGGGGTGTCTGTGCTGTCCTAAGTGGCCGTCCAAGGACTTTAAGTACAGAAATTCCCAGACGCACTCCTCTCTATAATTCCAGCTTCGGGTATCACGGGTGAGTCCCTGGTACATTCGAAAGGGACGATTACTCTGAGAGCAGGAGGGCGAAGCGAAAATACCGCAAATTCCCTGGGGTCGTTCAGTGGAGGGGGCAGCTAGCCCTTCACCCTGGAAGAGCCCAAGTCCTCAAGAAAAGCGAAGACACGAGACTTGTGGTAGAGACGTTGCTGTGAAATGGTGACTTAGGGAGGCATTGCTGCGGAAATGGGTCGACTTCCAGAGAAGCTCAGTTCTGTGGAGGGGCGATCCTGTATCAGCGACACACTCAATGAGAAATCAAATGGCTCTATGTTGTCAGGGACAGAAACGTCCCTCTGTTGACACTGAAATAAAACCGCTCTCTAAATTTAAGATGAGTCATTTCTTGAAGCATAAAATGTCTCCCTACCTGGTCCACAAACACAGGTGTATGTGTGTGTGCATGTGCACACACATACACACACACAAGCATGTCCACACACCCGCGGGTACACACGCTAGGAAGGGAGGGTGTTTATGTGAGCTACTTTTTTCTAATTATGAGAGTAATACATATTTGTTATAGGGGGAAATGGACTCATTTGAAACATGGTTGGAGAGCTCCACAGACGCCCGGGGCGGCCAGAACAACGAGCTCGTGGGTCCTGGAGCTGATGAAGCCCGAAACATCGCTGGAAGCACAAGTGGCAAATTCGGAGCTGTCCTGCTTCGGGCACGCCGGGAGAAGGCAGGGCTCCTTGGGAAAGACGAGCATGCTGGGGAAATAGAAGGCAGCAGGAAAAGAAGAATCCCAAATCTGAGATGCATCGACTCCAAGAAGCCACGGGAGTCCTCAGGGGCTGAGCAGGGCTGTGGAGGCCGGGCACTGTGGGCGTCACTCATTCCTGGGGGCGCCAGGAGTCGGAGCCCGCTCAATGGCATGAAATACACACTTGGCCATTTATCTCTTTTTTCTTGAAGTTGACTAGGCCTGAAAATTTGTGCCTGTGCACGAGCGTGCACACGCACACACACACACACACACACAGTGAATTGAGGGTTCTAGTCGGAAACATAATGTGATTTTAGAATCTGAGTTTATTTGCTTTAATATTGAAAGGTTTGGGAAACAGAATCTAAGATTCACTCCCGAAATTCTCTAAGCCTCAGTTTACTCATCAGTGAAATGGGGATGACCACCGTCCAGCACATGGGACCAGGATGAGGATTCAACAAGATAATGCCACTCGAGACCTGAGCCTGGCCCGAGGCGTACGAGGAACTTAACCGATGAAGCTATGGGTCGTGATTCTTCTTTCATTATCACTATTTGGAGGTAAAATTACAGGTGTAAGAATTATTCTTCTGTCACACTCATGCAAAAGGAAAAGCCCCCCTGGGGCTTCTAAGAAAACTGATCTATAGAGAAAGTTTTGGTTATATATGCAAATGAAGACCAGGACATGGCGATGGTACAGATAAACCTCGAAAGATCAATGCGCATACATGTGCACGTTTGCCTTTGACACATGATTTTTTTCAATATGTTGTACTTGCTTTTCATGTCCATTTATAGGCTGCTTGAGCTACTATCAAACCATTCCTTGGATGATAGAATCAGGGGCCTGTAAAAATGGCTGATAAAAAGACCTTACAATTACACAGGGCTTTAGATTTTGTAGAGGAATCTTATACACTTTCTCTTTAACCCTCAAACACCTGTCCCCTGAGGTGAGGCAGGTACAGTTACTGCCAGTTGACAGAAAAGGAATGGCAACCAGTGAATCAACGTGACGTGCCAAAGTCATCCATTTAGTAGCAGAAGCTGAACTTGAACCTGGCCTCCGGCCCCTAAGCCTGTGGTTAGCACCATTATGAGACTGACTCTAGAATTCAAATTCACCCTTGAGTATCCAGCAAACAAGTCCCTGGGAAACCACATTAATACAGGACAGTAGGGATCACCAGTGGGAGGTGATTTCACCAATAAAGACAGATTTCGCGGGGGACTTCTAGCCAAGGTCGGGGTAACAGGGACTGGATTCCTTCAGCCTTAAACACCTGAAAAAAAATAAATAAATAAAAGGAAAAACTACCCTGTTGGGACATTGGGCAATATAGGCAGCAAAGACAGTGATTCCTATGACGATAGAAAGGGTGACGTCCCCAGCCTCTGCGCCTCATACGGGAATCTTGTCCATCAAAGCTCAGCTCCACTGCCACCTGCTCCCCTGAGTGTGCCTCGATGGTCCCCACTGGAAGCGATCTCCGTTCTGCCCTGAATCCTCTAGCAACGCGTCTCTCGTGGCTTTCATCATTCTCTATCACGTGCATGGCAGTCTGAGCGGGGCAGGCATCTTCCGCCCTCACTTGTTCCAACACCGAACACCACGGTCGTCCCCGAACGGTGTGACAGGCTCCACGACATGTGTCTGGGCAGAAGAACGAATGATTCTTTCTGTGCCTTTCATCCTGGAAAGGAAATAAAATGCCTTTAAAAAGAAAACGTGAGATTGGTCCCTTGATATTTTCCTTCTACCGTTTACAAACGTGAAATTGTGACTACGCCACCTGATTGGTGAGAGAAACAAGCTTCTTTCTGTAATACTATTTGTGGCGAGAATGGGGGAAAAAAACAGACATTTTCATTGGAGACATACAGCTCAGAAAAGTTACATTCTTGGACTACGAAGATATTTCTGAGGGACAGAGAGGGTCAAGTGATTCTTTCCAACAACTAACAGTTGAGAAAGTGACACTGTTTTAACATAAATTTCCACGTCTTTCGGTGAAAGAGAATCATAAGCCTAAAAAACACAATTTTTTAATAGACAAAAGTTCATTTTAAACGTCATTGAAGAAAATAAAAAGCCTTGAGAATTACCCTGGAATGACCAAATGACATGAATCGCTGTCAGATTATCTTGTTTCACATTCTCCATGACACTTATTATCAGATGTTATTTATTTTGCTCACGTATTTTCTGTTTCTTCCCACTGAATGTAAGCGTCGAGGAAATGGGGATTGCGTACCCCACTCCCCATGCCCCAGGGCAGGGCCTGGCACCTAGCAGATGCTCTGTAACCACTTCCTGGAAGTGGTTAAAGCCACGACCTTCCTGGGCAGGGCAGACGATGCTTTAGGGAGAATCCCATATACTTTCTCACCAACCTTGGGCCAGAACTGCACCAGAAGGGCATACAAGAGAGAGAGATGAGCAAACTGACCGTGACGTGGTTGAGCGCGGCGTGGAGGGCAGAGAGGAGGCCATGCCGACCACAGCTTCTGTCCAAGAAAATACAGTTTGGTTCTTCATTTCTCGAAAGTTGTGAACGCGTTTCAGCATGAAGCTAGAACTGTCTCTTCAGGCAGCAGTCCCCTCCTGGAATGTCCTTCCTTTTGCTCACCACCAAATAAGGGCACATCATGCCCTTCCAGCTCCGGTTCTACCTTCCCCAGGTAGTCTGCACAGGCGGACATCTTGCCATGTTTGCACCAGAACTGGTCCCTCCCACCCGCCCGCCCTCCCTTCCTTTCTTCTTCCTTCCTCCAGAGTAACAACTACCCCGACTTGGGGATGGCTCATCCCTGTGTACGCACAAACAATATGTAGAACTTTGCAGATTTTTAAAACTCCATAGAAATGGTTTCATTCCGCATGACTCCTTCTGGAACTTTCTTTTTTCGCTTGGCCACTATTTATTCGAATTGCGGGGCACACAGCCCAGGCTCACCACCAGCAATGCTGAGTCTTCCGAAAACTTGGCTAGTGCATTCCAAGAATTAATCAGCACCGGGTAGGATCCACTATGTAAGCTTAACACGGTTGTGTGCTTTGCGCTTTCCGTGGGTGACATCTGTGTCGCTGCAATATTTGGCTCTTTTAAAAAGCGCCTTTGTAGGAATATTCCTGTCCACGTCTCCTTGTACACAGGTAAGAAAGAATCTCTGCAGCCAGGGTATGGAGCGGCTGGGTCACAGGTAGATAATGTGTGGCTTCAAATTTATGAACCCGCTTTCCAAAGTGCTTATGCTAAGACTTGTCATCGCCAGTTTATTACATACTTTATATATAATATATCATATGATATATGTGTACATGTGTATATACCTATAGTATTTTTAAAATACCATCCTAAATATTACATTCAAAATAGATGTATATATAATTCTGGCCTCAGAACTATGGCTGTTGAGTCCTTCCAGAGCTTTCCATGTATAAACCATGGAATAGGGACCTTTCTCTCTTGACAGATGTGTGGATAATTTCCAGTTTCTTCTTTCTGATGACTGTTAGCGATCTATCTTCAGAATGCACTTTAACTTTGTAAATCAGCCTCCTGTTGATGATTGTTAAATTATGCCCTGAAACGTCACGTATTAAGCATGTTTGTGTGCATTCTAGTTTCTGTTGTGTGTGTGTGTGTGACAACATATTATTTTATCGGGTGGATGTACCGTAATTAACTAGTCACATGTGTTTTTAAAATAACATCATAGCATAAATCTTTTATTTTTCTTAGAAACAATTCCCAAGAGCTGGAATTTTGGTCAGTGTATTAATATTTCTTGTGCCTCTTATGTATTGCCAAAAGGATGATTATCGTTTAGACTGCCCCCCTCCTGGAAACTGCTTTATTTAAGTATTGTGGGCATTGGTTTTGCTGACTTGACTCTGAGGGTCCACGTAGGCACAGATGTTGGTTATTATCCTGTGTCCCTGGGTCCTGACATATAGCAAATGCACAGTAAATGCTCCTTGAAAGAAAGCAAGATTCTTGGGTGTGAGTCTAGGAAGATGAGTCTCTGGGTACAGAGGAGAGTTTGCCTGAACTTGGGAGGGGGTCAGAGTCCCCGAGACCTGGTAAGCAAGGCCATGATTCCTGAGGGCCTTCTGAAGGCCATCTGGGCATCTGTCTCCCTATCTATCTGCTCCTGGCTGCAGGTGGTCAGCTAGCTGGCTGGGGGTACTTCTAGGGGAACCGAGCAAGGGCAGAGCCCAGAGCAAGACCAGCTCGCTTGCCGATGGTCATGAGAACAGGGTGGAGTTCACAGATCTCAAGTGTGTAATCATAAGTGATTTGAGGAAGCAAGCCACCTGGGCATCATCTGACTCAGACTGTCTACTCAGTACTTATGTGACTTGGGGAGAGTTGCTGGAGCTCTCTGTGGCAGACAGAGTAAAGCCTAAAGCCCCCTCCCCACTCCGAATAAAAGAGGTCCATGTCCTTATCCTTGGGATCTGTAAATATCTTACACAGCAAAAGGAACTTTGCAGATGTGATTAAGGACCTCGAGATGGGGACATTATCCAACGGGTCCCGTGTAATGACAGCTAATTGTAAAGGGTGGTGAGAGGGTCGATCTCAGATAACGGAGGTATGACAATGTAAACGGAGGCTGCAGAGATGCGCTTGGGAGGTGGGGGAAGCGTCCGCAGCCAGAGCACATGGGCGGCCTCTAGGAGCCAGACAAGCCAAGGAAGTGGACTCTCCCCCGAAGCCTCCAGAAGGAACACAGCTGCCCACACCTTGACTTGGGCTTCTGACCTCCAGATCGGAATTTGTGTTGTAAACTATGACGTTTGTGACCATTTGTTAGAGAATCCACACTCTCTAAGCCCCAGGGGCCTCGTCTATAAAGTGGAAATAATAATAGAACCTATTTTTATACAATTGCTTTGAGGCTAAAATCCATTAAGATATTTTAAGTGTTTAGAAGGATGCCTGGTGAATAGCAAGGATTTAGTAAACACTCGGGCAAGTCACTGGACTTCCCTGGGCCCGGGGACACCCAGAACCTGGGGGGGCTCCTCCTGAGTCAGTGCAAATATTCTCGGGGAGTCCAGCCAACTCTGATCTCCCTGGACAGTGAGACCCCGCTGCCACCCCCTCCGTTAGCAGGTTCCTGAAGCCTCTGTGCTCAGCGGCCCGGGGCAGGTGCCTGGAGCCTGGGAGAGCTCAGCAACCTGAAGCCCAACCCACTTCCCTGGGGCAGCAGGGGGCAGCGAACGGGGGCTCATCGGAGTTGAGAAGGAGCCCCCAGCCCTGGCTTTGCGGCAGTGACTCACCACAGTGGACTGCTGGGAGACACGGCCCCCCTTCCGGAAGGTCAGGCAAGGGGAGAGATCATCTCAGGGGGCAGGACAGTGATTTACCATGTTCAAAGCTTAGCACAGAAGCACCTACACACGCGTGCATGAACACATACACACAAGCACGTACACACACGAGGCACATAAAAACGACGCACGCATGCACACACACATACGAGAACTGTCTTAGTCTGTTTGAGCTGTTATAACGAATCCCCATAGACCGAGTGGCTCATCGACCCAACAGAAATGTGTTCCTCCCGGCCCTGGAGCCCGGGCAGTCTAAGAGGCCGCGTCTGGCGAGGGCCCACTTCTGGTGGCCTTGCTCTCCTGTGTCCTCACGCGGAGGAGGCGGCAAGGGGGCTCTGTGGGGTCTTTTTAAAAAGGGCACTAGTCCCATTCGTGAGGGCTCCCCCCGAAGGCCCACCGACCGGTCCCCTCGCGCTGTGAGTTGGGGTCTCAAATATGAATTCTGGGTGAACACGAGCGATGGCAAGTACACACGCGCGAGGCACGAGTACACACACACGGGGCACGAGTGCACACGCACGGGGCACTCCCGGTAGTGCCCGGATGTCGACGAAGCTACATAATCCCCGTTTTCCAGACGAAGACACTGAAACGCAGAGGGGAAAAGGCTCCCCTGAGCCAAGCAAGGCCGGAACCCACGCTCCACCCACTCCACTGGGCAGTCCTGGGCGGGGTAGGGGTGGCGTGGGGGGGGTGACCTCACCGGGTGGGTCCTGGTCCGTCTTCTGCCCCTGCTGTCCAGCAAGGTGGCCATTCCTCACGCCTTGTCCCCTCCTAATGGGACGCAAGCACGAACAGGATTTTATTCATAATTGTTCAACTGGATTTGACTTCAAGAGCAGAGGCTATTCTGGAATACTCTGTATTAGGCCAGAAGGAAAGACGACCATGTCTTGTAATTCTCATGTTATTCTTAGTGTGATTTTGGTGGGTTGGGTCACACGTTTAGTGCCCTGGCCCCCTACTTAAATCATTGGAGGCCTCACTATGCGCTCACCGCCTAGGGGACAGAAAGGGTGACTCGGATGTCCCCTCTGAGGAGCTTACCATGTGGCCAGCCACCTGAGCCCCAAGGGGAGATCACGAGGTTCCAGAGCGTGAGGAGGACACGGCCTGGGCCGGAGGGGGCCTCGGGATGAGGAGGGGGCCAGCGAGGGTAACACGGGCCTGGCAGGGTTCAGCGGCAGAGGCCAGGCTGTAACCCGGGCCATTGCCACCTAAGTATCACTTCTTGCTTTAATAGCTACGTGTCGCTTTGAGTTAAGAAAAAAAAAAAAAGTCCAAATATGAGAAAGTTATTTTTCGAAGGCCAGCCTGTGACCGCCCACCTCAGACTCACCTGGGTGGATCTGGCTCCTGGGCCCCGCCCATCCCACCCACCTGCTGACTCAGACTCTCCCAGATTGGGTTGCAGGGTTGCATTTTTCACACTCGGGAGGTTTTGTTTGTTTGTTTGTTTGTTTGTTTTCCTGCGGGTGAAGTAGAAGGTAAAACCAAGCCGCAGAGATTGGACAGAGACTGACTGACGGGTTGGTTGGCAGAGGGTCGGGGGGCCACCCCTGCCCTGATCTTGGCTCGCAGGACCTAGTGCCCCCAAGGGCACAGAGGCAGTGGGGAGCAGACACCTGGCCCAGTTGGGCGGGTCTGCGCCTGAGAATCCTGCCTCTAGGGGAAGGTTCTCTGAGTTGAGGTGATGCATTATCATGGTATCAATATTTCCCAAGCCTGACTCATGGGAGGGAGTGACTTTACCGTAAAGGCCCCCCCAAGGGCCTTCGATGAGGAACCTCCGTAAGGGTTTCGTTTTTGTTTTTAATCTTAATGGCTTAGCCGTAGGCAGTGTCTGTGACCCCCAAAGTAAGCCTGTTTGTTAAAGGAAGTCTGGCTTCAGAACCATCCGACTCTCAGCTCCCCCAAATCTGAGACCGCCAGCCCCCCTCTCCCCGAGGGCACTTTGCCACCTGACTCCTGAGCAAACTGGCCATGGGAGTCACTGAGCTGGTGGAATGCATAGCAGACCAGGCCTGAAGGCTCGGGGGGCACAGAAATTCCCCTGGGGCTCCCCATCTGTAGGGTGGGTGGAGTGGATGCTGTGGGGGAGACTGAGAAACTCTTGCTGAAGCCAAAATGTTGTTTTCTCTTGAAAGGTGAGCAAAATGACACTTTCTTTTAGTTTCAATTGGTGGTAAATTTCTCACTGGCCTAAGAAGCTGAGAACACTTGTTTGCTTCTCTTATGTTTAATAATAATTAGCAGCAGAAACGGTGATGTGGAGTGCCTTCGCCCTCCCCACTGCCCTAAGAGGAAGCAGGTTCAAGTTTCTTCTACTAAAACCAGCTATGAGTAATTAAGAAGACTCTGAGGTTCATGGTGGAGGGGGCTGTGCCAGGCAGGCTCTTTGCCATAAATAGCAGGGCAAGGGAGGGATTATCATTCCTGGAGCCCATAATTTATACCAGATACATGTCTTACATTTTATTTTTTAAAATATTTATAAAAGTAAAATGTACATACACCCAAAAATTATACAGGAGAGCGTATTCCAAAGGATGCCGAGTTGTTTGTTCTCTGTCCATCTTGGGAGGGCGGCGGTAGCAGCCACATCACGGACGGACGTGCTTGGAGCTCAGAAGGAGCCACTGACTTGCCCACACTCCCTTAGCTCTGAGGGGGCCAGGCAGCACCCAGCCCAGGGCCGGAGGACCCAAAGCCCACATCTGTGCTTGCCGAAGCCACAGACATGCTTAGCTTAGCCTGAACGACAGTATTACTGGAGGGAAACCAAAGGCCGCCTCACATATTTAGGGTATTTGCCTGGCTTTGGAAGGCTTTGGAGTTCGTGATTCCTGAAACTTGCACTGTCTTGAAGACAAGGTCACGTCCAAAAGAGCAGGAGGAAAGATAACCCACGGAATGAGAGAAAAACTTTGCAAATCATAGATCTGATAAGGGACCTGTGCCTAGAACTCATAACGGACTGTTACAACTCAATACCAAGAAGGCAAATAATCCAATTTAAAAACGAGCCGAGGTTCTATAGAGACACTTCTCCAAAGACGTGGCCAGTAAGCACATGGCAAGATGCTCAGCATCAAATCAAAGCAAATCGAAGCAAATCAAAGCAAATCAAAAGCACAAGGCGGCCCCACTTCACTCCCACTTGGCTACATAACATGCTAATAAAACGGCATTATAATGGCTGGTGTCCAGGATGTGGAGACCAACCTCCAACTGCTAGTGGGGATCCGAAAGGGTGCAGCTGCTTCGGAAAACAGCCCGGCGGTTCCACGGTTGCCCTTGACCCAGTAATTCCACTCCTAGGTGTATATACGAGGAAAATAAAAACAGGCACCCACACAACATCTTAGACACGGGTACTCGAAGTGGCTTTATTCACAAGAGTCGAAAGGGTGAACACAACCCACATGCTCATCAACGGCTACACAAAACGAGTACATCCATACAGTGGAATATTACTTGGCAATGAAAAGAAACGAAATACTGTTACGTGCTGCGACATGGACGAACCTCAACAGTGATGTGCTACGCGAAAGAAGCCAGCCAAGGAGGACCACCTACTGCACGATTCCATTCACATGACGTTTTCCAAAAGAGACGCATCTAGAGAGACAGGAAGTAAGTTAGTGGCTGCTGGGGTTTGGCGGGGGGATGGGGTGTGACCGTTGACGGTTTGGGGTTTCTGTAGGGATGGAAACGTTCCAGAATTGATGGTGGTGGCGGCTGCATGATTCTGTTTATATACTAAAAACCATTGCAATGTATATTTTAAGTGGGAGAATTATATGACATATGAATTACGTAGCAATACAGCTGTTATAAAAAAATTTTTTTTAAAGCGTGCGAGGAGGTGGGAGGTAGGTGGCGTGTCGCTGGCAGGGGCCAAGCAGGTAGCCGGGTGGGAGGGGGCTTACCCTGGTCGGCCCTCGGTCTCCCTGCTGCATTTTAGCTGACTTTATTTTTTGAAAAGACTCTGTTGGAGTATAACCAGGGGTCTGCTGAAGCTGGTCTACTCGGCATTCAGTGACATCACCTTGATAGCTTATAATCGGCCACGGTAGAAATAGTTACCCCACGGCAATAGGCAAATGCTACAAATAAGGGCTTTCAATATTTTGGGGGGAGAGCTGGTTAAACATTTATCAGCCTACCACCGAGACAAACACACATATAGAAAAGTACAATATCAGAAGCGAACAGCTCAGCGAACTGTCACGAACTGAACAAAAAGCCTGTGTGACCAGCACCCAGAAAAAAAAATAGAGCAGTATCTGTACCCTCGGAAGTTCTCCCCCGAGCGCCCCCTTCAGGCTCCCCTTAGGGTAAACACGATTCTGACGTGTAACCACAGAGATTACCTATTTCTGTACATTATGGAGAATCAAAGGTCAATTATGGAGCCTGGCTTCTTGCACTTGCCATCGTCGGTGACATTCAGGCATATTGTTGTGTGTGGCTGCACAATGTTCACTTTCGTTACTGGGTATGTTGTGCGAATAATCCTTGATTTGCACGGCCATTCTACGTTGACGGGCATTTGGGTAGTCCACAGGTCTAGACTCGTCACAGGCCTGCTATGGGCCGTCTAGCACGTTCTCCTGGCTCACATGCACACATTCTCACCTGGGAGTCTGCAGGCCTTGGGGCACACGCGGGGTCCCTTTAGCAGACAGGTTCTCGGCTCTCCTCCCTTGGACTCTGTTTCTGTTCTCTGCCCCCTCCCTGACTCCCGTAACTCCTCCCGCCTTGCGAGCCAGCTCACTAACCTGGTGCCTTCCACGCTGGCGCAGCCCAGAGTAGGCCTTGGCTTTAGCCGTGAAGGTGGACCCCAGGCTCCTGGCACTGGTCTGGAAGAGGGAGCAGGACAGCTGGGTGCACCTGCTGCCCGTTGGCTCTAGAGCCTGTTATAGCAGCGGGGCTCGTTTTGACAGGAAGCTCCTGACAGGTATTGGAGCTGGAGTGGGCTGGAGGAGTCCTCGGGTCTGAGTTTTCCAAGTGGTTCCAGCTGAGCAGGAACTAAGCTTGCACATTCGGACAATGTGTTCTTGTGAACCTCGGTTCTGCAGCTCCATAAAAAGAGGCCCATTGTCTAGCTGCCTGTTTACTGGGTGGGACTCGGCATTGTGCAGTACAAGTGGGCAGAGTCGATGTGGGTCAGAGGCTCCTGGCTCTGACCTTCGGTCAGGGTGGGTGCTTCCTGTGCCTTTGAAAGCGTGATGCTTCCCATGCCAACATCACCCCGCTTTGTAGCAGCAGGTGCTCTTCTAGACACTTTTACCAGGAGGCTTCCAGTGACCTCCGGCTGCAATGCCCAGCACCGAGCACATCAGCCTCTCTGCTTTCTCACGTCACTGGGGACGCTGACGTTTAAAGTTCCTGTCATTTTCGAGAGGGCGAGTGCGAATAATGACTTCCTGCCACTGCGAGCCAGGCACCGGCGGAGCACCCTCCACGCCCCGCCTCGTAAACATTTCACTTGATTCTCACACTGATGCTCTGTTAGTACAATTATTACCCCATTTAGGCAGAGGAAGGAGCTGAGGCTTGGAGGGATCAAGGCTCAGTGCCTGTGTTTTTAATTTTCAAGCCTCCCTCTTTACCTCTTCCATCCTGTCCCTCTGGGCTCAGGTAACAAATGGCCATGGCTGGCCCAGCCAGGGCACTAAACTGCCACTCTTAGAAACGGGCAGAAGCAGTGCTGCAGGTGAGAAGAGGCGCCAGGCCCTGCGTCCTGGCTGAGCCTGGGAAGATGCTCATCTAGCTTTTTAGCCTGGGCACATGGCACCGAGCAGGTGAGCAAACACCTGGGCACGGGAAAGGCCATGCATAACCTCTGAGCTCGGCGGGGCCCCTGTGGAGAGGTCATGCGGCGGGCCGCAGGTTGCACAGGGAGGGGCCGGCCACACGACGGCCTCTCAGCATCTGTCTGTTGGACACATTTGCTGGTAAGTGGCCCAAGCAGGAGGCGACCCAGGTCTGCCAAACTCCACATCCTGTACCATTTTCACTGTCCCTTAACACAGCGGGAAAGTGACAGCCAGAGGTGTGTAAGTGCTGAGGCCATAAGGAGCGGTCCTCCCGGTACGAGGAGGGGCCCCTGTGCGGAGGTTCTAGACGCTGGGTGAGTCTCTCTTTTTGGGACAATTCCAGATTCTTATGAGCTAAGTGGTGGTCCGGGAGGGGCCTGTGCCCCGCATGGCATGGGAATCAGCTGGGGATGCTGACGAAATGCATATTCCTAGGCCCCCGAGACTCAGAATGACTCCAAACGTCCAGGGCCAGGAATCTGATTTTGGTACCAAGGGCCCCAGGGGACGCCCCGCAGATCTGAAAGCCTGGCCCTTAGGTATCGTCAGGCCGACGTGCAGAGGGTGCGTTCGCCATCTCGCTCTCCTATCTGCTGGGACCTATAAAGCGAAGTTTACATTTCTGTCCGCGGACGTGCAAAGCCAAGTAAGGCCTCCCCCCTGACCGTCCCCTGGCAGAAGGGCGGCTGTGGGCTCTGAGCCCCCGTGGGGTTCGCTGTGTGGTCAGGCTTTCGCAGAACGGCTGCGTTTATGAGCTTTCGTTCCCGTTTTCAGGGGCTTCTGTGTTTCGACGTTTGCGTGCAGGGCTGCTGGGCTCAGACAGGCTCGGTCGCTCACTTTCTTCTCAGTCACATTCTGGAGGCAGTAGGACGCCCTGTGTGCCCGCTCGACCGACCTCTGGCTCCCGACTGCAGAGCAGCGTCCAGGAGCCACGGGTCGCGGGCCCCTCCGGCGACACCATTGCGTCTCCGCACGCGAAGCTCCAGCCCGTCTCAGCGTCCACTTCCCCGGGGCGGCCCTGTCCGTGGAAGGCCGGGCCGGGCGCGCCTCGACCCACGGGTCACGGCTCGGGGCCGCCCGGGCCGTGACCTTTCGGCACGTGAAACGTCTCCGCGCGTGTCTCCTCGGCTCTAAAACGGGGAGCACAGCAGTGCGCTTCGGGGGGCTGCCGAGACGGACGCCGCCCCGCCCTCGGCTGGCGCCTCGCCCGTCCGTGGCGCAGGGCGGTGGTCATTGGTGCGGGCGGGGGGGGGGGGGGCGTGCAGGCGGGGGCACCCGGCTGCCCCTCTGCGGGGGCCCTGCTGCATCTCCGGCCTGCGGCCCCCGCCCCAGGCGTCTCCGGGGCGGCAGGCACTGTCCCCTGCCGGCCGTTGCGCCAGCTCCTTGCCCTCACCTGCTCCATCCACACGGGCCGTACACCTGCCCTGCCCGGGGAGCTTCCTTCCAGGTGAGCTCCACAGCAACCTCGCTCGGCTGCCCCCGCCCCGGCCGGCCAGCGGCTCAGGGACAGAGGGTGGAGGGCGCGTGTGAGCAGCCCCAGGCCGGGCACCGCCTGGGCACGGGGTTAGGGACCGTGGTCTAGCAGACCCGCCTCCACCCTGGGCTGTGGGCCGCGGAGCTCCGGCTGGACACGTTTGCTCTTTCCACCGCGGTGGGAGCGACACGTCCTCACACAGGCGCCCCTGCTAGAGAGGGGAGCCCATGAGCTCGGAAGCACCCTTCCACTGCAGGTCCGGGACTAAGGCCGCCATTCGGGATGGACGAGAACACGTGGGTACGTGGGCGGCAAAGTACAACGGAGGGAATTACGCCGATAATCATCGTCAGGACCAGCCAGCGCTGCCACACGGACCCCCGCATGCTGGGGGTGGGGACGGCTGAAGGACGGGGGAGGAGGACGCGGGGACGGAAGGGGAGACTGAGGCCGGGTGGGGAGGGAGGTGGTGGAGGCTGCAGCCGAGGCCACAGACAGACGCCTGGGCTCACACCGCCGTCCTCGTCACTGTGACCTGAAGCGCGTCACTCAGCTCTGCGAGCCACGTCCTCACCTGAAGACGCGCCTCACAGAAGACCGAACGCAGGTTCTGAGAACACAGCTCCATCCACCGAGGGCGCTCGGAGGACCGAGGTGGACGGATCGGGACATGACGCCGGTTTCCAGCATCACTGGGAGCGCCGTCGGCGGGCATGGCACACCGGAGGGGCTTTCAGTGCGTGAGTCTGTTCGCTTCAGATGCTGGGCCAGGTTTAGACCACCGACATGGTGCCATTTTGCATTAGACAGAAAGCGGACAGCCCTTTGCCTGGATTATCCAGACAATGACGTGAGCATCGCTGGAAAGTGTGTGAACGGGTGTTAAAATCTCCTCCCGCTCCTGGCAGGAATCAAGGAGACCGACACTTCAGGATCTTCGACGCCGCGATCTCCGTCCACTTCCCTGGCTGGGATTTTGTGACGGGGACTGTCTCTCGTGTGGCAGAACCCCTGATGGTAGCCCCGGAGCCTGCCCCACCCGTCTGGCCTCCGGACTTGGCCGCCCACTAGCTCTGACCGGTCCTGCACGGTGATGAATCCGAGCCTTGTCCGCGCGCGGTGAGGCCGAGGTTCCCGGCTCCCACCGGCTTGTGGAGAGGACGACGTGCAGGCCGGTGCCTGGCCCTGGGTCTGCTCCCTGCAGGGGCACCCGAGGGAGAGCCGAGTGACCACACCCACCCACGGCCCGTGGTCTGTCGGTGCTGGGCATCACTTAGGAGCTTTCGATGACCGGGTGTACCCCCTCCCCCCTCTTCTTCCCGTCCTGTTCACATAAACGGGACCAGAAGTGGGTGTCACGGAGGTGGGAATGGCGGGGGGTGGGGGAGCCCCAAAACGCTGAGGGCCCCGTCTTACGGGCCGAGGACACTGACGCTCATTTTTATGTATCCAGAGTGAGCGTCTATACAGGCGCTGAGATGACTCGTCACCAGCACCCCCGAAAGTACAGCCAAGGGACACCTCGATTTTCTCCAAACGGAAGAGTAGCGGACGACTCACAAAACGGCCTGATTTCAGATGTGTGGGATCAACTGAGAATATGTTTATTTAAAAGCAATTTTAAATATTAAAAAAAAAAGTAGAAATTAACACATACAGTACTGAAAAACTCACATTAAATACATGTGAAATGACAAATGTACTGATGTTGGAGCGTAACATCCGGATGAGAACTCGGAGTCTGACTAGCGGCGCTACGGGATTCCTATACAACGTGTCGAAGTTCTAGGCGATAAAAAAATAAATAGCAATTGCTGTTCAACAGTAAAATCAGATACACACTATTTGCAGAACGTAACTTTCCCCTCTGGGGGGAAAAAAAAACTAGCTATTTTTTTTTTTCCCATAAGGTTCCATACCTTCAAAATACTATATCGTGTACAAAATTGCAGATAGTGGCTCACTGAGTTTAAGAACAATATCAGATTTAAACTCAACCGAGATCAGCAAAGGTATTTATACCTAGTTTTCCTATGTCCCACAGGAAGCTGGGTTAGCGAGAACTCAGATTCCTGGTGGAAAACAAAGACAAATGCAAAAAAAAAAAAAAGAGAAGGCATTAAAAAAGGCGTTTGTGTAAGTTGCTGCTAAAGAGGAAAGAGGATACACATTGATTCCATGTAATTTTAGACATCTAGTTTTCGTGTTTTTTTTTTTTTAAAACCAGTTTATTTTGAGATCAGTTGAAAATACTGTAGGCCACAAAAATGAACAGTTCTTCAACGCGACTTAGAATGTCTAACTGAACGAACTGGGACACCGAGTAACGTGGGACAGTGGCCTCCCGCCCCGACGCCAGTGGGACTGAGGTCCTAAGGCTGCGGACACTGTGGGCCAGGCCCCGGCACTCTCGCCGTGGGGCTCGCACGCGCCGGGACGCGCTCGATCTCGCTTTCCAGCGCCAGCGGCCGCGCTGCAGGCTCGTCGCGCGAGGCCGATTACCTGGGTGGCCGTTCAGAGTTTTCGTAGCCACCACGTAAGCGACCTACATTAATGTTCACTGAGCACTGGGACCGTATTACAGAGGGCTCTTCCTAGGGGTTTGGATGGGAGTTGTGCTTCTGTGAAATGAACAATTCTCACTCCTGGCCAAGACGATCTGGTTAAAAATATTAGTTTTCTGTGCGGCAGCCAACGAAGCATTCTAAGCGGCACACGAGCCGTGGAATCAGACAGCAGCCCCGGCGACGGGGCAGCTCAGGGTCTGTGTTGTCAAGACTCGGACTCCGGTTAAGAGGCCGAAACACGCACGATGGTCTTAAGGGTCAGGTAAACACGGCTGGACGAACAGAAGCCCGAGGGCGAGACTCGCTGCGGGAGGAGGGCGTTTTCACAGTGCGAGTCACGGCGGTGTTAGAACCTGGGGTGTGCGTGGACTTGCCGGGGACGTGTGTGCGGGACAGGACGTAAGACGGGAACGCCTACCTAGGACTGGGGCTCAACACAGCCTGGGAGGAGAGAAGGCCGGTTTCAGCACCTGGGTTCTGCGCTGGGGCGGGGGTGGGGGGGGTGGGGGCGTGTGCAAGGCTGACCTTCGAATCTGTCCTCTTCTTGAATGATCTTTATTAAGTCCCAATGTATCGAGAACGGAACCGCGGAGATGAGGTGATGCGGCAGAAGCGTTGCCATGTGTGGAGGATGCTAGTGCATGACATGACATGTGAAGTCACACTCTTGAGAAAGCCAAAGGACCGACTAGAAACAAATACTGTTGCGACCTTATAATTTCTGCTTTAATGGCAATCAGGTTTAAAAAATGTACAGTTCAACTGATCCATACTATTCCTTTATAAAAGGCAGATTTCGGGTAAGCTTCTAAATGCATGCATAATGTAGAGGCTAATATTTTCTGGCAGTCCTTGGTTCCTGAAAGTTGAACTCCATCCGATGGGTTTTAAACTTCTGTCAAAATAGTCATGAAGGCTATGTAATTTTTGCATAATGAGGTAACATCTCAGGGGTGGGCACAGTAAAATGCCACCAACGGTTCGGGGTCAGTGAATACTTTGCTGAAGGACATAACACTTACATTTAGCTGAGCACTTTTCTGTAATAAATACCGACGTGGGCGTCTGCGGCTGTCGGCTGCACGCGCAGACGACCCCGGGCTGGTCTGTGGTGGAGCCAGAGTGTCACCCGGAAAGCAGAGGCCACCTCTTTGCTAACGCTGCATTTTCAGCAACACGACCGAGAACGCTGCTTTGTTAGGAACACAGAGTCAGTTCTACGCCTTTCGACGGCTGCCGAGCCCACGTCCATTTGCAAAGCTGGCAGTTCCTATATTCGCGTGTCTGCTTGCTTGGAAAAGAGCAGAGAGAGAGACGTGCGTGCTGGACGCCGAGGACGGCCTTGGCGAACCCATGGGGCGCGCCGGGCCCCGGGCCCCCCGACACCGGCGAAGGCAGAAGACCCCAGGGCGAGTGCGGCACGCGCCGCGCCCCCCTCCCGCGGCGGCCCGCGGCGGGCGCCCCACTCGGGGCGGCAGCTATGTACATGCTGTGCGCAGGGCCGCGTGGAGGCGGCAGCCCCGCGTGAAGGGCGCGGGAGATCCAAGGTTCTGGTTTGCTAGTCGGACAGGATGTGAACGAAGGACACTGGGAAGACCCCCTTCCTGTCAGGATGTCCTTCGATGTGCCCGATCTGCGGGGAGAGAAGAGAGGCGTCGGGGGGGAGGCCTGCGACAAGCCCGGGGGGTCAGGGCGAGCCCCGAGTTTGCCCACAGAGCTGGGGTGAAGCGCGGGCTGACCCTCTGCCACCCTCTGGTGACAGCTCACGGAGAACAAACTATACAACGAGACGACAACAGCGCAACAGCACCGGGCAGAGGCGCAGCGCTCGGCGCTGGCACCTGGGTCTCCTTTCGCCCGCACGGCGTTCTGACGCGGGAGCCAGTCCGGGGCTCCACGCTCTTCGCCAGGGGCCGTGGCCGCCCGCCCTGCCGGGCGACCTCGGACCACGCTCGCTAAGCCTCTTATCTGTAAAATGGGGCTCGTGAGACTGCGTAACAGATCGCGTACGTGTAAAGGGCTGCTGGGTACCAAGAAGCGGTTTCCTGGCTGCTGTCGGGGAAAGGGTACCGTGAGGCTGAGATCGACTGTGGCCTACGACAATCTGCTGCCCAAGCCTGTAAGCCATGGGTACCTGCAAAACCCTTCCAGTTATCTCAGGTAGATCAGTATGAGCTGAATTAATGAGAATCCTCTCACAGGAAAAAAACAAACAAAATAAAACAAGACACACACACTGGCTTCACGTGACAGAGAGAGCGGCTCAGAGGCCCCGCCGGGCCGGGCTGGCTCTCACTTCCCTCCACGAGTGCAGGGGCGGCTGCAGCAGGGCTGTGCGTCCAGCCCGGGGCTGGTTCCTTAATTACAGCTCTGTGACCTTGGGCGGTCACCCCGGCTGTTGACACGGTTTTCTCGTTTGGAAAGAAGACTTAATGGTAAGACCTGACCCCCCCGTCTCTTGGGGTCTGGGCTGGCACGAGGCACGTGAGTTCTTAGACGGCCTTGTGAGACTGGGTTCCTACTGCCCCGTTTTCCAGAGGAGGAGCCTGAGGCTCACAGAAGGGACACGCTTCATCCAAGGCCACAGAGACAGCAAGCAACTCACACCAGGGACCCAGAGTCCGCCTCCCTGCCAGGACGCTAAGCTGGCTCTCCGAGGGGTACCACGCGGGGGGGGGGGGCAGGCCCATCTCTGCAGAGGCTGGAGGCACCGCCCTGGCCGCCCGCTCTGCCCTCCCTCCCTGACAGAGAAGCCTCATCGCCTCAGTCCAGGGTGTCGTGACTTCCACGCTGACACTTTGGGCTGGATGATCCTTCGTCGTGGGGCTCTCCCCAGTACTGTGCCATGTCTTGCAGCATCCCTGGCTCCTACCCACCCTTCCCAGGTCCTGACAGGCACAACATCTGATATTGCCAAATGTCCCCTGAGGACCAAACTGTCCCGGTGGAGAAGTGCTGCTCCAGTCCAAGCAAAATCCCTACAGCTCTGACGAGAAGCCAAAGTCGCTGTCCCAGCTCAAAGGAATACAAGCCACATACGTGTGTGTGTGTGTGTGTGTGTGTGTGCACACACGTGTGCACTGATACGAGTGGTTCTGAGCATTCCTAAGTTCTGCCCGACTGCGAACCGCAGCTCCCTTTCCTGGCAGACAGAACTGGGTCCCTCTGGGCAGGAGGGGGCTCACACCCGGGCACTTCCCAGGGCCCCTGATCTCCAGACGGCCACAGTGTGGGGGACGGCGATACCCTCCCTTCCCGACACTCGGGCAGCAGGCATTCATGAGAGAGGAGTGTTTATAGATGTTCTCATTTAACCTTCTAGCAGCGCATGAGGGAGGCGCTGTGCCCCACTTTACAGAGAGCTGCAGATGGTCCGGGACCGAGCCCGAGCACGGCGTGCTGGTTGGCCAGCAGGGACTCGGGCCTCCGCCCCCTGGCATGGGACGGCGTGGCACACGGGCTTTGGGCTCAGAGACGCCAACGAGCTGAGAGCCGCGGGCACCATGCTTAGCTTTCCCAAACGTCAGTTTTGCATTTAAAAACCCAGGAAATATCCACGGCCCACAGGTCGTGGTGGACGAGGGTCAATAAACACGCCACGCGCTGACTCTCCTGACCCGGTTTCGAAGCCGCACAGTGATTTTCTAGCGCGTGGCGCAGCGAAGGACGCCCCCGGGGCAGGGGCTGCTGGGAGCGGGGCCGGGGCAGGCGCGTACGTACCCACCACTCCTGGTCCTCCTCCCCAGTGACGACGATCACTTCTCCCTCGACGAAGGTCAGCTCGTCGTCGTTGTCGGCCTGGCAGTCGTAAATGGTCTTCACCCGCCTCACCTTATTTTTCCCCTTCAAAAAAGAGCCTGGGTTTGAGCTTCCAGGGGGAGCCGAAGGCGGGGACAGGACGCGCGGACCTCGGGCGAGGGGCAGGACCTCCCCGAGCCGCGCCTTCTCTGCCGCGTGAGGTGGCCCGTGGCCCGTGTCGCCTCGAGACCCCACAGCCCCTCTCCCTTCCCCGAGCACCGGCATCAGTGAGCAGTGTCACCTGTTATTTTCGTCAGAAAACAAACGCGGGCCGGGATCACAACCCTGCTTTGCCGAGACCCGCGGCCCGCCGCCCGCCCGCGCCTCAGCGGCGGCCCGCAGAGACGACGGCCGCGTCCAAAGCTGGTTTGGGGAAACATGACGCAAAGCAGAATGTGCAGCTTCTGCTCCTGAATGTGCAGCCTAAGCAGAGTTCTCAGTCCCTCACGCAAAGCTCCCAGTCAGCACGCGCCGGGGCCCACGGCGGGGCCAGCCGGCCTTGGCAGGGCTCTAGGCAGTTCCCCAAAAAGTTCTATATTTGACCAATGTGACTTGGGCTTTTATTTGCTGGGCTCCCGGTTCTCTGCGAACAGGAAGATGGAGATGAGGAAATCGCTTTCTACAGGATGTCTTTGGCACTCAGCTTATTAAATAATTAGTAATAAAAAAGCAAGCTACATCTCGACATGTTCTTGGGCCCACGACTTTCCTGCTCTGTCCCCTGGTTTCTCCCTCGGTCACCCTGACGACTCCGCCCCCTTCTGCAGCTTGGTTCCCAGGGTCGGCGGGCAGGTGGGTCTGAGAAGTGTGGCCGTGTTCGATCTGGGTCTTCTCGGTCATGCTCTGTGAACGACCGAGAAGACCCGCGTGTGACTTTAGAACGGGGAGGACCATGCAGCTGCTGCAGAGCGTGTGGCACCAGCTGGAATTCTGCATCAGGGCCCTGGCGGTGCCCGGGGCCTTGGGCGTGGCCGTCCTGGTCTCTAACCCGTGGGAGATGGTGTTTCTTTCCGTCCCTTTCATGCTCAGGGGACACACTTCCATCCCAACGTTGTTTTCATAAGGAAGCAGGGCTGTCCCGTGTGGCGGGAGGCCTTTCAGCCCCACTGAGCGCGCCCCCCGGCCTGGGGTGCCACCCCTGGGTGCCACCACCTTGCGAGGGTGCGGCCGTGCGCAGGGCGAGTGCGCACACGCATCTTCCTGCAGCACTGCTTTTCCAAAAAGACTTTTTTTGGGGGGAAAAGCATTTTTTTATTAAAATGAAACTGATGCATTGTAGAGCAGAAGGCATTTCATGAGGATGTGGGATGTGAGACTTCGGCTAAGCCCTGTGTCTACAGCAGTCTGCGGGCTCTGCCCCCCATGCCTGCGGGGGGGCGCCGGGGGGGGGTGCCGGGCGCAGCAGAGGACAAGGACTGCCGGCACCCTGATGGGACCGGGCGTCCTGGGACCCACGGGGATCGGGGGTCCTGGGACCCACGGGGACTGGGCGTCCTGGGACCCAGGAAGGAAGGGTCTCGCCCCCGAGGCTCCCGGCCAGGAGTGCCGCTTGCCCGTCACGGCACCTGCTCACCTGTGAGCTTGGTCACTCGCTCGGCTCCTTTCTGCCCGCGAGGACACGGAGGCCTGGCGCGGGTGGGTGCTGGCCGGGCGGGGCGGGCGGGTCCTGCGGCCCGGCTGCTGCGGCCCGGGCCTGTGCTGCACAGCAGGGCCCCGCTCCGCCCAGGGCCCGCTAGGCCGGCGGGGGACGAGCGGCCGCTGTCCACACGAGCACAGCACACACCCTCCCACCAGGTTTAGGGGTGCAGCAGGGTCCCCCAGAGCCCGACTGCACGCCACTCACCGTGTTGACCTTCCTGGGCAGTGGGACGGGCGTCTCGGGCAGGGTGGGCGTCAGGTCGTTGGGGTCCTCAGAGGCTTGCTTTTGGACAGCGTCTCGGGCCGGCACGTTTGGGGAGAGGTCCGCCGGGTGTGACCTCGGGGGCACGTCGGAGGGCGGCTGAGCCTTGGGCGACAGGTCTCCCGGCTGGGACTTCGCCAGCAGGTCTCCCAGGTGCGGTTTGGGAGGCAGGTCCTTCATCTGGGGCTTGGGGGGCAGGTCTGAGAGCTGGGGTTTGGGGGGCAGGTCGCCCAGCTGGGGCTTGGGGGGCAGCTCTCCTGGCTTAGGCGGCAATTCTCCAATTTGGGGTTTGGGAGCCAGTTCGGTGGGTTTCGGGGGCAGGTCTCCAGGTGGCGGCTTTAGTGGTAACTCTGCCAACTGTGACGATTTCTGGAAGATCTCGGGTGGGGCGCTGGCTTTGTCCAGGGAGAGATGATGGCTGGTTTCTGTTTTTCTTAGTGCCACTGTGGGAGGCAACCACAAAGCGCGAGGTCATCGGACAGAAGGGGACGGAAGGAAGCGCTGCTCCCTCCTGTCACAGCCACCGTAAGGAGAACCAGCCTAACGGGAGCACCTGGCCGGGCCGGGCCCAGGCGCACACGGCCCGTTTTTAAAGAGATGGCGGCGGGAAGCCTGGAGGCGTCCACATCGCCGTTCGCGAGGTTACGTTAAGAACAGGACGTCCAAACCAATCCGGACTTTAAAACAAAAAACCTACAAGCATAATGCAGATTAGAGAAAAACGAGGAAGTGCAGAGTTAAAACAAGTTTTCCATAAGCCTATCGCCTGAATGAGGCCATTTTAAGTATTTTGATATATTTTCTGCTTGACTTTTCTATATATTTTCCATGTATGAAACTTTTTTCTTCTTGTATCGATATACTATTTTATGAGTACTCGGCACATTAATAAATTCCGTATTAGCATTCCCGTTTTAACTGTGGCGTTCTGTCCCACTGTGGGGCTGTATCAGAACGTATTCGCTCCCTATAGTGTGTTTCACATACTACATAAGAAATAAAAAGAAATAAAAAGTATTTCCTTTGCCACCCACTGCCTCTGACCACATGGTCGGGACACAGGTAATGTGGGCCCTGGATACATCTTTTTAAAACCACACACGGGATCACAGGAGCTACTCTCGGCAACTGTTCTTTCCCCCACTTGACACGTTTGGGAGTTTCTGAGTCAGCTCCCTCCCATTCTCTTTGACGGCTGCGTCGTACTCCACAGCCGGGGGATGCCACAGCTTGTTGAACGGTTCCCACAGCTCTGCCCAGGACTCGGGACACTGAGGACATGTCGCCACCCCCAGCCCCACCACTCACCAGGTGTGTGACCTTGGGCGAATTACACGGGCTCGCGGGGCCTCACCTTCCTCATCTCTAAAATGCGTTACCATCTGCAAAGATTCGCCAACAGGGCCTGGCAGGCTCTGAGCATTACATTAGAGTATTCTTGTCATTACTGGTAGAGGGCTCCTTGAGGCCAGGCTTTTTATTTTTATTTATTCTTGTAACTCTGGCTCCTGGTGCAGTGGCTAAACACATAGTATGTGCTCAGCGAGAAAACCACTGACTAAGGCTCTCTGAGTGAGTAAAAGAAAGACTGTCACCTTAAAAATACAACATGTTCGGAAAGATATTCTTAGTATTAAAAAAGAAAGCAAGCTAAGCCTGACTGCTGTAAACCACCACGAGCTGCACTGCGGGCCCGCCCAGCCCCACCTTCCCCGGGCACTCAAGTTCAAGGGCGCCCTGCTCCGGGGCTGGCCCCCCGCTTCGGCTGACATGGCTCAGAAAGCTAACGCGGGCCCACCGGATTCCTCTCTTGGAAGTCTGAACCTGGGTGGACAGAAGTCTGAGCCAGGCGGTGACAGGGGGACCCTACGGGAGTGGGCCGCAACGCCTTGCTGCGAGCCACACTTATGGGGGAACGGAAACACGGAGAGAGTTCTGGGTGGCCCACACTCTCAAAACACACACCTCTGACTCTAGAAATGTATCCTAGGAAAAAAAAATCCAAAGCCAGGCACCGAGGTGTCTGTGCTAGAATGCATGGCATGGTACTGTTTACAGCGAAAAAAATGGCAAACTGTAAATGTTCAACAGCACAGGCTGGTTGACAGTCATGGCACCTAACAATGGAGTACTACGCAGCCAGCAAAAGGCACACTGCATGCAATTTATGTTATGGAAAATGTTTTTGGCTCATTGTGTGAAAAAAAATCAGCTTAAATGGAAACTTAAACAAAAAAGCACAAGGAAGAGGCTAAAAGAATATACTAATTGTTTATCTTGGTGATAAGACTTCAGGTGGTTTGGACTTTATTCTCTCTGCTTATCTGTATTTTTCAAATCTTCTAGAATGAATATATATTACTTTTATAATTAGAAGGAAAAAAAAGAAGAAGAAGAAGAAGAGAGCTTGCCCAGCCTTTGCTGTGTTATTTCCCAGCTGGTTTTGTGTTTTCCCTTCTCCAAGTAAAAGTCCTTTCTGAATTGCATTCCTAATTCTGAAGAGCAGATGAGTAAACTTTCCCCCAAAACCGGACTGCAGAGTGCTGCTGGAGGGAGGGCCGGTAAGCACATGGGTCCGCGGTCACGAAGCAGAGCGGAACCGCCGCCCTCACCGTGGTTCTGCCCTCGGCCAGGTGTGCGGGCTCAGGCCCCGAGTCAGTCACGGGAGCAGAATACGGCGCGGGTGCGAGAGCACTAGGAGGGATCAGGAGGACGGAGGGCGTGAAGGGGACACGGGACAGCGAAACGGTGGCAGCGGCCACGGCAGGTGCGGCGGGGACGGAGAGCTGCTTGGGTGCGTGAGGATGTGAGCTGCATGGGCAGGTGGACGGAGTGTGCGGAGTGCGTGCCCCACGCGTGAGGGCGCGGGACGGGGTCGGCAGCGGGGAGACTGCAGACAGGAGGGCACAGCGCCTGGGACACTCGGCTCAAACTGCTGTGAGACCAGGACAGCCCTTTGGACAGAGGTCAAAAGACAAAACCCCCACGAGTCCAGACAAAGCCTCAGTAGACGCAGGGGAAGCCTTCCGCAGTGTCCCCCGGGGGACCAACGGGCAGCCCCTGGGACTCCTCTCGGCGTCCTACACAGGAGCCAGGCCAGGCCAGCCACACTCCCCTAAACATGCCGCTCCGTGGAAGGTGCTGGAAGAGTGGCCAACGCCAGCTCCCCTCAGTTTAACTTCCACTCAAAGCAGGCAATGGAGCTCTGGACTGGGGTCTCAGGACTCACGGCCGACACTGGAACCCACAGAGGAGCCGCCAAGCTCCCTCTGCTCCTAAGGCGAGCCCTGCGGCCTCGGGAGCCCCCCGGGAGGATGGCGGAAGGAAGCCAGGGCTTCTGTGGGGGCTCCGCGGCTCTAACACCGGAGCACTGCAAAAGCAAGGGAGCACTACCATATTCTCCACGGTTAGAAGACAGACAAATGAGAAGCTCGGCCAGGGCTGAAGGTTTGGCCGGAGCGGAGAGTCTCAGCTGCAGGACGCAGCAGCCACTGCTTTCCTGTACGCTGCAGGGCGAGAGTCTCTATTTCGCATGACAAACGCCGCCCCAGAGAAGGATTTCTGTGCTGCCCACGAGCTAGGGGCTTTCTGAAGCATGATCTCGTTTTGTGATTATTAAACCTCAGGAAGCAGGTATTCTGGCCCCGTCTCCAGGTGAGGAACTGGAGGCTCAGTGAAGCTTCTGAGTCCCCCGCCCAGGCCACGCAGCTAGTGAGTGTCAGAGCTGGGCCTGGCCCTCAGGCCTCTGATCACGTGTGAAAAGGGGGCGGGGAATGGTGCCTGGGAATTCTAATAATGCGCCTTCTGAAAGAGTGCGGTGCTTGTTGGAAAAGTAAGGTTTTGCTAATCACAAAGTCTGAGCGTTTAAATATCTTTCTTCATTGAAAAGACACGCACGGGCATCTACGACGTGCCGGGGGCCGCGGTGACGCTGTAATTACTTGTGAATACAAACAGAGAATTCTTACCTTTCTGAGGTAGTTTAGGGAGGACGCGTGGGCCAAGGGCAGTCTTCGCAGATCCGGTGCTAAATGAAAAGGAAGAATCGTTTACGGATCTCAAAGCGCCCGTAATGTAGCAGGGGATTATTCAAGGAAATCATAGGCGTTCACAGAATTATCTAAAAACCCTTTCAAAATTTCTTTAGCAAAAGGTTAGAGTCTGTTTTCCATAACTCAAAGTTTGCCTGACCGGGGAAGAACCAGGAAAGGGTGTTCCTCAGTGATGAAGCTTAAGTCCTCCTCTTGGAAGCTTTTCCCTGAGGCGATAATGTCGATGAAAGCCCTTGGCACAGCAGGTCACCAGGAGTGTCACACGGAAGGAAGGGCAGCTCCAGACGTAACTCTCACTGTCCCCATTCTCAGACAGAGAGGCTGAAGTGTGCGGTGCTTCGGGGACCGGCCGGTCAGTGGTGGGAACAGCGGCCCAAAGCCAGACCCTGACGTCCCCCACCGTGCGGAGGCGAGCGGCTTGGGCCTCGGGCCTCCGCACACCCGAGAGCTTCCTCCTCCTGGAGGACGGGTAAACGAGCAGGGAAAAACGCCTGGTCCCCGGAGGAGAGTCCGTCCCACGAGGAGAGTCCGTCCCACGCCGTCTGAATAGTCAAGTGTTAACCCCACCCCTGTCACCACTGAGATGCCACGGCTGCGGGTGACAACTGCTAGTTGTACCCGTTGTTTTCCTTTAACAAAGGCTACAATAATTCTCAGGACACAGCAGCACTGCAGACCCAAAGGCAACAGCAGCCGAGGGCCTGAGTCGCACCTGCCAAACCCCCCTGAACATCTCCCTTCTCTCCCTGTCCTCTGATGTCCTAAGAACTGGCTCCCCACCCCTCCATCCTAGTTGCATTTAAAAAGAACAGGAAAAGCCAAACCAACCAAACAAAAACTGAGTCACTGAGAGACGACATGCGTGTGTCCTGGCCCTGACTCGCCCTTGCTCCTAGCGGTCTCTCCTCAGCTCATGCGAAATCCCACTGCCTCTGGAGGGGAGGACGAGGAACCGTGTTGCGATAAAGCAACCGGGAAACAGTAAGCCCCAGAGGGTTTCGCTCTGAACATTTCTGGAGTGTCCGCTGTTCCTGAGCACGCAACTGAGGCCTGGGGCCTGCACCGCATGTGCACACACGGGGGGCTTGATCTCACGGGGAAAAAACATTTTGTGGGCGCTCTCTCCGTGTCAGTTCGAGTCCCCAGAGCGTGGGAATGACAGGCAGGGCGCCAGCGAGGCCCCCGGGACGTGGAGCCTGGAGAAGCCCGAGTTTGAGTCCGGCCCTGAGATCTGCCAGCAGTTAGCCTCTCGGGGCCCAGTGTTCTCACCTATAAAACTGAGCATAAGGGTCATGGGGCCCACCAAACCACGGGGCTGTAGAGACCAAGTAAGACAGCGGCACTGAAAAAATGAGGATTTAAAAAAAGTCTTTGCTAAACTCTGAAAGCAACGCCCACACACCTGCTGACTTTCTACCTGAGGTCCTGGGTCCAGAAGCGGCACTTTGCATCCTTATCTGGGATCCCGGATTTAGAGAAAACTCTTTGCACTGGGCCTGGATGAGACGTTGCCCACGGCACAGGTTCCAAAGCATCCCATTCCCATGAAGGGCGGAAGAAAGGAATACCTCCGCTAGCCCCGCCAGAAAAAATCTCACAGACAGGGAACTTGGGAAGAGTCATATTTTATGTCTGAAAATCTCTGGGCCATTTGGGTTTCCCAGAGGACTAGCTTTTGATTCTCCAAACTGTAAAATGGAGTTGAGACGGACAGTCACAGAACAAAACTACTTCACGGAGAAGTTAAATACGAAAACTCATCTGGACAGACTCTGCGATCACCGGAGAAGTGGGGTGGGTCCCCGCCTGGAGCCCGGATGGTGCCCTGTGCCAGCTGCGCACACGGCCTGCAGACCGCGCCAGGCCCAGCTGCCGACTCCGGCTCAGCAGCGAGGGGCATCTGCAAGCTGTCAGCAAACTGAGTTTGTCCCAGAACCAGCCCCGTCTGGCGGGCGACGCTCGGAGCAGAGTGCCGCTCAAACCCACTTCTATAATTCTGCCCACTGTAACCGGCAGCCCGAAAGGGCAGAGCTGGCTTACCTTGACTGCTGAGACAGCCCCTCAAACTTGTTTGTGGTCTTACTTGATGATGATGGACCCACATCGTTACCTACAAGGGAAATCGAAGGTAAGAAGTTGCATCCTCAGACAGGGAACTGGAGCATGGGGGTGTGGGCTTGGCAGATGGGCACCCCTCAGGTTCCGGGGAGGATTTAAAAAACTCGAGCCTGGACAGGGTGCGTGATTTCACCCGGGGGTCCCCGCACCAGGAGGCCACCCTCTGGGAACCAGACCCAGAAGAGACACACCCCCCACACGCTGAGTGTGCGTTCAGTCGGGGGGCACTGGCCGCCTGCCGGGCATGGCCCTCGGCCTCTTACTCACTCGTCACTCATTCAAACACTAACAGCTACTAAGCACCTACTGTGTGCGAGGCATGGGCGTGGAGCGCGAGGCACGGAAACACAAAACGTCACTGCTCTCGCAGTTCCTGGCGAGGCCCGGGAAACGTGCCCGTGGGAACTGTGCTGTCACGTGACGAGATGGATGCTGAACAGCGCTGGGCGCCCTGCCGGGAACGTGTGCCCCAAACCTACCTGGCCACAGGGGCAGGAAAGTCCCCTCTGGGGGACATGGCACCCGAGCAGCGGAGCACTCTCCCTCGGGGGGGCGGCCGAAGCAGACATGCGTGCTCTGTCTGGGAGGTGGGGGACGGGCTAGCCTAAACGTGGGCTCCTCGTGACCCCTCCACGGCGGTCCTGGGGACAAGCTGCGCAGCACCCGGGGGGATCCACTGGGACCCGCAGCTGTCACCGGGGCTCCCGTCCACTTCCTGGCTGCCCTTCCCCGGAATGCTCTGAACCAAGTGTCCTCCTCTGGCAGGCCCCGTCCCTCTGCTGCCTGGACACCCACCACACGTCGCGGGTGGCACGGGGGAGGGGCTGGCTGGGAGGCAGAAAGCGGACGGGGCTGAGCACGCTCCCTGCCCTGTGTCCGCTGCACGGCCCCCGACCGTCGCCCTAACGTTCTCCTCACGTGTCACCCTCATTTCCAAGATGAGGAAATGAGGTCACGTGAACCAGTGGCTGCAGGTCACGCGGTCAGATGATGCACCTACAAGTCCTGACCACAGGTCTCTGTGCTTTTCAGGACGGCCCCCCAAAATCGTTAACGATGGCAACTGCCGCCGTTCGAGTACTTCCTGTCAGGCGCTGTGCTAAGTACCTCACAGCAATTACGTTTTATGAGACGCGTGACCTCGTCACCCTCTGTTTCACGTGGGAAGACACACGCTCGGGAGCCTGAGGTCGAGGAGCTGGCAAGGCTCTGGCTGGGACACACAGCTGAGCAGCCTGCAGCGAGGGTCTGCGCCCGAGCACCCCGGCCTGTCACGCTCTGTCCCACGGAGCCCACTGGATGGGGGCGGGGGGGCTGGCAGAGAGCAGGATGGCGCAGACGGGCTCCTGGCCAGAACGCTCTACGACACTGCTTTGAGGAGGGACAAGCCAACCTGGCTTCATCGGGGCCGCAGACTTTCAAATGCGGCTTGACCTTAATACGACACTCTCCACTCATCAGCGTGTTCCCACCGGCCCGGGACTCAGCCGCTCACGAAACCCCCAGAGTGGGGTCTCTTAAAGGTGGGCGTCTGCTCTCAGCACGGTGCTCAGTGCGCGTCTCCAGGACGGGACACCAAATCTCAAACTTTCAGGCTTAAATGAGCCGTCATAATCAAAACGGCAGAGGAAGCACGTTCGGGGAGGGAGCCGGAGCGCCTGCGAGCTCCCCTTCCAGGCGGTGACATTCCAAACCGGTGATTCCGAACCTCGCTACGTGCGAGACTGAACGCGAGGCCGTCAGGCCTGCTAACTGCCCGCCGGCTCTGCATGTGGCCGCTCCCTCTGCTGTCACGCAGAGGAGCCATCCTATCCCGGCCACGGCCCGGCACCAGCCCCAGGGTCCAGCGCTCTCATTTAACCGCCTTCCCGGGCCCCGCGAGACCGCGCTCCGCCGTCCAAAGACGCTGTGTGTCCTCCATGCCTCTGTCACTCGCTCCTTCCGCTCCTCCTCCCTGCAACACCCGTCCTCTCCGCTTCTGGTGAACGCCCACGCAGCCTTCAAAAGCACCTCCCAAGTCAATTTCCGAGAGTTCCTCCTCAGCCAGACTCGACTGCTCTCTCCCCTTCTTGCAGGCCCACAACCACCGACCGCAGAGCGGCGGCTCACAGTGCGGGCGTGGCGTCGAATTCCAGCCACACCACTAACCAGTGGGTATGAGTCCGGAGCGTGTGTCTTTTTCCATGGAGCCCCGGGTTCCTCATCTATAGAATGGGAACGACACTACCTACTCCACTCGGCAGGAGTGAGAGCTACGAGATGAACTCTGGAGTCCGGAGCACAGTGCTGGAGCACAGGGAGCGCAGCACGAGCGGTAATTAGTACCTCTCAACGCTGCTTCAGGGACTGTAACAGAAATGACGATGGTTTACTCAATAAGTGAGCATCTCGAAGACAGGGCCTCCGCCTTGTTCACCCTGCACCCCCACTTTCTAGTCTCGAGCCCAGACCGGAGCAGTGACTAGGCGCCTGGAGACAGGACGAGGCTGTCTCAGCCGCCCTTTGCCTTTGGCTGGATCCCTCACACACCTGGGTGGGTAGCACCTGTGGACCGGCAGAGAAGAACCCTGTCACGCTCACAGCTAGGCAAGGGCCACCTGCCATGCCTGAGAAGAAAAGTGTGGTTTAAAAAAAATTCTGAGAATAATATTGGAGGGAGGATCAAAAACATGGAAGCAGCTCGACCCTTTTTTTTCCTTTGTGCAATTTAGAAAAAAACTCTGGTATATCATACAGACGTGTGTAAGAGAGAGCTAAAGATAGATGCTGGGTGGGCAACTGAAAAAATTGTGGCCAAGACCTGAAATGAGTTACTAGAACTCAGAAGCTGGGGGCCAGGAGTTTGCGGAAAGACAGGCGGGCACCGGCCCAGCAGTGACTGGCACAGAGTCTCCAGGAATCTTCTGGAATAGCTGGTAATTATATGAGCCTCGGAGTCAGAAACGGGTTCAAATACCAGCTCTTAAGTCCCTGGACTTGTGACTGATTCAAGTTGTTTGACTTCTCCGTGCGTTAATTTCCTTACCAGTAAACTAGGGATAGTGACAGTCCCTATCGTACAGGGTGGCTGTGATGGCTGAACAGGATAATATATGAGCAAGCACCTGGCACCTGGCAAGTGAGTTAACAGCGGTGGCAGCCATTATTTCTAGAACTTCATGCAAAATGGGATGGGGGCGGGGAGGACAAGACATGGAAATACACTGGGAAATACAAGAAAAGGGAAGATTAAGGAAATTTCTAACCAAAGGCTCCTTTGCAAGCCAATACTACTTCCTATTAGAAGCTCAGGTAACGTTAAGGCACAGTGGCCAGGGATGTGATTTTCATGGGTCACTGAGCTGGGCACAGGCAGAACCCAGAGCAGAACCTGGGCTTCTGGAACGAACCTGGGGCACGGTCCAGTCTCCCACAACGTGGGCTGTGGACACTTCTCTGACTCTCTGCCAGAGGACCGAAGTCCTGGGGGAACGGCTCTCGTGTATTAATCACACGACTGTCGAGTGTGAGGAGAGGATTAGCCTTATGGCCGCCATGAACCGATAATTAGCTGTACTTTCTCCTTTGCTCCTGCCTGTCAGAACCCCACTGCCAAATCCGGGGCCCCTTGTGAGCCGCCCTCCGTAATTTTACGTTCTTCATCTTACTCTGCTACCTACATCCTCCCTGTCCTCGTTTCCGTGTTAGCTTTATTTAAATCATGTTAAAATGTGTGGGTCTTTTAAAAGTAGGTTATAAGCAAATTATTTTATCCCCAAAGGTGAGATTTAATGACACGCCACTTCAAAAATCAAAGTCCCCACAAAACCCAGATCTGCCCGCAGGCCTGTTTGTTTTCTGATCAAAATCCTGCCTTCGCCGTCTCCTGAGACAGATGGCTGCTTCATCACAGGGGTGCGGCTTTAGGCACGTGACGCCTGGGCTATTTTGGGTGCCGTGGACGCTGCAGAGCGGCCACGCTGCATGCCAGGCCACTGGGTCGCCGATGGGTGAGGGGTACGGCAGGTGCGGTGCGCGCCCCCTGGGCTGCCTTCCCGTGCCCGCTTCACGGGCAGAGAAACAGCTCCGGGACAGGAAACGGCCAAAGGCCTCACTGAGCTGTCATGTGCCGCGCCCAGCAGGGGCACGGACGGGGGGCGGTGTGCCGGCTCCCCATTACCATCTGGGAGAGGCCAGGCAGGCGACGCCACCTTTCTGAGGCTGCACCCTTAACTGAAGTCGAGTCCCAGTATTTCCCACCCTGTGGAACTAACTGCATTAAGAATGAAGTAGGTGCTATGAACCAGCCCATTCTATGGTTGGATAAACTGAGGTACGACCAACCCCAAAACACCTGCTGAAAGTCACGGGGCTCCCGAGTGGCAGAGCTGGATTAGAGTCCAGGCATGTGACGTGGGGTCCGCAGGGGAGCACTCTGCCCTACGGAGACAGAAGCTGCACGGAGCCTGGTGGGGAGGTCACGACGCGCTGGAAAAGTCAGAGACACACAGAAGCGCCGTGACGGTCCTGGGCCAGAGGGAGTGACGGGGGGGAGGGGTGGTGGCCGGGCAGGGCAAGGCCTTTTAGCAGGCCCTTGGAGAGCAGATCTGCAAAGATGGCTAAGGGTTAACGCAAAGGAGCAGAATGCTCCAGGCTGAGGTCATGCTACGAGCAAAGGCTCAGACCTCGGGGGAAAGAACGAAGTTGGGGAACCTGGCGTAGCGACAGGCACGTCCCGTTTCGGGGGTCCAGGTGAGGCCTGGGGAGAGCTAAGAGGCCATGCCCGGACTGCCTCTCGTGTCTGGCCCTGGGCCCTGGTCCTGATCTCGGACAGTCCGAAGGCCCTCACTGCAAGGCGGTTTAGGGGAGCCCTGCGGGCTGGCGTGATGAGTTCACGGGGGGAGGCGGACGCCCCACGTGCTTCACTCATAAGCAGTCTGGCCCCTGCCCCTGGCGTCTGGAACAGCGTCAGCGGGAGATGGGGGGATAAACCGTGCGGTGACCATACGACACAGAGCACGAAGACCAGGACCCGAGCGACCTCGACCTGCCCGACGAGGAGCCTGCTGCGGGCACGCACGTGCCTGCCGCCGACCTGTGTCTGTGGCTGCGTTACGCGCACCTCACACGTGCGCACGCCCAACGCAGAAGGCACGGCCCTGGTTCTCCCGGAGTTACCGCCTAGCCTGTGACGTGGACAGCCGTCACTTCTAGTGGGAAGAGCGTTTGATTTCTGCCCCTCAAGGCTGGGTGTACGTACGTGGGAGGCTCCAGCTGGCGAGAGGCCAGCAGACGGCCCCGTGCCCACGGCTTCGAGTCTCGCGTGCTCCCGGCTCACTGGTGGCCCTGACTCACTCTCATAAAAAGTAGTAACTCTGACTTTTAGTAAAAAAAAAAAAAAAATGCCCCATTAACAAAAGAACCCAAAACCAAATCAATCAAACAAAGAGAAAAACACCAGCTGCTAGTCCTATCGCTGAGATGCGACAGAAATCTAAGTGAGGGATGATTCTTAAGTCAGAAGACAGAATTTTGGTGAATTTGATAGTAGACCGAATTTATAAGGTGAATGTACGGGCACTCGAAACTTTACACAGAAATAAGACCCGACTAAACCAGAGGAGGGGAATCTAGTGAAATGTGAAGAGGTCACCTTGTGGTCTGTGCTCTGAGCCAGCACAGGGAGCCTGTGACCACCGATGGACTGTCGGTTGGGGACAAGTCCTTTCGGGCGCAGTCTGGGGCCTCCTGAAGGCCTGGAGCGCAGCCCGTGCAAGGCGTCAGGACCTCCTGGCTGCCGTGTGCCGTGCCCCCCACTGTCCTGCCCTTTCTCCTCTCGCCTGGGAACCGACTCACTAACACCCACCGCAAACACCTCCCTCTCTGCGGAGCGGCTCCGTGCAGTCTGACGCTCTATTCTTCAGCATTTCCAAAGTGTGTGGTTAACGTGTCAACCCTCACACCGAAGAACATTCACTCGGCTGCTTCCACGTCTGCCTCCCTCACGAGCCTGTGAGCTCCTGGGGTATCTGGGCCGAGAAGCCCCATCAAGAGGCACGTAGGATGCAGAGTGAAGGCTACACACATGGACGTATTCGCACACACACTATGGCATCTGGGCCCAGTGACACACAGGTGTGCCAACCTGCAAAGGGCAGTGTGGCTTTTCCACAAAACTCCAAACATTCAGAACACCTGATATGGGCTTTTGATGAAGCCTTTAAAAGCATGTGGCCGATTTACCTATCGGTCATGATTCAAAAACAAACAAATTCACACTGAAACTCATTCGAAGGAGGCGACACGTGCCCTGCTCGTCCAGGGCCCTGCTGGGTGCTGGGGAGACGCCTGTTCTTGACTTAAATCGCTGACAGACCAGTGAGGAGTGCTGGTGAACCCAGAAGGCAGACGAAGATGGAAATCATGTTCCTTGTGGATGGAAACCTGTGATCTGTACTCAGCGCCACTCAAGTGGTTCAACTAAGTCACTCTGTGCAAGTTGATCTGTTCTCAGGTGATGACTGAACACCTGCAGTGCGCCGCTGGACTCTAGGCCCTGCGGACACAGGAGAGAACAGGATGGACGAGGTCCCTGCTCTCTGGGAGCTGAGGGAGACCGAAAAACCAAACTCTAAACACTTCTCAACTGATGAGGAGTTCTGGAGTGAGGGGCGGGAGGACGTGCCTTTA
This sequence comes from Rousettus aegyptiacus, assembly GCF_014176215.1. NCBI lineage: Eukaryota > Metazoa > Chordata > Mammalia > Chiroptera > Pteropodidae > Rousettus > Rousettus aegyptiacus. The sequence continues at coordinate 54,548,025 of NW_023416290.1, forward strand.
GGGAGGCCGGCGAGGAGAGGGACGTGCAAGCCGAGGAGGCCGCAAGGCAGCCTCTTCCAGGGCACGGCGGAGCTGACGGGAGGGGGCGGCCCCAGAGGGCGGGAGCCTGGTGCACCCAAGAGGTCAGAGGGGCTGGCGTGGCAGTAAAGGGGCTGGGAGGGGGGAGCCGGCCCAGGCGGGGCTCTCGGTCCCCGGCTAAGCGGTTTGCAGTTATCTGAAGCGCAGGGTGAAGTCACTACATGTATTTTATCTTTAAAAAAGACCGTTCCGGTTGTTGGGAGCGGAATGAACTGCTTTGCTTTTCCGAGCCTTGGTTTCCTCATCCGTCAGTGAGGCTGACACTATCTCACAGAGTCGCTACTGTGATGCAATGAGATTTCGTGGAAGGCTGATCAGCACAGTGTCTGGTGCACAGGAAATGCTCAGTGCCTTATTATTGTTATTACAGTTTTTAAATGGTCCTAACTCTTTTCCAGCATGTCTCCTGGCCTTAGGAGGCAGTCCAGTCAGACTCATGCGTACTCCAGCGTGGGCGCGGTCTGGTCCGTCTGCTGAATGTGCCAAGTGTCCGCTGCCCGCTGAGCCCCACACACTGCCTGGCCCTGGGCGGCGATGGCCCTGACTCGAGGACGACTTACCCCAAGGAACTGCGCCTTTGTTTGGGGGCCCGTGAGGCAGTGGGCTGGGAGGGTCGGACAGGGCTCTCTTGTGTCCGGGTGGTGGGGGAGGTGGCCTCTTCTTGGACAGGGTGGAGCTGCCACTAGAGGTCTGGGTGCTTAGAGGGAGTGTTGAAGGTGGGCCAGTTGGACCTGGAAAGGAATTGAACGGGGCAGGAAGGTTAATCCCAGTCTCATAGAACAGCCGGAATGCAGTCACTGCCGCACCAAAGCTGGCACGGTACACAGGGACAAAAGCACGAGGCTGGAGGTGGCCAACGCCACCGACGCGGTAACTCACAAACGGGGTTAAAAAAACGCTCGTTACGGAAAAATACGACAAATGGGAGTATGTGCTCTGAAGGAACAAAATGCCAGTCAACATGGCATGCTGACGCGCTTAGACCATTCGGGCACAACAGGAAAAGTAAAGCGCACACACTCTCAAACCGGTTAGTCACTGGAATCGTGGTCGAATCTACTGAGGAAGAAGGCACACGACACAGCCACCAAACTCAATGGAGAAAGGGCAGAGCACAGGCTGAAGCCTCAGTGGGCCGCAGGCCGAAACGTGAGTGTTCACAGAACGGGATTTTTCTTTCTGCCACAACTTCTTCTTGTAGTTTTAGCAAACTTTGCCTGATGGTTTCATTTTCGAAAAAAATGATTATAAATAATAAAGAATCTAACGTAAAGAGTTACTTAGAAAAAAGAGAAATCCCAAAACTTTTTTCCTCTAATTCTGAATTGTTCTAGAAATCATAAACCACCTATATACCGAAAGTCTGTACAAGTTATATAAATTAGACACTGATTTTTATAGATTTTTTAAAAAAGACTCAACTTTCTCCAGAGGTAAAGACAGGATAGCAGTGATCCTATTAAAGTTATCACAAACACACACACGCGTGCACACACAAACTGTTTCTGTAAAAGTGTTGACTTCTTTGAAAAAAAGGAGTTCGTTTTCAAAAGCTATTACAAGAGGAGTATGTATGTTACTAGTTTTGTTTATGCAACGTGACATTAAGGTGGCTGGCCTGTACTGGGATCTATATACTGGGCACTTTGACAAATATCTCCTTACGATTATCACCAAGTATATGTTCTGTGTTCCTGGACAACTGCTTCCACAAGCATTAAGATAAACTTTTTTTTTTTTTTTTAAAAAAGGAAAGCAGCAAAAAAAAATAAAAAATAAAAAAAAGCTAAAAAGCTAAAAACAATGCCACACCAAATGTTTTAACACAGGACAGTAGGTACCTGGTGGCCCGGAAAGGCTCCAAAAGAGCTTTTTACATTCTGCGTATTGAAAGAAAAGCTTGATTACTGCTGGCTCCCCTTCTTGGTGAAATAAGCATTAACATTCCCCATGAACAATCACTGGCCAATCTCAGTGAAATCGTCATCTGCTTTAGGACGGAGTGGCCCTGGCTATGTCACGTACTCTCAGCGCTGTGATGGGACACATGATGGAAGCCTTACCATTGCCCCCACATCCACGCCTCATTGTGGCACCAGCCACTGCAATTTCAGAAACTACTTAATTTTTGTAACAATAAAATCACCTTAGCACTTGCAGTTTTCAAAGGGTGTCTGCATATGCTGTTCCCCTTGATTGCCGTAACCACCCCAGCAGGTATGTGGGTTGGTTGTTACGCTCCCCATTTTGTGGCCAGGAAAGTGGGGGCTTGGTGTGATTAAAGGTACAGGGCCACAAGGGGCGGAGCCGGGACCGCAATGCAGGTCTCTGGGACAGTGAGGCGCTCGCCCCGTCCCACGATGCTGCTGTTCTGGAAAGCCAGGGCAGTATTTCCTGTGCTTAGCACCCTAGAAAAACCACCACCGATGCTCCGTATTAGGAAGTGGAACTTTCCTCTTGGAAAGAAATGGAGAATGGATAATAGACAATGATGAGTTTCTTCAGCAAGTTCACCTTTACCGCCACCTAGCGACTTGCCGAGGCACTGCATCTGAAAGGTCATTCAACCGGTTCCAAACCCCGCCTGGAAACAAAACCCGCCAAAGACAGAACGCTCCGGAGCGGAGCGGTGTCTCCGGGCAGAACTGTGTCTCCGGGCAAAGCTGTGTGTGGATGCAGCTTCGGGAAGGACCAGAACAGAGTCATCCTGTAACCACGGCCAGGCACAACCAAGCCTCCTGAGTCATCACTTCAAAAAATGAAGGGATTCGAGTTCCACACGTCATGACATGCTTTCTCCGTATCGGCCATTACAACCTGTAATTACTTCCCTCCATGTGTTCAATGCCCGTCTCCCTCACCGGGCTGTGGGTTCTGTCAGGCGAGGCTGGTCTCTGGCCTGGTGTGCAGTAGGCTGAATTGAGTAATTTAATGTTAAATAAATGGATGAATAAACTGCTACTTCTTTGGTTTTAAGGCTAGTGATTCTTCAGGAAGACCCTATATCTCACTTAAGAATCACGTAGGGTGACTGATCAAAAGCCGGGGGAGAGAGGAAAAATAGGGAGGCACGGTGTTAAGTTTGAAAAGGAACATTTAAACTTTAATCTAATTTCAAAGAGAGCACACACACAGGACCACCCACTGCTTTGTGACAGAAGCGACAGACGGGAAGATGCCGCGAAGCCATCTTCGCCGGCAGGGCGCGCGTCAAGAGAGGCCGGAGAACACAGGCCGCACGAGACTCCCGGAAAGCGGACCCCAGACTGCTACGGGTCAGAGCTCGGGACACTTCCCAAACGAGTGGCTGTCTCCAAGCGCTAAGGGGATGTTTTAGTTACAATAAATCTGAGTACTGGCTCCAACGGGAAAGAAGCAGTCACGGCAGGATAAAGAATAAAACAAGATAAAATAAAAAAGAATAATAAACAGTATCAAACAAACTCAAAAAGGAGTGAAAGGCCAGATTAATAGGCAAGGAGAAGACTTTATCCCCTTAACTCTGCCAGGGCCTTTGGAAATAAGCAGAAAACGCCCCAGACCACATTTGCCACTAATATTGGCTATTATGTCAAATTATCTTCTAATTCTTTTTCTTAAAAGTATGGGTCTGGTCTTCCAAAGCGGCTATAAATAACACTGAGGTTCATTGAACGGGTCGAAGGTCCTCTCTCAGCAGACTACCTCCACCCTCCCGAGGGTTTGCAGGCCTGGGGCGCTGTCTGCATCTCCAGCAGCGGCCCTTGGTCACTCCATCTGGACAGCCTGCCACGCCTTCGAGTCTCGTGGTCCCCACTGAACCCCTTAGGCTGTGCTGCCACGAGCCCCTTACAATCATCAGCTCAGAGAGGCCTCTGCCTGCAAGGCAGCCCCGGGCAGCTGCAGGCCGAGGCCTGGCCCCCACTGCCCGGCGCCCCCGTTTAGACCCCTAAAAGGCTGCAGCCGCTTCCTGAGGCCCTCCCAGGACTGGCGTTTCCTTCTGTCACTAGAGCCCCCTGATGGGAAAACTACACAGTCCTAGACTACAGAGGAGCTTGAGGAAAACCTTGCCAGGGAGGACTGCATCTTCGACGACCAGGAAATCCACCCTCATCCCGGCTGGGAGAATCACTCACCTACACCGAAATACGGAGATCCAAAAAGCCCACCCCTAAAGGCACAGTCGCATGCTTCCTCAGCCTCCTCCTCCATTCCCTGGAGTCCCCAGAGCCACCACTTACTGGGAGGATGGTGCGCCTGACCCGACACTCAGGCGATTCACACCCTTACCTAGAACTCGCCTTAGAGAGGTGCACTGTGATCGGGGGCATCTATTTTTAGGGTGAAGAGACCCACGGCTCAGGGCGCTGAGGACAGTGACCAGTCACGGTGAGTGACGCCGGCTGTGACGGCGTGCTCTCGGTCTTGACAGGAAGCACTCTGCTTCTCTTCCTGTGGGTGGCACTGTGCCCTCCCTGCTCGAGAACTCGGAGAAGAGCCTGTCCCCTCGCCTACGAAGAAGGGTCAAGCTCAACGTAACCTCAGCCAGAGGCCCCTGGAGCCCACCCCCTTCGCCCGGGCCCCGCGTCCTCCAGCGCCCCGCCTGGCCTCAGCGCTGTGCCCTCCCTTCCTGAGGGAGTAATTCCTGGTGCAAGTACTGGGGATCCTTTTTCGACGTTCCCACATTTTTAGTTCTTAGGAAGAACGGAAAACCCGTTGGTCTTCTGTGCTGGGAGACCAAATAAAAGTACATCTTTGACATGGCAAAGAAAAAAGCAAGACCCAGAAGATGGCTTTAAAATTATTCTGATGATCTTTGAAAACAACTCACTGTGTGATTTATACATTCTAACATGCCATACCTAAGTGTTAACGACATAAGTTACAGTTATATAACTCTGGATGACACAAATGAAAACTTCACCATTTCTCTAATGGTTTTCATAGTACAGAGCTTAAAAGAGTAGAAAGTTTACGTTACTTTAAAAAGGAGATAAAGATACACTGTGCTGACTTGAGTGAGGAACCGTGTGTGCAGAAGGAGCTGTTAACACCTCCACAGCCAGGCGGGGACACGGAGGCCCCGCGGCGTGGCGGGGACTGTGAGGGACGCCACAGGGGTCGGCGGCACGGCCCTCGAGGACTCCGACACGGCACCGTGACGCTGAGTGACACGGAGCCACACGCCGCGCGGCTGTGACTCATCTGTCCTTCACGCTCCTTCCAGGACGCTGACGACTAAGAGAACGCGGCTCGGGGGCTCGGGGCTGGCTCCGTGACGACTCCGCCACGTCCCTGTCTGGCTGCAAGGAGCCACGGGGACGCCTGCTTCCCTCTCTGCAGCCGGGAAGTTCCGAGCCTGTGCCAGCAGCCGCTGCGAGGGCAAAACTCGCAGCCACGGTCTCGGCCAAGGCCAAGAAGCGCGATGATGTAAAAAGGGTTGGGGGAGACGGATAAAAACAGGCCAGGAAAAAACCTGAACATGAGTAAAAGACAATGGCTCATGGGAAGCTTTAAAACCAAGCCACTCAAATGACGGCTTTCCCAGGAGATAGAAAATCTCAGGAGATTGTAGAGTCATCAGTGCATGAATCATTCTGCGACCAGGGCCCCATTTCCGAGGCGAGTCTGAATAACCCAGGAGTGCACGTTCATGCCGACGGCCACCGTCACACCCGAGGGCTCTCCTCCCTTCTCACTCCTGGCTCCGCCCCGACCGCCACAGACCTCGAATGCAAGGCGGAGAAATGGTGCGTAACACACGGATGTGACCGAGTCTGGACACGATGCTGCCGACGCTCTGTAGGTGTTCGGCAAGGTCACTCTCACGAGGGCCCCTCCTGGCTGCCCTCGTACCTCTGGGACACGTGCTCACCGATCCTGCTGTTGTTTATTCACTCAACAAGCACCGACAGGGCACCCCACCCCTGTGCCAGGGGAGCAGGGACAGCTCATTCACGGCCCCTGTGCCCGAGGAGCTCTGCCCCGTGACCGGGAGAGCCTGAAACGAGATTTCATGACCCCCTTTCTCACTTCGAGCCAAGCAGCTCCTCCCCTTCGCGCCCCTAGAGCCCACCGCGCTGCCCCCAAGGGCACGTGCCTCCCCCTCCCCCGCCCCCGGAGTGCGAGCGCAGACGCAGGAGCGCTGACCCCACGCTCCGCCACGTCCCCAGTGCCCGGACGACCTGCCGAACGGAGCCCGTGCAGGAGGACCAGCCAGACCCCCATCTGCTGCGTGCTCGCTGCGTGCGGTCACTCTGCAGACACTGTTTCATGCCCCCGGGGCAGGGACCCAGCCAGGTGGACAGATGAAGACCCTGAAACTCAGCGAGATCAGCTAAAATGCTAACACATGAGACCGGGCAGGGCTGGCAGTTACGGAGGAAGGGCCCCAGGGTCGTGGGTGGGATGAGGCGGAGACGGCTTCTTGGAAGCGGAGCTGAAGTCTGGCTCCCGGAGGCTCGCGGCTGCCCAGGTCGCCGCATCTGGCTTCACCGATCGACCTGCCTTGGACAGCGTGTTACCCTCCGACTACGTTCTCTGACTAATGAGAGCGTTTGGTCTCTGTCTAAAGTGACGGTGAAGCAGCATCCGCTTCAGTGACCATCACCGGGCGGCCGTGCACACGCGCTCACGGAGGCCTCGGATGCCAGGCTCTGTGCGGCAGCTTCCGCGCAGCCGCCCTCTGGCCGAGCAGGCCGGGGCTGGGGTCTGGAGGAGCAGGACCCCGCGTCAGAAAAAGGCGTGTCAAGTGCAGCATCAGCCCTTGCAGGTATTCACGTGACAGTGACCCTCGGAGGGGCTGTGACGCCTGACTGGAGGGGACTGGTTTCAGGAAGTCACGGGAAGGAATTATAATTAGCATATCAGTTGTCGGGTGTTTCTAAAAGCTTGAGAAGCTAATTCTTTTCAGTAAGTTAAACAAGCTTCTTGAGATTGAACTTATCTTTTATTTATGTAGCAAATCCCTTGCGTTAAGGAGTGGTGGACATCATGCCAGTTTCATGATTCAAAGCACCCACTAGCTTGTCAGGTGTGGGTGGCTTCACTCAGGGCCCTTTTCCTGAAAGGACTCCTTTTCGGAGCTGAGGGGGTGCGGTACCCCAGTGCCAGCAGCAGTACCGGCCACAGGGCACTTACTGTGCACCGTGCACTGAGCTAAATGCTTCCTGTCCATCTCACTAATCTCCAGACACAGTTCATGTCATCGCTGTATAAAAGGTATGGAATTGTACCACAGGAGAAAACAGCAGCTTTATAACTTAAAATTATTCAAATAACAGTTACATCAAACAAAGGATAAGCATGTAACATCGGTTTCCAAGGACCTGTGCTGTGAGACGAGGATCATGCTGCTCACCCTTCTACCATGCTCTAGAAGCATCTAGAAGCCTGACGCAGACACTCTCCCACTGGTCCAGGGCTTTGCATTTTACAAAATGCTTTCTCCATATATCTTCCCCCTGGAGTCTGATGACAATTCCCTAATGAAGACGAGGCAGAGATGGACCATTGTCCTCAACATGGAGGAGAAACTGGAAGGCGTCGCTGGACAAGCCTGAGGCCCGCTTTAATTTTCCGTCCTATTCCAGCCACTGTGTGGCCGGAGGTAAGTTCCTTAGGCTTTCCAGGGGTCGGCTCCCCCCGCCGTGTGATGGGGTGCAGACGACGTTAATTTTTAAGCATCCTTCTCGCTCTGCAGCATCCCGGTTCTGAGACACAATCTTAGCTTAAAGATGAAAGACAAGCCCATCCTGGCAATGGCAAGCCTGGAGAACGCCTGATCTTAATGCACGTAGAGCGGGGGCAGGGGAAGGGGCCGATCACCAGGGAGAAACCCTGCACACTTATATTTATGCCTCTGATTAAACCTTACTGGATCGCACATCTGAGGAGGGGTTAGGCAGCCACTGTATCTGTCCACGGCTTCAGGGTGGTGCGTCTGGGGTTCTGAATTGCTGAGTCTTCCAACTCTGACAGGCCCTCTCTCTGCTCAAGCACAAGTGGGCTTTGCTTGATGACAATTTAAGTCAAACGTCCCTGCATTTTGATGAGGCAGCTGGAGTTTCTGGAAGACAGTCCTGAGCTAGATTCAGAACGGTCTTTCTACTGTGACCCTCTGTATTCTTCCCATCAGTGGAGACTGTGTCCTGTCTGTCTCTGCCCCCCCAGAAGCCATCACCCTTCCAGCCCCTGCGCCCCCAGTGTGGAAGTGACTTCTGCTGCAAGCAGAGACCTCTGCATTGCTGGCCACGGAAGATGAGGGACCCAAGTGGCAGAGTCACGGCGCCCTTGTTTTCGTGTAAGTGGGTCTATCAGTTCAACGGAACGGGACGGGAAAAATAGAGGGGAATTGTCTCTGCACAGGGCGCCCCCCGACCATCACAATGTCGTCTGCGAACGCCATCCTGAACATCGGCTCTCTTCCAAAAGAAGGGCGTGCGAGCCCAGTGGGCTGCAGGGACATCCCTTGTAAGTCATGAGAAGGCCGTGTTCCTGTGTCAACGGCACAGGCCACGTCTCCGGTGTGATGCCTGCTGAGTGCGGCCTGGAAGGACACTCTGCTTTTAGGAGGGAGGGACTTCTCTTTTCAACTATGGGAATTTTTTTTTGGGGGGGGGAGGGGCAAAACCAGTCTATCCTTAGCTGGCCGTGGCTGCGATGGCAGAGTCCTGACTATGTGTTCCAGCAGGTGGCTCACTAAGTAGATTTGGCCTTTGTCTTCTGGGCTTTTGGTAAAGAACTAGTTAGCATTTATTCAAGGCAGGAGAGATATGCTCAGCATTAACTCGGATGGCATATCCCCTTGAGATAAAATTACGGAAAGGGAAGGAGGCTGGTGAGGGGGCCTCTTGGCCCCCAGGTCTCTGGTGTCATTCTCTCCTGTAGACCTTTATCACGATTCTCAGTTACCTGGAGGCCCTGTGAACAGGTACAGGCTCTGTCTGTCTAGATGGGCCGTCACTGCCATGCCGGTGGCAACTAGGGGATAGGAACCCGGTCGGGGTAACTTCGACCATTTCATCTGGCCTGGAGGTTTCTCGCCAGAGGGAGGCTCTGCTCTTTCTTGACTGCCACGCTGAGGGGGGACGTTGTCACACAGGTGGGCAGCAGCCCCGTGCTCTCACAGCACAGACCTGAGGCTCGATGCTATGCTAGTGACGCCAAAAGGGTTGGCTGCCTCATCTAGGTATGTTCTGGTACGATGTATCGAACAGCGAGAAGACGCCGGCGGGTCAGACCTTGGGCTTGCACGTGCTGTTACCGCTACGGTCACTGGTTCTCTGTGATAAGAACTGTTCACGCCGAAGACTTAATATAAACTTTCTCTGTTATTTTATGATCTATGAGGCCATTTGGGGTCTCTCTTAGAACACAGCTCCCATTTATAACGCCATTTCAATGGAGAATAAGCTTTGAAAAAAAACGCTGTTTTGAATAAAGCTCACATTTCCCAGAAAATAGCCCCAGTGTGATTCAAATAGGCATGGCGTTGTGTACGGAGGGGCCCCGGGAACCTGTGTCGGCGCGGGCTGAGCGCACGAGGAGAGCCCCGCGTTTGGACGCGCCGGCTGAGGGCCAACCCGAGGCCCCAGCTCTGGGGACCTCTCGACTTCCCCCTGGCCGGGTGAGCCTTACATGTGCACCTTGGATGGAATCTCAACTCTACCACTTTACCGGATATGTGACCCTGGGGAAGTCACTCTACCTCCCTAAGCCTCAGTTTGCTCATCTGTAAAATGGGCACAAAAGGAGCACACCCCTGACGGGCCTGCTGCGAGGTCAACGCGGGAGAACGCGCGGGGGGCGCCCGCGCCACGGCCCGTGCCCCGCACTCCGCCGCGCCCCTGCACCTTGCGGCTGGCACCTCGAAGCGGGCCAGACTCCGCACGCTGAGGCCGGAGTCCCCAGGCCCCTCTCCGAGCCCATACCTTTGCCGGCGTTTCTAGGAGGCAGGGGTGGCGCGTCCGACGTTGGTGACGTGGGCGAGTCCGTGCTCGTGGAGACGAAGATCTGGTTGGTGAAGGCGCCGTAGGAGAGCCGCTGCTTGTCCCTCGGAGTGCCGAACCCCGGCAGCGACAGCTTGTCCTGCGGGGAGATGCTGGAGGAGTGGCAGAAGCTCTGAGGCCTTGGCGAGCGCTCCTTCTTGATCGGGCTTGGCTGGCAGACGAGACAACAGACAGCGCAGTGAGCGACAGGACGGTCGAGGCGAACGGGACTCCGGGCCCCTGGGGCTCGGGGCTTTAGGAGGTCACCCGCGATGACGGCCTGAGAGCCACATACGGCGCGAAGGAAGGACGCAGACAGGTCACCGTTACCGCGGTCACATCAGGGCGACACTGGTTAGGCGGCATCGGCAGCATAAAGTCGCGGAGTTAACTTTCAGTGGACAAGCCCCCCACCCCATGCAGGAAACATCTCGACAGCTTTTCCGTGTATTTCTTACTGACTACGTCACACGCTCCTTTCTGCTCAAGCGTTTAATGCTGAAGTTCTGTCCTCGCCTCTCTCCTCGTTTTATGGCTCATCCACACCCGGGGCTTTGACTGACACCTAATAGCGACTTCAACCCGGAGGCGCAGCACCAACCTCCTGTCAGCCCCAGTCACTGTCAATCACCTATGAGACGCCCCTCAGCTCTGCACTCCTGGTGACAAGCTTCAGAATCCAAGCAACTTTCCAGTTAGGAACCTCAGTGCCACCCAGAGCTGCCAGGTCCTGCACAGAGAGCTCAGAAATGTCCCTCGGAGCCATTCCTAGTGACCCTCCCATTCCCACCGATGCACTGGCCTCTTGAAGAGGCCAGTTCCAGTTTCTCTCAAGCCCAGTCCATGGTCCACACTGAGCAGAGCTGGTAGGAAACCCCGCTCTCCTGACCGCAAGTCTCTGCTGGCTCCTGGCCGCGTGGGCGGAGCCAGAAGGCCAGACGTGGCCCACAGAGCCCTTTCTGATCTGGGCCACGGGACCCTGCAGGGCAGCTTCCTGCCTCTCACCACCCAGCCAGCTGGAAGGTGACCTCACGCACTGTGCTTCCAGCCATTCCTCAGACTCCGGCTCCGGCAGGACCCCTGGGCTCTTGCACGTGCTCTTCTCCCTTCCTGGAGGGCACATTCTTCCCTGCCAATTTGCCTGGCATGCTCCTCCCTGCCCGCAGAAACCCAGAGCCCCCTGATAAGGTCTTCGCTGCTTGGCAAGGCGGAGGCAGTTGCTCCGTCCTCTGAGCACTTCTCAGGAACTTCCCCGACTCTTATGTATAACGGCTACACAGAGACTGTAGCCCACTGTGCCACAGTCTCCGCTCAGAGTGGCGGATGCCTGTGTGATACCTCTGCACGGCCACCTTCGAGCATTCTGGACATCTCACTCAGAAGAGGAAATGCTCAATGCGCATCCAGCGGAAAATGCACACGTGAACCTTCAGAGGTCGCTCAGAACTGTCTATGCAAGTCAGACGGAACTAGGTTTGACTCCTGAGACTTGCTCTACTAGCTCTGAGACTGAAGACGCGTTGCAGAATTTCCGTGTGTGTCATTATTGTAGAGATGCATGAGGTGACATGGGCAACATGCCCAGTCCATGTGCAAGTACTCAGTAAACGACAACCGATTATTTATCAACTAACAGTTTTCATGACTAATTCTGTGTCATCCTGGCCAAGCTAAGGTGCCCAGGGATTTGGTCAAACACAGTGAAGATATGTGTTAGAAGTGATTAAGATTTAAATTAGAGTCTGAGTAAAGCAGACTGCTCTCCATAACACGGGTGGGCCTCACACAATTAGTTGAAGGGCTTAAGAGAAAAGACCGAGGAGGACCCTACAGAAGAAGGGACTCTGCCTCCAGGCCGCCTTCAGACAAGGCTGCAACACCGAGTCGGCAGGAATTTCCAGCCTGCCGGCCTGTCCCACAAATTCTGGACTTGTCGGTCCTCACATGTGCGAGCCAGGTTCTTAAAATAAGTTCCATGCTTTCTCTCCATGAATACACATCCTCTTGGTTCTGATTCTCTAGAGAACCCTGACTGACACGGGCAGGAGCAAACACCCGAGGGAAGAAACGGCTCTCGTACATCGGGTCATGCGACCAAGAACAAGCTCACGAAGAATGAGTCTTATGTCTACACGGTGCAGAAAAACCAGGGGAAGCACCAGGAACCCAGAGGCCTCTTTCGCACTCACCTTGTCATCGAGGTCGTCGTCGCTCTCATCCATCTCCTCCTGCCGGAGGTTCCACTCGTATTCCACGTGCACGTGAGGGTTGAACTTTCCAGACTTAGCCTGAGAAAGCTGAAAGTGACAGCAGGTGTAACCGTTTTAATGCGAACGCCAAACACCCCAGCATTACACGAGCACCGAGCAAATCCCACCTTATTCCAGGTTTCAAATTAATCACCAGTAGCTGCATCATAGCCCAAACTCTGGTAACAGAAGCCCAACTGCCATAAGACGGGCTTAAAAAAAATTACGGGTGGAGCCTTTTTTAGTTGATGACTTTCCCCCCAAATTTCAAGCTTTCTTAAATATTATTAAAATGAGTCTCAAAACTGCAAATTCTTGGCCGGAAGGCAAAAATCAGTGACGTGTGAGAAGGGGGCCTTTAAAGGCAGACGATGCCAGTTCGATCCATGTACTACTTTTCCTGATTCGCTCATGGGGGAGGGGTAACCAGAACTTCCTCAACGGAGTCCTAGAAGAATAAAAAAGTGCTGCTCTTGGCCTGGAACTCAGCACTTAGCAGAAAGCCGAGGAGTGAACTTATCCTTCCATCTCATCCTTCCTCACGGTTCAGGGAACCGTGCGGAGCTGAGGGCCCGGAGTCATGAGCAGGGACAAGTGGGATCGAGAAAAGGTGAGTGTGTCCAGAGGAATGGAGAGGGGAGAACAGTGTGTTAGTTAACATTTTAAAAACCACTCCACTCTGACTGCTACTTGCTCGATGTTCGGAATTGGCCCCCCGAATGATTCTTCTTTAACTGTTAAGCGACAGAGAAAGCCTAATGCTCTGGCAAATCAAAAGCATGACCTCCATCCATGAGCCCGTCTGGTGATAATACCTCTCAAATGCTTTTCAGCTCCTACATCATAACCGCACTCAAAAGACTGGTGAATGACAAATTTATCATCTTACTGTCTTTTTTCACATAGAGCTAAAGTGCTTGTCTGAATTTCTTTAGCCAATGTTAAACAAAAAAAGAATCTGCTTCATTCATTTCCAATTCTAGTTTCTGGAATGACATTTTAAAGCAGCTGATATCCAGTAAATAGCTCACTTCCATTTTTGCTTACCAAATCTTCACACTGGGTGGCTTTCAGTCTCTTCGCTATGTCGAGGGCAGTCTCTCCAGCCTGGTTAACTAAAAAATAGGGGGCAAATAAATTTGCATAATTATCTGGGACGGATCTTGACAAGGCAAGGAACAATAATCAAAATATGATGCAACGTGCAAGTCTCGGCTTTTGCCAACCAAATGCTCTCACTGCAGTTACTGAGAGATCCCCCGCCATGCTCTTACCGACATCCACGGTGGGCTTACTCCTGAGAAGCAGCTTCAGACACTCGGGTTTCCCGTACATACTACAGTAGTGGAGGGCTGTGTTTCCCAGGGCCGTCTGCTTATCCAGGTTCCCACTGAAAAAATTAAGGTATTACTAGAAAAAGAACGACTACTTACTCCGTAGCTTAAAAACTACAGATTAACCACTTATTTCTGTGCTAACAAATGAGTCAAATTTCAGACCTATTTCTTGCAATTAGGAAAGACTGGGATGTTTCTAACATCACACCCGGGTTTATAAGCAACGTCATGACAGTCACAGGCAGCACCTGGTGAGTGCCACCTACAGGGGGGGCACTGCCCCTCAGCGCTTCCACGTTTAGTTCACCTAATCCTCACAGCCGCCCGATGGGGTGGGTGCTGTGGCTTTTATTTTACGGGTGAAAACACTGAGGCATAGGGAGGATGAAGTGCTCGCTTTCAAGGTTATCAAGACGCGGATGATGGAACAGGGGTCCGAACACAGGCCACCCGTTCCTGCAGCCGACGCTCTAAACCACGGCTCCAGGGAGGGGACTCGGACACTCAGACGGTTTGGCTTATGTCCAGGCACCGTTCTTCACGGTGGGCTCAAAACTCACTATTTTGCTCACTCTCCTTTGGATGAGCTCCCGTTGTGCATAACCTCTGGCTTTCAGATCCATGCAATCAAGAATCTAGCAAGTCCGAACCTGTTGGGTTTAACACTATACTCCTATTGATATGTCCCAAATTCGAATTAGCTACTGAGCCAGCCACACACAGTGCTGTCTTAGAATAAATTTACATACAATGAAAACTCGCAGACCCTGTTACCTGAGCTGTTAAGTCTCCTCTCTTTCAACCTCTCTTAGTGAAGCAGGTTTTGGACTCAGGGACAAGATTTTACGTAGACTGAGGCCAGGGGTTGGCAAACTATAGCCTGCAGGCCTTACCTGACCCTCCATTTGTTTTTGTAAATAAAGTTTTATTGGAATAGTGCCACACTCACTCATTCACATATTGCCTATGGCTGCTCTCGTAACACAATGGCAGAGGTGAACAGCTGTAACAGAGGCCGCGTGGCCTGCAAAGCCTAAACCAGCATCTGGCTTTTTACGGAAAAAGCTGATTCTCGAGCTAGGCCGCTAATTGGACCGGTTCGTTAATTTATAGGGTGTGGGCAGAGAAAACAAAAACCGTACCAGTTTTGTACAAGAAAGTCAACCAAATGCAGCGATGTCTGGTCTGCAGTTCGAACCGCAAGATGAAGGGCTGTCTCCCCGAGCTCCTGAAAAGGAAAGAGTAAGCATAAACAGGGGGGGTCATGCGTCCCACTTTGCCCAGAGCTGCTTCCTTTACACCAGCGACTCCAAAGTGATCATTAACAGCACCCCCTTCCACTCCCGAATTGTCCTGACTTAGACAGAGTCGCCCGATGCACCGGAACCCCATTACAGCAAAACGAGCCGCCTTGCGAGCGGGCTTCCCACATCCCCTGCCGGCGGTTTTCGTGAAGCCTCACCTGTCCAGGCTCCAGAAGCGGTTCCATGAGCTCCACCCCCTCCGTGTAGACTTGAACCAGTGCAAGTAAGTCCCTGGACCTGATGGCCTCGAGCAACGCACTCAGTTTGGCGGAGGAAGACGAACAGGTCTTCCTGGAAAACCTGTGATCTACGTACTTCGCCGTGATATACTCTTTCCGCACAGCCCTAAAACACGGCAAAATGATAAGAGCCAAGAATTTTAATTTTCCCAGAGCGGACCAAGATTTACATTTTTCTGACAAACAGTTCTCTTTGAGAAGGGTTATTTTAATCAAGATACTTCTTTTTAACATTCAGACAACCAGGTTTTAGAGCAAGTTATTCCAAAAGAGACAGAGTGGAGAAGCTGGCGTATGTTTCCTGGTCTGTGCAGGCGACGCACAGCGACAAACTAACGGGCGCACAGACCCCTGCAGCTTTCGCCCCCGCCTTGGGCAACAGGATGAGAAATCTGCTATTTGTTACACCTTCAAGCTCACATGCACGTAAGAATAGAAAGAAACTGAACATTCAGTAAGTTAAAACAATGCTAAAAGACCAATGAAAGGTTTTCGGAACTTCACAGAAAGGATTCTGGGCATGTGACATAACTCCGTATTTTAAGATGCACGGAAATGGAGGTTCAGAAAGGTGGTCCCTAAAGCCTTATCTCTCTGTAATTTGTGCTCATAAGACAGCCAAGCAGTTTCTGTGCTAGGATGAAGCTTGAACACTTGTTAAGCCAGATGCCCCCAGATGGGGCCCTGCCACCCCGACTTCTGTGACACTCCCGGCAGGTAACTGTCACATTGCTTAGTTACTACCTGTCTCCCTCTCTGCACTCCGGGGACCACGAGCACAGGGTTTATATCTAGTCTGTGTTTTGCTATTTCCCCAGCATCTAACACGATACGAGGCATAGAATCCACATGCAATACATGTTTGATGAAGTCAAGAAAAGACAGCTGCTAGGCCTGCTGCGAGATTTTATTTCACGATTTCAGAGTGAAAAAAAAAAGTGTCCCTTAAACATGCCCCATAACAGCTTTAGTGCTTTGCAAATTTGGTGGCTTGAGCAGCCCAGCAAGGAGGGGCTGGCACCTGACCACTCAAGTCAAAATGAAATCTTTCCCCCTATTCATTCACAGTATTAAACAAATTTTAAATATAAATTCCATGTAAAAATTTTCAAATAGGTTTAAAGATTCACACAACTCAAAGATAAAAATGAAATCAAAAGGTTTACTGAGTCGTCTCATGCTCATGCCCATCCCAGGGTACGCACTTCCGTTTCTGGTGTATTTTCCAGCGTTCTTCAAGCAAACACAATTTCAAAGAAATATACGTGTTTAAGTATTCTTCAGGGTCCAAATTTATTTGGTGTCTGAGTCCAGACAGTGAAGAGTGAGTGTTAAAAAGCCGGAGATGTGTCTGCAAATTTACCCCAAAACCCAGTTCCTGAGCTTGGATGGCACGTCTCTGTCGAGAGCAGTGTGGACTTGTTCCCATGCCCCCTCCTCCCTTCCTTACCCCACAGACGGTCTGTTTCTGTACAGTGTTCTGCACATTTTTTTTTTTAATGTAACAGTAACCCTGCAGACCATCCCAAATGAGGACATAAGAGGCGTCCTTATTCTTCTTATGTCTGCAGCGTTCCGCTGTGTGGCTATACCGAAAAATCCGTAATCAGATGCCTACACATGGACACTTGCTTTCTTCTTAATCTATTAAGAGGAGGAATAGTCTCTGGGAAGTGGGACGGCTGAGTCAGAAAGGTAAGTACGTCGATAACTGGATAAACGTGGCCAGGTGCTCCCCGTGCGAGAGAGCGGGGCTGCCCCCCACGGCCCTGCCCGGCGGGCCGCATGCTAAGCTGTCGGACTTCCGCCGATCTGACGGGCGTCGCCCACTGCCTTGGTGCGTCTCTCATTTATCACAACACGCCGTGACTCAGAGATAATCGTCCTTACGAAGATTTGTCCTCCAGGCCAGCTGCAACTCCCCAGGGGAAGGTGATGGTGAAAATAATCTGTGCATTCCAGAAGTACATTTCAAAATACTTTTCCTTGCTCGGTTTTTTCCTCATAATGAGGTTTCTTCTGGGGCTGGGGGTGGGGTGGGTGGGAGGGGGTTAGAATGCTATGACCGCTAAGAAGTTTTTTTTGGAAAGTGGATAAACAATTATAGAATGGTAAAGAATTCAGTCTATTAGAGGTACTTACATATCACTTGAAGGGGTGGGTTTTGGTGAGGGGCTGGGTAAATTTGCTTCCATAATATCATTAAAACTATTGTTTCCTACATTCTTGGCCAGCTGTAACAAAAAACAAAATGCAACATAGCACACTCTTTACTCTCAGTTTAAAAGTTTCCTATTATTTGCTTTTGAAATTTCTGAATCTATTCTTTCTCTGATTTGACTCAGAATACAAACCATCCATCCATCTGGTCAACAAACATTTACTGAACATTTAGCTCCCTCCCTTAGGAGCTAACAGGCTTGCGGGACTACTGATAAGAAAATCAGTAATTTTTACAAATACAATGTGATAAATGCTAGAACAGATGTGATCGCGCACACAGCTTCACGCGGTTTTCCCTCTTAAGACCTAAAGGAGTTACAGGTTAAAGGGCCAGTTTTAGGATAGTGGCTAACAGGCCACGTCCAATTCACGAGTACTTTTACAAACTTACAAACAGTAAAAATAGAGAAAAAGTCTCTAGTCATTGTTTTTAATGACACAGGCCCCTGAGTAAAGAGAACAGGTGAGTTCGGCACCTGACTCCGTTTTCTGCTTTCACAGAGAATCGCACGAACCTAATTCCAAAAGAAAAAGCGGTTTTAAAAAAGCCCGTCCCAGAAGAAAACAGCTAGTTTAGCTGAACTAATTATAGAAATGTATGATTCACCAGTTCTTCGAACAGGAAGGAGAAACAGTCAACATGACATACAACAAAATTTACATTCTAAACATCTATGCAAATTCGCTAAATTCAGGAATTGGAATTCTTTGCACTCAGCAGGAACAAAAACCTCAAAACAATATATTAAATATTTTCATGACAATAAACTTAAAAGCCCCCCCCACCCCGAAGTACAGGTCACACACACTACTCACCAAGAGCTCGGAAGTTCCTAATTTGTCTAGTTCCAAAGACTGAATGCGGGAAACGTGAACCCCCATTTCCCTGTGGATGCCGGAACATTCTATACAGGTCAAAATACCCAAGTTGGTTGAAAGCCAGGTGGGTTCTGTGGAAAAGATTTTGAAGACAAATGAACAAACATCTAATTTTGGTGTGCCAACTACAGAGGAAGCTGAAAGAATAGTAGTGGAACTTTTTAAGAATCACAAAAAGAAGATTTAAATGGAAGAAATGGAAGCCTGTAGTTTATCCAAGAGGTTATCATAAATTAATAGCTTGTTAGAGAGCAAAGTGTGATAAGACACATTTTTAAAAACGTCTTCTCAATGAATCGAAAACAAAATGAAGTTCTTTATTCCTGCGACGTGTTAGAAAGACTTTCAACAAGGTCCCATGAAACATCCTCGGGCCTGGCGACCGGGGTCCCCTCCCCACCAGCACTGTCCCCGCCAGTGACGGAGTGCAGGCCTGTTAAGCACAGCCCACGAGGCACTGAGCTCTACAGCTCTCCTTCCCCCCCACCCCCTTACGACTCACACTGACATGCCATCTTGGTTACGGCTTCCCCACAGGCACCTCTTGGTGACAGGTAGCTGTAAATACTGAACTGAATGTTTCTTTCAGAGACCTCAGCCTTTTCTACAACCTCGAAGGTTGTAATGAAGTACAAAATTTCTGCTACCCAGACCTCAGGGCTCGCTCTCTGAGGCAAGCGCCTCTGTCACTGGTCAACGCTTAAATGTTTACCACTCCGCCGCCACATCCTCACACTGCGCGCGTCGTATCACGCACAGACACGAAACCAGAAGAAAACGTGAGGTGTGTCTCGAGGTGCTTCCTGCGTGCTGTGCAGAGAAGTCCATTTTCACAAGCAAACAGCACATGCCCTAGGGCTTAAGAACGGCAGGTGTGCACCCCCTTTCTGACCCCTGCCGGCGGTGTGACGCTGGGGAGCCGCCACGCTTCTCTAGGTCCCCAGTCTTCTCAGCTGTGAGATGGGGATCGTGTTACCACCTCGCTCACAGAGGGACTGCGAGGGTTTGAGGAGGTGACATCAGCAAACGCCCGCACTGGCCTTACTATGATGCGGGCGCCCCATGAACCAATAGCTGCCGTCAGCGCCCGGGGAGTCCAGGTGCTACCGGAAAAGAGCAGTGACATCGAGGTCGGGGAGGGCTCGCTGAGCAGGAAGGGACGTCTGTGCCGCCTGTCGGCCGCCACGCACACCACTTCATTACGTCCTCGTCGCCCATTTTTACGATGAGGAAAGTGAAAATGGGAAGAGCAAGGGACTCGGCATGAGGTTGTCTAGGCTGAGCGGCGGGCTGGGGATTCAAAACTAGGACCCTGGACTCCCTGTCCAGTGCTCTCTCTATACTGTGCATTTAACTGGGCCATACTGAGCTATTTAACTGGACCTTCCTGGGCAAGGCGGCGTTTTGGCAGGTGACCATACTGAGGGCAAGCGGCAGCTTTCCAGGTAGAGCAAAGAGCATGGGTACAGGGCAGAGGTGCGACCGTTCAGGTTCATAATACACGCTGGGTGTGTGTCCGTGTCCATTAGGAGAGACGGTGACTCAATTACTAGCTCGTGAGGGTTCCACAGGAAGAGGGAGGGCGTTTGACAGCCGGCCTCACTTTGGAGACAGATACCTGACGAGCCACAGTCACAGCAGACGTCATTCCCAGGGAGCCGCTGGACGTCCTCGATGATGGCTTTCGTCAGATCTTCCAAGCTGTTCTCCCCCGCGCTCTGCTCTCCACGGAAGGCCATGGTCAAGGCCTCTTCTTTGCTGTTTGTCAACACTGATATCCACCTGTCGTCAAAACAGGACGAGGGAGACAAGAGAGCACGGCCGCTGTTTCCTCCTTCCACGGCAAAGATCCCATTTTCATCAACAAATACCAAAAGAGGCGCCCCTCCCCCCAAACAGCCACAAAGTGAGGAATAAGGAAAGACTTTAACCCTAACGGAGAGAGTTAAGGGAATGGGAGGACGAGCGAGGTAAAGGTCACCATCGCTGAGGGCTCGCGCGAGTACTCGGCACGGGCGCTTCCATCTGGACAGGCTCGAGAGCGTGTCAGAAAGGGGAGGCTGCGGCGAGGGACCAGCCCGGCGCGAGGATGAGGAAGGGCTGGTGAGAAAGGCACGGGAGGCAGGGAAGAGAAGAGCAAAAGGCGCCTGCTCCCTGGGAGGCCGTGTCGGCGAGACACTCGGGAGTCAGAAGGCATGACGCCGCGTCAGCAGCCACGAAACGCATGCTTCCGAACGAGGTGCGTTAACGTGGAAACGCGCGGACTTCCTCACGTGAAACGAAAAGCAGAGGCTATTAAATCATACACACGTCAAGATCACACTATGTACCAAACAAAACAATCCTTTGCCACCGACCTATGCATGAAACCACTTAAATCATAATGTTTTGTGAGATAGACAGATACGACGATTATATGATGTAACCCCGAGTTTAAATGGATGTGCGCATTGTATTATTCTGTTCTGGTGTAAAAAAAAGGCCAGAAAGAAGTCCACAAAATGATACTAACGGCTGCCCTTGGGTGATTTTCTATAGGAAAAATGGATAGACGGGATTGCTTGACTCTGCCTTTTTGTAAGTTTCTGTATCTATCGGGAGCTTGTATTTCCTTCATGAATGAAGAAAAGAAGCCAAATTTATTTTTTTAAGAAGAAAATGCAAAACATTTCCAAACCACAGTTTGTTCCCACCTCCTGCATAGCCGGCTAACACCTATCTTCAGCAGGGAATACAGGAGTCTAGAACCAAACCTCTAGTTTTTGTGTGTGTGCCTTGTAGGGTCAAATGGACGTGAAACAAAGGACTATGTGTAAAAGGGTTTGAGCAAGTAGGAGAGACAGCAATGGGAATTAAAAGACAAACCAAACTACCTGAAGAATGTGCCCTGCAAGTCACACCTTTGACCCTAGGGGGCGCTCGCCTCCAGCATGTTGTGAGACTTCAGTACAGCTTAGCTTTTCCACGGTGATGCTGAAAACTCAACATCTCAGAACCAACAGTCTAGGAATGGGAGTGGAGTGGGGTCGAGCGGTCCTTTAATCCCTTTTAAATTAAGTAGCATTTTTTCTGTTGTTTTGTCTCAAGTTAGAAACTAGAAACTTTTGTTAAAAACAGTTCAAAAAACTGGATTCAACAGGACCCTTCGCTGCACTTTATCAGCGTTATCGACGTTACTGAAGTTTTCACGTCAGCAGCAGAGTCTCTGCTTTCCTTTGCATTGCCATATTTTGCCTATCTAATAATACAAGTACCTACTATGTGCTAAATACTTATCATTTTTGATCTACGATTCTCCAGCAAGCCTCTGAGTTAGTGCCTATAACGCTTCATGGATGAGGGAGCTGAAGCCTCGAGGGGCTAAATGACTTGGGCAAGGTCCCACAGCCGAGTGGTGTCAGACCGAGATGCAAAAACACTTCTGATAACTCCCTTTTTCCCCCAGAGTTCCTCCCATTATGCTGTTTTTGCCTCTTTACTCAAGAGCTCATGGCAAATGGAGAGATAAAGAAGCCTGTTGTGATATTCAGAAAGTGCATACTTAAAGACAGTTTTCTAGAGGAATGCTTCTAATCTGGTGGAATGGAATGACTACGTTTTAAAAGGGTGGAGGATCAAAGAAACTACTTTTGACCTTCCTCCTCTCTTCCCTTTGTCTTTCCTACTTTCTCCCCACCTCAGTTTTTCTGCTCTGTTTCTCCCAACTCTACCTCCTTTCTACCTATTTCTTACTCTCTTTCTGATCCCTATCATTTCTCCCCAGAGAAGGGGAAAGAGTAAAATTCTCCAGAGGAGAAGAGAGAGAAAGGGGTGAGTGTAAGGAAAAAGGGTGTCAGTGAAAATAAGAAAGGAAAAAAGGACATTTATTGCGTATCACTGATGGGACAGAGATTTAAAAATCTGAACACTACGAAAAGGTTTCACTGCCAGCTGTAACACAAACGTCCCTCTCTCAAGCCTCTGAACAGGTAACGGTCACACACCGCCTTTTCCAGTCCTGGCAGGCTCCAGGCAGGAAGTGGGAATGAAGAAGGCTCGGGATGAGGGATAACGTTATAAAAGGGGCTGCCTAAGGCTGCACACCTGATCAGGTGAGGGGAGGGGTCAACCCTCGAGGGGAGTGTGACACCAAACCTGGTCCTTCCCTGCATCTGTCACAGTAACACGGGAGTCCAGGCAGCCTGGCTCGTGCGCTTGGCCACCGAACACTGGGTAAGCCCCTCCTGAGTGCGGGCGACGACAGGAAGGCACAGCCCCTGCCTCCGCGAGCCCGCGGTCCCTAGAGGGCTCAGAGCCGACTGGGGGAGCCCTGGGCTGTGACGAGGCTGCGGGGGCGGGAGGGGGGAGCAGAGCCCCAGCGAGCCGTAGCTGGAGCAGGATCATGAAGGGGGCACCGGAGTGTCCTGCACACCTCAGACCGAGAGAAGAGCAACGCCTGACGGCCTGGAGGTGAGCAGTGGGCATGTGGAGCCAGCGCGAGGGGCTCCGAGTCGTAAAAAGAGAACGTCAAGGGCCGTCACTTCAAAGCTACTTACGCTACGTAATCCTGCTCGTCTTCTGCCTGAAAGTGATACGTCCTGTTATCTACAATACAGAAAAGAGAACAGAGCGAAACCTTAGAAAGCAGAACACCTTCAGGTATAGTGCAAATTCCGGAAGTTCCTGGAGAAAAAAACTACAGGGAAAGTAGAATATTCATATTATTATTTTTTTTTTTGCACCATTTTATCTTAGCAGTTACAGAATTCACTTTGTCAACATTATTTTTCTGAAGTGCCAGAGGAACACAAAGAAACCAAGGCAAATACCATGCGAACACCTGGCGCTTCGGAACAAAGCGGGAAGGAGGATGAGTCCTACCTGGTCAGATGCATCTCCGGAAGAATGGGAGAATGTTAGCTGCCAATTCAGGATTTTACTGGTCATGTTCGATTTGCCTTTTACTGTGTTTAAAAAATAATTTCCTTTTCGGAAACAGTTCATAAGCCAGGGAGCGGCTCTGACGAGCGGGCGCACCTGCCCCCGGGAAGACGCCTCAAATGCTGCCCGCCCGCCATCGTCGACTGCTCCCCGGGTGGGAACTGCAGGTGCACACGAGGAAGCTCCTTTTTCAAGTTCGGAATTCATGAGAACCCTTCAACGCATCAAGTCAAACGGACCTTTCCTCACCAGCCCACCACTCGCTGTGTGACTGGTCCGGGAAGGGGGGGCACTCACGCCCCTCATCCCCAGAGACGGTGTGTACGGCTGAGGACATGGGAGGGTGGCAGAGCCCGGGAGCCCCGGACAGACGGGTCCCTGCGTCACTGCTGTGTGAGTCACTGAGCCTCTCCGATGGGGCTTTTGTAAGGATGAATAACAATGCATATAAAGCGCCTAGCACACACGAGATGTTCAGTAACTGATGACGACTGTTAATAACCTCTGGGCTCTTGGCTTTTTGAACTCATGCTATAAATTCGACTTTTCATTAATAACCCGAGAAATCTCTTGGTCATAAAAATCACGAGGACTCTGAATTCCAACAGGTGCTCTGGAACGCAGCTCAGACGCCACACGGAGCCTCAGGGCTGACTCGGTCTTTGCGGCCGGGACTGGTTTTCAGCTCCCCTCCACGCCCTGACATCGGAAGGATGTCGGGGGGCAGGAGAGCACTTCTGTGCTCTGCATAGACCATGCTGCACCCCCCAATCCCCATGCCCTCGGCCTGGTCATGGGGCCCACAGAGAACAGAGAAGGGTACTGTCGTGGGACGTCGAAGGGGTGTCCCCTCAGCTACAGTGAGGCTTGTAAGTGCACCCATGGGACCAGTGCAGGTGCAGGGAGCCAGACTAGGGGAAGCCCCGGCCCCCACCAACTCTCTGAAGACTGGGGGAATACATGGGTCGGGGTGCGTGGATCACCATGCATGGGTCGGGGTGCGTGGATCACCATGCATGGGTCGGGGTGCGTGGATCACCATGCATGGGTTGGGGTGCGTGGATCACCATGCATGGGTTGGGGTGCGTGGATCACCATGCGCCCTCATCATGAGCAAAGCATGGGCCCTGCAGTCATCGACACACGGAGTTTGAAGGCGGTTACGCCCGGAAGCAGGGGGATGATGTCTCCTTTAAGAGCCTGATTCTGCGGGGTGAACTTTGGGTACGCCAGCTGTACACGCACAGCGGCACACCTGCATCCCCAAATCTACCTCAGTGCTTCCTGACCACAGGTACCCCGGAGGACCACCTGGGGACTCTGACAAAACACCCATGCCTGGCCTCACACCCACGACAGTCGCTTAGCAGGTATTGGAGAGAAATGGAGATGTACTTAGAAAAACCTCTCCAAGGGGGTGATGCCGTGTCTCACGGTCAAGACCTGGTCTAGGTGAAGGCGCCACACGTCGGACCTGACACCGCCGCGCTCTCCTCCTGCGCGGGTGGGCTCCGTGCGGATGAAGGGGTCTGGGGGCGCCCCCCAGAGCTGCGGGAGCAGGAGCCCCAGCAGCCCCGCTGGAAAACCGCTGCTTCGACGCCCAGAGAACGGACACGTGACCGACTCGGAGAGAAAAAGGACTCACGTGAGATCAGGTCGAAAGACTTCTTGTCCTCGGCATTAGGTTTCACCTGGCAGGTGAGAAGGTTCAACTTAGCTGGCTGCCTGTTAGACTGGAGCAAAGAGAAAAAAAAAGGCGTTACCAGCGGCACCTCTCACCTGAGGCGTCAGCGCCCAGGGACGGGGAGGGGGGCGGGCAGGTAGATTCAGGCAATAATTTGAAAAGCCTTAGTTAGTCCATTAGGGTTCTGAATCTCTTTAAAGAAAAACAGTTCTGGTGGCCTACTAAATGCCTTTTAACTGTGCATGAATATCCTGGTGATTAATCAGAATGGAACCAGGAAAGTCCCCCTTTCAATGAAGAGTGGGAGTGGTCCATGGAAATGCACACATATCCAAGCACGAGCAGTCGGCACTTCCCGTAGGCAATGCCGCTGTGAGACGCAGAGGCGTGATATTTCATTCACTCATTCAGAAGGACCCCAGTACCCAATCATCCCAAGCCTGATGTCCAAGATGTCCACAAGTTTTGATTACAGTAGAAATGTATATTACTTCTCCCAAAAGTATAAGACAATTACTAGCCTCCAGACGTAGCTTAATGAGCCCCCAAATCTGGAGAGGGAAAATGCAGCCAGGATTTCACATCACTCATCAGCAAGTCACTTGGTCACACATATAATTTCCATGGACCCTGTAGTATCTAGATAGTCATGCTAGATTAGGCTTTGACTAAATGGAGTCTTGCGACGTAGTCATTCTGGTCAAAACTCTTTTCTGCCCTCCCGCCTGCATTTGTCCAAGGTCACGCGCTGGCCAATGGCCGATGCCAGCATGTCTGGTTCCCGCAGGAGCTGACCATGGAGCGGGACGCCTGGGTGCCCGGGCCGGGCTGCAGCGAGCCCTGGAACTCTTGGCTAGGGCCGTCTGCCCAACTGCCAACTGCGATTCTCAAAACCCCCGAGCCTGGAGCATTTCCACACAAGCGACTTAAGTTTTTAGGGAAAACAGAGGGGGAGGAGGTAGGAGGAGGTAACAACAGCGACCAGTCAAAACCTGTGATGGCAGGTGATCAAGACAGCGGCAATGGCCAGTCTCAGTGATGGGAACGGACAATTCTGTCCACTTTCCTGTGATCTGCGGACAATTTTCAGGATTCTTCCTCCTCCTGTGGCTTGAATGAGACTAGATACTGAAAACAAGGGCCCTGTCCTGTGTCTATCTGTTCCAAAGCGAGCTGTCTGTGGGGAGAAAGCGAGAGGCCCAGGGGAGTTCATGTCCCCTGCATGAACGTGTGGCTTAGACATGGAAACCAGGGGCGAAGGCAACCGAGCCTGGGCAGGGAGTCCTGCACTATGGAACCGGTCAGCAAATCCAGACCGGGAGGTGCGAGGCCGGGGGATGGACGTGTTTCTTCTAAGAGACCAGGAGTTTGGGCTGCAAATGGCCTCCGACTCCAAACCAGCAGCTGCACCAGAGACCTAGGCCTGGGCCACTGGAGAAGCAGCTCTCAGTCCTGCAGCTCACCTCCTCTTTTGGGAGGTCGATAAGAACCCCTGGATCTCCCATACGAATGACGGTGGCATCCGACAGCCTGAAAAGGTAGCGATCTCAGTTAATGGACTCTCGGGAGACTACTACATTCCACTTCTGGATCTGTATTTAAAGAAGGATGCAGAAAAGCTTGGGGAAGATCCAGAGATGATTAAAGGACTAGAAAAGAGGCACTTTAAAGATTGGCTACAGGCGCTATTTAGTCCAGAGGAGGGAAGGCCGGGGAGTGACTTAACAATCATCTTCGAGTACATGAAGGGTCGCTGTAGGGGAAGGGTGGCAGCCGTTTGCCATTTGCACAGATGAAGAAGAAAGACACTCAAATCGTAGAAGACCCAAGACAGACAGACATGAGGGGGGACTTCCCAAGCTTCAGTTGGTTACGGATAATGAGACGCTTCAAGTTTCTTAACCTGAGCAGAGAGAAAAACTTAAGAATTTTTAGACACCATCCACATGCGAATGTGGCAGAGGGTCAACGAGATGATTTCTTTTTTTTTCCCAAATCTACGTTGGTCCAGTGTTTCCGAACCTTGCCAACAGATACGATCAACACAACACAGAATAGATGCAAAGTTTCAAAACAGGAAAAAAAAAAAAAAAGTCAAGTCCGGTACTGACTCAGGAGAGTGAAACAGCACTGGTCCCCGCTCACTCCTAAGCACGGCTACGTCGTGGCGTGTTCCCAGAAGGACGCTGATGACGGGATGTCACGCGGTCTGTCACTCCACGGCGGACCCACCGCTTCAGGGAGGACGACACACGCCACGGGCTCCCGTGGAAGCCAGGCCCGCAGACTGACTCTGCTGCACCACCGCGACCTGCACTTGACATTGACGCATCTTGTCGCAGCCGACACAGCCAATACCAAGCCAGCAACACGAAAAACTGGAGCAGCCCGCCCAACCAAAGTCCCCGGACCGAGGCACCAGAAGGCTCAGGAATCATTACAGTAAAAACAGCAATTTCAGATTTACTTGATTTTCCAAAATTTTAAAGTCCTTTCTTGAAATCAAGTACTAATTTATAGGTGTACTGAGTAAAGAAGGTATAATCTTCCTGGAGCTTCGGCACTCAAAAACACACAGCAAGGCTAAATGACTTGCCCGTGGCTACACCGCCGTGGACGTTTAGAAAAAGCTTTCGCATTGTTTAAGTACAGGAAAGAAAAAAGAAAAAACAAACCCCAAGGAAACACGTATTTACTGAGTCCTTCCTGTCGATGAGTCCTACCACACTGACAAGAAAAATCACACCCCGACTCCAGCCTCCAAACTCATTCTGACTCCAGGTCCGGCCACTGTGCCTGCAGCTCCCTCTGCTGGGCGGTGGAGGGCACTGGCCGCCCCTGGCTGCTCTCACACACTCATGCTGCCTGACCTCCAGCATCCTCCTGCCCGCTCCATCCCTCCCTACTTGTCTCTCACAATCAGCTCCTCCAGAGAGGGCGTCTCTGGCCTGCCCACTCTCCCACCCACCTTCCCTCCCGCCCTGCTGGACTGCCTTGCAGGCTCTCATTGCCCCTCATTCACCTGCTTTCTCCCCACGAAAAGCACACATACCTCGGTTTTGTGCACTAACATGTGCCTGGCATATAGCAGGCCCTCAATGTATAAACGTTTATCAAACGAACAAGTGCAGTCCAGGTGGGTCACACACACAGTCTCATGTACCACTCTGCGTTCCTATTCCCACTTGATACATTATCCATGATTATCTTTGCATTTTTGAAAATAAAAAAATATTTCTTGCTAGTTCTAACAGGTCGGAACTGGAATTACTGGTTTTACTGCACATCTTTTTGATGGCCGCCAAGTTGGAACCTTTTTTGACAAGTTCATAGATTTTGTCAATATAGGACTTCTAGTTGGAAATGGGTGATACAAAGATAAAAATTCTAGGTAGGTTATAAGTATCCACTACAAGTATGCAATGTATATATGTGTACACTGACAATAATCTAAAGAGAAAGAGATTATGTGTTAATGGCTTATTTTCTGCTTTCTATTAAAGTGCCTTTATTACTAAAAAAAGGGAAGTCATAATTGTGACAGTTTTATTTTGCTGTTTGATGTACATTTAACCCTTCGACCTAATGGACTTTTTGAGTAATGTAAATAAATAGTAACAATAAAAAAAGATTGCACCTGCTTTACATGTGCTGTTTTACTTCCTACTTTACTTCTTCATGCAAAAATCGCCCTTCCATCACCTCGAGAATTCAGAAAACCTCAGATCCATAATACTTCCCCAAAGGCAAGATGATAAACAAATACCTGACTTGGTCTGAGGGGACGAAAGACAGAAAGTTCTAGCGGAGTGACAGAGGGGCAGGACGCCCCGCTTCTTTAGGAAGGGAAAAGCCGGGACCGTCGAGCCAGGTGCGCACATGAACACAGGGAAACCTCGGCGCCGGTGACGTCGCGTGTTTGCCCGGAAGGCACAGCGCGCACGGCGCGTCCATCACCAGACACACTTACCGTGGCGTGTGAGATGGTCAGAATCCCGTTCTTGACAGCACACTTCCTTCTCTGCCACACTTTTCGGATCCTGAAAACCAAGTCAGACACAAGCTGATACGGCATCTGGCCGGCTCGGGGATGTGCCGTTCCGCGGCGGCGTGTGTAATGATCACGACAAAGCCAAGCCACCCCCGACCAAGAAAACCACACGCACCAGAACATCTGGTTGCCTTTTACCATCCCCGGCGGAAGGTAAATCGGACTAGCAGGCAGGTACAGGGGTGCTCGTGATGGCGTTGTTTTTGATAGTGAAAATGGGGAATTACAGAAACAGCAGAAATCTACGAGCAGGAGAATGAATAAAGCGCACGAGCTGTGTTCATACTACAGAGTAAATCTCCACCGAATCTTCCCCAGCTACCCTCTGTGGCAGTGAGAGGCGCCCCACACGCCCCGTATCCCCGCCTTGCTTTACCTTTTCCCACAGTACTTGTTACCCTCTACGTCTCACTCATCTCTCGCTTTGCTGTCTCTCTCCTCAGAAGGGAAGTTACAAATGGGTGGGACTGTCTCTTGTCAGGACTGACCAGAGCGCCGGGCACACGGCGTGGCTCCCAAAAGGTATTTGCTGAACGTACGAGTAGAATGATGAGTACGACTGACAGTGACCCCAGAAATTTAGGGAGAAACAGTGGCGATTTTCACAAACAAACAAAACAAAAAATGCATGCCCTTCAGATGAATGTAAGGAGCACACACCCATGAGCGATCAGAAAACAGAAGCTTTCTTTTAAAACAGGATGAGAATTAGTCAAGCGAATAATCACAATTCTACTAATGCAGTTATTACGAAGCAGGATCCCTTGTCCAAGCAACGGAAAGGTGGCCAGTGCGGCAGGACCAGGGGACACAGGGCACAGGATGAGACTGCAGGGAAAGGCGGAGGGTGGGGGGGCCCACATGCGACGGGCGTCTCTGAGCGCTTCAGTGTGGGGGTGACCTGGCGTGCTTTGCGTTATTTAAAAGGCTACTCTGAGTGCTGTGCAGAGATGAACCGGACAAGAGGAAGCGTGTCACAGAGGCCACTCGGGCTACTGAAATAGTCCGGGGGAGGTGGCAGAGGCTCATCCACAGCAGGGCAGAGAGATGGCAGGAAATGCATTCTTTCTTATTAGAAATAGAAGGGGCTATTCTATTGGCTGTGATGGAGGAAGAAAGGAGTCAAGGTCGACTTCCGAGGTTGGGGTCTGGGTGGCCCGGCGGGCCCGCCAGGGAGAGAAAGCTGCAAGTAAAAGCAGAGGGGCGGGAGAGCACGAAGTCGGCGAGCCGTCTGCCTGCTTCATGCTCCTGCCTTTCTAAACCTGCACGTCACGAGCCACAGGTGTCACTTCGGGACCATGACACAACTACCGCTTCTTCTAAAGTCAGCAGGTCACGTCTCAGACTTACCTGAGGAAAGTCAGTTTGCAAAGTCAGTGCACTGGGAAACCTGTCAGTGCGTTTCCTGTCCGAGCGGCAGGAAGAAGTTCCCAGGTCACTGCACCCAGGCTGGGCGCCATGCGCACACAGGGACTTCGGACGGGCTTGTACGTACCCATCGCTTTTCTTCAGCAGGTACCCCTTCTTCTCGCTGCCATACTCCTTGTTGCCCTGCAGCTGATGCATGCTGTACCCCCCTTGCCGGCTCTGGGAATCCTGGAAAAGAGAAACCACAGATCAGATGGCTGCTAAAGACAGTTCTCAAATCCTCGACTCTGTTCTGCCGCTGAGCCTTTGCCCATTGGTCTGGGGCTCAGAGAATGATGGGACGTTGAGAACTGTCAGGTCCTCGCCTTTATTTCAGAGGAGAAGGCTGGGCAGAGAAGCCGTCGCCAGAGCAGATCTGACGCAGAGCTGGGGCCCGGGGTCCAGGCCTCGTACCCCTAGTTCAGAACCCAGTTCTACTTCAAGACCACTCTACGACTAAACCAGTTTACATGGGCAGCAGAGGCAAGCACAGGAAGGGCTGGGAAAACGAAGTGGACCACAGAACAAGCTCATGCAACCTGAATGCGTTCGTCCCTCAAGTGCACCTCCCTCCTTTCGCACAGCCTGCCAGGGTGCCCCCGACAAAAGGCGCACCCCTAAGCGAGGCGTGAAGGGCTGTTACAAGATTCTAGTTTTGTAACTAACTGGCCCTCTGTAAAATATACCTGTAACCATGCTTTTAATTTAAAAGATGATTCTGTTGTGGTGAAAAGGGTATCACGTAATGGAAAGGGTGACAAGGGTCAGCAGAGCAAGACGGAGGCGAACGAGCGGGGTGTAGCATTTGCACCCCACGGGCACGTCACCGCCGCTTGTAAAGACTGCGCCACTAGACACAGCCGCTACCGTGAACACGCAAGAAACGAACTTCAAATGCCGAACTGTGCAAGGATGGAAGGCGGGCAGTGTGTTCTCACGAAGGGGGTTCACTTACTCGCCTAGACTTCGATCAGGAAGGGCAAAAGCGACAGAGAAAAAAAGGCAGAACATTTGAAAATAGAGTTAATTTCATTGGCAGTCTTATTGTTCATAATTTAAGCATTTTTTTTTATAACAGAGAAAACATCATTATAGAGATATTTAACACCAGGACACACACACACACATGCCTTTAATATCATGATAAACTTTCGGATGATAAAATATCTTTATATTTACCCAGTTTTATTTCAGACCATTTGAGTGAGAACAGAAACAAGGCTAAGTGGGAGGACATGAGGTTCACAGCTCCCCAAGATACAACGGTCGACAAATCTCCAGGGTGCTCACAGGGAACCAGCACCCCAGGGAAATCCAAAGTGAATTACTTAGAAAATCTAAGAAGAGCCACAATGTTCAGGAGGATTTTTTTTTTGTTTCGTTTTTCCAAGTGAAGTGAACTTAATAAAAACATCCAGTTCACAAGCAACATTTGAAACGTGATGGTGATGCGGCAGGAGCTAAATTGGCCACCGGTTATTTACTGACGGCTGGTGAACAGCGCACGGTCAGGATGCCCCGTTCCGACCTGCAGGTGGGATGGTGCCCCCGGGCAGGACGGCCTCGTCTGGCCTGGAGGTGGGACGGTGCCCCCGGGCAGGACGGCCCCGTTCCGGCCTGCAGGTGGGACGGTGCCCCTTTGCGAGGCTGGTCGACATGGGATGGGTTCTGTGTCCAAAAGCACGTCCTGAACACGTGCCAGCCAGGAGCCGTGAAGGAACTGAGGACGGCGGCAACACGAAACCCTGTCTCTGCGGTGGATGCTCACACTTTGACCACACGCTGCCCTGCTCCCTCGTGCAGGCAAATGAGAGCTGACTGTACACTTGACGGGCAAGTCGACTCATGCCAAAGAGGCTGCGAACTCTTGTTATTCTCTTACCCTGAGTCATTTCTGTCTTTAACCAGCCAGGTTCCCTCCTGCTGAAACAAATCGGGGCCCACAGGCTTGACCTCCACAGTAACTTGGCTCACTCTGCCCACCCAAAACATACATGCTTTCAGGTGGGGGGGCCTGCTCTCTACATATCAGATAGGCAAAGAGCCACCTTCTTCTACCAAGGCCTCTGGTGACAGTCCACAATAAAACAGTAGTGACATAACATGGTTTTTTTTTTGAAAGAGGCAGCAATGCATCCATAACACTACTAAAGAACAATATGGACAAAAAATTAGATCGGGCAGCAGAGAACTGAGGCACGGGACAAAGGAGAGGCAGGATAAATCCACGGGGCTGTCTGCTCTGACTCGACAAACCGCATGACAATTACTCAGCTACGGATCTGGACCCAGGCATCTCTGCCACGTGTATACCCCCCCGCCCCCGCCAAAAAAAAACCATTAACAATAAAATCCAAAATCTTCCTGGACATCAATTCTCATTAAAAGACTAACTCTTCCTGGGAAACCTTTTCATCAAACTAAACTTCTCTTCATCTGCCCACATAATTCCTAGTCTGTCTGAATGTTTTAAAATCATGCTTCTCTAACCTTAATCCACTTGCTAACCTTTAAAATAAAAGCCTACATCCTAAAAATATAAGTAGGTACATTTTTTTTAACCAGAATTTGGAAGTTGATTGATAATTTATGAAAACTATTACGTTCTGTAAACTTATCATCAAGACTTTCCTTACATATATTTATTACTATATAACAAACTATTCTGCATAACAGATTGAATGGGCCTTGCTTTACGTCAGGCAAATATGCTTTTATTTTATTAATCTGTTTTTTTTTAATCGACTATCAGTTTTTATGGTGACGTTGGTTAACAAAATCCATTAAGTTCCAGGTGTGTACAATTCAACAGTGAGACATATATACTGCATTGTGTGTTCACCTCCCATAGTTAGATTTCCTTCCGTCACCACTTATTTGACCCTTTTACCCATGTATCTCCCTCCTCCCCCCTCCCCTCTAGTACAAATATGCTTTTAAAGGTGGCTGAACTCTAGGCGTTGACCCCAGAAGCCTATTCCATTAAACTGAGTAGAAGTCTGGCACCAACAATCCTCGATTAATGAGTTTAATGGTTTAAGAAAGTCATACAAATGATTATCTCTGCCCTTTGAGAAACGATGGTCATTCAGCTTGCTTTGCAGGGCACTCCAGATAAATGAGAAAAGATTTTCAAGAAAGTAAATCTTGGAGAATTGTTAACGGTAATGTAATTAAAAACAAAACAAAACGAAACAAAATAAAAATTGAAGGAATGAAATAGATCCTGGATCCTTTGAGACCATAATAAAAATCAACATGTATTCAGGAAAGGAATGCTAATAAAAAACTCATTCGGGCAAAAAACAGAAAACTAAACTTAAACAATGAGCTTAAAACCCTGGGGAAATTGATTTGAACCAAGAAATGTAAGCTTTAGAGGGAAATTATGGTATTATTTTTTAGTTCAATATCCTATTCTTTATTAGCAGCACAAATTAGCTGACTTCTTTATTAGAAAAACTTATTAACATATAAAACGCATTATTAAAGAGTAAAATCTCAAATCTTTTTAAACTGCAAGTGATTACACACTCATTGGTTTAATGGGGTTGGAAATGTTTCTGGCATCCAATCTAAATACTAAACCTCTATTAGAGAAGCTTCTAGTCTCTAATGTCAGGTATGAATGGACCGGGCAAAGGGGTCCTCTGTTTCATCTTACTAAATATTTACTGAGCAAAATGCAGAATCTGTCATCTTGCAAACCATATCACGATGGGCTATTAAAAGAGACTCAAACAAAAAGCTCTAATTTTTGGAATGATTTACAGATATCGTCAATTAAAAATATTTTCAACCCTAAAAATACTTATGTAGCAAATGGTTCTTTCGGGAGCTTAGGTGATTATAAAAGCTTAAGATAGTTAATTTCATCTACCATCTGCCAAAAGTCAATAAAGAATTTTATCTGGAGAAGAAAAAATGAATTTATGAAAAATCTGGGGATCCCATTTACAGCTCAAATTCTTGGGGCTTCTTTCAATGGAGTCGAGCTAGAACTCGGTGGCGGGAGGCTGCTGGATGATGTGTTGGGCACCTTCATTTCTCAGGTCATGTTTTCAGATGCCTTTACTCTCTTCTGGAACAGCCGCACTATGGCGGGAACCCCCCCAGCGGATCGTCTCCTTTCATGTTTAATCGATGTCATTAAAAATCGTTACGTTTTCAACATATCTCGCCACAAGAGATGGTAAACAGCATGAGAATGGGATAGGCATGCTGTGGAGATCAATTTTGTTTGTAAAATACTCCGGACATGGTGCTAATGGAAGCTCATCATTTATTAATTTGGGATGAAGTTAAAAATAAATCAAATCACGAGCGTTTCCTTATGTGCACACTCCTTTGGCTTACAGGTAACTTTCTTCTTTAGCCAGACTGAGCAGAATACATCGGTCTCTATGCAAAGCGAAAGGGAACTGCAATGGTCCCCCCCCCCTTTTTTTTTTCAAGAAAGCTTCCACATACAGGAAGGAGGGAAGCCTGTGTGTGCCAAAGCAAAGGTAAGAAAGAGGTGGTTGAGTGCACCCTAGTCAGTACGCAAAACCCTGCAAACTTCTCCCCACACAGAAGTCTGCCTCCTTCCTCCCTCGATGTGGGTCTTTCTATTGCTTGCACATTGAGAAAACATTCGGGGGACCACTTCTCTTAGGACTTGTGTGCCAGCGAAAGGCACCCTCAAGAAGCCCTCAGAGCCCGGTGCAGACACGGCTGAGGCTCTGGATGACACGGGTACACAGCGCACATATCGTCCAGGCCACGGATGCCTCTGTCCACGGGTTAACAGGGGCCCAGTGTTAAAGGGCTACGGATTTCTCTCACCTTACAAAACCCAATGTGTATATATATGAAAACCGAAAGCAGAAGAGAGGGCTCATCACTGGGTGAAGAGAAATTTCGGTTCACTGTAAAGGACCGACATGTATTCAGGAAATACAGGGCTGCCCACATTTGAAGGGGCTTGCTTTGTTTTGACTCATCAACCCCTTTCACGAATTTAGGAATCTACAAATAGTTTGCCATGTGACACAATGTCATGAGCAACTGACAACATGAAAAATGTTATATTTCATGTGATTATTGCTAAATATTGCATTTAGGGATTGCACTTAAATCAATGCACACCAATTTCGTAATATAAACAGGGACATTTCCCCTTCTCCCACGTAACGGAGGATGCTCACTCTCTGCTACACCCTTTCAGCGTACGGTCCGTACCCTTCCGTGTGCATCCACGGTCCTCCGTAAGCGGGCCTGAGTTCTTACCCCAGGAACCCATCTCGCTCCTCTACGCACCTGGCCCCCAACTGCAGCCCGCCGGAGGCGCCAGGCAGCACTGCGCCTGAGTCTTTTCGGAGTCCCCTCTCTGCCGGCACGCCACCGCCCAGTGAATCTCCTACAACATCAATACTGCAGGTGTGACTGCTTGTTCACACGGCTGACTCTACTTTCTATCTCCCTGATGAAAGAGACCACAGCTTAGAGCCTAGATGAGCTGCTGGCGCAGAGCAGGTATTAATCAAATGTCTGAACAACAAATGAACAAATGAGATTTTATAATTAAGAATCTGTACTGTACATCTCACATCTGCCATATACTATATACTCCGTTTCAACATCCAAGGACCATCTCGCCTTCATTTTCCTAACTGGGCGGGGTAAAACTTCTACAGGATTCTGCATCGAACAATTTCTCTATTTCCCTGGCACAAGGAGAAAGGCCCCATTTGGCTGCCCAGAAAGACAGAGGTAATTTAAAGAGGGCGGGGTGTGCGTGCCATGCCAGAGAGGATGCACCCGGAACACGTCTTCAAAGCCCGGATGGGAAGTCTGGGTTCGTGGAACTGCAGCGTGGGGCTGAGGCATGCCTGTCTTCTAAGGAGGGAAAGGGGTCTCGAGCGGCTTCCGCCCTGGGGCACGCGGCCGGTGCACACCTCTATCCTTTTCTCCTCTGTCCCCAAACCCACCCCGGCAGGACCTGGGTGTCAGTGGGCCTGTTTGGCAGGTCAGGAAACGTAAGGGCCACAGCGGCCTCGCTCACACCGGGAGCCCTGCTGGGAACACTCAGGGCACCTACTTCTTTCTGATCCAGCTGAAGAGAGGATTTGATTAAGTCTCGGAGTGCGGTTAGCTGCTTCTTTTCCTCGTCCTGGGTCTGTTTTATCTACGAGAAAAAAAAAAAAGTTACTTCTGTCACTTATCTTTTACACGTTTACAAGCAGAGCTTAATTCATCCAAATATAAGACTCAGCAAACAATTCAATGATATATTTGATTTACTTAATAAAGTCCTTTGCACGGTCTCATTTTTAATACGAGGCACAATGTTCTCATCTTATAAAAGTACTAGTGAGTTTTGAAATTAGTAATAATACAATTTGCTTCCTTATTAGGTAATACATCTAGGCTAGATGATTCTCTCTCAAGTACTATTTTAAATAAAGTTAAGAAATAACATTGAGTCATTTGCTTATGGGTTTCTGAAAGGTGGCCGTGGGAATACCATGATGGGATTAAATGGGCCAGGAGAGAACCCTAAGAAGGACCAGGACCCAATGGGCTCATGCATATATGAGGGTTTGCAAAGTCCTTCATGAACACAGGGACTGGAGCTGCTTTTTTTAATCACTTGGAACTTAATAGCAA
This sequence comes from Rousettus aegyptiacus, assembly GCF_014176215.1. Lineage (NCBI taxonomy): Eukaryota > Metazoa > Chordata > Mammalia > Chiroptera > Pteropodidae > Rousettus > Rousettus aegyptiacus. The sequence continues at coordinate 54,585,012 of NW_023416290.1, forward strand.
CCTCAACTATGTTAACTATTAAAAGAAAATCAGAAAAAAATACACAGCTATGTATTTTTAAAGTTATGTAAGAAAATATTTGTAATTCCAAAACCTTACTTGACCATATATACTTGCATTGATAAAGCCTACATGTTTAATATGATTCAGTGTCAAGTGGTTTATGAAAATCAAGGTTGACATTTACACATATGCATTTAATTTTCTTCCTCAAAAAGTTTCCCTTTTGATTTTGTTATCAGAAGAGCCAAATCTAGATATTAGAGAAAACAGAGTGTGAGAGAAAATATAAAACAAATCCCTCCCCTCCTTTCCAATTATAAGCTTGTCTACTCTGAGACGGTCACGTAATTTCTATCCTTCCATGATCAAACATCCTTTATACGATCGGTGACTGAAGGCTATCCGTGATGTTAGTGAACCCTAAACAGAGAGCCATCTAGAACCAACAAGTACATGCTCTCCACCTGCTCCGTCCTATGCTCCCACAAAAGGTACATTCTGGGAGATCTGACCATTGGTGACTTCTCCGAGTTAGACTGAAGCTTTACCTGCCCCGTGTTTATACTGACACATCACTCAATTTGTCTTTTCTTCAATATTCTTCTAATACAGATTTCAAATGTACTCGTATTTATCTACAAAAACAAGTTAAAACGCACACATTTTACAAAGAACTTACATTATATAAATCAGCAGCCAGTTTTTCAATGTACTGTTTCAATTTATCCGCTGTTTTCAAGCCATCTTGAAAGAAACTACAAGGAAACATCAGAGATTTAACCAGCAGTATAAAAAAAAGTGAACGATAATTACATGAAAAACCCGAAAACACTTATATATTTACTCTCTACCCATACAGCCACACAAAATACTGAGGAAACATATTCCGGTGTTTCATAAGGATGTACCCGCACACACGTTATGACACGTGCAAGTAGGCCTCGCAGATGCTGCAAATGGCACGGCCCCCGCACAGCGCCCATGCGTTTGCTGATAAACACACAGCAAGTCCCCCTGGCTGTGCCACATTTAAATTGAGAGAGAGAGAGAGAGAGAGAGAGAGAGAGAGAGAGAGAGAGAGAGAGAGAGAGAGAGAGAAAGAGAGAGAGAGACCCATCAACCAGTGGGGCATCATGAAGCCGAACTGGACCTCTAAGGAGGAGAGGAGGGACGGGACTGGAGGCAGAGGCCAGAGGAAAGTCAGCACTCTCAGTTCTGCGAGATCCTCCTGACCCGACACACACGTGACACGCGGGACGTCGAATCGGCGGCGCCGATGCACCTGGGGAGCCCGATCCCGCCGCGCGAACGAATGAGCAGGTCACCTTGCTCCGCCCCCCCCACCCCCGAGAGTGACGATGGGGGGGCCCGATCCCGCCATGAGAACGAGCAGGTCGCCTCGCTCCGCCCCGAGAGTGACAAGCGCGGACGTCTGCTGGGCGTTTGTCACACGCCCGGCATGCGGGGCGCGCTCCGTGCGTTATTTCACTCGCGCCTCGTAACAGCCCTGATGAGTTAATAAGCACTGCGATCGCATCTCCTTTTTAATGGGTAAACCGAGGCCCAGAGTGAGCGTGCAGCTCGCTCAAGTTGCCTAGAGCTGGGTTCAGGCCCAGGCTGGCTCTGACGGCCCAGCTCTTCATTACCGAGGGAAGATTTCTCGTCTGAGCGCTTCCGCTCAGGGGCCTTTTTATTTTGGTACCTGGAACATTCTCGACCCTGTTGGAAGCTAACTCTACAGATTATTTCTCAACACACTTTCTGCGCTGCTGCAAAGGACCACAGAAGGAGGAGGCTGAGGAGGACAGGGCTGTTTCTCACCTCCACAGCTCCGTGGGCCCAGTACCAGCCACGTACTTAACCAGTTAGTGACCAAGAATAAAGCACATCAAGAATTTTTAGGGCACATCCGGGGAGCCATATATATTTATTTTTAGCTTAATATGTACATTCAATGGAAACCATACATCCTTATCAGAACTGGCCTTCAGTGTGATTAACAAAGTCCCTCAAGTTCTGACATTCTTAAGGAAGAGAAATCCTGTCTTTAGAAAGTCTTTTGGCAACAGGAATGGGAGAAAAGAGGGCTTTCCAGTTAACCGCAGATGTCCAGGTCCAACCCCAGGCTTACCAAGTCAAAATGTCTGACGTAGTAAACACATGTTTTTTGGAGTTGGAGGGACCTGGGTTCAAGGTTAAGTCTATCACCTTCTAACTATAAGGTTCATTAGGGCATGGATTTTTTATTACGTTTTGTTGTGTGTTTTTTTCACATTTAAAAAAATTGAGATAAAATTCCTGTACCATTTTAAAGTACAATTCAGTAGTTTTTAGTAATTTACCATGCAGAACGACCATCACTGCTAATTCCGGAACATTTCCATCACACCCAGCAGAGCCCCTGGGCCTGGCAGTGGTGCCCCCCAATTCCTCCCTTCCCCCAGCCCCGCATCAACAATCGGCTCTCTGTCTCGGCGGGCACTGCATTTAATGGGATCATATGGTACGTGGTCTTTTGTGTCTGGCTTCTTGGAATATTATTTTCAATGTCCACTCACATTGTAGCATTTATCGATATCTGGTCCTTTTTGATGGTTGAATAATACTCTCCATTGTATGGTTACACCACATTTTGCTTATTTGTTCATGATCTGATGGATGTTCAGGCGTTTCCACAGTTTAGCTACTGTGAGTCATGCTGCTACAGGCATTCATGGAGACATTTTTGTTGAAATACCTGTTTTCAGTTATCTTGACTTTATATCTAGGAGTGGAATTGCTAGGTCACATAACTCTATTGAAGTTTTGAGGAAATGCCACAGTTTTCCAAATCAGTTGTGCTAATTCCCGTTTCTGTCGGCAGGGTTCACCGAGGGTTCCAGCCTCTCCAGGCTCTCGCTGAGGGAGTCTCTTCCGCCGAGGAGGCGTTCCCACCTGCGGCCGTCCTCGCGGACAAGAGGTGGCCACCACACTGCGCTTCTCGGCTGCGTCGTCCCAGCGACTAAAGATGCTGAGCATTTTGGTTCGTGTGCTTTTTGGCCAACTGTATATCTTTTTCTTTGAAGAAATGGCTATTCCAATTCTTTGCTCATTTTAAAATTGAGTTGTTTATATTTCTGTTGTTGAGTTTTAAGAATAATTTATATATTCTGGGCACCAGATCCCTATCAGACAAATGATTTCTGCATATTTTCTCCTATTTTGTGGGCTGTTTTTCCGCTTTCTTAATAGTATCCTTTCACACACAAAAGCTTTCAAGCCCAATTTATCCATTTTTCTCCCTTTGGTTCCTTGTGCTTTGTCTGTTTTGACACACGCTTACTGCACGTCTATTAAACGAATGAATGTGACTCTGGGCGAGCTGCTCATCCTTCCTCGAGCTACAATTTCCTGATTGCTCTTGATAAACGTTAACTATTACCTACAAAACGAAGGATAATGAAGTAATGCCTGCAAGGGCTCTTTATTCTGCAGATCATGATGATCCCTGCGAGGCGGTGAAGGAGTGGGTGAGCGCTAGGAAAACATGTTTGTTTTGAAAGCAGCATGTTACTGACGACGATTACGTCTGAGAGGGAAGTGTGGGTGAGCTGAGACGGGGAACAAAGAGCCAAGAGCCCGTCTCTCCCGCGTGCTCCCCTCGCTCCTCCACTCCAGCAGCCGCGTCCCCACAGGTGCTACGGCCGTGCGAGGTGTCGCCGGAGCATATTCGCCCTTGAGCACCACCAGACTTTGTGTGGAGAATCATTTTGTGTACTTGTTTTACAGGTCCACTGCACATCTACCAAGCGCGTGGAGGACGTGGCTGAAGCAGGAAGGAATGACCAGCAGTCCTTGAAAGAAAGCGACGCTGGCTTCTTGCTGTGACGGGGATCTTGAGGTTCCACCAGGGGCAGCCAGGGCTGAGTCCCGTCCTAACCCAGTTCTGGATGTCCCTGAATACCTGTCCCCACAGGAGACCTTCGCTGGGCAGGGTTTCCTTCTGCTGCTCTCCCCCTTCCCTGGGGACAGACCTTCCACTGGATTCAATGGCTGAATGCTGGGCATCCTCCAAGTCCAATCCCAAGTGCTGCCACCTCCTCCAAGGAGCCCTCCTTAGCCTCTCTGGCCAGAAGGCTCTCCTCTTAATGTCCCTTGTTATCAGTCACCTTCTAGCCCCATTATGATAACGGATGAGCCAAAGTTACTTCTTAGACTACATAATTCTCTCCTGAGGGCAAAAGCCTAGTTTCATCTTTACCCCAGAACCTGGCAAAGTACCTGACTTTTGTTAAGAGATTAATAAATATTCGTGGAAATGGAAAAAGCCAAGAATAAAAGGCAGATGTGTTAGCTGTACAGGTCAAGTTGTTCTTTTTTTTCACCTTTACTAACAGAGGCTAATACGTGTATAGTTTACAAAACAGCTTACATTTTGGAAAATTCACGTTTGTGGAGGTTAACTCCCGCTCTACCGAGAATTTAAGATCAAAAGACATTTCTAACATCGAGTGAAAGCAGATTTGCTGTCAGTGTTGTAACTGAGATGACTGAGAGATTCACTTATTTCTGTAAGTTTCAAAGCAACGATATGTCTAGAAAAACTAAAATTGACAAAAGATAAAAAACTTCACCTAAAACTAAAATCGGGGCCCACCACAACACGTCTCAAAGTTTCACACCCACCCCACTCAACTACAAAACCAAGAGTAAGTCCAGGTCTTCAGTCTGAGGCTTCCAAAGGCAAAATTATCTTATAAACGTGAAACTGTTTGCTCTGCAATATATTATTTTTATATCTGAAACACATTTACACAAGATAGAACTTACTTTGAAAAGAGGAAAAAGTTAAAGCGAATTTGTACGGAGAACAATTCGATGATTAAAAAGCTTTATCCGAAGAGAAAACACCTTGCGCAACACAGTGCTCGGGTGGATGGTTTTTCGCGCCACCTGGAACCTCGCGGCAGTGAACGCGGTGGGCGCGGCCGGCGCTGGGCTGAGCCACGCGCGTCATCCCCGCCCTCCGCTCTCACGCCCCCGCAGCCCGAGGGGCGTCTGCGAACCTCAACCCCGCCCGACAGCCGAGGAAACTGAGCTTTAGAGACGCGCCTGATAAAGTCCCCGGGTGACCCAGCTGGAGAGCCAGGGCTGGAACTCATCTATGTGTCTGACTCAGGCCTTGTGCGTTTCCCATAAAAACTACCAGAAAACCCAAAGAAGTTAACCCGATGTGTAAAGAAGAAGTAAACGAGCAAACAGGGTGCCGTCGAATCTCAAACATAAAACAGCAACCCTGCAACGTGAACATTTTACAAAAACGGGACCAGTATAGAACAACAGATTTCTCTCTAAATGTATCAGCGACCCCAAGGAATCCAAGTATAAACGCAGAGTATTCTTAATGCTGAAATTATTCAATTCTACTTACTTTAGATGATGAAGAAACGAAATCCTAAGTAGTAATATGTGGTGCAAATGACCCAGTAACGAGTAAGATACCAGGTCAGAGGTTAAGGGGGCAGGTCACCAGGAAGGCCTCTTCAGTGACAAGGGGGCATGTATCTGTAACCACCACTCCACAGGCCGTCAAGGTCAACATCAGCATTTGTAAGCAAGACAGCCATTTTCAGGTAGCCAAACAGTCTGCAGGAATTTGAGTTACTGATTTATAGGAAAACAATGAAGATGGGAGACAATACTATTTCTTATCATTTGGCTGTGGAAGCTCATTACATCACTAGAGAAAGACCAGCAGAAAAGAAGGAAGCGCGGAATCCAGCAAAGCGAAGGGGCCGTCCCGGGCCGAGGGTGGGTCCACTCACTTGCACTGCGCGTGGTAGTACTTTATAAGGTTCTGCAGCAGGTCCACTCCCTTCTTGGTCTTGATTTCATTAACTTTAATGAGATACTGTGGAAAGAAAACAGAATTGCATAGTGATTGTTACGGACGGGGTTCTTCAGTCACAGTTTGGGGTCACAGAACAGCAGTCGTGAACCTGCACGCGTGTGAGTTTAACTTAGGGAATGGTGGTCGGGCACAGTCACAGGTGTACAGAACAAACTAGTTAGCGTGTTAGCATTTTATAAATGCTTGAGATTAGTTTACTGGACAAGCAGAGGTCAAACACAGCAAAACATTCTGGAAAAATCGATTATTTCTCCTGGTGCAGTGGATCTCAAACTTAGAGTTCACATGGTCAAAACCTGAAAGACAGATTGTTCTTCGCAGAAAACAAGTAAAACGGTACCTCTCTTCAAGGCATAGGCCACAAACGCTTACAACTTTCAGGCCAAGGAGGTGTATTAGAACGAATATTTGCTACTAAGACATGAAAGAATAAAACCACACATTATCGGTTTATGTGCTACCGCTACTGGCTCCGATTTTCACAACTGGCCAGGATTTTCTATCCATGGTGCTTGCTTCTTGTTCGCTTGTTTTATTTTGTGCAAGTGTCCACGAGCAGACAAGTTTAAGAAGGAGCCAAAAGTTTATCAGGGAAAGAAAAAAAGAAAGAAACTTAAGAAAAACTTAAAATTGAGAAGATTCTATCCGTTTTACTGTTTTCTGAAAGCTGCCAAAGGAAACCCATCACTGTCGACTTCAGAACTGGCTGCCTCTAGGCTAAGGGGTGCCAGTGTTCCGTGGAGCACAGTTTGAGAGCCAACGCTCCACAGTTAAGGCGGCATGCTTTACACTGCATTTTTTTTTTCCCCACGAGCTCACAGACCTTCTCCATGACTCCTTCATTTAAGTTTTATCCAAACTGGACACATGGTTAAAAAAAAAAAACATGCTCTAAACCTGTCCCAACAGAACTTAATAGTCACCAGTGTTACACCTCACATTTTTTTTTTTTCCACACTCACTCACAAGCAACAATAAAAGTTCTCACCAAAGGACACCGGTTGGGCTTAAAGAGCCCCATAGGACCCAGGCTCAAATATAACAGTGAAATGGCCGATCCCAAAGGGCTTGGAGAAAAACGGAGATGAGAATCCTTAAGAAACAGTCCCCTCCTCTAACCGCCCAACACAGCCTGCTTCGAAGCGCAGAAACTGCTGACTTGCAGGAAGGATTTCAGGTCAAAGCCTGGGCAAGCGGTCGCGCCGCGCCCGCTCTCACCTCGCACATCTGGAGCTGGAAGAGGCGCCGCTCCTTCTCCATCTCCTCGGCGATCTCGGCCCCGGTGATCTCCGTGCGGATCATCCCGTGCTGCTTCGCGTGCTCTCTCTTCTCCTTCTCGATTTTTGTGCTGCGAGGAAAGCAGGTGTCACCATTACACACACGTCTTTCCTGCGACGAGAACCTGGTTATTTCTTAATTACTGGAGGTAGGAGGCCGGAGCTCCTAAGTTGGCAGCAGCATCAGAAGTAAAATCTAAGTTCGAAGAGCACAAACCAGCTGCATGGATTTCCGCCTGGGAAGCGTCTTATATTTTAACTGATCTCACAGTGTGATGGAGTCATACAAATGCTTACATTTTGCTTTGCTCGAAGGCATTGTGACGGGTTACTTTTTCTTGGGTCACAACAGATGACGAGAATTATTTCAAGACAAAATACATAATGGATCGGTCTTTGTGGGTATGCACGAAAATCAGTCCAAGGTAATTTCCAATCTTCCTCTAAATGTGGGCTGTTTCCATATCCCAAAGACACATTTTAATCCTTCAACCACCTGGGACCAGACTACACAAAATAAGGCCTGGGAGGGTTCCCAACCTACAATTTAGTATCCTATGAAAACATTCTTCAGTGCGGAGAGGGCCAGGAAGGAACCAGAAAAAAAAGAAAGCGCCCCACATTAAACCCACAGCACCGAGGCCACTGTTCGGCTATGAGAGATGATGCTCCAGTAATAACAGCAACGGTCACAGCCTCTTTCCAAAAACCCATTTAATGTGAAAATGACTTCTAATTTCAGAAAGAAACAGTCTGTAATTTCTTGTTGTGAATGCAGAGACTGACTTGGCCTTCGAGTCTTCTTTTAAATTCTGGTGGAAGGAAAATCAAATCCCCCAAAAGCCAATATCCTTGTCTATATATAAACAGAGCAGAAAACCAATCTATCACCCCAGTCAATTGGAAAACCCACTAAGAACCCGACTGGGAGCCAGGCTAACATTCGAATGCTATAGCTAAGCCACTCTTTGATCATGCCACCCGACGGACTCAGGCATGACTGCAGGGGTTTCACCACAAAGAGAATAAAGCTCAGCTCTCTCTCCACTGGCATGGGTGGGAAGAGAAGCAGGAAGCTACAGACACCTGAGAAGGAACACGAGAGACAGGCTTTTGGGTTAACATGGTGACTTGACCATACGGGTTTACTTCTTCCTTCTTCAGCAATCCCACTAAAGTCAAGTCACTAAAAAAGTATAACGTCCCAAAGACAAGAACTGGAGACAAAAAAGGATGAGAGAATTCTACAAAGATTTGGAAGGGCAGGTCTAAAAAGAGAAAGGCTGCATCCCAAATGATATGGCCCCCTGCTTTGCTGGCCTGTGTAGCTTCCAGAAAGGAAGTTATTCAGCTAAGGGAGCTGAATGGACCCAGAAGACAGACTTCTAGAATATTCTTGATAGTAAAGCTGGCCTGACATCCGAAAACTTAAAATTTAAAAAGGCTGACATATATGAACCTTCAATCAACTTTTGGGTGCCTTGCAATATGGATAGGCAGTCAAGGATGATAAGATAATTGAGAAAAGGCTCCCAAATTTAAGTGAGGGATTAAAATTAAAAAATGGTAGGAGTGGGGGTGGAGGGAGGCAGAGGCAAGGGAGCAGAAAAAATGCATAAAACGTGACCTAATCCTCAGAAAGCTAAAACAGTGCGCCTTCCAAACAAAGGCAACGAAATAAAACAAAAACCAAAAAGCCAAATACCAAAACCCCCAACCAAATGAGAAAAGGAGCTTTTAGAAATCTAAAATACAATACCCATCAGAAAACTGAAACAGAAAGAATGGTTGAAGAAATAACCTGAAACGTAACAGAGACAAATAGAACAGAAAAGGGAAGAAAATTATAAGGATGACCTAGAAAGTCCAACTTTATATGATGAGGAATTCAAGAAGAAAAAAACAAATAAGAAGAATGAAAACTTTTTTTTTTTCTCCAGAAATGAAGAACTAAAAATTGCAAATAAATGGCCCATGCACACTCCATGGCACATGAAGAAAGTTGGGAAAAGCTATTATAAAAAGACCTCGACATTTTCTACTTGAAAATAAACCAGATAAAAACAAAAGAAAACCACCCTTCATATGCCTTGGACAAAAAATGGGAATCAGAGTATTAGGTTTTTTTCATTAGTAACAATGGAGTAACACTTTTGACATTTTGAGAGTAAATGATTATAAGACTGAGATTTTACATTCAGCCAAACTCTCACTCTGTGCCATGGCAGGATGAAGGTGTTTTTGGATGTGCCCAAACCTGGTATTTTTACCTCCTTGAGAGACGCCCTGGAGACGGCTGGAGGTGGGGTGCCCCCAAAATAGGGGACTTCACCGGGAAAGAGGAAGTCAGGGACCTACCACAGACGGCGGCCGCTATGATCTACCCTCCGGGAGGCCCTCGCCCCAAGAGAAAAGGAGCTGACAGGATTTAATGATGATGGATATATAATCATTACGATAACATGCATTTTATGAAGAATCATTATTAATAGGTATTGGACATCTGTTGGGACAGATAATAAGAAAGTCACAAAAGATACATATAGAACTAAGCAAATGAAGAAACGAGGCAATTATTCCATTAAGAAAAAGCAAAAAAAATGTACTATAGAAATGGAAATTCAATCATAGTACATCACTGAGATTCAGGATGACTAATGATATAAAAAACCGAAACACTGATAAGAAGTTTAACCACAAGCGTATGAATCGCCCTGGATGGACGGGGGGCAGGGAGAGTGATCGGGGCGGGGGTGGTCGGGCCAGCAAGCCACATCCTTGGCAGCAGAGTGACGCGTCACAGGTGACCCGAGAAAGAAGAGCGTGGGAGCGCCAAGGACCGTGAAGACAAACCAGTGAGCAGGTGGGAGCTGATGAGGAGACCCAGAGACAGGGAGGGGCGGGCGAGGGCCGCTGAGTTCCCACGAGGCGCTCGCTCGCTGCCCACTCAACATCCACTCTCCCTCCTTCATCATTAGGAAGAGAACCCGGCATCACCAGCTTTAACTCACCAAGTTTAGACTCTGGGGACAATACGGACAAGTGTCCAGCAAGATAAGTTAGTGCGTCGTGTGAGAGGGGCTTTGAAGAGCGCTTGGTCCACCTCAGAATGCTTTTCATTCTTTGATAAAGCGTGATGTTGAAGCCCTTGTCATCGGGGGGTTTCTATTACACACAGTCAGAGTCAGAGTAAGTCTTAACTATTTGATGTTTTATGTACATGTATTGTTTTGGCCAAATAATATTTTATCATTAAAAAACCCAACAGAAACTATTTGAGTGCCTTACCCTATGCTAGACAATGGTGACAATTGCTTCAACACATTACTTTATCTTATCCTCACAAAAACCTTGAGAAGCAGACAATTTTTAATACTATTTTACAGGTGAGGATCAAAGTTAAGATTCGCATGCAGATCTCATTCCCAAATCTGTGATCTTAATCGTGACACCTCAATGCCTCCCGAGTCTGGATGAAAAACACCCAGCCCCTCAGTTATCAAAGTTAATTAACTTTTTTTTCATTATTCAGTTTTCTGTAACTCGTAATCACATGTCCTATAACATTAAATGAGACACGTTTTTTTTCTTCCTGCACCGTCATACGTCAGTGAGAAAGAAGTCTATCTTAGGAAAATAATTTGACAGGGATTTATTAAAAAAAAAAACAAAAAACAGAATCAAAACTTTCTTTGTGAGGTCCTAAAATCAGGACCTACTCAACTCACTAGTCCTGTTCTAGATGATTCCTTTATTTCTTCAATAAATGTTTTCTACGTGCTAAAGACTCTGGCAGGCACTGGGAGACCTAACACCATTCACAGGGGCCATGTGGTCACTGTCCTTGCGGAGTTCAGATTCTGGGGGACAATACGGACAAGTGAACAGGCTCGTGCACACGCTGGGAAGGGCACCCGGATCACTTTAAAATGCTTTACTTCTATGACATTCATAACACTGACCACCAGACACTTCGAGGTCTTCAACCAACACATGGATTTCTGTATCGATACAGCTGTGCCACCAATATTGGTGACACTTAGGTTCACCCAGCACATCTCTGGTTTTGTCATTCCTCGTCCTGCAGAGGAGATATTTTCCACAAGCCCAGAGCAAAATATTTCTCTCCCCGTTTTGAGGGCTCCCCACCCGTTTCGGTAGGCACCCCGTTCCATCCGGGTTCGAGGGTGTGTAGCGGGTGCCGGGCAGGGCAGCCCTCAGCTCACAAGCGTGAGCTTCACCGCCCGCTTTCAGAAAGACACGCTGGCCACTGTGTTCACTGGCCACTGTGTTCACTGACATCGGCTGACCACTTTCAGAGCCTTCTCGTTCTCAGCTGCCTTTATAACTGTCAACGCACAGAAGTATTCCCAAGACAGCAAGTCTCCAACAACGCACTTATTACTTAAGCAACTGTGAAAGCAGTTTGCGAGGAAAACACTTAACCCTGAATTCTTCTTTTGCCTGTGTTTTCATTTTGCAGTTACTGCCACCTACGGCAGTGCTTTTACTCTGTTTATAACAATTCGAGTTTATGGCCAAGATTTCCGTTCACTGCTTTATGAAGATGAGCCAGGCCCCTGCGACGTGCTGCAGGTGCATCATGTCCCCAACCCCTCACAGATGCCCAGCAGAGGGGGCATGAGACTGCAGCGCCCACGCGGCTCCGCTCCGGCTCGGGCCCCACGGCCCTGCCGACCCCCTGGGTGTCTGTTGTGCCCGGCAGGCACAACGAAGTCACAGACGCTAGCTACATGTTTACTGTCTCCCGATTGCAGTGCTATCCAGGTATGTAAACGTCTATAGTTATACACTAACTGTAATGAAAAAAAGTGGCAGCCGTCACAGACCTGCGATGTGATCGTGAACATCGGCCACGAAAGACAAACGACTTGATGATAAAAGCGCACGAGACGCGACCGCGTTTAATCAGGTCAGCACGCGCCACCTCGCGGCCCTTACCAGGATGCACTGAGCAGTTTTTTTTTATCCAGAGATAATAGTTAATGGCTGTGTCCTTTGTCCGGTTACTCTTTTTCTTGGGAAAATTCACAACAGTATATAAAAAAGAAAGCAAACGAAAACAAAATGAAAACCACTTACAACTTCGTCTCATAATCTTTCCAAGCTTTGTCAAACGGCTTCTTGAGATCCTTAGGAAAGAGAGAATGAAATTGAATGTACTTTTGCTTAAAGGTTAATAATTACTTTTGAAATGACATCTTAGCAAAAGTGCCTTCTTTTACAGGACACTTGAAACTTTGCACGAGACGTGTGCACGCCCGCCACCCTATCTTACACACGAGGAGCCTGAGAGCCGGCAGGCCGAGCACCCGCAAGCGCCCGGCCTCGTCCCTCAGCCATCGGCATCATGAGAAGTGGCACATCTTTCCCAATGATCGTTTCCCAACATGTTTTATGCTGAAGATGTGCAGAGTGCCTTTCAAACACGAGCACCATTGCAGTCTTAGCAGGAAAGAGCCGATCCTTCCGGGAGGCCGTGACCATCGAGTCCGTGCACACTTACGCCTTTGACTCCTTTCAGGTCCCCTTTGAGCAGTGAGTCCAAGGTGAAGATCACGTTGTGGCTCAGACCCTGGAGCTGGAAGGCAAAGCAGAGACAGGAGAGTCAAAAAAGGGACGGGCGCTCAGAGCAGGGAGACCGGCTGGTGCCGGCGAGCGGCTCCCACACGCCAGGCCCCCTGGGCACAGCCCATGAGCCCGCGGGCACCTCCACACCGTCGGCGGCACAACCCACCCCCCTACAGCTCGCGAGCGGAGACCGACTGAAACGGCAGCTCTTAATCTGGCTCTCCCGGCAGAGGGAGGAGGGGAGGATGCAACCGCCTTTCACCGCGTGGTTTATATTCCGGTCGGGCATGCACCACGACCTGAAACCGCCCGCTTTGCCTCTCTGGGAGTCTGTCTCCCCGACCAGGCGGAGGCTCAGCGAGGCAGGGCCTCTACTGTCCTGCTCACGCTGTATTCTCAGTGCCCAGATTCCGTGAGAAAGACGTCATATTCGGGGGGCGCCATCTACCCTGGGGGTGCAGGGTTCTTTACTCAGGTTCCGAGGCAGTGGCCTGGGTCTCCCTGATTCTAAGACGGTACACAGAGGAGATGGAGCTGGTGCCCCGCGGAGGGAAGGGTGACAGGCAACCAAGGGATGGAAGGACGAGTACGACCCGAAGACAGATTTCGTGGTAGTTTGTCTTCAAGGAGACCGCCAGTGTAACGAGTACTCAGTTAACGTCATCGATAAGTTCTGAGACTTTAAGCAACGTGACACAAGATGAAACCAATTATACCAACAGGCCAACCGATGCGAACAAGGGCTGAGTTCCCACAGCATCTCATCAGCATCATGATAAAACACTGTTGAGCGAAACAATGCTTCATTCGAGGACCTGCCACGGCTTGGCGAAGTTGGTTTTAGTAGCACGGAACCAAGGTTACAGACAGAGAGCTTGGTGGGTCCCTCATCCAAGAGGTAATTCTACTTACGTGTAAGCACATTCATTTGTCTGCCCCTTGGTCTGGCCGTCGATCCATCCACCCACCCACCCACCTGTCCGTCCATCCATCACTCCCAATGCCGACACTTAGGGGCTTTGTGCGTGACCCTCTTGACCACACCTCTGACGTGAAAACACTATGACCTACTGTAGATGGCCGCTGTGAAGACGGAGCGAGTTAAAGCACGTGTGAAGTGCCGGCTCATGCTGGACGCCCAGGAAGCGCCGGGTGCACCCCTGTTCGACTCCTCCGGGTGGTCGCTATGCGTAAGGCACCGGGGAAGGAGGGCAGAGGACCGGAAGTCCTTCTCCTGGGCCCTTACCCCTCCCCAAGCCTTTCCTGCGATCCTCGCCTCAGGCTTCCTGCAGTTCACGAGTCATTCGACACCACGGCCTCCCCCGACCCCCAGTTTTACACACGAGAAAAGTTTTCCAGTGCAAACTACCAGAAGGGCTGGATCAGAAACGACCAACGTGTCCTCTGTCATGTCAAAGACGAAGAGAGTCCCACCAAGACGGCTCCACCTGTGCCATTTCCCCATCGCCCCCCCCACCGCCCATCCCGTGTCCACACCTGAAAGGTGACCAGTATCAGCAGTGTACTGTTCTGTAGTTTTTAAAAGTTTGGGTAGCATGTACTATATTATTTATTCAAAAAAAAGTAAAAATTCTAAAATGAAAAATAAAGAGACAGTGATTAGAAATCATTTTTAATGTTTAGTCACCAATGCCTCAAATCCTTTGTGAAACGAAGCAGGAAAATAATCCCATTATGTCATTGCCACCTTGATCTGAAAGCTGCATGAGAAAAATAACAATAAAGGGATTATGAAATTCTGTGGTTAGTTCTGAATGTGAGGGGTGTGGAGGCAGAAAAGTCCTCAAAAGCCATGGCTGACCACACGGCAAACACACGACACGTGTCTCGACCTTCAATGTCGTCACTGTGGCGGGGCGAGGGGCCGGAGGCCGCGGCCTGTGGACGCACTGATGGAAAACCCCAAGAACTGAGAATTCCTCTGTGGTTATCCACACGCACACTCTTGGGAGTTGATAAGAAACCAAGAAGTTAAATAATGTGTATTGTGGATCCAGGATCTTCCCAGTGATGAGCCCAGGAAACGTATTTAAAACTTACGAACTCTTGCCAACTTACTTCCCAGGAAAGGGGTTAATTTATAAAAACCGGCAGAGGAGCTTGTTTTGAGTGAATCGTAACTACCTGCCGTTATAAAAGATACAGAGAGAAGGCAAAGAGAAAGCAGACCAGTCGCAAGGAGGAAACGCTCAGGAATGACTGAGGGGCGAAGCGGAGCTGCCTTCCTTGGAGACAGAGCCTGCTTTCTCAGCCGTCCTCGGGGGCCGCCGGGACAGAGATGAGCCACGTGACTTCGCAGTGGGCGGATTCTGTAACTTTGCTTGTTTTTCAATTTTCATTTTTTTTCCTCGGAGGACACACACACACACACACACACCCTCTGTCTGGGTGTTTTTTTTGGTTTGTTTGTTTTTCACCTAACCTTATAGCTTTACCATGAAATGAAACGGCCCGAGTTACGTCCTGACGGCCGCATCGCCCATCACATCTCCCCTCTCTGGAAGGTTGCTCCCTGGGGAGGCGCTTCGCCCTTTCCGTTCACTCGCTGACAAGATGCCACTGCAGGAGCGAGAAGCCGTCCTGTGACCTGAGGCGGCCTGTGCGGGCTCTGGCCTGCTGCCCCGGGGCACAGGGAGAGGGACGGCGGCCGGGCGGCGGAGGGCAGGAGCGCAGAGCTCCGCGATGGCGCCTCCACGGCCCTCCACGGTCCCTCCCCGCCCCTCTACACCCCTCCCCGCCCCTCCACGGCCCCTCCCCGCCCCTCTACGGCCCCTCCACGCCCCTCCACGGCCCTTCCCCGCCCCTCCACGGCCCCTCCCCGCCCCTCTACACCCCTTCACGCCCCTCCACGGCCCCTCCCCGCCCCTCTACACCCCTCCACGCCCCTCCACGGTCCCTCCCCGCCCCTCTACGGCCCCTCCACGCCCCTCCACGGCCCTTCCCCGCCCCTCCACGGCCCCTCCCCGCCCCTCTACACCCCTCCCCGCCCCTCCACGGCCCCTCCCCGCCCCTCCCCGCCCCCTCCCCCCCCCGCCCCTCCCCGCCCCCTGCCACGGCCTTTCACGGGCCCCTCCACGGACCTCCACGCCTCCTCCCTGCCCCCTCCACAGCCCTCCACGGGGGGGGGGCCCCTCCCCGCCCCCTCCACAGCCCTTCCCGCCCCTCCACGCCCCCTCCACACCCCCTCTCTGCCTCCTCCCCGCTCCCTCCACAGCCCCCCCACACCCCTCCACGCCCCTCCACGCCCCCTCCACAGCCCCGCCACGCGCTCCAGACTACATCGGTTAACAAGGCCGTACCTGGCCTGCTTTGCCACCCTGCATTAAGTCGGACATTCTCCCTCCCCTGCCCACAGGCTGTCTGTCCCTCGCCTTCGCCTCCGCAGACAGTTCTGCTGAGAGTAAGGGAACGCAGTCCGCTGACTTGCTCAACACGCTGGAAAATCCAATTAAAACAAGGAGCCTGCTCCCAGCAGCTAGGCTGCTGTCCCCCGGCAGAAATCAGGAATTCTGTCCCAGTGTCAACTCCTTCATGCCCTGGAGAGCTGCTCGCCACCTCGAAGCTACTTGAACCGGAGCCCTGTCTGTCGCCCAGGCCGCTTCCCGGGGTATCATGCTACGGAGGGAGCCAAGACGCCCACACACACGTGGGCCACACAGCACTCCAGGCCCGGTGACTCTGGCGGACCGTTTCGCCTTGCTGACGCGGTTTCCTGACTTAAAGTGGGTGTTCCAGCACCTTCTTAACTACCCCGCACCCGTGTGGGAGGGCCGGGGAGACACGCCGCCGGGGCAATTCCGTCAGCCGGCACAGGGTGCTGCTGCCATGCACTCGGCGTCACCTGACAACCACAGGTGTCATGTAATCTGTTCACACGCTCGGCTGGTTAAGGGAGGGGGTCGAACCACAGCCGCTCTAACTCCTGGGTCCACCAACCACTTACAGCACTTTTTGCAGGTATCA
The DNA here is from genome assembly GCF_014176215.1 of Rousettus aegyptiacus. NCBI lineage: Eukaryota > Metazoa > Chordata > Mammalia > Chiroptera > Pteropodidae > Rousettus > Rousettus aegyptiacus. The sequence continues at coordinate 54,601,758 of NW_023416290.1, forward strand.
GAATGTTTTGCAGGTTATGACACACTCTATGCACGAGTGAGCCCAACTCTCATGATCACTGACCTATCAAATGAAACTTGATTTTATTCGGTGGCTTATGTGTTAAGGGGGAACAAAGGCCACCGCTCCCAGGTCCAACGCGGACGAGAGCTGGCGTTACCGCCGCAGCTGGCGCTCGGGGCGACAGCCGACCCTTCGTGGCTGCAGGAGTGACCAGTGCTCACGTGAAGCAGGTGATGTTTTAGAGTGGGAATGATAAGGCCACCTCCATATGCCGCTAAGGGGACGATGTGAGATTTAGATACTAGCTTAGCATTAGTGGTGGAAAAAAATATAATGACAGCATTTTCGATACTGGAAAAGATTTTTTGAAGCTGTGGGGGTGGTGAGGGGACCCCAAAATGTCCTTCGCATTGTACCACATTCTCTCCGTAGTTTTCCTGCGTCACCCTGCAAGGCAGTCTCTACGGACGTTAAGATAATGCAGCCCATTATACCATGTTCTGATCTAGGCTGATCACCCTGAATTAGATTTATTAAAACGACTACGTTGAACACGTTATCTGAAGTTACTGCTCACAACCGCTCTAAGATGGGTCTTAGTCTCAGCCAGTTAATGAAGAAACGGGCTCAGGGAGGCTAAGTTACTTGCCCAAGGTCAAACAGTGAGTACGCAGATACTCAAACAGTAGCGAAGGAAGGGAAAATGAAACACGTACAAAGTGAATTCATGCAGTGATGCAGGCCAGCATCTCAATAATCTGCAATCACAGCATGTGCGGAGATTTCAAAAGACGCTCTCCACTCTTATTCCAAACAGGGAAACAACAGAAATCTTCAACATAGGAGAGTGGGTAGATAAGCCGCGGTGCAAATGATGGGTGTTTCAGACGGCTGCAGGAACATGGTCACGAACGGGGCCTCTGAGGTCTGCAGATCTGTCTTGGGTTGGGGGGGGCGGACTACTGGTAATGGGGGCTCCCACCAGCTTCAACCAGAGCCACTCTGCTTCAGGAGGCTGTATGCTTCCAACTAAGCAACGGTTCTTAGGCTACAATATTTTACAAGACAAAAACATTTTTGAAACGTATAAACAAGTGAAGATCGGAAAATTGGTTCTACAATAGCACTACGGTGTGCGGCCCATGTTAAAAATTCACATGACTAAAAAAGACACACGAGAAAAAAAGACATACGTATAATGGAAAAAAGGTTAAAGGATAATATAGACATACGTATTTCAGCCCCTTAAGAGTGGTTTGTAAGGTTATTGGTGATTTTTATGTCAGTCTTTTTTTCCCCTGTATTTTCTAAGTTTTCAAAAATAAACAGGTATTTTTGGATTCTGAAAGTTATTAAAAAGAAATATGACACGAACACAAGAGGGCGATATGATCACCCAGCAGCCTGTTTCTCACTCAACTTGTCATTGTATTTAATACATTATACAAACCGGACGGCAGGTATGAAGGTAAGAATCATTAGGTAGTGAATTCAAAGGAATGAAGTTACCGCTGCTCTGTAACGCTACAGCATCGTGGGTCTCTGTTGAGAACAACCACCTTTATTAGTGGTTCTCAAAGTGTGGTCCTCAGGCTGCCCACGGCGTCAGCACCTCCTGGAAAACTTGTTAGAAATGAAAACTCAAACCTAGTTAATCAGACACTGGGTGCGGGGCCCAGTGACCTACGTTTAAACAAGCTTCCTTGGGGAGATGGGTGCAAGGTTAAGTTTGGACACCGGTGCCTTGGACTAAGGGCTGCCCAAGGCTCCTTCAGAGATGACACTTATAGTCAGAAGGTGGAAATCAGTGGCCTGTGGCCTGAGACGTGGTTGGTTACTGTAAAGAATGAACAGAGGTAAGCGTTTATCCTGCCCTGCGAGAGCTGGGTCAGACTTGAGGAGGTAGGAACCTAATTACGCCATACACGAATGGCATCGGGGACTGGCAAGGCTGGATTTCAGCAGAAAGTACGGTTCTGCTGCAAGTTTTGCAGAGAAAATGGGTAGGTGTTGGAGTATCAGAGAATATGAGACTTCCTTAACGTAAAATAATGCAATTATATTTTGTCTAATTCAATTTAAGCAAATGATGGGTTATATTCAACATCATCTCCTACATCAAGAGTGAAAAATGAAAGCACCATTTTCCTTTGCATTATATGCAGTCTATCAGATTTCATTTGAGAGTAATTATAAGAAAAGGGGGAGTAGCTAAGTTTTAGAAGACCAAAATAAATGGGAAAGAAAGCAAAAGGAGAAAATGCCCGTGGAGCGGTGCTTTGGTTTAAAAAAGACATCCCGACCCTGAGGAGTTCTCTATTGTGCTTGAAACGATTAATCAGTTAGTTCACGATCAACTTTCAGAGCCTTAATTTCATTTCCATGCATGTCATGTGTAATTTGCTATGTTTAAACTAGAACAAAACCATACTGTGATATCAAATCACATTTTCCTTGCCTTTGCTGAATATCTTTATCACACACTATATATTTTATAACAAACTTTTACTTAGGAAGCGCCTTCTCAACACAACTTAAAAATCTAATCAAATAAACAAAGATGCACAGAGGGCTTACCACGTTCCGGGAGGACACAGCCATGCCTTATAGTAGACATTCTCATCTCCATTTAACCCTAAAATAACAGACGTCTGCTGCTCCGTCGGCCTGCCCGCCCTTCTCTGTCTGCTCGGGCCCTACCTTCACTTGATCCGCATTGAGAATTTTAGAATTCAAGGAACTGATCTAAATGGCAGCTGGGATGGGCACCAGCAGTTGGTATACTTCAAGGCCATCCTTGCAGAAAAGAACCTTCTTCAATATTATGCCCACGATGCCAACTGCTGCCAGGAAACCAAGTACGTTTCCTCTACAGAAAGCGGGCAGAATCTGCTCCTATACCCATGTCCATCTTTCCTTATAAAATTAAGTAGTGCTTTAGTGTAAACTATTAAAATATTCTACAGAAGCGACCCATTAAACAGCATGTGAAAGCCAAGCTTAGCACCGAGCTGGACAGAGCGGACACAGTGAATGCTGGCCGAGTCAAGGCCACACGTTAGAAAGTCTTTCCTTCTTTTTCAAAGACTGAAGTACGGATTTCCATCTCACTTTTTAAATACCCAGTGAATAAACCAATGCTTAAAACCGTTTCACGTTTCTATTCAAGGAAAAGAGCCTCTAAAAGCCGAAGAGGATAGTTTTATAACTATCTACCAACCACTTAAGGCTCAGCTCAAGGGTCTCCCTTCTGCGAGACCCTCGTGACAACCCTGCTTTCTGGTCGAGGGACGCCTGAGGGACTGAACGAGTCTGCCTCTGGGGACCCGGCTGGGGAGACGGCGGCGCAGAGCCCCGAGCCCGGCTTTATCTGCCTTCCGAGTCGCAGCACTCTCTGCCCGCTCTCGGCACTTCCCGCTGCCCAACACGGCTGTGCGGCGAGGCGGGGGAAAGGCCCATTCACTCCTGGTGGCGCATGGAGTAAGCTACGAGTCCACTGAATCAGTGGGCTGTTTCTTCATGTTTAAACTTAAAGGTCCCCAAAGCACCAAAAGGTATAATCTAAAATAAACGGCAGAGTGTAAAGGAGCAATAAATTTAAACAATCAGAATTTACATATTGAAATGAAAATAGGAGATAAGTTCTATAAGTGTAGGCACGAAGTGGAATATAATTAAAACAAAGAAACACAATAAAGTGAAGTGGATCACCTGTCCAGCAAAACCTCTGAGCCAGCATTTCTCAAAGTGGTTCCATGGGAAGTGAATGCTTCTCATACAAGGAAAAGGTCTGTGGTCAATTGTGCTGGGCAAGGCCTTTGAATTGGACAGTTCTCTTTGTCACAGGATGTCTTTGAGCCTCTGACACACAAACGTGCACCGTCAGTCCCCAAGGGCAACGTGTAATGTTTTCCATCCAGAGCTCCTGACAAAAACAAGGCATGGGATCAGTGCCTTGTTCCCAGGCAAGAGGGAGCCGGACACACAGGGCCCGTCACGCCGCGGCACACGGCTGCACAGAGTGGACGCGGCTGAAGCGCCCACCTGGCGTGACCCAGTGGAGCCTGAAGCCCAGCCACGCTCCCCAGGAGCGGTGCCCTGGCGGGGCTGCAGGCCTGGCCCAGCAGCCTGGTTCCCGAGGGGGTGGCCTGGTCTGAGTAAGTGCAGGCGCAGACAGGTCAGGGGCAACAATCTGCAGAGGAATCCAAAATCAGCTGAAGACTGACATTTAGTCTGAGGCAGGCAGGCGAAATGGCAGAATCCAGGTAAGAGGCCGCGCCTGAGATGCAAAACGGGAAACCCAGGGAGAGAGGAAGGGGTCAAAGGCGGGAGGGGGCGAGTGAGGCTGAGTCGGGTGGAATTCTCTGAGCCAAGGAAAATGTCTGTGTTTGCTTCTCACATGTGCCTCCAGATTTGGGCCTGCAAAGGCGCTCTGGGGGCTTCTGGAACCAGCGTCCTGCAGAAGGCTGTTCCTTACCTCACAGCAGCAGCATCTGCCTCAGCCCTGCAACATCTGTGCCGCTGCTTTGTTCGCTGTTCTCTCCATCGGATGAAAAGTAAACTCTGTGCTATGTCCATAAAAGGACGTCCACACCTCTGGAGAGGCGACAGGTGTGCTGCTCGGGGGTGGAGACCCTGGCTGCGACCACCTGGCCGTGAACGCTGGCTCTGACGGTTACCCAGCGCGCGGACTCAGTTTTCTCAGCTGTTCAATAGTTACGGCTACTACCCAGGAGGGTTGATTTGAGGAGTGAAATGAGGCAATAGATATATGTTTCATATGAAATGGTTTGTCTTAAAAAAAAAAAAAAGAAAAAGAAAAAAAAACCTATTTAGCAGCAAAACCTGACCTGACCTGAATTCACTGGGTGGGAAAGCTCTGACTTGGCTTGACTTGAGGTGGAACTCTCCAGAGTCTTTATCCCACTCATGTCAATATTCACATATTTCACTGCTGAGATGGAACTGTGTTTAATTATGAGGACCTCCCTGAGAGTTCACTGAGGGTGTTGTTATACAGACAGTACACGGAGTATACACTCTATCGCCCTTCTGAGATCTGTAAAATTCTGAATTTTAAAACACGCCTTAACCCAGAGAGTTTGGGATAAGAGATTCTGGACTTGGATATATATGTGCACAATATCTCTGTGTATAAATCTATAAAACTGCTTCACATGACACACTATAATATTAGTATTAACCGTTGGAATTATTAATGATATTCATTTTCTTATTTTTTCCATATTTCTAAAATTTTTGTGCTGAACATGTATAACTTTTATAATAGAAGGTTAAAAGAAACACTTCTCCCTCTTACTACATGGATGGGTCTCATTTCATGAAGCACCCACATTCTGACCTGTCAGTGAAGCACATCGGGGTATGAGGGATGTCTGGCGGATCAAAGGCTGAGAACTTCCAATGACGGGTTACCACTTTGCAAAAACAATGAGGCTGTTTTTAAATGTACGATATCCTCCGGGGTACCCAGGGGCTCCCAATTCACTGCTGAATATACCCATGCTCTCTAGATCTTTCAGTATTTCAAAGGACAACTTGAGAAATAATCTGCTAAAAATCTAGATCCAACCTGTACAGTTTTAGTTATTCCCATGTGAGGGGGAAGAAAAGAAGAAAAAAAAAATACAACAATCCTTAATTTAGACCGTGCTACCTTGCAGCCGGAGCCTGCAAACAGAAAATGCTGGCGGCTGAGCAAGTCTCTGCTGTGCCTCAGCAGCTCTGAGGCAATAACTGCCCTTTAACCACCGCAGGAGGCTCAGGCTCTGAGGCAAGCGACAGAGCTGTCCAAGCGCTTAGGCCAGGGGAGGAGCCAGAGGCGCCGAGGGTCCTGGCCGGGCTGCAACCCTTCCGGGCACCTCCTGCCATTTTAAATGAGGTTTCATATTTGTTTTCTAAAACTGCTGCTCTTGGGGTTTAAATGGTTTTCCTCTGCCCACTGAGAATCTATTTCAATCCACCAGTGACTTCTTTCCGGTCCTGTTTTGTGGTTTGGTAACTGAATGCAGGCAATTCCAGGTTGCCTCCTGAACATCTCTGCTGAGCTCAGGGCTCACGGGCTAGGGCCACGATGGCCTGACACTGAGAATAGAGCAGCACTGTTTAGCAATGACATCACTGCTTTCCTTGAAATGGTTAAAAAAAGAAAAAAAAAGATTGAGCACAATTTTTATATTGTCTGTATAATCGAATGAATAACAAAAAACACTTAGAAACAGCTAAGACTCCTACTTTCTTTTCCCTTTTATTTTAAACAAGTAAGCTACACCGTAAAGGAAGGCTTTATCGTGAACATATTAACTACGAAAGGGCTTACAAAGCAGAAGGAACGGGAGAGATACAGGCGTAGAAACAAGAAAGAGCCTCTGCCCCAGGGAGGACAAGTGCTTTGCTAGTCGGGGAGATGGCTCTGATCAGGACGGCATCTTTAACTGGAGGAAGGATGAGTTGAGATTGGTAAATCAACTAAAGAGATATTGCTACTAATTTTTTTAAGATGCTACAGTCTACCAAGCATATGCTGTGAACCAAACCTATGATACTTCGCATAAAAGCCCATGCACTTAAAACCTCGCCACAAACACAGTATAAATACCATTAGTGACTTAGGTCACGTGCACACTGCCCAGCCTTCTTTCTCACCACTACGGGGCAGCATGCCCCAGACACGCCCTGAACTAGGCGAACAGGTCGGCTTCCGGGGGAAGCAGCGGATGGCTTCACCGTCGGGGACGCGCGACCACATAAAGGGCTTTGACTAGAGGGAGGATTTCACAAGACGGAGAAAGACTGACTTAGGAAACTGAGAAAAGCGAAAAGGCAGAGGGATGACAGATCAGCGGTCTGGGGGAAAAGCCAGGAAGTGAGGGCGTGCGCTGCTGCTCTGTACTTAAATTTTTCTATAACAACCAGATTATGAGAGATTTCTCCCTTTCTCTTCCTGCTCTGATGATTTGTATGCTTATTTAACCTTTTTATTTTGAAAACAATTATGGACTCGTAAATAGTTGCACAAACAGTACAGAGAGGTCCCTCGTACCCATCAACCAGCTTCTCCCAAAACAAGTATCTTTTGTGTGCCATCCATTCATCCGTTAGTCTGTTTGTCCATCTGTCCATCCACCCACACACCCACCCACCCACCCACCCACCCACGTATCCACCCACTATTCATCATCAAAACCCAGAAATCAACATCGGTACAAGATGGTCAACTAGGCCACACACCTTACTTCAACGTCACCGATTTTCACATGCACTTGTCCTGGGCACGTCTTTGTGTAGAGTCCCACGACATTCTACCCCACGTACAGATCAGTGCAGCCACCACCACCGTCAGGACAGACACTGTCCAACGACACAGAGGACTCCGCTGGGCCGCTCCTTCATACTCACATGCCTGCCCTTCTCCAGCCCCCGGGGACCACTGACCCGTCCCCCATCTCTATAAATTTGGATGACTTAACCTTTCATCAGAAAAATACACAAACGGTAAGGTCACCATGTTAAAAATCACTCTTTTATGGGACTTTTCACTTTAAGGTGTCAAAAGTCCAAAATGACATACTGCAATAAAATAAAGAGATTTAAATTTTCCCAGTTTTAAATTCTAATATAGTCAGTATGTATATAAATAGTCCCCGTAAGCAAAAACTCTGGTGTCCTCAATCAATTTTCAAGACTGAAGATGTGCAGATTGCCTTTCGAAAACTACTGGCTAATACTCTGTCGCTCTTTTCCAGTATGCCATCAACTCGCTGATGGGGGAGATGGAAGGGAGAAGCAGGTAAAAAGGGCTCTGCAAGCTGAACGCTAACGGAGGCTGGTGACTGCTGGTGCGGGCTGCGGACCTCATGCCAGGCGGGCCGCCGCATCCACGCGGTCTGCAAAGGCGATGTCGTAACTCTGTAATTTCGGGGCGGGGGTGGGGTGGGGTGGGGTGGGCAGCACCGCATAAACAGTACACGAACCGATCTGCAGGGCAGATGGGCTCAAGCCCCAAGCCCACTACTTCCCGGGCACGTGAACTTTTGGAGATTTGGTGCACTGATCTGATATGGCTTCCTATACCTGCCATGCGTGGGGAGTTGCCATAAAGATCGAAGGAGAAGACGTAAATGGTGGTGAAAGCTTGTCTTTGTGAAGCAAATTCCACATGTCAGGTACTGTGCTTACTGCTCTACAGCCATCACCCCAGGGGGAGTCCCACCACCACCAAGAAGATACGCTGATTTCTGTTTGCAGAGAAGAAAACCCGGCATTACAGAGGCTCGATGACTTGCCTAAGGCTCCAAAGCGAGTTGGGATTCCCCATGTTTCGCCCGCCACCCCCATTTCAGCCGTTCTCATCTTCTACGCTGAGGCAGAAATTTACAAGGTAAAACAACTTTTTACATAAACCACTTTCTAGGATGCAGAGGTGAGGGGCAGTAAGAAAAGCGAGATTCTTTAAAACCTGACTTGGTGTCTTGACTCTGGTACAGACTCACCGAGTCATCGGCTACGACCAAAATCCTCTCTGGGGTCCTCGGATGTCGTCAGTTTAATAGAAGCAGCTGGTTAACAAAAACCAGCCTCAGCCCTACATGCCGTTAACGCCAACATCTGTGCAGATCTCTGGGGTTTTCACGAACATCCCACTTGGTCATCATCCCTTCTACAATCATCGAAAGTTCAGACGAACATCTGAACGGTGACTGACAGTCACCATCACTTAGCGGTTGGGATTTCTCAGGGCCGACCCTTCAGAAACTTCGAAACACACAACATACTTGCAAAACCAACTGCTGACAGGTAAAACAAATAATCCACGCTTCTCCCTGTTTCGAGTGAGTCAAAACAGAAAGCTAGTCTGGACCCTCAAATCTATCTTTTCATTTTCCTCCATAAAAATAAGTAAGGTTTTAGTATAAACTATTAAAATACCCATTATAAGCTATATCTTACTTAGAAATGTTATTTTTCAGTATTTACTATAGACCCTGGAACACAATAGTTTTTTTTGGTATTTGCTGGTTGAACTGAGGATGCAATTAGAAAGTCTAAAAAATATGAAAGTACCTTTTTTCGATCTTACTGTGTAAATTTCCGCTGTACCCAACTGCTGCTTGGCGTACTCACCAGCTTAAATAAATAATATTCGGGGGAATCGTCTGAGAAATACCAGTTCCCCTGGTGGGTGATCCAGAGCTTAAAGGGGTGACCCAGTGCTCCCCCAAACACCTCAGCCTGTGACTGTGGGTGCTGGAAGCTGACCCAGAAACCCTCCTCCCGGAAGGCTTGGCTTCCCGTAGAGCCTCTGCTCCAAGGCACAGCCCACCGACCTGCCTGGTTGGTTTGCTCTTTCCTTTCCTGGGAAAACGTAAAGGGGAAACTTGCCGACCGTCGTCAGGTCCTCTAAACTCCTGGGACTGACTTTTTATGCCTTCAAAATGGCGTTCCCTTAGCAACCAGCTATAACACGAACTGAGTCCTCTACCTGCTCCCTCTTCAAAGGAAAGATGTTTGTTTTTATATTTTTCATGAAATGAATTGGGTCTTCTTGCAATTTCTTGTAGATCTTCCTTATATTAGGACAAAGTTGCTGAATAAGAAGTCCACACATTAAGCACATTGCCGGGTTGATGAAAGTGCTCAATAAATACCAGTCTTTTTTGTAGGATGCTCAGCAAATGTATTATTAGACAAGCAAACGCAGACAATGAGTGATGCTCCGGAGGCCGCTGGCTTATGCCGACGACACACACACACACACACACACACACACGCACATGCACACGCACACACACACACGCACACGCACACGCACGCACACGCACACACTCTCCAAGGCAGGAAGTGCAGAAGTGGACTGGTTTGGGAACCTACAACTAATGACTCTTGACTTAGGCCAAACACACTTGGTCTCCAGGAAACTAATGGTTAGCGAGAGATTCACGTGAAAACGCCTACCTCGGGAAAAACAGAGCTTCCTCCCAGAGCGAGCCTTTTATCAGTCACGACCAAACAGAATTGTCGGTCTGGTTTCACTTCCTTTGTTCCCACCACAGGACCCTTTCAGCAACGCCACGAGCAAAAAGGCAGGCAGTACTCAGAGGAAGGAGAAAGGAGAGGGCCCCTTTCTGAACAGGAGAGAGTTAAATCATCTAAAGATTTACAAAACTATCATGGCTTCACCCAAGAAACCCCAAAGTAGAGGACTCTGTACACACATATACTTATCTGGTATGATAGAGAGAAAAAAAAAGAATATTCTGATTGGTCAAATATTCAGGTTAACATAGTATACAATGGAACGTCAGCGTTCAGTTTTCTAAGTATTCGTCTGTGAGCCAGCCATTTGTATCAAACCGATCTGTGACAAGGTTCTCACACGAGGCCACAGAAGCCCATCTGGTATCTGAGTAGCTGATCCAGGGTCAGGACACACTGAGTCTGAGTTCTGCATCCTCGAAGAAGGCCAAGAAGCAACGCTGAGAGGCTGAGGGCGAGGACGTGGGGACGGCGAAAGGCCTTTGGGCGCCTTCAACGTCCCGATCCCCCCCCCCTTGGGACTTGGGAGGAAAGAGGTTTGATCACATTCCTAGGGAAGTGTGACGCACAGAAGGGACCTTCCTCAGCGTGGACACAGCGTGAGGGCGGGGGACAGCGGTGGGCACAGATGGCTGGACAACACCGCCTGGCAACGGGGTCCCCCACCCCCAACCTGTGTCTGCCTCGTGGGGCCAGCACCCCCAGTGTCCCCGGTTTTCAGGCGTTCTTCTTGTCATCTGCTTCTGACACCCGATTCCTTAAATCTCAAAAGCTTTTTCTTGGTAGGGGATTAAAAGGGGTAGGGCACTGGGGGAGGTTAATCCCTCGTAATTCAGGGATCGAAATCACCTTCACACGAGTGAGGCGGAACACGTGTGTCTGACACAGAAGTCATCACCACTCTTTCAATTAACTGAAAGGCAGAAATTGCTAAAAGCTATCTAAAATAAAAACAAGGCAACGGCAGAATGTGGAAAAGCGCTCAGGGTAACCTGCCTCTGTCAGATTTACATCTACCCTGCTGTCAGCTGGGCAAACTCTAGGAATTTCACAATGGCACCTTCTCTGACTGTGATCTCATTACCTAGGATGAAAAAGCTTTTTGGCTGTAATTTTTTAAAAAGTCACTTTCGAAACGGCTTACCAGATTCTTCAGCAGTGTGGACAGCTCCTTTGTAAGAGTCGAAAACTTGACGAAAGCGGTGCCAAGATCTGGGTTGTCTCGACTTAAAAAATTACTCCCAAACTTATCAAGAACTTGTGCATAGTTTTCTTCATTTTGTACGTGATCTAAAAAAGAAGAAAGAAGAGTGTGAGCTACTACTTGCCATGACGAAGAGTTATTTTGAACATCAATTGATCAGTAGAAACTCTCAAAAGGAAGGCAAAGAGAAACAGCATCGATTATTCACTGAACGTGTCCAGAAGGTGGTTAGCAAGGTGTTCTCACTCGCTCTTTATTAAACGAGGCTCCCCTTTCTCCGTCGGAGCATGGAGCTCGCCCATATCCCAGTTAATCCAGAAACTCCCCATAGGTCGAGGGGTAAAATTATCATCACATTTTCAAGCCACTGGGAAACGACGATGATCACAAAACAAGGAGAAAATTCTCCTTAGAAAATTGACCTTGGGATGCAAAAGAGAAGTCCGTGTGTTCTAACATGTTTCTTTCTCTGCAATTAATCGTAACTTCAATATTTTCTAAGCCCCGGGTCTGGGGAACAGGAACTGTACAAATGCTTCCTCACATGCCATCTCTCGGTGCAAAGCGTGAATCGAGGTTTCACGTTTGGTTTCGCCGCCTGTGAGCTCGCTACCTTCGCTTTCTATCTGCCATGGCTACTATCCTATGGGCCACATAAGAGGTAGTAATTAAATGTCTGCGAACGAATTTCCCCACTCTCTGAGCTTTGGCTTTCTGACCTATGAAATGAGACCAATATCTATGTACCTTACATGACTGTGGTGCTGATGGCGTGATATAAAGGGTACGAAGGTCTCTCCATATGTAAATGCTTCATAAATAACCACCCCCATCTCCTTGAAACATTTTCTTCTTAAAAAAATTAAACGTGTTGGGGCGACATTGGTTAATCACGTGTTTCAGGCGCACAATTCCGTAACACGCCGTCTGCGAGCCGCACGGCATGTCGTCCCCCGTAGTCTAGTGTGCCCTCGCCACCACGAGTTTGCCCGCCTTTACCCTCCTCAGCGCCCCCACGCCCCCCGCTCTTGTGTGTGCGCGCTGTGCGTGTGCCCACGGGGCGGTGAAAACGCTGTCCACTTGGCTTCCCGCACTCATACTCGCCTCGTGTCCTCCCACTGCACGGCCGACCCGCTCCCCTCTGTCTTCGCTGGGGCTTGGTCTCCTGACCTCATCGTGTGGCTGGGCCCTGGCCTCATCTCTGGGCCTTGATTTTTCTCTGTTGATGCACCTTCTCTCGAGATCTCACCAAATCTTACAGCTTTAAATAACTTCTACCAGCCGATGGCTCCCAAACTGATATGCCCGGCTGAGACCTAAACTCGCCCCTGAAATACAGACTTCAATGTCAACGGCCTACTCAATACCTCCACAAGGAAGCCCAGTAACTACGTTCAATCTTAACATGCCAAACACAAACCCTCGATGTTCTCCCCCAACTCGGTCTTCTGCAGTCCCCTGTACCTCAGTTAATGGCAAATACGTTCTTGTAGTTGCTCCGGCTGAAGCCCGTCAAGGCATATTTGATTTTTCTTTCTCACACCCCAGATGCGATCCATTGGCAAATGCTATTGCCTCTACCTTTCAGATATATTCAAAATCTGACAATGCCTCACCATCTCCATGTCCATCAATCTTATCCAATATCAGCTCTTGCCTTGATCACTGCCAAAGCTTCCTGCGAGAGTCTCTTATCGTGGCTCTTGCTCTCCTACAGCCTGTTCTCCACACAGCACCCTGCGGGCCTACAAAACTGGGCATCAGATTTCGTGACTCCTATGGCGGACAGTGTCACTCATCACAAATATCCAGATTCCCAGTCCTTACGGGATGACAGAAAGCACTGCACATCCCCACGCCCTTGAAGGCTTCAGGCGTGGGATGTGACTTGCACTGACCGAAGACATGGGCGTGGAGCTGATGGGCACCGCTCACGCAGAAGCGTTTCCGACGCCTGTGTGTGACTCTCCTCCTCCCCCCCCCCCCCACGTCGTGTTGTACAGGGAAGCATGGATTTGTAGGGAGGCCCACGGGAGATGTATGATCTTTACTGAATGAATAAACGAACAAATCAGTATCGAACAAAATCCTATCAATCAAAATCATACCTTTCGAGGCTTAATTCCAATACCTTTTTCTCGATAAAGTCTTCTCTCGCTAAAGCCTTGCCCGTAATTCTGGGTACCTCCTCTCCCAGATCTCCTAGCACACCGCGTCGAGTCTGTGCGCGCACAGATCTCTCCCGGCCAGCAGCCCGTGCCATGCAGAGCGTCCCCCTGGCTCGCCGCCGTGTCCCCTCCCGTCCACCGCCACTGCGTGTTTACCACCGAGCGAGGCCGACGAAACTAGGGCTCGGGAAACGTCTCTCGACTTGGGTTCGATTTCCTTCCCTTCTTAAACTTCCCAGGTTGTTCGATAATTGAGGTGATTTCTTAAAGTATTTCACTCTCAAACGCCGTCGATGACTGCATGCGAGCAATCGGCACTCGCGAAGCAGAGCGTGTCTGGATTGCGGAAGGGGGTCTCGACACGAGGAAGGACGCGAGCGTCCCAGCAGTCCAGCAGCAGGAAGTGAGGACCCGGCAGCCTTCTAATCATCACGGCATTAAAAATTCATGCTGCCTACAGCGGATGTCAGCATTTCGGGCTGAGATATTAAAAAAGATAAGATGCAGCTCTGGTTACTGCCCAAGTCCACTGAGAGAAGTGGCTCAGAAAAAGACAAAAGAAAGGCCTCATCAGCTCGACAGACAGGATGCATGGGTCTGATCGCCCCTCAGACCTGCAGCGACCCCCGACACCCTCCGTCTGAGGCCGGAGAGCCTCGCCCCACACTGAGAGTCCCACCCCGCCTGACACCGCCTTCTGCTTTTGGAGGCCAGCAAAAAACGAATTCAGCTGCCTGTCTATTCCAACTGCTTTTGAGAGAAGTGTCTCAGTGGTAAATAAAACCATAGGTATCAGGCTTTTGATTTGTTTGCTTGAAATGATAAAACAGTTCAAATGACGGATATAAAAATCTTTAGATGAACAGAGTACCAATGTACCCACCAACCAGTTAGGAAAGAATTACAGAATGCTGCTTCTCTCCTACCCTGCCCCTGTACCCAAGCCTAACCTCTTCCTCCCCTCTCCAGACACGGCCATTCTCCTGAACTTGGATTTTCATGCAGGTGTTAGAATTACAAGCAGCTCTCAGTCTACCAGGAATGATGATGGACTCGTCAAAGATGGTCTTGCCTAAGACAGAGACTGGCCACAGGCAGGGAGCATTGGCTTTCTTTTTGAACCTTCTCTGACCTAAACGCTTTTCATGGTATCATATTTAACCTTCACCAGAACTGTGCAAGGGAAGAATTACGCTTATTGGGCGGAGGAAATGTAAAATGCGATGCGAGGGGGGCAGAAGGCGAGACTGGATAAAGCTAAGTACAGGCGAGGTCACGGAGTCTGCAGGTTTTGCGAATTCCACCACTGAATGACGACATAGTCAATACAGAGGTAAACGTGCGTCTGTGTGCAGGGATTAACCACATGGACGTCTGCATGTACGTGAAATTTCCCGGCGTGACACATATTTTAAAATATAACAGCGAATTCTGTCAACTATGGCTTGGAATAATACTAAAAATCCTATTAAGAGTGGAAATGATGGGAATTAAATGTAAGGTCCTTATAATAGTGTCTGGCTTGTGCCCCATAAAATATCAGCCATTATAACCGCTACACCCACGATTAGTTATACTGTAGAGAACTATTTACATCAAACGGCAAGGCAACATGTCTCACGTTTCAAGAATGTTTTACATACTGCGTTATAAATCTAACTGACAATTCACTGGAAAGATTATATAAACACATACATCTCTTTGAACAAAAATTAAGGGTTTATGAAGCAGGTTTTCAAAGGTACAGAGAGGGCAGGAATTCTTGATTCCGGTGGAAGAGCGAGCGAGGGCAGAGGGCAGTATTACGGAGTACAGTAAGCAATCTGCATGAATGCAGATTCAGGGGTTTCGAGAAGAGGAGAGTAAAGGGCTTTGTGGGAGGTGTAGGGGCACTGTCACAGGTCTGGATGTGGCTGAAGGAGAGGGACTCACGAGGCGGGAAATGGCCTGACCGGTCCAGGACATTGCAAAGGGCAGGGTAACGCTGTTTTAAGATCTCTGTCACATCTAAGTGCTAGAAGACTCTTGGGAGGATGGTAAAGTGGGGACTGGGGAAAAATAGGGAAAAAGAGAAATCTAATCCATTCATTACAGGACACATGCTTTTTGAATATTTGCAGGGAATTTCTGGCATTCATGGGATTTCTGCAGAATGTAAGATAATTCTAAGAACTGGGTAACTCCTTTCAGTTCTTGAAAAAGAACCAAAATAATACAGTTTTACCCACGGAACCAGAAAGGGCCGCTTCATCAGGATTTCAACTCTGGAGAGATGACCGATACACACTAATCACTTAATACACACAGCCTGAAAGGCCCGTTGTGTGCATTCTGCCACTTAACCCCACAGCAGCACCTAAGGAGCGATTTGCTCTCCCAGTAATGATAGCGGTAACGGCTAGTTTGCTGAGTATCAGTATGTGCGCGCGACTGCACTTAGCATTTACATACACGACTTCGCTCGCTCTCATTAACAAGCCTGCGAGTTTATCATCTTTGCTGTGCAGACACGAGACACGCCCAAGGTCACGCGGCTCACCAACAGGGGAACTTAAACTCAGGTCTTTTTGCCCTCAGAGCCGGGGACTTCTCCGCATATCTTACAGCGGGACAGACCTAGGTTCCAATGCCAGGCCTATCACCTACCAGGTCAAGTGATTTATTTACTTTTTTGCTTTTACTCAACAAAACTGCAGTTTTGTCGAGTAGTTTCACCTTCTCAACCTCGTCACCCCCTGCTGCGAGCTGGATACACTCATGGTGTTTACCTCAAGGGGTGCCGGGAACGTTAAGTAAGGTACTACAGGGCACACCCCAAGCTCGATAAGCATTTATGATGACAAGGACGACGACGGTGACGACAACACTGGGCTGCCCATCCTGGGCTACTGCAGGGGAGTCGCCAGAGTTGGCCAGGTGGCCGAGGCTCCCAACAATCCCCTGAGGTCAATGACAGCACTGGCTGGCAATGACAAGTGCCTCAGGAATACAGTAAAGTTCAACATTCTTTAGAAATACCTTGTGGATCCCTCCAGCGAGGCCCTCCTCGGAATTTCCAGGACCCTGGCACTGTGAGACAGGCCTTTCTCTGACGGGTGCTGGCCTGACTGTCACCCTGTATCAGACCGTATCACGTTGGGAAGCTTTCACAAAAACCTCCTGTCGGGCGGCCAACCCCGCCTCTGATTCTCCGTCATCGTGGATGCCATTTAGTGAGCACTGACTGTGTAGCGGGACCCATCACAGTGAACATCCTAAAACTCCTTCAAGGCAGTTGTTTTATAGACAAGAAAGTAAAACTCAGTGGTGAGTCCAGATTAGAACCCAGCCTTCATTCATTCTAAATCCCACCTTCCTCCACTGACAGTTTAGGAGAAGGTCGCCATGGAGACCAGAATCTACTACACGAAGGGGTTCATGACAAACGCCCAGGAAAAATGGGAAATGAAAAAGACTTCCTGTCCTATAATAATGGAAATGCAACAATAATTAAAATAATGATAATAATTACTAACTGTAAAACATGTTTGATTACTCAATGAGCTAGGCACTATGCTCAGTATTTTTCTCGTACTAGCTCAGTGAATGCTCATGATCATTAAGCCCTTTTTACAGACACAGAAACTGGTTCGGGGAGGTGAAACGGGTTGCCTAAGGTCACACAGCTAGTAAGTGGAGGTGACAGGCACTGACGGCGGAGCCTGCGCTCTTGGGCAAGAGCTTGGTCAAGTGTTAGAACCCCTGCAAGTCCTCTAATGAGCCCGATGTCAAGCGACTAAGGACCTGAAAAGCTCGGTCACAGCGAGCCTCTATCACGTGACCCTGGCCAGGTGACTAAGGCTGTCAGGGGCCGAGATTTCATCACAGAGCAGGGCTAATAATACCTACCCGGCCTAGTCCCAGAGGCGGAGATGTCAGGACTAACACAAAAGCCCTTTCGGAAACACCAGCAAGCGAGACAGAGACTGAGATCAAACCACAAAGGGCTGTTTCCATTTAATGAGTCCAGGCCTTGCAGGCATGCGTAATAAGCCTTCCTAAAGAGCAGCCCAGCTGACCAAGCACAACCGAACGTGCCCTGGGGCATCGCATGGTGGAGGGACCCAGGCCTCAGTGGCGCAGACCCGGGTTTGAGTCTCCCTCTGGTCCTGACTGGCCGCACATGACCTTGGAAGAGGGACTGAACTTTTCTAGGCCTCAATTTCCTACGTGAAACGTGGGAGGCAAGCTCTGTAAAGTACATGGCAAACCTCTAAAAATATCTTTACTTTTATTACTTTCATTCACCTGAGACTGAGGGCTGAAATTGTATCGTTAACGGACATTCGGGTACAACCTAAATATCGCGGTATCTTTTGGAGGGTTCCAGGATACATCAGACAACTGTGGATCCAACCCTGGGTCATCCATTTACCAGCCGTGGGTCCAGGGCAATTTACATATGATCTCTGACACTGCCTGCTTAGCTGCAATAATACCTACTTCTCGATTATGTGAACTGGCTGAGAAAAGCCTATAAGGTGCCTCATCTAGTTTCTGGCCTAAAGTGGGTGTTTACGATACGCAAGGTCTCATCCCTTACTCCAAAGGGAGTCTCACTTCTTTTCCAGGGTCTTTATCCATGTTATAATCTGGGCCAAGGGTCCAGAGAGACTTGTGTTTAACATTTCACCTTCCTGCGCTGAGACAAACCCTCTGGAGCATGACCTGGATACAGGCGTTATTACAGCAGTCCCCCGACCCAGACAACGTTCTCCATCCGCCAAGCTCCCCCACGGTTCCAGGCCTTAGCCTGACTCTGTCAAGGTCAAATGTAAGTGTAACCTCCCAGGTGAGCGTGTGGCTCACCAGCCTTTTGCAACGCCCAGGTTTTGTCTACTCTGTTGTTGTACACCCGGGTCCCAGCATTGGGCAGGGCGCACAGTTAGTGCTCAGTAAAATGCTCACTATGTGTAGTGAAGTCTCCTGGAACAAGATTTTCCCTTCCTTCAAAAATACATAGTATTGGCCCCGTGCCAGGCTTGTACAACACAATGAGCCACAACTGCAATGGAAAGCCATGGAACACGAGCTATAAATTACGGCGCTGGGATGGGGGGAAGTGAGCAATTCTTTTATACTATCCTACACACGTTTTGTAGCGCTAATTGCAGGTTCTAGCATGCTGTTATTTTATCTCTGAAAAGAAATATTCGCAAAAGCAGAATCGTTGAGGGATGGGGTGTACATTTCGAGTTTTTATTAATATTACTATTGCCACGACCCTTCCCAAAGGGGCTGTCCGTAGCAATTCGCATCCCCAACAGCCGTGCAAATATGGAAGGGTCCCGTTCTCTATGACCTCGCCGGCACGTGGCAGCTGCTTTTCGGTCCCTGCCTTAGCTCCAGGAAGCCCGAGCATCTTGTCGTGTTTCGCTGCCCGTTCGCATTTCCTTCCTGCCTGTGCACATACTCAGCCCAGTTTTCCGTTGCTTGTCTTCTCATATCGGTTTGTAAGAAAACGGTCTTACATAAGAGGTAGCAGGATTTTGTAATCCGTGTGGCAAATATTTCCCCCCTTTTGTCTTTTAACTTTGTTTATGGGGTCCTTTGCCAAACAGAACTTTTCAAATTTCAAGTGGCTAAATATATCAATCTTTGCCCAGACTTCTGGGTTTCCTGCCTTGCTTATGTTCCTAAACCTTCTAAAGTTTAGGATTAAAAAAAACATATTAAAATTTTCAATCCAATGCAATGTACTTGTTTATATAACACATTATATAAACATTTAAAGAACATTCTTAAACTTTCTAATATTTAGTTCAATTTTCTTTTTAATATTGAAATACTTAACCCATCAGCAGTGTATGGCAGGAGGGAGAGTTCTAGCTCGATTTTCCTTCTTCTCTGTGAAAATGTATTGCTTATTGAACATGGCCTGCTATAGGCACCTGTCTAACATCTGATAAATGGACGCACGGCGAAACGTGGGTGGGGCAGGCTAGGTTTCACAGGATGCGATAACTGAGCAGCGACTTGAAGAATGAACGGCAGGTTAGCAAGAAAACCCGGGGTACGGTACAGTCTAGGTAAGAGGTAACGGCAACCATGAAGGCCCCAGAAAGGCCTCGGGGGTAAAGAAGCTGGTGTCTCAGAGCTCACTGTCTTTGACCTAGAACTAGGTAGGTTCGGGTTATAAAGGCACTGCCATCCATTCCTGGTCAGAGTGGAGCCAGATCCTTCCCCACACGGATTCGTAAAACTAGCGACACCCATCCTGTGACCCTAAAGACATTCTGTTCTAACTTCACAGACACCACGTTACTGCGGGATGGGGGCTGGATTTAGATCCAAACTCTGTATTTTCTTAGATACAGAGTTCACTCGATTAGATATGACATTTACTGGATGATGAGCAGGTTGCTTCAGCTCCCTGGGCCTCCGTTTCTGTTCCCGTCACCACCCACTGCATAGGTGGACAGCTACGATTAAAGGCTGATGCCCTTGGAGGCAAAAAGGCTTTTTTTTTTTTTTTTTTTTTTTTAAATTGCATTGATTGGAAATGTAGGCTCTGCTGACAGGGACGGATGATCAGAAATTGCCTTTCTCCATGCCACTCTGGACGATTCATTCCTCTTATTTTTTCAAGGTCATTTTGAACTTGGATTTGTTCTTTCAAAGTCCCAGCCAAGCCTCTGCCAGGATCTGCCCTGGCCCCTAGGGTGTTATCTGGAAACTCAGCATGCAGCCTCCCATTTCCACAGCAACTGACGAATCCATTAACGAACGGAGCCCCAAGAAAAGATGCCTGCAGAGCTCCACGGAGCTGTTACTCAGCATTTAAACGGCACTTGAACATTGCCCCACTGCAGCCGAAGCACAAACACTTGCTCTTCTGGCTCCACCACGTGGGCTTTCTATGTGCCAGATCTAATACACATCACTTTGGGTTGCTGAAGGCTCTCGTGGTAGTTTCAATGCTTTGAGAGCTGGCCCCTACGAAAAGCTAGAAAGCAAGCAAACAACTCCTGGCCTGCTCCAGCCTCCCACGGTATGACTACCCATTATCCAATGGAGGTGAACTTTCTTATAAGTAGGTGTAATTTTAAAACATGGCCCCGTGTTTTATTTTTAATTCGTAAGCTTTCATCAAGCACCTCTCCTGGAGTACGAAGGTTATTTAAGTCATTAGGTTTGTGACCTTGGGTACAACCCTTAGTCCTTCTTAGCTTTAGCTTCTTGGTTATAAATTATGTGTAAAATAATTAGAATGAAACCTCACTGGGTTCTTGTCTTGGTACATTAGGTGGCCTGGAACAGGACCTGATTCGGGCAGACGCCCTCCACACGTGTTCTCCAGGCTATTTCTGATCGTCCGTCCCTGTCAGCAGAGCCTACATTTCCAATCAATGCTTACTTATTTATATAACCACTTATTTATGCATTAATATTATATGCATAGATTATGTACTAATGTACTATCTATGACAATGAGTGGTTCTACCTTCTACTTCAGGGGTTCCAAAAACCCCTAAAATTGACTGAAAAATGCTCCCTTGCAAGTTTTTTTAAAAAAATTCAGAGAAAGCCTATTGTTCTCAGATTATAAAGGGATCTGTGAGCCCCAAAATGTTAAGATCACAGAGGAAACATCGGCTGAATCTAAAGACAAAGCTTCTTGCCCTCCAGGGGTACAGGACCCAGTGAGTTTGAGGGCAACAGCACATGTGTACAAGAAGCAGGTGCTTGTGTGGGGGCTTGTCCTCTGGTTCCGGTCCTGGGATGTGTCTTCATTTGCTGGATCTGCAAACTCCCCCTTGGGGTCGGAGAATGCACTTCAGGCTGCAAAAGAATCTTTATTTCCCTTCAGAATCACTACTTCAGCAACAGGCCAGGTCAGAACCATCATCTCTGTTTCACAGATGAGAAAACCGCGGTCCTGAGAAATGAAGGGCCTTGCTAAGAAATACTGAGCTACTTCCAGGCCAGAGCAGAGCTCACATTCCACTCTCCTGCCTGGGAGCCACTGGCCTTTCTGCAGATGCCCTCCAATTCCTCGCTGTGCAGGCAGCACAGGACACCCCCAAACACAACAGCAACAGGGGTCTCTCCACCTCAGAACCTCTGAAGAAGGCATCAACCTGAACACGGACAAATACCAGAATAAGGGTGGCTGAGTACATAAATGTGCCAAGTGTCACCTAAGCCAGCCATGTGTAATTCAGAATACATACGACAAAGAAGAGTTTAAAAGAAACATGGCTGGTTAGTATTTTCTTCTTTTAGCTTGTCTGAATTTTCTACAGCAAATGTGCTAATCTACATTATATGTTCACAATGAGGAAAAAAAAAAAAAAGCAAAGAAACAACAGAATGCCATTTAGAAAAACCAGCCCCAGGGGTTTGAGAGTGAAAGCCCCCTGCAATTCTCTATCAATAAAAAACATGTGTTTGATCAATTATCGGAGGCATGGAAGATCTGAGAATATTTTCCTGGTTGTTTGGAACCGCAAGTGACAAACTGGCTGTGCAAAGTCATCCTCCGTCAGCCCCTAATCTTTCTGTCTTACAGCATTGATAATTCATGAAAAACACTCCAGAATCAATAGCAACCTGCTTGATTTCCATACCCAAACAGGGCATCAGAAAATCAATAAGTAGTTATCTTTCTGGCTAATGACTCAGCTGCAGAGCCCCTCCTGGCTTAGGAACAGACACTTTAAAATTCCTGTCTGTGTCTGAACTTGGAAATGGAATTCAACACACACATCACTGCTTTCCAGAGGCTACCCCGGAGCAGGGCTGCCTGAAGATGGGGTCTCACGTGAAGATCTGTGATGAATTTGTTTCACACGTGACAGTACTCCACGTGGTCAGGACAGTGTGTGCGAAAGAGCTGGGATTTAAGCAGACCGGGGGAGAACGCTACACACAGAAATAAAACCTGAGCCCTTGCATTCCTCCCGACTCTGCTACAACTTAAGTGCAGGACCTGTTCTTTCCTCACCTGCTCACACCTAGACCAAGGTGAGCTCATTCCTAGCCCAAAGGGGAGTGCCATAAAGGCTACGTGTGTATGTGTGTGTATGCGAAATTTCAGGGCTCCTAGAGGAATGCCAATATTTTGCAATTACTCCAAATGAGTTATATTTGTAGTGTACTTTATAGGCCATGCCAGGATTTTCATGGGTTGTTTTGACTCCACAGGTACTCCCCGTACGTGCAGACTTTAAAACCTAAGCTCAAAGTGTGACTGGAAAGTAAATACATTGACTTACAATGAACTGTAAGTTTAAGAATGCAGAACTCACTGCTTATCCTATTCATTCTGTTAACCACTCGCCTCTCCAGCACTGAATATATAGTTCTGACTGAATAAATGAAACGCCAGTTTTCTGTATTCAGGTATCCGCGATCCACTCACCTCTTAAGTCACTTTCATATACTGTCATCTAAATCCAATTACTCTAAAGTAGTAACCTCCCTGTGAGCCGAGAGTGTTTGGTCAATCCCTTATACCTACATGCTCGATAAGGGCTTAATAAATGAATTACTCATATGTAGCTTTTATAATTAAAAGTCTCTGGTTGATAAGCTGACAGAATAACTTGTACCAGACTAATATTCCTATCAATAACAATTATAAATGATGGAGTATGTGTACACACACGTGCGCACACACACACACACACACACACACACGCACGCACTGTTTGAAGTCACTTGAGAGCAATCAGAAGTAGGCAGAAACAGGATGGGATGTTACCCTTCAAGGAAGGGAACTACATCAGGGAAGACCACATTTAATTGGCTTTTCACCTAAGGTCAAACCTCAGTCCAAAAAAAATAGAACTCAAGCAGAAAGTTGCATTGTACTAAGCTAAGGTGTCGGAGGTCAGTGGTCAGTGTTTGGGATAGCTTTGGCAGCTAGAAATTGAGGGGGGAAATTCTAGGAAGGAAGAAGTCATAAAAAGAGGAGCCTTCAAATCTGTATATCCTCTCCCTTCAAATCCTTGGCTGACCCTGAACTGCATACACATTAATGATACTTCAAGGAGCCCAGCAGAAAACAACATCTAAGAGTTAAGCAGACTTCAGCAACTTCCCAGTGCTAAAGAAAAAGTCTGGAATTCAAGTCCTGCAGGGCTTGGTAAACAGTCTGTGCTGAAAGCCCAGAAGGGTCATGCCTTAGGAGTATGTAGTTTGTTGCAGGACTAAACGCTATATCCTAGGAATACAAACAAAACTGAAATAAACTTACTCTAAGAAAGCCTTCCACAGGATCAAGGTGATGGTGATCACCAGCAATTTAGCTGTGTCCTTGGATAAAACACAACACACTTCACAGAAGATAACAGAATCTAGAGTCTTTACAGCAGGTAATTCACAATGTCTACCAGCCAAACAGATGACTACACATGCAAAGAAACGGAAAAATGTAGCCAAAAATCAGAAGAGGAAAAAAAGAGTCAATAGAAAGCACCACAGACAACCCAGATGCTGGATTTAGTACACGACAACTTCAAAATAACTATTACAAAGAAGGTCAAGAATCTATAGAAAAAGATGGATGCAATGGGTGAAGAGATAAAAAAGTTCAGGTGTGACAGAAATTCTAAAAAAGGACCAAACGAAAATCCAAGGACTAAAAAACACAGTATCGGAAATAAAAAACGAACTGGATGAGACCAATAGCAGACTGGACGCTGCAGAAGAAATGAGCAGTTTAGCCTGAAGACGGGTGAGCAGGAGTCGCCCAAGCCGAAGCACACAGTACTTAATAACCAACTCTCATGGCAATTCATTTCATACTATACCTTTAACTGAAAAAACGAAGTTACTTGGATATAAAAACATTCACTTCCTGTCCACTGATGAATTTAGTCCTTTACCCTTTAAAATCTCATATCTCATCGTATACTATGAGCTATTTCTCAAAATAGACTGAATTAACAAAAAGAAAATGTGGGGCAAACGTCTTATTAATTTTTCTTTAAAAAACACAAACGGTCTTATAAAACTACTACGTAATTTTAAATGAAAAGGGGTGAATAAAAAGGAAGGCATGGAGAGAGCCAAGTGCTTTCTTTCCAGAAGTAAAAAAGCCACGGCATTGTTGACGGCAGTCTAGCTATATTTTGGAAATAAGACTTCCATACCATGTGCTTGTAATCAAATTATATACCACTGCCATTTTTTTATTCACTAAAATTAAAGGATTTAAGAGTCCCAACTTTCATACTAACAACATTATAGATTTCTAGAGGGCACCACATGTTACTAATAAGCCAAACTGTGTCCCAAATATATCTTGGAAGCCACCATATAATAATAAAATACACATTTGGATTTGTACAAAAAAGAAATAATCAGAGAAAAGACCTAGTAGAAGGAATATCCTAGGTTTCTACTCCCAAGGAAAAGTGTACACATGTGCACTTACTATGTAAGGTACCAATAATAAATCTGTTCAAAAACACTAATGAATTCAACTCAAGTAAGTCATCTGATAGAAAAATAAAGTTGGTCCCCCCGTGCTTACTGTGAATCACACGTCTCTCCTGTTTTATAAAAGTACAGTGTATATCGCTTTGATTTTTAACAGCACTGACAAGCAGTGACCTCTTCCTTCTCCAGAGACACACACGGACTTATACTGGGCCCACGACACGCAAGTGCATGGTCATGTCCTCAAGGGTAGATGTCCCATGACTGCCAGCCCACCTGTGCTGCTGTGACCCGGGGTCCACCCGAAGATGGAGTGCAAGGTGTCAGCCAGGGCTGTGGCCACCTGAAGGTCTCTCTGGGGCCAGCAGACTCACTTGAGTGGAGGTTTCTGGTGGGAGACCTCTCTTGAAAGGGCTGCGGAGTGTCCTTGCAGCATGGTGGCTGGCTTCCTCCAACACTAATGATGGCGGAGGGGGACGGGGGACTCAGGTGGATGGCGGAGGGGGACGGGGGACACAGGTGGATGGCGGAGGGGGACGGGGGACGCAGGTGGAAGCTACCTGCTTCATAAACTGGCCTTGGAAATCACGCGGCATCACTTCATTTTGTTTATTAGAAGAGAGTTTTAAGTCTGGCATGCATTCAAGGGGACGAGAACAAGGCTCCATCTTTTGAAAGAAAAAAGTGTCAAAAGAGTGCAATTTATTTAAAAACTTCCAGAGCGTTCAGGAAGCCGCTAGCTTTTGAAACATGTGTTAGGAGACAGAGATAGTGAGAGGGTGAGGAAGGACACACAGACCAAGGCACACTTCCTAAAGGACAATGTATTTCACGGATTAATAACGTTAAGACGTCAAAACTTAGAAACAACACAGGGAAACTGAATGGCTTGGAAAATTTTCCCTTGATCCACACAGTTCACGGAATTGTTTTTTTTTTTTTTTTTCAAATGTCCTCACACAGAGCAGGGACCATAAGAGAAAAATTCCCAAAGCCGTTTTCAAACTAAGGACCTACATGGAGATAACTTGTTTTTCTAATAAAATTTCTGTTATTATACTCTTCGCTAATTAATACTGATAAGGCTTATGTGTTTAAGAATAAGACCCTCCGCCATTCTCCGCCATCTTTCAAATCACTGGGGAAGGGAAACTGGGAAACTCAAGACAGAAATACAGGAATGCTTCTTAAACCCTTAAAGAACATCAATGAGTTTCATGTCACTTAAGCTCTGTGAGAAAACAAGAGAATGCTGAAAACACATTGGGAAACAGCCTCCCGTGGCTTCTTTGGAAGAGACCGAAAGCCCTTGGACAGGAACAGCCTGGATTCCACCGAGCACGTATCATGGAAAGATCTGCACTACCTCTGTTTTACTCATCTAGCTATTTTTTTTAAAGAATTAAATGTCACAGTGCTGCCCACACAAGCTTACCAGAAGCCCAGTGTGCTACAGCCCTTGGCGACTGCACAAACCCCGTCTCCAGCTGTCTGTGAGACCTGGGTTGGTCCCCACATTTCCGGGCCATCTGGGAACCACCGAAGTCATCCCAGGGATCACACTGCTCGAGGTTACTCTTGCTCAATTCGTTCATGAATATTTGTGATTAGTAAATATTTAACAGCCATTTGTAGGGAGCTTGTCAGGGACCTATCCAGCCAACAAATGGCAATTTATTCCACATTTGCTGGGCACCTGTCATGTGTCAGGTAGACGACAGGTACAGAGTAGCTGTGAACAGCAAAGCAGCAGTCAGCTCGGCTCCCGTTCCATGACTTGCTGGGTGTGGAGTCTTGGTCAAGTTAACCTGGTTCTTTTAACTTCAGCCACGTTAGCTACAAAATGGGGATAAGGAGACCCAGCTCGTCGGCACGTGTGGTTTAGTGCAGTACAGACTCCCCTCGTCATTCCCCTCTTTGTAGCCTGGAAACTCTCCTTTATAGCCTTTTCCAGACCCTAGTTATAAGTTCTCCCTGGTTTGATGATCTGATCAACATCTCTCTCCCACTGCACCATAAAATTCAAGAAGGCAGAGAAGCGGTCTCATCTGCCCAATACACCTACGCCCAGGACCGCAGCATGTAGCAGGTGCTCAACAAATATCTGTTGAACAAACTAAATTATGCTGATAAACACACAAAATGCAAAAATGAAAGACAGAGGACCAGCCCTCATCAAGGAGCTGAGAGGCCAGGGCAACAATTCTTAATTTCAGCTGCCCATTAGAGCCACCTGGGGAGGAATTTTATTTTAATTCCAGTACCTGGGCCCCGCTGTGGAACAGCTCCTGGCGTGCGGGCCGGAGGGATCCCTACTTTTGTGCTTTCAGAGTTCTTTAGGCGAGTCTAAGGAACAGCCAGGGTGAGAGTCACTGGTCAAAAGCAAGAGAGACCAGTCGGCTATTATAATACAGAGGGATCGATGTTCTCCCACAGCAGGAAGGAAATTTCCTGTAACGAGGGAGGTCTCCCGTGTGTGCACTGCCCAGTGTCGCGGAGCTGGTCACATGAGGCTACCGAGCTCTCAAGAGGAGGCTATTTAAGACCAAGGACCTGAATTTTGAATTTTATTTTTGTTAATGTTAATTTAAATTTCAAAAGCCATATGTGACAAGAAGCTACTCTATTAGATAACACAGACCTGGGCAGAGGACACAGGCGAACCAATCCAGGCGAGCGAGGAGTGGGGTGCTGGGGGGCGGCCAAAGGGCACTTGGCCATGGCCTCTAACCACGAGGAGAGAACAGTTTGACGGAGGAAAAGGCAACCAGACTCCCCATCTTACACACACGCGGGGAACACCCTTCCCTCCCTCCACATCCAGGGCAGCTGGGACCAAGGAAACCCTTTAGAAAACGAGATGAAGCACATCCCCCAAGTCACAGCGCCTTTGTGTGAGCTGCTAAATGACGCAGTCACGGTGGCAAAGGAAGGAAATGTGTCTTGAGCAAGGACATTTGGGAAAAAGAGAGTTGCATGGAGCCCCAAGCAGAGAAAATAGGGCAGCGCCTCACAGCTGCACATCAGAATCTCCCTGCTGAGGCTCGCGAGCTGAGCCTGGGGCATGAACCGGGACGTGATGGAGAGCGGATGCCTTTCCCTGGGGCAGGTAACGGCTCACTGAGCTCTTTATAAAACCAGACTGGCCCGCTGTTATTTGCCGAACGGCGGCGGAAGGAACACAGAGCAGAGACCCCGTGCTACCGTTCTAGCTTCCATTTTCTCCCACTTACCGCGTGGTAAGCACCTACTATGTGGCAGGAAGTTTGTTAGGGGCTTGGAACAAGACCTCATTTTGTCCTGACGACACTTCGCAAAGTAGTTATTATTGTCTCATTTCATGGTGAAGCAATTTAAGATTCATGGAAGTTAAATGATTTACTTGAGTTTAATGAGTGGTGATAAAGTTAAGACTCAAACTCAGATCTGTACTTCCCGAGTTTCCTTTTTTATAAAGACAACATTCTATTGTATAGATATAGTATTCTTTACTTAACAAATCCCTATTTATCTTGTTTTTCCAAATCATAATCAATGCTTCAAGGAACTTAGTTGTATATAAATTTTAAATATACTTTTATTAGTGCCTCATTTACATACATACATATAAAGTTATATAAATCCTAAGTGCAGCATCTGATGAACTATCAAAAAGTAGACTTAACCATTTAATCACACCCGCAAATCAAGAAACAGAATGACAGCACCTGAGAAGCTCCCCTGAGCCACCTGCCAGCTACTTACCCACTCACCTTCCCCAAAAGCTAATATCTATAAAGGGCCTAGCGCACCGTGGGAGTTCATTCAAATGAAGCTAAGACAGAAGTTAAAATGAGGTGTATAATTTAGGCTAGGACTAATATAACATTTGGTTACTACCTAACTAGACAACTATCATTTATCTACCTTAATTAGAAGTTAGCATTTTATTGGCTATAAAGACTTTAGAGAGAAACATCGAGAAACCAGGGTATAAAAAGGGTCACCAGTGACGACTGCAGAGTGTCGTGGGCCTGGGGGCCTTAAAGAAGGCAGAGACTACTAGGTCTCCTAACAGCTCAGGGAGCCTATTGATCCTCAGCTCCGATAAGGTGAGAAGGGCCTTGTTCGGGGTTCCTTTAGCTCTATTAATTTTATGACAATTATGAATATAAATATAAATAAAATATGAAATTTATATAAATGTATGGCATTTACTGAACACCTATGAGGTGGCCGATCCTTTACAGAGATCAGCTCACTGAGCCCCTCTAACACCTTGTGTTAATACCGCGACCCCCGTCGTATAGGGGAGGAAACGGACGTTCACAAAGTGAAGTCGCCAGCTCCAGGCCACGCCGCTAGGAAGGCGCAGAGTGCGGCTGCAAACCCGCATCTGCCCAGCGCGCAAGCCCGAGCCCCTCGCATCGGCCCCCCTGCCTTCCCCTCGGTTTTCTGCTGTGTTACAGGCCACCGATTCCTTAGAGACTGACCTCTGGGGAAGCGAGCTGTCGCTTCCATAATGGTAACAAAAGATGTGAGTCAGAGACATTGTGACTCGTTTTCTGGCTCTGAGCCTCTCCTTCCCTGGGGCGCTGGAACCTATCATTTCTTGTAGTTCTTCTCCATTGTTTATCTTAATTTGGTTTATTTATTCTTAGCCATGGACATCGTCCTTTTGTCTCCGAGATGACAAACTCACCAGACCCGGGTATGTGGCATGCTCTGGGCCACAAGACAATTCTAGCTGGCGGGTCTGTCCAGAGCTCAGTGTAACTGTGCTTAACTCTCCCCCTCCATGCCTGTCACCAACACTGACTTTTGAATGTGTCCAGACACACTCCAGAAAGAAGATCCGACGTGTTTAATGAGACGGACCCATTAGACAAAGAGATTTCAAATATCTCTATGTCACTTGTGGCAAAATTACCTATAATTCTACTAAGTTTTCTTCTTTTTCAATTACAGTTCACATTTACTATCATATTCGTTTCCAGTGTACAACATATATAACCTATGAAGTGATCTCCCATCTACTAAGTTTTTAAATGTATAATAAAACCCACTGCAACTAATAATTTTTCTTCTTTTTGTTTTGGAAATAATAACAGGTTTGGGCTAACAGGAGAGACAGAAAAAAAAATGAATTTTTTTGACCTACTGATTTTTCTATTCGTATCGAGTCTTCCATAAACTCAGCACCAGACCGATAAGAGAGAAAAGGTTATACATAATTCATGGTATCTGCTTTGTCAAGTACTCACCTTGACCGGAATTATATATTGCTTTTACAGACTTCTTTACTTTCTGTAAGGCTGTTCTATCTTGGTCTAGAGCCTAAAAGAGAAAAACAAAGCCGGGGTAAGATGCTGAAAAAATCTTGGTAAGTTAAAAAATAAAAACTCATTTGTAACTGCGTTAGTTTTGCTGAGTACCACAGCAACAAAAAACTGACACGTTTATTAACAATGAATGAGCTGTTTCAGAGGCTGAAAAAGGCAGGATTTGAGCAGTTTTGTTTTTAGGATAAATGCAGAGTCATTCCACCAAGCTCAGTGTTGAGTGAAGTGGATAAACGTGGCTGTGAGTCAGTTATCATCCTAAGCTATGCACTGGAGAGAAAATATAAGACAGCTAAGAAATCTTAAGACAAGCTTCCTTACGACCTGGGAAGGGATTGACAGGGACCCAGGAAGAAAACACATCTTATCACCTAATGGTTATTTCAGCCAGAAAGAAAATTACTTAAGGGTTTGTTAACAAGTAAGAGTGACCTGAAGAGCTTTCACGACACTTTTTAAATTTGAAGACTCCTTTTAGCGTTAAAAAAAAATTTTAGGATCTAATGCCAGTTATTATATTTTAGAATTTTGTTTACTAAAAAACCACAGCTTGGAAAATGGTACCCATGATGCTGGTAATGCTTTGAATGATTTCTTACATGACGTATCAACACATCTATCTACTTGTGTTGAAGTAGGGGGCCTCTAGGAGACTGTCACTGTTGATTCTTAATCCAGATGACGGATACACAATTGCATTCCATTTGTGAAAATTCATCAAACTGTGCACTCAGGATATGTACTCTTTCCATAATGTGCATTACACTTCAAAAGTCAGTTTAAAGAGGGTTGTATCAATACAGATATACATATGGCACACTGACCTAACCTCTTAAAATAACTTCTAGCTCCTCTCTGCTTCCCCAAGAAGGTCAAGGATCCACAGGCGAGGAGTCCCCCTGCATGGCGGGTCAAGATTTGGAGGGCACGGGCGGTAACAGCAATAATAAACTTGTATGTATAAAATTTAAAAACAGTATATGTACACGACAACCATTACATCATCTAAACCTCAAAACTTCAGATGAGAAACCTGAAGCCCAAAGAGGGTAAGTACTTTCCTCCCTGAAGATCGCGAAGGGAGTCGAAAGGGATGAGGGCAACGGCAGTGGGCATCTCTCATTCCCCTTCTGCGAAACGGTCCCTCCCCATGCGGAAACGTGTGGTTCCGCTGGGCGCTGCCCTTTCCTGGGGCTCCTGTTCTCTGGACACCAGTGGCTGGCTAAGTGGGCACCTGACCCGTGCTGGGCTCAGGGTCCTTCCTAGGATTTCTGGGCTTGGGAACAGAGATCACAACGTGCAGTCTCTTTTTGGTGAGGTGAGCCCGGGAGCCGCCAGCGGTTCTGTTCCCAGCTGTGCGGAAAGGACCTGACCAGACCAACAATGTTAACAGACAGGAAGCACCAGAGACAAGAGAGGACCCTGGGCATCTGGGTCCTTGCTTCCAGCTGTCCCCAAGGCATATGTCACTGCTAACCAACCTCCCTGCAGACCGAGTCCACAAGACAATAAATTTCTTCGGTTCTAAGCTAGTTGAAGTTGGGATTCCATCGCTTGCAACCCAAGAACTCCAGTTTACCTCGCACTAACTATACCAGACACAGGCTGGGTACAGAAGACATACCAGGAGATAAGCGAGTCTGCTTTCACTAGCCTATCTGCTTGCATCTCATCTTGATAAAACCTCTGAAGTAGTGGCTACGTTTTTCAGATAAGAAAATGTGGTAGTCCTTCAATAAATGTGTGTAGGGAGGGAGGTAAAGATAAACCAACTTGCCCAAAGCCACAGAGACAGAAAGTGCTAAAGTCACATTTCACACTGATGTCTGCCAAATCGTAAGTCCAGCGGGAAGCTGGGGTAAAAACCAGTTCTCAGACTGCAAGTCTGAGGCTCCTTCTACCACAGCCATCGCGGGCCACCGCCCCGACTCCATCACGGCCATTTCCCACCTGCATCTCTATTTAATTAATATTTTTCTCTACATCCATTCGCATCCTTCAAAAACATAAATACACTGTGAAAGCTGCCATAAAGAAAACCGGGATCACTTACCCTTGATAGCAAATACCCTAAAAATTACCGTGTGTCTCTAACTATATAAAATGATCACCTGTTGAGCACCTCAAACCCTCTGACATAACTCCAGGGATCTTTGCACTTAAGAAACTACTGTTTTACATGACAGTTTCAGGGAAGAGACAAAGTTTGAGTTATTTCAAAGATCTGAGATTTGTACTTTAGAGAGAAGAGGAAGAAGGATAATTAACATTTTGAATGCTTAGTATGAACCATAAAGAGTGTTGAGATTTACATAGATCATATCACTTAATTCTCACAAAAACCCTCTGAAATAAGTACTATTATTAAATTCATTTTATAGATGAGGAAACAGAGGCTCAGAAAGTTTAACGTGCCCAGTGCTGCGCAGAAGGAATACCAGCCCAGGTCTGGATAACTGATGTAACCACAGCCCAGGGCTACACTCCCACGGTATTTGAATCTAAAGAGAGTCTTGTCTTGGGGGCAGGGGGAGGCTGTCACCAGTTTTCAGAGACAAATCTGAGTTAAGAGATTACAGGACATTTAGGTTGCTAGGAGGGCCTGAGGGGAAAGAAAGTCTTGCAAATATGTGCAAATAAGCACAGATTTAAGTGGTTGAATCCAACTCATTTGTCCTTCAAGATCTGCTTTTGCAGCAAAGACATTTAAAAAAATAATCTTAATAATAGCCATCGTTTACCTTTTACATACATATTATTGCCGTCTTTTTTTTTTTTTTTCTCATGAAAAACCCTGGGCTTTAGAGAAATAAAACAGCTCTCTAAGCATTACACACATCGTCGGAGAAGAACCAGCATGTGCATCTCCAACCCATTCTAGAAGGCACCCCCACGTTTCCCCTGCGGCTTACCATTTAATTATCTTTGAGAAGGAAAAAAAAATCTGCTTCGGGAAGAAAATAACATTCTCGGTTGAGCTTGGGGACAGGTCTTCTCAAAGGGAAACTAACGGGTGGGCATCGACACCCACCCACGCTCGCGGAGAGGTGACGGCTCCACAGGGCCCGGGCAGAGCGACGGCTGTGAGACCCGCACGCTGCTTCCTCACTGCCCACCCCCGGGGAAAGCCTCGGAATTTCTGGTGAATTTTTGCCAACTCACCTGTAAACTAATAGGGTGTAAAGTTCACGGGCTTACTTTTAAAAGTTATTTAATAACGTTCGCATTTGACAGCTACAGTCGTCACAGTTAAGTCTGGGTGACACTTCTCTTTTCACACTCTAGCTATCTGGCCACTGGCAGAAAGAAGCTGAGTAAAATGGACTTTTAAGGGCTCTGTGTCTAAGGAGCCCAGGGACACTGTCCTTCCATCACACGGGACTCCCTCCAGAAACAACACATGTCTAAACGTGCCACCAAGTGCCATTCCCTCCACTGCTAGGCAAGCAACACAGGCAGTGACAGCCTTCGAAACGTCGTCTATGTAAAGTTGAAAAGAGGCAGAGAGCAAGGCGGCAGATGATATGGGCTATATAATTATTAGATCTCTCAACCCGTTAACGGTGTAACTGCCTGCATTTTTAACTGTCCGCATCTGAAGCTGAACAACTCAGAAGTGTGTGTGTGTGAGAGAGAGAGGCCGAGAGAAGGAGGATGAAATAACAAATAAACAAATCCAGGAGAATATGCTTATCTCTAATAACAGAATAACATCTTCCTCATTTAAAATTTTGCAATCCAGCAACTTCACATTCCTTAAACTCCTCAAGAGTGGGGGTGTCAAGCACTTCAACCTCGATACGGGAGGCCTTTGACTTTTATCTCATGCCTATTCCCAGCGAGCCCGGTCATCTGAATAGACAGAGAAGACACAGACTGTCGCAAACCAGAGGGCGACTGCGGGAGGAACCAGGCAGGCGGAAGCGCTGTGTGAGAGCTGGCGAACCCAGGGTTCAGCCAAGTCACACACGCCGGATGTGACAAAAACTCTAATGGCACCTTCTTTTTCAATATGGTCAAGTCGAAAAAGCTGCCTTTTTGATGTGATTTTTGAAAATAAGCATGTCCTTGGAGCTAAATCTTATGCACATACTTACAGAGAAAGGAAGCAGTGAATGACAATAACCTAACGGCGCAGAATTCCATAGAGATATGCCGAGGGAGACGGGCACCTTTGCCTTCCCGGGATGTTGGGCGTTAAACATCTTAGCGTACCTGGAGGCGGCTGGCACAAAACCCCGCCCAGAGCAGGTGCTCGCTGCCAGCCATCCTTCCCCTCACCTCTGAGGGTGCTTCTAAGAGAAAAACTTTTCAAACGCTTGGAGCCGTGACAGCAAAAACATCTCTGAAACAAGTACTCCTACTAGCAAAGTAATTTCTTCAATGAAAAGAATTTTTACTCACGTGGAAGGAAAAATGGGAGTGTTTCCGTTTTACCACTTTAGAGTCGTACTCAGAGAGGTCATTTCAAAATTGCACAGTGATAGAATAGGTGCATTTGTCCCATAGTCACTACGAAGCAAATGTTTACCTTTGTGTAAGTCCTTCAGAGGGGAAGACAGGGCAGGGACTTTGGCCTCGTTTTGGCAGAGCAGTCATTTGTGCTGCCTGTGGGGAAGGGGAGGGTGGGGGGCAGGCGGCCGGGGGCAATGCACGCGGGCTACAGGAGCAGGTAGGTGCCTAACTCCCATCTGAGGATGAAACAGAGAGGTACGTTCTCATGCAGCCTCACGGCCAAATCAATACTTTATCCTTTGTCAGGCCCCATGTACTAGAATTTGGAAGCGTGTAATTATAATGCGAATCGGTAATGAGCCCAGAGAGTAATCCAACGTGATAATGAAGGTGCGAGAGGACAGTGACGAAAAACATCCGTTACACCTAAAAAACGAGGAGGGGTGGGGCTAACCATGCGCGTGAGCATTCGCGGGGAGGATCATCAATCTCGGGTTCTCACAGCATTCGCACAGTAACTGTGCCAGGCGCTGGCCTAAGTGTGCGAACCAGACACTGAGTCTAGCTCTGCTTCCCCAGCTGCGTGGCCCCTCACTTCTACCTGCCGCGGCAGAACCACAGCAAAACCTCTGTCAGAACAAAGTGGGAAGCCGGGGGCTGCTTTTGATAAGACCGACGAAGGAAGTTATTCCTAAAACACTAACTCTTGCCAGTCTGGGGCTTCATCCACCCCCCCCCCCCCCGCCACATCATTCCACTCGACCGTGTCTTCTGGGTGTTCACAGGTAGCTGTGTCGTGTTCCCCACTCAATCAACGAAAAGCTCTCAAATGATAATACTCAGATTTGTTTCTTTTTTCATACAGAAGATGCTCAGTAAGAACTGGCTGAACAAATGAAAGGAGACACGCGGGAGGGAGGAAGGGAGAGAGGGAGGGAGAGAAGAGGATTCACTGCCGTCAGACGAAGCGCGGGCCCTCCCTGCTGCCTGCGAGGCCCGGTGTGCTCCAGCCCTGCGCGCGCTGATTTCTGTCCCCACTGTCCTGCTCAGGTCTAATCCGCACCCCCAGTTCTTCTGAACCCATCAAGCTTGTTCCCACCTCAGCTTTTGCAACTGCTGACGTCTCTGCTGAAATCTTTTTCTTAAAACTCTCCTACAGATGAGAAGGGGCCTGGCCTGCTCCTTCTTTCTTTCTTTCCCAGCAGAGCGCAGCCTCGATTAAGGGTGAGGATGACGTCTGGGGCCCAGAGATTCGTGCTGCGTGGTGGCTGCTCAGCGCCAGCACAAGCGGGGAGGCCGCCCGGGGTGGCAACACAGACCACCTGGCAGCAGGCAGCAGCGGCTGACGGAAAGGAAGAGGTAAAGATGCTATCGTTGGTTAGTTTCAAGATTAATACAAACTGAATGAGGCTGCCACGCAGAGGAAATGATCGGCCTACAATAAAATGTGATTTGCATAACGCAGCCAAAAAATGGAAAGTTGACATGTCATTTACAGAGGGTTGAAGTCGTTTATCTGTGCCGTTTTAGACTATGACAAGTGTCCTGAAGATTCAGGTCCTCCTGTGTTCATACCAACTTATACAGAAGCATTTCGGGTCCTTTGCTCTCTCTATAGCTGAACGGTGGCATGGGGCGGGATTTCACCCACAGATAGCAAAGGTCCGCAGATGCTGAACTATTAGGATCTGGGCCCACCTGCTAAGTGACTTCACCGTTCAGGCCTGTACCAAAGACTCAGCGTAGCACCTTCAGCAATATGGCCCAAATGGTTCTGAGGACCCAGCCCACCCAGGCAAGAAAACACCAATCTCCCAACTTCCAAAGCCAAAGAAAAGGTGCTGCGTCAAACGGCAACTCGCGGAAGTCCACTTCCCCGTGTTCGCATAAACTACCTGTGGCTGTGCACACGCCTTGAGGGCAGCAACTCTGCTAGGCCCAGAGCGGGGGCTGAGTAAACATCAGTCAGATGGATCTGCCTCTATATTAAAAGCATCTGAAATTAAAGGTGGCTAGAACAAGGCTGGTCCTCGCAAAACGCTGTTCATTTCTCATGTGCTATTGTTTACTTTAAAAACTTAACTATACTCTTGTCCCTTGAAAGCAGCATCATCCTGGCTAAGGTAAACACAGCAGCATACATTTTTGACTTCGGCGACACATTTATAAAATATTTTCTAATCTCCCGGGACTCATCCCGCCTTCCTAAAATCTGTCACATCTATGAGGTGAAATCATTTTATTTTCCTCGTGAAAGCCTAGGTCCTGGATGAAACACAGTGCCCTCAATTAACCACTGCGAGGTTGCAAAGGCTTACAGAAGTCCGGCATGTACCGCAGGCAAAGGATGGAATGTGGGGTGAAGGGCCTGCTACCCCCGTACTGTCCCCACTCTACAGATGGGAAGCAGGCCGGGGAGGGAAGTAGCGGTCCCAGTGGGGGCACGACGAGCAGGCGGAAGGCCTGGGTCACTTTCAGATTCAGTACTCTTCATGCTAACCACGCTGCCTCTTGCACTGTGCATAGGGAAAGTGAAACCTGTCCCCTTCGAGACCCTTAAAGTCCAAGCTGTCATCATGAGGAAGCTCAGCCGTTCCATACGGTCCGCAACGAGACCCTAACCCGCCGCCGACGGCCGAGCTGAGTCTTGCTCTTCTTGCGGAAGCTTGTTCCTGGGCACGGAGGCTCGCGTCCTGGCCGGCCCCGTGCCGCCTGCCCCTCGTGTCACCAGGGGGCCCGCAGTTCTGCGCGGTCACCAGTATTCCAGCATCAACTGCCGCTCGTCTCTGGTGTTTGGCTCTGGACTTGGAAGAAGCGGAGTCTCGCTGGGGAGCCAGGCGGCACCCTGAGAAGTGTGATGCGGGGCTGAGAGCACACGCCGAGGCCAGGGAGACCGGGTGTCGCCTCCGGCTTGGCCCCACATGCCCGCGGCCACGCGAGCCATCCTCTCTGAGCCTCGTGCCTTCCTCACTCGACCTCGTCTTTGCTTCCTTTCCTTTCCTAACTGTGCTCGGAACTTCACCTTCGCTCACTCTCGTCCCTTCTCCCCACTTCTGAGGATGAGGATGATAAAAGTACCAGGAGTAGAGTGTTTTACACATGTGGTCTTATTTACGCCTCGTGGGGACCAACGAGGGTCCGTTACCCATATTTTGCTGATGAAGAGACAAACTGGGACGGGCCCTCGGTCCCGCCCGACCCCGAGCCTCGATTCACGAGCACCGTGCTCTCCAACCTCCCAACTTGACGCAGTGGGGCCCAGAGGATGGAGGAGCCGTTAGGAAAAGAAACCAGCTGGGGGTTCAGCCATCAGGCCACGGGACAAACAACTTCAAAGCCCTCCACCTGCCCATCCGGGCGTTCCCTGGGGAGGAGCCGGGGAGGAGCTGAGACAGGCACCCTGCTTGGGAACCGCCAGAAGCTCGAGGCGGAGGGGGACAGACAGCAAAATGGGGAGAAGTCAACCTGCAGCTCACTGGCCTGTGCCGCCCAAGCCGCCCGCCAGCTGCGTCACGGCTAGTGCCGTGCTGGGCCCGGCAGGTGATTGCGGGAACCACAGACACCTCCGCTCAGCCTCGGGGGTGCCCTGGGACGTGTGGACACCCGAACTTCACTGAGACCTACGACC
This sequence comes from Rousettus aegyptiacus, assembly GCF_014176215.1. Classification (NCBI taxonomy): domain Eukaryota; kingdom Metazoa; phylum Chordata; class Mammalia; order Chiroptera; family Pteropodidae; genus Rousettus; species Rousettus aegyptiacus. Next base: position 54,640,020 of record NW_023416290.1, read on the forward strand.
GGACGCTGGGCGTTGTTTTCACCCAAACGGATGGCCGGCACGTGCGCCCACGCACAGAAAAGGTTTAGTGTTAATTACTAATCTCGACACCACATGCAGATGCAGAGGCTTGCACCGGCTTCCAAGTGCACTTCAAAATATCGGCGACTTATTAAAAAACGGCACTGGGAGCCAGCGGTAGAAAGATTCTTAAAAGGAATTGACTGGCCTATCCTTGGGGTCGACAAGGAAAACGGGCGCCGACCTGAAGAGGGCTGGCTCCTCCACCTGGAGGTTCTAAGCTGGCTCTGGCCCGTGGAAAGGTGCGGAGAACGTGGGTGGCCTGGCGAGGACCACGCGCAGAGGTCCGCGCCACGCCTGGCGAGGACACGGCCGTCTCCTTCTGCAAGGCGGGAGGGGCAGAAAGCAGCCCAGGGCGCACCGACGTGTCTGAGAAGAGAGTGCTTGGTGTCTGGGAGGATCGAGGGGACCGGGTACCCGAAATCAGTAGCCACATGGAGAAAAAGTCGGACGGGACAGAGCGCGCAGGGAGGAAAGGCCTGGGGCCCGTTCTGAAGGCAGCGGTTCATCGAAGATAGAGGCATCAGGGTTTTTTTTTTTTTTTTTTTTAAAAAAGGAGGTGATCAGTCCTGATGTTCCAAATACCGACTCTCGCTGACACGTTGGGAATGGAAGGTAAATAAGAAAGTCTAGAAAGGGAAGAGCCAACAAACTGGGTGTTTCAGAAACGGAACTTCTCTTAAGTATTTCTGTTGTGACTCAACCCCCTTCTTCTTCCGGAACTACGCCCCAAACTTAAGGCTTCCTCCAAAAATACCTACTCAGTACCTCGGAGGATGGCATCAAGACGCTCGCTGGACCCACGGTCACATTTCTCTAGTTTGACCCTCTGTTCCCAGGCGGCCACCAAACCCTGCTGATCCCGCCTCAGCAGCAGTTCCAACACCCGCCCCGACCGCTCCTGCCCTCGGCTCGTGCCAGGCAGGCCCAGGCCCTGCCCGCGTCCACCCCCCAGCCAACCCCAGGGCAGCCTTCCTCTCTGCTCGAAACCTGGAATAAAGCGCAAACCCAGACCATGGCTTATAAATTCTCCCCTTTCTCAATAATACTTTGCCTTTTCTTCATCAACTTCTTAACAATCCTGTAAACTCATGCTCACCCTTTAAGATTGGGTTTAATCATCTCTTCTGCAAAACCCTCCCCTTCCCGCGGAGAAGTTCACTTCATCCCCTAGTGCTACGAAGCTTAAGTATAACTAGCCTTTTATCTTACATTTCTGTCTCCAAAAACTGGTATAGCTACTAATTGTTTAAGATACTACATATGTGCTCACTTCCTTTCCTTAGTTGTAGAGTCAGCTTCCCAATCCTCCCCCCGCCCCCACCCCGCCAGGACGGCACTGTGACCAAGAGGCCGAGGTGGTCACAGTGCACAGAAAGAACCCCGGCTAGAACCGGGGTCACCGGGAGCCTCAATCTGACTCTGCCCCTCAGATCCCTCTGGTTCCCGGATCCCTGGTCTGTAAACCTGGAAGACTGGACCAATCTGTTGTCTCTCTGGCTCTAATTTTCTGAAAATTAAACATTTTCAAGTCCTAGGGACATTATGCTACTGCTTCGACTTTCTAAGCATGTTAGATTTTTTTCAAATGAAAGACATTAAATTTTTTTTTTAAAAAAATAACACAACTGGCATCAATGGCGAATGGTCCTCGGAAAAGGCCTTACATTTAAAATCTCTATGCAGTAAACAGGGCGATCCACAGCTTTGGGCTCGGATTCTCATTCCAGCAGTTTCTGTGTCCCTTTTGACAATCCTCTGTCCTCCCCCAAGAAATATTTTCAAAAGTTTATCTTGGATTTTGTATTCAGAGACTCTATCAAGCATATAAAATAAGCACTAATAATGTCTTTTTTGGATGGAAAACGAGTCAATGGCAAAACCAGGCTGTTCACCCTGGAAAGTCTAACTCCAAAGTCTGTGTTTTCTGCCACATCTGACGGCCTCCCTGGTTAAAAGAAAACACGTTTTATTCCCCTTCTTATCATGCCCAAGTATGCGACATGCTAAGCTTTCATCAGGTGGCTCATCTCTCCAGCTTCTGCGGACAGAAGCTGGAAGGGAATACAAGTTCTAGGCCACTGGTGAAGTCTCTGTGTCAGCCAACTTCAGACCTCTTGTGTATTCTCCAAAACAAAACTCAGAGCTGCTTATACAGATCTGGTCATCGTTAAGCAATGTTTTTTATTAAGAAAGACAGACGTAATTTGACAGAAACCAAGAAACACCAGCCACACATCTGCACGAAGATGATTATTACAAATGAAAGACATTTCTCATGAAAAAATTGACTGTGGAAAAGACTTATTGTCAAAAAACAATGAAACGAACTAAAGTGGCATTTCCTATATCGTGAACTGTAGAAAACCGTTTCTGGGAGATCTTGGAAAATATTCTGTGGGGAAAAAGAGGCCATAACAGATTTGTAAAACACATTACATGCTAACTATGCCTTTCTTCTGGATGCCCATGCGCATCCAAATATCAAAGACTGGGAGATTTTAAAGAAATATGCGTAACTTTATAACCCAGCAATTCTCAATTAAAATAACATAAACAATTAAGTCAGGATACCTTTTTTATTTTTTCTCCAATCTGTAGAACAATGTTGGGCCATCAATATAGGAAACTCTGTATTTAAAAAAAAAAATCTAACAAAGCTTCAGAAAATATATTATGTGTAACAGTTCAAGAGGTCTAATGAGTTTCTAATGTCCACAACAGATACTATCAGGAAAAAGATAAATAACTTCAATCAATTTTTAACAAAACCAAGATAAAAGATCTAAGAGGGAAACATAATTACAGCAACAAAAAAGAAAAAAGTTGACATCTATAATACATAATTAGTATGTGGAATTCATATTTTGCTGCTATAGAGATCCAGAAGAATAAGGACAAAAGACATTAGCACAAGATGCTGAAAATAAACATGCAAAAAAAATTCAATCACACATAATAGAAAGGACAAATTATATTCAAGTCACAAAATGCTCTTACATTTGACACAGTAGCCCTGCTCCTGGTAATTCTTATCAAAACTACCACCACTGCCTTAGTAACAAAGAAGATAATATAAAACATTATTGGCAGGGTTTTACAATGTAAATATCTAAAAAAAAATAATAAGTTCAACAACAGGAAAATGGCAACATAAAACATAAAACAAATAGGGCTTATTATAGGGTCACTAAAAATTACATATGCAACAATTACGATAAGGAAAGCCATTTAACTGAAGGTCTATTATGTGAGGTGTGAAAATAATATGAAATAGTATTATTCAGAACACAAAAGTACATCTATTATAAAGATGTGAAGTTATCTAGAAACGTAAAGTTTAGAGAGGTACGCAGATGTTTAAAAGTGGTAGCTAGCTAGGCCTGTTGTGATTAGGAAATGTTTCTTTCATACTAATGTCCTTATACAGTATTATAAAGTTGATTTACTATTAAATTTTTAAAAGCCTTTTAACAGTATATCTTGCAGTATAGTTAATGCCTGCTTTTTCCTCAGCAACTGCAAGGACCCAACAAGATGCTAACTTTCATAGAGAATGGCGAACAGTGCATACTCTCAGCAATTTCCTTGTTGCCTTGCAAACTGCACATTTAAAAAATTAGTAGAATATTGTGTTTCAAGAGCTCCTGTCTCTGGCCCAAAAGAAAACTGTAATCACAGCAATTACCTTGTGAACCTCTAATTTCTGTTGTAGTTCTAAAGTTCGGCATGGCACACCCACCCACAGGCACCACGGCTCTTTCATCTTGAAGCAATTTCAGCCCCGTTCTTGGCAAAATAATAATTATAGGTACAACAAGGTATTTAAAGACCAAAAAACAGTCATGAAAACACCGTTTCCATGTTGTAACATAATGAGAGTTCCTTAAAGGAATTAAAACCTAGACCAAAAAGGAGTGTCCCGAGTCGCATCTTTTCAGGATTGTTAGAATTTATGGGGAATTTATCCTACCTCATAACAGAACAGTTTTTGTTGGTGAACAGATCAGGAATCGCTGAGCTAGTAACCAGCCTTTAAGCTTCCTACCAGCTCTGAGATACTATAATGTCCTACCAAACCCCTATGCCTGGGTCTCGACCCAATGATTCAAAATATGGTATTGATGGATTATAGTCATTTAGACTTCATCTCCACAATTTTATTGAAAATGGAGAACCACGTGCCTGCCCAGTAGATGCTAGAATTTAAACATGGTGCTTCAGAGCACAGACTGTAGAAACGGACCTGCCTGGGGTCAAATTCTAGCTCCAGTCCAGCCACTTAACCCAGCTGTGCCTCAGTTTCCTCCTCGGCAACCCCCTTGCTGAGCTACGTGGATCGAGGTAACCGTGAAGTTCTTAGAATGGTGCTCGGAACACAGGGAGCTGTCAACAAATGTCAAACATCAGCTAGAATTCGAGGTGCGGGCTCTTTACATTTTTCTAAGGTTCCCAAGAAGTATATGGTTAGCAAAAGCCCATTTTTACAAGGCTGGTGGTGCTGATGTAGAAGGAACAGAGAAGGGCACGCAGACAGAAACCCATCCACTCAGACCAGCTCTGCAGGTGGGCAACCTCCCCGCCCCACGACGAACAGGAGACAGCCCGCCGGGGTGGGGAGAAACACTGTAGCGCTTTTGTTTGTCTTTTTAAATGTGATACGATTATACGATATCAGAGAGGTTTTCCAAGTGAGACGCACGGGAGTCTGGAAACCGCTGCTGTTAAGGAACACGAGGCCTCACGTCCCTTAAAAGCGAGCCGCGCTGTGCGGAGCACAGACAATGGCGTGAGGGCGACGCAGCCCAGGAGCTGTCCGCGGTCTGTGCACAGGGAAGACACCACCGTCGCGTGCTGCGAAGGCCGCTGCCGAAAACGCGGATGGGTTTTTCTTAAGTAGCAGCAAGGAACCTGACAACCATGAGCGTAATAACAGGACGGCATCCCAGGGCGCTGAGCCATCCCAAAGCCCAGCACACCTTGTGTTTTCTTCTACTACTTTGCATCTGAATCTCCCCAACTGCCCGAACATTATCACCATCATTATCACCTTCGGGTCCTTTCCAAGGAAATGAGGCTCAGAGACTAGGTGGCTCTCTTGAAGCCCCCTGGGTAATAAATGTCTCCGAACTCAGGTCTCCCAAGTCAAAATTTAATGTTTAAAAAATTATCCTGTTCACAGCTGTTCCATGACCTTAAAGATATTTCATTGCTAAGAGCAAATAAAAGTGGATGTTTCTCTCAAGTCTGGTGTTTCCTACCCACGAGGCACTTAGAACACCTGACTTACTGGCAAAAAGGAAACTCAAGGAAATTCTGGTTTTTGAACATAAAACTAAACAAATTAAAAATAAAAATGTAAACGTTATCTGTAACTCCATGATTTTTCCCCCTGGACTTCCCATCTTTTTTCAGGTACACAATGATTTATTTCTATGTAACTAGGGCGTGTTTTATATGCAATCTGCAGTCTGTTCTCTCCACTTAATAATATGCTTATTGTTACGTCTGCTGATTTTTCCTGCATGGGCACAGCCATGAACACTTCAGTGGCTCCACGACATTCCATCACACTGCCACGGTATCTGCCTCCTCTGCATTTGTTACTGAAAGTGAACTTAATGGCCAGTTTTTTCACTTTCGTAAATAAAGGTATTTCTTTTGAAGACCACCTTTTCAGCACACTTGTCAAATAATCAAGTTTTTGGAATAAGAATAATTTTAAGTTGTGTATGTTTCTAAACACGATTATGAAGTACCAGCAGGCACTAATGATATATTTTAATGTTAATAATTCACATGCCCTTAAGTCACAACACTGACCAGCAGTCTTAAGTTTTTGACTCCTAAAAAGCTGTCACATGCAAGAAATGTCACAGAGACCCACCAATCCTCTTGAAAATGACAGCTGAGGGCAATTTAGCATAGTGATGAACCTGAAGTGTGTGCATCTTAAAAGGATGTGATGGCTAACGTGAACCATACCTCACTCCAATCCCCCATCCCTGCATGTATGTGCATGCACACACACACACGCGCGCGCGCGCACACACACACACACACACACACACAATGGCTGGTCTTTAACATGCACCCTTTCAAATAAAGCTCCCTGGGGACAGCCACTCCAGACAGAATGTCTTCTTGGCAGGGGAATGCTCACAGGCCCAGGTCTAAGGACTCGATTTGACTGAAGGAAGATGAGAATGAGGTACCGGAGCTGGCTCCGAAGCACAAAAGAATATTATGCTCCACTGGGTGCGACTTCCATAAAATAAACCTTGTTAACATGAGTTGAGGTTTCCTATAAATCAAAAAACCTCCAAAACAAACAAACAAAACACCTCAGAACTAAATTTTCTATAACCTTCTGACATTAAATCTTATTTCCTTAACATGCACATTAGCATTCCAGACATGCTTTCATCAACAGGTGCCAGGCTTTGTGGTCCTTTTATAAATCACTCTCCTACATTTGGACTTTTGCACACCAAGCTTACTTGAAATGGGGATGCACTTACAAAGTACCTGAAAAAAAATAAAAAGCTTCCATCTCCACTCTACCGATTCAGTCATTTGACAAATGTCCTGTGGGAGCCAGAGGCCGGAGTCAAGGAACACAGAGAAGTTCCTGACCACAGGGGCCATGATGGTTTATCCTAATCACTTATTAGGTAGCTAGATATGAAACTTTTTAAAACGTGGCTGCTTCCCTACAATGTGACATTTGGAGACAGTTTGCCAAGGCAAAATGTATTCACCTAGAAGTGAAGCGTGTAGTAAATTTTAGAAAATATTTAAGAAAAAATGTAGCTTGAAGGCAGGAATGATAAAGAAAATTCAACATCCTGATAAATACATATATAAAAGCTTTTCCTAAATTATATTTTGTGGATGGAGTTATACTGTAAAGATGGGATAAATTTCCTTTGAATGGTTCTTCAACATATTGATGGGTGGAAAATTAAAGGGACAGTAATGGTTTAAGACGTGGATTCCACTTTAAACACCGACATTAAAAAAAAAATGGAGCTGGAGTACTGTACGAAGTAGCTCAGCTCATAATCGATAACTTTATAAAAACTAAGCGAACGGTTTCCTAACGCCTGTGCTCATCCTTCAGTGAAGCAGGGTGTGCAGTGGGCGTCTGGCTGCCTGGGTGAGCCCGGCGTGGGGACCGTGAGTCACACTCTCAGGGAGAGCCCTCCACCCCGTCCTTTAGACGCATGCTAGCAGCTTAGTGCCACTTAGTACGCTGCCGAGTGACATTTTACTATCTAGATAACCCAGACATCCTCCAAACGAGTCCGCTTTGCAAAAGTGAACAAACGGCTCCCTCGTTATGCAATGACAAGGCCCACCCTGAACAGCTGAGTGGTTCGGACCCAGTCTCGGTGGAACCACATTAAATCATATCAAGTTTGGCCAAGGTTTCACGTGACATGCCGTGGAGGACTCAGCATGAAGAGACTATTCCATTCCACGAGTTCTCATTTGACAGGTAGGAGTGTGAAAAGTACTGGGTTTCAGGGCCGTAGCATATTTAGATCACCCTCAAATCTGAGAACTAACCACTCAGATCGGTATTTCCCCAAATCTGCGCCAATTAATGCCGTGAGAAAAGAGGATCTTTAGTCAGTGTGTGTGAGAAATGTTCCATCCTTTTTTAGATTCATAGAGCATTGATATATCAAAAGCCCACGAGATTCCGGTTTAAAAAAATTAACTTTGTTTAACACAGTATTCCCCAAACTTATGTGGCCCCAAAAGCACACTTCCCACCTCTATCCTTTTTTAGAAGTGCCTACTAACATGTCAGAAATAGTTCTCCACATTAATACTCTTTGGGTAATACAGACTTAGATCAGAATACTCCGGAAAATCTGTTATAATTTATACCAGCAAAAGCAAATGGGTGGCTCGCAGGCTAAATTCAACTCGCATGAAATTTAAAAAAAAATGTGCCTTACATAACATTTCTTGTAAATATCTGAATTCGCTTCCAAACATTTAATTAAAGCTTGGGAGGTTTAAACTAAAAATACAGAAATCCAACTTTCCCTATGTAAAGTCTTAGCCTAGCTGCGCCCGCGTTTCCCCCGTCACAGGAAGCAGGGCCGAAGGTCAGGCGCCACTGCGTCCCTAGGTCCGTGCCAGTCACTCGGCCTGGCCCCACTGTCACCGATCGCCACGTGCTGGGCAATGGCTGCGGCCACGATGGGCGACGCGAGGGCATGTGGGGGACGCTTGAGGAGAAAGGCGTCGTGAGTCTCCCCCGGCCCCCATTCGACCTCCCCTCTCACGGGGTGCAGGTGCTTCGCCGAGGTCAGTGCCCGCTCACCCCCGACGCCCCGGCACAGTGGATGACAGAGACCCTCGCCTCGCCCCGCCTGGGTTAAGTTCTACGGCCATTCCAGCTGTGCGGCCTTCCCGGACCTCCCTGATGCTCACATCCTGCACCCTCACTCCGGTCCCACGGGCACGTGTCAGCACGCGAGTACGTCCTTCTCCACCCTGCAGCTGTTTTGTGTGAGCGCTGCATAACAAGACGGACACAGGAGCCCAGGTGACCTGGGTCTGACTTCAGACTCCGCCTCCGAATGGCTCTGTGAGTACGGGCAAGTCCCCTCATCCCTCGGACTCACGGCCTTCATCACAATATTGCTCAGAGCTAACGAGAGGATCACAGATGCAGCAAGTGCTTGGTACCCAGTAGGTGTTCAATAAATGTACTTTTAGTTCTGAGACTGGAACTCCATGCAGTCATGGCTGCCTGCCTCACAGTGCTTCTATTCCAATGCAATGGTTTTGGCTTCTCATGGTATGATATGATTGTTGACTGACTTGTGGATTTTGCCCTTAAAATAAAGAGAAACGTCTAAATGTCTTTGTCTCAATTTTCATATTTAAAATTTTCAATTCTGGGGTAAGTGGTACAGGAACATTTTCACTATTTTCTCCCATCAATTTCAAAAATAAATAAACAAATAAATATAAATAACTAAATTCTAGAAGGGCATCTGTCCATTTCCTCATGGAATTTTTAAAAATGTTTTGAAGGTTGGGGATAAGAAGAAAAGAATCCTCCCCACAGAGATGGTTCACAATTTCATGACCTGAGTTAATTTAAGAAATAACAATCTGCCCGTAATTTAGAGGAATAAAGTGATGACTCACTCACTAAAACGGGCTGGATTTTCTTCCTCCATGCCCTGGGATTACTGAAAATCAGAGAACTGTCCCCTGGGATTTTCCCTGAAGTCTTTATTTGTTCCCAACAAGCTTCCAACATTCTCCTATTTCCACTCCTTTTAAATTTGGCCCCTTTCATTTAGGCTAATAACTGAAGTAATTTCTCACGAGTTACTGCTATGGAAAGAAAGCCTCAAAGTGGCTGCTTAAGTGCTTAACATCGCTTTAAACCCCTGCCAGACCTCTCCTGTGAGACGCCACTCAAGTCGCCCCGGACGCAAGGCCTCTCCCGCGGTCTGACTGTTCTCTCAAGTCTGAAGCTCATTTCTAAGGACTAGATGGGCAAAACCAGACAAAAGCAAGCTGGGCTCTGACCCAGCAAGGGTCTTTCATGGGCTGGTTATGACTATACAAGATTGTCAAGCAAAATTAGCATAAATTAGAAATGCTGTGCTTAAAATCCAACCTAATGAACCATCATTATCTTGTCATGCTCGCTCTCTAATTAGCTATGCCACATTGCCTCACGTGACTTCCATACATTTTAGTCTCTTATAAGGGGCAGGAAGGGGGAGGGAAGGTGGGACATATTTGCATCTCTACAATGTCTTCCTACATGCAAGCCAAGCACTTTGTCCAGTGCTCAGATGAACTGAGCTAGAAGAAAAACAGAGGACAGTAAATGTGTTCGCCACAGATAAGGAACCTTCTTCGGCAGTTTTCAAGGGTTTTCCAGCTTTTGCCACTTCCACCTAACGTGATGACCTCATTATCCCCTAAAATTCAACATTTCCTCAGGAGGTGAGTTTGAGAACGGCTAGGAAGAGAGGCGCAGAGTGATGGAAGCTTGAGGAACACTGGGATGAGGTGCTATGCAAGCACCGGGGTGGGGAAGGCCTGGGGGAAATCCTGGCATCTCTGCCAGGAAGACCTCGCCTGTGGGATGCAAATACCCACTCTGGTCTAAAAGAGAGGCTGACAGGCCCCCAGGTGGAGGGAGGTACCCCGAGGCAACCAAATAGTTGACATAAAGTAAGAATCTCTGACCAACAACGAAAACCTCAAGAGTTCATGCAAATGGTATGTGTGGAGGAGGCCAGGGGACTTTGGGTAGGGAGATTCTTGAGGGGACAGAATTATAGTCAAGGGATCCATCTCTGTTCCTCCCTCATTTTCTTTAGTTTTCGTTCTTAGTACCATAACTACTGATAGCTGACCCGCAGCAACTATCCCAAGTCTTTCTTACACACTGTATGCACACAATAAATAGCTGCAGAATGAATGAATAAATATGCCTAACAGGTATAAAACAAACAAACTTTGCAGTAACTGAAAAAAAGACTGTATGCTCCAAAAAGAAAAGTAACAGGTAGACACAGACGATATAAACTATGGATACTTTTCTCATTAGCTAACGCCAACATTGAGAAAAAATCTACTTTATAGATAGTCTTCAGGTTCACAGTGTGAGATTTTAGATAGGTTACAGAAGGATTATTTACTGTCCTTTTCAGTAAATACTTGGGATGAAAAATAATTCTTTATTAAGTATGAAGAACGTAGTCATTGAATGTCAGTTGGAATTTCCAGTTTCTCAAATGTCTTTTAACTAATATTTAGACTGAAAGAACCTCTCGCTTTCCATGATCTATATTGGGATAAAGGCTATCACAAAATTTTGGAAATATTTATAAAATAGGCTGTACTGAAAATTCCCCCAAAAGCTCTAAGGGAACAGACCTCAAATATAAGTTTATCTTCAGATGAATTATGAAATGCTTCAAATTTTTTACTTCTGCAGAAAGATAAACAGAGAGGCCTGTTCCATGACCCCAAAGCCAGGATTTCCTTGAATGACACGCTAATGAAAAATGCGAACCAGTGGAAGTCTTGACTCATCGTACCAGAGTTTGTTACATTCCACCCAAAGGTCTGCCTTGCATCAAGAGAGAAAAAATAGTTCCTGGAACCAAGCTGTCCTTAACCCTTTGCCTCAAGAATTTCTGCTTTTGTGTATCATGGAGACACAGAAAAAGATCCCCCAAAATACTGAAACAGGTTTATGAATATGAACAGCTCCCACTATGTGGCATGTAGTGTCTGATTATGCGTGCTGATCCCAAAGCCCCAACTCAGAGGTCAGGCAAGAAAGAGCCAGGTTTTACAGCAAGGGACCGGGGAAGGGGGCTTGACCCAGGGACTCCCCGGAAACCCATGATGTGGCTGGAGAAAAGAAAGATGAGCTGGGCCAATCACATCAGACCCTCCTGGGAGTGAGAACCAGAAAAGAGAAAAGGGAAGGTGATGGAGGAAAGGCCACGACAGGCCAGAGGTAGACGCCTTCATGAAGGAACACAAACCGTGACTAAGCAGTAGAGAAAAGATACAGAGCAGAGGCAAGTCTGGGCCGGGCAAGAGTGTGAGAAGGAATCACAGAAACGTAACAAAGGAGACGTGCCTGAGAGCTCGTGAGGCGGCCGGGCTCTAACGTCCCCCACAGTCGCCGCTCTTCGGTGAGTGTAAGCGAGCCTCTGCTTACCAGATCCAACTGAAACGCCGCCCCGTCACTTCTGTAAGTCTCGGAGCCACCCAATGAGTGCTGTTAGCCTCTGCAGGCTGCAGAGCTAGTAAGCAGCAGGATCAGCGAATCAAGTTCGACAGTGCCTTGCTCCAAAGCCTATGGCTTATTCATCAAGCTATATGCTTCCTATAATAATTACTAATTTTGAGTGGCTTTGATGAGCTAGGCACAAAGGAAACTTGATAAAGATCATCAACCTTTTTTTAACAGTCTTGCACGGTAAGCATTATTCATTCTTTCACATACTATAAGGAAACTGAGGTACGGAGAGGCCTAGCAGCTTGTTTACGGTCACGCAGGGATGAAATGACAGTCCCAGGATCCCCAAACATGCGCTTCCTGGGACACGCATCTGTGCTGCAGACGCTGACTACTGAAACTTGAGCCCCTTTTAAACACTGGTGAGAAGAAAAATACCACGATGACAACCGGGAAAGGCAGAGAAGTCCATGACCAGGACGCAGCATGGTGTGGAGGTAAACAGAGGGACGAACACATGTCATTTCTTGAGTGCAACCCCCGGCTATGGGGAGAAAAGACGATAAGAATTGAGAGTAACGGGGCGTGGGCTTAACCGAAAGGCAAATCAAGCCAGGAATGGCGGCCAGATAGCGAGACTGCACTGAGTCTCCCACACCGTGAGATGAACCGGCCAGTGCGGCTCACCTTCCCCGCCCACGTCCCACCTGGTGGGAGATGCTGCAGGGCCTGGTCCCGGCTGTTCCTCCGCGAGCAAAGGCCGTGCTGCCCCAGGCCTGGGGCGACCTGGGGCAGTGGGACATGCCCTTCTCTGCCACTGTCCCGAGACACCGGGCAGGGCCTGGAGAACGGGCCGAGGGCCACCTCTGACGTGCCAGCCAGCATCCTCTCTCTCTTTGCAAAACCGGAAAACACGAGTAACCTACACTTTTTTTTTTTTTACTGTAATAACTGTATTCTTGAATTCTATTTTAGCTATCCATGCACAAATACATTGCATTTCATTCAGGAATTTACTAAGGGCTCACTATGTGCCAAGCCAGAGGTCCCCGACCTTTCTGGCACCAGGGCCCGGTGCTCCTATGAATGAATATCTAATGCCTGATGATCTGAAGTGGGGTGGAGCCCAGGCGGTGATGCTGGCGCTGAGGAGCAGCTGCAAATACAGACGAAGCTTCGCTCAAGCGCCCACGCTCACCTCCTGCTGTGAGGCCCGGCTCCTAACAGGCCACAGACGGTACTTGGTCTGCGGCCCTGGGGCTGGGGACTCCTGTGTTAAACACTGTGCGTGCCTTTCCCTGTGAGTGGGAACATGAGAAAAGGTAAACCCTTTCCTCCCAGACATGCCAGTGGTGACAGTGACGGAGCAGCACGAGTACACCATCTCGACAGCGTAAGGTGATAACGATGCACACGGCAGGCTCTAGACGCCATGCTGCGGAGGTCGGGCCAGTGTCCCTGACAGGGCAGTGTTTTCCCCTGGCTCTGAAGAGTAACTGTTCTCCACCGTCAAAAGGAAGACATTTTAAGAAAGAGGGATGAGCTACGTGGACTGGAATCCCTGGTGTGCAAGGGGAGTGGTCAAAACCAGGCCGAACCGAGAGGCCTTTGTGGAGGCTACCTGTTCTTCCCAAGAGCTGTGAATGACAGATTTCTGTCCCAGGGTTAACCTGCTCCTAAGGTGTCTTTAAAGGACAGGTCGGAAAAGCCCTCTCCCCAGAGAGAAACCCAGTAAGCCACCCGCCCTGAGCTGGCCAGAGAAGCTGGAAGAGCAATTTTTCTAAAACCAAGACTCTTCTTTGAAGCTGGAGACGCTTCAACACTTTGTCAAAGCAACAGGGCACACGAGTTCCAAAAGATGGAGCTCCATCCACTCCACCCAGAATCTCGCCACAGGCTGCCGACAGAACGAAGTCTTCTGTCCAGTTTCCCCCAGACCTGGAGCTCATCTAGGCTTTGGGTAGAAAAGGCACGTTTTGACCCCTAGGAGAGCACTCGATAGGGGAAAATGGCCGGCAACTCAGTGGATGGATCACTGCACCGACGGGCTCGGCCAAAATGCTCGTGACCTTTGGAGACCCAATAACACAGAAACGGTTTAGTAAATTAAAAGCATCTATGTGATGGTATTGTTATGCAGCCCTTAAAAAACGAACATGGAAAAACTAGAGAGCAGTATTTGTCCTATTTTCTAAAGCGAAAAAGCAAAATGTTTAAAACAAGGTATGCAAATAGCAAAGACCTGATTGATGGTAACGGCTAAAAATAGGCTAGGGCGGTGGGATGGTGGGCGATCGTTACTCCCGAGATATCTAAAAAATTCATTACTGTCACATGGTATATTAAATTTAAGAAAATGGTATTTGGGCTACTCGATAAGTCCTCAGTTCAAGAATCATTTGCAGTCTCCACAAAGTTACACTACTGTTTGTTAAACTAAATTCTTTCCTCCAACAATTTTGCCAATGTGAGCTTACATTATGCAGGACAAGAGCAATATCGAATTACTCAGCATGATTCAAGAAACCTGAGGGGGCGAAGGGGGAGGAGGAAAGGAACAGTCAAAGGCACTTAAACCACTAACAAAAAAAGTACTGTGGCTTCTACATAAAACCATTATTGGCCTCCGTGAGGCATTATCAGTCCAGTAATACATTTCTGTTTTAGACTTTTTAAAACAGTGTACTTGAAACCAGAACAGGCCTTGAATTTCAAACACCCAGAACTAAAGGAATGTCGCAGAGGGAGAATTAAGGTCAACTGAAATTGGCCTTTTGTCTGGGATGCATTCTTCAGACTTAGGAAAAAGGCAGAGTTTGGTTTAGCTGTGGATGAATTTGAAAGTAAAATCCGAGGTTTTCAGAGTTGCCCACACAGCCAGAGATAGAGTGCCAATGCAGATTTCTGTCATATGGTTTCCAAAGAAATAAAATGGCCATTGTGTGACCTTGAGTGTACCTCTAGCTGCAAGGAAGCAGACAAAAAATTTGTTAACAGGATGTCCTGGGAATACAGGTAGTGACAGTTCAAATGACTAAATTTATACATGCTTGGAACGTCAACCACAGGAAAGAAACAGGAATATAAACACGTGTGTCAACACGCCAACCTGCAACTCAGCTAATACAGCTGACCCTTGCCAACACCCGTTTGAACTATGCGGGCCCACTTATCCTGGACTTTTTTCAGTGGACCTGAGTAGTTCACACCCGCATTGTTCAAGGGTCAGCTCCAAGGGTGGGAATACCACGTACAGAGGGCCAGCTGCAGTTGAACTTGGGTTTTCGGGGAAGCCAGGCGCCCTAACCCCAGCACCTCTGCGTTGTTTAAGTGTCAACCATACGTGCCTCCTACCAAAGCCACCTCTCCAATTTCACTTAGATATGGCGACCAACTGAGCTTCACGCAGGAAACAGGTTTTGATGACTGTGTGTGGCTGGTCCCCTCCCTCCCATGCACCAGGAATATCTGCTCCCTAACTAAAGACAGGTCCCCACCCAGGCAGGGTCGCCATCAGCTGAGTCACTCCTTTGGAAAGTTGAAAGGTACATATAGGTGGGGGCTGGTGGCTGTAAGACTAGGCCTCTGTTCAAATCGGAGCAGAATTTTTTTAATTATTGCATTGGCTGGTCTCTGAATTAAATAAACAGGCCAAATATGTGTTGCAAGCACCCCAGAATCACAGTATTTTGAGGGATTACTTTAAAGTATAAGAAGATATCAAATATCTATAACAAAAGATGCAGACCAAGTCCTTCCCCTCTTTGGACCCAGGCCTCCCCCAACTCAAGTAAAATCAAACATGTCTGTGATAAGGACCAAACTGAATTTACTCCATGACCGATCAATGCACCGAGATCTGCATGCGGTCTGATTATACTATTTCTGAAGTCCCTTGACTTCTGATTTTAACTTTTGTTCAGTACAATTTCTACGTCTAATACAGATAGGGCTCTGTAAGTTAAAGTATAAAGAAATAACTTTCCTCATTAAAAACGTTCACTAGGTAACTAGTTGTATAGACAAGTTTCTTATATAGTCAAAGGTTTTCTTTTCACAAAAAATAGTCTATCAATTCAAACAAGCAAGAAGGCATAAAAATTAACCTGACTCGGCAGATCTTTATCTTATATATATCTCTGAGAAAAGGCAATTTGGTTCCGATGTCTGAGTTTAAGACAAACACAAGGAACAAACTAACCCCCTTCAAAACACACAAGTCCCGCAGAGAGGTCACTTTTGTCATGTAGGTAGAAGCTGCCGGGAAAAATAAGACAATGCTTAAACAAGAGTTACAGGTTTTACTCTTCTGTGTGTCTCTACCTTTAATGCCTTCCCCAGTTTGCTCAAATGAATTTCTCCTAGCGATTCAGATTACTCTCTCTTGTTTGAAACAAAGCTTTCCTATAACCATTACCCAAGGAGTCGTTCATTTCACAGTGTCACATGAGTCACCAACACACACACACACACACACACAAACGCCCGACAATCTGCCTGACCAAGCAAACCAGTGCCTCCTCCCCAGGCGTCCATGCTGGTTGGGGGCGGTCTGAGAATCACACTGTCCTCAAGCAAAAGCTGCTTTTCCTGGTCCCCACACCACCCTCCCCATCAGCGGAGCTGGCTGGGATTTGCTCCTCCTTGTCCCTTGGCTCGCCATTCTTCCGGTCAGAGGCTGGGCTGCTCTTAAGACTGTGAGGATGAAGGAGCGACCTACTGACAAGTGCCCTGCACCCAGATGAAAGGGGACCTTCGGCACAGGTCGTGTTAAAGGGGCAGCTTATCCCACAGGGATCTTCTGCCTCGCTCTGCTCTTTAAAAAAAAGGAAAAAAAGAAATACAGGTAACAATGATCTGCAGTGCCTGTGTGCCACACAGCTCCAAGGAACGTGTTTTTCTTTCCCGAGAAATTATACCTTATGTAGTTATGGTAAAAGGAACACATACCACCTCAAGGAGAAAGACAGAAGGAAGCCAAAACCAATAGCAGCATTTCTCCTATTTCTGTAAGCCGAGCTCAGATGCTTGGGGCTACTCATCTCACTTTAAATTTAGCTTCCAACACATCCCTGCATCTCTGTATTTCTTGGTCTTCTCTTTTTACCACCTTCAGAAATGTGATAAAAGCTACAACGTTTTTAAAATGGAACTAAACAAACTATAAACGATTAGGTCGATCGCCCGCTAAGCTGAACTTGCTCTCGGTACTGGGATTTCACCGCATGAGGAAATGGTCCCCAATGACACGACGCGCTCTCTCCTGGTTATCTCCAGCCCTAAATGACCAAATCTAGCTTACCTTCTCCTGTCTCCTGTTTACGACAGTTGTGTGCCACTTTGTTTCCCCCCCCCCTTTGTTATTTTTAGACTGCATAAAATCTTTGTGGGAAGCTGCATGTCTTTATAACAGAAGAAGAAAAACAAAAGCCAAGAATTACTGGGTTGCTAATAAGCTGGCTGAGGTGATCAGTGGTTACCCAATTCCTGGACTCTGACTTTCTCTTACTCTTTATCTTGCTGTCCATGGCTTGGAGGTAGGTACTTGCCCGAGTCTTTTGGGATGGGCTCTTTCCTATTTAAGTGTACATTACAGCAACTACGTGATTTATTTCAGAAAAACAACAACAAAAAACAAAGACATTTCCTCCCGAGGCACGGATTCAGATCCTTGGTCACAGAATGGTCTGTGTTACAAAGCGTTAGAGCTGATTCCAGATGCGGGTCATATTCCACCAAGGTTCCTTAAACTCGCCCACCTTTTCTCACCCCACCCGCAATCTTACAAGCCAAGGACTTTAGTGGATATTCTCAATCCCTAAATAGTCCTCCCTATTAAGATAATAGTGCTAGATTTGATTTGCAGTGAGGAAACAGACAGAACTTAAGCGACTTGTTAAAAGTCATCTGTAAATTTAAATATTGCTTTTCTATTTTTTTTTCCAGAACTGTTCATTTTTCCTTCAGTCTCCAACATTCAGAAAACCCAACTAAATTATAGTGTCCAGTGTTCCCTGCTATAATAAATCTGCTTGTTTTCCAATATCGCACAGACTTTAGAAAAGATATTGCAAACCCTGTATACAGTACCAGAGCAGTGTAAAGACAGAACTAACATAACAGCAATCATACTTATTTACAACTGCGTAACAGGGGTCGTATGTGGTGGCGGGCCAGGCGGAGGACGTCAGCCAGGTCCACGGCTGTCAAAACTGTCTCCCCAAGCTACAGTGCTTCCCCACACCTCTGATTTCATTACTTTACACAAAACTAATGATGTGAATGCGAAATATAAAGCAGGCAAAAGAGATCTGCACAAACCCTAAAGGAATCCCTACACCTAAAGGGAAGAATTAGACGAGGGGGAGATAAGTGTTTTTTTTGCCTTCGAAGATGTGCCATTTTAAAATTTCAAGTTTCAAAAGATGTCATATGAAAATGCACTTTGCAATTGTGCATTCTTGAGGGGGGCTTTTGGTCCACTCGCTTACACTGTTTTCTTTATATCTGTGGAATATCATGACATAACACAAGAATATACCCATTTTTGTTTGTTTTGTGATAAGTACAATATAAAATCCTAGGGCCAGAAAGAAAAAAGTCAGTAGCATAAAATTTTAAATGTGATAGGAAAAAAAAAAAAAACTCAGAAGGAAGAAATGTTGTCATTTCTCCTTTTGAGAATATTACAAATCATTGGTAGCACATTTTTCTAGCATCACTGCTTTGTTGGGTCTCTGCATACATGAGCAAAGTGGGAAAAACTTTTCTGACGTTTTTGAGTGCAGGGCTGGAGCCTAGCAACAGACACATTTCTAGTGATGCTACAAAGGGTAACTTTACAAACTAAACTCAAAAAGGATGAGCTAATGCAGAAAGATACAACCCTACCGCATGTTCACCAGCAAATCAATAATGTGTCATTTTTTAGGGGGTGGTGGTACAGAAACGAGGGATACAAAGCTCCCGGCACTCCGAAGACAGTCAACAAATGGCAGCTCTTTCTCTTCCAAGTGCTTTGAAACCCATGGCAAGGAGATTCCCACATGTGGAGCTATATTTCTGGCCCCAGAACAAAGAAATAAGTTGGGGAGCATATGAAGCTTGTATGGGGTCTTCCACAGGTCATCGAGGGCTACAGAGAGCTCTCTAATTCATTTATCAGAGATTCCTGGAAAGCGGCAGTAATGGTTTTGGGCTGCTACCCACTTAGGCACATTCAACTGATGACCACAGGGTCAATATGCCTCTATCAGTTACCAGGCCCCCTGAAGTATCCTGGTCTGCTCGTATGCAAATGCTTTCCTCACCACCAGCACAGAAGACAAAAACCACTTTCCAAACAGGGGAACGTGCACCCTGAGAAGTAAAATGGTTCGAGGAGCCATAACAGGGACTAGGTAGATCTATTGTTTGTTTGGTTTAACTCTCCAATGGAAAAGACATACAGAAAACTTTATATTCCTCATGAAGACTGGAACAACAGCACTAGACAAGGACATAAACACTAACGACCAAGTAGAAGGTAATCCTAGCTACATTTCTGCAAAAGCAAATGTCCTGATAATGTCTCATCAGAGGCTCCAAGAACAAGAGATTCTGAGACAGAGTGAACAAGGAAACAGAATTTTCAAAGAGCAAGCTTCTCTGAAGGAAAGAGTGAGAAAGATTCAAGCCAGGGCCCTTTATGAATGAATGGATGCTTCACACTAAAAAGATATCATAAAAGGAACTCTCAGGGCCTGGCTTCTAGGTCTGGCATTGCTGTTAATGAGGTATGGTGTCCCTGGGCATAGCAAACTCCCAGAGCCCAGTTCTTCATTTGTTAAATAAAAAGGTCGGGGTGCCGGGGGGGGGGGGGTGCGGGGAGAGGGAGGTTGGAGGTAGATCAAAGGGTATCAACTTCCAGTTATAAAGTAAATAAATTCTGGAGATGGAATGTACAGCATGGTGACTATGGTTAATAATACTGTATTGTCTATTTAAAAGTTGCTGAGAGTAGATTTTAAAAGTTCTTAACACACACGTACATTTTATATATATACGTGTGTGTGTGTATGTGTGTGTGTGTATGTAAGATGATGAATGTGCTAACTAAACTTATTGTGGTCATCATTTTGCAATATATACATATATGAAATCACTATGTTGTATACCTTAAACTTATATAATGTCAATTACATTTCAGTAAAGCTAAAAAAAGTCATCAGGAAATAAAGAGGGGGGAACAGTATAACTCCAGCTGTAACAACAATCTCTTCTATTTGTATAACAGTTTATAAAGCAATTCTATATACATTCCACTTATATCTGTGAGAGTGCCAGAAAGGTTAAAAGACTTGCCCCAAATCACACTACTAATAAGTGGCTGAGCTAGGACTGGAAGTCCCAACTCTTAATTAAAAATTAAGTCATGCAATACAACCAGCGAGCCTGCTAAGACTCCTGATGGTCTGTGTTACTGACAAGTACCCTGAGAAAGAAAAGAGGCCGGCACGAGGGTCCTGGGTACGTCCACCACAGGGCCTTCTGTGACAGTATCCTGGCCACAGCTGTGAATATCCGGAATGTACACCCGGCCTAAATTCTGACCAAACAGAGATAACTGTGATTTGCAGGCCCAACCCGAACGGAGAAAAATAAAGAACATGGCACTTGATTATATCAGCCTGCCGACCTGAGAAAGAAGATAGCTACCAAGGAGGGCTCCTGTGGCTGACTGAGCTCAAATTTAAAAGCAGAGCTTCACAGTTGTTTCTAACAGGGTCCTCTCATGCAAGCCACACTTTAGCAAGAAGCCTGCACTAAACTGCCTGACTCCCACACTGATGGCCCTGCCTGCACTGTGTTCCTGCCATCTGAGCCAGCCCTTACAAAGGAGCTCCTGGAACCGTATTTCAACAGGACTGAGACTTTCCCTGTCCAACAGGACCTGTACAGCAATATCCCCATTAGCATCTTCACCAATCTACCAGAGCAGCTCCATTCTGACCAATCAAGACAGTGCTTTATGAACCAATCAAATGGGAAGCTTTGTCACCCTCATTAGCATGAGGATGAACCAATCGGGGACCAGGGGTGGAGACTTCTCTCTTAACAAGTCAATTTCCCTCTGGCTCAGGGAGCCCACTGCCCCTTTCCACCGAAGATGGCAGACTGCATTTTTCTGGCTGGAGCTGAAACATCGCAGATGTCTACAGAGCAGAGCAGAGCAGGTGGAGTGGAAAGGGCGGAGCTGAGCGGACTGGAGTGGAGCAGAGCTATCTAGCTGGAGAGGTGCTCTGCCCCGGGGCCACCTCACTGTCCTGCTGTTCTACAGCCGTGCTGTACCACAGTGAGCTGTCTGCACTGGATAAAGATTGCTTCTTCACCGCACCCCAAATCGGGAGTTCCAGTTGGCGCCATGTGCACGTGTGCACACACACATGCACACACACACACTTTGCAATAGCACGAGTGACTCTCAACAATGAGGTAGAAACTGAGTCATGAGAAGGCAAGGAGTAGAAGTAGAGGAAAAAGTAGGGAGATTTATGAATAGTGCCAGAAGCAGCAGTGGCAGAGACGGAACTGAACGACCTAACGGCAGAAGATGGAAGGACTCCGCCTGCTGCCCAGTTCCTCAAGTGTTCTGTCGGGGTGAGGCCTCGCCAGTTAACCGTAGGTCCAGTCCTGCCTGCCTCGGCCCTACCTGCACCCCTCCACATCACAATCACCCCTCTAAGCGCTTCTAAATACAGGCGCCTCCAGATCAGAATCTCCAAACGGGATGTTGAGGAGGAGACCTGCTGGCTGAGGGCCACAGGCCATGGTCCCAAATACGACTGAGGAGAGCAAGAGGGACTGCACTGTCCTCGTGCCATCTAGTCTGGCCGTTCGCCTCTGAGGTGGCTCCCGGTAACAACCACTTTGTAGCAAGGATGTCAGGAGACAGTGAGACAATATCTGCAGGCAACAAGGAAAAACCAGCAGTGACCGTAAGTCACGCTACCTCTCCATGTCCGAGGAGTTTAAGACAACAAAAAAGATAAAGCAGACAAAGCTGAGTCGAGGTAAAAGGACCAGAAAATTCAATTTGACACTATAAAAACAAATTCAAAATATCAGTTCCATTTTTGCCACATGGAAAAAACGTTTAAACAATTCCATCTTTAAAAAATGTAAGCAAAAATAAAAATTGAAAAAAAAAAAACCACACACACACAGAAGACATGCACAGAAAGTAAGCAATGTGTTACTAAGTGTTCTCAGGACAGAAATCCAAAATGGTGTCACAGCACTCAAAAAACTGACGATGGCACCAAAAAGGAGAGTCTGATGGGTGGGAATAAAGGAAACACAGACATAGAAATGTATTTTCAAATGCTTCAGGAAACACCACAAATGTGCAGCTATTATAATGCTCAAATCTGGAAATGATTTTGGTATGATTTCACAGGAGTTTCCAAACTTGTCCCCACATTATATAAATGCCTTTCCTGCTCACACCGCGCCTGCTGACTGCGAGCTGTAGGCATTTCTGGGCCCATCGCACAGAACTCACAGAACTCGGCAGTTCAGTTTTCATACTACAAATGGCCTTCAATGAGATGCAAGGAGTGGCAGGAAGCCCGGCCCCTCTGGGTGGGGCTCCACTGGGCCAATAAATGAACTCTTAACAATGAAAGGAAGAAATCCTCATTCTCTAAGAGGTTGAATATTTATTTCCTGGTGCCACCAGAAGGAACCTAAGTGTGTTGAAAACCTAAAAAACAAACAAACAAACAAACAAACAAAGGGTCATGTTAACGTATGTAAGTGACCACTAACATCCTGAAACTCTAAGTGATATTAAGTGGATATAATGGCAGTGGGAACAAGCAGAATAAATAATTACTAGGCAGTGTTATGCACAAGCATTTCCAAAAGAATTTTCTGAGACCAGATCTTCAGGTTGGAGCCAACCAACCCCAGAAAGCTGTAGTCACATCCCATATTCTAAATCTATTTTATTATTTTAGGGAGCATGGTAGGTAGACACCATTCCTATGCTAAATGGAAAAAGAAAATATGACCCTCTCCAAAAAACAAACTGCATTTTTTTTTGCTGACATCAACTACGTCAGAATGGAAACCAAGAAATAAACCAGAGACCCACTGGCTTCTGTTTCATTAGAAACACATGAAGACAATATCTGCCAATGAGAAAACATTCTTCTTTCTTTGCAAAAGCCTTCCATGCAAACGAACTTTTCTTTCTTTCTTTGTACACATATTAGAGTGAGAGACATGATAAGAGAGATGAAAATAAAGGACAAAATAACCAAGATAATTCCCAGGGTATTTAATCCATATGCGTGAAATATTCTTGCTAAATGTGAATACACAGGGTGGGATGCGGGAGGAAGAGGTGTTGTTTCTGGGTCACCCGGCACCCTTTCACTCGACCCAGTGACCATGCTGGGAGCAGAACCAGAACTCAAACCCAAGTCTCTCATTTCATACTGAAGGTCTCTTCATACAAGCCCTCACAAGCAGAGGGCCTTTGGCCTGTTCACAATGTCCTTCCTCAGCCACGAGTTGATTCAAAACAAGCCTTTGAGGCAAACAAAGCAGGAACCCTCAAACCCATTGCACAGATGAGAAAGTTCAAGTGAGGAGAGCTCTAGAAGGTCACATGGCAAACAGAACAGATCCAGCTCTCCAACCGTCAAGTAAAATGCGCAAACCTCTAGCACTTGACTTGTGATGAGACTGAGAAAGGAAAAAAATAACAGCACACAAATCCTACACCTTCCTCTGAACTTTGCGGCTGCTTTAGCCCATCGATCTGTGGGGGAAGCAAAGGAAATGACTTTTTTCTCACATGAGGTTAGCCACGCCTCCCGTCGTGACCTGCCTCTCTGCAAGATGCATCAGCTGTCCCTCACGGGTGGCGGCGTCTGGGACGTGACAACCAGAGGAAGTGAGGACCCGGCTCGCGCCATAGTGAAGGTCAATGGCAGGTGCTAAAACCCACTCCTGCGGAGTTATCTAACCACATTTTAAAAGGGGCCAGTGGGCAGGGCAGCTGAGCTAGACTCACACAGAGATTATTTTACCGGTGCTCTTTCTGGCATTCCTTGTTGTCCCTTTCCACCTTCTTTATTCCTCATCTATGCATATAAGAAGAACCATTAGTCTAACTGCGATAATGGTTTTGGTATCTTTTGACAGCCAACTCTTCACAGATCAGCATCACTCCTGGAAGGAGTGCTCGATAAACAGTCCACATGACGGATAGGAGCCCATCACTTCCAGTATCTGGACTGAAACTCTCTTAGAGCATGATGCATGCAATATAATTTAGTCATTTTATGAACTCGTCTAGCTTTGAGCGGTAGTTATTTATCTAAGACAATAAAAGGCAACAGAAAAGTTGAGAGATATCCTCAGAGTCTGTGTAAGAATGAAAATTTGTAATAAAATAATAAAAATGATCCAGTTACTTAAAATTCAGAATATTTATTAGGAGCTGGGAAAAATACCAAAGTGAATTTAATTTTCGACATTAGAATTCAACCACATTTCCAGTTTTACTGAAATATAAAGAAGACGTGAATTTGTCAGTCAGTCCCCTCTGTTTGGGCGCTAACAGCATCATTCCACTACGGTTACCCAGAATACACATGGTATCGGTCACTGGTTTGTTTAAAGAATGGGTGAATGACGATGTCCATTTTTAGAATCACTTTTTCCAAGTAACGCATAACCAATAATGTGTTATTTTTCTAAGTAACAAACAGACTTAGACCAGGAAATAATACGTCGTATCTGGTGACAGTGTTGACCAGGAGAAAAAGACAGGGTCGGACTACCCGGGGCTGTATGACACTGGACTGATTATCTCGTCTCGATGAACTCAATCACTTCGTTTGTAAAAGTGGGAATGATACGTACTCCAAAGGAATAAATAAGCCTTCCACTCAATAAAAGTAGCTACTCGTATCAGAGATTCACGGATCCACAAAAACAATGTTTCCCTACCAGTTATGGCTTTTCCTCCTGCTTTTAAGTTTTTACACATACATCTCTTCATGGTCAATGCCATCGGTGTTTCTGGTTTTGTTCCACAGAAAGACTGACAGACACTTAGTGACTGGGTTTGAAGTGTACTTTCGGGGGAGGGAGAGATCTTCTTTGGTTCTTGATTTCTTAATTATGCCAGAGCTTTCTGAGAACAGGAGTTTCTATCTCAAAGTCTGGGGGCTGTAAGATTTATCCAAAGTTTAAAAAAATAGTTATTTTTAAGGCAACTTAATTCCTTCCAGTCTGAGACATGCGTATAGAATGATATGCGGGAAACATATTGAGACAGACAAACACGGCACATCAGCTCATCTGCCTCTAAGAGACTTTGCATCTCATGTACATTCTAAATTTTGCAGCGCTGGTTAATTATAATCCAATTTGATTTGATCACACTGTCAAAGCAGAAGTGTCTAAGACCCTGCAATTATAAGTGTTCCAGGGATTCATTAATCTATCTGGAAAATCATCATTTCTCTACTTATTTTACCAAACAGGAAAAAAAGAGAAACACAAACAAAATGATACTATGACTTCATATTTTCAGATGTCTTAGTCAAAACCATAAGTTTCATTTGTATTTGTATACTAAGCCTTTCTTTTTGAAAAATGACTTTATTATCAGTCTATTTGCAAAAACAATTGAATCAAAACATTAAAAAAAAAAACACCTGAAAACCGTTTATGGTCTACTTTAAGCAATAAACTGGTGCCATCTGTACTGTGCATGGATATACACGATCAATCCTGTCTTATGAATGTAATTATGAACACTTAATAAGATCCCCTTTTGGCAAATTGAAAGGTTAAATATTTTAAGTGCTTTCCTCCTTTCTATAATGTAAATCATTGCTCCAAGGAAAAAAAGCCTCCTCCTAAATAGGACCACATGAGAATTTAAGTAGAGAGAGAAAAGAAAATCTACAAATAAGCCAGGGGAAAATGAAACAAACAAACATGCTGCCGTTTCAAACGTTTCCTGAATGCCTGTCTGTTTTAGGTACTAAGAATACAAAAATAAATAAACAAACCACCTTCCCTGACCTCTGAAGTTCATGGACAGAAAGGCAAAAGCACAGCATCAATCACACTGGTCCAGGAGAATAGAGGACGAGGGAACCGGTTCAGAAGAGTGATTAAAGCCTTAGATTTTGGAATCAAAACAGATTTGGGTTCACTCCTCTTATTAGGAAACTTATCACTTAACTTCGTGTCTCCATTTCCACATCTGTGCAACAGGATAACAGCTGCTCCCTCACGAGACCGCCACAAAGACTAAATGAAATCGAGTGTGCCAAAGCTCTCGATGTGAGAAAGGAAGTGCCCAGTAAATGCTACGAGGACGCGACAGGGACATGTCTGACTTGGACCAAGGGGCCGCCCTGGAGAAGCTGATGCTGGACTGGAGGCTGAGACCACAGAAGAAGTCTCTCCCGTCCTCTCCGTCTGTGTAGCAGCCTCCCCTTCCAGGCGAGGCTCACTCTCCCAGGCTCTGTGCTCTCGCCTGGCCTCGCCTAGGAGTCGCTCAGATATGTTGGATGGATTTGTTCACAACAGTGTTAGGGACTTAAGATTTTCAAATGCTGCTAATGCCAGGCAGAGTGGGTTAAATAAGAAAAATCAAAACAAAACAAGCACAAAAACCTTTTCTGGCATGTGTACATCAACCATAGCATCGAACTAAAATATCGAAACCAATTATCGATTTGGTGAAGGAGTAATTACCCATCAACACTCTTGGGGACATTATAGTAAAAAAAAAAAATTTAAACCTGCCATCCCTACTGTCACAAAAAAACTCCACAAATAATCTGAAAACAGAAAAGGTAGGGGTAGGGGATGGTACAGGTTAGAAACCAAGAGGTCACAATTGTAAGTACGTACTGCGGCCAGGAAAACGGTGTTGATAAGGAAGCAAACTTGGTCTGTCATAACTGGAAGAGGATATGCCTGTGGCACAATGACAATCACGTTCGTCATTTAAGAAAAGTGGCCACTAATTAATCAGCCTCAGCTGGCTTTTGCCATTCAGGAAAGAGAGTTGTGTTAAAGGGTTGTCTGATTTTTCAAAACAAGCCAGAAATCCAGTCAGTATTTATGTGACGCTTCCTGAAATTCAAATAACAGCAACTAGGTCAGACTTGGTGGAACAGCCCAAACATCTGCGGGCTGGATGTGGCGAGAGAGCCACGAGTCAGTGAGCAGTTCCTGCTGCAGGGGAGGACGCGATGTGCCTGCAGGCTGGAGGCGGGACCGCCTCGCAGAGAATCTGGGGTTAGCTCTAAGGGCTGGCAGGATGCAGATGGCTGCAGAGCAGTGGAGAGGCCAAGTCAAGGGGCAGGGAGGCATGGGAACAGGGCTTGGGAGCAGAAAGAGACCCTCCTGGTAAGAACAGAAAGTCACAGGTGAGACTGGAAGCAGGAGGAAGAGGCGGATAGGAGGGTCCTTAAAACCAGGCAGAGGAATTCAGATCTGGTTTGACGGGAAAAGCAGAATCTCCGTCAGCAGCAGCCTAAATAGAAACGCCACAATGAACTCCCATGAAGTCTATGGGGCCTAAAATATGGTACTCTGTCTAGAGAGAAACCCAAGTTTGGATGGAAGGCAAAGTTCTTGTGAGCACATTATTCTGAGGAGATTCAGGACAAGCTATCAGAGACTCATCCGATGTAGAAAACCACCAGAAACTATAGGGAGCTGTTATGGACAGCCCACAAGTGGAGAGTTCACTGACTATATGGATGTTCACTCACTATGTGGATGATAAGCCTGTGGGGACTGAGGGTGACAGCTGTCAGAACCACCACCATCGCATCATCCCTAAACGCCTGGCTCAGTGACGGGCAGGGGAGGGCAGAAGTTCTCACGGACAAGGCCTTTTCCTGGAAAGAGACTGAGGTAGCCGATCCAATGTGCTGTTTCTTGAACGTTTTAGGGGCCCTAAGAAGTGTCTTAAAATTTTTTCTAAACGTAAGACGCAGAAATTTAGTGACCATAATCCAAGATCTCAAGATAGTGGAGCAATGAGTAGAAAAATAAAAACTAGGCAAACAAGCATCCTGAAAAGAGCCACACCCCATAAATTGTATAGATAACTGAATTCAAGTGATTATAGTGTAATTCAGCCCACGGGGTGTGAGGCTTAACGGAAGGCCAGAAAGGCAAAAACAGAAGCCGAATTGTGGCAACTACGCTTTTCCCTAAAGGTGATGGGGAGCCCAAGACAAATTGAGGCAGGGTGAGAAGGGAAGCTGTGCTGTGTGAGGGCGCTGGGCCGAGGACAACCTGAGAGAGGACGAGCCCGAGGAGAGCTGAGATTTATGAAGACAAGCGTCACCACTGAAAAAGACCGATGGCTTCCTCTGGTTAGGTCTGGGAATCAGTGATAATGAACCACGGTGACCACACCTAGGCTGAGATGTAAGAAGCAAGCACTGAAAGGGAGGGGTAATTTAGCAATCCAGCTCTAAGTATCTTAGCAACCACTGCAAAGAAGAATGAAACACCTTCCCTAATAACCCCCACCTCCCCTCAAAAAGGACAAGAAAATGGGAACTCCTTCGGGAATAATGAAGCTGATCCTCCCTTCCTACTCCCTTTACCCACTCGTCACAAGTGGCTGGCTGCCCACAAAGACTGGTCTCAACGGCAGTGAAAGGGAACCGAAAAAATCTCCCTGCCTCACACTCCATTCGAGACCCAGGAAAGTAAAGACCAGCCTCCAACGAGGATGGCCCTAGTGCTTCTCAACACTCGAGTCCTCCTCGATTATGAAATCTGGAGTGAATCACAAAATCTGGAGGAAATTACTTTAGGGAACACTAGATCAAAAAGAAAAAGGCCTGCCTAGCAACCCACTCATTTTCCTATCGGAAGCATGAAGGGGAAGGATTAGCAAAATAAAAATGAGGATGGCTTTAAACAGTCTATCTTTCTGACGGAACTTTCAGAAACATACATAAATAAAAATGGAACACTCAGAGTTTTGAATCATTAAAAAAAAATTGGCTCAGTGCCAGACTGTGAACATTTGTGAACATGGAATTTCATGAATGAAAAGAATTTTAGGTATGTCGGCCAAAACGAAATGATCTTATCACTAGAATCATTTTTGGTGGTCTAAATAAAACCAAAGGAAAATGTAATTATAATCATTTATCTATTCAAGAGACATCTTTTTTTTTAATTGTTTTTATTACTGAAATGGAGACGAGTCATCCCTATGTGTAGCAGATAAAATACGCAGCCAATTGTAACCCTGGCATTTTTGGAAAATTAAATAAACAGAACAGGTTGGTTTTGTTTTTCTGAAAGCTCTGAGAAGGCATCCATGATCAGTGTCAATCTGGCATTCAGATTTAGTTGGAATAAAGCTGACATCGGGTTTTGTGTTGTATAGGCAAGAACTAGACTTTCCTTAAAAACATGAACTATTGTTCATGCACATCGCAGTGCAAAGTTTCCTGTCTCTCACTTCTATAACTTTACGATGTTTTATTGGTGCTGAGAAAAGTGCCAACAATGCTCCAAATATTGATTCGAAATAAACAAAAAAAAATGAGTAGCACCAAGGCCTCAGTGGCACAGATAGAATAAATAATTCAGTACCTGGCCTAAATTACAAAAATCACTGCCTGCAAACGACAGGTGTCTGAAATACCGATTCTTTTTAGCCGTGAGTTACTGAGTCTACGATGTGCCGGGTGCGGGAATGGCAGAGAGCATGCATAACCTCCCTCAGCCCTCAAGAGAAATCTGACGGGCAGAACTGTCATCTCCACTTTCCAGATGAGGAAAACAAGGCTCAGAGAGGCACAGTGACGTCCCCCAGGTCTCACAGCATCAAAGGGCTAAGCAAGATTCTGAAACCAGGATTGCTGGGGTCTTACTCAACACTAATGATGAGCTTTGGTGGGAACGGGGCCCTAATAAAAAGCTACTACAAAACGAATTGATGAAGTTTTCTCAATTAACTAAAAACGAAGCCGGCATTCATTTTGCTGATGGTTATCTCACTGTGTATATGAAATTCTACTTCCTCGCAGTTTAAGCCCATCACTTAGTTTGATATTTAAAAAAAGGACCATTTACGAGATTGAGAGGCCCTGGCAGGTAGGACTTTCATGTACTGGTGGCTGTGGTTACAGATGGCGTCGGAGGCCAGAACCACGGTTTCGATCCTGCTTGAGCGAGATGCTCAGTTTCCGACTCTGCATCCGAGCAGCAAAGCACTGAGCACAGGGCCTGACACGTGGCGAGTGCCCTGTATGGGCCATCGGCCGCATCGCCTCCACGGGCTGAGCTGCGGGACCACGATCCAGAGCACCCAGCATGCTGACTAAGCTTTAATGAGTGTCTGTTTTAAACGAGGGCGCAAATGAGCCAGCACCCTTAAGGTCTATGTGCTCATCACCATGAAATGACAGGGAAGTGAAAAGTCTGTGCCCTCGGGGAACCCCGGCGCTTAGCAACCAGATCAGACCCAGAACACTGAGGAACCGGCTCAGGAGAGCACAGACCTGCAGGCCAACGGGAGGGAGCTGTGGGCGCAAGGAGGGCTGCAGGGGGCAAAGGGAGCCCACGCATTTGCGGGGAGACGCCTCTGAAGGCCAGTCTGGAGGGGGCCCATGAAGGGAGCTGCTCAGGGAAGAGCCGGGGTGCACGCCTAGAAATGAGGCCCCAAGGAATGAGAGAGAAACTGGGAAGAGTGGCGTGACAGGGAGAGCAGGGGCTGGCAGGCAGAATTATTTGATTCTGCTCGACCAAAGCTGGATTGCATAAGCACCCAGAGGTCAGACTGGGCCTCGTCCATCTCTGTGTGTTTCCTGCCCAAGATGGTACCTGAACAGTAAACATGGGCTAGAGACACGGAGGGACCGCTTACTTGGAAGATGCTGGGGAATGATAATAGGTAAGGTAGGGTAGGTGAGGTCACTTCAGTTTAGTAAGACCTGAACGAATGGAGCAAGTGCCACCACCGAGGGCGACATACTCAGTCACACCCTCCTCTCATGCATGTCACTGAGCATCTCGTTTAATCATTCTTATCTACCTACCCAGCCATCCGTCTTTGAAAAGGGAGCTACGCTGATTTTGGGGGAGGCCTAGTTAAGCTAATTTTTCCAGCCCAAGAGAAACAGATCAATGTACTTATGGGAATATAAACTTATGGCCGGGGACTGACGCCCAGCTCTGTGAGCAAATCCCCCAAACCCTCCGCACTTGAATTTCTCACGTGCAAACCAGGAACAAGGCATAGCTCACAAGCTACCAGAGCTAGATTACGTCAAGGGCCAGTCATGTCACAGTTTACAGAGCGTCATCAGCTATTTGGGCTGAATTCTGACAAGGCCACATACAGGTTTTGCCAGCTTTGTAGCCTAAGCCCTCCACGCTTGGCCTAGCATACAGGAGGGACCCAGGGAAGATCTGGAAAACCAACCTAACACTTCCCTAAAATGTCAATCGTGTACTCTGTGGCCACCACTGGGTTCCTAAGATGACATTTTCCTGCCCAGGTCCTTCTCCTTGGAATGCCGGTCCCACACCTCCAGTCGATCAAGCATCAAGCAGCAGAGAGGTGTCCCAAAGCTAGGCTTTCAAGCTCTGCTCCCAGAGGACACAGAGCCCCACCGACAGGTACGACCACCTGTTGATGCTGATCACGAAAGGCTGTGTTTGGAGCTGTGCTGTCCTGCCTACTGTCCTGTACTCACAGTGTTCGGCCAGCCCTACGATGACGGGGAGAGGACACTCAGAAGGTTAGTCTGCGTACCAAACTGACAAATACGCGCCGACCACCTTCACCCCCAGACCCATCCGGGACTCTCCTCCTCCTTCCAAGGTTTTAACCAGAGCTCGCCATGACTAAGCTGAGGAAGCCTTCTTGGAAACAGGAGCAGACCTGAGTCAGGGCAATATGATGCCCCCATCCACTCTCATCCATTCAGGATGAATGCCCGACTTCCTGAAGGATCTTCTGAGCTTCCGGGTCTCCGCCACCAGTACGTGAAAGTCCTACCCACCAGGCCGCTCAATCTCGTAAATGTGCGGTCACTCCCCACAGCCTGCAGTCGCGTTTCTGAGGCCTTCGAAACCCTCCCACCAATCCCAAGCCCCTTCCCGACCCTTACCTTAGACCTGTTTTGTTGCAGGTGCTTTTAGCCACACAAAACCTGCACTTTAACACGCAGGGTGTTACTTCCTCCTTTCCCCGTGCCAGGAAGGCCTGACCAGTTTTAGTACCCTATCAAATATACGTTGGGCCCCTTGCCTTGATTCACTGTCAAGCCGATGACGTGTGCCTGGGTTAAAGGGAGTAAGAATTACAGGGGCTCTTGGTGCATTCGATACACCATTCCAGTAAGACCTCCACCGGTGGGAGCTACTTCTAAAACCAAAGAACATTTTGCAGGCTGAGAAACAGAAAAGATGAGTTATCAAGTTACCATTTCAGGAATCCAGTAATCTTGACGTTTCCCCTGGGGCTCGCCTCGGCAGCAGCTAAATGCGAACCTCAGATTCTTGTATGTATTCACATTCCCCTCCAGCCAAAACTGGGAGAAAGTGGTATGTCAATGGGAACGTTACAGAACACCCTTAGAATGTGAATGTCAAATCCTCCTGCTGAAAAAACTCAGCGATGAAGCCGGATTGACACCCAGAGAAAAAAGTGCTGAAGCCAGAAGGCCAACTGCTAGAGTATATATTCCAATGGATTAATTCCACGGAAAATAATTCCATCAGACGTAGGCCAGTTTCTCGTCTCTGCCTCCACACGTCTGTACTCTAGGACTTACTGTCCTCGTGAAGGGAAAAGGTCTGCAGAAAATCGTCCCTGGCCACTTCCCCGTTGTCCTCGGGAAGGAGAATGGAGGGTATGAGATGGCAACGCCTACACGACAGAAATACTCATTACCTTCTCGTCTCGCACAGGGTCCCCGAGAGAACAGATGAGGGAGGGGGAGGGAAGGGCGGCGGGGCTGAGTGTGACAAACGGGGGGAGAGCGAAGCGGCAGACAGACGAGTGGTGTGAACAGATGAACACGTTCCATTCACACCTTGAAAGAGCAGCCACGGCCCCATTTACGTGGCAGGAAGTAAGAGTCACTCCTACTGATGTTTCCGGACATGGATGAATTCATTGGTTCTCAAGCCGTCGCAGGTTAAAGTGATCCCAACTGTGGAAAAGCCTGACAACCTGGGCTCCCAAGAAGGTCACTTGTTACGCAGTGACACCAAGGAAAGATCGCGTGTAAGAGTCCCACATAAACGCGGCTGCAGCTGGGTTGTTCGCTGTAATGGGCCAGACCGCTCTCAAGCCCCAAGCGAGACTCTGCTTCCTGAAAACGCTTTCCCCAAAGCTGCTGCAGAGGGGCCAAACTACAAGCGCACCCCACTTTCAGATGCTGTTAAAAATCCACAAAAAGCAGACAATCGGGGGGGGGGGGGAGGCAAAGCAGCGTCTGGACCATGCATGCAAACATGCATCTAACATGTACGGACGACCAAAATCAGCCACGCTCTGGGGCTGCGGTGCTGAGCAGGCCTCTCCCTAGGCCCGCAGGGCTGTGGGAATTCGACGGGCAGCCAGGGTGCAGCGATGGGCTCAGTGCGGGAAGCACGGCTGAAACGCTAAGGGAGCAGCCGGGCCTGTCTCTCGCCCCGGGGAGGGTTTCACAGAGCAGGTCCTCTGAGCCGGGCTTTTGGAAGAGCCGCAGGTGGATGCTAGGTGTAGGAGGGGAGCGGCCTGGTGTTGCAGGCTCTAAATCAGAAACAGCCACGAAACTCTCCAAAAATCGATTATTGTAGAATTCCCTTCCTGGCCCAGGTTCTTCTCCACCTACATCGTCTCACGTCCCCTGTGTGCTCAAGCACACCTACACGAAAGCCATGACGCTGATGGAGAATCTGAGAGATCTCAATATGGAAACATTCAGATACGAAAAAAAAAAGTAAGCAAGCTCTGAACTTGGAGTTGTAAGACCTCAGTTCAAGTACTGCTACTGATTTTATGGTGTGACTCTGGGTCTTCCGGTTTTATTATCTCTAAAGCGGAGATGAGATTATATCACAGGACTCTATGGGCTCAAAGGAGAAGATGGATATACAAATGGTTTTTGATTCTAATGTACTATTAAACTCTGACGGTACTATTTCTGATGGAAATCAGAAATCATGCAGTTTTATGCGGTTAGCAGCTCTGACTGGAATTCTGTGGCTTAAAGTACTTGGCAAGTATTAAAAAGTGAAAAGGTTTAGCCCAAGTGGTGGCCCCGCACGACCGCCCCTTGGTGACTCCGGAACGACACTGTCACTCCTAGGCTCCACATCTACAGAACCGTCCTTCCTTTTCCAAAGTTTGCTCCACACAGCGCACAAATAGCTGGGGACCTTATTAATACCCAGGTGCTGATGCGACGCATCTAGGAGAGATTCTCAGACTCGGCGTTTCTCGGACACTTCTAGTGATGCGGCTGCTGCCGGTCCCCAGAGCCCACAGTGCACAGCAAGAAACTGAGGGGTCACCAAGCCCCTTTCAAACCAAGGAGTGGCTGTCCCACCAGGTGAAAGTGTATTCGGTTACCCAGCAGAGGCAGCACTTTATTTTTATTTAATTTATTTATTTATTTTTAAGTGAGGCAACCCGCGAGGCCCTGTCTTCTTACACCCCCCGGCCGCGTGTCACACACAGAGAAACGAGATGCAGCGGAAGCAGCATGAGCCGGTAGCAGCGGGGTCTGGATCCCAAATCCACGACTTATCAGCTGTGCTGCGCCCTTAGCTACTCCCGAGCCTCTGCCCCAGCGGTGGCGATGGCACCTGCAGGGAGCTCTTGTAAAGAGGACGAGAGGCGACACGTGCGAAGTGCTTAACGTGTGTAAGTGTCCGGCCCGGCGCACAGCGGACTTCCCACAGATCTAAGCGCTCTTCCCCCTTACCGGGGCCCCCCCGTCGCTTCTGCAGTGGGAAGGGCACCGAGTCACTCGGCTACTGAGAACAGAGAGCGACTTCAACACGACAAGTCAGCAAAAGGAACACGGCAACGGCCATCCAAAGTCACGGTCCAATAGCTGAGGCAATTACAAGTGACTCTTTGCCCTCACTTGGAAGGGGACGGAAGCCATTAAGAAGATGAGATGCCTTCTTTGTAAAATTAACAGACCTGGAAGTCAAAAGCGATGAATGGAGCCAAGTGCAGGAATGCAGATGGGGCCTGGCGAGCAAGAGCAGGGGGGCTATCTAAAACGTCTTGCCTTTCTCCCAGATGCGTTTAATGCTCTGAAGGTAACTCGCTTTGGGTGTGGGGAGAAGGGTCAGGGGGAAGGTTATACCATAACGATTACCCAGGAACCGAAGTGGAAAGAGCAGTGGCCTCCAACTCAGACGGGGTTGGGTCCTCTGAGATCTGGTGCTTGTCAGTGGTGCGACCCTGGCCTCACTACCCGTCACGATCCGTCCTGTACTTAAATGAGGTTCTAACCCCTTTTCCATTTAGAAAAAACAAGTGCAGTTTGCCGCCAACATTCATTTTATATAAACACGCTCTTTGAGGCTGAAGCAGATCTGACTGGTTTTCCATGTAAAAATTAAATGTAAAAACTGTTGTTGGAGTTTTCTAAACAGAACTTGCCTCTAATCCTAATGTAACAGAAATGTGTACATAAATCGAATTCATCAAATGAATCTTTGGCTGACGACTGCTTGAGAATGGTGTTAACGATACATGTAGGAATGCTTCGTTTTCTAGGATTTGGCTATTTTCAGTGATCGAGAATTACTGTATTTTGTAAACGGAAATACCGCTACTAAAAACAGAATGCTGTAAACAGAATGATGTCATTTGTTTCCAAAGACTATCAATATACTAGAGCAATGAGAAAATAACAATAAAAGCGAGATATTTTGGGGCAAACTTTGGGGGTGAGGTTAGGGCTATAACCGTGAGTCATCTCGGGGTAAACGCTGCAGCCGCCCGCGGGTGTCCCCGGGGCAAACGGGAGATGGGTTAAATGAGAAAACGTACAAAGCATCCGGCAGAGAGCGAGCGCACGATGAACGTGGCCGTTAACCGCACGCGCCCGGCGCCCGGCAGGCCCGCACGGGGCGCAGGCGGCTTTCGCGACAAGCCGCGAGCTGGCCGATGCACACGCTCGCTGGGCCTGATGCCGGGCTCCACGCCGTGTTGCCGCCGGATCCGGAAAGGTTCCTAACAGTATCACAAAGCCGTGGCACAGGCAGATTTTTAAAAATCAGTCCTTAGCTAGGTTTCACGGAGATCCCAGGGACATTTTTAAACCATTGTGCTACATTTCAAAGTTAAATAGATTAAGTTTCGGGGCTGGACTACATGAAACAGAAAATAACGTTTTTACTATCTCACGTTTGCCTACCAAAGCCCTTCCTTTTAGGTCCCCAGATACCACCAATCGAAGGGACTGCTAGATTCTCCTGCAGTGAGCCAAGGGGCCACCTTGCTCACCTCTGGAGCCCCAGCCCAGCAGTCTCCTGGGGGCCGGTCGGCCTTTCGCCCCTCCAGCTCATCTCCTCTCAGACCCTCAGACCTGTCGAAACTTGGCTGCCTTTTTCCATACAGTCTTGCTCAGGGTACCGACTTCTCACGGGACAACACGCACCCCACTCTGAGCATGGCACTTCCCACTGAGTGAAGATCTATGTGGCTGAAGACCAGGTAAAGTTGATGTTTGCATCTAGATGCTTCTCTGAAGGAAAAACAGATGTCAGTGTTTACGAGTCCCCCAGCTCCGTGAAAACCTTGCTGGATGAAGTCCCGCTCGCTCCCGGGCAGAGCTCTGCGGGGGGGTGGTGAGCGTGAGCCCTCACACTATCTCAGCTTCCTCTTTCCTTCTGCTAGGCCGAGGCTGTCACCCTGCAGAGCAGAAGCGAGCGGCTGAGCGCTCGTTACATTTCCCTATTCTGGCCTCAAATATTAACCGCCTGCCGTTCTCACATCCCACATCTAGGAGGGGTTCGCGGCTCTGGTCCACCTTACATATTCCTTCTGCTTTTCTTTTTAAAGCTCTTCTTTCGTAATCGTTCACGTGCCTCTTCAGAGAAAAAGGGTGACTGCACAAGAAATTTAAAAGAAAATAAAGAAGCCAGCTTCCGAAGCAGGGAGGACCTGCCTCCACAGGGGCTCTACCTGCCTCTCCCCAGACCCCTCCCTGCCCTGTGGTCCTGTTCCGTTTTCAAGGTTAACTGATGTGGTTCAGGGAGGGGGAGAGAGACAAGACGTCGCCTCTGCCACTCAGACGGGTGGAAAGGAAGACCCCACACTCTTGAAATCTCACCAAGGAATCATTGCGAGCGCAGCCGGCGGAGGACGGCCACGCGGCGGTTAAGTCTGTGGTTTGAGAAACTGCACTAAAGGGATAGAGAGTGAAAATCCACTAGAGACACGGTTACCATTTAGTGAGCACCAGCCGAGCGCCAGGCACTGTACCAGATGCGTTAATGCAGAGTACCGTCTGAACGCTGCCGTCTAGCGGGTTAAGTACGAGTGTCCTACTTCACTAGCGAGAACCTGCCCAGCAGGCGGGCAGCACGGCTGGGATTCAAAGCCAGTCCACCTGGAAGCCCAGGTCCTCGCTGTCAGCTACAGAGCAGGGCTCGGCACAGTGGGGCCCTAGAGAAGCCCCGGAGTTCTACGGCTCCCTGCCCCCCGCCCAGGGGCTTAAGAAGGAGGATTCCAGGCTCAGAGCTCATGGCTCTCAGGGACGAGGACACCGGGAGCACACAACGTCAGGACGGCAGCTCTCGGAAAACAGCGCGTTCCTTCTGCAGAAGCCCAGAACCTGGAGGCAAGGGCGTACCCCTGACAAAGCCTGACTGGTTTACCTGCCACGCATTTCCAGACCAGCCCAGAGCAGCTGAGAAAGACAAGTAAACCTGGCCCCGTGGCAGCCTGCAGTTCACCCGGCCAGAGAGGGAGCTGTCTGGCCCGACGCGTCGCCCACCTGGGAGATGAAGCACCTGGGTCAGTGCCAGTCCTCCGAGGGAGCCTGAGCAAGTCATTCCCCTCCGTTGGGCCACCAAGTACTCACTCCAAAACAAGGGGGGGTGTTGGATGGGCTGACCTCTAGGGAACCAGCCTGGTCTAACATTCTTGGACTCCAGGATGCCCACTAGATAACAAAGAGCTAGTTGATGATGACAGACCTTGGGCAGCCAACCCAGTGCTTTAGCCCGAGGATCTGGAGAGGGAGCAGGCTGCATCCACGAGCACCTCTCTGGCAGGAGGAAGCTAATGCGCATCCTTCCGACAGGATGTTCAACATGAAAACCCACAGTCACAGGCGGGCGGGACGAGCTCTCACTTTCAGGGCCCCCAGAGAGCAGACACAGGTTAAACGTTTCTCGAGTCCCTCCGTCTTCAGCCTTCTCCATCTCTGGTCCCCTTCTTCAGCCAGGCCCCCAGCAGCTCGCACTGGGTCACTTTTAACAGTCTGCAAATGCTTGCTACACCTCACTTACCCTGTCCTTCTCCACGCTACAGGCAGATCCTTCTAAAAGACAAATCGGAGCGTCCCACCCCTCGCTGCGAACCCCAGAGGCTTTCCGCGGCTCCCAGGATCAAGCCCGACTGTCTTTCCAGCCCCACTCCGTCCTGTCTCCCCATCACGCTCCCGCTGCAATGGGCATGGTTTCCCAAAAGTGGCCGGGGCCTTCCCGCTTCCCCCGTCAGGTCCTAGCTGGCGTCACTTCCTCTGAGAACCCTCCTCCTCCCGAGCGGATGGGGGAGCGGGGAGTCCCGTGCCCCGGATCCCAGGCCCCCAGCCTTCTCCCATCATAGCAGCCGCCGCACTGCACTGTGAGCTCCGTTCACTTGTCTGTCTCCCCCGCCGGACTGCAGGTGCTAGCGAACCAGAAACCACATCGGCCTTGCACTCAGCATCCCGGCTCCCGGCGGGGTACAGGGCACGTGGGACGAACCAGCCAAACAAACAAACAGAAATCTTTGTTGATGAGATGAATTGTCTCTTCACTGATGGGGCTGTGGAAGGTGGGGACAGAGGGTAAGCTAAACGAGGATTAAAGGAGAAGCTAAAGAGGCAGGCCGGGGGTCAACAGGGTGCGTCTGTACCTCTGCACGTCTGTACCTCTGCACGTGTGCCCAGAGGTGGGGTGGGAACACGCCCAGACAGATACAGCGGCAATGGCAGAGGCTGTGAACCGTTCACGGGCAAGCTGTGCGCTGTGCTGTGTGCAGACGAGCCCAGCCTACACCCCGGGGTCACGGGCAAGCTGTGCGCTGTGCTGTGTGCAGACGAGCCCAGCCTACACCCCGGGGTCACGGGCAAGCTGTGCGCTGTGCTGTGTGCAGACGAGCCCAGCCTACACCCCGGGGAACCCAAGACACGGAAAAAACGGTCAGCTGTCTTCCCAGCATTTGGAGGTGCTGGCGACAAGAACAGTTTTAGTGCTGCTTGCATGCACAGGGGACTGATGATGTAAAAGTAGGTCACGAACGAACTCAGCGACACTGGTCACTGGACGTCACTGACAAGTCACGCCTACCGCCCTCTCTGTGTGTGCCAGTGTAACCGACAGTGGTACCCGTCCCTTTTCAAAGGACACATATCCAGACAGGTCATTTGCTAGAAAACAGTGATATGTGGGTTTGGTTGCTCTATTATTTAAATAGACACTGCTGTCACTCCCCATAAATAGTGACAAGATTGAAAGGTAGACTAAGTGCGGCACTTCAACTCGTGGAGAAAAAAGCAAAATGATTTAGGATTCAAAGAGATAGTGACCGAGAAGATGGAGACTGCAGAGACTTTGCAGAATTAAGTTCAAAATCAGAAGGATCGACAGCAACAACTAAGGCAGTTCAAAGGAGGGGAACAAATTCTCATAAAAAAAAAAAACATTTAAAATCAGTACATTTCAAGATCAGAAATAATGCACATCAGAAAAACAAACAGAACTAGACTAGGTAGGTTTGTTTTTTTGCTGTTTTTTTTTTTTCCATGCAAATCTTCGCCAGCGGGACAGAGACAGAGAAAGCCACCAACGGGCAGGGTGGGTTGTGAAATGAGCCACAGATGCAGGAGATGGAAGTTAATTAAACGAGGGGTCAGGCAGTTCCTTGAAAAGCAATTCAGCCAAAACAAAGCAGGAAAAACAAATAAGCTATAACACATACAGTTTCTTGGCCAAATAAGAAGAAATAAAAATTCACTCGCGCGCGCACACACACACACACACACACACACAGCACAGTCAGTACGAGAGAGTCACAAGTTCCCAGAACTTCCCAGTGAGCAGGCTATGAAACAGGCGGACAACAGATGAGGCTTCCGGCCTTAATTAACTGCGGGAGCTTAAAATCAAACCAAGTTGGACATGGAAATGAACTCACCCTGTCACATGTTCTCCTTTTAAGGAAAGGATACCATTTTTATATTACCGCGACTTTTTCATTTTCAGAAGACAAAACCCTGCCGTGGTAGCTGGTACCAAGCATACTGTAAAAGTTCTCTTTGGGCAGTTTAGAATCCTGCTGCTAGGCTCCTCCCTTAGAGTTTCTGATTTAAGTGCTCTGGGATGTGGTCTGGAATTTTTAATTGTTCCCAGCGTGATTCTAATGAGCAGATATGGTAGAGAACCAGTCCCGGCATTTCTCAGACTTGTATGGCAAGTTCTCAATTTCTGGAACAGATAATGAAGTCAAAGGAACTTGGACTCGACTATTCTAGCAGAAAGGCTTACTGTGATTCCTAAAAAACAAACAAACAAACAGACAAAAAACACCAAAAAACATCTTTTCCTCCTTTATTTATCCTCCTTCTAAACAAGTGGATTATCAAAAGCCCACCACTGGGTTGGCCCCTTTGGCCAAGACAGGGAGGAGGAGATGCCATCTGATCCTTCGGCTTCTGTCCGGTCCGACCCAGGTTTCAGCAGAGAAGCACCAGGTCAGAGAGACCATTCATCTCTGGGAAGGGGGCTCCTGCACTTAGGACTGACAGGGGCCCACCCGCCTTGCCTTCCCATGTCTGGAAAGCACGCAGCGCTACGCTAAATCAAAACCCTGCTCGACAGAGCTCTAATGGGCTTCTTAGTGGAGAAATTCATTCCCTGTGATGCATTTAAGGAGATGATGCCAAAAGCCCATTAGCTCGGAGGCGTGTGCGTGGAGCTGACAGAGACACAGGACGCGACACGAAGCGGGACCTTGTATCTTATCCAGACGACCCTAATGTAAGCGGCTGGCGTAACGCGTTAGGCCGCCTTCCCGCACCTCCCGACTCTGGAATGACAAGTACCAATGCCTTTCAAGACGGATCCCGAACATGGCAGCTTCCCTCATTCCACCCACAAGCGAGCGTGTGTTCTTAAAAAACAATGGGAATTCTGGGGGTGACCCTGATCCACGAACACTGCTGCTCCTCCTCTGTTACCTCGTAGCATGTGATACGCATTTCCATTATAAAACTGAAGTGAACATAGTAGTGTTCTAGAATGATGCTCCAAGAAGGCAAGGACCGGTATCTACTGTGTTCACTGCTGCTGCCTGAGCTCGGAGAACAGTGCCCGGCACACAGTCGGCATTCGACGTACAGTTGTTGAATGAATGAAAAGGCGTCTGCTATACTGAGTGGTCCCTGCTCCTACACGAGCCCCTCCAGGGCAGGGCACAGCGCTTGCTACTCAGAAAGTACTCAAATAATCTCAGGAATCTCAGTGCTCCACGAACTGACATTACCAAAGGAGAGAAAGGCACGTAAATGAATAGTCTGGCGACGGCCGCGGCCTAACATTACGCACAACATGTGCGTGCGGGCACAGACGGACACGCTCGCTCACCTGCACAAGATGCGAGGCACCGTGCACGCGTGTTTGCCTTCGCCAGTAAAGGGGCGCTGTACCAACCGCGGATAGGAAAATCATCTGAAGATTAAGTGACATGATGGAAATCAGCCAAGGCTGCTAACAGAACATTCTTTTTAGAGGGGGCGGGTGGGGTGTGTGCTGGTAGAGTGTGTACTGGGGGAGGGGCGAGGGGGTCGTTTTCCCCAGATCTAGACTATGTGGCACGGTGGACAGCATTCTCTACAGTGCAGAGACGAGAGAGAAATGCTCAAACCGAGCAGACAAATATCTGAACAGAGCAAGACGCCGTCTTCTAAACCAACACCGCCAGCTGCTCTTCCGCCGCGAGGGCACTGAGCAGAACCGCCGGCTTCTTTGTCCGGATCAGCTGCCATCTGACGGGAGAACTAGAGTCGTAGTCACAGGAAGACGACCAGAGACGGCGGCCGACTCCCCAGAGACTCACCAAGGGGGGTGCGCAGGGGGGGAAGGGGTGTGTGTGTGCGCGCAGATACCTGGAGTTTCATTAGCTTCACTAATCAAACGGGTCTCTGGAGAAAACTGGGTTTTGGCTCTGGGACTAGGACGAGCTGAGTCACCAGAGCACATGT
Source organism: Rousettus aegyptiacus (assembly GCF_014176215.1). NCBI lineage: Eukaryota > Metazoa > Chordata > Mammalia > Chiroptera > Pteropodidae > Rousettus > Rousettus aegyptiacus. The sequence continues at coordinate 54,682,329 of NW_023416290.1, forward strand.
GTCACCATTGTACCTTTATCTTCTGGGGCGGCCACGCTGAAGGGGAGAAAACTATGGAGAAATGAGGTTGGAGAAGACAACGAGAATGAAAGTCCCCTGCGGCCAGAGACCACGGTTTCTTCATCGTTGTTACTTCTACAGCACCGAGTGACCTAGCGTGTACCCAAAGAACTTCCACTGGATTCAAGTAAAAGGTTATAAGAAATTTAAGCCGCCAAAGGAAAAAAGGAAAACTATACTGGTTAAAACAAAAGAATCCACAAACAATGCAGAGGGGAAGACCCCAATGACACCTGATACGCTGGGGCACAAGTGTCACCCGTGGGCTTACAGACAGAATTCTGGCCCTGGCCATGTATCCGCAGAATGACCAGAGCTGTTCACGAACATCTCTTCAGCCATTCTGTGAGCCGCAAAGGGATTTATAATACACCTGGCTCCTGGGATTGCTGTAAGGCCGAGGCGCTCAAACTACGCTCTAACACGGCGAAACTAAAACTGTAAGATTAAAATGCGCTGTCCATACAACTTAGGACATAATTAGAACACAGTTTCTCAATCTCAGCAATACTGACATTCTGAGGTAGATAATGTTTTGTGGTGTGGGTGTCCTCTGTATTGTGGGGTGTCCCCTGTATTGTAGGGTGTCTAGCAGCATCCCTGGCTTCTTCCAAGTTGGTGACAATCAAAATCATCTCTAGAGAAGCAACCGAGATGTCTTACGGCAGTTGAGTGGACAAACTGTGGTGCGTCCAGACAATTCAGTGACAAAATGAGCTTTCAAGCCAGAAAAGACATGCAGGGACCTTAAATGCATACTGCTAAGTGAAGGAAGCCAATCTGGAACGTCTATTTACTGTATGATTCTGGCTGCACGACATTCTAGAAGAGACAATGGAGACAGTTAGAAGATCTGTGGTTGCCAGGGGATCGGGGGGCGGGGGAAGGAACACGGGGAGCGCAGGGGATTTTTAGGGCAGTGCAGCTATTCTATAAAATACAGTAGGAGTGGACGCGTCATAAATTTGTCAGAACCCAAAGAATGTACAACACACAATGAACTCGAGTGCAAACTACAGACTTTAGTTCATAATAATGTAGTAGCTGTGAAAGGCTACACAGTCTCAGCTGGTTCCCTGGTCCCCACAACACCTTAGGGCAGACCCTAGAGGTCAGTACCAAGACTGTCACATCCAGCAGCCCCTCTGTAGCTACTGCAACGCCCTTTACTGGCTATTTGGGTTCCTCTTACTCACAGAAGTCTCCTTACTCACATCCATCACCAGCCCAGACAATGTCCTTTGCTGATAGTCCTAACAGCGACAGAGGAAGCTTGTCATGATTAAGCAGGATTCTGGGGTGAGGAAGACCTGGGTCCAAGTTCCATTTGGCTGCCATGACTGACCATGAGACCTGAGGCAAGGAGGTTAACTGGTTAAGCTGTAGGGTTCTTGCCTGGGGAGTAGTGATACTATCAGCCTTACTGGTTCTTGGAGGATTCAGGAGAATTAAGGATAAAAAGGTCTTGGAATCCCGCAGAGAGCAAGCACTTACCAAGCGCCAGCTCTTATTCTAAGTGTTATTATTCAGCGAGCCACTGTAAATGTGCAGCATAAGTGACTCCCTTCTACCAGTCATTTGGATAATGGCTTCTTTTTAATGCCCCTCTCCCCACATTGACAATCCCTTTAGCCTTTGATAAATGTCCTTTTTTTAAAACCACAAAATCGATTCAGAAGCAAAGATGAAACTTTAGCCATTGTCATTAGCATAAAGCCCCCAAAGACTCACATGATCAATGGGTCAAAGGTCTGAGCAGAGCTGGTCCTTCATCTTGTAAACGTTTCACAAGAAAGACTAAGAGACAGAAGCCAATAACCTCAGTGTTCGAAGAGGGACAAAGCCAGCTCTTTGCACGAGATTAAATTAGCAGGTGTCAGGGGAAAAGGGATGCGGCTGGGAAGGCATTCCATACGTATATTTAGGGTACACTCCCGAAGTAAGTTCCGGTGCACCGCACAAACCTGTTAACACTCGTAACGCACCAGCCACGTAACATCACGTTCATTTATACTCTCCATCTCCATATTTTATTTCTATGGTGCTAAGGACTAGGGCATCAGACAGAACTGGAAACGTGGGGTCGCTCCTGCCAGCTGCCCGCTGCAGAGCCTCTGCGTCGTGTGCTCAGAGGCCTCTCTGGGCAAGTCTCACCGAGCCCCCCACCTCGCTGCACCACGTCTGCCTCACAGCCGTGATCGCCACCTGACACGTCCTTACGTTTGTTTGCTCTGTGTCCCTCCCTCTAAAATGTATTCTGCGAAACTAGGGATTTCACCTGTTTTCTCTCGCTGCTGTAATCCCCAGCACCTCGAAAAATTACTGTCATACAGTAAGTGCTACAATTTAATATTTCTTAAATAAATATAGCATGGGTTCAGGAAATAATATTTAACTAACTGAAGCTCACACATTTTTATCTGATCCTGTGGCAAAAAATAAAGAGGGTCCCCAAATGGAGGCTGGTGACCTACGGCAGGTACACAATAACAGAGAGCTAGCAGACTTGGGTCTAAGCTACGTCCAGTACAGCGGGCAAGTCTGCTCCCATCTCCAGTGACTCAGAGGGGTCTGCGAGTCCGGGGCCAACTGGTAACATCTTCCCTGTCAGCTGCCTCTGGTTTTTCTCTTCTTTTTCTCTCCAACACTCAATATGCGACCTTCTCTCTAAGGAAAGACATATCCATGTGTGCAAAGTGCCCAGCAATTTATTCCCTCCCTCTCTCATCCTATCTTCCAAGAGCCTTGAGGGGCAGCCGGGACAGGCATAAACACCCCCATGTCCCCATTCCCACACTTTAATTTGCCAACGCCAGGGGAAGAAGAAACTAGCTCGAGGTCACAACGGAGTAAGTGGTTGTGCTGGAGTCGAAACCAGGTATTTTCGGCTCCAAAATGCTTCCTCCTACTACTATATACAGCAAGCCGCCTTTTCAGATACATAAATTTTTTTTAAACTTCAGAACTAAAATATACTTGCGAGAAATAACATTTGCACAGCTTCAATAAGTAGCTTCCTTCCTCAAAAGTTGTCTTTATTTCTTGAAACAGTATTAATTTCGGAAATGTTTGCATTTTAAATCCATCACTCAATTTCTCTTAGCAATACAGTCTTGAATTTGTAATGCTGTCATGAGCTTCTTTAATCAGTACAGCAGTATTCTAAACACACATGACTATCCATTTCAATGATAAGCTTTACGAGTCGTAGCTTCAAAACTCTACTCCAAACTTAAAAGATATTCCACAAGCTAAGATTTTTCAGTCGCCCAATTCAAAATGTAATCCAATTGGATTACAAAAATAGATTCTCAACTCCAAACTTGAACTCAAACACCCCATGCTAAGATCAAAATGAGAAGTCTGAATATAGGCAGAAAACCAAGGGATGAAGTGAACTACCCAATAAATAAAATGTAAATCAAACAGACTAAAATCAAGTTGTACATCTATAATTCTGTACATGTGTCTACACACAAAAATAATTCAACCCTTTGGAGTAAGATACACATGTTCTTTTAAAAAAAATTACTGTGGGACCTAAAGCGAAAATTCGGTAAGTGCAAGATCTCTTGATAAAACAGTAAGATGTAGTTCATGGTTAACATTAGCCACAGGGAATAAAGGGAGGAAGGAAATCTCAAATACGGATAACTCGAGGAGTCATTTTTGTGGTCTGATTTTCAGCGACAGATTTAGCTTTTTAAACATGTATTTTTTTGACAGACGTAAAAAATGATTTCGATTCCCTCCGCATGTATCGACTAATGGGGAGTGAATGTGCAGAATGAGGGGTGAGAGGCTACAACCATCACAGTCGAAGAAAGGGGAGCCAGCTGGCCCCCTAAGTTTGCTACACGTAACCCACCACTGCTAACTTACACTCTGATGATAAGAGGTGAGGCTGACCAGGTGGCCTTAGATTTCTACTACTTCGCCCTTCAGCGAATGCGCACTGAAGCACCCACAATGCAGCAGGAGTGAGCGTGCAAAGCACTGGGACTGTCCATTCTTGGAGCGCCGACTATTTAAAAAAACACAGAGCTTGCTTTGGGATTCTGTCCCTACTTGTAAGAAATGCTCTCCGGAGGCAGGGGAGGGGGGTGGAGGTTGGAATGACGGGCAGAGAGACAGGTAAGCACTACATTTCAATGGAATAAGTATTAAAACGCAGGTACACAGTGCAGTCCGGGAGAGAGGTGGGCAATGGCTCCTAATGTATGAGGGAACGTTCCGGGTGGCGCGACCCTCGGACTGACTCCTCACAGCGAGCAGGATCCCCGAGATGCACAGGCGGCGAGCGGGGCTGATGTGACTGCGCACCGCGGATGACGCGCAGGCGTGTGGGCGTCTGCTGCCGGGACGGGGAGGCCAGCACGGGGCCTTAGCCAGGACAGCCCTCTGGGCTCTGCCGGGAGACGCGGCTCTCCACGCGAGCACCACGGAGCCACCACAGGAGGACGTGCACCAGCATGCAGCTGGCAAGTCCCGATGCCTCGTCTGCGACTGGGGGAAAACGGGGATGCGCAATGCAGAGTCTGGCTCCGAAGGAGTGACTGAAAGCAATTCCGGTGCCTCCCAAACGTGACGTTCACCATGAGTGAGTCACAAGCTGCACTGCCCCATGAACTCGCCGCCATGCCCACAAAAACGGAGGACGTGCCAAACCCGACTTCCCAGAGTTAGTGAAAAATCTCGAAATCCAGAACGCCACACAGATGACACTCGGGTCACCCCGATCACGACAGACGACAATGAAACAGAAGCTCTGTTTGCCATGTGCTGCCCAGCGGCCCAGGCTCTGCAGTGGACAGTCCCGGTTCTGCCTCCCGCCGGCCACGGCGACTTGGCATGCTCTCCCTGTGAGTTCTCTGCCTCAGTCTCCTCATCTGCAAAATGAGGATAATAACATCTGCCATAGTGGCTTTTGGGGAGGGAAATGTGGGAGTGATTAAATGATAGAATAAACACTAAATGACGTTACAAACCCTAATTCTTTATGAATGAAAGAAATAACTTATAGACTCAGTCGATAGTATTACGGAACGGAAAATTATCAGGAGGAAGTAGATTCGATGCACTAAAAAAATTAAAAGAACTGTTTTAATTAAACGAGACACATTTGCCCACACAAAACAACCACTTACTTTTAATAGCATAAAACCACCTCTCAACCTCTCCTTGACCCCAAGAATCATCAGCAAATACTAGGACAGTCAGGGGTGGTGAGCACTGTAAACTTCATGGTGATGGATGTGTCATGAAGTGAATTAAACCACAAAGGCAATTAAGTCATAAAAGCGGCAGCAGTGACGGAACTAGACAGAAGGTTCAGAGGATCATGTCTGAAAGATTTCATTAGCTAAACCACGAAGTCCTACTGAAAAGCACACCCGTAATCTAGTGAAAAATGGGTCACTTTATTTATAGATTCCATCACCAAATCACATATTCCTTACTTTAAAAAGTCTGACAACTTCCTTGAACAGACACGTGAAACAGGGCTGTTTCATGCCTGTTAAAAGAAATAAGGAAATAATCTGTTTAAATTCTGCCCACACTCAACAGAAAATTTTCTTAATGGGCTCGACGCAGAAACTGTCCCGGTTTCCCTGTACATTTGAGCTTTCCTATGAATAAACAAGCTTCACATGCTGCCAACACGGCGTGTCAATTACACTTTGCTAGAGAACACGCTGCCAGCCAGTTGGGGCGAAGCAAGGGGACAGCGTTTCCTCGTCTCCTCGGCGAGGTTCCCGCCGGGCCCACGGTGAAGGCGGCTTGTCGGACTCGGCAGGGGCTCCTTCTGTGGGGAGGACGGCGTTCCGAGAAGATGCTGACTGGGGACGGCGCGTCAGAAACCCCTGCGAAGGGAGCAGGTCGCAGGCCTGGGAAACGGACCAGGAGCGACGAGTCACACCCCAAACCGCCAACATGCCAGCTGCCCTGATCTGGGTAGTGGAATCAGGGGTGGTTTTTAAATGTTCCCCCCATATTTTATTTATTTATTTTCAATTTTTTCCCAGTGGCTATATTTTATAAAATAAAATAATACTCCATGTAGATGGAAATTTTGAGGAGTACAGAAAACATAAGACTAAGGTGGCAAAGGCCAATTCTGCCATCCAGAGACGACCTCTGACACTGTGCTGGCTTTTCCTAACCCTTTTTTAATGTGTATGCATTTTTTCACTTGTTAAACCATTATATTAAAAAGGGCAAAATAAGCAATATATATGATAGATTACGTATAGTTACAATAAGCAAGGCGTAAGCCAAGTCCTCATAAGCCAAATTAGATGATTAAAATTCTACATTTGAATTAAAAAAAAAAAAAACAGCTCTAGCTAACAATGGCGTAATTTTTAAATAACGGTAATTTAAATATGTTGCATAAGGATTTGCTATCAATTGTACTCCCTCTAAATGAGGAGACCTGAACTTAGCCTAGAACATGTATGTACAAGTACATTCTTGCACATTCACCTTCTTAAATGCTAAGTGAGCGCCAATCACTATAAAGATGCACGTGACGTGCCGAAGGGAGCCGGCCATCGCCACTGCGGGACCCCTGTGCTGAGCCCCTGGCCTTGGACACGACGGTGCCTCTGAAAGGGGGCGTGAACACTACTCAGCCCAGAACAAACCTTCATCTGAAACACCCGAACAGGATATGACATCGTGAAAAGAGAAAAGAGAAAACATTTGGAAGCCGAGTTTACAAAGAAACAGTGCAACCCGCACAGCTCCCGGGGGGCCTCCCCCTGGGATGGGAACCAGCCTGTGTTAGGGACGCTTCCAGGCCTAAGATTGCAGTTGTTTTAGTCGATCGCATTAAACGGTGTCTTGGTCCAAGAGGTCCTGTGTATATGTGGTTAAAAGGCTTAAGGGCAGATAAAAAGGTCTTGTCGCCAGTCCTTTTAAAACATGTTACTGTATTAATGTTTTGAAGAGACCGGCACGTACGAAGCACCTGGCACAGGTCCCGGCACCAGCAGTGCCATCAGGAAGTGGAAGCAGGTGCCAGGTACACATCTACCTGTATCCATACCTCACAACCCATCCAAAAAGCACGGCTGCTCGCATGATGAAGACTGACCACTCAGACCATCTCTTGGGATGGCTTTTTCTTGGCCATGGTGCTGAAATTTACCCTCCCCCGCCGCTCCACGCTAGTCCGGCCACCTTCTTGGAGCCGCGTGGTACCAGACTTAAAGAGCAGGACAACAAGAGCACGCAATACAGAGTCAGAAGGGAACGAAAGGGCGTGAGCTTCTCAGTTCACACTGGTCGTGTGATCCCTGGACATCCGCTTGACCTTGCTCAGCCTCGGTTTCCTGGCCTGCACGCTGAGGATTAAATGAACACAAGCACAAAATGCTTCTTAGCACGGTGGCTGGCACAAAGGAAGTGCCCGGCGGAAGGCAGCTGGAGCTCTAGCTCACGAGGCCTCGTCAGCACCTTGTTCCCTGGGAACTGAAAATCGCCATGCTGGGAAACACAGCCACCTTCCCAGGCTCCCGAGGAGGACGCCGAAGACACTGCCTGCCACGTCCTCCTGCGTGAAGACTGCTCCCCACTCTGGCCAGAGGTCTCCCTCCGTGCGAGGGAGCCCCACGGCTGGGACACCCCGCCTTTCTCCTGCCCCCGCACTCACTGGGTCCTAGGGCAGGGGAAGGAACTGGCAGGAAGGGAGGAGAAGCTGAGCGCGCGGAGGCTGGGCATTTCCTCGCGCCCTCCTGGGACCGAGCTGCCCATCTTCTGCCTGCTCTCCACGGCTGCGGGGCAGACGGGCCTTCCAACCCGGAGCCCTGTGTCTACCTGCCTGCGGCCAGGAGCCAGACCACCTGACATAGCTTTACCAGTGACGACGATGACCTGTTTGGTGTCTGTATGCCTTATTCCTTTGTTTTATTTCACAATTTTGCCCAACACCTAGGAAGGGAGAACTCACCTGTTGGGCCTCCTCCGGACCCCACGAATGCATCGTCCCTTCCTCATGGCTTGCAAGATTATTTCTCACACTCTTACTGAAAAATCATAATATAAACAAATATTCTAGCTCACAGCCATTTTCACAGTTTTAATTTTTTACCTCTAAACTAAGCATCAGTTACAAAAAAGCCTGGAGCCAAAGGAAGAGAATTAACAACGGAGCAGCACGTCTACAAACACCTGGACTACCCAACACTTTCACCTGATTTCATGTGTGTGCGCGCACACATGTGTGTGCGTGTGTGTGTGTGCGCGTGCGCGTGCGGGGAGGGAGGGAGGGACAGTGATGTGCCACCTTCTTCCATGCTTTTGGGGACTGTACAGGTTTGTCATTCTGTCTTTGAATGTTCTGGGATGCCAACACCACTGGAGCTCACTTAGCAAAAAGGCTCACCCTTCGAACAGCATGGGTCAAGTTCAGAGGGCTGGAGGAGGCCAGTCTCTGCTGCTAGACCTCTGGGGCTCTGAGCAAGGTTCAGTCACAGTGGAAACGAAGGTAGCCTTTTCCTTGGCTAGAATAAACGGGCGTCGATATCTGCAGACACCTGGGCCAATCCGGTTTTGCCACCGTACGGTATGGCACATTCATTTAACGTGCAAAATTGAGGAAATTCCTTCCTTTCTTGGGCCTCAGGGATTGGATTAGAGGATCGTCAAAGCTCCTTGCTAAAATAATAATGTTATATTATATTGTGAAATCAATGGCATTCACTCTAGTACGATGTGACATTTGAGCATCGATATCTATCTCAAATTCTACATAGAAATATGCCTTGGTCTTTGTGCACACGTGTGTGCGTACTCGTGTGTCATTAGCTAGCACCCAACTTGTAGTCTCTGATTTCTGCTACATCCCATTGCCAAAGCATATTCTGGGCACATGTGTCATGGCAATAATAAATAGTTTGCAGTGCTGGCCCATGTGCCTGAAACAAACTTCGAGTCACTCGATGAGAGTAGCCCTCCCAGGGACAGAATACTAACATGAAGCGAATGTAAGAATAAACCCTTTGTTAACTCAACAAACAGCACGGACAGTAAAACCAACACCCTGGGGTGGGAACGGTGCATTAGCACAGCAAACGCTCACCTAAAGGAAAATCATCAGATGCTGCACCTCATACCTCTCCGTATTTTGTTCTCCCCGAAAGCTGCTAAACTAACAGACATGTTAGATAAAAAACTGGCTGCCAGCACCTGAACTGACCGGTCACTCTCAACACCAGACAGGATGAGAGCAGGCGCATCAGGCATTATAAACCTTTGATGTAAGTAAACGTGACCCGTGCAGTACTTCTGCCCCCGCCCCAAATAGCAAACTTGAACCTGATTAAGCCTATACAGGTCTATTTTAGGAAATCTATGAGTAGTGGAACATATTAAATACCACGGGGATGCGATGAGCAAAATCCCAGCAAAGCATGTGGGAAACTCTACGGGACAAATAGTTGCTTTAACAGATAATTCGTTAAGGGCAAAAAAGGATAATTTATTAAGGGCAAAAAGGCAACAGGAAGGGTAAACCCAAAACACACATCAATCGAAAGGACTGTGGTCCTTTTGTATGTTGATTTCAACAAACTAATATCTGAGACCACTGAGGAAACGTAAACACTGAATATTTAATGATGGTAAGGAATTAAATTTTAAGTGTGGTTATTTTTTGAAAGAGCCCTCATCTCCGGGAGATGCACACTGCTCCCCTCCCAGGACCTGCGGGAGGACCCAGCGGGGACGGGCAGGAGATGGGGTGGGGGGGACAGCAACGGAACGGGAGCGGCCACAAGGGGACCGCTGTGAAAGCTGGATGCTGGATACACGGGGGCTCATTCGCCCCTTCTGCCTTTTGTGTATTCTGACATTTTCCAGAATAAAAAGTTTGTTTTTTAAAAAAAGAAAAAATTACAGATGTAGATGCCGACGTGTGAGTACTGCCAAAATCACAAGGAGAATGAAAAACTCACAGGCCATCAGAAACAGCCACAGGTGGACACACCCTCCAAACGAGGCTAACGGTGAGAGCTGTGGCCGCTTTTTCTATGTCTTTTTTCTATCTTCTTCTTTTTTTTTAAATTTAAAATATTCAGATGTCCGTTTCGTGGCTTTGAGGGTCAGCCCTCCTAAACGGCCTGCTGAGCCTCGACTGGTTACTTTCTGTTACGGAGTTTGTGCTCTGCTGATTTCAGTGACCCTCAGAGCACGGTCCCTGGACCGGCAGCATCAGCATCATCTGGGTACTTGTTAGAAATGCCAGTTCTCAGGCCCCAGGGGCCCAGCAAGGTGTTCTAACAAGCCTACGAGGTGATTCTGATACACACCAAAGTTTGAGGAACACTGGCTTGTTCCGTTTGTTTGAAAAATGCCTTCTTTAAATAGGTAAAACTAGATGGACAGGGCATGAGAGTAACTACCTAAAGTCCAAACCAGAGAACTGAGGAAAGGGTGCAGGGCTCAGGACGGCTTCGGTGCCGAGCTGATGACTGATGAGTAAAAACCCTCTGGCCTACGGGTCACTTTAAAGTGCTTTTGCGGGTCCCCAAAATCAAATATAGCCTCCACGCCCATCCATTGCCACTTCTGACAAAAACCACCTTAAAATAAAAATGTCAGACGATCCACTCCCCTTCTTCATCTTCACTGTGCTCACTCTCAGCGAGATGACATAAAATTTAGTCCTCCTTCCAAATATCTTGCCCTAGAATGGAAATTGCCATTTTGCTTTGCAATCGTGGATCAAAGAAAACTGTTTTAAAGCAATGCCTTCATGCAAATGTACCGTGGGGTTATCTGCAGAGTAACAGACTAGCCTTGTGGTATTCTCAAATGACAGTTATGTTGCCCAACCCTGGAGATGTAATTTGCGAATGGGAAACTGTTTGGTGGCAGAACACATAACCAATGTCCTCACAGAAAACCAGAGGTTTCAGTTAAAAGAAAAAATGAATTTCACTGCCTAAAGCTCTCAGTCTCAGAACAGTCAAAACTTATGAATTTTTACCTTAAACACTGTCTACATTCCGAATGAATTAAAAAACTCACAACACTATGAGTTCTGACCATTTGAAGGTCTTTGCAGAGGGAAAAGGGACCTGGACCCTCTGATGGGACGAGACCTCCCTGCCTCCAGGTAATGCCGCCTCACGAGCCACGCGATCCCCCCACCCCACCCCCAAGGTTCCTCCCTGCACACTGCCGGCTTCCTCAGCAGACTTTGCTGCAGTCTACCCCTAGACTGGCGGGCAGCCCACCAACTACCCACCTGGTGTGACGGGAAGTCAATTTGAAAATGAAAGTATTGCATGCAAATGAGCATTATCAATAGAAGGCCAGATTAAATCACCCTCGATGGTACCCTCGAATTGGTCAGGAAAGGCTGTTTTTCGGTCAGGAAAGGCTGTTTTTCAGAAAAGAGTCACTTGTAAAGCTCCAGGGTCATGAGGGTGAGCTGGCTCCTCACACTCGCTCCTCACACACTATTTTACTGAGCGGGCAAAGTGTTCAGATTGTGACATCCTCGACTTTAGTTTTCATTCTCCTCACTTTTTATCAGATTCTCCAAACGCTCTTAGAAGCTGAAGAGGAGGAGCAAGAAGGTGGAACGTTTATTAAATCTTTCTAACACTGCAGAGCAGGAACTGTTATGCCCATTTTGCAGATGAGATGCAGAGGTAACAAACGGTCCGAGAACTGCGTGCCTGGGCAGAGGCCCAGAGACACTGAGCTAATGCCCGGGGAGCAGAGCTAGGACCCACGCCGGAGCCGCACGCACCGGCCTGTGCGGCACCCACGCCTGGGCCGGCCTGTGCGACGGCACGTGGCACCTCCCGGCAGCCCGGAGGGGCTGGGAGCTGCCTGCACTGCTCACCCTGGCCAGGACGGAGCTGCCGTAAGAGCCGTGATGCTCTAACTAGTGCGAACGGAAGGGAGCTGAGCCCCAGACCAGACCAGACACTGACAACCGAAGACGGGTTTAGATGTGGTCGGGATACGCAAACGACTGTTTCAGCCACAGCCAGTTCACTCGCTAGATATTTTCCAGGCCAAGAACCCGCATTCATCTGCTCACTGCGAACCCCTGCGGCTGGGAAAGGGAGAGACGACATGGGGTCCAAGCCAGGTCTCCCCCGAGCTAAGCGGGTGACCACCGAGCCTCGGTTTCTGATGGCAAACAGGTGATAGGTAACATCTGGCTCCAACCCAGTCCTACCAGGAGGACCCGAGCAGAATGTCTGTGAACCACAAAGCACTGCGCAGATGGACAGAATTCATACTACATGGCGGCTGGGCAGGAGGACGGGAGTTCTCGGGAAGCGCGACGCGGCACCGGGAGATCATTCTAGGATTTACAAAGAAGAAGAAACAAAACCAGAATGCGCCTGTGAATACGCCACGAAACAGTAACTCCCTTTGCATATAAGCAAGAGAGATCATATAAAATAATGATTGTGCCCTGTCTGGTGTCAGAGTTGAGATCTGGGAACAGAAAGGTGGAACTGGGTCCCTTGAGGGGAGAGCCGGGAGCTGGGGTGGAAGGCTGGGAGGGGCCGGGGTGGTAAGGCTCTAAACGAAAGCTACCCGCGAATCTCATTCATAACGAAGACAGGGTTACAAACAAGTGGGGAAAACGTCCTATGAGGTGAGCAGGGCGCGAGGAAGAGGCTCTTCCTCCTCCTTCCTCTCGGGAGAACAGGCCGCCGCGAGGTTAAGCTGAGTCAAGGACCAGGATGGTGCGTGCCCCCCAGGCCTGTTCCCATGAGGAGTCCACGCCTCCCAAGTTCAGTGGGACAGACGGGCCCGCCTCCCGGCTGGCAGCTGGCCTACCCAACGCGCATTATAGCGCATGGCACACAGGGACACTCGAAAGCGCACCGGCTGCAGCACTGGGACCCACACTCACTGACGCTTCCGCCCAGCCATCATGCTCGCCGCTCCGACTTCCAAATGCCGGCTGCCTCTGCAACGTAACTGCGACCCTAGCTCTAGTTCCCTCCTTCTCATTCTTACCTGGTTTAGTGCCTCGCCTCCCCGCCGGCTTAGCCAACCCTTCCACGGGCCCTTGGGGGTCTCTTCTCTGCGGAGAATCAGTTCTCCGGCTCCTCCGTGGCTGAGCGGAGAGCGCCCCTGCCCGCTCGCTTCTCTCCTCTCTCGAAGCGTGCTGCCCCTGCCCACCAGTCGCCTGCTGCCACCCTTCCCACTGTCACCCGACTCTTCCCACTGTCACCCGACAAGCCCCCCTTCGGAAGTTCGTGCCGGCCACCTTTCTCTCCTGGGCTCCAAAACGAGACTCCTTTAACGACGCTGCCATCGAACCCACAAACCTTTCCAGCCCAACATCGCTCTCAGCCACATCGGCACCCACACTGGCGACACTCGGCCCTGACTTTCTGCGCCTCTGTGCTGCACTGAGCGCTCTCTCCTCCCTGCCCTAGGACCCCCGCTGCGGCTCTGGGACGCACACTGCTGACTGCCGCCCCGACACCACGCTCCTCTCCTCCTCAAGGTCAGAAGCCTCGTTTTTAGCAGAACACTTTGCCAATGGGAACAGAAGACTCCATTCGCCAGTCTTTCCCACAGCCCCGTGTAGCCAGCAAGTTGTAGTGTCACATGCGTTCTACCGAGAAGAGTCATTTGGGCGGGCCCGAGGCTGCCCTTCTCCTTCCGCACATCTCAGAAAGGACAACTGGAGTTCCAGCATCTATCTCGAGACCAGACGCGACCCTGCGGACAGAAGCCACGTGCTCAGGAAGATGGGGCAGGAGAGAAGCCTGAACCCACGATGGCACCACAGACCTGGCACCCCGGGGCTACGTCCAGACTCCTTTGCGGTGGGAGAGGAAGAAATGACCATGCTTAAAACTCTCTATTTGTTCTTTTCATGTAATATGCGGCTCAACCTAATCCTATCACAGGCCAAAGATCAAACAAAGGCAAACAACGAAATGGACAGGCGCGGGGTCCCCCAACGGCAAGTGAGCAGGCAGGGTCCGAGGGGCTGGAGGCCGATGGTTCTTCCGACCTTCCGTCAGTACAGGGTACTCCAGAACATTCCAGGCCCTGCTACCATTTGGTACGTTATACACACGCGTCAGACTTATTCCTCTTCTGCTTTTAGTTTCACCTCTTGCTTTTTCTTTCAAGTCTCCATAGTTGCCCCTAACATAACCTTTTAGGAAAGCACCACAACTATGTTAAAAAGCAAAAGTCAACTTTAAACAATGAGCATCGACTGGGAGTTTCTTCCCACAGACAATTCAAAAGGAGAGCACCCAGGAGGGTCCATTCTGGCTTCACGCACCCACCCCGCCTCGTTACATAACTCCACACAGCGCAAAAGGTCGTGATGCCCCCTCGTCAGCTGCAGTCTGGCGGGAAGGGACAGCTCTGTGATCAACCGAAGTGATCAACCGAAGCGCCAGCATACAGTGTTGGGGTCTCAACTCGTTCCAGGAGGACGGCCGAGCCCTGAGGGCCACCGAGCTGCCCCGGGTTTCCACGATTCCACCGCAGAGTAAGCCGGTCAGGAGCGAAGGGGTCGGACCTGCGCTGTGAACCAGGGTGCCCTGCTTCACGGCTTTTCACAGCCTCTCCCCCGAATGAAGAAGGCAAGTCCAACGACGCCGGCATCTTGGCCGGAACCCGCACAGTCACAGTCCTGACACCTTCCACAGTGTACTGCACTTAGGCTAGAAACCAGTGAACCTCACCGGGAGCTTCTGAGGCCTGGGGCTGTTGCCACCTGTTTGCGTCTGGTGCTAAGAGTGTCTGGAACACAGCAGAAGCTCAACAAATGGCCACTAAATACACAGACAGAGGTGCGAATGAATCGGGGAGCCAGCCGGGGAGCTGTACACGGCTCTCGAGACCTCACCCCGCCACCAAACCCGTCCAGCAGTGACGAGTGCCAATCAGGAGAACTTTGGCTAAAGAGACGGACATGGGCTAGGAGGCCCTGTCCTCCAAGAACTAAGGAGTTGCCCCTGGGGGTGGGGGGGAGCTGAGGAAGGGCTGGTGAAGAAATGGTTCCTGCACCAGCACTTACTTTTACAGAAACAGCTAAAATAAGGAACAGGAAATTGCTTGCAAATGGGCGTGCAGCAAGCACCCACTGGTACAGTTTCTGTGACAAGATGAAAAGGCCGAGCGCCTGGCAGTCTGGGGGTTCCACGGAACATCAGATGGCGGGGTGCCAGCGAGGCGCACGGGCTGTGATGCGGGCCGGCGGGCCGGGGGCAGGGGGAGTCGGAGGGAGCTGTGGCGGAGAGGGGAGAGGGGAGAGCGGCCTGCTGCCAAGCACTACCCTGTGCAGACACCATCTCCTTCCCTGCTCACGGCAACGCCAAGGGCCACAGGGGAACCAGCCACCTGAGCCCACCTGAGCGCGCCTGACGGCCGAGCGTGCAGCGCTTCCCACACACACCGGTGACCACCCCCAGCAGCCCAGTGGCCGGCCCTGTCACTTCCTTTTACAGACATGGCAAGGGACAGTTAGGTTCCTTTTTATCAGGTCTCAAGACTGGTTCTGATCACAAGGAAAAAAATGCTTTTTTTCGTGACTATGTAAGGAGACGGACATTAACTAGACTTATTGTGCTGATCATTTTGCAGTGTATGCCAATACTGAATCGTTATGTTATACTCCCTAAACTAAGATGATGTTATATGTCCAATATACCTCGATTAAAAAATAATCCAAACTGGCATGGGATAGGGCCGAGGGTCAGCCTGGGCTTGTCTCACTTCAAACAAGGACCAAACACACTTGAATACACTTTTTTCTTCACCTTGGAAATAAGACACTGAGTCAAACAAATCAGAGGGAGAACAGGACAATGAAAAGGGCGGGCAGGTCGGGGCAGGGGCCACGGCGTTCACTGGGGTCTCCGAGGCAATGCCGAGCAGCTACGGAGGACCGGGGAGGGCAGAACCAGGCATCCCGAAAGGAGAATTAGAAGCCCAGGCTTCTGTTGCATCTGAGCGGAAATTATAAGGAAAAAAAAACGTATTTATTAGAACTGAAGAGCAGTCACTACGACAATCGGCGCGGCTGTCAGTCTTCCGAAGTGTTTTTACAATTGCGCTTCCTCTGTGGCGACTGCTGTGGTTACCTGGGGGAGAAGCTGCAAGGACGCCGAGCACCTCGGCGAGGGAGGAGGAGAGGGTGCTGAGGGGCCTGCAGGGCCAGGAGCAGAACGGCACCCTCTCTGACAGTGAACGTCACACTGGATCGCGGAGCTAGGAGCAGGCCCCAGCTGGCGCTAATTTTAAGAGAGCCATTTCTGTCTTTAAAAAAAGGGGGGAGGGGGAGGAAGAAAAGCATGCTGAGAACAATCCCTGGCACTTTCCAGACAGATTAAGCTATTACTGAATGAAGACTAAAGAGACTCGGGGAGGAAGAAGCCGATTGAAAGGGTGATGATGACTCACCCGCAGGCCCCGAGAGGCGCGCCACCTTCAATGCAGGGGCGTGGGAACACAGAGGCGGCCCAGGACGGAGCAAATACCTACACACCCTAAGAATCGAGAGTCAGAGCCCACCTTGCCCACGTAGAAGGACACATGCGAACCCCACCGGTGGGACCGATTTAACATTTCTGGGACGTGTTTGGCAATCTGTCATAAAAGCCTTAAACCCAGAAGCTGAGATCTCTTCCTAAAGGAGTCATCAGAAAGATGAGCGGAGAAACACGTGCATTATGACAGTAAAAGAATGGAAAAACCACCGTCGGGAACAGAAATAATGAAGTAGATACAGCCACGCGATGGAATATTATGCAGCCACTAAATTAGAGAGTAAAATTCTTCAGTGAGATAAGGAAAAAACTTTACAAGTGAAAAAAGCAGAACATAAGGCTATATATACAACGTGGCACAATAATTACTTCATACAATGATTATTACATGCACTATCTATAACCTCAGCTATATAATGCACACAAAGCAAACTTTAACAATATTCCTGTCTATCTACTACTACTAGAATTCTCGAAATTGTGGTATCCAAGATTCTTTATACTTTTCTATATTTTTGTACTAAGGAGATATTACTTTTGTAATCAGAAAATGAACATATTTTAATGCAGAAACCAAATTTATCATGCCTGTCAAGCGGTCTAGTTTCACTGCCCAAACGGAATACCGACGAGCACAGGTCACGAGCTCCCAAGATTTCTGATCCTAAGACACAGAGAGGGAAAGAGAGAACTAAGACCTGACACGGTGAGGCAGGAAGAATTAAAAAGAAAATTACAACCAACCCAGTCCTAACTTTCCACACCAGCAGGGAGGGGGCCCTTTCTTTTTGGGGTCAGATAATACACACAGGAAAGTCATAGCTTCTCAGAGTTTCTAGTAGGCCATCCTGAAAGTGGAATTCATCCACGGGGAAGAGTAAAATTACCAACCCAGAGACACGATCGGGTCAGCAGACATCAATACCACGCCCCAGGTCGCTTTGCAGGGAGGGGACTATGCCCAGTCTTCAATTAAAGGCACCAGGACGATAAAATAGGTAAACGACCAACAGGCCAGCCGCCTGCCTAACTTCGAATGGAGAAAACTAGAAATTTGAGGAAATCTTTTTGTCCTAATCTCATGTACATATTAAAACAAGAACGTTGGCCTGGAAGACCTAAGAACCCTTCCAATTTTTAAATTCTGTGATTATGCAAGACATAAACTTAATCTCTGGCATATTAAGCCATCTTGTCCTAGAAAAGCAGCTAATTAAGTACCAAACGATCATCAATTTCCTGCACTGCAAAAGTGCTTGGAGTAGAGAGGAAGGCAGTAAAAGCCCCAGGGGCCACGGAGACAGGTGACTAGAAAGAGGCGGGCCTGGCATTTACAGCCCACTCTCCGCCTCAGTTCCCAACGGTGGGGCTGCGCCACCTCTGTGAGCACCACTGACTTTCAAGTTCAGCTCCATCTGACCATCCGAACTTCTCACAGATTTCTGATCCAGCACAGAAGCTTCTGAAGGGCCAGGAGAAGCAGGCAAGGTGGCAGGGTCAACGGGACAAGCAGAGAGTGCAAGTCCCACCTCAGCCCATAGGGACATGAACCCTGAGACTCCATGTCCACAGCTACAGGAAGACAGATGGACCCACTGGATCAGGGTCTCCCTGCAACTCTTGCACGAAGTACCCCATAGAAATCAGAGGGGACACCTTAAAGCACTCAAGGACCGAATCCTAAGAAGTCTGCTGTCGCCAATACTCATGCATGTTCTGTGTTCTTCTCTGTATTTCTCTATACTTCTAATTTAAATACGATTGTGTGTGGAGGACGATCGGCTCCGAGACATGGATGCCCCCTGACTGCTGCAGGACCCTCGTGCTGGACCCGGGCCAGAACAGACTGCTCCTGTATGTCCCCTCACAGACGGCTGACCCCTGCCCTGTGCTGGCTCCAGGAACAAGCCCTTGCCCCGCCCTGGGCAAGCATATAAGGCGTTTCCCCTTATCTGGAGCAGGGCACACCCTAGCATCCTGCTCGGTCCCATAGAACCCTTTTAGCACACCTGCCACATGGCATGGCGGACGTCCACGCCTCTCGCCACCACCAAACATGTGCCTCATATGTAAGTCCCCCTAGAAACCCCTTCATGCAGTGCTGGAGTTGTCATACTCTTTCCCCAGTGTCTCAGCCCTAAGAAATTTGACCTAACAACTGGTGATTTAACCTGCTTAAGTTTGTCCCTTCTTCCAGCTCTGAGTAAAACAGATGCTCCGGGAAGGTACACCAGGCTCCTCCTCCAGCACTGGTTACCTCATTTCAGTCAACCCCCGCGCCCCCGAGAACACTAACATTCTCTAGTGTGAGATGTGTCGTTCTTAATAATCACAAGTTTTTCTCCATTATAAATTTTTATGATAAAATGAAATAATGTATGTGCAAGTGCCTGGCTCATAACAGAGGGGCGAAAGATCAAAGCTAAGTCTGAATCTAACTGACTTGTTTTCTTTATCAAATTAAAACTTGCTTTGAAAACATGCAGCAGACAGTCCTGAGCTGGGAAAGCAAATCGTAAATACTGTATTGAGGATGCTCATGCTGACACAAGTTCTTAATCTCTAGAGTTTCTTGTTGAGAAAAGTGAGGTCTGGAGAAGACAAGAGAAGTCGCACGTGAAACATACAAAACCAAGAGACTCAATGAAACCACTTACGAATGCAGATCGACGAGGCAGGGGTGTGCAGTGACAAACTGCATAAGGACCCGAGAGAAAAACGTACACCCGAACTTAGTACCAAGAGGTCTCTCTGCAGATGAATTTTATGCTATGTGGTTAAAAAAAAAGAAAAGAAAACGCTGTAACTAAGCATGATTCCTTCCTGTCTCAGATGCATATAAATTATGGAGCTATCATGATCTGCTGAATTCAGACGTCTGAGTCCTTGTTGCTTCTTACATAAATATTATATTGACCTCATCCCAAACAGCCTCATTTTACCTTGTATCTTAACCTTTAGGCTCCCATATTCTTCAGGATAAAGATGGGACACGTGTCTTAACTAATGCACTTAATTTAGACCTGGGGGGCAGCAAGGAATTAGATAGAAGAAAGTAAATATTAACTTTTCTAAAAACAATTCCTTTTGTACTTGATGAGGACTCAACTCAAACTAAATAATATCAGCTAGACAAATATTTACCGAGTGCTTATCATGGCAAACCCTCAAGCTGGGGACTGTGAAGAATGTACAGAAAACACAGCCCTTGCCACGGTGACTTAACAATGTGGCAGGAGACACAGGATGCGCACATAAATAACTAACGAAGGGCAGAACGTGATAAGGGCAAGAAGAGGGAGTCAGAGACCTGTGCTGTGGACAAGTGGGGAGACACCATTTCCAGGCCGGGGAGACCGAGAGAGCTCCAAGAACATAGCACCTGCGTCGGGCCTTTCTCGAGACCATCGCACGTCCAGCCACAGGGCCAGCACCTTCCAGACCTCGTGACGTGGCAGGCATTTGTGGAACCGCATGGGATGAGAAAGACTAAGACCAGAACAGGCAACACGAAGAAAACATCGATGCGTCTGCTGCAAGGACGAGCCGTTCACGACGACTCCTGCACGGAGACGGAAGGAAGCCAGCGTCGCCATGAATGCCGAGAGCCAGCTGCTCTTCCGAGGACACGGCGGTGCGGGAAATGTGCCTCGGGCTGCTCATCCCAGGCCTGCAGGGCATGCCTCCCAACTCCGGAGCAAATGCAAGCACGATTTTACACTCTGGACAGTCATTCAGGGCTTTGGGTTGAGAAAGAGGCGGGGAAACTTGGTGTCTGTAGACACCGTACAGGAAGCAAGAGAAAACATACTTTTTTTGGCCCACTCTTCTGAAAAGAACAAATAGGCCTTTAAAAGCTGTAGTCAACACTAAGAGACACGGGGGAAGGCAGTATTGAATTGTCCTGGCTCTGTCAGACAAATACTGTCTCCTCAAGGCCTGGGTTCCTACTGGCCAGGCCCTGTCCTGCTGGATAAGGCAGTGAACGCCAGTCTGAGGTCATCTAGCAGAGCTGAGTCTTGCTGGTTAAAAAGCCATGCTGGACCCCCCCACCGCACGCGCGCGCGCACACACACACACACACAACCTGCCCCACTGGCCATGTCCTCTTATTCCCGGCCCCGCCATAGCCCTTCCCTCCCTTTGCCCCGCAGCCTTTGCCGTGAACTGCTGGCCGTCTTAGAATCAGGTGGGCATACGTGAAGCACCCAGCCGAAGCCGGGCGCTCAGCAGAGGTAGGTATCGCCCCGCCCACCTGCGAGGCCTCGCGGGGCCTGCTCTCATCTTTACATCCTAAGGCCTAACGGAGCACCAGGCACAAAAACTACACATCCGGCTAGACAGAGACACTGCGCCTCTCCCTTCTTGCCCAGAGCCGCCGCACTTCTACAGCGCCACACCCCCATCCCTCCAGGAGCTCGAGAACATGTCAGGCCACCCCTCCTCTGCCCTGCCAGCTGCTAGATGCCAACTAACCACAGCCTCGGGGTCGTTCATCGCATTGGCAGAAGCTAACTTTCCGTAAAGGGCTGGGAGCTTCTCGTCAGGTGGATCGGCCATTCTGGGAGGACCTCCCGGCCCCCAAGGAGCATTACTCAGCCCTACTTCTGCTCGGCTGGCTGTTAACTTCTTCTTACTTCCAGAAATATTAGGCTGGCTTCTCTTCTCCAGAAGCATGAGAGGGTACGCCTCCGGGATCAGCACACGGGGGGTCTGGGGGAGCGGCTGAAGGCACTCAGGCCTTTCGGAAGCTGGCAGGGATCAAGGGGCAGAATGTCATACCCATCTGGAGAGCTGGCTCCACGTGCAGAAAAGTAATTTTTTAAAAGCTATGGTTAAAGGCTTTAAAGAGGCTCTCGGTCTGACCCCTTTGTTCTCTGGAGGAAATGGGGGCACAGTGAGACGCGGCGACTTGGGGGGTTACTTGGATGGAGCAAGGACGTCGGACAACCCGGAGCTGACTGCACATGCACCGGATGACTCAGACGTTTTCCAGGAGAAGTAATTACACCCTGTTTCACTCTGTGTCAGTTTAGAAAGCATAATTCATAAAGTCAGTGAAAATAAGGGCCTCTGATTTTATGGATACTTCAACAGGGCTATGACATTTCAGTGGAACTTACAACTTCATCTGTTGTATCCAGACAGCTAAGGTTCTTGTAACGAACATTCGCATGGCCCACATCTTAACCACTGAGTTTTTAAAGCACCCCTTTTGGAAACACAAAGAGCCCTGGGCTAGTGGCAGCCTGCTTCCTTAGCTGGTGGCGGCAGAACATGGGCATCCAGTGCAAGCAGCAGGGGAAGCGGCCTGAGTCAGCTCTGGAACCCTCAGCTCTGCAAAAGCCAAGCAAAGGTTCCCGAAACCTGTGAAATGCACGATGGCAGCTGAGACCACAGGCCTCCAAAAGCCCGAGCCCCAGCCGCAGCTGCCGGCAGCCCTGTTCTCGGGCACGTCCTGATTGGGACACACTCCCTAACTTAGGGGTCGGAAGTCCAGAGGTGCTGAGGTGGGGAGGAAGAGCTGAGAGACCAGCAGTGGCCGTGGGCTTTCAATCCTTCCTTTTCTGAAAAACCAGACGTGTTTACGGCTAGCTCTTTCTTGGGACTAAGTCTGGTGGTTTCTTTTTAACTGGGAGGAGAAATCGAGATAGCGGAGAACTCTCTTCTTTCCAAGTATTCCAAAGGCAAACCGAGTATCTCAACGCTGGCTCCGGTCATCCGGATTTCTGGCGCCGAAGCCAACTTCAAATGGTGCGCCGTGAGAAAGGGGAATGCCGCCCGAGGCTCACTTCGCGCGAGTGTGGGCAACCTCCCCAGAAGCGTCCTCCCCAGAAGCATCCTCATTCAGAGAAAGACATCTATGGCCTGCATCACACTATTCTCTCCCTCTGAGCACAGGAACAGATATCTGTTCTTACACCACGTGCTCCATAAGTTCCAACACGCCTGTCTGAATGACCACTTCTTGATCAGCTCCGGTGCTGAGCCAGGCATTCTGAGGTGAAAGCACAGCCTCTGCGTACAGTTTAGTGACAGGGACTGACACAGAACTAGCCAGGTACAGAACGTAAAGCAGAATGGACTGCCGTGGCTCGGTCAACTGCCACGTACTGATACGCCAAGCGCCCCGCTCGAGTTAGGAGCTAATGCTTTTCCATCACTGTCTCGCCCGCTCCTTACAAACTGCCGCTGAGATAGGTATTTTTGTTCTCATATTATAGACGACAAAACGGAGGCTCAGCGAGGTTTAAGTGACTCCAAATCACACAGTTAACGGTAACCGCGGCTGCTCTGGAGCACTGAACACGCCGGAAGCTGGGCTGCGTCGTACGCCTTCCATGCAATTTTCTCATTCCATCTTCAAAGCAGCCCTTCAGAGCGAAAGGACTGTCATTACCCCAATTCACGAGTGAAGAAGTGGACAGAATTTAAGCAACCTGCCATGGCAGAGCCGGGCTGGGAACTGAAGTCTTTTGACTCTATAGCATGTGCCCTTAACCACCACCTGTTTCTACGTGCGGGTGGTGGGGGGTGGGGAGGGCGCAGTGAGACGTCAGAGAAGGCCTGAGGGGGGCGTGTGACACCGGATGCGATGCCTCCCTGCCTGTCTCCCAGAGCACATCCGAGGGACGAGGGAAGCCCCGACGAGCTGGTACGAGGCGGCACACACAGAGCCGCTCGCTCGGACAGGCCTCCCGTCGTAATTACCGTCCTCCTGCGCCGACTTGCAGCGCCTGAGGATTCGGCTGCCTGCAAGGTCCACACTTTTCAGCTTAAATACAAGGAGGCTGGAACGCCTCCCGTCATTTTTCACCCCAAATAAAATGCAGGTTTTAATGCACACCACGAACGGGCCGATGTACCTGCTCGACGACTGAGGTTCCACCTCCCCCGAAAGGCTTCAATGGCCTGCTCAGCACTCCCCGAAACTGAACTGATGCTGTGGCCAAGGGTAGAGAAAACACTAGGAACAACAAATGAATGTAAATGTTCTAAATTTGAATGTATTAAGAGAGCCAGATGGCAAATGTGCAGAAACGGATTCTCCTGTGATAACCCTGACAGGCAAAAGCGCAGCAGGAACGTGCCGCGTCTCTCCCCGGCACGTTCCCCAGCCCTGGGCCTGGAAAACGACCCCACCGTAGACACTCAGAGATGAACACGGCCTCCTCAGGCCCTCTTAAGCCCTCTGGACGCTGGCACAGCAGACTTCCCCTCCCCCTCTCCAGACCAGTGTTTGCATCTCAGGAGCATGACCAGGACGTTAGAAGTGGAAGGGTGCCCCAGAAGCAGGCATCGGTGTGATCAATAATTCTCTCTGCGCTGTGGCTCCACCAGGGTTTGTCTCTGGGCTTCACACTGTGGCACCATTTGAAGAGTAGGTGACAGCTATAGCTCTTTGCTTGGTCTGTCTTCCTACGGTTTCGCTCAGGAAGTCACGTGTTTCCCCTGTCCCTCAGCAACTGCTGCTACTGTCCCGAGCAGCCACAGCGGGACCCCAGAGTGCTGCGGCAGTGGGGTTCGGGATCTGGGTCCGGTCTTCCTGGCAGCTCCAGGGCCATGTCACCGCACGGGCACCCAAACAGCTCCATACAGCTGCAGATTTCATGTTGCTTCTTAATTGTACGTAGGTGACTCCCAGGTGACTCTGCCAAAATGGCGAAAGAGGCTGATGTGAACATTGCCGACAGGAAGGACGATAACTTCGACGTCCAGGGGCAGTGGCTGCTGCATGAGGGCACGTCCACCTAACGGAATCCCGTGCGGCCACTGAAAAGCTCGCTTCGGAAGGTCCAGAAAAAGCAAATTCAAAGGGACATAAAGTAGATCGGTCAGGGAGATTGGGGGGCTGAAGGAACATGGGGGTGACTGCTAACGGGCACAGGGCTCTTCGGAGGTGATAAATGTTCTAAAATTGGTTGTACAACTCTATGAATATGCTAGAAATCACTGAATTATATACTTTAAATGGATGAAGTGTGCTATGTGAACTGTATCTCAATAAAGCTGTTATAAAAAATAGTTTGAGGAACTAATGACAGAAAAATGCCCAATATATAATGTTAAAAGAAAAATGGAGGGTTTTAAAACAGATTACTTAAGAGGATCCCACTTTTGGGGAAAAAATCACGCACACATAAGTGTATGACCTCCATTAATTCTACTTCTACTAATTCGGCCACTCCGATGGTTAACGTTACTGCGCACTTAAACTAGGCCCCAGGCACTGGGGTGTTTCACGTGCACTGCTCGGCTGCTGTCACGGCTCTCTGAGAACGGCAGTATGACAGGTGAGGAAATGACCATGACGTGGGAACAAGAAGCACCTTGAAGCACTCGTACAATTAGTAGGCGGTGGTACATGGCAGAGGTTCAAAACCAGGACCACAAGACCAAGGCCTACATGCTTGTAACCGCTGTGCCTTATGATAAGGTGGCCAACGGTCATCAAAGTACTGAAAGGTGACTTAGCCTTGACATAATTTTTGTTACAATAAGCCTGTATTAATTTTTGGAATCACGAAGAAAAATATTTAAAATTTTGCCAAATAAAAGCAGGAAGTTTCAGCACCTGCCCTCTGTGGTGGGCCCTGGGCACAATGCCACCTTGACCACACGACATTGTCCCAGATTCTATCCCCGAGGGAGAGGGGCAGCGTCAAGGCAAAACTGTGTAAAACCCCAATTCGTCAGTGATGGCTCGGCAGAGACTCTGAGCAGCTGAAGAGGCGAGGCCTCCTCCACGAGCCAGAATCCGGGGCAGGACCCTCCTTGTCAGATTCCGACCGCCGGAGTGTGGCCTCGTCTTAGAGTGTCCTATCGAGGCTGTTGCTGCTCTCTGAGGAACCTCACTCCGGGCACGCGAGGTCTCCGCCTGTCTGAAGGCCAGCACCACCCCGTCCCACGTCGCCGCCGCTGCCCCAGGCGGCACAATAGTTCCTTGAGCCACTTCTACAAAATGACTTCGGGCTCTGTTACCGTGTCGATCTCGGTCACTGCTCTCAAAACGTGGCACCCAGCTGTGGTGCAGACGTGGCCGGGACCTCCCGTGCTGAGGACACTGCAGGGCTGCATGCTTTGATTCGGTTCCCTTAACGCTGCGCAGGCTTGCACGGCTGTGCCATGCCGAGTACAGAGCAAGGCTCCAGCGCCTCGGATTTACTCATCCGCTTCCGAGGGGCTACTGTGTGAGAGGCCCTCGAAGGTCAGCTGGCCCGCATCCGTCACCCTGCAGGTGGAGAGAGTGGCCTGGGGGGTGGCTCTGCAGTCCGCTCGGAGTCCCACAAGTGACACACGTCACCTGGCTCCGGATCTCCCAGCCTCATTCATATTAAGTGTGCCGCTAACTACAAACTCCAGGTGCCGTCAAACTTCACCGAGGTCAGAGTCCTTTACATTTTAAGGGGGAAAACAAAGAGCTGTGAAATAGAGACTGACGAGGCAGCCACAGAAACGCGTTAATTCTTCCAATTAAAAATTCCGACCGCCCACGACGGCTGCGCTTTGGCCCGGGGGCAGCCTCGGCTGCTCCATCCTGCTTCTCCCAGGAGAAGACCCACGTGGCTCACTGAGGACCCGTATTTATTACTCACCTGGAGCCACACGGCCCGATTTTTGTCAAATGATTTTTGAGTCAACACGCGCGGCAGCCCTGAATCACCATCCGGCCCCCAAAGGGGGAATGTTTGATCTTACAGCTAGGTTTTTTTTTTTTTTTTCTTTTTTTTTTTTAATGTCCTAGCTTTCAGGAAGAGATGCTTGTAATCTAATTCTTCAATTTGTCAAATAAGACATTTTCATTGCAGCTGGACCCAGCTGGAAATGGCTCTCTCCCACATACATCCCCAACAAGACATAAAACATAAGAGGCATTTAACAGAGCAAGACAGGGAGAGATTGATTGCTTCATCAGACCAAACTGAACAGGCATGAAATAAAGCTAACACCCGCGCCTCGGGGAGCTAACCCCTACACCCCACTCGACGGACGGCTCCATCCTTCCCCGCGCTTTCCCGCCTGGGGGCTCTGTCCGATGGCGGTCCTCTGCAGGCGTGTTCCACTCACCTCCTTTGCGGTCCAGGTCAGAAAGGGTCCTCTGAGCTCTCTCCAGCTGGAGCCGGCGGTGGCGCCCCTCGCGTGCCCAGAGCAACCCGACGACCCACCCGCCGCTGACCAGAAGGTGGGTATCGGTTAACTCTGCACCCTCCCCACGGTCCCCACGCACTGTCAACACCTGTGCAGCAGAAGTCGCGTCCAATCCAGTCCGTCTCCTCCCTCCAAGCACCCGCCACAGACCGGGCACACAGTAGGTGCTTAAACAATGTCCGAACCAAATTACGCTGAACTCGGTCTGATGCGAGGCCTTTCTGAGCTTTTAGTCTTCAATGCCAGAGGGAACCTGTCCTGTAGCTAAGCTTTATGACCACTGTTCCCGTCCCACATCTGCACGAGGGACAGGGGGAGAACAGAGTTCTAGCAAATACTCCTGTGGTTATTTTTTGTCATCTTCTGAGAATTCTGCCTCTTGTTTTGCATAATCCTTTTTGAGCCTATATCTGTGCCTCGAATTGAAAGCAATAAATGAATCCATGAAAAATAATACATTGAACCCAATCCCGCAGAGCTACGGGGTGCCCCCGAATGTGACCACAAACCCACTGCCATGCCTACACTTTTCCTCAGCACTGGCTTGGTGCCGAGTGTCGAAACAGGCTCTGGAATGAAAGGACCTGGGTTCCGACCTGCCTCTGCCATCACTTAGCTGGGACGCTGGCCGGACAAGTCCTTGCGATGCTCAGTTCCCTGCGGAAGGGTGAGACTGGTCCCCAGCAGGTGGATACTGAACATGGCAAAGGGAAGGCCCAGAGCCTGGCGGGTGTACTTTCAGTGGCAGCTGACCTTAAAATTTAAGCGTGGCGGGTACGGTGTTAGGGACGACGGGAGGGAGATTTTACGTTAGGAAGGGATGAGTGGTGTGGCTATTTTGAGGGGAAGGGCCAAGAAGGCCCCTTTCACCACCTGGATCACAGCCCAGAAGGTAAGTGACGTTTTAATGTCATCTTACTCTGAGACCATCCCTTTGAGCCACGCTGGAAGTGCCAAACCCAGAGCAAGGATTCCAGGAGCCAGTCCATGGCAAGGAAAGAACACTGCCCCTGTCAGCCTGGTCAGCCTACTTCACCTCCCTGGGCACCGGCCGAAGGAAATGAGCTAATGGTTTCACACAGTCAGCGTTCAAAGCCTGACTCCGACCTGGTGAGTCTCGATAGTCAACTTGCCAGGAAACCCTCTGACGACAAGTCACACTGAGACTACGAGCACGGTGGGTGAGTCCCCAGACAGCAGAGCCTGGCACAAATGAGAATCAACCTTACTTCCTGCCTTCATTAGTGGGGGAAGTTACTTAAATTCTGATCCTCAGTTTCCTCATTCGTAAAAATATAACAGGATGCTCACCAACATCAGGTTATTATGAGAAATATGCAAATAATTTAGCACAGAGACTGGTGCCAGTCAGGAGATGTCAAATCCTCCAGACTGTGTGGCTACTATTATTAATAATATTGATAAGGACCAGAAAGGCATTTTAAAATACATATACACACAAACCAATGCACAGACGCACCCCCCCACACACACACAATGTGCACATCAAGTGAAAGAATGATCAGAATCCCTAACAGCTGGAGGGCGGGAAGAAGGCCTAGTGCCCAAGAGTCACAGAGCGCGCCCTTGACAACTTCCAAGGTCTAGGTCTGTTTTCTCAGAACCACTAAGTTCACAGACAGTGCGACAGAGTACACTAAATTATAAGGCTAAGGCGGAGAACAGAAGACATTACTGTGGCCACCATTTCAAATCCAAGAGCAAAACTTCTCTTTGAGGCTTCTCTGTTTACTGCACGTTGGATCATAAAGTAAAAATTTAAGAACCACTGTCTGGGATTTTTCGTTCGACTTTGATGAAACCAGCCGATTTGTCAGAGCTGCTTGTGCAACTTCCTGCTACTGCTCTTCCTTTCCAAGGAGCTTGCACTGAAGACACTCGACGTGTGGACCATCGTGGGCGGGTTCACTGAAACACTCTTGTTCCCTTAACCCCCGCTGAGGAAGGAAACCCCACTTGGCCTTCAAACCCATCCACCCCACCTGCACTTTCTGAATATTCAATCCCATTTCAAGCTAAATGACCACTTTTACACTAGTTTCTGTGATTATCTTATTCTAGGTTAGTTTACGTTGCTGTTATTTGTCCACTGTCCAAAAACATAATACGAAGAACTAGTTTTACTTCAACACTTAAACAAATTCATAATTCCAAATGCAAAATGGAATTCAACAATAGCAATGCTTTAGGAAGTATTCCAGAATGCAAAAGAACTTTTGTCTTATTAACAAAAAAATACTCTGGCGTTTTTCCTTCCAAACGGCTAACAGTAGAATAGGAAGCCTGCTGCCCTAGCTAATTCCACCCTAACTTACTTTCTACTTCCCTCGTCACCTCTTCCGGGTTAAAGGACGATCTTTATTAATTTTCTTACTGGGAAGAGAAGCCCACGAACACGCCAGCAGTCTTGAAGGCACACGCAGTGTGACAAACACAATTTTCATATTTATAAAAGATTCTTCAGAAATATTTTTGTATAAAAACCTAAGAATCTATGGCAGCTAGAGAAGAATGCTTTTGAAAAGGAGAACACAATAAAGTGATGAATTGTCTAAGGAAAATGTATTCACATTACAGAAAGAACCAGCAATAATAACATTCATCAAGATTCTGGCACAAAACAGTTCAATCTTTCATGGTGAACTTTTGTTCAGAGGCCAAACCATGTTCTGTTTTGCAAAACTGGCTCTCAAACCTCAAGTGGAAACTACATTTAAACATGTTATTTCGACTACCTTGATATCTACCACTCACCGCCTAAGCCCTCCGCTCATCCCAACCAACTGGGTTACCAAAAAAATTATTTTCCGAAAAATTATATACCGGAATGTTAATTTTATCATAGTCAGGTCATAGGATTATGGATGATTTTATCTTTTTCTTTATTTCTACAATAAACAGGCTATTATGGTATAAAACCTAAGTATGGCAGGGCATTTCCCATCCTGAAACAGAATCGCAATGGTCACAATCACGACAGACCAACATTCTCGCTGATCACACTGATAGAACGAATGTCTCTCCCAGACTGGCAGAGGTACTTATTCACTCAGCGACATATCTGGAGGGCCCACCGTGTGACAAGCACGGGGCTGCCTCACAGAAGCTGAGGCCACACAAGGCATCCACAGCCACGAGTGGGTCCCACGAAGCTCGTGGGTTCTGGGCCCGGTGTGCACCAGGATAGGACCAGGGGACAACAGTTAGGAAGGGCCTCCTCAAGACAGTGACATGAGCTCTGCCCAGGAAGATGAGTGGTGACCACCTGCTAAGGGGGAAGGCAAGGGACCGTGAACAGCATGACGGGTGGGCCGCAGGGCAGAGGACTCTGGGTGCGGCTGCTAAGGAGAGTGGACAGTACCCCGAAAAGCGCGGAAAGCTACCGAGGCCCACGTGGAAAGAGTTACACCTTCATTTCCAGGTAACAGAAGTCAGGCGTATCAAGCCCGCGCTCCGGGTAATGGCAATGGAGAAGCATGTGACGGAGGCTGTCACCTGCTCCGGTGCCGCCGCCGCGTTCTGCAGACAGCCTCCCTCCCAAACGCCGCGCCTGGGCGCCACTCACATTCGGCTGGAGCTCAGGAGAGAAGGCATTCGGTCCGTTTCCCTACTTTTAAGCCAGAAGAGAAACCAAATCTGAACAGAACTTCCATTATCTTGATATTTTTCCACAGTTCCTCGTAACCACTCCGACGGCTTAAAAATGACTTCTGGCTGTGACGGAAATAAACTTTTATTTAACTGTTTGGAGGACACAAGACACTAAATGAATATAAGATCTAGTACGTGCAGGTGCCTTTCACACTTTTGGCATCCCTGTACCGTATTCAAGTACTTTTTATACCACAACATCAACAAAAAAATAATTCCTTTTTAGACTCTGGGAAAACCGGGCATCTCTCTCAAATATCAACGTCTCCCCACTGACTGACATAAAATAGCAACGTGACTAAGAACGATCACCCCATCAGCGAAGTACTTCGTTAATAAACCTTCCCTTAGATTACCAACTACACACCGGATCTCCACTCCTCCCCCTGGGAGCAAGCCTTTCTCCTTTCCTTCACCGCCTTCCTCTGCTCATTCGCCTTCCAAAATTCTCTTTGGTCACACTGCCTTGTCACTCACGCGAGAAACATAAAGATGGGTGATCTATTCTCGCCACCGCTCGGGGCGAACTGGAGTCCAGCGCGCTAGCTAACCACGCTTCCGGTCCATTCCTTCCTCCCCTCCCATGAGCGGCATCGTCCCCACACTGTTATCTCAGCCTGTGTCCCCTTTATCTTCATCTGATGACACTGATCACCTTCATCACCACCAGAGTGGCCACTAACTGGACCCCTGGCATGCAGCAGACCCTCCGCCAGGCACTATGTCATCTCGGCCTATCATTCGACAAGGTCAGTGTGTGGGCCCTATTTTACAGATGGAGAAAGTGAGGCTCAAAGAAACTCAGGCACAGAGGGGCAGTAAATCAATCGACAGTGCGCAACGAGCCAGGATCCAAACTCAGGTCCATGAGCTTCAAACTTAAGGTTGGTCACATTTACTTCTGCCGAAAACTGGCAAAGCGGATGCTAGGAATTTCCCCATTCACGTACCTTGGCATATGGAAAAACTGTGATCCAACCCAGAAATCGACAGTGTTTGGAAGGTGGACAACCACCCACATGGAAATAAAGATCTGGAAGGGAGGTTCTGGGTCTGACTTTGCCTTTCTGCTAGCGACATGTTCCCCACCGCACCCCACTGGTGACTCTTGGGGCTCTCTGGCCCACGAAAGACAGCCAGAGGTCAGCTGGGAAACGCATCTCATAAGGAAGATCTGTGAATATATCAGGGGTAACGACCCTGCAAGCTGAGCCTCAACAAGAGTTTGGTACAAGTATTACATTGGAAACTATTATTTCTTCGATGGTGCTGCTGACTCGGCCCAATGACTTGCAATTAGTTTTCAGGATGTTAAAAAATAAAGTGAAAACCCCAGGCACCTTATTGAAGTATGATGATGAAAAACGGTCACTAGGAAATGAAATTTTCAAGTGGGACTTGGGGAGCGAGGTCTAGGACAGGGGCGAGCTGCATGCAGTGGAGACGACTCAACTCCGATCGCTGCCCACCGGAAACGGACATCTGGGATTAAAACGCTGCAGAAAGAATCCTCGGGAAGCAGCCCTCTGAAAAGAAGCAGGCCTCCCCCATGTATGACCCGAGATAAATGTGCGAAAAGAATGATCAAGCAACCTCCGGCAATGATGCCAGCCTCACACTTAACGTACGGGAGAAGAAGGCAAAGTTAAAGATGCGTGTGCGCGTGCACGGCGGTCGATCAACGCTTCCCATCCTTGCTAGTCATGGTATGGGCTGCGGACCAGCAGCGGCATCACGCGAGAGCCTGTTAGAAATGCAGACTGTTGCGTCTTACCCAAAACCTACTCGGTCTGAATCGGCATTTTAACAGACTCCCCAGGTGACATGAATGCACATCATGGTTTGAGAAACGTGGGCCTAAGTCTATGAAACACATTCAACGCAAGCTGCATAAGGAGAGAGCAATAGCCTAAGGGAACTAACACGTGGCCAGGTTCGGCACTGAAGAGGAAGAACTAAGAAGAGTGAGGCAGGATGAGTGACGTGTCAGCATGGTGTCAGGTGAGACAGAAGGAGTCAGAGAACCTGCCACACTCTCATGTTCTGGGAGAGGCCTGGTGAAGGCCACCGACAGGAAACACAGCACTTCTGACCGCCCTCGCCTCGTTATTAGTTATCAAACCCCCAAAAGTTGTTATTTGCATCTTCAGTAAAAGATGCCAAGAGTCAGAACGGGGAATTTTATTCTGCACCCATACCACACATGAGACCCAAAAGAAGAGCTGAGGCAATGTTAAAACACCAATGGAGCCACCACGGAACTCTAAAGAGGAACTATTTCTTTATCAAAACATTTCCAGTTAGAGGCGAAAATCCCCTCACATCTCACCACAAGAAAACAGCAAAAACAGCACTCAAGCCCGACTCAGAGGAACAAAAGGATCTCTTCCCAGACGAGCTGCTTGCTTCTGTTGGCCAAACCAGCCTTCAATAAAATATCAATAATTAAATAGCAGCTGACTGAAATTAATAATGCAATAAATGGACTATTATGGGGCGCTTCCTTCTTACTTTAAGGGGCTTGAAAAATGCCCTGTGGGTGGCTTGAAGAATGTTACCGAAGATGATGACTTTTTTTTTTAACAGCCAATGCGAAGGAAAAATGCACAGCTTGTCTGTTTATCAAAGTCCACAATGTTTCTAATAGGAAATCACTGGCTCTTAAAAAACAAACAAAAACAGTTACATTCTCCTGGAAAAATCACCCACATAGAAGCCATCAGCAACTAAACATATGGCAGCAAACTTAACTCACAGAGCCAGCTCCAGGGAATCACTCACCCAGCGGCCAGAGCGTCCCCCTCCCCTGCCCCCAACAGGCAATGTCTGCCCGCCCCCCTCCCGCGCCCGGCTTTCAGTCCTGGGGTAACAGAAAGAGAACCAAGTTGAGGGTCAAGAGAAGCGAATTTAAGTCCCGGCTCTCCCACTTACACTAAAGCTCTGTGCAGAGCCTCGAATGTACTCATTGGTTAACGAGGACGGCTGCACACAATGCCACCAGGATCAGAAAGAGGAATAAAGTGTGTGTGTGTTGGGGGGGGGGGCATATCCCAACCGACCCCCAGAAATGGGCAAGAACCACAGAAATACAAACATCTCCTTCTTCCCCCTGAAGATACTATGGCCCAAGCGGTGGCAGAGGCTGTAGGATCTGCTCCTCCCTGATCTACAGTCATCCAGAAACAACAGCCACTAAGACCTCCTCCTAGGTCCTATCTTATCTCTTCAGGGTCAAGGTCTCCCCAAGGTGCTTATCAGACCAACTCACTAGTACTGCCGGGCTAATGAGAAAGGCCTGGCAGCGGGCCAGCGCCTCCAGCAACATACATGCACACTCATTCCTTCCAGGGCTGTGCTGTGATCTGATTGTTTACATGACGAGCGCTAGGCTGGGAGGAGACGCTGGGAGGCCCTGCAGTAAGGAACTCAGGCAAACAGAGAGGAAGCCACACGCTGGAGGGCGTACGGACACTCTGCTGTAACTGCCTGGAACTGGCCCCGAACAAGGGCGTATGCCAGCCAGACCAGTGCTCGCTCTGGGCACAAATGTAAATGCAGCACTGAAATATACTTGTAGAGTCGCTAGATGGAGAAGAACACAGTTTTCTCCCTGCGAGGAGTTCTAAGCGTAGCTGGGCGGGAGACAGTGGTAATTTCTCCAGGTAAGATGGTGAGAGCTCAGTGGGGCATGTCAGGTGAAAACATGTCACCAACCTGCCTTCTCCACAAACGGTGAGCTCACCCCCACAGGGCCCTTGTTTGGCTGAATGAGGTAAGCAAATTTAGGGCCAGAGCAGAATTGCTTGGGGCAAGAGAAGGGACGTGGAGTCCTGGTGGTAGCTGTCTCTTTCTCTGACGACCCAGCTGCTGAACAAATATCACTCTGAGGGGGCTCCCCTTGTCTCCAGCTGACCCCACTGGGAGAAAGAGGTCACTGATTGATGTATTCATTCAATGAATACTTAATGAAGCACACATGCTCTTTAACTAGGCACCGAATAGTATAAATACTATACCAGCAAGACGGATTTTAGTCTAGACACAGGCCGTATACCCTGCAGATTTTAGTCTAGACACAGGCCTGTTTATCCTGCAGATTTTAGTCTAGACATAGGCCTGTATATCAGTCACAAAAGTGGAAGGCGCCGGGCGCCCTGACGTATGCCAAGGGCACAGGTTTGTGCGTCCAACCTTGGTGAGGCTTCACTGAGGAGGATCACGAGTTGTCAGAAACCAATGGGGCTTTGTGCAGGTCCCAAACCATCTCTCCTTCTCATCAGAGGGAGGCTGACACGGAACCCTGTAGTCCACACCTCTAATGTCTGTCAGAGGAAGGAAGGATTTCAGACCAGAAGAAAAGGGGTGGAGGGATGGTTTCATGGCAAACCACCGAGAGGAGGAGGAAGAAAGAAGAGTCTGGAAAAGCAGTTAGTGCCATTAAAATTCTACCACGTAGACCAGGACGGAGTCACACAATGGAAGAATCCTGAAGTGCTATCATGAAAATCACCAGGAAAGCTGCAATGTCCAACATTTCATCTCATGGATGAATCACTAGATTTCTGAAGAAAATCGCTAACTCCTCAATTCCTATTTTCATTCTGAAAACAACTTGCCAAACAGCTGCCAGAAGGAATCCAGCTCCACTACGCCCTCGTCCTTTTGTTTTCAAATTCTTTATGTGTTAATTATGCATTTCACAAAAAAAGATGCTGTGCCTCAACCAGACATGATGCGCGTCCACAGGAGGCAAAGGCCCCCTGGAATGAAGGAAAGGGAAAGGCGTGGAGGTCTGTACAGGACAGGGAGGTCAGGGTGGCTGCCCCGTCCAGTGTCCCTGCTGCGAGAAACAGCTCGGATGCTCTGTGCCCAGGACGGGCACCTCAGATGAGACCAGACCCCTGATGTGTGGGGACTTCTCCACCAGCCGGCCCGTGGCCCACGAGGCAGCCTGTCTGCTGCGGAGGGCTCTGCGCAACAGAGCAATGGATCTCAAGCTTTGGTCTCAGGACCCCTGCACATTCTTAAAAAATTAGGAGATCTCAAAGGTTTGTCACTGTTGAAAGTGGGTAATACCTATTGATAAAGGCTGCAAGAGAAAATAAAACTGAGAAAACTTTCCACGCTCAAGCACACAAAATTAACCAGCTGCCAGAGGCTCACACCATCACGCACCATGCAGCCTCTGGAAAACACTACACATTTTCAACAGACTAAGAGTGAAAAAGGCAAAAACAGCCTTTGTATCATTATGGAAAGAGTTTTGACCTCACAGAGACCCCTGAAAGGATCTTGGGACCACCACGGACCCCAAGTCCGCACTTTGAGAACCTCTACAATAGGAAGTGACAAAAAAATAAGCAGCCAGACAAGCTCATTCCAGAACTTGTGTGAACAAATAAAAAAAGGCTTGACCAGTCAACAGCGAGAAATAACGGCACAGGCTGGTATGAAAGAACAGGATCGAGTCCAAAATATTGTCAAAGGTGTTCACATGTTCTCCAACTTAAATTACGTTCTTAAAGTTTGCTTTAGCATCTAGTTAATACGACTATCATTTTAACTCTAAATGAATGATGCATGTTTCAAAAAGATTATTGAAATACCAACTGAGATAACTCCTATATTAACTGGCAATTGGGTTCATTTCCTATACCACCTGCCTCTGATTCCTCATGGATAATCAATGCAACATGTTGTCCTTTTTTCCCAGAAATGTCTTCACTGTGTAACAAATATAAACACACTCCAAAGAGAGTGTATCATAACCCGTTATAAATTATAAATTCTGAATGCTTATTAAGCATGCTAGTCCTCCCCAGACAATCAAATCCTAACATGTCCATGCTAATTAACACACACGAAAAATGTTACTGCAGTGGGCTGAGGGTTTGTATCCCCTTCCCCCACCATCCCACGTTCCTATGTTGAAACGTTAACCTCCCAAGTGAGGGCTTTGGGAGGTGATTATGTCATGAGTGTGCAGCTCTCAGGAAGAGACTTGTGCCCTTATAAAGGGACCCCAGAGAGCTCCCTCGCCCCTTCCGAATGTGAGGATACAAGGAGGCTGCAGTCCACAACCCGGAAAGGAGATCTCACCAGAATCCCACCGTGCTGGCTCCCTGACCTTGGCCTTGCAGTGCGCAGAACTGTCAGAAACAAATTCCTGTCGTTTACAAACCACCATGTCAACAGTATTTTGTTTTAGCAGCCTGAACTAAAACAGAAATACAGTCCCACCAGGAAATAAAAGCTAGTTGTGTCTGGAGGGACAGTGGAAGGAAGGCTTCCTTCCATCCCACAAAGATGAAAGTACTAACGCCTGGCAGAACCCCCACGGCCTCTCCAATAGCTCTGGAACGCCTGTTTTCTTGTATTTCCTTTGGTTTTTATAATGATCTTTGAACTTTCCTCTACCTCAGAGCTGAAATTTCTCCCTTTCAAATTTCTCTCCTAAGTTTGAACAGAGTAGCCAGTGGCCAGCCTTACAACAGGACCCCTTGATCCTATAATCTAATCTACACATAAAAGGGTGAAAACCAGTTCCCCAAGGGGATGGTAAGAGTTTACAGCTACCACTGATATTGAGTATTTACTGAGTCCCAGTGCAGAGCCTAAGGTGCCCAGAAGCCATGATCTCATTTTGGCCTTTCATTACTATCATACCTGTTTCACAGATGAAGAAACAGGCTCAGAGGGCTGACCTGGCCCGCTCCCCGGGGATCAGACCACCTGAGGAGTTCACGATGCTTCATTTCATCCACTCGCCTCGGCCTCACGGCAGCCTCATGCACTAGGGCAGTATAAGTAACTACAGTTGAGAACGAAGCCACTTACAGTTGACGCTAGGAGCGGGCACCTCAGGCGCAGAGAGGTTAAGTGACTTAACCAAAATAGCAGTTAGTAAGTGGCAGGCACGGAACAGCACCTACCTTAAAGGATGATTGAGAGGTTTAAATGAGTGGACGCACTTAAGTGAGAACGGTGTCTGCCACAGCAAGCACTCAACGAAAATTAGCCGCTCGGAGTGCCATGCGGGCAGGAAACGTTCCAGGAAAAGCAGCCAGCGACACAAGTGCGTCGAGAAAATAAAGATCATTATCCTACTAGTCCCAAATAGCTTCGGTGCCCACGGCAACCCCAGGAAACACTCTGCAACATCTCCCATGATGCCAGCTGGTCGTGCACAAAAACTGGAATTTTTTTCAGTTCTGCTATCAGAAGCACGCGATGGGGCGTGGTGGACGGTGTGCGTGCTGGGCAGCAGTGGCCTTGGTCCCACCACCTTCTGAGCACGACATCTCCGGGACCGGGTTTCCCCAGCCGCAGAGTGAGGACGGCCCCCGCCTCCCAGCCACAGCGGGGCTCACGCCTGCCCTTGCTCTGGCCAGCTCGTGTCTCCAACGCGTCACCGACCTCCCTGGAGCTTCCCCCAGGACGGCTGCTGCTCAGCTCTTTCTGCTGCTCCAGGATCGGAGCTGCCGGCCTGACAGGGGTCAGGGCAGAGGAGAGAAACACCCGAGGACCTAGGAGCACCTATCCCCCAACCTTGGCACTGTATGGGCTCCCCGGGAGAGAGTGGGAAATGAATCCTCAAGTTCACAGAATTCTAGCTTAACAAATACAGTCAGAGGCTTCATCATGGAGATTTCTAAAGGGAAAAAATATGGTCTTTGTCATGGAAAGAGCCATGGGCACCTTAGCCATCTCACCAGGAATCAACAACACTTAACCAGGACTCGCTCTGTGAGATTTTTAACCAAGTTATCTTCCCTGAGCTATGGGCTCTTCTAATACACAGAAATTCTTTGTCAACTGTAAGGCACTAGACAAATGTAAGATGCCAGGAACCTTTTCATCTGTGAAAGGACTGTGCTGCGGAAAAGATGTGGACAGATATTTTCGGTCTTTGTGGAGAGCAAGTTCTAAGAGTCAGCAGACTGACAAGTAGTCGTGAACAGAGCAAAGGGGCCACAGGGACGATAACTAAGAATGCCGGTGGGGAAGAGGACGGAGCGCGGACGGCAAGTGTGGCTGTTCCCGGGGTCGGCATGGGGCGGTGCTCTGCCACGTGAAGGCAGTGAGCCTTCGGATCAGTTTCTGGAATTTTCTAAATTGCTTTTCCTTCCCAACAAAACCATCTCAGAGCTTAAACACAAAATCAATTACTTAAAACATAAAACACAATGCAATGATCGGTAAGTGTTTCAATCAATAAAAGCGCGAATTTAAAAGAGATCTGTCTGGGTCTGTGCCCTGATTGGGCGGTGGCTGCAAACTCATCCTGATGAGAAATCTCAGTCATCTGGAAAATGAGGTGTTTGAGCTCTACTGTCTCTAAGACTCTTTCTGGCTCTGAAATGCCAAGTTTACATTATTTCCCTTGAACTCTTAGAAGTGCTGAAATTCCTACCCTTGGCTTTCCTGGTCAGTCCTACAGACAATACTTCTCCTAGACTCTCCATATTCCCAATTCTTCCATGGTTCACTTTTGCCAAAATTCAACCACCTCCCCACCCCCCCCCGCCTTATCCCACACATACACACTGCGTTTTTGTGTGTGTGTGTGCGCGTGCACGCGCGTGTGCACGCATGCGTGTGTATTCATTTGTTCATGCAAACGGGGTTCATTCTACTGGCTCCCAGGCTTTAACAAATAAATAAGGCAAAGTCCTGCCCTCGAAACAGTTATGCAAAACTCGAAAGCAACATCTCAGCACAGTTGGTTCTACGGGAAAAGGCTGAGCTGGTTGGAGAAGGGAGTGACCCCACAAAATTTGCTGTTTTCCAAGCTTCACACGGCCATGAGAAAGAATGGGTGGTTCCAAGGCCGAGGGGACCTTCCCAGGGAACGAAAAGCCACTCGGACCTCTCTGAGTTAGCAGACAGACGAACATAGCAATTTATCCCATAACAAGAGAGTCAAACAAGGTTAGGCCCTCAGGAAGCAACCACTGCCGCTTCAGAAATAAACACAAATTAACTCACCCTGGGTAACAATTTATGCTGGGTGTGGAGCACACCTACCTCCCTTCACGCCACTTACGTTTCTAGGGGGAAGATCACGAGCAGAAATTAAATATCTGATGAATAATACTGGTGGAATTCATACTCTTGTACTCCATGCGTAAAATGTACACGTGTACATGTATTTTTAAACTATGAATTTAAAGATGTGAATTTTCATTCCATGTCAACCTTTTTTTTTTAACTGGCTAGAATGCCAAAGGCGATGAGGTGACTTCAAAGAGCAGAAGCGATCTGGTTTGAAACTTGGCTCCGCCGTATACCAGCTGTGCACTGTGGACACTCACCGATCTTCTCTGAACATCTTATTCTCCCCCTACAAAATGGAGAAACTCTTGCCAAGTGGTTTTAAGGATTAGAAATATGTGAAGAACTTAATACAGTACTAGGCTCCAAAGAGAAGCTTTATAAATTGTGGCTATTATGATATTATAATGGCTCCTGAATGCTTCTTCAAGCATGGTAATGAATGCTAAAACATTTCCAGAAGATTTCACTGTAAAATATGAGGTTTATTTTTGGGGGAAGAGGGGTGTTAAGGAGTGGTGTGTGTTTTTTTTTCCTAACCAATATTTAGCATGATTTAGTACTGCCACATGGTTGCAGAGGTACTACCAGGTAAAAACTAAGTCATCAAGTCAAGTGACATGATGAATTACAGCAGGAAGTGAATTTGGTACTCGACTTGAATGACAGCTCCAGGGGAAAGCACGTCCACCACCCACAGCATGCCTGGGTAGGCGCGAGGCACCAGGAAGGCCATGCTGCTCCCCGCAGTGGATGTATGATTCAAGAGTCACGATGTCAAGTTCCTGCCCATTACTCATGCTTGTAAGAGTGAGCGTGGGTAAAGCGCCCACCGTGTCTAGCACCATGAGCAGGCTCGACTTCGCAGTAATTGTGAGATCGTGGGTCAGAACCACAAGCAGAGCGGCTGGGAGCGGGGAGCTGGAGGCAGACCTCGGCGTGGACCTTGGCGCTTATCTTTCAGGAGTATAACCCGAGCCAGGAGACTGCCCACCACCAAGCCACAGGCTCCTCAGCTGAAGTCGTGTTACATCGCAGATCTGCTGTGAGGATTGAATGATACAATATGTGTGGAGCGCCTGGCACCTCTGAGTCTGTTTCCATGATGCGTAACGTGGGACCAGAGGCTCCGCCTCCTGAAAGACTAAATTATGCAACACCTTTACCTTGGCAGTTTCTCAGGGTTCACTGGCCTGAAACACGGGGAGACAGCCAGCTGCACTGGAAGGTGTGAGGGGATCTCTACGCTCAACACCTATAACCCCGTCCCGCTTGCGTCCCCACGCGGCCTGGACACCCCGGCTATGCTGGGTCAGGACGCCATGCGCCGTCAGAAGCGCACATGGATCTGGGACCATGACGCTTGCAATGCCTTACCACGGGTGAGATTTTCACCCAAGCAAGTGAGCTGAAAGCAGACTCTGGTAAGGAAGATACAGGTCCTAAGCCAGGGCCATCGTGGTGGGGTGGGGAGAAGAATGTCCCGGAAGCCTAGGGGAAAACGAGAAGTCTTAAAGGGGCAAAGAGGATGAAGAAGGGTATCAAACGGGCAAAGACCACCCCGGAAAGACCAGGGGCCTTAGAGACACAGCCTCCGTCTTCCCTGCTGCCTGCAAACCGGGCTTAGGTCACTGGATCTCTCTACATTCAACTGTCTCATCTGCAAAATGAAGTGAATATCGTTTACTCTCCAGTAAGATTCCACATGTAAAACACTCAGCATGGAACCCAGAACATTCTACCAAGAGTCCATCCGGACTGTAAGCTCAG
This sequence comes from Rousettus aegyptiacus, assembly GCF_014176215.1. NCBI lineage: Eukaryota > Metazoa > Chordata > Mammalia > Chiroptera > Pteropodidae > Rousettus > Rousettus aegyptiacus. Next base: position 54,723,539 of record NW_023416290.1, read on the forward strand.
ATCACATTGGAAAAGTGCTCCAGAAAGCCACCACCTGCAGGCCGCAGAGGAGCAGCCGCCCCACATCCTTGGGGGAAATCTCAGCCTCAGGAATGGGCCTCTCGATGCCTCAGGAACCAAGAGAACGCGCTGGTTTCCAGGTTAGCTGGGAAAACCTCCTTACAAACACACAATACGACAAACTCACTTGACAAAGAGACTGGGCTCTCCCTAGCCAAGGGCCAACTGGGGGACATCTGAAAAATGACTTGGCTTCTAAAGAAAAATGTGCCAACTCTCATAAAAAAGAAGTTCGAACTGCTTTTGACGCCTTCTCCTCCTTCGCTTGGCCTTGGCTGGCCTCACTTGTAGAGGGGCTCCCTCTTCAAAACATCCCCCCCACAACCCACTTCTCAACCAAGTGTTAAGCAGGAAACACTCTAACTAGCTAACTCACAACCACGTGCAGATGATGTGGCTCTACTTGGCTCTGCAAAAGACAATCTACTAACCTAAAGGAGTCTCTCACTGGAAGAAACGTCCTCTGGAGTTAGCAGGGGAAATGAAAGCAGAGGAGCTGCCCAGCGCTGGCCAGGCCAGGCGACACCCTGGCCAGGCGTCCCACAGACTCCGTGTCTGATGACTACGCACCCTCCCTCTTCCTAGTAAATGTTCTAGGCACAGGCTTTAACAAACTGATCTCCCTGGTGGGAAGTCGCCGCTGAGCGGCTGGTGGGCTGACCAGGCGGAGCTGCCCACGTCCCCGTGACACTGAGACGACAGCGGCTCTCAGCTCGCCACGCTGCTCAGCTGTCTGCAAACACCCACGCTCATTCCTTTCCCCGCCTCGACTCACAGCACCTTCTAGCACACCAGCACACCAGCACACCCAAAGTCCACCTGGTTTTCCTTTGGAGCAACTTTTAAGTCAAGTCCTTACTCAAAGCCGTCCCTGTGGGAAAACCCTTTCACAGGCTGCCCAGGCCTGGGGGTGCCACACGCACAGACAAGCTTTCCAGGAGAATCTGGCAAGATGACAAATATGCCAGACATTTATAAATACGCCTGGCTTTTGACTCAATAATTCTACTCCTAGGAATCTATCAACAAGCGTGCAGATGATAACAGATATTCAAATAGTCACTGTTTTCTCACAGCCATGGGTCCTCCTTTGGGGCAACTTAAGGGGAGGAGGGACATGCCATTCGTACAGCAACACACCTTAGCGAACATCACTGAAGGCTTTTTCATATGGAAAATGTTCGTGGTGTGTTCAGTGAAAATAAGCAGAATATGGATCCACCTGGAAGAAATATGCAAAGTGAGAGCGGTGGCTATCTCTAGCTGGTAGGATAAGGAATGACTTTTGAATTTTCTTTTTTATGCTTATCCTAGTTTTTTTTTTACAAAAGGAATACTGTGTTGTAAACAAAATCCCTTTTATTTTTCATATGAAAAAAATTGTTAGGAACAGATCATATAGCACGTTACGTGACACCAGAAAGATGCAATCAAAACTATCCAGACTTGGAAACTCAGGACTAACAACCCATTTCTACAACAAATTACAAGGGGGGGGGGGACAAGAAAAAAGAGGGGGTACCGGAGATTTAAGAGATTTTAAATATGTATCGGTCAACTCCAACATAAAGATCTCATCTGGATCCTGATTGGAACAAATCATTAAAAAAAAAAATAGGCAACCGGGGAACTGAACATTGACTGATGAGATGAGCAAGTGTTCGTTTTTTTGATAAGATCACGGTATGTGGTTCAGTCGTTTTTTATTTTCAAGTCCATAAAATATTTATGGACGAGATAAAACAATGTCTGAGATAAAAGAATGAGGGGCGGGGGTAGAGAGGAACACAAGACTGGCCAAAGCCATCACTGTTGAAGCTGGTTGGCCGGTGCCTGGCAATTCACACTGCTCTCTCGACTTTTCTGTATGTGTAAAAGGTAAACACACCCCAAGAGAACAAGCACTGGGTTGAGCTACTGAGAAAAAAGGGATTACGAAAGGGACGTGTGTGCGCACGAGGGACGCCAACGGTGCAAAGTACCACAAAATTATCCAGTAATAAAATGGTTTTTAAATTATTTTTTTATTTAAAAAATCAAAAAAGGAGACATCGAATTTCATTTAAATTTAAAAAATCAAATTGTCTGAAAAAGCAACAGAGCAAATCAACTCTTGAAAAAGAGTGAATCTTAGTGATCGCATTTATTGGAAGGGTGGGAGGAAAATAAAAGGCCATTTAGCTTGAGAATTTGTGAGTCATCAGCATATCAACTGATTTCAGGGGTGGAAGGAAGAATCCTTGGTCATTTCTTAATATCGACATTTCTGTAGGTTTCTCTTTTGACATCTATATTTAACGAAGCAGCCATACAAAGTCTCCTGCTTTCTACACAGGATAAATTCCCTGTTTCGGCCAACTCTCAGTGGAGGGGCAGCTAGTATGACACCGTCTCCCAGACAGCCAGCCTCTCGCAATGTTCCCTTTTGTTGATTTGTGAATCTCTTCGTATGTTTCCTCATCAATTTCTACAGTCGTCAGTTTCTTCCACATCTCCTAGCATCATATTTAAATGTTGATCATAAGCATGTAATCTACCTCGAAGCTCTGTCATTTCTCATTTTCACATTAAGTTGCTCATCCAGGCGGAGCCTGACGAGATCCAGGGCTCGTCTACGGTGTTGGTAGTTTGCTGCTGTCCACCTCATCTGTCACGTTTCTAACCCTGCCATGGTTTTTTATATTATTATTCCAAAGGTATTCTTTAAGTTAAAAATTACTTGACCAAATATCGCATAACTCTGTTTTTCACATCGGACTTATTCTGAGTGTGTATGTGTGTGTGTGCACGCGCGCGTGTGTGTGTGCTCCTTTTCCAGTCTTGTGACCTTTGATAAGTCATCGTAACTTTTGAGACCGTTTTCTCGTCTTGTCAAATGAGGAAATGGTGGCTCTATTGCCTCACAGAATGTTGTGTGTAAATTGTCATGACGACTCTGGAGGGTGAACTGAGTGAGGGCAAGTGCTAATAACATCAAGTGATTCGCATCTTAACCATTTGTAAAGGAAAATCGGAGGCCAGCTCTTTGAAACACCAATGCTCTCATTAACCCCTCCAATAGCACCTCATGAAATAAATGGCTGCCCAGACCACAGACACGCATTACCTAAATTTAAATGCCTCCCACCCAACTTAAAGGAAACAAATCAGGAGGGAAAAATGCCTTCCTTTTCCACTGTCTTATTTGTGTGTGTGTGTGTGTGTGTGTGTGTGTGCGCGCGCGCGCACGTGTGTGTGTGTGTTTCCATCAGGAAAGTAACACTGATGTGACTCCCAGGGGAAGGGAAGTGGAAGGGGGGTTGCAGGCTATGGAGCCCCCAGAACTAGGCTTGATCCCTGGTCCATCACATACCGGCTGGGTGACATGAGCGTTAGAAATAACCTACATAAAGGAGGCAGCGCAGGGCCAGGGCTCAAAAAAGTGGGCGTTCTCACTGCCCCTGAAACGGCCAAGCCAGAGAAAGACTGCAGGCCGCAGATGCCAACGGGGCAGATCCAGAATCTGGCTCGGGATCCGGGTCTGCCACAAACCTGTGGCGTGACCTTCGGGAAGTTTAGTCACCGAGGGTTTTTCCAATTGTTCTGCGTCCTCAGTAGGCATACAACTGAAGTCAGAAATGCAGACAGCAGTATTTGGAAAACCTTTACCAGCTGTGCCCTCAACAATTATAAATCAAATGCAGTTCCACTATAATCCTCATTATTTTTGTCAAGTTTGTGAGTGCCAAGTAGGTAAGAAAAAGAAAAGTGGGGGCATCCAGGGACCTGAAGTTCTTACAATCTCAATCTACTAAAGCGAAGACATGTATGACCATGAATAAGTACATAATTTAGTTCATCAGTCAGTCAATGACAAAATGATCCTAAAATCAGAGGGGAAAAAATGCTGCTTCCGTGGCCATGCAGCTGGCATTTAATTCCCTGTCAGGAAGTTCTGACTCAACTCTGACCCAAATGTCTCAGGCTTCAGCTGAAGCCAAGATCCTGATGGTTTGATCCCACTGCCATGATGTTCGCGACATCGAGCATTTTTCTTGAGAACAAGTCTGAGGTATGGATTGGGCCGAATCCTTTCTAAGCCCAGCTCACCATCTGTGAAATGGGGAGAGCGCCCCAGCCCCGCAGAGCTGCTGGAAGGATGACGTTAAACGAGATGATGTGCGTAGGGCACCCAGCGTGGCACCCAGCGTGGCACCCAGCATAGCGTAGGTGCTTAATTGTCCTACTGGTGGATTCTGAATTTGTTCAAACTCTTACACACAAAATGCAGAAGCCTGGGGACGGCGACGGCGGCAGATGACTTGGCACCGTCACATCTACAGGGAGGCCGTGCGGTCGTTCGCTTGCACTACCGTGAGAAATATTACTATTATTAAAGCGGCAGCAGCTGCCGGACCAGCAGTGAACACTTATTTTGATTTGCACTTTGTGGAAATAAGGAGTATCTAATTTTATGTAAGTGCTATTAATGTGAATAAACATTACAAGGAAAAGGAAACGGGCTTCATAAAAACATGATTAATGAAACATAGAGGGAGACTCCCCACGTTTCAAAACAATGAAGACGCTCAAAGTGTATTTTGTGTGGAGCTTGGTCAGCGAAGCAGCCACCTAACGGAAGGAAAGCTGTCGGCCCTCGTCAGACTTTGAAGCGTTTTCTGCTGTTTGACACTGGGAGAAAACTGATCAAATCAGAAAACCTCCCAAATGGAGCCTGTTTCCCCGCCGAGTCATCCATCACCCCCAGGACCTAGGAAGGTTATTTCTGAGCATCGTGTCCTCACTGTGGGTTGAAACGGCAATGGGGAGTTTCTGCTCTGACCACACCCCGTGGCCCGCGGGTCTTTGTCGACTCTGTCAGGAAAGCCACAAGCCGGCAGCACAGTGCTCTGACCGCAGCCCTTCAAAGTGTCCCACATGACCAAGGGACAGTGAGGTCAAGCGGAGGGGAGGCTGCAGGGAGGAGGGCAGAGACCCTAACATCCTCCCACGGCCCCGGGTGCGTGGCTGCCTCACCTTCCCCACCGGCTCTCCTGACGACCGTGGGGTAGTGTCTTCGCCACTCAGCTCTCACTCCAAAGGACGAAGACGACGAGGCCAGAAGACCCAGAGCCTAGCTCCGGGTGTGGTCCGGCGGATAGAGAGGTGCTTCCCTCTCTTCTTACCCTTTTCTGAGGACTACCCCATCACCCGCCCACCCCATCCCTGCTGAAGGGAGGACTTAGCCCTGCACATCAGGAAACACCACCAGCTGGCCAAAGGGACTGCTTGACCCAAGCTGGGCCAATCCGATCCTCCCGCAGATTCGGCTGGTATGGGGACCAGAGCTTAGGGCATGGAGGGCCGGGTCTGCCATCTTCTGCCAGGTCCCCAGAAGAGGACACCCTCATTTTCTTCTACTGATGTTCCATTAAATACCCCCATGAGTCCTTCCGATAAACCCTCATTTTGCCTGAATTAGCTGTGGGTATTTGAACCTGTTACTTACAACAAAGGAGCCTAACATTCTGGAGTGTTCTGGCCTCGGCCTCCTCATGCATAGGAGGAGGAGTTGGACGAGGTGGTCCTGAAGGCCCCTCGCAGCTCTGTCAAGTTTATTCCACAACGGCACAGTCATGGTGGCAGGTGCTGGGCTGGGCGTGGCGGGGACACGGCCATGCTTGCCCTAGGCCCTAAGCACAACGCTCCAGAAACACAAGACAGCCAGGCTGCATTCGTAAGGCAAGGAGCTTACATCTTCATCCAGAGCGCGTCGGGGGGAAGGGAGGGCCTCGCTCGACTGAGCCAACTCCGCTTTCTGGAAGAGTCGGTACCAAAAGGCAATTGTTTTTTGGGCTTTACCTCCCTGGCATATGAGGTTCTGATTTTGTTTTCCTAGTTTCTGGGTGGCTAAACTGGGTGCTGCCTTATCAAAGAGACATATATTCCAGCTCTCTTGGGAAAATTATACCATAGCCTTGGCACTGAAATTCTGTTCTTACATAAGTGACCACAAACGGCGCCACGATGCAAGGCTGCTCAGGATGTGCTCTGGGCCCACGTGAGCCTGTTCAGACCCAGTGGGAACAAGGGCCTCCAGGTCTGACCCGACCAATGCCCCACAACTAATTAAGGCTCATCCTACTGATGCTGAAAAGCCATCACGAGGCACAGAGATGCAAATCCAAGGACAGATCCTTTTCACTTGAAGGGGCTTGCCTCCAAACCCAAACCGAATTCCTTGTGGTCTCCGTGCTTCAGGCTCTAATCAGCAAAGCACACAACCTGGCTGCCACGCTCTGTCCCAGGCAGGGCCAAGGCATAAATGCTTCTCCCTGCACCTCCCCACAAACTACCGCGATCGAATACCTGCATTTAGTATGTGACAGAGAATGTGGCTTCTTGCCCCAGAGGCCCAGCGGAACCCAAAGTGCCAACGCTGTCCTGGCTCTGAGGCACCGATGGAGGGGGCGTGGCCGAGGGCGGGTGGAGGGGATGGACACAAAGAATCAGCAGTGACACGAGTAAACACGGACCATGAGGCTGCAAGGGCAGAGCCCACTGGGCTGGCCTGAGTCAGAGGGGGCAGCGCTGGTCACTTCAGAGCAGCCCCCGCCACGGGCTGAGTATACAGCAAAACTGCGCTGAGGGTCTACTTCAGATTAAGTCGGCTTTGGCCATAACCCCCCATGGTCAAAGTGTTTCAGGCCGCCCTAGTCCTCCCTCCGGTCCCCTCTGTGCCTCCACTGTCCAGGCCTCGAAGGCACACGGTTGACTCCGTCATCTGACTTCATCACCCACCCTTCCAAAATGTGTCTAGCAAGTCTTGTCCTCACAGTTACATATTCAAAGGCCTGATCCAATAATAACAAATAGAAAACGCGATGAGGATAAAAATAATCATTTATTGAGCACTTACCACGCCAGTCACTATTATAAGCACTTTACAGGTACTGACTCACTAAGAGGTAGGTACAATCCCCGGGGGCGAACTGAGATGCAGGAGGGTTCAGTGACCTGTGTGACACACACCAGACCGCAGGAGGACTGCAACTAACCTACGCAAGAAAACATCTTCCTCCTCAAGCCAAATGTCGCCACTGGTCCAGAGTGGAGAGAACCTGCCCATCTCTCCACCCAGGAATGCTCCTCACCTCCTTCCTCTCCACCCCACAGGAGGAATGCTGACGAATGTGACTGGTCTGCCTTGCCATTCACAGGGCCACACTTCACCAGTAATGAAGTCACCTGAGGAGTGTCTCACGTGCATTATCTCAAAACGATGTCATTTGACAATTGAGGAAACTGAGGCTTCGGTGCAAAGTGATCACTCACCCATCACTTACTCAGGCTTAAATGATACATGCGGGAATGGCTAAGGCCAAGGTCTGGCTCTAGTCCCCAAATAACTAGGTTATGTAAATGGAAACCACCTCTGAGGCTCCCTTGACTCACAGACATGAAGGCAACGGTCTGGATAGTGTCTGAATGTCCACGAATGCTAATGAAAGGCTCTTAGCCCAACATCAGGGAGGCCTGCTGTGGCCTTGTGTAGCATCACGGCATGTCTTGTGAGACACAGCATACTGGCTAGCACTGGAGGTTCCTAAACCCAGGTTTACTGTCCACCCCTCCCACTTGGAAGCAATTTCTAGAGGCATGAACGAAAGAGCTCTCCCCACCCCCACCAGTAAAAGCAGCTTCCACAGCTGTCTGGAGAGCAGACCGCTAAGAGCCTGGGCTAGGAGTCAGGAGACCTGGAAATTCAAATCCCTGCCTAATTTCCCTCCCATCTTCAGTCTCGTCTCTGAGCCCTGGTTTATTCATCTGTCAGAGAGAATGCTATGAGACTGAGGGTTTATTAGATAGTAGCTATGGACAATGCTTTTTATACCCTGAAGTTGTACATAGAAGGCAAACGGCATTAGCTTGGAATAGCCCACTAATAGGTTTGTTTTAGAAAGAGTGTGAGTACAACAAACAAGAAGTTTCCTTCTCTCTTTGCAGGCAAATATATGCTTCATTCACTGACCTTTGCTGATTCTGTCCTCAAAAGCTCACCCCAAGTAACTCTGGACTGGGGCACAGGGTTGGGCCACAGAGCCCAGAATCCTACATGGGACACTGGTATCAATGGAAGGCTTGTTCACCTTTTGTTGTTTTGTCTCAAGAGATCAGGGACAAACAAAGCACATTTTCTTTACCTTAAGCAATGCGCAGGACCAACCCTGATTTTACTGAAACCGCCCCTGAGAGTAGTTTTTCTTTAAGACTACAACCGAGTTTAGCAGCTGCTATATAAAGAAGCACTTCCTATTAAACTTACCAGCTTTCAATATTTCAGAGAAGTCATGCACTTGCATTCTCACACTGAGAGCCAATGAACAAGATGGGACCTCCAGCCCTGCCCACAGAGGTCCTCCGTGTGTAAGTCCTGCCAGCATTTATTAAAGACTGATAACCTGTAGTCATCAGCATGGAGGAAGATGCCCAAAAGAACATAGATAAAAAACTAAAACTCACATGGAGAGCGAGCAAATGCAGATGAAGTCTGACTGGTATGCACAGAGATGTCATAGAAATGAGGATTAATCCCCAAATCCACTAATTTGCGATTAATTCCCAAACCCATGAATTACTGTTGGTGTGACCTTGGGCAAAGTCTTAACTGTTGGGGGGGGGAGGGGAGAGGTTAACAATAATGGTAGGTAGGGTGAATGTAAGCATTAAATAACAGCATGAACAGGGCTTGCACATTGTAGGAACACTGACAACTGGTAACTACTCGTATTACGACAGAGGTCTTGATTACGAATCTACGTTCCGCACTTTCACTCATTTCTTCATTCGGCCAAACATTTCTACGCCATCAGAAAGGACCGAACACATCACCTGCATATGTTAAGACACGTGAGCCTCTGATGCAGGACCCACACGTGGTTGTCAGCCCCCTTAAGAAAATTTAGACCGTGTAGTTCTTGAGGGCAGGGTGGTTCACCTGCACACGCCCAGGGCCCAGCACGCTGCTGGGCACGAACAGGCGCTGGACCCTGTGTATATTCACTGGATATTTTGAGTGGCTTTGCTTATATTGCTAGGGTGAATGTCCTATGTTACTTCCTATGAACTGTCTCTTCCTACCTTAAGAGTGACAGCCTTGTTTACCTCTTTCTCAAAGAGGATTAGTTTCTCCACCTCACAATTCAGATAACAACCCGATACCTCAAAGTGACTTACGCACAGCAGGGTAAATGCAGTTCCTAAATGAGGCCCAAATAAGTTCCCGCATTTGAAACTGAAAACCCATAACCAAACCTTAGAAAGCATGGGGAAAACAGTATATTTAAGTATCATACTTAAGAAATGCCAGGAATGTGAACATAATGAAAACTAAGCCACTCGGGAACTTAGGCACCTCTATTTCATGAGACCAAAATTAGAAGGTACCACGAAAGCGAAGTCTCCGACGTTCTCTACAAAGCCACTGAAATAGGTCTTGGTAGACACCTAGAACGTCTATTTTCTATCTTGACTGCTTAAGGGTTTCCCAGCTCCATTTACTGACTAGCCATTTCACCCTGGAGACAATGACTCAATCTCTAGGCCTCAATTTTCTTCTCTGTAAAAGAGAGATAACAACTGTCTGCCCACGATAGGCCTGGCACAGGACAGGTGCTCAGTAAATGGGCAAACACACCTCTTCCATCGTCACCAAGGAGAAAGTGCCAACCAAGTACTAAATAACCAGGTGAACCTTCGCTGAATTCTCCCTTTCACCAAGCACTCAGTACTGACCAGTGTAAGCCTTGAGATGGGGAGTCTCTCCTACAGTCCCTCCCCGCCCCAGACAGTGGTCGGGGAATGCCTGCCTGCTCCCCTCTCAGGAAAACTGTCTTCTCCTGGCCTCCTAGTCATTTACTCATAACTACCAAATGGTCACGAGTAACATAGCACACGTCAGTCTGCTTTGGTTGCTGAATAAGCAAAACACTGGCTTTTTGCTTGGAAAACACTCACACACCAGGATGAAACCTTGGCAGCCAAGCCACTTCTGCTTCCCAAAGGCAGCCACTCAGTGTATGCCAGCCACATCATGACTCCCAGAGTCACGGGGGTGGGGGGCCCCTACGCCCCCAAAGGTGAAGGCCAGAAGTAAACTCTTTGCCTCTTTTACCACGTATTTCTGACCCATTTCCTAGAGTGCTCATCACAGAGAGATTTCAATAAAAGCACCATCTGCGAAGCACGGCCCGCTCTTTGCCAATGGGACGCAGCAAAGGGAGAGAGCGGGTTAAAGTGGGGTTCCACGGTTGGAGCGCTAACGCAGCTTTTTGGTTGAGACTTACGCATATTAATTAGGACTCCAGAGAGCAAAACAGTTAGTAGATGAACAGGAAGACATTTAATTACTAGAACTAGAAAAATGTTTTTAAAAAGAAAGAATGTCAAGCTGCCCAAATTAATTCCTATTCCTGAGTTTCCACATCACCAAAAAAGTACCCAAAAGTTCTATTCCTAAGAATAACCACAAGATAACACAAACGGCATTCTTAAAGTTTCCAAGTATCTCACTTGTGAAACATATGCCAACAAGATTTTGTGGTTTGCCCCGAACGTTTTTCTTATATTTTGAAGGTAATAACCTTAACCTTCATCTTTTTTAAGACCTGAACTCTTATCTACTTAAGATATTTATGATAATGTGCCCCTTCTATATAAGCTTTGGGGGAAAATATAAATTCAGTTGTGGCAGTGATCAGTAAGAAACTAAAAGGTATATTTCACGTTATGCAAAAGGCACTCACTCACTCATGGGTCCACTCATGCACCATGATTCAGGACTTAAAAAGATACAAATTGGGGACAATGACTTCTTGACCGGTACTATACTCAATTTCAGAAAAAGAATTACCAAGTTACTGTGCCATTCTGAGGGAAACATTTACTGTTACATTTTGAGAACATGAGTATTATCAACGTCCTCTGACGCGACACTTTTGAACTTCTAGCCTGGTTCCAATTCCTTCTCAAGTTCATAAGTGACCACATTTGTACTATGATTGGATCTATTTTTCTACCAAATCTTGCAAAACAGTATTCCTAACACACACACACACACACACTAGCATCTCTTGCATTCGCTTTTAAATTTAGTTACCCCAAACTAAGATCAAGAGCAGCTGCAAGTAATTTAACATTAATCCTATCTCTTGGCGTTGCTGCGAAAGATGGGCACGTACCCCTACAAATAGCATCACCAACTACGCACCCTTATCACATCCCACCCAAATAGAATACAGTAACCTATCTGAACGTGCAGAAAGGGAAAGTTAAAATAACTGACAGCTCCATTAGCAGGCGCTGAAGAAGTTATCTGGAAGGAAAATAACTGCTCAGTCTAATCAATGTCACATCCTTTAAAGGCACATACAATTAGTTCAGAAAAAAGGATGCAAAATGCTCCTGTATCAGCATGTTCCAATTTATCACAATTAAGGGAAGGACAGACACATCATGGGGGGCAATGCCTGGCAACTCCATTTAATCCCAGACACTAAGCATCAGGCCAATGCAACAAACTGACAGTTCACAGAAAGAAAAAGAAAAAAAATTACCTCTGGCTTTCAGGCAAGCCCAGTTAGGTAACATTTCTCTAACTGAATTTCAATATTCAGTTTCATAACCTAACATTAACTTCAGAAAGAACCCTAGAAGCATCCTCACCCAGCATAACATGTTCAGACTAATCTGCAGCACTCGGCTGAGTGAGAGGGGACCGAGCACCACCAGAAAGCTCTCTGCTCCTATAATTTAGGGCCCCTGTGCTTCAGAATACCAGTTCCGCCTGTAACCTGGTCTGCAAGTATCAAAGCCCATACCAAAAGCAATCTGCCCACAGAAGCCCAAGCTTCTCCACGGCGATCTTAAATCAGAAAGAGCTCCCCACACCTCAAATAAACCAACGACATGAAAATCCACCCAGAGAAAACGCTCTGCCTTTCCAACTTCCCCCAATGCTGTCTTTTTCTGCTGAAATAGGTTTGGCTTGTCTGGAGGGGAGTGGTGCTTTATGGCACTTACAGATGGTGCAGAGTTCCAGGACAAATGTCCTATTTTCACTGAGGTTCAGTGGCTTCCGCAGCTCTTGGGTTTGTGGGTTCCTCTTTACCCACCACCTTGCCCTATCACTAATTCACTTACAGTTTTAAAGGAAATCGCTATGCCCTTGGCCCTGTCCCCAGACACCCACGCCAGGTCCCTGGAGGGTCTAGATAGAAGGGCTGTTCTTCCTGCAGCCCCAGGCCTCCCTAGGCAGCATCGGCCTCAGGTCTCCGTTCCCAGCTTGTGAGTGCTGAGCGGGCAGGTCCTGCTGGCGCAGCAGCCTCCAGCATAACCAAACCCTGGGAGGATGGGGGGGGAGGAGGGGGAACCTGTCTGCATAGATCTCTTTCCACCCAGGGCTTCAGGCACCGGGACTAGAGGAGAGGAATCTTGGGGTGGAGGCCGTCCAGAATGAGTTCCTTCTCATTCCTTTAGGATTTTTCCACCTCCTTTGCCTATACAGCCAAGCCTGCCGGGCCATGGAGAGGTGCTTTCACTCACTGATTATCTTCCCGTCCCTTGCTGGTGACCTTGGCCATATTGCTCAGCCTCCCTCTGCCCTCAGTGGCCTGACACCACCTACTTCGCGGGTTATGAGAGGGTCACAATGATGTGGAAAGCGCCGTGAAGACTGTCTGGCACCCAGGAAGAGTGCAAGATAGGAAGGAACGAGGACTGCCCTCTTCCTCTTGGGAGTGTCCAGAGCTCGCTCAGTCCTCTCCCCAGCTCCAGCCCCAGGGGTCGGAGCCCGGACAAGTGGGGCAGGGGTCTGCACATCCGAGGTCCCGCCTTCACCTGGGAGCCGGGACGGGGCTGGGGTCGCGGAGGGGGTGTGGCTCCCCGGCCCCCAACATCCCCTTCTTCCCCAGCTCAGACATCAAGAGAACCCAACCGCCAACGAGGCAGCGCGGGGTCCCGCGGCCGGGCCGGGGTCCCCGCAGGGGCGCGCGCGCGGGGGGCGCGGGCCGCGACCTACCTCCTCCAGCAGCGTGACGGTGTTCCTGCAGTTGTGCAGCCGCGTGGTGAAGCTGGACGTGGTGGGCGAGTTGTAGTCCTCGGTGGTCTCGGCGATAAACTCGGAGACGGAGATCTGGTCCGGCATCCTGCCGGGGGGGACGAGACACAAGCGGGGGCGGGGGGTGAGTCACGGCGCAGGCTCCCGGGGCCGCGGGCCGCCCGGCGGCTCATGAACGCCCCGCGCAGCCCGCCACGCGCCGGCCGGCCCGGCGCGGCTCCTGCCCCCGGCGGCGGCCGCGGGCGAAAAGGGCGGGCGGAGCGGGCGGCGGCGGCGGCGGCGGCGCTGGGCGCGGGGCCCTTCAAACTCCGAGCCGCGCGCGAGGCTGGGGGCTCTCGGGGACCCGCCTCCTTGTGCTCATGCCGGCGGCGGCTCCTCGGCGGCGGGGGAGGGGACGCGGGGCTGCGGCGCGGGCAGATCGGGCCGCGCAGCTCGCGGCGGCCGGCGATGCCTCCGGAGACGCGCTGACAGGCGGCGGCGAGGACACCGACTGACTGACTGACTGGGCACACGCTCCCGCGGGCGGGCAGCGGGCGGCGGCGCTCCGCCACCGTCACGGGGACAAACAAGGAAGTGCTCTGCGCACGCGCCGTCGCCCCCGCCCTCCCCAGCCGCGGCCCCCGCCCCGCCCCCGCCGCCCGCGGCCCCGCCCCACGGCCCCGCCCCGCCGCCCGCGGCCCCGCCCTCGCCGCCCCACGGCCCCGCCCCCGCCGCCCGCGGCCCCGCCCCCGCCCGCGCGTCGCCTGCGGGGCCACCTTCCAACGCGGGCCGCCCCCGGAGCGCTGACTTCAGCAAGCTCGTTACGCCAGCGCTGGACGAGGAGGGCGACCAGAAAAAGTTGTGCGCGTTCCTTTTTCGTCCCGTGTGGGTGCAGGAAGCGCGGCCGGGAGAGCCGCCTCCTGCCGTGGGGGGCGCGGGGCGGCCTGCGGGCCGGAGCGAGAAGCCCTCCCGGTGCCCGGCTCGCGGCTGCCCGCTCGCCCGGTTCCCGCCTTCGTTCCCTTTGCAGGGCGCTCACCGCCGCTGGAAGGCTACTTTTGTGTAATTTGCTTAGGTCGCTAAAATGCTAAGTGAAGACAAATGAAGGGTTTTGCTTTTTTTTTTTTTTTTTTTTTTACAATTTCTTAATCTTTCGTTTCCACGATTTTTTTTTTAACCCAGAGGAAAAGACGAGGGTCAGGGGATGTGAAACGCATTTCCCGAGGTGCAAATGGTGTACAATGCCATGCTGATGCCAGATTTCTGCGGAAAAAGTACCAACAGATTGCTCATTCCTCGGCCATGGCAGATGGCTATTTTTCTAACTCGCTCAATCTACTTAGTCGGAAGAATCCATTTAATTTCTTACCATTGATTGCGGATGAAATTGGTTTAAAAAGAAAAAAGAAACACGCTAGGCCCTTGGGAAGCAACGCTGGACTGGAGCCAATAGCAGCCATCCATAGCCACCTCCAAACTCATCTCCCAAATGCGCCCCCCTGGGGTGGAAGGCTGGCCCTGAGCCTCCCAGAGGATTGAGTTCCCTCTGTCCTGCATAGTTAAGGTCTGTCCCCTCCCTAGTCCTTAGCCCTGACTGCAGTGCCCCAAGGCAGCAGGGTCCTTGTCCTAGCATTAACCCTGGCACAGAGAAGTGGCCAGGTAGTTGTCAAATGAAAATGAAATGCATCAGCTCACGTCCTGTCCATGAATACTGACTAAGGGCCTACCATGGGCCCTGCAGTAAAAATGACAATGCCCTTACCCTCAAGAGCTGATCATCTAGTAGCGAACAACCAACTAATGGGGAGTGCAGGTAAAGGAAATATGGAGGTGCTATAGTGTATCAGGCTACTATAAATGATAATGGATGAGAAAGTACTTTGCATACAGAAAATTTGAGAGTTTAAGATGCTTCGTCTGCCTGTGCTGACTGTCCTGCCCCGGCACTGCTTCGTCTGCCTGTGCTGACTGTCCTGCCCCGGCACTGCGTCGCTAGTGACATGCTCGTCAGCGTCAGGGAGGCGAGGGTTCGGCTAACTAAAGGAAGGTGTGCATGAGGCGGCGTATGCGAACGACTGGCAGAGTGAGGTGTTGAGGAGTCAACTTTGAGAGGCATTCTAAAAAACAGGTAAATGAACGGGCACCCGCTTTTTCCTTGTTAGCACTTTAAAAGTTTGGTTTGCTTAAGGCTCTGGAGAGATAGTCAGATGACCAGAGCAGGCAGTTGAAGATCTGTACCTGGAGGTCACTGGCTCCTGTGCAGTGGGGAACAGCATGCGGTCTGTGTGAGTATGAGCCACCCGAAGAAAATCCTGCCTCTTTTTCCACATACTAACCAGGCCATCAAGCATCTGGAAGGTTCTGTGACTTGGAGCACATATGGCCCACTACTAGTTTGCACTAATTAAGTTCTCCTAGCCTCAGTGACCCCATGCTACACAATGGAGCAGCTGACAGCATAATGGCCATCACTTAAGTTTTCACCCACTCCACGAAGGCCTTCCTCTACGCTAGAAATCAATCCAGACTCTGATTTCGCATTTATTCTATTCATCCCTCTATTCCAAGTTGTCCTCTAATGCCTGTCACCTCTGCTGGGCCAGTAGCTCCTTCCATCCTATATGGATGGTTTACAGTAAACACTGGATAAATATGAGCCCTTCTTATAAGCCTAGAGTCAATGAACAACTGCCTCTGTTCCAGGAGCCCTGGATTCCAGAGCTTTCTCTCCTCATAACCGATGCTATCACCTTGGGCCTTGAGGCCATCACTTATAAAATAAAGGGGTGGGTGTGTCAAAATGACCATCTGTATCTGTGCATACCCTCAGCTCTACAGATGCGAGGATTAAAGATTATTGCAATAAGCTAAGCTAACTATGATGGCAAACACCCAGGCATTTCTTTCTTGACCGAATTCACCAGCGAGCTCAAACCGCTGCCATCAATGGTTATTTCAGTTTCATTTGAAGATTATGTTATATATCCACTCCTCTCCCCATCTCCTCCGGCCAAGAAAAGAATATGTGAACAACGTGATACTGTGTCCCAGTAAGTACGTATCTCCTCAGACTGGTCTGCAATTAAAATTTCAAAGGTTCACACCCCTACCCACCATTTCTGGGTTTTGTGGGCCATAATCCTCTTTAAATTTGAAACCACGCCCTAGTGCAAACCATCTGTACCTCTCACTTTTTCAAAAACCATTTCTGGATATCTGAAAGTGAACAGAGTCTGATGTGGGCAAGACTTAAACGCTGGATTTCCTTGTGTGGAGCTGCTCAGAAATACACATCATCCTTTCCAGAGTTAGGACACACACATGCACGCATGCATGCACACACTTGTGTGTGCCGGCTTTGTACAATGCAGGCATCATCTTGTCGTTATCATAATCCCCATCAAAGACTGTTCAGCTCCCTTAGACTCCTCAGGCCAGTTTCTTATTCTGAGCACCGCTGACTGGGGTAAGACAGTGGTCCTCACGGGATGCTTTTTGTCTCCTTGAAAAGAGGCAGAAAGAATAGTAGTAGTGGCTTATTCTCAGGGACAGCAGCGGCACTACTGATCCCACTGTCCTCAGGGAACTGGCTATGTTATATCTCCAGTTGTTGGCGTCACGCGCACCCATCTGCCTAACAACCAAGGAGGTGCATTTGCGAAATGGTTGACAACGCACCAGGGGTCGAGGAGAGTGGCGATGTGGCGTTTGGAGCGCTCTCTGGGCACCAGAAACCAAGAGGAGTTATCGGCACTCCGATCAACAGTGCCGGCCAGCATTCCAACGCGATGGGCTGGAACGGCGACCCTCACGAAAGGACAATGGGGCAGTGTGGGAAGAGACCACGCTCTGTATTACATGGATTGAAGTTTAACTCTCTGCTCCGTCACTTATTAGCCTTGTTTTCTCGCCTGGAAAATTAGGGTGATAATAAAGCCGCGCTACAGGTTGTTACGTGGAATAAAACGAGAAGATGCGGATAAAGCAGCTGATGCATAGTGAAGAATCAGCCAGTGTTAGTTCCCTTTGAACTCCCTTTTAATGTGAAGTATGACTATAAATACAACTCTTTTCATTCCAGGACTCAGCTATGTCTCTAAATTAGTCACCTGGAGGAGGAAAGAAGAGGGGGAGAGGGAGGCTACACAGCAATTCCCAACGTTTAGGATCTCGGATTTGGGAATCATCTTCAGAGACCTCGCTTATTCTCATACATATCCTTTACCAGCTCAGATCCATTGGTGAGGGTCCTGGATTTGGGAAGTAAATAAACAGTATCTAGAGCCAATAGGATGAATAATCGGGACCAGAAGTTGAGGCCATTAAAGCCTCATTTTCACAGAACACAGTTCCTGTAAAGAAGGATATTCTGAGCAAGGATACTTCTGGAGCATAGAACAGGGCACTGATTGTGCAGGAGTGTAAGTTATAGGCTGAGTCTGGTATGAGAAAGACTTGAGTTCACACCTCTGCCATGCAGAGCCTCGGTTTTCACACCTGCAAAATGGGGGCAGTGATGGTGCGTGTCTCGCGCTCTGAGGCTTCCATGAGCCAAGGCACATAAAGATAAAGAGCTTAGCAGGGTCTGAGATAGCACAGGTAGACTGTACCTTTCAGATATTGTGGGACACTGAAACCCTTATCTGGAGATGTAAATTTTGATATTGCATCTCAAAAAAAAGGTACTGACATCTGCTACATACAGACATTTTTGCTAGGAATAGATTTGGGACACACATATCCCCCTTTAAACTTCATGACGACTTTACGAGGTAAGAATAATTATCCCAGATTTACCAGAGAGAAGCCCGAGGCTGCTGAGGTAGGAAATCCTACTTTCTGAGGTCCTTCCCCAGGCCAGACACTGCATGGGGTGGTTATCTCTGCAGGGTCTGAATTCATTCGAGCAACGGTCCCTATACGGAGGTATGACAATGACGGAAACCGAGACACGGAGAAATCGCACCGCCAGTTGACGGCTCTGAGCCCGGCAGGCTACATCCAGAGCCTTCCCCGCTGCCTGTGAGATGGGTCTCCTGACTACACCTCATGTCATGCTGCTCTGTTAGACATTTTTTCCCACCCCGGGCAACCAAAGGGAGAATTCCCATTTCCTTATTTCACCTGATAACTGATGAATTTCTTTCTTATCATCTTAATGAAGTCGTAGAAGAAAAAGGAAGGCGTTGTGGGGGATGGGGGGAGGGGGGAGGAATGAACTTGATTCCATGTTTTGCTGCCAGGCGCCTGTTGCCATATTCTACCTAAGCTAGACTCCTTTTTCCATTTTTCTCGGACGAGTGCTTCCAAGTGCACTCATGCAATTTCATGTTAACAACAACAACGAAAAAACTATTCTCATCCCGAATGTATGTAATTTAAATACTCCAGGTAAAACCACTAGAGTGTTCTCAGAAAGTAGAGAACATGGTTTGGAGGGACAAAAACCACACTCTGTTTAATGTGCCTACTCTCTGGTTGTTCCTCATGATGGAGGTAAGAGGAAAAAATCAGGCAGAGAACTGGGAACCCAGAAGACTCAGACTCACAGTATCAATATCGACTGAATGACCTCAGGAGTTTATTTCTGTTTTGTCAAAGAAAAACAATAATACCAGCTAATGATTGCTGGGCTTACACGCCCTGCGCTGTTCTGAGTCACGGCAGGCTTGTCCTCACTCCACACGTGTATCAACCACATAAAGCAGGTGGCCATCCCATCCACATGTCATACACGGGAGAACACCAAAGCTTGGCGGTCAGCCTGGCGGGCGGTGAAGCGAGAATGGCCAGTTAGATCGCACGTGATTAGCCACCCTGTTCTACATGCTCATGCAAGACAACGGGTCCACAACCCCGGGATAATTTTCTCTTGGAGCCTGTGCGTAATTTTTTTTCCTCCTGGGGACTCATCACAAACCCAACCGCACCGCAAGCCGGTCTGATCTGGAGAGCACTCTCCCGTGTCATTCCTCTCCTTGGGATTAATTTTCACACGGATATTTACAATGCAGCCTCTGTCACTCTGTATAAGCAACAGGAGGATGTTGACATGGCTCAGAGGGACTTCGGACCACGTACACACGAACAGACTGAGGACCTCTCTAGCAACAAATAGCTCTGTTAGTGGCAGCGCTTGGCTCAGAACTCAGAGCTACCTGCTGAGTCTCCTGCACTACAAAATTCCCAGATTGTCAGTCCACGAGGACTCTGGGGGACTAAATCATATCCTCCTCTGCATCACCTACAGCCCCCAGGAACTGAGGGAGGGACAGGAGGATCCTGGAGCCCAGGCTTGACATTTGTAAGCACCACCTCTTGACTTCTCCCCAGTAGCCTAGGGAGGTACCACGCTTTCTGTCAAGAGAACTCAGAGACATACACAATCTGCTCAAGGTCGCTGTAAATAAGTGGAGAACTGCTATTCACAGCCAGCCTGAATCTCAACCCTGCAGGCCCTTTCTTTCCCACAGAAGGCACCGTCTAGTACAGGTCTCCTGTGAGCCCCCAGTAAATGCGATCTGGATTGAACCAACTGACTTTTATGAGTTGCATCATTTCTAACTTAAGTAAAACAGCCTCCAGGAAAGAGAACACGGGGTGTGATGTGGGATTCCTAAAAACATGCAATCTATAGGAGTGAGGGATTTTAAACCAACTTCAGTTTATTTCTGAAAAAGAAACATTAATCCGAAAAATGAGAAACACTTAAAGAACATCCCGGTTTCTTTTCTTGTTTTGAGGAATTTGTTTTGCTTTGAGTTTAGTTATCACACTTGACCATGCTCTCTTGCTTCTATGCTACCTCAAGAGTGAGAACATGCCTCTTCTGTGACTCCTTCCCATGGCGCCATTTTCCAAGGCACCGTGAGATCAGGGGGTTATCCATCCACTGTTACAACCTCCGAGCCGCAGGTGCTTAAGAGATAATTATTGAATAGATAAAGAGAAGAATAAATGAATGAATGAATCAATCAATCAATGAACTAACAAACATTTACGGGGTATGGGGAGCAGTGAGAGGAACTGGGAAAGGAGAATTAGAAAGAGGAATGCTGATGTTTGGAGTCTCTTCTGTCATCTAACATCATCACAAGCCACCAGGGCCAGAAAGAATTTCAAGGATAATGCGGTTTCCAATCCTTTCCTTTTTGGGATGAGGAAACAAATACCCGAGTGGTCGAATGACTTGTCCAGCAATACCCGGTGGGTGTGTGGGGAACGGGGGCCAGATCCCAGGTTCGCTGGTTCCCAAGGGGTCTCCCGCTCCTTCACTTTCCCCAGTTACCTTGCAAGGGAGGGATTAAACACCTTGTCATCAGAAAAACACCTGAAACTTTCATATAAGAATGGATTATATTGGTCTCCGCATCACGGTATCACGGGATGCATATAGACATCTGTCTGCTGTCTAAAAACTGTAATTGCATACAATTTTACACAAGCTCACTTAACAGACAGCCCTAATTTTGAGTAAGAAGACTGAGTACACTGAGACCGAAGTAATACACTTCTACCTCCTTTTTCATCCTCTTATTTTTTCTCTTCTTTTCTGCTCTCCCCAAAGCCAAGGAAGCGGGGGGCAATCAATGTCAGTGGATGGACTGTCTAAGTCCTCCCATCCTATCCCCGTACCCTTCTTTAAGAGCCTCTATGAAAGGTAAGAACCTTACAAGGTTGTCGTGAGGTACAAATGAGATAATCATTGCTAGATGCTTAGCATAGTGCCTGGTAGACAGTGAATGGTCCACAAATGTTAGCTACTAATGTCATTATTTGTATTCTAAACAGGTACTATGCTAGACTCTTCAGGAGCCAAAAAAAAAAAAAAGTACACAGGACATAGCCTCTATCCACACATGTAGGCAGAGATAGAAGTTTTCAGTGCAACTGATGAAATGCTCACAGAATTCAAACAGAAAATGAATGTGGTTTTAAAATAACGTGAGCTATGAATGTAAAGTCCCAAAAAAGGTCATTTCATATACAGCCATCTCTCTGCTTCGTCCAGATTCCAGTTAAAAATTATTTTTATGAGTACTTTTCAAAACTGCTGATCATCCGAAATACTACTCGCGAAGAAACGTCTGATAAATGACAGCTATTTGTGACTTTAGCACTGAGCCGGAACTTGGCCCGCTAGGGAGGTCAGGCCTTCGCCTCCGACAGACCATCTTGCCTTCTTCGGCCTCATTTTCCTTGGAGTTAAAACCAGAAGCCTGGGGCAGAAGCTCTCTGAGGTCCTAGGGCAATAACATCCCGTAATTCAATAAATTCTCTTTTGACATCAGTGTAATAACCAACTCCAAACACCACGAGGCCCCCAGTTCTCCTTCAAGATCTACTTGCAGATCTGGAGGTCATCGGGCCCCTGTTGGGGGCCCCCTATGTTATACAAATCTATCACAGTGTCTACTCGTTGCTTTACAAAAACATGATTTCACCTGCAAGTGTATTCGGAACTACATAACAATGAGCTGTATTATAACAGAATTTCTCTGTAATTATGTCAAATGTAGGACATTACTCTATTTGAAAAAGGAAAATTGCCCACCCACTGCAGAGTTTTCTTAGCATATGCTATTTGGTTAACGTCTTTCTTGAATGTGAACATTCTGAATCACAGGAGGGGCTCTAATTTAAAAAAAAAAAAATCACACAAAAAAACAAAAACAACTCTACAATTGCTAGCCAACCTTCTGACAGACGCATCTAGCTTTTGCCGCTTGTTTTTTATTTTGTTTCTTTGTTGTTGAAAAATGAGTCGTTTTGCTCTGGCCTTAGAGATTCAGAGTTATTTTCCAAACTAACTTATAAAATTACTATGTTTAAGTGGACAGCAGAGGACTCAGTGTTGGCTAGATGGAGAGAGGCTCATCTTTAATATCTTTCATTTATATTTTGTGAACAAACTGACTTTTCTCCTAATATTTGGTTGGGGGAATTAACTTTCATTTACCCCCAACTAATTTCAGCATCTTGAACTTCGCAGTTCAGACACTTTATAGGACACTGACTCTATTTTCTGTCTGCCCTATACATCCCCTTCCTTCAGAAATTATGACTTCACATATGTCTCTGGAGACCGTCAATTATATGTCTGCACATTTCCAACCAGAGAGCTGGACCCAGGCCGTCCAAGCAGAGTGTTCCAGACTCCTGAAAACAGCATCGATGGGTATTTCAACAGGCATTAAACTCAAGCAAGGTCAAGCAAGGCCAATCAGGGAGCTTTATGGAGCACTGATATGGATCTCGGTTAAAGAACAATGTGCCTTTTCTCTAGAAGGTCCAGCTCAAAGGCCTTAGTAAACCTTCAGCTACTAGTAACCATCTTTGCCACATGTGAGAGAGCTTGCTTAAGAATGGTGCTAACTGAAAGATGATCACGGATGAGGGGGGGGAAGGAGGTCCTTGTGACATCATCTGAATCACTGGACATAAAGAACCCATCCCGTGCCTGATGCCAGTCCAGCCCATCCTTTCTCAGGTACATGAGCGACTATGCTTCTTTATTAGCATAAGCTGGTCGGAGATGGGCTGCTCCCAATAAAACTAAAAGAGCCCTGGCTAATGTTTTCTTGGGTTCCGGTGACATCTTCGCAGTTAATGGGACATGCCATTCACTGCCTCGAAGCCTCAGCTTCTTGTACAGTAGGAAATATGTAAAATGGGAATCATAACATCTACCTCAAAGGACGATAAAGAGTAAGTTGGATAATACACAAAACAGAATGGGAGAAAATATTTGCAAATCGTGTAAACCTCATGACAACTCTACGAAGTAGCTGTTACTCTCCTTGCGTTTAAGGAGTAGGAAACCGAGGCTCAGGCAAGTGGTCCTGCACGTAGTTGAGCGGAGGAGTTCAGATTCCAACACAAGTCTATCTGATTTTGGAATTTAAGCTCTTTCCACCATACTGCACACTTTGTACAAATAGTCCTTTGCTGGATGCGGTAGGGACTACTGGCTATGTCCCCTCTTATCTAGTCTCCCTTTCTTCAGTAACAGAACTCCGTTTGATTTAGGGCGATAATGTGTTCAGCTAAAAGGCTCGTCGTCCAGCCTCCACTGCAGCCGCTACGGCTGTGTTTCTAAGTCGAGCCAGTGAGATGTAAGCCGATGTGCCATGTAGGGCTTTTGGCAAAGTGCCTTAAAAAGACCCAATCTGGCTAAAGGAGGACCCCTGGCATTCTTCTCCTCTTTGTCCATCCTGCCTCCCACAATGCAGGTGTGATGGCTGGTGCCCTGGCAGCCATTTTGGACCATTAGGTGATATAAAGATGGCAAAGCTAGAAAGACAGAAACACCCTGGGTCCCTGATAACCATGGAGGCACCATCTGACTTGTTCGGTCTGAGAAAGAGAAGGAAAAAACTCTAATTGCTAATGTTATTTGAATTTTTGTTTATATGCTACAGAAATTTAATACTAACTTGTACACTAGGCCTACGAACATACTGAACCAACTAAGACTGAACCCAAAATAGCTAATCTCAAAAAGTGGTCAAATTAGAAAAAAATCTACCAGAGCCATTTTCCCCAACTTGTCCTCTGGGTTTCAGATTGTATATTAAGAGGGCTGGAGATTCCATTGGATTATATTCTGAAGACAGTACCAAGGCCTGTTTTGTGAAGTTATAGAATCACCGAAAAGACTGGTCTCAATTGACCAAGTACAGACAATCCACGTGGCGAGCACTTAAACGTCATCTCAGGAACTGCTTCAGAAATACAGCCACCAAGGAGCCACCAGGCTCCCACAGAGCGGGCTCCTGAGGAAGCAAGTTTATTTATACAACCATTGCACAATGTGGCGAAGGGAGAAGAGACCGGGCAGATTGCACACAAGAAGTCAGATGACAAAGCTTAAGGATTCTTTGCTTTAAAGTCAGTGTTCTGCCCAGTCCATCAGAGGCAACCCTTTAAAATTCCAGAATTATGTCCTCTGCCAGAAAAACAAACAGCAGCAGCTTTTCCACAATTGAAACAGAACCGTTGTTTTGTTGTTGGCTTATTTGTTTACATAAGATAGATGTTATATTTATTAGTCAGTGTTGCGGGGTCAAGAACAGGGTTTTTTTTTCCCCCTTCCTTCTCATCAGGGTTAAGAATTCAAGCCACGATGACGTAAGTGAAGATGAACCATTTGGAAGAAGGAAAGATTTTTTTCACTGTTTTTTTTTCTTTTTTTTTTTTTCTTTCTGTAGATTTTTTTTTTCTTTCTATCTGATTTTGTACACACTGTGGATGGTGAGAGGTACCCCAAATATTCCTAAAGAGGGTAAAAGAATTCTACCGTTATGTTGTATTACAGACAGCATGCTATGTATGTGTGCGAGTAAATGACAAGAGAGAGAATTCAGATTAAAACTTAACTGTAGTCCTTCCTCAAGACCTTGGATTGAATTTTTACCCTATTTTTTCCTTTTCTAAGAGTACACATCTATGCATGTGAACTAACTCTCTCTCTCTCTCTCTCTCTCTCTCTCTCTCTCTCTCTCTCTTTCTCTCTCTCTCCCCTAGAACATAGGAACCAGGTGGCAAACCACACAGATCCCCAGGGAGCCAAATTCATCTCAACAAAGTCCGTGCACCAAAACACGTGCATTTTAATTCCAGGAGCACCCTCTCATGTCTCACTTGGCCCCCATTTCCTCCTACTTTACATTCAGTTCTAACAAGTTTGGTGAGCCAGTTTTTAGGCCTTCACCGAACTGAACAGAGCAGTTATACTGGGCATAGTGAAAAGGGACTACAAAGAAGGGAAAAAAATACCATCAAAAAACTGTAGAAATTTGCTAACACACACCCCCACAAAAAAGAAATTCTAAATACATGTGCCTGCTAATGAAGGCAAATCATTCTGCTCAACTGATGCCAGCCTCAGTAAGAAGTGATATTCAAATGATGAACCTTTCTAATCAGGAGGCAGTTTGATGCACGATGCTGTATTCTAGGCACCGTGCCAGGTGGCAGATCTTTTAGAAGGATTTTCAATCAGACCAGCAAAAATTACATAAAATTAAAAAAAATAAATCTAGTGCTCCAAGGCTTTGCAGAAAATGAAAATTTTTTAAGTAAAGCAGCAATGGCAAAGCTGAGCACAGTTCAGGTGTCAAAAGACTTGGTATCAAATCTTGACGCTACCATTTATAAACTACATGACCTTAGGCAGAAGCCTCCTCTTTCCTCATCTCTACAATGGGCTAATGACAGTTTCAGAGGTTGTCACGAATACTAAATAAGGTAATATTTGTGAGAATACAAAGTCTATCTCCCATAAATGTTCATTCAATCCAAAGAACTGAAATTTTGCTCCATGTGTGAATCTTCATTGTTTTCCATGAAACTATTATTACAATTATTATTCGCTTTGATGATGTCAGTGCAAATCAAAGAATAAAATGAGCCAGCAATATCACTCCTGGGTATATAACTCAACAGAAATGCATATGTATGTTCACCAAAAGGCACATAATAATGCTCATAGAAATGCTGCTGCATATATCATGTGTATAAAAGCTCAGGAAGAAATCTGCAGTTTCAAAGTAACAACTCTCTAAGATCCTGTGGTATGCACAGCTACACTCCACCCCTAGTCTTTATTCCAGCCTGTCTGTCCTCCTGAATGTTACACATTCTATGCTTGTATCTTTCCATTGACTGGTATATTTTATAAAACAATTTGACTTATTCTCTGAGGAATATAATGGAGTATAAATACATATAAACATGCGTACCCACTGACCTCCCCCCCCCCCACACACACACAGAAGATTTAGTCCAGGGCGTCTTTTACATTCTATGATGCTACAAAGGGGCTAACTCTTCTAGCCTGAAGATGGTCCTACATTCTGGGACCTTATATCCTCTGCCCTCTGAGCTTTCAGATCTTTGCCAAGGTTGATTTCAACACATGCATATTCATGGAAGAGGGAGACTAATATCAACTGATCTTAAGTAGGGAAAAGCTAAGCAGATTAAAGGAGGAAGAAAATTGATATGTTTAGTACTTAGAAGGTAGCGGGTGAGGGACTTGGGGCTTTCGAATATTTCTCATTTCATCCTCAACACTCCCTGTACAGAGAGCATACCTGTGTGGACGGTAAGAACCTGCCCACCACCGAGTAGCTACTGAGCACCTGAATCCAGTTCTTCTGACTCCAAGTTCACTTGCTTTCCAACCGCGCCACAGTTGAAGGCCACCAGCCAGAAAAGATTCACCGTGGACCTGGGACGGAATTGATCCGGGAAGTAGTTTCTGCTCTAGTGTTCCAACCCCGGATCCTTCTATCACGAACTCCGAGACTGCAAAGTTTTGGGGTCCTGTTCTCACATACTGCAGTCTCCTCTTCAGAAGGCGAAAAGGCATTTAGTTAGAGTCAAGTTTCTGGTCTATAGCAGCTACATTATTTAGGTATAACTGCTTTTTAATGAGCTTATATACCTGTTGACTTTAATAAATTGCAGGTTTTGCCCCGCTCAGCAAATTGCCTTCATCATCACCTGGTTCCCGCCAGGGGAAGCAGCACAGCTCTCAAAGTCAGGCTGACCCGGTTCGAATCCCAGCCTGTGCCATGGTGGCCCGGCTTCCACGGGATGTGCCCAACCCACCCCCTGCCCCGCTGAGCTAAGCCCTCAAGAAGCCTACAGACAACCGGAGAGCATGCAGGTGGCCCGCCAGGCCCACCCGCTGCCTCCCCTGTCCTGCTCTGGACTCCAGGGGCCTGATCTGCTCCCAGCACATCCCGGGGCTCCTGGGCTTCTGGTTGGCTTCAGCTGCTGGGAAGGCGGCTGGGGGAAGAACACATAAGGACGGGGCTGCTCCCCTCCTCTCCAGGCTCCTGTCTGAGGGCTGTCGCACGCTGCCTCTCTGGCTTCTGCTCCCCACAGGCATCCCCTCCCCAGAGGCGTCCCCCCCCTCGTCCCTTCAGCCCTTCGGAGGAGCCTGGGGTACCCCGCCGTGGCTTGTGGTTTCCCGACCCGTTGCCTACACGTCTCAGACGAGTCCTTTATTAAACTCTGCTTAAATTATCCTATTTCGAGCGTGCCATCTGCTTCCTGCTGGGACCTGACGGATCCACGGAGGCAGAGTAAACAGAGGGTTGCAGGATGTGCCGAGCAGTACCGGGGTCTAGCTGCGTGGGCTGTGCATCCCGGCTCCGTCATTTACTATCTCCGTTAGCTCTTTAATCTTCAGTTTCCGCCTCTGAAAAATGGGGTTCGAACTGGCGCCTCTGTCACAGGGCAGCCACGAGGACCGAATGAGATAACACGATCAGGCGGCCTAGCTCGGTGTCCGGCACTTCAACGGTGCTGACAGACACCTTTAGTTAGCTGTGCAGTCCCTTCGATGTAGTAAGTGCTCAATGCGCGTCTGCTGAATGACTGCATGCTTTGGGGACATGGAGAAGGGACAGGGCAATGGTAAAGAGACAACCAGGAGGGACTGCCCGGAGGAGGTGATGCTGAGAGGAGTTCGCCGGCCCGATGGCTGGCAAAGGGTGGTCCAGGCAGAGGGAACGGCAGGTACAGGTGGGTGGGGGTCTGACCCATGCATCGGACGTGAGATGATGCACATAGAGTAAATAAAGGACCTGCGCTGGGAGAGGCAGGAGCTGAGGCCAGAGAGGGAGGCAGGGGCCATCGAGGAGGTCACATTGAGGAACCGGCCTTTGCCCTAAAAGCGAGGGGAGCATCTAAGCTGGCAGTGGCTATGAGCGGCTTTGAGGCTGAGAGGGTTTAATCTGGCTGCAATGTTGGCCCTGGCCTGGGCACGACACGAGCACACAGTAGGTGCTTTGCATGCCTGTACCACACAGTGAGATCCTCCCCTCCCTACGATACACATGTCAACGTGTAACACACCACGATCCAGGCAACTCTCCAGTCCCAGGTCTCCCTTCATGCCCCTCGTTGGCTCTCTTTAATACCATGCCGTGGAATAATAAAAAAAAAATATTTCGTCTGTGTCCCTGGTTCCTGGCACAGAACTCCTAACAACCTCGGCATCCTCGGAATGCTGAGAGTGTATTTTATAGGCTAATAAGATGACTCCCAGGTAGGGGGCTAAATCCCTTCAGGACAGCGACCAGAAAGGCCTCCAGGGAGGGGAGGGGGCTGGAGTTCAGCCACCAGTGGCCAATGACTTAATAACCAGGCCTACGTAATGAAACCTCCACGGGACCCCTAAACTGTGGGGGTGACCACAGCAACGCACGGGGAGGGCGGGAGGCCCGAGGCGGCATGCAAGCTCTGCGCACACCCGCTAACACCGGGCTGTTCCAGAGTTGTAGGCTTTATAATACACTGGGAATCATAAGCAAACTGTTTCCTGAGTTCAGTGAGTCATTCTAGCAAATTATGGAACCTGAGAAGGGGGTGTGGCAACCTCCAGTTCATAGCCTGTCAATCAGAAGTAGCCCCTGGGACCTGCTACTGGCCCCTGCCGTGGGGCCAGTCTTGTGGGACTGAGCCTCTCGCCTGGGGAGCCCGTGACAAATCTGAGTAGTTAGTGTCAGAATGGAATGGATCGTGGGACACCAGTTGGTGTCCAGAACGTTGGAGCCTTGCGTGAGGTCAGAAGTGGTCTAAGAAAAACGACATTATACCTATAAACACTCCACCTGATGGCATGTGCTGGACACACCCTCCCTCCTTCCGGCTGTGAGACACTCCCGGGCCCCACTGCCAGGCCGACAGAGGAGCACGGCACTCATCTGGGCAGCTGTGGCTTCACTGACTCAGCTGCTGATTCAACTGTCCCTCTGGGTGTGGCAGCTGGAGACACTTGGGACCTGCCAGACACCACACCCCATGTGTGGAACAATGGTCTTGCTCCTTGCCCTCTGGCTCAGAGATCTAGAGATTGGGGCTGACTAGCTAGGAAGCCTGGCCCCGTGCATGCCACGCCCCCACCTTACCCAGCGGTGTGCTAGAGAGGTGATCCCAATCCTTCTGCTTCTTCTCTTGAGCACCTACGGGTCTCAGGCTGGGTTCCCCCAGAAGCAGAGCCTGAGACAAACATTTAAGGAAATGATCACAGGTAGACAGATGGGAAAAGAGAGGAGAAAGGAAGGAAGGCCATACAGGTGCAGTAAAGAGCAGGTACCACTGAGGCCGCTGGTCCAGCCCTATTGGGGACCTCTGGGAGGGGCTACAGAACACACCTCAGTGTGTACCTACGGGGCACGGGGGCCGCAGCTCTTGTTCCCCAGCCTTGCCCCTCGCTGGCTCAGGGCTGCTCCCGGGGTGCTCCCGGCGCTTCGCCCTGACCCACATGCAGCCAAAACACCCTGGGAGGAGCAGTCACGGGTGCTGAGCACACGGGAACATGGGCGGAGGGGACTCCGGGGGAGCACCAGCACTGCGCCTGAAGATCCCGTGCCAGGGAGAGAGCCACCAAGGCAACGAGATGCAGCGAGTCCTCACGGAGGGACGCGGACGAGCCAAGAGGCAGGTGACGGCAATGGCCGAAGGCCCTCCGAGGGCAGCGCCGGCCAGCGGAAATAGAATACAGTAGGCCATGCGCGTAGGTTTCGATTTTCAGTCGCGTGTTAAGATAAGTAAAAAGAAACAGGCGAAATTGGTTCTAATAATAAACGTCATTTGACCCAAGATATTCGAAATATTATCATTTCAACATAGAAAAATGATTAATGACACAGTTGATAATGGTTTTTTTTTCACACACAGTCTTTGAAAACCGGTACATTTTACACCACTAGGGCATCTTAATTCAGACCAGAAGCATCCCGAATCAGCAGCCACATGTGGCCGGGGGCCGCCATGCTGGACAGCACAGTGTTTGAGCACCAAGGAGGGCAGACAAGGAATCACAGTGACGGCCCCAAGGCACTTAGAATGCAATCGGAGCCCCTGACACCCTGACACAGTCTCGAGGCCTTACCGGGCCTGGTCCCTGACCTCACTTCCCAAACCTTCCTCCTCCCTTCCCACAGCGTGGCCTTGCTGCTTGTCATTCCTGGAGCGGGCCACCACGGCACCTTTTCACGCGCTGTTCCCCTGGCCTGGGATGCCCAGACCTCTTCACGCTCGACTTCCTGTCTGTCATCCTCACATTGCACTCCACAGGGCCTTCCTCCCACCCTGCTCTCGATCCCGTGTTCTCTCATTTACCTTGACTTACTTCTTTAAATTACATACCATTGAAAAATTTTTTCCATTAATTATTACAGGGGTCCCCCCGTATCTGGAGTTTTGCTTTCCACAATTTAAGCTACCTGCAGTCGCCTGTGGTCCGAAACTATTACATGCTCGATTCCTAAAGTAAAGAATTTACAGGCTTGGAATTGTGCACCATTCTGAGCACCTCACTTCCTCTCACCACGCGGGCACTATCTCATCTCACGTCCTCGCAAGAAGGGAGAACACAGTATAATAAGATGTTTCGAGAGAGAGACCACATTCACATCACTTTTGTTACAGTACGTTGTTATAATTGTTCTACTTATTAGCTATTGTTGTTAATCTCTTACTGTGCCCAATTTATAAATTAAACTTTATCATTGCTGTGCATGTATAGGAAAAAACAGTATATATTAGATTTGGTACTATCTACAGTTTCAGAGATCCACTAAGGGGTCTTAGAGCATAGCCCCTGCAGGTAAGAGGGGACAGTCGGTTTACTGATTTTACTGTCTTTCCCACTGTCTGCTGAATCCCCAGCTCCTACAGCAATGCCTGAAAAAAGAGGAGGTGCTTAATAAATATTTGTTGAATAAATGAATGAACAAGTAACCGCTCGGATGGAGAAGAAATGAAGCAGACGGGAAGAATCAAACTAGCTCCGACGCGGGTCCTGCGACTTCTTCTCTTTTGTGTTCCCATTGCACAGTGCCACCTCCTCAGAGATGCTTGTCCCAGAATGGAAAAGCAATTACTGACAGGGGAAAGGGACTGGGGTGGGGGGGCCAGTGGTGGTGGCCACGTTAGCCAGGGAGGGCTTCCTGGAAGAGGCGGGCCTTGGAGACTGAATGGGAGGGTGCAGGCGGGAACAGCAATGCAAAGAAAGGCACGTCCTACGTTGGCGACACACGTTAATCGCCGCCCTTTCTGCTGGCATCCCCCTCTCGCGAAACAAGGGTTTGCAAGGCTCGTTCTTTATTCGATCTCCCCCTGGAAATAATGTCCCATCCTGCCTGGTCCCCGCTCCGTTCTTGCCCGACCTGGCAGGCAGGCTGCTCGCTTCCCAGACCTCTGCCCCAAGGGGCTCCCCAAGCTCCAGCCACTTGGAGGAGCACTTCCCGGCTGCTAGCACGTGCCCATCACCAGTGAGCCTGAGACCCTTGTCCAATCCGTGCCTTTATACTGGACGAAAGCCAGGAGGCTGTGAACCTTGAACCCCTGGGAACAGCACGGGGAGAAAACCATCCTGAGAATCAAGCCAGCTGAGAGGAGGGCAGGGCCAAGAGGCCCTACTATGTGCCAGGCGCTGTGCTAAGTGTTTTCACGAACTGGTTTGTGTAATCCTCACTGCAGGAGGCAACTGAGGCGGACAATGGCTTGCCCAAGGTCACAGAGCAACAGTGTCAGACGTGTGAGTCTCCTAGTGGTTACATACATAGAACTGTAACCGACGAAGGGACCGAGTCCTGATGACCCCAGTGGCATCCCTGGATCCAGCCATGCCCGAAGCCAGCCCTAGTCTTAGACTTTTTTTCCTGGTCTACTGCTTGCCACTGAAAGGTGCCCTGCCAACACGGATCAGTAGTTCTCCAGAGATGTGAAAGGACTTGCCCAATTTCCCCATCGCTCTGTGTACCGCGGAAGGACCGAGGTCTCCTGGGTCCCCTCCAGGACCGGCCACCTGCCCTTCTTATCACAGTGAAGGTTGCCCTTCATGCACAGGTCACGCTCCTCTATGCTCTCATTTGAGCCCCTGGGAAGGGGGAGCCACAGTCCTCTACAATTACGTGTGCTAATGATGAGGTAAGTCGACCTGCTTCCTCCAGGTCCTACCAGGGGCTTGATCACCAAATGAGATAAGAGCGACCCAAGCCCAAGCAAAGTCTCAAAGCAGACAGGACACTCTGAGGGGACAGGGAATGACTGCAAGTCACCAGCAGGCAAGGTCTGCTCACACCAAAAGAAACACACAACCCGCCTTCCCCTCTGCGCACAGGCAGACTCGGACGGGGACGAGCTACGACAGCTTTTCAGATGCAACGTCAGAGCCGGCCGCGTCCCTCGGCAACGTACGACCTGGCCTCACTCTGTGTCATCACGGTCGCCCTCCCTCTCCTGCTGCTCGGAGAACCCCACTGCTGGGCAGAGGCGGGAGAACACAGAGTCACAGGCATGGGCCTCGGAACG
Source organism: Rousettus aegyptiacus (assembly GCF_014176215.1). NCBI lineage: Eukaryota > Metazoa > Chordata > Mammalia > Chiroptera > Pteropodidae > Rousettus > Rousettus aegyptiacus. Next base: position 54,756,009 of record NW_023416290.1, read on the forward strand.
GTGTCTGTCACCAGCTGGGGAACTTGGGCAAGTCACATTCTCACTTGTCACATCCCTCAGCGGCTCCCCATTGCCCGGTCATTCGAATGAACGACAAACATTTACTGAGTGCCTGCTAGGTGCTAGGCACTGTTCTAGAAGCTACGGATAGTGGTGAGCAAGACCGAGATGGTCCCCGCCCTCGTGGGAGTTATAACCTAGTGAGAAAGACAGAGGCTGACAAGGATAAAAGCAAGATGTTCTCTGTCTCTGTCTGTCTGTCTCTCTCTCTCTCTTACACATGCACACGCACACACACACACGCACACAACACGGAGAGTTGCGTGAGGTTCTCAAGAGATGCATAGTCAGAAAGCTGGCAGAATTGGGAGGAGGTATCAGGGAAGGCTTCCTGGGGGAAGAGCCCTTTGAGTGAGACTTGGATGAGTAAGAGTTAACCTGAAAAAAAAATCAGGGAGCAGGGGGCGCCGAGAGTGTTCCCGCCAAGGGGCAGCATGTGGGAAGGCCCCACGAATGGAGAGACTAGACTTCTTTAAGGAACCAGGAGAACGCGAGTGTGGTCGGAATGTCGGCAAGGAGAGGCGAGTGGTGGAGACACAGTGAAGAAGTGGCGGGTGAGAGAGAGAGAGAGAGAGAGAGAGAGAGAGAGAGTTGGGGGGAGGCTAACAATGGTCTAAGGGCAAGGAAGCCAGCGGCAGGGGCCTCCCAGTGCTCGCCTGAGAAGCAGTGACCGACCCCCTTCTGGATCGGCCTCTCCACCCATCCAACTGCTGCCTTTCCCAGGCAGGTGCTGCTCTGCTGAAAAAGGTACGGGATCTGGGGGCTGCTGTGCCCAACCCCAGGGGCAGAGACCCAGGCCCGCATTTCAGAGTCGGCTGGAGGCCAAAAGCAGGGGCTTGGGGGCCACATTCTGGCTTTGACCCAATGGGACAGGCTGAACAAAGATGCTCAGAGCCCTGGACAGGAAACATGAAGCTGACTTTGATCACACACACGTGTGGGTGGGAGGGATCCCAGAGGTGAGCCAGACGCTGCTGCTGACGGAGGTGCGCTCGAGGTGCATTTCACAGAGCCGCAGCGGCACAGAGAGCACCCCCAGGAAGCCGCTGGGCCTTGAGTCGCTGGCGCGCCCCACCTGCAGTCACTTGGTTGGTGGAGCGGGCACTGTGTTTTGCCTCGCCAGCACCCGGAGCCTTTCCTCTGGCGACTGCACTCCAAGTCCCCACTGGGAACGCTCCCCTTTCCAGCTCCCAGTCCTGTGGTTCCCACAGCGCTGACCTTCCGCCCCTCCTCTGGCTCCGAGCAGTCAGGGCACGTGGGTCTGTCCTGCCAGAATCCCTTGCCCACAGCCATCGGGACCCACGACCCAAGTTGCACCAATGGGAATCAATTCAGAGATTTTGCGAGAAATTCCAGGGAGAAAAGCTCTCTGTCTCCTGGGGTCGTTAGACTGGAGTTGGAGGACAGGTGCTTCTGGAAGCCACGACACGGAGAACCCGAGAATACAGCCGGAGCAGGGGGACACACCGCTGAGACAAGGCAGAGGGAGAGAGAGCCAGTGATGAGGCAGAAAGAAAGAGACCAACGGTGAATCCAGTCACTCCCGGGGTCAGGTGTGGCCTCCGGGCCCGGCACCGACCCCTCTGCTACGTGAGCAAGGCAATCCTCCGAGTGCCGCAGCCAGCCTGAGCTGGTTTTCTATCACCCAAAGCTAACACCGTGCGGGCGCACACGGGAACGTACCCCCTGGTGCCCTGATCCATAGCTCCGAGCCCCTGCCAGCCCCCACCTCAAACCTGGCGAAGGGGAGGGTGGCACGGGGGAGGGGGTCGCGAGAGAATTCAGACAGCAGCCTCGGCCAGCACGCCTGCCACGGGCCTGAGCGCACACCGTCGCTCGCACACTGACTGGGGGAAGCTCCATTTCCAGCCTCCTCTCCCACCAAATGCGCACAGTTTGGCATCTCTCCCCCGAGAAGCAGCTAGAAGCAGGTCCGCGGCTCAGGAATCTAACGATCATCTTGTGGCTGATGAAGAAGCAGAGGCAGCGAAGAGCCGGGCGGGGCTCCCTGCAGCCGGTCGAGCTAATGACCCGCCCGCGGGGACTCTGTAAACCTCCGTTCTCAGTTCCACCGCCCAGCCCCAGACCGGCGGCCTACTCTCGAGCCTGGCGAGGCCTTCCTCACGTCGAGAGCGACGCCATCTCCGCCGTGGTTATCAATTCTCGGGAAACCCCGTGTAGTTGCTTTCGAGCACCAAACCCCACATTTCTGCTGAGAAGCCCTCGCAGGAGCTTTGGGCCCTGCGGAAAGCCGCAGGGCTCACTCCCCTGGCGTTTTAACAGAGAGAACGGCTCTCTCCTCGGCTCTGTGAAATGCATTAGCTCACGGTTTCCATTTCAAACCCAAATCAAATCAGCTTTAACATGGATCGGGTACCCGAGGCTGCTGCTTCCCCTGCGACTGATTATCTTTGTCAGTCCTAGCATTTTGGAATGACCCAGCAGGGGGAAACGAGAACACAGAGACCGAGGTCTATGGAAAAGCCCGGGTCTCGTCCGATTTTTTCTTTATATTTATTTATTTATTTTTAATTGAGGTTAATAATCGGACGTAAGTTTCAGGTGTACGACATTCTAATTTGAAACCTGCACGCACTGTAGTGAGCTCAGCACTGAAAGCCTTGCTCCCTCCATCGTCACACATTTACCCCGGCTTTACCCATTAGGCCTCTCCTGGCTCCACTTCCCCTCTGGTAACCACCAATCTGTCATCTGCATCTACGAGTTTTTCTTTTGTTTTGCTGACTTGCTTCCAACCCATTTTCCATCACCCGTATACACATACGAGGGCCCGCCTCGCCTGTGGACGGAGTCTACAAGTCAGCTGATGCCCACAGTCAGCTCAGCAGGGGCCACTGATTCGAGTTCAACTCCAATATGTATTTACTGAACACCTACTATGTGCCCGGCCCTATGTCAGGCACTGGGGTAACATCTGTAGGCAAACAGCCATCACCGCCACCCCCTGGGGGCTTGTGGTCCGGTGGGGGCGGCATGCACGCACAAGTAAACACACAAATAATTCCAGATGGTCACACACGCTAGGAAGAAGATATCCAGAAAGAATGAGGCGGTGAGGAAAAACCTCTCGAGAAAAGTGCATTTGAGATGAGACTCTAGGACAACAGTTGTCACTCTCGCGAAGAGGGGAAGGCTAAGGGACAGGAGGTGCAAGAGCCCCGCAGGCAGAGAAACGGCAGGAGGCAGAGTCCGGAGACAGGCCGCACGCGCCGACGGTGAGGACGGGAAGGGGAAGTGGGGTCGGCCGACGAGGACGCAGCAGCCGGACCGCGCTGGCCGCAGCGAGGAATCTGGGCTTGATCCTGAGCAGCACGGGCAGGGGGCCCCTGGTGGGCTTTCAGCAGAGGCACGGCATCTCATTAGGGAGAAGTGGGGAGAAAAATCCATGCCGGATGCATTAAGTTTGAGGTGCCAGCTAGACTTCCAATTAGAGATATTAATTAGGCATTTGGGATAATCAAGTCTGGATCTCAGAGGACAGGCTGGAGATATAATTTGGATGTAGTCGGCATACAGATGGTCTTCGAAAACATGAGGTTGGCTGGAATGAGGGGTGACCTACTGAGAGATGGAGAGAGAGGGCAGAGTCACTAGAAAAACAGGGTTTTGAGACGAAGGGAGCGGTCGGTTGGGTCAAATGCCTTTTGGAAGCTGAGCTAATTGTAGAATAAGTCTGAGCCTTTGAGATTTGGGGGTGGCGTGGAGGAGGGCTTGTCTTGAAAGGCTCTCCTTACGGCCTAGGGAAGATGTAAGAACATAGGGAGTAAAAGGGGGGATTCCGCTTTGGCCATTTACCAGCGCTGTGGCCTTAGACAACTTCCCAAACCTCCTCGAGCTTGTCTTTACAACAGAAACAACCATAGTCCCTGACTGCTGGCCTCCGGAATTACGAGACGATAAATTTCTATTAAGCCGCTGAGCCTGTGGTACTCCGTCACTGCAGCCCTTGGGGACAAATACGATATTGTCTAATCTTTTAGCTCCATCAGGACAGAAGCTATGTTTGTACATCTTGGTACCCCGGAAGCCGACACGGTCCCTTGGACAGGGTCAGTGTCTGGACAGTGTCAGGTGAGCAAGCAAGTGAAAAAATAAAGTGTCAACTCAGCAGGAGGAGAAACCATGTCTTTTGTCTCCTAAGAGACTGGAGCAAAGTAGGTGCTTGATAAATACTTGTAGAATTTATTTTTTAAATGAATGGATGATAAGCACAGGAAGACTTTGTGATGCGTTTTAGCCATCTATTTCCCCAGGATTCAGTGTAGGGTGGCATGGCATGTAGTATTGTTTGATGAATTTGGAAGGAAGGAAGGAAGGGAAAAATAAAGGGAGAGAAGGAAATAAGACCAGGATCACAATTTTCCAATACTCAGTCTAGGGAGAAACTTCCTTCTTTTATGTATCTAATTGAGGACTGGCTGATACTCTGGAATAACCAGTTGAAGTTTAAAAAGCCCCAATTATACCGAAAGGGCTTGGATATCAGCGTTTTTCTAAAACACACTTCTTTTCCTTTAACAGCCAGAAGGTTTTCCAACCCTTCCAACAATGTCAGAAATGCAGCTCAGAGTTGAGAGGTCAGCGCTTCTGTGCTCGGCTCGAGGGACACATTTCCTGTCCGTGTGCGGCATTCGTTCCTGACCCCTGTCCTGCGGCCAAAAAGGGACATCAGCTGTGCTCAGGGAAATTCGATTTGGGCTGACAGCTGGCAACATGATAATGACAGGGCATCTGCCATGACCTTTGGGAAGCCAAAGGCAGGCGGAGCAGTCACAGAGGTTTCTCCTGGCCTTGGCACAGGAGGGGCTGAGGTTTAGGTCAGTTAGTTTCTATGTACAGAGAAGAACCTTGGAAATAAGGCCAACTGATTCCTACTGCTGGCTCAGAATCCAAGCCGGCTGCCATCTGCTGTCCCCCTGCCGTCCTGGTGGCATTTTGAGTGAAAAAAAAAAAAAAAAGAAAGAAAGAAACATCTTTATTCCCCTGGACTTCAGCGTTCCCAGAAGTGAAAACCGCATCATTGTGGGGTGTGGTTTCATTCGCGCATTCATTCATTCATTCATACATTTATTTTAATAATCAAACAAAGTAAGAGATCCCTGGACTAATGTCTTGATAACTGTAGCCAGCCTCTGCTCCTGTGGGTGCCCCTTCTTGTCTACTGAACTCCGGGCTCCGACATCTCTCTGTTGCATGGGTACCAGCTGGAGATCAGTATCTGTCGCAGTGACAGACAAGGAAAAGAAAAGCCGACCTGACCCCTCCGCAGGGCTGGGGAGCGGCGAACGGAGCAAAGTGCTTGATGTCTTTTTGATGTAGCCCGCATGTGGTCTATCAGTTTACCTACCGATGTTGCAACTCCTCCCTGTCGAAAGGGATGGACCTCCTTGTTATCTGTGTGACCGGCTTTACATGCCGCTCCTGTGGCCTCAGGGCCTCCCGCATGGAGCCTCACCCAGCAGCTGTCAATCCGTATGATATTTACTTACGTCTTTTCTGTTAGGTAAGAAAGGCACGCACGTCTATCTTCTTTAAGCCAATGTTCTTTAAGGTTTTAACATCATTCGTCACAAAACCTCATCCTAAATAAGGCACCGAGTTATTGCAATTCAAATACATATCACTGAAAAAGACATCTGCGAAACTAATGGCACCTTCGTGTTGTTGGACTCGTGATTTAAAAAAACAAAACAAACCACGATTTAGGGTAACCCTGTCCTCGTCAAACTGTGAAAATAAGCGGGCGAACTCGTTTGTCTTGGAAGGTGGTAAAAGACCCCTATCACCTCATGTCTAGGTCACATAAAAGCCTCTCAGGTTGGCCTCCCTGCCCCTAGCCCCTCACCTCCCCGCCCATTCCGGACACTTTTGCTTGTCTAACCACCCTTAAAAATTACTTTTATCCTAAAATTTGGAATGATTACCACGCTCTATGGCCTACTCTACGGAAGACACACTATTGTACACCTTTATTTCTGATCTGCACAAGAAAAGCTGAAACAAACACCGGTCCCCTTTCACGGATAAGGAAAGGAAAGATACAGAGAAGGTTAGTGACCTGCCTGACGTCGGCCAGAAAGTTGGTGGCAGAGCCCGGATTCAACCACACCCTCCCAGCACCCCGACTCCTTCTGCCAGGCAGCTGACTTCTGGGAAATGCCAGCCACGGCAGGTCGACTCTGTGTCAGTCACCCCGGCGACCTTAAAATTCTCAAATGCTCTGCGTTTCCTCTGCCTCGTTTTCATGGCTCTTCCTGTCCAGTCTAATTTTGCACCATCCTCTGACCGACGCAAACCCCACCCCACTGAGGTCAGACCGCTGAGACTCCATCATGGGCCCCTGTACCAGGCCTCTCTACCAAGAGGCAAAATGGCATAAAAGAAAGAGCCAGGAGACCTGGAATCAGGAAATATTCGCTTTGAATCCAGCTGGGCAAGTTCTTTATCTGTAAAATGAATGTAGTAATTCTTACCAGGTGGGATGCCTAGCTGGATTGAAGGAAGTAATATTTCTAAAGAGCCACTCGGTGAAAATAGCACCTATTACTGTTGGCGATGTCCCTGTTGTTGCTATTTCTGACTTTATTCTGGTACCACCACCCGCCACCTCTCCTTCAGTGTAAAGGAAACAGGTCATGTGATAGGAAACACTTTGAAAAGCCCACAGCTCTACAGATGCCAGTGGTCTGTTCGCACTGGTGCTCACTCACGCCCACGGTCAGATCCGAGCGCTCGCGTTGAGTCGAATTGTGTCTTTTAACCCCCGCACAAGGATCCCTCCACATTTCCCGGCCTGGGCTGTCTGGACAAGATGGGCTACAGCCACTCACCGATTCCATAGTGAATCTCTCGACGAAAAACTGGAGAGCCTGGAGGCTGAAGATCTCATGTCTCAGCCGTCACATCAGAAAATTACCTGGATGGGGGGCAGAAAGGTGACAAGAGTCATTCGGCAGCACTGGGCAGGAGACATTGTCCCAGACCAACACGTGACTGCGCTCGGAGGCCGGCACCCTCGCTAGGAATGTCCTTCCCCCGCAGGGTGGCTGTCCGGGCATGTGAAGGGTGCCGGCCGCAAGCCGCTTCGGGGCTGCGCTCTCCACCGCTGCGTCTGTGCGAGGCCCGGGAATCCTCTGCCATTCTATTTCCAGCTCTCCACTGGAGAGCAATTTACAAGTCATTAACTTCCCTAGACCTTGGCCCCTAAACGCAAAATGAAAGCGTGCCGACAGGTGCGACAGACAGACAGACGGACGACAGACAGACGAACACCTGCAGCTCTGCGCCCGTGGGAAAGGGAACCTGCCCCAGAAAAGAGGCAGAGATAGATGAAGATACATTTTCCAGGCCAGCCCTCCCAAACTCGAGAGCGGATTGTAATTAATTCATGCATATCAAAGCTTAATTAATTGCTGAGTGCACAGAGTGCAGAAAGTCTGAAATAAAAAGGTATTACATAAGGGAACAGCTTCAATATTTGTGGAATGGAGGAGAAATAGAGGCGGGGCTGTGGAAACAAGACGAGCCAAGGGACATGCCTGGTCCTCCCCCGGGGACCCCTCGCCCAGAGCGGCACTGCCGTCCGGGGCCAGGAACGGAGGGGTGCCCTCGGCCCGCCAACCCCTTCACGCCCGTATCCGATCCCTCCCCTTCATGCCGCCCTTACTTCCTGAGGGTCTCTCAACCTGCCTCTGCCCATCTCCCCCGACACAGTCCCGGACCAAGCTTCCGTCACTGTCACCTGGGCCACTGCGACTGCTATCTAACGGGTCTTCCTCCGAAAGCTAGTCCCCCACCTTTAAGCTAGAATAATTCGTTTCTCCTTTCTAATGTTTTATTATGGAGAAATATGTTTATAGACCCAAAAATAGAGAAGAGTGTCATGAACTCTATGTCCCTACCCACCCCCCACCCCAGTCACCATACACTCATAATCAATCCTACCCCATCCACATCCTAATTCTTCCCCTCCCGATGTTAACATTTCAAAGCAAATTCCAAACATCTTATCATTTTAGGCAACAAGAGTATAGCATGTATCTCTAAGATAAGGTCTTTTATAAAAATATGACAGCAATATCATTGCCGTGCCGAAAAAGATAATTCCTCAATTCACCGAATATCCACTGTTCAAATTTCTAATAGTTCCATAAAAAAAAAAAAAAAAAAAGTTAGGTCCGCATCTTACACCTGGCCGATATACAGAATGAGATGTTTAAAACCCAAATCTGTTTGTTTCATCCCTACTTCTCCACCCCCAGCTTAATGCTTTCCGGTGGCTTCTGAGTGCTTTGGGATAAAAAGCCTAATCATTTAACATGGTCTGACTCCTGCCCACCTCTCCGGCCTCTTCTTGTCCACCCAGGCTCAGCCATGTGCGCTCCTCTGAGACCCTGGAACTTGTCATGGTCCTTCTACCCCAGGCCCTTTGTCCATGCTATTCCCTCTGCCTGGACGGCTTCCTCGCTCACCCTCTTTGCCTAGTTAACGCCTGCACTTCCTCAAATCTTCCCTCCTTAGGGGGATTCTTCCTGAGTCTCCAGACTAGACCACAGTACTTATCTTAATGGATGTGAATCAATTGTAAGCTTCGTGAGTACTTTGGATTTGCTCGTTGGTGTTCACCAGCACCGACCACGCAGTGCCCACCACAATATTAATAAATATTTGTCGCAGACGTGATTGAACCATTTCTTTCAAACTTAGATGTCAATAGTGATCAACCGAATCTTTCTGAAGTCTGAATCACGCATTTAGATCAGATGGAACATTGACAAATTGGCAATCCTATCCTAAAGTTCGTATGGAAATGTGAGGGGCTCACATCAGGCTGGATCAGGACTCCTAATTCTTCACTCTCAGCCCGAATCTGAATGACCCATCCCTGCCCTTTGTCAAGTGCAGCACTTCCCATGATGGCAGGTGGTGCTCATTTCCTGGTCTCACCCCATTCTGGGCTGGACCATCGACTTGTTTAGGCAATAAGATATGGATGGAGGAGACAAGGTATGTCTCCCAAGTCCCTCCCTCTTGCACTCCTGTGACGGGTGGTGAGGGAAGTGTGTCTCCCCAGCCCTCATCGGTTGCTACCTTTCAGTCTGAAATGAACCCCAGACTGATGGATGGCATGTGAGGTGGATCCGAACCCGATCAGAAGTCCACCCTGAGCCAGCACAGACTGACTTAGATCAGCCAAACCACGGATGACCCGCAGACCCGTGAGCACGACAATAAATATCTGCTGTCAAGCGAGCCACTGTAATCCTGGGGTTTTTGTTGCGTGGCAAAACCATACTAATACACATGGGAATGGTACTGACGGACACCAGTGAGTAGCAAAACAGGTGGGAAAAAATGAAAGCCTTGCACGCAGACAGCGTAGGTGCGATGACAAATGACAGAGCTACTTCGTGCAGAGTGTCCAGCCCCTTGGTCCCTATTTGACCCTTGCGACAACCCTACAAGGTAGACTTTGGGCCAGTTTTACAGATAAGAAAAACCAAGTCTCAGAGATATGTTGTAATGTGTCCAAGACAGTATGTGGCAGAACTGGGACTCCGACCCGGGTCGGATGATCGAGAAACTCCAAGCCAGGCGTTCCCTCTATAAAAGGGTCTTGCGCGTGCTCAGAGACAGCTGTCACGTGAGTCCCTGGTCCACCAACCCACCTGCACCCTTGTTCCACTTCCTTTCCTGGGGCTTCAGCGGAGGCTTCCGGGATGGAGGGGAAAGACCACTGGGCTTAAAGGCAAACGTCCTGAGTGCAACCCAGCTCCGCCCCTCCGCAGAGCCTCGACCTGCTTGGTGAGCTTCTTTGGTTCCCAGGTCCCTTGGTCTGTGAACTGAGGCTGCTAATCCTAGCCTGGCCCACGTCACGAGACTGGCGTGAACCTCCAGAGATGGTGCGTGCAAGCTGTGTGAGGCGTGACACCAAAGTCGGTTCACACCCTGCTCCCTCCGCTGTGAACCCACTCAGATTGGGTCAGCATCTACGCGGATGTCAGCCTCTCGCCCACGCCGCTTCGGGACCCATTTAGGCTTTGAAACGGATTCTTTCTCAAAAATAGACTTCTTTCCAGTTATGAAAGGAATCTGGGTCCATCATGAAAAAACGTTAAAGCATGAAAACTAAAATCTTTTATTATCCCAATACCTGGAGAAAAATAGGATTTTAAGGCTATTTCCTTTCTGTGACTGGTTTTTGTAAGTGTGAAACAAATAATGCATTTCAATTAATAGGACTTCCTTAAAACCAGGGAACTACCAGGAACTACAAAAATTCTATTGTGCATTCATTCATTCAATCATTCATTCAACAAATGTTTGTTTTGTACCCATCATGTGGCAGGGACTGTTCGAGATGCCTGAAGACAGAACCAAGAACAAAAGATGGTTCATGATCTCAATGGTTCATTTTTTTTTTTTTTAATTCAAATATGGAGCGGTTGCAATATGCTGGGTACTTACTAAGATTAATAACAGCAGCTTCCCTGGACCCTGTACTCTAACCATTTGGCTTCTTGTTGGAAGTGGCCTTCAGAAAAAAATGCACCTGGTTTGGAACTCAGATTACGGCTCTTTGGTGAGTTATTTATCTTTTTTCCCTCATCTTTAATAAAACTGGGATAATTAAAGTACTTACCCCATAGAGTCACTGTGAGAATTAGCAAGGTGATGTAATTAAAGCTCTGAGCAAAATGCTTGGTCCCCACTACTCAGTGAATAAATGGTAACTACTGGTAGTAGCGGCGATGTTGTCTCATCTGATCCGCACGACCATCCCACGAGAAGCTGAAACTCAGAAGTTAGGGAGCCCTTCTGAGGTCATGCAGGTCACCGCTTAGGAGCCGGGGGAGCAGTCCCACCAGGGACCATCTGCAAGTGGAGAACACACCGCAGTATTGCGCCCCCCCCCCCGGGGTCAGGAAACTGGGGCGTTTACGCACCAAGACCCCTCCCTGCCTCACTGGCCGAGCACAGCCGGAGGATGGACTCAGACAGAGACGGAACGCAGCGTGCGTAAGCAAGCGCTCCATAAACACGCCAGAGGAGTGAGCGAACCTGTGATCTCAAGCCCTGTGCTTTCCGCTACGACCTCTCATTTCCCGCCGCCACCGGCGATGAAAGATTTAGAGTGTCTGCCCGCGAGAGTGAACCAGAATTCATTCCCATCAAGCGTCGCATTTTTTATCCACCCACGTTTCTGCTTTTCCATTGAAATGCTCTTCGGGGACTTCGTGACTTACGGTTTGTCAGTCGGGATGGTACTTCCTGCGTGCCAGGCAGGAATAAGAGACATAAATCCTTCGGTATGTGATTTTTCCAATCCAGTCTTTACTGTCGGTCCCCAAATAGGTGTTGAGTTTTATTCAACAGAAGTGACTTCACGGATTCTGGGACTCGCATCCTTTTATAGAGGATGTTATGAACTCCTGAGTCATCTGCAGCTGGCTGCAGCTTGGGCAATTTCTTTTCTCCCATAACATCACAGCAAACACTCTCCCTATTTACTGATGCGATTCTCTCCTGTTCTACGGAAGCTGTGCTTAGAAAATCAGGGAACCTAAAGGAGACAGCTCAACGTATATTTATGCCCACCTTCCTTTTATCTATTCGAAGCCCAACTTATCGAGTCCTACTTGAAATTTCCCCTCTTCCAGGGAGCTTCCTTCACCTTTCCCAGCCCAACGATCTATGCATTTCTGAACTCCTACAGTACTACTAATAGTAATAATAACAACAATAACACTAGCGACCCCTTATCGAGCACTTTCTATGTACCAGACCCATTCCAGGCTCATCCACCAGCTCATTCGATCCTCACCATAACCCTGCAAGAAACTTTGTCTGAATTTTACAGATAAGTAAGCTGAGGCTCACAGAAGTGACACAGCATTTCCGAGACACACGGCTAGTTGGCGGCGGCAGATTCAGGATTCCAGCTTGGAATGGCTTTGACTTCACAGTTCAGGGCTTCGCTCACTATGCTAAGCAAGGCAGTGTGGAGTAGGGTGGGGTACATCTTGTTCTGTGTTACTTTCCGATTGTGCCAAACAGGTAAGTCAAACTTCTCGTGAAATAATTCTTGAATGGGGAACTCTGAGATGGTCCGAGCTGGTCATGGTGATTTCGTACCAATTACTAGGTCTCTCAGTTTCTATATCCACTCACGAGCAATGAGTCCTCATCCTTACCTGTCCCGAGAAGCCCCCAGTTATGCACCTGTGGCCTCTGCACAGGTAACTCTGGACTCTTGCCATGCCTCCTAATTCCTCTAGCCCCTGCCCATCAGCAAGTGTTTGGGATGGGCAGCTGGGGATGCTACAGGCAAGGCCAACAGTGAGGAGGCGAAGCCGAGAAGGCCGAGCTGACAGTCTGGCGGGGGCAGGTTTAGAAACAACAGGCAGGATGCTTCTCCTAAGAGGTCTAATCTGGGGGTGAATGTGATGTCACGGGACCCAGCTCGAACATTTAGTAAGTGCCTACTGTATGCTACTTCCCGTCCGCCAGAGCCTTCCGTGCTGAGAGGCCTCCCTGTTGGGGAAATGCATCATTCATCCATTTATTTACTGAAAACAAAGCTTTGTTAAGCTAAATGCCAAGGATATAATGATGATTAGCGAAACAGACATGGGCTCCGTGTAGAGCCCTTGTTTCAGAGACTCAGATGTTAATCAAATAACCTCACGGGTGAAGAGGAAAAGGTGACGTGCTGGATGCCACGGGAACCTCCAATCCACAGGTAACGAGTAAATCCGAAGCATTTTAAAAAGTTGCATCCTGAGGATTTGATGAATCTTAAAATGAGGGAATGCCAAAGAAACAGCCCCTGTGACCCAAGAAGACAACAACCAAGCAACCTTGAGAGGCGCGCGCCGGAGGCCGGCGGGGCTCACTCGCTGGCCACCCACCCGCGCTGCACGCCAGCGGTCTGCACCCCCACGAAATCACACGCTTCCTTCCGGGTCCCCTGGGAAGAGGCGCACGTGCGGGACGCGGCATCCGCGGGCGCCGAGGGTCTGCTGTGTTGCCGTTTTAACAGCGCGACCGAGGTCCTTCGGAGCAATGGCGTGTTTACTCCCAGGCAGCCCGCCGAGCGCTGAGCCATCTGTGCGGCTGCCCGCGGGGCTCTCCACGGAGAAGCGGGCAGCGGGCGGCCCGGTGCCGGCACCGCCTCCCAAGCAATGGAAAGAGGCGAGCCTTCGGAGCAGGAGGGCTACGTCCACACCTTGGGCAATGCACTTCGCTTCCCTGAGCCTGCGTCTTCTAGAACAACGGGGAAGGCAGCAGGCCGTGACGGTGTTTACGTACATGGCCTTGATGCTCACAAGTTCACTGAAGCCCAAGTACATACTACTGAAGTCACACCTGAGACTTTCTGCGCAAGGGCCTGCTCTCGGCCACCAAGGGACAGGCTGGAAGTCCCAGGGACCCCCGGATAAGGATGCGAGAGGTATGGTAGACAACTCCCACCACTGTGACAACACACGACTAGGAAGGACATCAGCAGCCCAAGGTCCCGCCTCGGCAGCTTCTCAGCAAAGCCAGCATCAGGGGTGTGGTTCCTGGAGCTGATTTTGTCCCCTGGCCACTGCCCTGGGGACAGTCAATGAGGGTATGACTGATGCCTGAAAGTCACCTCCAGGAGCCGCACCTCAGTGTCGCAGCCTCCATCCTGGCCGAGGCAAAAGGAACCAGGATGGAAAGGGCTTTGCGTGGAAAGGCGTTCACCCCACTGCAGGAAGGCACCACTGCTGAGTGCCCACCGGGCAGACACAAGCCCTGTGTGGTCACCAGCCGCTCTGCCACCTTCAACCGCGCTGACTCTTCACCTAGCCCCAAGCAGGGGAAAGCAAAGCTGTCATTATGAACCCTATTTTTCAGAGGAGACAATGGCTCTCGTAGAATAAATAATAGCTGAAAAAGATAAATATAGCTAGCATACGCAGCATGTTCCCTGTGTGTACCAGACACTACACAGCGATGACTTCTTTAACCCCTCTAACAACCCTAGGAGACAGGTATTGTTATTGTCCCATTCTACGGAGAAGAAAAGTGAGCCTATCCAGGACGAGCATCTAGTTAGAGTGTTCACAGCTAGTAAGTGGAACCTAGAGCTGACTCTAAAAGACTCTCCTTTCCTTTAAGTCCTATCAGACTTTCAGAGCAGCGGCAGCCTCAGGAAAGAGGTCTCTGCTGTATGGACTTCTCCCCTAATGCTAGAACTAAAAAAAGACCCGTGACAAGTTAGCAAGACCAGCCTCACTACTCAAGCTCATTCCCATCTCCCCGAAGCGGGTCCAACAGGTACCGCCCATCCGGCAACCCGATTTGACAACGCTCTTTGTAAACCCATTATTCCTTCCGTTCGGTGACAGCCATATTTTTACATTTTGCCATTCCTGAAACACAATGTGTCTTACAATCACTGAAATTTAATGTGGCAGACCTTCTGTTTTCGCCTCCAACGCTGTGACAATGTCAAGAATGCATATTGCCATCACAGGCATCTCAGAATCAAAGGGAAAAAAAAGTATATCTCAGAAATGTTCCGATCTCGTCTAGTTAAAGCTCAAGGTGGTCCTTAGAAGACTGAGAAATGAGAAGCCTAAGTCATCTTCAGGATCCTCCGAAGCACCCCTGCCCCCGGACGAAGAGTCACCCCACAGTCTCCCATCCATCTGCTGCTCAGGCATCCAGGCTTGGAAGCCATGTGTATTCATACTTCTGATCAGAAAAGGAAGGGAGTTCTTCACTTGTCAGTACACAGACAACAAGATCTAATGAATGCCTGCGATATTATAAAACCATGCAGTAAATATAGGACTCTATCTTCTAGTTTGCCATGCATTCATTCATTCATTCATTCATCCCCACAACGGTTCAACAGTTGCCATCAGGTGCCACTCCAAGCTGGGCACCTTCCTCCACCGTGAGGCAGAAAAGTCCATCGACAGCTGCTGGTCACCGCGAAAACGAACTTGGGACAAAGCACAGAAAGAACACAGAGGACGAGACACGGGGGGACCTGGTAGCAGCGTCAGGTTTTGGGGGATGAATGGCGTGACACCCGGCAGCACAGGCAAGCAGAGGGACTTCTGAGTACACAGAGTGACAGATGCGAAGCCACAGCCTGCATTCATGCTTTCACCGGGCAAATGTTTGCGGACTCCTCTGCCACAGCCGAGGCACAGCGCTGCTACATGGCCACCTCTGTCTGACGGCTGAACTGAGCCCCCGGACACCCTGAGGACACCCTGTGGAAACCCCGTGCGCCCCGCTGAGCCAGGCCTTGAATTCTCGTCCCCCCGGCCAGGCCGGTCTCCTGCTCCGGGTTCTCAGCCCTCCCACCCCCGGATGTGGTTTTCACTCTGGGGATCTGGCCAAATACCTGGCCAAGCGGTTTCACCTCTGCATCTCCACGTCCTCGCCCACACGAGTGAGACAGTCAGCACGCGGCAGGGGACTGTAGGGGACCGTCCACGCGGTTAGGGGCCTTGTCTGGCTTCTTCACCAAAAAGTTCTCAACACTTAGAAAATGTCTGCACTAAAGGGCTAGATACATATATTTTTTAAAGTTTTAACTGTGGTTAAAAAACAAACAAACAAACAAACCACGTAACACAGAATTCACCATCTTAACCATTTTTAAGTGTCCAGTTCAGTAGTGGTAAGTACAGTCACGCGCTGTACGACAGACCTCTGGAACTTTGTGAACCTGCAAAACTAAAACTCCGTACCCATTAACCAACGAGTCCCATGTCCCTCTCCCCCCGCCCTCAGCAACCGCCATTCTCCTTTCTATGAGTCTGACGAGACTTCGGGGACCTCACGCAAGTGGAATCATACAGCATTTGTCCTTTCGTGACTGGCTTAGCACACTTAGCCTAATGTCCTCGAGGTTCACCCACGCTGTAGCATGTGTCTGACTGCCATTCCTTTTTAAGGCTGCATAATATTCCATTGTGTGGCTGGACCACATTTTCTTTCTGCATTCATCTATCGAGGGACATTTGGGTCGCCCGCCTCTTGGCTAGTGTGAAGAATGCTGTCACGAGCATGGATATACGGATATCGCTTTGAGATCCTGCTTTCGGTCCTTTGGGATATACACCTAGAGGTGGGACTGTTGGATCACAAGGTAGTTCTAGCTTTAATGTCTGAAGAACTGCCATACTGTTTTCCACAGAGGTTGCACTATTTTAGGATCCCACCAACAGTGCACAAGGTTCCGATTTCTAGGACAGGAAACGCAGTTGAACAATGAATGAAAGATGCATTCGTTGATTGAACATAGCATAAAACATAATAAATAGTTTTTGATATGCCAACACGTTCCATCGATCTCAGACTTACAATCTCAGTAAGTATACTCAAGAATAGGAAGCAACAATAAAATGCCACACTGACCCAACTGCAGGAACATACTGGAAACCTCCACATACAAAGGCCAATGCTGCTGCCATGACCACACTCAGTACCAGCGGTTCCTCCAGGACTTACTCCCCTCTAGTCTCCCATCTTGACCCACCCCCCCTCAGGCCCTGGCACAGGGGCTGACGGTCAACAGACGCACAGCAGTATTTGCTAAATGGTTACAGAGGGGCAGGTCCAATCAAGAAAGGCTTCCTGGAAGAAGATGGCTTCCAAAGGGGGGAGAGGACAGTCTGGCAGAGAGAGAAGAGCAGGTGTCTGACTCATTTGTTTCATCTCATTCCTGAAGGCAGAGGCAGTCTGTGTCTAAGACTCAACACAATAAAGTCACATGACATGATGCAGCAAAATGCTTTTATAGATGCTCAGTAAAAACCCATTCACTGAATACGTGATAAAAATGAAATAAAAAGCAACAAGGGAAACAGCGGAAAGACTTCTACAGGAGTCGTCAAGGTGGGGAACTGGGGTTCCTTCTAAACTCTAGGGAAGTTCTCCTGCGGCCCAAACTCAGCTTTCTCAGCCCACCAGCTCCAGTCGAACGGGAAGCCTTAGAAGACGCCGTGTGTCAGCCCGACCACGGAGACCTGTGACCAGGGGACAGCGCTGCTGGAGCAGTCCCAGCCCTCCAGCCTTTCCAGGAACCCGTCTCTGCTTCTTACGGACGGTACTGCCCGTAACCCTAGAAGGGTCGGCCAACGTCGCCAAGACGTCTTGTGAAAACGAAGTTCCTCCAGAGTCAAGGCTCTCCTAAGGAGGATTCGAATCTTTCTACTTCGCAGCCTTTTGTGTCCCAGGTGCGGCAGGCGACACCCGGGCAGGACGCTAAGCCTGGACGCAGCTGGCTCACTGCAGGCCGAGTCCACTTCCGTCACCACCCGGTGTCACCGAATTCGGGATGCCCACCAGACTGGAAGCCTCTCGGAAAGTCGCCCACCCAGGCACGACAGAGCTGTACGCCAAACAGTGCCCCCTCCCATCCCATTCTTCCCAGAAAAGACCTGGGGGGAAACGGAAAACCCTGCGGCCAGCACAGTGTCTCGTTCAGTAAATGGTTGTTGAATGAATGCATGACCGCCTACACAAACAGCCCCCCACCAACGCTTTCCCAGAACATTCTCACTTCCTCTCAGAGTCCAGTTGCCAACCAGTCAACGCCAGCTAAACCGTGCCCTGGACTCCCTGAAGCCTCTTGCTTTCAGACTGTCCTCGTTATCCTAAGCCTCACCTGGGGCCAGGTGTGAACCAAACTTCTCTTAGAAACCCAGGCTTCCCACCTCCCCCAACCCTCCTTTCCGGGAATGACAAAGAACCACAAGGAACTAGTCTAAGGGGTAATGCTACTGTCCCATTCGGCCTTCGCTACCTGCTCTGGAGACGAAAGCATCTAACAGAAAGTCCATCGGCTCCAAAAAGCCTCGGAGCCACAGCGGTGACAGGAGAGTCCCCGTCCTCGGGTGACACCGCCGCCGTGTTTCCCGGGAGCCGGGGAGACGGCAGGAAGAGCATCAGCAACCTCCCTTCCGGGCAGCCCGGCAGCCTGAGCTGATGCAGGCCGCCTTCCCCCGCTGCCACAAACACGCAAAATCCTGAATGAGCAGATGCGTGTGACTCAAACAGCTCACAATCCATTGCCAGACGGAACGAAAGAAAAGAGAGAAGAACCCCATGCCAGGAGCAAAGGCCACAGCTCCCAGGACACAGCCCCGTCCAGCTGCACAGACACACGCTGACCTGCCACAGCAAGCCGTTCCCTGTGGGACGCGGAAAGGCCGCCGGGCGGTCCCCAGATGCCCTTACAAAGGCCTTCACGGGCTGGGTCGGGACATTCCGACGTCAGCCTGGCCGCTCTGCGGAAGCAGTTTCTGGGCTCCTTCTGAAACAAGAGGTAGGAGCTGAAAGGGCTGGTCCCCCCTCGAGGTTCTGGGGTTGTCATGGAAAGGAGCCGACTGGACCATGCAAGCCTGGAGGGCCTGAGTTTGCAGAAGCCACACCTCGGCTTATTTTGCGAGATAGAAAATCCAACAAATACTGGCCTGAGAAGAAAAGATGGGTGGAATTTATGGGCTGACAAAATGGAAAAGCCCAGGGATAGATATAATGGCTAGATTCTGGGGCTCCAAGGACGTGGTCTGGGAGGGGCTGCCCTCCGCCTCTCAGCTCTGCGCTCCTGGAGCGGAGAAGGGTCTATTTCAGGCAGCCTCGCCCCAAGGGGGCCACTAGCCGTCAGGATCGTGGCCAGCCACAGTTCAGCAATCTCTGCAGAAGAAAAACCCCTCTTTCTCTGTCAGGTAGCTCTCATCGAAGTCTCAGGGTTGACTGAGTGCGTGCGCATCCTTGAACCAATCTCCGTGGCCGGAGGCTGGAGCACTTAACTGGCCGAGCATTGCTCATCGTACCCCGTACGGGTACAGGGGTTATGTCAGGTCCTCAGGATCTGTACAGGCTAAAGGGAGGGAGGTGCGTATCCAAAAGAAATCGGGTGGGGGGAGGGAGACAGACAGAGAGACAGAGAGAGGAAAGAGAGGGAGAAAAGGTGGGAGGAAGGAAGAGAAGAAGAGGAAAAAGAAAGGCTCTAAACTTGGATCCTACAGTCCTCAGGCCATAATGCGCCCTCCCTGGCTGATACTCTGTTGGCCACTGTGGGATGGACCAGGGCCTGGGAGGCCCTGGAGAACCGGCTGGGAAGAGAGGCCCCAGTGGGTTCTCGCTATGGCTGGAGAGGTGGGCGGAGTAGAGGAGGAAGAAGACAAAGCAAAGGAAGAAAGGAAGGGAGGAAGGGAGGAAGGAAAGACAGGGAAGGAGGAAAACACAGTGCAAACGACAGATCATTTTTACCATCAGGGAACACAGTAGCAATCGACTTCAACTTTAAATGAAACGGAGAGCAGAAGCTGAGCAAGCGTTTATGTCTTTTTTTTCTGTAACAGCTTTGTCACGATATAATTCACATACCATACAATTTACCAATTGAAAGTGTACAGTTCAATGGCTTTAATACAATTCACGGAGTCATGCAACCGGCATCGCAATCGATCTTAGAATATTTCCATCGCCCCCGAAAGAAACCCCACGCCCGTCAGCAGTCACTCCCCATTCCACCTCTACCCGCCCCTGGAGGCAGGACAGTGAACTTCCTGCCTCTACAGATTTGCCCATTCTGGAGATTTCGCTTAAACGACATCACGTAACAGATGGGTCTTTAAATTCACTCTCGCGTGGCAAAATCTACAAAAAGGTCCTGCTCCTTGAACTCCTGAGTGAACTCAGGTCTCTGGCTCCGACCGAACTGGGCCTCAGTCCCTGGAGGGGGCTGGAGGAGGGGTGACAGGGGCTGGGTGCCCCTCCGGAGGAGGCCTGAGAAGGCTGCGCCCCTGAGATGGCACGCTGCCCGCGTGACTCAGCCCGCCTGCCCCGCAGCAGCGAGGGCGTGCCCAGCCGCAGGAGGCCTGGGTCCACGCTTCTGGTCTCGTCCCTGGCACGGTGGGCAGTGGAGCGGAAGAAGCGGGGGCTCACTCAGCCAGATGTTCCACGGAAGCCCAGGGAAGGCCGCTGTGGGTTTCCGCCCAGCATCCTTCCTCATTCTTGACTCCGTTCGGGGTTCCCCTTCTCCCAGGAAGTGCATGTCTCTGCGTATCCAGGGGTGTGGGCCCAAAGGGTCCAGATCATCCCAGTAAATTGCCAGCAATGAGGTTCTAAACGCGACACACGTTGGGTCCATGAAACTTGAAGCTGTAGGTTCCTGGGGAAAGCTCTTTCTCGACCTTCTGCAAGGGGTTCTGGAAATGGTGTTTTCTCTCTTCCTCTGAACGTTACAGTGAAGACGTGAAACTCGCAATGACAGTGAAGATGTGAAACTCGCGATGACCGCAGCTCGTCTCGCTACCAGCCTCAGGGAGAAGCCACACCAAGGACAGACCCAAAGGGCTACAGGAAACAGAGCTGGGGTTCCTGGAACAGAGGCTAAGTCTGCCCTGTGTGAGCCTCTCACTCTGCTCTCCCCGCTGCCCCTTCTCCGGGCCTCGACTTGACCCTCAGGCACTAATAATGCAGGGGCTTCCTACCCGCCCTGTTTGCAAGATGGTTTTAGCCAAGAGGGAGACAGGAGACAGGGGAGAATGAGGTATCCACCTCCCCGGCCCTCCACCCCACTCCCTCTGTGGGTCACAGCGAACTGGATGCCCCCTCCATCCAAGGTTCAGGTCTGGGCAGGGCCCCTGTGCACAGCCCTTGCTACCTCCAGGTTCCGGGAACTGTTCCCTCCCCACCCCTCACACCAGGCGTGACACGGGAGCCCCTGAGCCATGTGTCCCGGGCACTACGCCATCCCTGGAGATGCCCCACGCATGCCCACAGCTCCTCCAAGACCCCTCACGTGGCCCACAGGCACAGGAAAAGGTGCTCGAAGGCATTAGTCATGCGGGGAATGCAAATCAAAACCGCAATGACATACCATTTCATAGCCACTGGGTCGGCTATAATAATAATTAAAAAAAAAATAAACATAAAATAACAAGTGTTGGCAAGGGTGCGGAGAAGTCAGTTAATATTGCTGGGGGGAATGTAAAATGGTTCAGCCACTTCGGAAAAGGCTGGCAGGTCCTCGAAAACTTAAACATCGTTAGCAGATGACTCAATTCCATCCGTAGGTATATGCCCCCAGGAAGTGGAAACAGGCTTCCAAACACACACTTGACCGTGAATGTTCACAGCGGCGCTATTCACCACAGCCGGAAGGTGGAAACAACGCACACGTCTAGCAACAGCTGGATAAACAAAATGCGGCCTGTCCGTACGATGGAACAGTATTGAGCCACAAAAAGGAATGAAGTACCGATACGTGCCACGGCGTGGACGAACTTCAAACACGTGATGCCACGTGGAATAAGCCAGGCACGAAAGGCCACCTATTGTGTGATTCCACTTATATAAAACGTCCAAAATAGCTAACTCCGTACAGACGCAGAGCGGACTAGCGGTTGCCAGGGCCTCGGAGGTGAGGGTGGGGGGTCGGGTACTGACTGTTTAAAGGGCACAGGGATTTTCTTGGGGGGATGAGGCAATGGTTGAACAGCACTGTGAATATACCGAAGGCCACTGACTTGTATGTTTTAAAACAGTCAACGGTGAATTTTATGTCAATTTAACCTCAGTTTTAGAAAACCCCATTACGAAATTCTCCTTACATCACCTCGATTTGAGGGTGCTGCGTGTGTCCCGTGGGGACCAGGATCGACTCGTCCCTCGCCTCGCGGGCCGGCAGTTACACGAGTCAGTTACACGAGTCAGTGAACTTCCTCGCCGTTCATTTACTCATCTGGATCAATGCAGCAGGAAGTGTCCTAATCGACACACCCACTCAACCACATGCCTGCTGGGTGACATCGGGCGAGCGTCTCGGCTGCTCTGAGGCTCAGTTTCCTCATCGTGACATTGGGCTACAAATACCATCTCCATTGGGTTGGCTTACGATTATTATGGTATTAACCTAGCAGAGTCCGTAAAGCCCGTGGAGCTCTAAAAGGTGGATTTCATTCATTCCTTAATGCCAAATTACGACTCCTCCTCAGTGGCAATATCTACTTGGTAGAATTGGTGTCGGGCTCCAATGAGGAACACACAGTGTAGCACTTGAGAGCGCAGGCTGTGTGACCTTGGGCAGGTGACGTCTCTGAGATTCCGTTTACTCATAAATATAAATGAGGATCAAACGTGAAGCCCTCTGTACAGTTCTTGGAATATAGCAAGTGTCGGATTAATGTCACCTACTATTATGACCATTATAGAGCAATTACATACTATACTAATATATAAATATGCCATTATGTTATTTAGAGAGACATATTTAGAGTCTCCAGTAATCGGCACAACCTGAAATCCAGTTTTGCTTCATCCCCTGCCTCCCTCCGCACCTCCCAGCAGCAACAGCGCTCAGAGAGCGTTCTAACAAACCGCGATGCATGGTACATACAACCGCAGCGTCTCGAGGTGGGAGGGACTTCAGATCCCTCTAGACCGGGAGCTGGCAAACTGTGGTGTGCGATTACAAATGCCACTTTACCAGGAATCCTCCTTCTCCAGGCCCAACAGTCTCGATTCCTTCAAACGAGCTTCAAGTGACAGGGTTTCGAGGCCCACTCACCATCTGTGGCAGAGGCTGCTGGCTGTTCATCGGACCGGTTTCCTCTTCTTCCTGGACGCACAGCTAGACTACGTGTCCCAGACTCCCTTGTGGCTAGACGCAGGCTTGTGTCAGAGTTCCAGCCAAGGCATGACGCTAGAAACGTTTGCCATTTCTCAGGCCAGGCTTTTAAGAAGTGGGTGGGTCTTTACCTCTCTCTTTACCTCTTTAACTCTTTACCTCTCTGCCAATGGATGCAGACAATGACCAAATGTTAGGGGACTGCGGGGTCACAAAGGTGGGAGAAGCCTAGGTCTGTGAGTCACCACATGGAGGAAAGCCACCCACTGAACGAGAGTCACTTTGGACTTTCGCACAAGTGTCAAAAAAAAGTTTTTATATTTGAGCCATTAAACATTGTGGGGACTATTTGTTACCGCAGCTATTAACCCTGTATTACTAACTAACACACCATCCCAATCTTTTTAGTGTGGAATGTCTATTGAATTGAATTATACAAGGTTTCATTATTTCATCCAAAAAAATTCTTCACCATCTACTATGTGCCAGATACTACACTAGACCCTCTGGGTTCTAAAGAAAATAACAGTATAACAGTATCTGCTCCCAGGAAGCCACAAAATAATGAGGAAGACAGAGGTATGTACAAAAGAAGTCACTAAAATGCTTCGGGTGCCGTGACAGAAGCCAGCACAAGAAGTTAATGTGACCTGAGCTGGCGCGCTCCGGATGAGGCCTGGTTTTCCGCTCCCGGGCAGGAGAGTCCTGGGGGTTCGTCGTGCACACTGACCAGCTCAGTCTCACTTCAGCTTTGGTTCTCAGAAAGTAAACGCATCCATCTGATCGCTCCGGAAAAGAAAACCATTTTCCTTCTCCGGACCTAAGTTTTCTCACCTGTATGATAAAAGGGTTGGCTAATGACATCGAAGTAAAACAAGCAAAGAATCCTATGGTTTTCTGATAATGTGGATCCGCCTGTATTTATTTAGCATCACCGAGTTTTAAATAAGGGGCAATGTTTCTTTACACATCAGTGGCATACACCAAAGAGAAAGTGACATAAATGTGAATTAGAACCATCGGTTTTTACGGGGTGTAACTGATGAAGCTGATCCGGAGGATCCGTGCGCTGGGTCCTCCCTGGACCTGTACCCCGCCCACGCTTCTTCCTGCCTCCTCACTTTATCGTGGGCTCTCTGCAGTTCCTTCTAGATTCTTCCTGCCCAGACTCGCCCGTCGTCCTCAGAAATCCAGACATTTCCCCTGCAATCGCCATCCTTCCTTCTTCTCCATGTCCCCATAACTCTCGCTCACAGGCCAACGTCTTAGCGGGGATTCACAGCACCGCTGAAGTCGGCCCCTTGGGTGACGGACAATCGTCATGGCAGATCTTGGATCTTTGCCCATAAAGGGGGGCTCGGAGCCTGGGAAAGAGCCAGGGGCTTGAAGGCACTGAGCCTGGGTGTAAACCCAAAGGTCGCTGGTTCATTCTGCAACCTCGAGCTAGGCCGAAGCCTCCATGTCCTCACGACCGTTTCTTTCTAGTCCTCTTAACAAGGAATAAGAAAGATGGCGCTGGAGATGACCTCGGTGTCCATTGCGTCACCTCCTTCCCTTTGAGGGAGAAAAGTGAGATCCTCAGAGGTGGGGCGAGTGGCCTGAGGTCACAGCTGCCAGCAAAGTGGAGTCAGGAGCCCACGTCTATGTGGAAGTGCAGTCCTGGGTCAGTTGGCGACGATGACCGTAGCCGACACTTATTTCACTTTCCATCCAGTCTGTGGTATTTAAAAGAACATGGCACAACGTCTCAAACTCAGCGATACTAAGTAGATACAGGTGGACCACAACTGCTGCAGTTACCATAGAATCCTTTTTGACGTTGATATCATTATATATAATCAACAACCCTGGCATGAAACGGATGAGAAAACTGAGAGGGAAGATGGCGTTCCCACAGAAAGAAACTTGGTTCGGGCTAACCCGGGGACGCCAATCTATGATTTTTGCTTTCACTTACTGTTTATTCCACAATATTCATTCTAACCAACATATAAGCTGTTTGTTATCTCCAGATAATTCAGAACATCTCTGATAGAAATACATACCAGAGTAAGGCATTGAAGAGGTAGTTGGCAACGTTCATATATAAAGAACGACCTCGAATCAGCAAGAGAAAAATGCATACCTAATGAAAGTATGAGTAAAAGATACACACAGACAATAAGTAAGGAACACCGACGGCCAGCGAAGAGATGACGATGTTTTCATTAATAAGGAAATGCAAATCAGAACAACACTCGTCTGGCCAATCCGCCACACAAAGATCGGTACGGATGATCAGGTGCAGGGCTAGCCTGGGCCTGAGGAGGTGTGCATGCTCAAAACGCCGCTCTCGGGAAGGAAACTGGTAAGCTTTTCTGGAAGGCCGTTTGGTAAAAACCATGACCCTAAGACGTGCCTCCCCTTGGACCCAGTAATTTCTTCTCTAGGGATCTGTCATAAGTAAATATTTGGACTTTCTGTCTGCAGTATTGTAATAGCCTCCCTACGATTCTCTACAAAGCAGACGGTGGCATCTTGGGAAAAAAAAAAAAAAAAAAAAAGGAAGCCGAGGTCACTTTTCTGCTGAAAACCCTCCATGAGCTTCTTGCTTCACTCCGAGTAAAAGCGAAAGTCCCCAGCGAGGCCATGCGGTCGCCCCACCCTCCCGCCTTCCCCCTTATCAACGGATCGTTGTCACCTGCTCCCTCCCACCTCACCAGCTTCCTCTAAGGTTCCTTCGACGTCTCACACACGCAGCTGCCCCAGGGCCTTTGCACTGGCGAGTCCCTCTCTCTAGGACCCGTTGTACCCCAGAATGCCACATGCTCACTTCCTCAGCGCCTTTGGGTCTTTACTCAAATGTCGTCTTTTCAGGGAATGCTTCCTTGAACCCCCCATCTGACGGCACACACCCCCTCAGCCCTCCCCAGCCTCCTTCGCGGTAAATTTTTCTCTATACAGTCAATGCCTGTTTGTCGTCTGTCTCCCTCTGCTGAAATTCAGCTCCATGAGGGCTGGACTTTTTCTCTGCCGTGCTCACTACTCCTGCCCAGACCCCCGAAGAGTGCTGGTTCGCAGTGGAAACTCAAGTAGATATGACTAGAATAAACACCCAGGGTCCTGGCCAGAGTGACTGGGAGTCCTGCAGGGCAGAAAGGCGGGGCAGGACCCACTCCAGCAGAGTGGGTCGTGGGGCCAACAGCTTAGTCAGGCTGCACCCAGGGGCTGTTTTCAAGCCACCTGGGGCTGAAAAAGCCTTTACTTGCTTCTGCACGATGTTTTAAGTCGTCGGAGAGCAATGAGGACGTCAGGGTCATTCTTGCCAATAAGAATCAGGAGCCCCAGCGTCTCACGCCATCCTCCCAGGGACCCCGACCCCTCCGTTAGCGACAGCGTATTTGCGTCCACGAAGTGCGGGCCTTTCCAGATGCCACTCTCTCTCTTTCCACCTCTGATTGTTGGGTTTGACAAGCGTCACAGAGCTTTATTCCAGAGTCCCATGTGTTAAGCGGGGAAGAAATGACTTTTACTCGAGGCCTCCCACGTGCCACAAATTTGCCCTATACGATTTCATTTTAGTCTCCGCCCTGCAGTCGATGTCAGCAGCATGAGCAGAAAAGGGGAGAAACTGAGGCTCTGAGAAAGTAAATCACCCAAGGTCCCAAAGCAAGAGACAGATTCCCGTTCAGGATTCCGACCCAGGACAAGCCCGTGCCCGAGTCTATGTTCTTCTACCTCAACATAGTGTCTCTGCGGCATGGAAGGACTTGCTGCTGCCTTTTCCATCCTTAAAACTCGGGGTTGCTCCTGTAAGGTCTGAATTTCCTCTCAATGCGCCATACAGAGAAGCCGACAAGCAAGTCAGAAATGCTGCTTCTTCATCATCATCGCCACCATCATCGGCATCGTCATCATCATCATCATTATCACCATCATCATCCTAGTCTGCTGCGGCTGCCGTAACGAATTACCAACAAACCGGGTGGCTTAAAGCAACGGAAATGCATTTTCTCCCGGTTCTGGAGGCTGGAAGTGTGAAGTCAAGGTGTGGGCAGGGCCACGCTCTCTCTGAGGCCCCTGGGAGAAGCCGTCCCCGCCTCTCCCTAGCTCGTGGTGGTTGCCAGCAATCCCCGGCCGGGAGCTGCCTCATGCCAGTCGCATGGCCACCGCCTCCCTGTGTCCCCTCGCATCGTCTTTCCTCCGTGCGTGTCCGTCTCTGAGTCCGAATTCCCCCTTTTGATAAGGACGCCAGTCATATTGGATCAGAGGCCATGCCAGTGACTTCGTTTTGATGAGAACACCTCTGTACGGACCTTATTTTTAGATGAGGTCACATCCTGAGGCGCTGGGGGAGTAAGGACCCGAACATGGCTTTTTGGAGGGATACAGTTCGACCCCGAAAAATCATCATCGCTAGGACGGCTCACATGTCCACGTGGAGTTACCGAGTACCAGGCACCAACCTCCCGTTCTCCATGTCCTACCACGGTGCACCATGCTCAGCACAACCCCGAAGTCTCTCCACCTGGCAAGTAGCCAAACTGAGGCTCAGGGAGGCTCGGAGCTGGCCCAAGGTCAGCAAGTTTCAAGGTCGGCCACTAAAAGCCAAGTCAGGGCTCAACCTAAATCCAGGATTCGAACCCTTACCCAATCGTCTACGCCACGAAGCTCTGTCCGCGATGACACCACTACCCCCTGCAGGCTCGCTGTTTCAGCTCCGGCACAGCCTCCATCTGCAAACGCTCGGCCTGTTACTTCCTCCAAGCCAGAAGTTTAAAATATCATCGCTGAACTCAACTTACCCCACCCAACTCCCAGCTTGTTCCAGGATGAGAACACCCCACACACACATATGTCGTTATGTCCATTAAGATTCTCTCAGGGAAAAAGCATGTATAATTCACTGCCTGATTCACGTGGCCCTGCTTATGCAAACACTCGACTTTGCTGTTGTCTCTAACAGCCGCGTGGCGGGGCCCCCGCCCTTTCTGAGGATGCTACATCCCAGGACCCTGGCGCCCGGCCCAGCCGGTGGCTCCTGACTACCCACTAAGTCGCAGGGTGGCCAATGGGAGTCAGGAAGCCACGCTGGAGACCTGGCCTCAATTTCTTCTTCCACGTGAATTCCTCCGAGCATCAAGGCCCCGCCCCTTCTAACCCTTGGAGGAGGACCTGAAAGAGTTACTCAAATTTATCGAAAAAAGAGATGGTCAGACTCTAAGCTAAAAGAGAATGAAGGAATAACTCACTCATCAAATCCGAAATACACACCTGGCGCACTAAGGATCCACCCAGGTGAATAAGTCTGCAGGGGAGAGAGAGAAAGCCCATGTGCGTGTCTGTGTGTGTGCGTGTGTGAGCGTGTGCGCGTGTGTGTCTGCCTCTGTGTGTCTCTGTGCCTGTGTGTTTCAGGCAGGCACCTGAATGTATCTTCTCACTCACGCATCACTCAGCGAGGGAGGCAGCTCACCCCCATTTCACAGGTGGAGAAATGCAGCCTCGGCGAGTTCACTGGCTTGTCCAAGGGCACTCAGCCAGGAAACCGGCAGCCAGGGCCGACCCCAGGTCTGAGCAGCTAACATGTCCAGGCTGCTTTCTTCCTCATCTGACCACCCAGGCATTGGAGAGGGGGACTGGAGCTTGTTAAACAGGTGGGCGACCCTGATCTGAAGTTTTACGGAGATTGTCCTGGTATCCGCTTGGAGAACGGACTAAGGGGAGGGCAGTGCATTAGGAGAAGGCTAGATGACTCAGGGGAGATGACACGAAAGCCGGGCCTGAAGCAGGAAGTGGGGACACAGAGAAGAGGCTGGACAGGAGATGCTGGCCCAGGCTTACGCAGATTTGGTTTGGTTTGGTTTGGTTTGGGAGAGAACAGGAAAAAAAGGCAATGAGCGATAGGCTTTCAGAAAGTCCTCCTGCTCCCCGGGGCTCAGGCCTAGGGAGCGAGACACCAGGGAAACCCCTCCACGGCTCCTCTTCCTGTTCCACTTAAACAGGAACCGAAGAGCTGAAGTTGTGGGAGGAAAAATGAGGGGGGGGGCAGACTTGCTTCTTCCTCTCCCCATCTTGCAGCGAAGCCGGAACCCATCGCCCCAGGGGATGCACAGACTCACAGGACCAGGACCCTGAGGAGGCAGCGGTCTGTGAGACACAGACATGACTCAGCTTCGCGAAGGAGCCAGAAAGCTGAGTGTCATCAAGGGCTCTCCCCAGGCCCCTCAGCTGCTCGACCCCCAAGCCAGCCCAGCCCACTGTCTATATGCCTTCCCCTTCCACGTCCTGGGCCATCTGCTCCCGGGCTCCCCCAGGACCATCCTACATGGCCTCCCTGCTTCCAGTCTTCGCGCTCCGCCCCGGGAAGGTGGGCTTCTGAAGTTCAACGTTCTGTTGGCAAGGACGGAGGGGAAAGGGTGTTCGAGAATCAATCAGTGGTATCTGCTACACCTTCTCACCTACTCGCCTCCAAAGTACACCTTAAACAGAGTGTAACAGGCAGAGAACCCACATCTCCACCCTCCTGCCGGTCTATTTTAGGTCTGAGGAAGTAACTGTCCTAGGACAGGAAACTCACTAAAGGCTATTATGGGAACACCTATAAACAAACACGGTTTGCTCCTCCGCGTCAGGGGTTCTGTGACAGCATGCGTTTGCGGGGGTAGGAAATGACATGGATGACTGAATTCCATTTTATACCCCAAACGCCGCTTTAACTCAGAGTTTTCCTCACACCTCCAAAAATAACCAGCACATTCCCACCACAGGACCGTGACCTGGCTATTCTCAGCCTCAATGACCCTTCCTCGCTCTCTCTACTTACTGAAATCCCGCCCATGCTGGAAGGGGCACCCCTGCACCCAAAACTTTCTCTGCCCACCAGGCTGGGTCACTCTCTCCCCTCCCTGCACACACGTGGCGAGCCCTTCGTGACTCTCCTATGGCGTCCACATCGGTCCAAATTATAAACGGCTACACGTCTTTCTCTACTAACCAACTATAAGAAATTCTAGGGCATGGACCTTGATTTTTCACCTTTGTAGTCGGGGGGCCTGGCACAGAGCAGGATCTGCGGGCAAGCTTGTGCAACGAGGACCCTTTAAAGGGAATTAGTTCTTTCGCGTTTCCTCTCCCTGTTGATCACGCAAATGAGAACTCTCATCCCATCGAGAAGCCACTCTTTTTTGTTCAGTACCAAGTATGTGCTCGGGGCTCAGCCGCTTTCTGTACATATTACTCTCTTAGCATCTTTTTAGAGAGTCTGCACACTTTTACACAACTTACAGGAGAGGAAACAGAAGCTCGAGGCTAAGAGAAAGGCTAAGGGCAGAGCCTTCCCAAGGCCATGTGAGGAACTAGGGCGTGGAATTCAAATTCAAGTCTTGAGAGGCAATACTGCATCATGGTCAAGGGCGTGGGCACCGACCACAAACAGCCTTGCTTAAGATCTTGCCACCTATGAACTGTCTGATCACGGGGAAGTTAGTTAGCTTCTGTACGTCTCTGTTCCTTTGTGTATAAAATGAGGATAAAAATAATGCCTATTTCATAGGGTTATTATGAAGATTACACGAGCTCACATGGGAAAGCTGCTTAGAATAGTGTTTGGCACATATCGATGCACAAGAAATATTAGCTATCGTTATTGATTCCAAGTCCGGTGGTTTTCCCATTGCATCATGACAAACGTTCCTACCCTCCGCCCTCGAAACCGCCTCAGGCAAGGGAGAGTGGCCTGGCCCAAGGACAGACCACGGGAGACATCGCGAGTTCCGCTGTCCAGAGGATCAGCCCGAAGACGGCCGGTCAGAGAGCGGGAAGGCAGCGCCGTGCACAGAGTCCGCCCCCAGCAGTCCTCGGCTACAGCTCAGGCCTCAATTGTGGGCCCCCGGGGGGAACTTTAAGGGGCAAGAACAGCACATGGGGCAGGAGCCAGCTTGGCTCCCAAATGCCCCACTTTTGACCTGACACCAAACATCCCTTTAGTTAGGACGAGCTGGGAGGACCTGAAATGCTGGCGGCCCCTCCCTGGAAGACCCCAGAGCCCACAGTGGTTACGAGGCGAGGCCGAGGGAGTCTCCAGAGCAAGGGGCTGATGGAGGACACGCTGTCCCATCGGCCTCACTGAACCCAGGAAAGACCCCTCACCCCTGAGGCTCCCACCTCCCACGATCATGATCTCGCTGTGACCTGGGCAGAGGAGAGCGGCTGTCGCCCCTTTCTGAAGGTGAGGAAGTGAGGTTCTAAGAGGCTCAGTGGCTGCTAGTAATGCTCACATAACTCTGGATTTCTGAGTCTCGATTCAGTGCTATTTCTCATTATCTTATTCTGTCTCCTGCATCGGTATTTGCCTTCTTTAATTACATACATTTCCTTTCTTCCTTCTGTCCTTTCTTTCAAAACATTTATTGTCTCCTCTGAGCTGAGGAGTTACAAAGATGAACAAGGCCTTTGACGGCCCAGCTCTTACTTGCCCGCCCTCCGCCCTCACCCTCCCAGCCCCCAGCCCCCTCTGCAGGGCCAACGCACAGGAGGTGCTCGGTACGTGCTTGCTGATCTGAAGCATATTTTTTTATTGCTAT
Organism: Rousettus aegyptiacus; assembly: GCF_014176215.1. Lineage (NCBI taxonomy): Eukaryota > Metazoa > Chordata > Mammalia > Chiroptera > Pteropodidae > Rousettus > Rousettus aegyptiacus. The sequence continues at coordinate 54,787,287 of NW_023416290.1, forward strand.
TATTCTGGTATCGATTCCAGTTTTCTATTCCCAAAATGTCAATTTTTACATTTTTGTAAATATCCTTTCTTTTCCTAGTCTGGAAAAGAAGACCGAATGGATTAGGCTAGCTGGTTTCCGCTTGGTTCTACAGGAGAGCTGAGACCCCACCCCACCCCTGCAAAGCCAGGACCCCAAAGTGATTCTAGTTTCTTCTGAAAGAGGGGCTGAACGATTCCTCCCGTCAGTCCAGAGAAATGGCAAGAAAGCTCGTGCCTGCTTCGAGGTCTGGATGGGGGAGGAAAAAAGCACCTATACGAACTCGACAGCCCTAGGCGTACAGGTGTAGAACCCCAAACACACACCACTAATATGGGGTTAAAAGCCTCAAACCCAGAAGCTACCACAGAAACTTGTCCGGGACTCAGGAAATGTTCAGGGCCTCAGCTGAAGCATAAAATCGCTCTGCATAACCACTTCTGCTACCCAGGAGAGGTGAGACTCCCAGGGGGTATGAACCACCACACCCCCAAAACCAGAAGGTGCAGGAAATGGGAGAATTGGCTTGTCTAGAATGAACACAGTAGAGGAACCTGAATGAGAATGTCAGCCTATTTCAAACAAAAATATGAAATAAGAATGAGAAACTCTAATGAAAGAATAAGACTCAAGGATTAAAGGCCAGGATGATTTGAAAGAGAGCCAAAGAGACTCTCTAGAAGTAAAAGGTAGAGTCATTAAAAATAGAAATTCCATGATGAGAAGATTCAACAAAAATACGGCAACACGACTGAACAACTGAAGCTCACGGACCTGGTCAGTCGCGTGGGCCATCTGCCTGCGCCGGGCCCAAGGGGACGAGAGAAGGAGAATGACACAGAGGCCCCTCCCCCCAGCCGAGCCCCTTCCACATGCTCAGCGTGCAGGTGAGGCGACCACCTGAGCAAACGCGCTTCCGCACCAGGTACCAGACGGTCAGAGCGATGCTCTCATTCACGGAACTTGTGTGGTGTGCTCCCGACATCATCTCCGTCAAGCTCAGAAAGCACCAGGGCAGAAGGAAAGGCCGGGCCCACGGGGGACCCCGGAACCTTCCGGTCTCCAGCCCGCCAGCCATGCCACTCAACCACCCCGCATCTATCATCGAGGTCACAATTACCAAGGACTAGCTGAGCATTTTATTTTTTGAATTTGCAAAACTCTTTTTATTTGAAAATAATCTCAAGAAGAAGAACAGCACAAAGAAACCCCACAGGCCAAGCTCACCTATTATTCGGCCCCATCTGCTTTTCCTTTTCATTCCCACTCAGATATCATTTTTTTATCATTTTCTTTTTTTCTGAACTACTTGAGGGCAAGTTACATATATCATGGCCTTTTAGTCGACCACTTTCTGCGTTTCTGCGCGAAAAGATAATTACTTAGATCTAAAACTACAAGGAAACGGGCGCCCAGGATCGCTTTGCACAGGAAGGGTTTCATGCAGGCCGAAGCCTTGATGGGAAACTCACGACTCGCCTGGACGAGGGACGTGCCAGCTACTCCCCAGAAGCCGCGAGCAGGCAGGGGGCAGGCAGGCGTTGTCTGGCTTCTCCTTCCTGCTCTGCCCACGGGTGCTCTGCACCCTGCCTGGTTCTCCGGAACTCGGCCACAGCTGGGGGAAGCACTGATGGGCGCTTTTATTTTAACCTGACTCCAGCTGAGATCCCTCAGCTGGGAAGACATTGCTGGCTAACTTTTCTGTTTTTGTTGTTGTTTTATTTTTTTTTTTTAACTGTCCACTTTTGCATTTCCTGCCTAAGAGCGGGACGGGAAGAGGAAACGCCAAAAATATTACAAGACGAGCTAGTTCGTGGCACTTCCAAGGGATGGCGACGGAAGGGGCTGGCAGGGGAAGCTCAGGCGGCTAGGAATCTCTGTCTCTTCACGGCCCGCACACTGGTGGCCGACAGAGCTAATGTGGCTCCCCACAGTGCATAAGGACTTGGGGAGACATGTATCTGGGGAGTATCGGAGACAGAAGCCCACTTCCTCCAAATAACTGAGAGGATGTTTGAAATCTGGTCTTGATTACTCCCTCTTGGCAACGCGGCTACACATCATGATGCGTTTCTCTGACTCTCAGAAGATGGGGCCAGCTGTCGCCCACTACTAGCCCAGGCCCCTGAGTTACTTTTTCCCCTAATGGGTCATATAGATTTGTCTTGATGAAACCACACACTCCTTCCTGACCCTGCCGGTGGCGTGCTTTGGGAACAGGGCTGGCTGGGGTTGGGGATGCTAGCTGTGGCTCTGGAACCAGGGTCTTAGCTACACAAAAGGCACACGTGTCGGTTTCACAACGTGCGGGAAGTCGACCACAGCAGACTTTGGAAGACAGTACCAACCCGTCACATGCCCCACTCCGTCCTGGGCGTGGGTACAAGGCAGCGTGCTGGGAGAGGGTCTTCATGGCTTGGTGAATTTCATTTACTCACGAGGCAGGGTGAGAAGAGTTAGTGACCTCAATTTGGCCTGCAGCCCAAAGAATGCACAGTGAAGCGAATCTTCAGCTCCAAATCCTCATGCACAGTCGGGCATGGAGAACAGCTCGAATGAAGGAATGGATTCTGGGAGGACAATGAGGACACAAGTAGAGACTGACCCTCTCCTTGGGAAGACTTCTCTGGCCTCCTCTCCCCATCTGAGCGAGGGGCCTCTCCCCAAAGCTCCCATAACACCTTCCCTTACCAGCCCCTAAAGATGCTCATGTCCTAAACCCCAGGACCTGTGAATGTGTCAGGCTACGTGGCAATGGGAAGTTAAGGCCAAAGATGGAAGGAAGATTGCTCATCAGTTGACCTCAAGACAGGGAGGTCATTCCAGATTCTTCAGGCGTCCCAATGTAATCAAAAGGGTCCTTAAAAGTGGGACAGGGGGCCAAACCAGAAGGGAGACCCAGAGACGGCATGAGAAGGTCTAAGACCAACACTGGGGGCTTCGACAGTGGAGGAGGGAGCCATGAGCCAAGACATGCAGGAGGCCCTGGGAGCTCCAAAACACAAGGAAACAGTTTCTTTCTTACAGCCTCCAGAAGAAACAGAGTCCTGCCAAAACCTCGATTTTAGCCAAGTGAGACCCATGTCAGACTCCTGACCTCCAGCACTGTAAGAGAATAAATTTCTATTGCTGAAGCCTCTATGTTTGTGGTCATTTGTTATGGCAGCAAGAAGAAACTGACATACCATTTATCATTATACTTACCCTAAGATAAAGGAACTTTTATGCATATGCCTATCTATTACTCCCATTGATGATGATGATGATGATGATGATGATGGCAGCTAACATTTGTTGAGGACTTGCCGTGTGGCAGGGTGCGTATCAAGTTTTTCATGCATGTAATATACTATAAAAAGGTCACGTCAATTGAACACCAGAATGAAGGTCAACGAAGGGGTGAGAGTAGGGGAGGGCGCTAGAGGCATCTTCAAGGAAATAAAGACACAGGTATATTTTAAAAGATGAGTAGGATGACAGGGTCTTTGCGATTTGTGAGGTCAACCAAGGGTTGCCTCGCCTAAAAAAAAAAAAAAAAACTAAATAAATAAAAAATAAAAGATGAGTAGGACTTAGCCCAGAAGAGACGAAGAGGGTCTCAGGCAGGGGAAGAACATCAGTGGACCCTCCAAGAAATGAGACAGACGGCAGGATGTGTGCGGGCAAGCACTTTAGTGCCTCGGCTTCGCAACGATAACTTCTGAATTAGTGTCTCCCGTCCAAATGTCCTCTGAGGCCCAGACTCACATGCCCTTATAATCTGCCCGCAATCTCCACCCGGATGCCTCGCAGACATTCAAACTTAGCATGGCCAAGATGGAACCCGAGCCTCTGCAAATGACGCCTAGCTCTTCAAGCCAGAACCCAGGAGTCACCCTTGGGTCCTTCCCCCTGCCACGTCCCCATTTAATCCATCACCAGATCTCACTGATAATATCTCCAAGATCTAACCGGGTCACACTCGCTTCTCTGCCTCCACTGGTCTAAGCTATCATTTCTCCCGGATTAGTGCAATGAAGGGTCTTCTAACTGGTCTCCCTGCTTCCACTCTTTGCCTCCTATGATCCACTCTTCATAAAGCAGTAAAAGTAATTTCTTAAAAATGTCAATCGAATCCCACTCCTGGGCCTCCACTCTAATGCTTCCCTTTGTACTGGTGGGCAACCTCCCCAGCATGGCCTACAACGTGCTGTGTGACCTGGCCCCTGCCTCCCTCTAAAATCTCACCTCGTGCCATTCTCCCCATCACGCCCTTTCGCTCTGCCCCTACCCCCAACCACGACTATTCTCACTTCCAGGAGCACAGCAGCTCTTTGGTGCACAGAGGACTTTTCACATTCTGATCCCTTTGCCCGGGATGCGCTCCCCTGCAATCGTTCTACCTGGCCAGTTCCTCCTGAACGCTTGTCTCGGAGAGGCCTCTCCCTAGCAAAACAAGGAGCCCCTCCACCCCAGTCCACTTCGGTCATGATTTTGATCCCTTGTGTGTTTCCTTAAGAATCACGACCTTTCATTCGTTAGAAATTACCCACTTCTTCGTTTTTGCCAGCGACTCCCCCGGAGTGCGAGGTCCACCAGGGCGGGGCCAGGCCCACCTCGTGCATGTGCATCGCGGCGTCATCGGGACCTCACACAGTGCTTTGCATGGAGCGGGTGCTCGATACAGGCTTGCCGAATTGACTCATTCAAAGAGAAAGTGTGAGGCTGACACGGAAAGATGAGGCTGGAAATAGAAGCCCTTGAACACAGGGTCCTATTCATCTTTGCAGGACTGGCACCTCCCCCGGAGGAGCACTTAGCAAATTCACACCGGATGAATGAAAGAATGATTCGATTACAGATGCATCTGAAAAGTGCCATCCTCACTGGGCAAGGCTCCCAAAGGACTTCCCTCTCCTCCTTGGGACTTCTCAGGTAACATGTCTGGGGCATACAGCAAGTGCTCAATAAGTGTTAGCTGTCATTGTCACTGTTGCTAATGTGGGGATCATCCGTGCATCACGGAGCAAAGGCTTCTTCTTCGAGAGCCCATGCCGGATAAAGCGGCTAGGGGAGAAGTGGGAGGAAGAAACCCAACACGAGAGGGAAAAACGAGAACAGGGCGGCGAGATCCAGTCAAACGCAACTGAGAACCTGGAGCAAAAACGCAGGTAACACGGGCCCCCTTCTTTCCTCTAGATTTCAGCCACCTGGCTGCAGCGCAGAGAAGCCAGCTGGGAAGTGGGTCCTCACACGAGAGGCCGAGGCGGGGTGGGGGGGGGGGTCCATTTGAATGCACACATTCATTCTGGGGCCTGCACAGCTCTGACTGATTTTGAAAATCTGGCTCGCTGTGGCTGGCGAGGACTTGGGAGGTGGAGAGAATTTCAATTTCCTTCACCAAATGGCAAGCTTGCGAAAAAGTCCTCTCTCTCCAACGTTATCACGTACTAAAAATGAAAAACCAGCCATTCGGAGCTCTCATAAGGAGGAAAAATAGATGGGCTGCTTAGCTCACAAGATACAGGAGGGCCGAGAATCAGGTCTGGAGAACATCATACAGTACATTATGTGCTCAGATGCTGCCCTTTTTTGGACTGGGAAGTCTCTATTTTTCACAAGAGAATGGGAGAGATAAGTAATTCCCTATGTAATAAGCCGCCCGTTTAACATTCCAAATATATTTAGCTGAACAGCAGGGGTTAAGGATTTTTTTAAAAACTATTTCTAAATATGTAGTTTGAGATAAATGAATATCTCAAAAATAGCAATAATAGATAAGACAGGAGAGAAGGCTCAAAAGTAAGGAAGGTTGTAATGCAAAGAAGATTTATTTCCCAGTGTGTGTTTCATGGCTGGCGGGCCATAAGCTGACATATGAAAGGAGCACTGGACGGGGAGTCTGAAGACTGGCCATGTATGTGACTTCGGGTAGGTCTTGGCACCTTTCCCAGCCTCGTCTGGACCCCAACGAGCTGAAACGGTCGTTCTTAAAGATCCTTTTCCTTTCTAAACTGTTGAGATTTGATGCTCCCAGGAGACCTGCATCTTCTTGCTTGACATGGGCCCTCCAATTGCAAAATGGAAAGGCCTTGGGGGCAAATGTTGCAACAGAGGTAAAACTGGCTTCAATATTAAATTATGTTTTACAATCTCGAACATTACTCAGCAGCCCGGCTCTGCTGTCATCCCAGAAACAATTATGCCAAGACAACCTGACCGAGTCTATGGGAAAAGTGGGAAGGAGTTCTTGTTCAACATTTCTGACTAGTGCAGGTAAAGATGAGGTCAAGTTAACGAGGGTCTGGACTTGGCTCTCCATCCTCCTGCCGGATGGCAAAATAAATTATCAAAGAGAAACGCTCAAGGAATGCCCAAGAACTCTCGGGATGTATGAAATCGCAGAATGCCAAACGCCAGAGTTTCTTTTTTCTTTTCAACTTCATGTCGCGCTCAGGAAATGCAGCAGGTCCCACAATGGCACAAGCGTTCACACACACACAAGCCACTTCCCAGTCCTCGTGGGAGCAAACACCACGAGGACTGGGAAGCCCCGAGCGGGAATCTTTCTTTTCCCTTTCGTTTCCTTTGCTTTGAGCAAGTGGCCTAGGGGCCTGCCGGGCAGCGCGGCGTCCGGGCCGGGGGGGGGGGGGGGGGGGGGCGAGGGCCGCGGGGACCCGCCAGCCCTCCGGGAACGGCGGAGAACTTTCCTCCGCCGCGCCGGGCAGACAATGCCAGCGCCCGCGCCGCGCGCCGGGAGGGCGCCCCATCGGCGCGGCCCGGCTGCCGGGCGCGCTGTGCCGGCCTCTCTCCAGAGGGCGCGCGGAGCCACCCGGGGGCCCCACTCGCCCCGCCTCGGCGTCTCCTCGGGGGACCAGACGCCCTGGGCCCTGCAGCGCCCGGGCCGGCGCCCTCCCCGGGCGGGCAGGGACACCCCCTGAGCGTGGACCCGGGAGCCCGCCCAGCGCGCAATCCCGGCGCCTGTGCTCGCCGGGCCCGGGCCGGGGGGCGCCGACGACCCGGGGCGCCCCCCACCGAGCCAGTCCGGGCGCCCCGCAACTCACCGGGACCGGGCGGGCCGCTGGGCATTATTCCATCGCCGGCTCGGCGCCAGCGCCCCGGCGGCGGCGGCGATCGCGGCTCTCGCGGCGGGGCGCGGGGTGCGGCGGGGAGCGGCGGGCGTGGGGCGCGCGCCGGGCTGCCCGAGCGCAGAGTGCCCGCCCGCGGCGGCCAGGCGAGGCGCGGGAGGCGAGCGCGGCGCAGGAAGGGGCGGGCGACCATGTGCCGGGGGGAGGAGGCCGCGGCGCCGCGCGCGGCTCGCACGATCCCGCTCGGCGGCGGAGGGCGCGGGCTCAGGAAATCCAAACACTTCGGCAGGAAATCGGAATCCTGACTAAGCATTCCCGTCCGGCCGCCGCTGCGCGCCGGGGGGCTCGCGCCTCGCTTAACCCTCGGGCCGCCGGCGCGCGGCGGGGGGACCGCGGACCGGGGGCGGCGCCCCCCGCCGTCCGCCCCGCTCCCCCTCCCGTCCGCCTTCCCCTTGCCGGGAGGTGGAAGCGGCGGGATCCGTCCGTCCGGATAAAACCTTGGCCTTGGGAGTTGCCTTTTCCGGGGCCCCCGACGCGGGAAAGGGCCTTGGCCTCTCTCTCCCCCCATCCTGCAGAGGGGTGAACTTGCAGCCTCCAAGCCGTTTTCCGTATTTGCAATAAAAGAAACGAGTTTACCTGGCTGCCCCCTTTCACTGCTTCCGCCCTGCTCATTTCCTCACATTTCGCCCAGTGCCGGCGTCACGGTAGTATAGTAATAGGACAGTAAGAGCATGGACTTTGGACTCTGACTTTGGAACCTGGCTTTGCCCCTTTTTGCTAACTGTGTTACCTTGGGCATGTCACTTCTGCGAGCCTCTTCTTCATCAAGTGTGAAATAAAGCGGTAATTCGGACCTCACAGGTTTGATTTGGTAACCTAATGTTTAGCAAGGACACGCTGGACATGCCCAAGTAAATAATAGCCACGATTATCCTTATTCCGGAAAGAAACATCAGCAAAAGGAGGGTCTTGAACACGTGGGCCGTGTGTTGTACACACCCGTGCCCACTTACAAAGCCTGAGAACTTCGTTTCCCTCCTCACCACTGAATGACTATTTTTCTTTGCAGTGTTTCAGAAACTGCTGTCCGCAGAGGAAAGGGTTAGTGGCGATGGCAGACCCCCTTCTGGTGAAACCTGAAACTCAGCAAACCTCACAGAACTGGGGATTTTGCTCTTGACCTGAGAGTCAGGACACTGGGGTGGTGGGGATCAGGCTTGTGAAGAAGTCTGGAGAGGCTTTATAGAGTCTGAGAAATCCAAAGTAGTACCCTACGTCCAGTCAGGCCTGGGCTGGGCGGCCAGGGGGAGTGATTCATTGTGGTTTCCCACGGAAATGCCACATTTGGGGGTTTTCTACCTGGAGGATGCAGCTTAGTGGTTTCGCTGTAAGTGCTTCGAATTCCTTTCCAACCCAGTAGGACTTTGAAGAGGAAACAACATGCCCACGAGTGAAAACCAAAGCTCGACGTGAACCTGCCAGGAACCGGAAGTCAGGTATCAGCTCCTCTACTCCAAGTAAGTAAGGACCAGACATCAGTTTTAAACTGAGACTTGTCTCTTTTCTGCAATGCTTTTTCAGGGGTCAGAAGCGATAGGACAAGCTCCGGGCTTGGCACCGGAGCCCAGGGGCCCGCCCCAGGCCCTTTGCAGCTCCTGTTTGCTCTGCCTGGAAGTCCCTCCACTTGACTGTTCTTGGCACTCGGCTCACAGCTCAGAAGTCAGTTCTTCAAAAGGGGGCTTTCCTCAACCATTGGGTCTACTTGTCTTTGGCACCTTACTCCACCCCCCCACCTCTCCCACACATCACATGCCCTGTTTCTTTGCTTCGTAGCCCTTGTCGTTATTTAATTTATCCTGATTATCTGGTTGCCTATGTATCATCTGTCTCCCGCTGCGTTAGAGCAGGACCGCTGCTTGTCTCCATCTCTCCTGGCCCCCGGTGCCAAGAACGGTGCTGGCCCATAGGAGACGCTCAATAAAGACATGCCAGAGGAACGCAAGGGGCAGACGACGAGATGCGAGCCGCAGGTGCACTCCGCCTCTTAGCTCCCTGCATCTCCTGCTTTGGCGGAGAGGCCGTCACGTGGGAAAGCCCGGGGTAATGGAAGGAGCGTGGACGGCTCTCTTAGTGGTTCCGGAAAGTGAAAACTATGAGTAATTAAGACTGTGAGCCGGCATAACTGCAGGCTCGTGGCGAGTCCCAGTTAACTGCTCCCTCCCTTGTGCTCCTCCAGCACTTCCGCTCATTTGAAGAACCTATTATCGTGTCCTCGTATTGAGTGCTTGCTCGGTGAGCGAGATGCCACACTCTTGGAGCTGTAAAGGAGGAGCCCACACTTAGTGACCACTTACTCTGCGCGGGGCCCTGGGCAAGGTGGGTTCGGATGCAAGAAAAGGCCTTGGTGAAGTGCCTGTGCTGTGCTCAAAAACCGCGTCTGAGAAAGACAAGAAAGTTCCGTTTAGAAAGCAGGGAGGTGATCACTGACGGAGGTCCACCCGGGGTGCCACGGGGCTGTGGGGAACATGGGGAAGGGTTCCTAAATCAACGTGGCGAGGGGCGTCTTAGGCTGTTTGAGCTGCTATAACGGAACGTCATAGATGGAGTGACTTCTGAGCGGCACAGATAGGTGTGGACAGACTTGGCGTCTGGGGAGGCCCTGCTTCCTAGTTCGCAGATTGCCACCTTCTCTCTGCATCCTTACATGGCAGAAGGATGCTTCCTAGAGTTTCCTTTAGAAGGGCACTAACCGTATTCATGAGGGCTCCACCCTCATGACCTAATCACCTTCCGAAGGTCCGCCTCCTAATACCAGCATTTTTGAGGGCTAAGATCTCAACATATGAATTTGGGGGGAAACGGGGACACAAACGTTTAATCTATTGCAGGAGGTTAGAAACACACTTTCAAGAAATAGATGCTCTTGAGCTAAATTTCAAGGAAGGGGCGGGGCTTATCCAGGTAGATGAGGCGGCACAGGCCTGCCTGCCAAAGCGAAAAGCACACGTCCTGGTGGTGCCCAGCTCTGTGTCCCCTGCACCCACCTCCACGCTCACCTGCAGTCGCACTTTGTGTCATCTATCTGAGGAACTGTCCGCCTTGAGTGCATACCTCTCTGCCTCTGTCTGAGGCCTTTTCTCCAGGGCCGGGATCTTTCCCAGACTGCAAGTGCCCAAAAGTCCCAGGGCAGCCCCCAACCAGTCAGTGGAGAAATGCCCCAGCCTCCCATCCCTAAGGGGAAACAGCCCCAAAGGGCTTCCAGCACAGTTTTCCAGGGGATCTCCAGTGGAACGGAGTCTAGCTGTCCCCAGCAGTAACTCTCTTTGCTTTTTCTCTTTTTACTGGGATCCATCACCTCCCAGATAACCTACCTGCACTCAATTCCTTGTCTCAAGATCTGTTTCTGGAGAAACCCAATCCAGGACGACATTCCTTCATTTTATGCACAGATATTCACCAGGCCCCTACTAAGTGCCCGAGCAAAGACGGAGCATGAGAACGTAAACTGTCTGGGTAACTCTACGAGGTCTGGCAGTCTGAGAAAATGGTGTACATTCAGACATGGAAAGCAACGAGACTAAAAAGCTTTGCACCATTTTACAATTGAGGAAACTGAGGCACAGGAGTTTTGAGTAACTGGCCCAAGGCCAAACAGTGCATAGAGGAGATTTGGAGCCCAGGCTCCTGATCCCTGCCTCATGCTGTCTTTCTTGGGGGTCAACGTGATGAGTCCAGGCCACAGGTGAATTTCACAGGGAATGGTAGAAGAGATACTAAGGTCAGGATTGGCCCTTGAGGGACACCATAGGCAGCAGAGGAGGAAGGTGCCACAAAGAAGAGTGAGAGGGGGTGCTCAGAGAAGGGAAGTGGAGGAAAACCAGGATCAAGGGACGAAATCGCTTCTAAAGGGAAGGAACGGCCTACACTCTCAAATGCCCCAGAAAATCCAATCGCATAAGGATTGGAAAGCAAGTGTCATTTTATCTGACAGCAAGAAGGCTGAGCGCTTTTGCCAGAGCTGCCTCAATGGAGTGGAGGGATTGGAAGCCAGATTGCAGTGGGTGAGGAGTGAGTGGGAGGCAGCAAGTGTAGACAACTCTCCTCAGAAATGTGGCCATCTAGCTGGTGGGAGGTAAGGGTGGCGGATTCTTTAGCAAGGGTGGGAGAGCGAGCATCTGTGGTTGATGGGAAGGTCCCAGGAGAGTGGGAGAGGGTGAAGAGGAAGGGCGGCCGGGGTCACCGACGGGACGGGCATTGCGCGTGAGAGGACGTGGGACCTAGCGCTGGGTGGGAGGGGACGAGCCCTGGACTGGAGGAGAGCCACCTCCCCCAGGTCCGTCTGCGGGGGCAGAGAGCCGGAGGGAGAGATGCAGAGCTGCCCGGTTCCATCGTGAACTTCTCTGGATTTACAGACTAGGAGTTAGGTGGGTTTTTAAAGAACCCCTTAAGTTTTAATTCCTCATGACACTCACGCTCTGGGCGAAATGAATTCATTCAAAAGCACATGAATAAAAAGTGACTTCGGCCTCATAACTGGACAAGAAATAGCATAAGTAGCTATTTTGGCCCAAAGTAGGCTAGGGAAGTAGGGAGGCGAGGATGAGCGGGAGGGCCTTGGGGACCGGCCCGGCACAGCTTGGTGGCTGGTGGTTGGGGGGAGGGTGGGGGGCGGTGGTGAGAACACGCAAGGTGGGGACAATGGCGCTCACCTGTGAGGAGGAGGAGGAGGGGGAGGAGGGTATTTATAACCATGAAAAAGAGCAGGGGAGGGGCAGGTTTTGAGGAGGAAGATAATGAGTTCCTGTTTGCGCTCTGTGCTGGGAAGGCAGTGTGGGTGGGTGGTGGGTTAGAGTCTGCGGCTTTGCTGGGCTGAGGAGGAGGGGGTGGTCGGCTCGAGGGTGATGGGGAGCGGGAGACAGAGGGTCCCGCACAGTTGGTGAGTGGCGGAGTAATCGCCTAAAAAGCCAAAACCCTTTTCTAGCTTCCCCTAGTTTTATTTTACAGCGATTTCTCGAATGCAGGGTTTCTCATCCTTGGCCCTATCATCCTACTGGACTGGATAATTCTTTATCACGGGGGCTTCCCGTGCCTTGCAGGACGTCTAACAGCAATCCCTGGCCTCTACCCGCTGGATGCCAGTAGCAGTCTGCCAGTTGTGACAATCAAAATATCACTAGACATTGCAAAATGTCCCCTAGGGGCAAAATAGCCCCAAGTAGAGAACCTCTACCCTGTCATCTTTCCCACACATCATTTAAAAATCGTTGCTGAAAAGGTACAACTTTGGATGATCTTTTTAAGCAGACGCACCTCTTCCCAGTTGCAGAGTTAGGTGGCCTGAGTTCACATCCTGATCGCTCACTGGTCATATGGTTGTTTTGTTTTTCCTCTGCAAAATGAGGTTTTGGAGAGGATGAAAAGAATTAATGCATGTAAAGCATTAACTCAGTAGGAAACACGTAGTCAGCATCCAGTCGTCACTTACCATTACGGGTCATGTCCACAGTGGGACATAGGCCCAGGTGAGACATCTAGCCGCCATGTGGAATTTAGGGCCTGGAGATACAGATGTCACAGATGTAGCCCAGACAGCAGGGCACACTCGAGGCTGTAGACATCTAGGCCACGGCCTGGAGAGAGAGGAGAGAGAAAGAAGGCGGCTTAAGCAAGAGCCCCAAGAAACAGCTGCATTGACCACGCGGCTGGGGGAAGAGGAGTCCGTACCTGAGACCTGGGCGCTAGCGACGTAGACAGGGAGGCGGCTGTGCGTTTCTCATCCAGCCGACGCGAGAAGCAGCGAGCGGGGTGGGAGGCGTGTCAGCAGACTGCCGTACTGTGGAAGGATGAGGATGTCGATTCGGTGACCGTGTGCTCACCTGGGTCAGGTGCTACACAGACATGAATGCTCATTGACTCCTCACCGCGGGCCGTGACTACTTATTATCTCCGTTTCACAGATGAACAAACTGGCACCGAGAGATGCACACTGGTGAAGGAGGGCGAGCTGTCAGCAAGGCGGGGTGGATGGAGAAAGGGCTCTCCGGGAAGAGAGGACCACGGGAGCGAATGCAGAGCCCAAACGCCCTTGTGCATCCATCAGCATCAGTGGAACAAAGATGCGAAAGGCTGGGAGGCCAGACGCCGAGGCCCCACGGGGCGGGGAGGGCGGTTAGCAGTACCAGGCCGGGCTGCATTACAGTCCGAGCAAAAGGAAAATTCAGTCGTACTCACCCTGTCTTGATTTAAAAATCGGACGTTTTTTCATCTTGCAGTTTGTATATTAATTTTTCTTTTCGCGAAATATTGCATTAAAATATATATATATATATTTTTTTTTTTACCTTGATTACTGAGTTTATTGGCACCCACTCAGATGGGCTGGACAAAATGCCAAGCTCTTCCAGCCTCCTCGGCCTTGGCGCTTACCGTTCGGATTCTTGCCTGCGTCATTCCCCTGTCCCTCAGCCAGGAGGAGGCAAGGATTCTGGTTCCAGCCCCACAGGACAAGAGCCAACGGGCAAGAGCCAGTTCCACAGGAAACCCAGCGCATTTAGGAAGAGGAAATGGATACTGGGCACCGAAACCAAACAAACGTCCACTACAAGAGGTTCCTCTTTGGGCCACCTGGAGACCCTTGGCCCCGAGAAGGAAACAGAGTAGGGGAGTGGGGAGGGGAGGTAGGGGAAGGAAGGGAGGTCGGGTCCGCACACGCGAGCTCACGCTGCAGTCAGTAGCCTGGATTTAAATTCCAGCTCACCTACTAACTGTGATTGATTCTCCCTGGTGTGAAGCCTCCCGTTTCCTGGGTATCAAATGAGGGTAGTAAAAGTATCCGTACCATAAAGTTGTTAGCAGGATTAAATGAATCAAGCCACATCGAAGTGCTTGAACATAATAAATAATCAGCGTTTTTTTTTCTTCTTTTCATCGTGGTATCAGTATTATTATCCCTCTCACTACCCCCCCCCCCGCCCCCAGGCTACAGAGCAATGAAGAGGAGAGAGAAGGAATGGTGACAGGAAGCTTAGAGGAATTCCAGGGAGGATTTTGGTTGGTTTGTTTGTTTGTTTTCCAGTAGGAAGAGCAAGGGAAAGAGCAGGCGGGGTGGGAGGGGGCTGGAGGGGGGCACAGAGGCGAGTATGAGCAGTGATTCCCTCCTGAGTTGTGAGTACCTATTAAACGCTGAGTTGCATTTGCCGACTCACAGAAAAGCCAGTGATGGAGCAGGATCGCACATGCCTGAGCAGGACGGGCAGGGACAGAATCCAGATTTCCTAATGCCCGGGCAGGTGTTTCTCCCTGAAAACCTGGCCACTGTACTATATCTAGTCATCGTCAATCCTGGAGCCACCACACATGAGCCCAGGTCACAAGCACGTGAGATGGGATGAGGCTTTTCCCATCATGGTGTTAATGAAACCCCCTCTTTGCCAAAGCTGCACCTGCCAGGGGCTTGTACGACGCACACCCAAAGGCGTTTCCTCCGGAGAGACAGAGAGACGTTAAACATCAGTGAAAATGCTTTTTGTCCTGAGGCTATTAATTTTAAAAGCCTCACTTCCAGCTGTAATGGAGCTTTGTGATAAAAGGGTCAGAAAAGTGAGTCGTTGCAACAATCTCTTAAGGAAGGGACGTCCTCTTCCCTTTTGCGTGCAAGCAATAGAAGTTTCACCCTCCTCTCCACCTGGGAACCCCGGGCAGCCCAGAGCAAGCCTTCCTTGACCCTTAGGGTGGGGTCTGCCCCTCATCTCTGTTCCCACAGCATCGGGGATCAGTGCACTGCCTCTCCCCTGCAGACCCTGTGGCAGGGACTCTCTTATTTACGTCTACACAGCCAGCACCTGTCAGAGCGCCAGCGCATGGCGGCTCATGGATGAAGGCTTGCACCTTTTGCGGAACATCCCTACTCATCAGCTATGTGAGGAAACTCACTTCCTGAGCGAGCAGCATTGGGCAAGGAGGGGTTCAGAGAAGCCTTCTCAAGCTGGTCCCTTGTCCCAGGTGGAAGCAGCTGTGCATGTTACTAAGAGCAACGATGATGCTAATGACCAATAAGAGCTCAAATGTGTTCAGTGCTTACGCTATGCCTGATGCTGCACTAATGATTCTAATGGCACTTCCCAGTGATTATCTCATTTAATCTCAAAATAAACTTAGGAGGTAAGACCATTCATGCACAAACTTTACAGAAGAAGAAACTGAGGCTCGGAAAAGTTGCACGCAGAGGATCTGTCTTTGAGGTGATTTGCTATCAGCTACATGTTCTCTTGCTACAAACTGAGCTCCAAGGATCAAAACAGGGCATGGAATTTGCAGACTCCCAATCTGAGGAGCTTATGGTGTATCTGAACCATAGATTTATACTGTAAAATAATGGTACCTCTAGTCAGCACCTACTGCTTTAGAAAAAGCAGAAAATTCTTCCCTGGTGGTTTTGTAAATAGTCCTTAACTGAACTCAGCATTGGCGTCATTATCACCAAATTCTGTAGTTAACCAACCAGCCCGGAGATTATAGTGACAGAGATATTTACACATCCACGCTTTAACTCCATGTAAGACTTTTCAGCCTATAAATTGCTTACCTATCTGATGGTAGTTTCTAGAAAACTGCCTGGTGACATTTCAGGAAAATGAGAGAGCGAGAGGATTCCCCCAGATCCAGCTGTTGCCGCCCCAGAATAATAACACTCGCAATTAAAAATGAATGTTGGTATAGTCCTTTAAAAATTACAAAATGCATCCTCATACAGTAGCTTGCCTAGCTTTTAATTCTCATGATAGTGGGAGGAGAGGACTGGTCATTATTTTAAAGAAGATCCATCCCCCCAAAGGCTTGTTTCTTCCAGGGCTATAACATCGTCTCACATTTACCAAATCTTTAGTGAGCACCTACTATGTGCTGGGAACTGTACTAGGTCCTGGAATGTAATAGTAAACAAAACAGATATTATCTCTTAACTCGTAAAGCTTATAGTCTAGTCAAGGAGAAAGGCCATAACCAAATAATACACAAAGACAAATGTAAAGTTACACTACAGCCGTGATACCAGAGAGGCAAAAAGTGTGATGAGAGATAAAAAAAAAAAATGGAAGGATTTACTCATCAAGATCAGGGAAAACTTTTCTGAGCCAGGATGAATAGGATTTAATTAGGCAAAGATAGAGGGGACAATGTTTCAACCAGAGGGAACAACATGCCTAACAGCCCTAGGGCCAACGGGAGTGTATCAGTTAGCTTCTGCTGCATAACAAAGCTCCCCCGAACTGTGTGGCTTTAACAACGACCATTTGGCCCTTAATTCTGTGGGCTGGCAATGTGGCTGGGATCAGCTGGGCAGTTTTCCTCTGATCTCGTACACTTGTGATCATCTCCCGGGTCAACGGAAATGGCTTATCTCTGTTTTATGTGGTTGCTCATAACGGTTGAGTCCAGGTTTGTTGACAGAGCAGCAGGGTTCCAAGAGGAACAAGAGAGGAAGCTGCAACTTTTTACATATGAGGCTCAACTTCATTTCTGCCGCGTTCTGTTGGTCAAAGCATCTTTCAATATGACCCAGAGGTGTAGAATCTTAGAAATGGAATGGATGTTCAGTGGAGTCTAGTCCAAGTAGCAAGTAGTAGGTGGGTACCACATGTCGTTTGAATGAATGGAAGGATGAATGCACCATGTGCGCCATCTTCAGCATCAGCGGCCCTTGGAATACTGTACCAATGGTCTGGAAGTACTTTCTCTACCTTGGGTTCTTTTCGATCCCTTGTCCCTGCCCCCTCCACAATGAGGTCAGAGAAGCAAACCCGATCTGCCAACCTTCACTGTTTCCCTAATGCCTACCAAATCTACTGGCACCTCAAAATCACCAGGAGACGCTGCTTAAAACACAGACTCCTGCCCTCCACCCTAGATTCACCAAATCAGAATTTGTGGCTTGGAAACTGGGGATCAATATTTTTTTTAACATCCATTCCAAGGAGTTTGATGTGACTAATCCAGCTTCTGGGAACCATTGGCTACAAGGCAGTTAAGATGCAAGTTTTTCAAAACAGGCTCTCTAGCGTTATTGATCTCATCAACTCAGACATTGCCTGTTTAAGAAATAGCCCCACCATTCCCTCTGCAGGTCCGCAGAGCTGATGTCTCCCGATATATCTTATACAGACTTTTTATCACACTATGATTCAAAAGCTGTTATTAAAATCTGTTTACATATCCGCCACATTCTCACTCCCCTCCCCAGCCCTCTCCCCCACTCCTGAGTAACTGTGAGGTCCTTGCGAATCACAAGTCACGGTTAATTTCAGTGCCTCCCAGAGGGCCTGGTACAAAATTGATCCGATTTTGAATCAGTTGATCCGATCCAAGTGTTAAGTGATGGATGACAAATAGATAAACAAAATGTGGTGCATATGTATATCATTCAGCCACAAAATAGAGGGAAATTCTGACCTATCGCTGCAACGTGGAGGCACCTCGAAGACCTTATGCTAAGTGAAATAAGCCAGTCGCGAAATGACAAATACTGTGTGATTCCACGTATATGAGTATCTACAGGAGTCAAATTCAGAGAGATCAAAAGCGGAATGGTGGTTGTCAGGGGCTGGTGGGGCTTAGTGTTTAATGGGGACAGGGTTTCAGCTGTACAAGGTGCAAAGAGTTCTGAGACGGACGGTGGTGAGGGCTGCACAGCGCTGTGAACAGACTTGATGCCCCTGAAGTGCACGTTTAAAAATGGTACGCTATAAAAAAGGTAAGAGGGTAAATTTTATGTCACGTGTATTTTCCCACAATTATAAATTCAAAAAAAGAACTGAAACAGCGAAAGAATGGATGGTCACCAGGCATTTGTTGGATTCCTCTAAAATCGGAACACTTCCTGACACAATGACTTTGCCAGGGACCAGCTCATGGCCTCTATTATAACTTGGATTCCTTAAGAGAATGGCTCTGCACATATTCCATAAAGCCACTGATGGGTGACGGCCAGCTGAGGCTGGGCCAACGCTGCTCGCTCCCCGTCTTTCTCTGCCTGGCTCCTGAGGCCTGGCCCCTCTCCCGTCTCCTCCTCCATTCCGGCCTGTGGTCTTGGCACGGTGCTCCCTTGAAGACTGGACGTGGCTCTACTCCAGTGGCTGTCTCTACCCTGGACTCCACAGCTAATGGGCCCTGCCCCACACAGACCCAGAAGGCTCAGCTCCCAGCTCAGTCTAGCCTCCTTGAAAGAAAGAATAGTATCGAACGTTCTTTCTTAAACAAAGCCGAGGCCCCTGGCCTGATAACATTACTTCCTGTGGTTCAAATTCTACCTTCTGGAACAGTATAGGGCAAGCCTAGCCCCTTTCCACGTAGCAGACACTCAAACAGGGCTCTGATAATCCTCCCTGTATTCCCCAGATCTTCAGTTTCTCAGATAACAGATACTTAGATCCTTCTCCCCACCCAGCGGCCCTTGTCTGACCCTACAGCAGTTTGCTAACGTCCTCTTAAAACATGGCTCCTAGAAGTAAATAAATTCTCCAGATGGCATCTGACCAGTTGCAGAGAAGAGCAGAATTGTTATTTCTGTGATGTGGACCCAAATTTGCTGAATCCTGAAATAAATCCAAATATCCATTATGTTTTTAAGCTTAGCTATAAACCCAAAGTCAGCTTGTTTAACCACACACTTCCTACGTCAGCCCAAAGTGCAATCAACGAACGTAGCTGAAACTTCAGATGGTCTGAAACATCTATGTGTACTATGCGTTGAGCGGCCATTGAGTGATTTCAATTGTTTAATATCTTTTCATTCATTCGTCTGAAAAGTTAATTAATTTGCATCCAGAACTTTTCGAGTCCTTACCCCATTAACAATCCCATCTCGGGTTTCATAGGCTGGGTGTCCTCACTGGCCAAATCTCACTTGCGGCCCCTCAGAATCTGACCCAGTTATTTCTGGGATCCCCAAGGGGCCTCTCAGGTGCCGTCTACTCCAGGCCCTCTGTGGCCATCCCCTGCCCTTGAAGCCCTCCCGCCAGGTGCCAGGTCCTGCTGCAGCTCCCAGCATCAGGCACCAAGACATAGAGCCCCTGTCCAGACTGACATCTCCCGGAACCCCAAAGCCACAAACTGGACACGCGGTTCTGTTCAAGTCTTTATCTCGACAAGCCCCTTCTGCCACAGTCCCCTTCTGCAGGGATGGCCACGAGGGATGCCTTCGAGGGGTTCCTGTCCCTTCGCTCTTCATCGGTCATCCAGGATGTCATACTACAGGATGCCGGGTATGAATAGAAACCTCTTTAGAATTCTTTGCCATTTTCGATCACTGACACACAAACCAAGCTGTGATTGGCATCCAAGCACAGCTCTGAGGCCCTGGAGGTCCTCGGACACATTCCCTGCCTCCACCCCCGATTCTGTTCAGATGATAAGACTGAGACTTCCCAGGGAAAGTTACTGAAGCAGAGGGGTAGTGTGGACCTGTTAAAGTCAGGAGTAAATCAGGTCTCCTGAGACCTCGCCTAGCAATCACACTCTCCAAAATTTCTAGTAAAATTGGGCACCTTCATGAAATTTATCTGGAAACATGAAGATATTTTTTGAAAAGTCAGTTTTGTGTTAAAACCTAATACTTCACTCGACCCACTGCTCTCCCTTCACCCCAATTTTTTACTGTTCTCTTCCATGATATACAAACTAGGTTTCAGTAGAGAAAAGAAATCTAGCGGCGACATTGCTAGAAAACATTAAGTCTTTTTTTTTTTTTTTTTTCCAGATTGTAAGTTGAACAAGTTTTTCCTTGAGGGCAAAAACTAAAAATAGATTAGCAGGTGAATCTTGTATTTTCTTAGATTGAGAGCCAATGTTCCTTCCTATTGGATTTGCTATTTTCTCTGAGTGTGGTCTCTCAGCCAGTGGACTGTGGAAAATCATTATTCTCCTTGTGCTGTGGAAAAATCATTATTTGCATCTGTGACTCACTTTATTTATGTGCAGAATGGGCTTCCATGGTGCCTCTGACTGGGAAGTGGTACCCAGTAAGCCAGATGACAGCCCATCCATCATTCCTCCATGACTCACATACGCATCAAGTACTTATTGAACATGACCTAGGTTCGCTCATTCAATAAATATTTGCCGAGCATCAACTGTGTGCCAGGGACTTGGTGCTTAGAATATCTCAGTGAACACAGTAAAATGATCGAAAGAGACAAAATATCATGTCCCTGTGGAACTTACCTTCTAGTAGGGAAAAAGAAGCATAGAAAATTAGTAAATGACATAATATATTAGAGATGATAAAGCCCATGGAGCAGAAAAAAAAATACAAGCAGTAGAACAGGGTAACGGGAGTTCAGGAGGGCTGGGATGTCTACAACGATGGTAGATTTGATCATCAATGGCATCTTAGGATCAGGGAAGAGGTTATTAGAGTTACATATAAAAACTCACTTGCAAAATGTTTTCATGTTTAAATGAAACAAAACAAGAAGCTGCGAATGGCAGGCACTGCTCTGTGCCACTGTTCCCTTTCTCATCTCGGCCACCCCCCTCCAAGCCCCAGGCCTTTCCTACTTGCTCCCTTCGCTGAAGCCCCCTGGCTTGTGGACAGCCCCTCGGAGCCTGGGCTTGTACTCTGCTTCCTGTCCTGGAAGCGCATTTGTGATGAGGTCTTGCTGACTGAGTATGACGTCGCAGATTTATGGTTACTGAGCATTTGGTTCGATTTCCTCCTTTACGGATAGGGAAACTGAGGTCCAAATTTATTAAAGAAAGGGCTTCATTCCAACAGCACGACAAGGGATGAGGAGCAAGGACCAGGGCAACGAGGTGAGACGTTGGGGGTGTTCAGCAGAGGTGGGGCGTCAGAGAAGAATGCCACCCCCCACAAGCCCTAGATTCCCTGGGAGGGACATGGGCTCCCCTAACACATATGGGACGAGGATTTAGGCCTGTTTTAGCTCATCTCAAAAGACAGATGACCTCAGCTGAATGTTGAGTTATGGAAAAATTACAGCTTGCTTTCATTTTTGCTTAATTCTTTAAAATGCGATGTGATCAATACCATCTATAATTGTTTACATTTCTAGTTTCCTTTAAAAAATTCAGGAATACACCCTTGAAATGTAAAGACACAAAATCTTCTGAGAACGAGGAGGAAGCACATAGCAAGCAAAGGTATGTGTGTCTGCGTTTGCTCTAGTCTCCCACGATGATGGTAGACTTGCCTATTTTTCTTTTCAGTTCTGCCGATTTTTACTTGCTTCTAAATTTAGAATTGTTATATCTTCCCGGTGGATCAAACTTTTTTCATTACGAAACATCCCCTTTCCTTTCTTGTAAATGCTTCTTGACCTACGATCTGCTATTTTGTGATACTAGTAAAGCTACATCAGTTTTCTCTTGGTGTTTACGTTCCGTATCTTTTTCCGTCTTGTTATTTTTTACTTTCCTGTACCTTTAAAGTAGCGTGCACATAGTTGCTTTTTAAAAGGCCCAGCCTGGGCCCTGCATATGCCACCACCCCAGTGTCACTCACTCGTGCCCAGCCATGGTCAACCGAATCATATTCTGGCATCGTGAGCCCTTGGGCCGTGTCTCCTTCAAGCTATTTGCAGACAAAGTTCCAACGGCAGCAGAAAACCTTCGTGCTCTGAGCACTGGGGAGGAAGCATTTGGTTAGAAAGCTTCCCACCTTCATGGAATTATTCTGGGACTTATGCGCCACGGTGGTGAATTCAGAAGCCATAATGGCATGGGTGGCACGTCCGTCTACGGGGAGCAATGTGATGATGAGAATTGCATCCCGAAGCAGACGGGGCCAGGCATCTTGTCCGTGGCAAATGCAGGACCTGGCACAAACGGGTCCCAGTTTTTCATCTGCACTGCCAAGACCAAGCGGTTGGGCAAGGTGGGAGAGGGCACAGGTGTCGTGGGGGCCGCGGAGCGCTTTGGGCCCAGGGATGCCAAGAGCGGCAGGAAGATCACACTGCTGACTGTGGACGACTGTAATCAATTTGACTTGTTGTATCTTAAGCACCAGACCATTCCTTCCGTAGCTTACAAGAGCCCCCCTCGCCCCACCTGCTGAGAACTCCGAACTCCCTCTAATCTCTGCTCTCGCTATAATTCTTTGGGTTCCAGATTTTCTTTTGCCTACGAGTCTAGCTGCGTTGCGGAGTTAAGTTGATGATTATGAGATGAAAGTTAAACAGTGACAACGACAACAAAAGACAAACAAAACATCCAGTCTGACCATCTTTATCTTTCAATTGGATTATTTAGTTCAGGTACATTTAATGCGATTATTGATCTGTTTTGTTTGTGAGTGTATGTTTAGTTTACAATTTATCAAGACATAAAGACCGGTCTTTTGGTATGTTTCAAAACCCTAGTCTTGACTTTGTTTTCCACTGGTTGAAAACAGAGTTGGTGCAGCCATACACAATATGAATTTTGAGAAATATAAATGCATTGCCCTGTCATAGCCAAAACCTAGAGACAACCCAATGTCCACAGAAAATAGAATGGACATAATATTTTGGTAAAACTATACAACCAAATATTTACATAGCAATAAGAAAAAGAGAATAATTGAAAGAAAAAAAAAAGAGAGAACAATTGAACCGTTCCTGCAAGCAACCCCATGGGGAGAGAGAGAGAAAGAGAGAGAGAAAACCCAAGCACAGAAGAGTAGATACGGTACGGTTCCACCTATACGAAGTTCAAAACCAGACAAAACTAAACTATAGTAATAGAGGTCACAAAATTGATTACCTTTTAGTGGGGATAATGGGTGGACTGGGAGGTGCACGAGGAAGTCCTCTGATTTGAACAGCGTTGTGGTCACACAGGTGTGGCTGCATTTGAGACGTACACGTAAGGACTGTGCACTTAACTCTAAGCTGTACCTCAGTTAAAAGGAAAACACAGCCCAGGAGCCTGAGTTTTTGCCTAGCCTTGGTGGTCCAGGCGGCCGCACTCTCATTGGACATTGGCTGGGACGAGCTCTTGGCTGTGTCTTAGCCGCACGGCTTCCCTTGGTCCCAGCCTGCTGTTGCGGCCAGGTTCCTCGCCTACCTGTTGGTCCTTGAGCAGCCCTCTATCCTGCCAATAAATTCCTTTTGTGTTTGTGTCAGTATGAGTCATGTCAGGCACTTTTTTTTTTTTTATTACCTAAGTTGTTTCCTAGCATATAAGCTCGGTCTGGAATGTAGGATCAAATAAAACAACAAATGTGATTGTATTTTGTCAATTGTAAAGAAACGAGCTACACGAAAGGCACCATTATTAGTCTAAAAGAGGCAGAGGAAATTGATGTATGAAATGCTCGGTTAGTTTGCAACATTAAAATCATTTAAAGCCATGCTTTACAAGGCTGCCTAATTGCAAAAACTATAAACTCTCTTGGGAAAACAACCATTAAAACAAAAAAGCATGACATTTCAAAATGAAATAGAAGTCAGGACCTGCTAGCTCATGATGGTTATTGTAGCAGAATTGTTATTTTGGTTTAATGGGACAGCTTAAAAATACAATTAGATCTTTAGACTCTGGTGGGATAAAAGCACATAATGAAATGAAGATAGCAGGTATATTGGAAGATAATGTTACATAAGAAAATTATTTTGGTGAACTTTATTTGAATCAGGATGATTCATAATTGTATAATTAGGTACTTTGATTTAAACATGAAGTGGAGTAAATTATGCAAGTAACAAACAAAGCGCCTCTCATTGAAATACATTAATAAGACATTGACATTTTTTTTTCTAGATGGCAATGGGCGATTAGTTGATGGCCTGGTGTTTGCAAATATTTTCTCCTACTTTGGAACGTGAACATTCAGGAAACCAGTTCTGTATTTGCTCACCCTTCCCTGAAGCCTGGGTCCCTTGAGAGCTCATGTCTCTTCACGACCTTGGCACCCTGGAGGTTCCTGAGTGGCCATGGCAGCAGTGCATTGTGGGAGCCGCTCGGAGATTTGCTGGAATATGGGGGAAGGGCCTTTGTCTCCCGGGCCAGCCGGGTCCTGTGCCAGAATGCCACACTGATGCGTTGTCTCTGGAATCAGACTGGCTTTCCCGTCCCTTCCTCCTGCCATCTTTGTTCAGCTATTCCAGTCAGGATCAATCTCGGACAGAGGCACATTGGTCCCCCAAAGGGGAGCTGATTCATGCATCGGAAATGAAACATTTGGGCAGTTTTACAAATGGCCCCTATACTGCCTCATTTGAAGCTCCTAACCACACTAGTCCAGGTATTGTTTTCAGCTCTCTCTCTCTCTCTTTTTTTTTTCAAATTCAAAAGCCACAGACGGGTGGTCATGTGTCTAAAAAAAGTCTCATTATTGGTCTTTCTGTTGAGACTGCTCCACCCCTCCTCTTTCTGATGTTACACGCCTGAAAAACCAACCCGGCCCTTCTTTAACACTCTCAAGGTGCCCCTGTTGTTGTAAGAAAAAAGCCAAGCCCCTCGGCATTCATCGTCAAGGCGTTTCAAAATCTAGTCCAAAGCCACCTGGCGGCCACTCTGGCTGGGGCAAAGGGGAGGGAACCGCGGTTGACGGGGAGACCACCGGAGCAGCTTTTGAAACTGTCTGGGTACTTGATGAAGTCCTGCGCTGGTAGGTGACAGGGCTCCTGGAGAGAGCGTGAGGGCAGGCCCGAGTCCGATACGACGGACATCTTTACGAGAAGAGGGAATTAGGATGTGACACATGCAGAGGGAGAGCGAGTCAGGACACGGAGGAGATGGCCATTACTCCCCAAGGAGAGAGGCCGCCGACAGCATCAACTCTGCTGATGCCTCGGTCTCGGACTTCCGGCTTCCCAAACGGTGAGGAAGTGACGTCTGTTGTTTAAGCCGCTCGAGGTGGTGGTACCTTGTTGTGGCAGCCTTGGAGTACTGCTGTATTTCAGTGTCGACCTCGGAGAGTTGTGCGCACCTTCACAGAGATAATTAATGTGTGTAGGGAAACATTCGCTCCCGTATTCTGTCCACAAAGATGTACTGAGTGCCTAGCACATGTCACCGACTGCATCTGACGCACGGACAGATGCTGGCGAATACTGGAATTATTAAAACAAGAAGACTTGGTGGGTGAATTTTCCCATATCTTTTTTTTTTCCAAAATGACAACTACAGCATCTCATCCTCAGCCTGATTCATTGGGGAGCAGGGAATGATACAGTTTCAGGCATAATTATAGGCCTCTCTTCCCTCCGTTACCTCATAGTCTTACTTCTCACTCCAGAGTCCATAAATCTCACGCCACATGAGGTCATCCGGCTGGTGCAGAGTCGCCAAAGATCTCACTGAAAACTCGATGCTAAATAATCAGTGACATGACTGCCAGCGAGGGCTCCACAAGACAAGGTCTTGTTCCTTCTAGTTTCCAGTGTGAGTCACCCACTGGATTTCTTGACCTTGACCCTGAGCTTGATGCAGGGGCCAGACAGGGAGCTCCAAGGCATTGGAGAGGGGACCACACAATCTCAGGGTTGGGAGTGACCGTGAAAAGCCATCATCAGCCTGGGCCATCTCACTCTAAGAGAGATTCACTGAAGCCCCCGAGAGAGAGAGAGAGAGAGAGAGAGAGAGAGAGAGAGAGAGAGAGAGAGAGAGAGAGAGAGAGAGGAGGGCCACCTACCCTGATTAGTGAAAGAAACACAACCTCTAGATCCCAGGACTGATGTGTCTCCCCTAGGTGAGTCATCTGCAGTCACTCACTCTCTTTCCAATCTAACCAAATCGAATTCAGTGCCTCCTAGGCGCTGGGCACAGTGCTGGCATCGGAGGATAAAAATGAATTAGACAGGCTTTGCCCTTGAGGGGCTCGCTGTCTAACGGGTGAGGCACACACGAACACAGGGCGATGATGCACCCTGACAAGGGTTATGAAAGAGGCAGACAGAAAACACTGGAAGGAAAGAGCTAAGGCAAAATGATTCCGTCTGGGTTGTGTGTGTTATGCAGTGGTGTCTGTGATTAAGGCTACGAATGTTTCCAGCTCATCACTGATTGTGAGCTGTTCTCTGGTTCGGTACCAGTTTTGGGATAAACAATCAGAAGTCCTGCCACGCTGAACGGTCACATCCATTATGAGATGCATTACGGAAATGTTAATATCGTGAGAATCGCGCCACTTGGACTCCCTTTCTGCTAAACCCAGGATCTCCTCCACCTGGGAGGGGACCCCAAAGTCTGTTTTTAGCCTAAGGGTAAACATGACCAGCTTAGAGGCCTAGTTTTGAGCCGAGAGAGATCTGAGAGCAGGAGGGATCCACTAGCCAGGCACTAAAACATAGCTGGTCGATGCTGGAGATGTATGAAGATAGAGGAAAGAATCCTTCCAGGTCCCTTTCCAAGAAGAACACAGCACATGGTCATTAAAAGTATTTCGACAAAATGCTTATGGGGAGATCTTCCCAAAGCCACTCGGGCTGCTTACTGCCCTCCGAGGAGGCTGAGACCGTGTCGGTTGTGGGGGCTCTGGTTTTGCAAGGGGGGAAGCGTGAGCTCAAATTACTGTGATAATGGGGGACAGGCTGGGGCAACCACCAGAAGGCCTTTGGGCCCTCTCGCCCCTTTTCTTTAAATAAATGCAGAATGAAAACTTAAAGAATATCCTCCTGAAGTCACGTGAGAGGATTCGCCAGCCCGAGAGCCGAGTCGTGTCTGTCCCGCCGGGGCTGAAGAGCAGCATTCCAGCCGGAGCAGGCGGTGTGGGCGAAATGTCAGCCCAGGGGCTGAGCTCGTGGCGGAAGCTGGGGCAAAGGCTGCGAAACGTGGATAAGGCCGGTTCGGAATGGATGGGGTGGGGGTGGGGGATGGGGGGAGGCCCCGGCGATGCTTCCCAGGCTTCGGCGCCTGCTGCGGGGGCCTCACAGGGGCACTGGTGACATCCAGGGGTGGAAGGAGCTGTTCAGGGTGCTGAGGTCGTACGGAACACATCCATCTTCCAGTACGTATGTGCGCTTTGTGTGTGGCTTCTTAGTCACCAACTGGTGGGCCATCTTTTCTCTTGCCAGCAACTCCCCTGTAAGTCACTACCTTTACCAGGTGTGTGTGTGTGTGTGTGTGTGTGTGTGTGTGTGTGTGTGTGTCTGTGTCTGTGTGTGTGTCTGTGTGTGTGTGTATTTGGAAGCAGAGGAACCGGAAGCAAGAAGTGGTGAAGGGAGAAAAATACGGACTAGACAGATCAGCCTGGTTCATAGCATCCTGGAGAGCCCCCTGAGTGTCACTGGGTGTCTTGGATGATGGAGGGTAGCTGACTGTTGCGAGCAAGAGCCCAGTAATTTGAATCCTACAGGCCTCTGTTCTTCTGGCACTGACCCTATGTGACCTTGGAGGGGTTATTTAATTTCCCTGCGGTTTCAGTCTTGGTCTGTAATATCTATCTTGCAGGATGGTTGAAAGAATTAAATGACGCGAAACATGGTAGAGGGTAAAGTATTCTGTCCAGCACACAGCGAATGCTCAGTGAATGGTAGCTTTCACTGCTGTCGTTATACTAATTATATTAATACATTCATATTATGACTCGATTTTGGCCTTTTGGCTCACACTAACTCCTAAAATGACTGCCCTGAGCAGTTAATGGGCCACAAGATTCCATCATGAATTTCCAAGCAAGACGATCTTGTCATTAAAACCTAAGGTAAAGAGCAAAGGCCCGGGACCCCATATTTTCTTGCTGAAAGATCTTAGGTAATTTACTAGACTTTTCTGAGTTCAGTTTCCCACCTACCAAATGGAGATAAAGGCTCTTGGCACGGAGATTTTTGCTTAAGAGAGAATAATCCACATCTCAGAGTGCTGGGAATAGACAGCATGACTCTCTTTCCAGGAAAAGGGAAAAATTGACAAATATACCTTATTATCACACAGGCTTCCACTCATTCCTCCTGTCAAGGTCTATTCTTTAGAACCCGTAACCAGTTTACAGTAGGCGCTCTCTGGATGTGCGTTGAATGGATAAATGAGTAGGTTAGCCCAGCCCATGCGTCCACGTCCCCAGCCACTCAAGAAGCACATATGTCCCAGACAAGATGTCTTAGCACGTGGATGTTTCCTGCCTCTGGGCCCCGGCATCCCCTCCCCACCCCACCCCTCCAGCCTGAGTCCTTTCCCCTCCTTTCCAGAGAGGATTTTGCCCCCCTGTTCCCTAGACTTGGGGAAGAGTATAAAAATGAGAGAATGGGCACGGAGAGGCAGAATACCAAAGATATGGAAGAAAAGAGAAAAAGAACTCTTGCTTAAAGTGGACAGCCAACAAAAGGCAGACGGAAAAGCTAAGCTGGCCCAGGTGGTAAAGTTGGGGGAGAGAGAAGTGGGTGGGGAGGAGGGGGGATGCGAAGAGGGAGGTCCGGCCGCACAGGCTGGGGTCAGACGTGTGCCTGTGTGCGCCATGCGGGGAGGGGGCGCGGGGGTAGCAGCCAAAGCTCCAGGGCAATGCCGGAATATGAGAAAAATGGGCAGGAGAGGAAAGGAGTTTTGAAAGTTTTATATTGCAACTCCTTTCATGTTTCTAAAGGTAGCTGGGCAAAGAATGTGAGTCCCTTTTTATTACGTTGGTTGCCGGACTAAGATTCTTTCGATTCAACTGCACCCTGAAACCAGCCATGTGGGCCTCAGGATTTATTAGCCCTATACAAATAATGAGCTTTCACCAGGTGCCAGGAACTGGGTGAAGAATCAAGGATATAAAAATAAATTGTGATGCAGTCATGCCATTGAGGAACTCTCAACCTGGAGGAAGCACAAGATTTCACATGCACGCACACACACACACACACGTGCCAAGGCTCAAATACTATGGTGGAGAGTTGTACAAAATGTAGTGGGGGAAATCAAAGGAGGCTTCATAGAGGAGATGCCACTTGAGCTTGGTCTCAAAGGGGAAATGGGGAAATTTACCACAGAGGCAGGGTCCAAGTCTTCGCACAATTCAGAGCCTAAAAAGAAATATAAATGTGGATATGTGTGTAAATGTTAATGTCATACATAATGTGGAATACACTCTAAAGAGCGTATAAATAGGGCACATTAGGAACACAGAGGAAGGAGGGGCTGAATCTGCCTCTGAGATCGAGGGAGCATTCAGAGGGAGACACTCCTTAATCTGGGTTTTGAAGGATGCTGAGGAGTTTACCAGGCGAGGTCTGCGAGGCAAGGCATCAGAGTCTAGGCAGGAGGCCCTAGTCCCTTTGTCCCGTGGATGGGCTGTGTGGCTCTCCCGAAGTTCACCCTGGCCTGCGTGTGCCTAAGCAGCTGGCTCTCCGGTATTTCAAGGGTGAGTGAGAACGACCCAAAGTTTGTCGCCGTGAGCAGTGTTTTCAGGGATGGCTACACCCATTTCCTTTCTGGTGATGAACGATGGCATGCAGTGAAGTTACCTTTCCAAGAAAGCAATACACCTGAGTGTGGCTCTGCATATCCAGCCAGTTAAAGGATGTATTGTCACTTAAAGAACGAAGGCACTGCAGCTCCGAAACCCTGAAGCCTCTTCCAGCCGGTGGGAATTTCAGGCGGGGCCTGTGACTATGAGCCGCAGCTCTGGCCTGGACCTCATGCCAGGACTTACCAGCATTGCCTAACACATTTTTATGTTTCTCTGGTTTCCGATGCCTATCTCTTGATTGTTCAGATAACTGGCACTGTAAGAATCTGGAAAAGTCAGGGGTGGCCCAGCTGGGGACGCCACGGAAGGCCTCTCAGGTGAGATGTGATTTGATATCACCTGGAGCTCAGGGGCATCGAGATTCGTGGGTCGAGGAAGGACACGTGACTCGACTCAGCTGTGCTTTGGTCAACTGCGAAATGGGCACTGTCATATTTCATGGGGTTTGTCTAAGGATTAAAAGAGACAACCCACTCCAACTCTATGTCATGAGGTAGGCAATCCTAGCTCCACCTTACAGTTGAGCAGACTGAGGCCTGGCACATAGTAGGTACTCAGTAAACAGTGGTAATTGTTGGTGTCATTGCCATTGTTGTCATCATCATCATCATCATCATCCTCCCAGGCATGCGGGATGCGTGTAGAAGGTTTCTGATCACCTCGTTCACCGTTGCCCTGGCCCCCAGAACACCACCTGCTCACGGAAGGCGCTCAGGAAAGAATGGCTCGATGAATGAGCTCTTAGCTCCTCCACTTGTTACTTCTGCGACTTTGGGCAAGCTAGTAACCTCTTCGTGTCTCGGTTTTCTCATCCGTACAATCGGATAACAATGGCGCCCACATCATTGAATTAACGAGAGTGAGAGAAAGGTACCTGAGAGCTCAGTAAAGGCCCCCTGTGTTTGTTGCCCCTGGCAGTGGAGACTGTCTGATTGGGAACCCTAACGTTCACTGGGCGGGGGATGGTTTCCCATTCGTATTTTTTTTTAGAGAGCCCCTTCCTCCGAAGACCATGGCCTATGAGTTGTCCTGCTGACCGCTTCTCAGGAAGAGAGGGGTCAGCACTTGGGAAAGCTGGTGATCAGTCAGGGTGGAGCGTGGGCAGCGTATGTAATGGTTCGGGATGCTGGTTATGCGCGCCGTGAATGCCGGCTGTGCTGACTGCTGTATGACCTTGGGCGAGTGACTGAGCCTCAATCCCACAGCTGCAAAATGGGGATTCCTAAAGCACCCACCTTACGGCCTGGGCACACAGTGCTCGTGCAATTGCAGTGGAATAAAATAGCCTGGGAGGGGGCAGCAGAGGGCAGGCTCCTGGGCGGAACTTACTTTTGAATGAACGGCTTTTTCTCTGCAAGGTCCACGGGGGCAGCCGTCACTGACAAAGCTATTTTAAACATACCGCTGGCAGGGGAAGATGGTACTGACCTGCCATTGTTGTTGCACTGAATTTTTGGAGACGCAAGTAAAAGGTTGTTCGACTCTTGCTTCACCTCCATCCAAGTCGCTTTCCAATTGGATTTGTTGTCTGCCAAGATTTTTTTCTTTTTTAACTGCACCTCCTCAGAGAAGAGGCCGGCCAGTGGCCCAATAAGACACAAATTACTTTGCCTACAAACCACGTAGGGATGTGTTCAGACCTTGGATGTGCTCCAAAGACACTGTTGGCTTTGGTGGAGAGAGCCCTGACTGGGGACAGGTGAGGTGGTGTCATTAAGCGTCTGAACTCAGCGAGGTAATTTCGCTGGCATTTCCTGGGCGTCTCCTCACTGTGCTAAGCACTGGGGATGTGCGGACTGGCCAAGGCCTGGTCCCTGCCTTCACGGAGCTCACAGTCCAGCAGGGGAGAGGGATGAACACGACGCGGAGCCCTGCAGAACAGGACACGTACCGGGCACGGGGCAGGGATTCCTTGAGTGTCCAGCGAGGTCGCGGTAGCTTCTCCATTCCCCACAGGCTTCGGAGCTCCCAGGGGCTCCCAGCTTCACCTCACGGATCACTGTATTTCTTTCCTCGGAACTTTCAAACCTCATCCTCGCTCCATGCCTTTGACTGGGGACTTATTATTTGGGTCTTTAAAGATACAGCCTCATTCATTCGGCGCACATTCGTTAGGCTCATGATTTGGCAGGCAGATGATGGATGGTCCAAGAGTGGGGGAGGCCCTTGGGGACAGAGAGATGCTAGAGGAGGGTACCGCACTGATCCTGGGGGCCCAATGAAGACCCGATCTGACTTTGCTCTCCCGGGCGGCAGTCAACACTCTGACTTGAGTCCTATAGCCTCTGCTCCACAAACGTTTATTGAGCTTCTATCGGGTGCCAGGCGATGCGTTAGGCATGACGGCTACGGGGATAACTAAGACTCAGTCTCCACCTCTGGGACCTCGAAATCTGGTGGGGGAGGCAGACAGACTCATAACTCGACACGACAATGGCCGTGGTGAAACTAGCGGAGGCACAAGGGAGGGACGGACCCCTTGGGAAAGGCCTCGCTCAGGAGGGCCGGCTAGCGCGGCCTGAATGGCTAAGTGTGACGTCGCCTGGAGGAAAGACACGCAGAGCAGTGCTGTGAGGAGAGCACCCCTGGGGCCGGAAGCCCCGAACGCAAACCACGGAAAAGCCAGACGGCCAGCTTGGGAAAACGCCACGTGGTCTGGCGGGAGCATGCCCGTGGGGATCGCGGAAGAGTGAGAACAGAGGACAGAGGACAGCGGATGCCAGAGGGAACTGAATTTCACCTGGTGAAGCAAAAATACCCTCCCAATCCAGCCATCGCTAGACACCAACTGGTAAGATCTCTATGTACCAAGAAAGCGTAACGGAGCGCCCTGGCAAAATGCAGACCCGCTGAGATGGTGCCGAGGCTGCCGGTGGAAACCTACAAGACAGGAGACAGACAAGGTCACCGCCCTTAAAGCCCCTTAAGCTCAAGTTCCAACTGACGCCGAAAAAAGCCCCTCTGTGCATTGCTTCCTCAGAGAGACCCCGTCGTACCTGTCCTTTTCCCGCTGCCCTGAGAAGAGTGCTGCAGTTCATTTTCGCCTTCCCTGCATTTCGTCGCCCTCCTTTGGGGAGAGTTGGTACAAAACGACTCAGGTGCAGCCATCCAATTATGTTGAATGCGGGGAGAGAGTTATCAGAACAACCTGCCAGCCGAGCCCTGTGTTTACTTAATTCTATCGCCCAGCAATATTCATCTTTGGAAATCATATTCGCGTACATCCGTAGTCATTTCGAACAGAGCGACAAGCGTGGCGTTTGGTATGCACAGGCACGGGATTCCACATTACTCTAGGTGTCCGTGACGACAGTCAATATCACTCGCTCAGCACTGACGGAGCGTTGATGGAGCACGGACAGTGGGTAAGGCTCTTTGCTAAGGGCTTGCGGGGGGGGGGGGGGTGCGGGAGGTACAGAAATGAATTAGGTGTGGAGCTGGGTCAAGGAGGCTAAGGTCTGGTGGAGGGGGCGAATCATAAATAACTGCACAAGCAGTTTGCAGGCAAACGGCGCTCAGGACCTTCAAGGAAGCAGAGTGTAGCTTTGCCATGCAGAGGAGGGAGACTCATCAGCACCAGCTCAGGGAACTGGCCCAGGCTTTGTGGATGATTCCACCTAAACTGGGTTCTCAGTCATTTGCTCTGCAAATTCATGCTGTTGGGACATGAATTCTGCCAGGGGCTAGAGATGCACAGGTAACACTGAATAAGGCAGAAAAGTCTTCCCTCCTGGAGTCTATGTTCTAATAGTGGGCAGGCGGACAGAGCAGACCACAAACGAAGCCATAACAAACAGGAAAATTTGGTTAATATAAGTGCTCTGAGGAGAAATCAAACAGGTTGACATAGTCGAGTAATGCCTAGGGCAGACAGGGCTACGTTAGAATGTGCATCAGAACAAGCCCGAAGTTTAAGTCAAGAAAGAGCGAACTGCATAAGGGTTTAAAAGAATGGCGTTTGAGGCAGAGGGAATTGTAAGAGCAAAGGCCCCGAGGCAGAGTGGAGGGAGAGGCGGGCGGTGAGGCAGGCGGGGCCGAACACGCAGGCCCCCATGGGTGGTGGGAAGAAGTCTGCATTTTACGGCAGGTGCAACGGGAGACGATGGGGGGTTCGCCAGCGCAGGCGGGGTTAGTCGTCTGAAGGTGAGAGGGGGCTCATTGCAACAGAGGAACGAGCACGATCACCATTTGGGAACGTGTGGAGGGGCCATTTTGGGGGGGCACATTTTGGGAGGCACACCAGGGCCAGATCGGGGAGACTTTTGAGTGACTGCAGTTTGGCCTTCGGCCCTGAGAAACATGACCATAAAGGAATCCAGTTCATTCTTCGGATTCCAGGGATCTGGTGCGGACAGCCCCCTCCCTGCAAGTTAGCTCGTCTCCGTAGACACGTTTCTACAGAAACGCTCAGCACCCCCGGAGCTTTTCATCTTCCCCAAAGCCAAGGAGACACGCGGTGGGTTTGCACGAGCAGCCCGGAGGCCGCGGGGCAGCGGGAGCCCCTGCCCTTCCTCTGCGAGCCCTGGGCACGCAATTCCTGCCTTCCGCACAACCACCATCACCACGCACACGCACACGTGCACGCACACGCATTCACGCCACATAGTAAAGAAAAAAACATACATTTTTTTGTGAGTCTACTTAAAACCATCAACTCATCCACTTGAAATAGGTGAATTGGATGGCATGTGAGTTATATTTCAACGAAGTGTTTTAAAAACAAGCCGGTTGGTATCCAGGCCCCCGGTCTGGAGCCCCAGTGGGAGAACGAGGCTCCAGACGGGAACTTAAACACCCCCCTGTGATTCCCTCATGCGTTATATCAAAATTTTCTTCCTTGCCCACGATCTCGATAGAGACTTAAAAATTCAGACATTCGCTTTCTCAACTGCCTTAACCGATAGCAGTGGCCATGAGACCCAGTTCTGACCGTTAAGAAGTAAGAAAAACCTCTGCTGGGAAGAGACTTCTGGGAAAGGATGAATAAGAAAGTCCTTTCCTGATGCAAAGAGTGAGTACTGAAGCTTCTGCATTCATTCATTCATTCATTCATTCATTCGATACACACCTGACCTACTGAGTCAAAATCTCTGAGGTTGAAGCCCAGGAAACTGGTTTAACAAGCTCTCATTTCCATTAAAGTTGAAGAGGTATTGTCCTACGCTTTCAAACAACTGCTTTTTCGTTTTTTTTTTTTTCTTGGTGTTTTAATCCAGGTTGTATAGCTGTTCTCTAAAGGACTGTTGGTTTGATACAAAGTACTCTATTGTAGCTAGAGATGGAAGTCTACAAGGTACCCCTCAAAGGTTGTCCCTGCCAGTCCTCGAGAATTCAGGTAATTTTTGCTCACGATAGCATCTCCGGCACCCGAAATGGTGCTGGAGTAAGTGCTCAGGAAGCATTTGCTGATGCTGTTTTTTTTACTCCCATTTTATAGGTGAGAGAGTGAACACTCAAATGGTTAAATGACTTGCCTAATATTACCCAGAGAGTAACCGGGGAGACCTGGTACTTGAACCCGAGATCCTAATACCTGTGATTTCCCTGAGGCAACACAGTGGCCCCCCGGGCATCTGGGGGTGGCACCAAAGGAGGGTCCAGCAGAGCCGAGGAGAGCAGCAGGAGAGCATCCAACCAGACAACATCGCCGACGTGAGGACTTGCCTAAGGTGGGCACCGCTCCTGAGCCAGGACGGAGCATCGGAAACAGGCGGGAAGCCTGCCTTGCCCAGGTGGAGGTGTGGCATTAGCAGCAGCCTGCGCTCTGCCCAGAGAAGAGACATCAATTCCCGGCTGTCTTTGTGAGGTTTTGTCCTCTGGCGCTTGAGGGCTTGGCTCCCAGAGCAGGGATGATGGAAAATTCCTGCTGTGGCTGAAGGACAAGCAGGCGCCTGCAGGGGAGGATGATCCCAGCTGAGCAGACAAAAGCGGCTGGGTGCAGGCCGAGCCTCTCTGGGGTTGGACTGGCTCCCCAGGGCGTCACCTCAGAGGGCTGCCCGGCCCCATTTCCTTTCCCCAGAATGGCTGAGAGGCCTCTGGGATGGGAAGTCCCTTATGGTTTCAGTGGATCCAGGAAACTGCGTCACTACAGTGAGGGCTCCCTGGGGAGGGGAGGAGCCTTTTCCTGAAGGAAGGACTTTTCAATACCCTGCTCTGTCTCTTGTCTCCATGGAAATGGCAGAGAGGCCCAAACAAGAAGCTGGCTTCCTTGGGGAAGGGAGGGTAAGCCATTGGTGAGAGCTTCCTACCCTCAGAGTCTCAGCAAGGTGCCGCCATGTTATCAGGATCCCATCTGGGAGGGAGGGCGGTGAGCGGAGAGTGACCTGTGACCTCGCTGAGCCCAGAGCAGGCCGACTGGGAAGGTCCAGGAACCAGATTCAGAATGTCCAGGTTGGAGGACTCCTCAGAGATCATCTGTGACATGACTTGTCCGAGGCCACGCAGGAAATCCCATGGCCCAGGATGAACATCCCATCTGAGAGCGCTCTTTCCTACTCTAGGATGAGCCTCTTTCAGAATAAGAATGTAAATTGAAGCTCACACGCACCAAACGCTTACCGTGTGCCAGACACAGTGCCAAGTCCCTTCCATAATCGCATCAACACAGGGACTTCTCACGGCAAACCCGAAAGGCATGTGCCGCTGCTCCCAGTGTACAGGCCAGGTAATGACCCTTACACAGCCCGAGCGCGCTGGTCAAGGTCACACAGCTGCTAAGTAGCCAAGCTGGTACACAAACCTCGGGCATCTGACTGTAAGCCCCGGTCCCACAACCTCCATTCTTTTCCCTCATAGTTCTGCATCCTCTGTCTCATCCTATCTGCCTCCTCACGGCCCACCCCTCTGAGCCTTCTGTGGCTCTTAGTCTATGTGCCAAGTGTCCGTCGGCTTCCGATGTTTACGTGCACATCCGGTGCTGTTTCGTTGTAGAACATGACAGCATGGAAGACGCCTTAGGCTTTTTTCAAAATAGCTGTCTAGATTAATAAAATAATTCTCCCCTGATTGCCAAAGTAATATCAGTGCTCTTTACAGAACACTGAGCAACTGTGAATAAATAAAAAGAAGGTAGAAAAAAAAAAAAACCCACACTCGTATGTTTCTTGGCTGTGTCTTCTGAAAATTGTTTACATCCTCGTTCATTTATCCATTGATGATCTCGATGATTTCCTTATCAGTTCGCTTAAGGACAGCCTCCTTTACGTTCATGATGGTGGTGGACATCCCCCCCACCCCCTCCACCTCTCTCCGATTTGTTGTTTGAAACATGTTTTTGGAAGCTGGAAGGGCTTCCTAGGTTTTAACGGGCTGGCGGTTTGCCCTGCAGATACCTACTCGCGGTGTTGGGGCGCCTGACTGGCAGAGGCAGGCACAGGGACTCTGAGGCTGGCTGCAGCGAGTGCTGCCCACGGCTGCCAAGGCTCTTCTTGACCTGGAAAACACAGTCCTGCCCTCGGAGGCTCCAGTGCGGCCGTCAGAAACGCCACGACCGCTTACTTCCCGTTCCTGGGAAGTACCAGACTCTGCTCTGGGGGCTGGGAGCCAAGACTCGCAGAATCAGGGAGGTTCCTCCTGGTCCTCGGAGCCTGTCGTGAAAGGCTGGGATACAGTTGAAAGGAAAACAGTCCTACAGCATCTCTCTCCATGCACATAGCTCCATTCGGGCAGGTCCCACTGGCTAGAGAGCTGAAGCCGTTATTTCAAGTACTTGTTTTTGTGTGGCTAGAGGTTCATCAGCTGCCTAAACTCGTCCTGGTTGCATGGCTGTTTACAAAAAGCGGTGTTCACGCTCACACCAGGAGGAAGGCAGAGCAGGCGTGTATGAGTTTATTTGGCGGATGAGAAAAATGAGGCTCAGAAGGACAGCGGCAGGGCTGGGACTGGAATCTGAGCTCCAGGGAGCTTTCATGATGCGGGGCGAGGTCTTGGGTGTGGGCAGCCATGTGGGGAAAGGCGACAGTCTGAGAGCTTGGAAGATGAGGAGAGAGGAGAAGGAGGCATTTCTGTGGGTGCCTGGGCTGGAGCCACGGAGTTCGCCTCTGCTTTGCTCGGTAATGCTTTCCCTCTGTTCTCGGGGATCATCCTCCCCCCAAGTTCCAGCTGTAAAAACAGCAGGGCACACACAGGCATGTGGGGGTTGAGGAAACACACTGTGTTTTGAATCATGAGCCCAAGAAGTAGTCCCCTTAAAGTTGGGCACGTGACATGTCCATGATATCTGTCACTACTAGACAAGGGGCACAAGGCATAGCTCATGTGATTAGAAAGGAGAAAGAAGTAAATAACCATTGAAGACGAGGCCAACTTATTACATATGGCGATGACTTCGTACTCGCAACACCGGGACGTTCACTTAGAAAACGCCGTCAACAGTAGAATTGAGTAAGGTGTCGGGGTAACTAAGTCAGCATCTTCCAGGATAATAGTCTGACAGAAAAATGTGATGGGAGGAAAAAGTCCATTTAGAATAGCTACAAACAGATTATATACCTGGGGATATAGTTACCTGGTTATGTGTAAGATGCGTATCAATACAATTTGAAGATGTTATAAGGAGGATATTCAAACATGTGCATAAATGGGAAGACATGTCCGTGAGAGCAGAAGCTGCAAGCTACGTATATGCCAAGTGTCACTCAAATAATATTTACTACAATCCTGATTTAAAAATACAGTATTTTTCTGAAATTAAACATGCTAAAGTTTGTATGAAAAAGGAACAGATGGTGATAATCAAATTTTTCAAAATAAAAGGTGGTCTAGGCCTAAAAGATATTAAAATATATTATAAAGCTAAAATAATTTAAGCAGTTTGGTAATGGTGCACGAATAGACAGACAGACGGACCAATAAAATGGTGCAGAAATTCTAGAAGTAGATCCAAATAGACATAGAAATTTAGTTTATGATTACGAGGACATTTCAAATCAGTGAGAGAAAGGGAGATTATTTAATAAATGGTATGATATTTAGACAAATGGTAGCTATCCAAAACAAAGTTTAGATTCCTTTTTAGATCCTTATACCAAAATAAATTCCAGATGGGGCAAAGGTTTAAATTAAAAAAAATACCCGTGAAAGTATTAAAAGAAAACATGGGTGATTTTACTTAATAGCCAAATGGGGAAGGACTTTGTTTTTTTAAACATGATGCAAAATCCAGAATTCATATAAAAAGATTGGCACATATGATAACACAAAATTAAAATTTCGTACATTGCAAACATGGTTCTAAAGTCAAAAGATAAACAAAAAACTTGGTTGGAAAAAAAAAGTTTTGAACACGTGTATTGTAGACAAAGAGTTAATTTTCTTACTATCTATATAAACTCCTACAGATGAATAAGGAAAGACTAAGAGCTCCGCTACCCACCTTTAAAAGGCAAAGGACGTAAGCAGAGAGTTCCAAGTTCATAGGAAAATAGGTAACGGCGGCGTTTAAACACATGAAAGATGCTCACTCTCACTGCTAAAAAGATGCACACTAAAACTGCTGTGAGATGCCATATTCACCTCTTAAACTGGCAAAAAAAAAAAAAAGACATTGGCTCACAGGCTGCTCAGGGGGTGCAACTGGTATCAGCTCTCTGCAGCATCGCGTCTCAGAATTCGTCCCGCGTGTGGAGAGGGCCGTGTGTGCAGGCAGGAGCTCTGGGGGAATGACGTGCCTTCACGACACGTCCTGGGGGGCGGTAGGCCTGAGTAAGCAGGGCCCCGGGAATGAAGTCAGGGTGGAACCCCGGGAATATCACTCCTTCCGAAACGGGCAGATGAAGAGGGTCCCCAAAGAAGACCTAAGAAGGACGGATGGTCAGAGAGAGAGGAGGAGAGCGGGAAGAGTGTGTGACAAGTCTCCCATGATGACTACAAACCGAAACCCTGAGAACAGGTTCTTGGATTGCGGACAGTTTATTTTCCACGTTTAATTGGAGGAAGAACCACGTTAACGACGGAGCGGTTTTCCGTTGCTCTCGCCTTGGTTGATGTTCTTAGGTGTATTACACTGTTTCCCATATGCCGTTTGGCAGCATCCTCTCCATAAACACGTTTACATATACGTACAGACACATGTATCTGTAGGCGCACATTTATTTAAACTAATTATACTAATATTTACTTAGTCTTGATTATGCGCGATGCACAGCGTGTCTCAGGCGAGAGGTTTGCCAGGATTTGATTGCACTACGCTAAATAATGGGATCCAGCGGTACGAGCAGAAACTGATGGCTCCCAATCGGGTGTGTCCCTTTAAGGCAGGACCTTAGAGCAACTTCTACCGAACTGCAGACCTGGTAGGTGATCTACCTGGACCAGCCTATGGAGCCGCTGATTATCCAGCCTCTGCCAAGGAGTATTAGTCAGCACCTTAATTAGTATTTATGGACGTATAGCCCAGGCGTCGCTGCAGGGCGAGTGACAGTCTACGAAGGATGCTCCTCATTAAGCTGTATGGGGTGGAATCACAGTTTCGTAGCTCTGTTTACCGAATGTGCTTACACTCGGGTTTCTGTTCTGCCCCTAACCCTCTCCCTGCCTTTGTAATTTGCTCTGACAAAGTGTTCCAGACGCACGCGAAGGAGGCAAGGTTAAAGGACGCTACTGCCTGGGAAGGCAAAAGCCTTTTTTGAATTAATTTATTTATTTTTGGCAGGGG
This sequence comes from Rousettus aegyptiacus, assembly GCF_014176215.1. Classification (NCBI taxonomy): domain Eukaryota; kingdom Metazoa; phylum Chordata; class Mammalia; order Chiroptera; family Pteropodidae; genus Rousettus; species Rousettus aegyptiacus. Next base: position 54,827,407 of record NW_023416290.1, read on the forward strand.
AAAATAAAAGAGCGCCTTCCGTGAGTGACCTTTTGCTTTCGCAAGAGTGAAAGGAGTCGGTGGGTCGGAGAGAAAGGCTGCCTCTCAAATGCCGTTAGTTTGCTGTCAGGGGTGGAGCCGTGGGTATCATGACGGCATGTCCACAGCGGGGCCCACGTGGCCTGGAAGATGATGCTTACGATGTTTTTTATTTGGGGGCAGGTTAGTTTCCCTAACTTTAATTTTGTAACATGGGGGAGTTCTAACATATGCAAAAGAAGACAGAACGTTCTCTTGAACTTGAGCGAACCCACCCAACCTCCTGGCCATGAACTCATGGCCAATCCTGCCTTATTTCCACCACCGTCTACTTCGTCTCCCTTATTATTTTAAAGCAAATGCCATTGTATTATCATCCATAAATATTTCAGTATGTATTTCTTTAAAATAAAAACTTTTAATAAACACAACCACAAGGCCACTAGCATACTAAAAAGGAATTAATCATATTTCCTTAATATCAATTACACGAGTGGTTTTCAAATTTTAATTCTTTAGTAAATGTTGTATTTTTATATGTAAATCTTTTGTTCGAATCAGATCGAGACAAGACCAAACTTCGTGATTGGTTAATATGTCTTTTTAAGTATCCTTTGACCAAAAGATTCTTCCTCTGTCTCTCTCTTTAGTAATCATTGAAATTTATTTGTAAAAGAACTGTTTTTTCATTTTGTTTTGTTTTGTTTCTGTAGAATTTCTCCTGTCTGAATTTAGCAGGTTGAATGCCCACAGTATAGCTTATTTCCTCCACATTTCTTGTAAATTGGCAGTTTTATCCAGAGCTGCATCTTCCAATACAGTAGCCAGTGGCCACAAAATAATTCAATAAAATTAAATTTCAGGTGCTCAGTAGCCACACGTGGTATCGTTGCCATATTAGGCAGTCCAGACAATTGAACAGGCCCGTCTTTGCAAAACCTTCCACTGGACATTTAAAGGTTGAGAAGCTTAACCAAATTTAAATTAAATTTTGGGGAGAAGATTCTTCATGGGGGTATAGTGAATGGCGGACGGAGACACACAGTATCTGTTTCTATGACATGCACAGCCTCGGATGCCAGCTCCATGAGTTCATCAGGACAAAGATACGTCTTTGACTGAAGTGACCCAGAAGTTGGTCCCTCTGGCATTCCCTCTCTCCATCTCTCTGGTCCTGCAAATCAGATATCTCAGACTCTTCCTAGACACTTCCCTCTCTCTTAGGTGTGTCCTGTGGATTTCACCTCCTAAATCCCCCTGGAATCAGGTCCCTAGTTTCCACTTGGGAGCTAACTCCCTGCTCCAGGTCACATTCGTCTCTGAGAAACCAAGAATACTGCTGCTGAGTCACCTGTGCTGCTGCTCCTGGCGATTTCTTGGCTTTGCATTTGGCAAGCACCTCACTGTTTCCACCGCTCTACTATCTGGCTGGACTCTCATGTGTCTCACCCTACCCTGCAGGCTTCTCTCAGCCTCCTGCTGGCCCATCACCGACTCCAGGGATTAAGTCCTTTAACTGATGTTGAGGCTGGGTTAACACGTTAGCTGCCAGATCGTGGGGAGGTCCCCGGGACTCAGGGGGCTGAGGCAGTGGGTAAATTTATTGAATGGTACAGGAGTGTTTCAGCATTTTAACAACCAGCTCAGCTCTAAGTGCATCTGGTGAATTTTTGCCTGTGTACCCCCACCCTTTATTCTACCATACCGGCTTTCTTCTAGTTGCTGGAATTGTTTACATTTTCTCCAGCCAAAGAATACTCTCTCCCCCAACTCCTACTCATCCTTCAGGTCCCAAATCAAGGTTCGCTTCCTCAGGGAAGCCCTCCCTGACCACCTCCGGGGCCATCGATCTCCTCTTTCAGCCTCCAGTGGAACCTCGCTTGGGTCCTTCTTGCTTCATACATGATTCTACATGTGTTTCTGACTTTGCTCAACATTATATTCCCAGCACCTAGTGGTGGTACATAGTAGGCGTACAATAATCATTTTCGTTGAGGGAATAAAATGAGAAATTGTGTTAATGGGTTGAACTTTGAGTGTTCGACATCATTTGCTCTGCTGGGTATTTCCTCTTTTCATTTTGTAATTATTTGGCGTTATTCATTCACCCATCATGGTGTTGACCTTGGCAGACACGCTGCCTCCACGTTTTATTTGTTATCTGGAGGCCCCGGTGCATGCCCATCCTACAGAGGCTGTTTTGCTAATTGGTAGCTACTCAGATACCTGGCGCTCGATGGCACCTGGTGCCAGGGCGATCGAAGGGCCTGCAAGTATTCCCAGCATGGCCCACGGTGTAGACAAGCAAACAGTAAACCGCGATGCAGGGAGGCACAATGCTAAGACTTGTAGAGGGAAATGAGGAGCTGCTAGTCAAGAGCTGCATTTACTGAGCCCTCGTCTCATTCCTGGCGTGCGGGAGCGGAAAAGACAGAGCTGCCCTCTGCCCTCCAGGACCTTGATTCCTGGTGGAGAAGGACACGCTCTAGGCAAATGAATGAACGCCGATACAGATCAGGTTGGGTTTTGAGAAGAGAATGGAGCAATGTGCTAGAGAAAAACCAGGAGTGGTGGGGAGAGCTACTGGCGCGGGTGGTCCGGGGAAGCTTCCTGGAAGAGGCGACTTTTGAGCTGAGCCATGAAGGATGGAGGACGAGAGACCAGAGGGTATGAGGCCTCCAGCTGCAGGAGAGCTTAGAAAGGAGGCGTCCAGGCAGAGGAAACAGCCAGGTTCAAAGCAGCAGAGACGGGAAAGAGTCGGCTGGCAACCTCGACCTCAGTTTTCTTATCTGTAAATTGGCGGCCGTGGCACTCACTGCCTGCAGGGGGTGTAGGTGTCATTGTCAAGATTATTACTATCCTTCGGTGTACGAGTAGCTTCACCAAAGCAGATCTTTCAGCCAGTCTGGGAAACAGGTTCACTAATCACTGCTGTGAGTGTCGGTCGAGAATATGGTTTAGGTGCTGGAATGGGCCTACGTACAGGCACACACGCTTGCACGCATGCACACTCTCCTCACACAGGTACATATACACAATCCTCACACGGGCACACACATGCACACACATCCACACACACACACAGAGCACTCACACAGGATTTCAGCTCCCAGACTCCACCACAGAGAGAGTGCAGATTTTGGCATTTCGGGCTCTCATGCATTCAGCTCGCTCCTCTGTCTGTGGGAGGAGCCGGCTGTCGGAGGCACAGAAGGAGGGGGGCGAGGCTGTGGGTGGGGACCGAGCCACTTAATTAGCACACCCTGCTCAGAGCAGAAAAGCCTCCTCCGAAGCTCCTCTGCACCATTGTCTGGGGAGGCAGGAGGACAGTTCGCCTCCGAGCCCGGGTACCTGAAGGTAGAGCAGATGCTAACCAGGGCACGGGCGAGGAGTCACGTGTGACGCGAGAGCATCACCTGCAGCACGGGGAGAAACAGGTGTTTCCTTGGGAAAAACAAAGGAAGTGGGTCAAGAAACGCCCACCGGAAAAGCAAAAGAACAAAAAAGCAGAACTACAGAGACGATTCCATGTCCTTTTAAATCATGGACTATCTCTAGGGCCTCAGAATTTAGGGGACTTTCCTGTGCTATGCGGGGTCCTAGGAAAGCAAGGCGCTGTTTTTTGTTTTTTCGTCCTTGTTGCTGTTAAGCCTTCCTCATCTTAGCTCATAGCAACATCATCCTTCCAGCTGCTCACATCGAAAACGTACAGTCATCCTGGACTTCTCATCCCACGCCCCACGTTCTCTCCACCAGGAAACCCTATTGATTTGAGCTTCGGAATGCACCCGGAACCCGCGCAGACCACTTCTCCCCTCCCCGCTCTGCATCCCCTTGTCCCTCAAGACTCTGATCTCAGCACCTCGCCACAGTGACCCTGTGGAAGGTACATCACACACAGGTGAATTCACCTGGTACCTGTGCAAGTCTGAGCCCCAGGACCCCTTGCGAAGTTCAGGGTGGGGGGTGGGCGAGCACCATTTTCGCATGCTTCACGTGTTTTTGTAAAATCGCCAAAAGCAAGATCTGTCTCTCTGCATTCTGATTCCCCTCCCTTGCACTTGCCCTGATGGGTAGAGTTGGAGCAGCTGGGAGAACTGGCTGACTCTGATAAAGACTGGGGCACCCACGTGTTGGGCATGCCTCTTTGCTTGCTGGAGTATATTTATGTGGTATCTTCCCTACGTGGTACATTTTTTGCCAGCTGCCCCCGTGTAGGACTGGCTTTCAAGAGGGCTCCTTCGTTCCTTGTGCTGAAACTGAGGTTGTCTGGCGACAGAGCGTGTCCTACGATGCCCATCCCCAGGGGAGGTGAGTGTTAGATAGTTTCTTGTTGCTGCTGTAACAGATGATCACAATATCAGTGGCTTAAAACGACAGAGATGTATTCTCTACAGTTCCAGAGGCCAGAAGCCCCAAACCAGTATCACTGAGCCAAAATCAAGGTCCCGGCAGGGGCGTGCTTTCTCAGGAGGCTCCAGGGGAGAATCCATTCCTTGCCTCTTCCAGCTTCTGGCCGCCGGCATTCTTTGGTTGTGGCTCCGTAACTCCGATCTCTGTCTGCCACGGTCATGTCGCCACCTCCCGTTCTAGCTGTATCTGATCTCCCTCCGCCTCTCTCTTAAGAGGACACTTGTTTGCCACGGCATTCAGGGCTCACCCAGATAATCCAGGAAAAACAACAACAACAACAAATCATCTTGGGATCCTCACCGTAATCATAGTGTGGTTCAGTGAAATGCAGAGACACCATTGCGAGGCCTCTGTGTGAAAAGAGTAAGGAGTGAAGATTTGTCATCAAGAACTTCTCTGTCCATTTCCGGCTCCTGCGAGGGGAGCCAGCTAAGATAAAGCCACACACAGGGAGAGGAAGGGCCTGGAGAAGCAGGGAGAAATGGAGCCAGAGTCCGCATGACACGTTCAGAGCTCCTGGATCACATATTACCTGAAACCCTTCTCCCTAACCTCTGGTCTTTTCAGTTATAAAACGCGATAATTTCTGTTTTCTTTAAGCCAGTTTGAACTAGATGTTCTGTCGCTTACGCCAGAAAGAGTTTTCATCAATATTCTTTTTAAGCCTCCGTTTCTCACTTAAAAAAAGGAGGTAAAATTAAAAATAAAATGACATATGTGTTGGTTCCTACATATAATTTTTATATAGAAATTCTCCTTGTGACTGGTGACTGTTAATACTTAACACTATTATTATAAGAGAACTAAGGAAACGTATCAAACTGGACGTGTTTGGGTTATATTTATTAAAATCATTGAACCTCACCCCTTTCTAGAACCCAGTACCCCCACTCGATCCTGAAGCTCCAATGTCAGAACTCCTTTGAGCATTTGCCTGGGTGTGGCTACCTCCTGGGATGTCAAATTCATTACCAAAAAAGGTGGTCCCTTCCGTTCTGCCCTCGGATTGAGCCGAAACCTATCTCCACAGTCTCCTCTCACTGACGCTGGTTCCGATTGCTTTGGGGGTAGAGTCGGGGGACAGAATGAGTCCCGCGTTCTGTTTATACTATTTTGGATTCTCTAGCAGATGCACCTTGGGAAATCTTGTATATTTTCCCAGCCCATACTATCATATTCCCCTGTTTTCCCAGGGCTGAAAAATCACACCGACTTTGGCAGGAGCCACGGGCAGTGCTTGTATGAGGCACATATTCAAATACCTACGGAGAAAGTCACGCACGTACACACACACCGAGGTGTGCTTACGTGCGGCTGTGTGTGAGATTCGAGTTCTCCCTGCCTGTGTTCGGCTCCAGCAACAGCTGGCTCACTTTCACGCCCACTGGACACGTGTGCAAGGGATAATTTCTAGGCATCGGGATTGCAGCCTTTTCTAATGCTCTACTTTTGAAGCTTTGAATGAGATCCCCACGGCCGAACTTCCCTGAGCAGACCCCTCTGATGAATAACTCCTCCCGGAACACGTGAGCATGGCTGGCGTGGAGATGAGTGTGTTCCCAGGAGGAGGACGTGTGTGCACGCGTGAATGTGTGTGTATCGACGGCGAGTCCTGGCTTTGCAGAATTCCCTGCCGTGGCATGGATCCACGTCTGAAGCTTATGACTTTGAAGTCTCTTCGAAAAACCTCCTCCTAGTGGAGTTCTTGGGCAGGTTTTTTTTTGGGGGGGGGGGGTGGTGTTTACCTTCCTCATGGAAGAGCAGGGAGAGTGTAGAGGGGTTTCGTGGAGGGGGAGTGGTAGGGAAGAAAAGTTCCCGGGGGTGGGCAGAGACGCAAGCAGAGTGGGTGCTTTTCTTTACGGGTGATCATTTATCTAATGACTTATTCAATAACTGCCAAGTGCCTTGGGGGGCGGTGGGTGGAGCCGGATCTCATCAGGAGCTCACATCCTTTCTTGTCAGGGTGAGTTCGACATCCATTAATCAAGCACCTTCTATGTGCCAGGCACAGGACTGGGTGCTGGAGATACAGCCGGAGCAGCGGCAGGAGCCAACAGCCGCAGCAGGATCCATCACTCACACAGCCCCGCGAGGCGGGGGCTGGGGTGCTAGGGTGGGGTGACGTGTGGAGGAGGCAGGGCAATTCAGGAAGGCTTCTCGGAGGCAGCGATGTCGGCTCCGAGGCCCAGAAGATGCAGAGGAGTTTATGAAATAAAGAGTGTTTTAAGCAGAGGAAAGTGCGTGTGTAAAGGCCTGTGACAGGAGCCGCGTGCCGAATGGTGCCCACCCCTGATTCACCCGTCGAAGCCTCAATCCCCAATGTGGCTGCATGTAGAGACAGGCAATTTAAAGGAGTCATAAGGCAGGGACCCTAATCGAACGGGACTGATGTCCTCATGTGCACAGAGCAAAGACCACGAGAAGACACGGAGAGAAGGTGGCTGTCTGCGAGCCGAGGGGAGGGGCCGCGGGCGAAGCCACCCTGCTGACGCCTTGTTCCCCGGGGGAAGTGGACGGATACTTTCCTCTACTGTTAAAAAAAAAAAAGAACTGTGGACGTCTCCTTCCTCTGAACTTGATTCCGGGGTGGGTTTCACAGACAAACCCCGGCCCTGAGGACATCAGAGGTAATTTTTCATTTTCATTAGGGCTCGATGAGATCTAGGCACCATGCAGAGGCTCGGCCCTCATTGGGACAGGTGCTTCTCCGTTTCTGTGCTTTATAACTAAACAGAGCCACCAGCAACTCCGGTGGCTCACAGGTGACCTCCCGGCTCAGCAATCGCCGATGTTGGCAGCCGTGACGCCCGGCCTCTGCAGTCCTGGTGCGGCACACTGCCCGGTGTCTGTCACACCAGCGACGATGCGGCAGACACAGCACCGAGGCGAAGGACGCAGTGTGACCCAGCGTGCTCGGGGCCCACGTGGCGGGGAACGCAGCGGGGACGGGGCCTTGTCGGAGGAGCAGCGTGTGTACCCTGTGGGCGCTCAGGGCCTTAACCGGCAAGAGTCCCCGCACCCCATTCAAGCTCCCCGGGGCGGCACAGCAAATAACCACAAACTGGGTGGCTCACGACAACAGACGTTTATTCTCTCATAGTTCTGGGGGTAAAAGTCTAACATTGAGGTGTCCGCAGGGCTGAGCTTCCTCCGAGGGCTCTAGGGAAGGACCCTTCCTTGTCTCCCTGGCTAACGGTGACTGCTGGGATCCTTGGTGCTCCCTGGCTTCTAGGTGTGGCCCTCCAATCTCTGTCCCCCTTGTTATGTGGCATTCTCTCTGTCTCTGCATCCAAAGTCCCATCTTACAAAGACACCAGTCAACGTGTCAGGAGCCACCCTAATCCAGTCTGACCTCGTCTTAAACTCAGTCGCATCCACAAAGACCCTATTTCCAAATAAAGCTGCGTTGACAGGTACCGGAGGTTAGGACTTGCATATGCCTTTTGGGGGCACCGTTCAACTCGTAACAAGCCTGTTTGCTTCCATGGTGTTAAGAGTCACAAATAACATCTGCACAGGGCACAACACTTCGCAAATCAATTCTCTAGACACTCTCTTTAGTAGCATTCGCTCGGCAGCTCTGTCAAGGAGACTCGTTTGCCACTGATTTCTGAAATTCCCTTTCTCTGGAACTCACTCTACCTTTTCGATATTAGAGATAGCTTATTTTTTAAACTAGTGTTATGGGCGTTCAAAGAAAAAAGGTAATGCATGTGCTTCGTAAAAGAAATTCAAACAGCACAGAGATGCATACAAGAAAAAAAATGAATCTTTCTCCTACCTCAGAATCCTGTTCTTAAGTCCGACATCCTTCCGTGGAGAATTTGGCGGGAACGGGGTCCTGGTGACGCCTTGATTTCAGACTTCCAGCCTCCAGAACTATAAGACCATAAAATTCTATTGTTTTGCGACATCCGGTTTGTGGTAATTTGTTATAGCAGGCTCAGAAAACTAACACAAGGATTGAATATGTTACCATTGGTAGAAAATACAGAATGGTGCCCGACCACAGTGAGCTCTCTGTGTTTGTTAAATGAATTACTTCTTAAAAACCTCGCGGCGACACTCTGAGTTGGATGTTATTCTTATTCCCACTTACGGAGGAGGAAACCGAGGCTTAGGTCACGCACGTAAACGAACGTGGTCGCCTCTTTGTTCTGTATCTCGTTTTCCCATATGTTTGAGCTATAGAAATTTAAAATCTTTCATTCAGCCAAGGCGTCTTGAACATTTTATGGCGCCCTGTAAATACGGACTACAAGCCTCCGTTTGCTCAGGACGGGCCGGGCTTACTCACGCTGCAGGAGCAAAGCGCCCGGGAACCTCGGCCTCCAACAAAGTCTGGTGACTATAGTGCGATCCTTCATCCAGGAGGAGCCCCACGTTGGGGATGCTGCCACCTCAAACCATGGCTTCCAATGTGAGGGGAAAAAAAAGCATGATGCTTCTATATATAGATCTTCCTCGCCGGGAGCTCATTGGCCTGAACTAATCACATGGTCTCAGCGTAACGTGCACAGGTTGCTGGGTGGGAAATGTAGTCTTCCCAGGGGAGCCTGGGAAGCGGGACATGAAACAGGATTTAGCGACCCTTCGAACATTCGGCTTTAGCCCAGCCACCTCCTTCAAACATTAAGGCTGCATCTTCTGAGGTAATTTTCCTTGACGCGTCTCTGTTGTGGAATTGTTTTTTCTTTAGCAGTCTCTTCTTCTCTCTCTCCCCAAACGGTGGCCCCTGAACAATGGCAGGGGTTGGGGACACAGCCTCTGGTCAGCTGAAAATCCCCGGATAACTTTTGACTCCCCCAAAAAGAAACTTCAGTGGTCCTCGGTATTTAAGGGCTTGGTTCCAGGACCCCTGCAGAGACCCTTCTAGAAATGGCACCAAACAGGGCACGCAACCTGACCCCAACGTGGACAGAAAACACTGTCCTCCAGCTGCAGTTGGCTCAGTCGGCAAGGAGAAGCCCGGGATTCAAAGGGCCGACTGTATGTTTACAGCATGAGCCACATAGGCAGTTAAAAAATTTCTAGTAGCCACATTAATAAAAGTAGAGAGAAACAGAAGTTACTTCTAATGGTATATTATATTTAATCCAATATCATTTCAAATTATATATAAAGTTTTAGTAATGATATACTTTGTATTTTTTTCTCTGTACTAAGTCTATGCTGTAAGTATAACTTGTACTTACGGCACATAGTTTAAATGCTAAAGTTTCTTTGAAAATACATGATCTATATTTTGATTTCATAAATTTATAGTTGAAAAAATATATTCCCTTGTGGAGGGTTTTTTAAACACACTTAGAAGTTTTCCAATAACTAAATCGAGTATCCATTTTTAAATTGAAATGAATTAAAATAAGATATTCAGTTCCTCGGTAGTACTAGACTAATTTTAAATGCTCAGTATCGGACACCCAGTTCTAGTGAGTATACACAGACGATAAAGTAAATAATTAATACATATGTTAGATGGTACTATGATAAGGAAACATAAAGGCAGGGAAGGGGTTTACCAGTATTGGGGTGATGGTTGCAATTTTAGTGTTGCCGGACTTAGCAAATAAAAATGCAGGACACCTGGTTAGATTGGAACCACAGCTAATTTTAAAGTGGAAGTCTGCCCTATGCAAAAATGACTCAAATATTGCATGGGACATGCTTATACTAAAAAATGACTTTAAAAAAAAATCTGAAACACAAATTTAACTAAGCATGATCTCATTTATATTTGAACAGGACCTCTCGAGCTACCTACCCTGTTGAGAACAGATTGAAGAGGGCCAATGACAGAAACTGGGAGAAGCAGGGGCCTATTGCAGTAATCCAGGCGAGGGGTGATGGTGGCTTGGACCGGAAACGGTGGGATGCTGGATAAATTTTGGAGGCAGAGGCAGCTGCATTTGCTAATTGGATGGGGGCAAGAGAAAGGTAAGTCAAGGACTCCTAGATATTTGGCCTCAGTCCAGAAGGATAGAGTTTTCATTTACGGAGATAGGGAGCGAGGTTGAACAGTAGGGGAGGGGTAGAGACCAACAGTTTTTTTTGGACTGTGAGGTTGGTGGTACCTGCTAGACACTCAAGAAGAGATGCTCAGTTGGCCAGATGGAGTTCAGGGGAGACATCTGGCTGGAGATAAGTTGGGAGATGGAATTCAGATCTCATCTCTAAAGGAGGTTGCTAAGGGAGTGAGTCTGAGTTGAGAGAGGAAAGTTTCGTGGACTGAGCCTCAGACCGTACATGCCAGACACACAAAAAAATATGCTGTATGCTTCTATTTATATAAAAGATCTGGAATAGGCAAGTCCATCGAAGCAGATGGGTTGCCAGGGATGGGGAGTGACCGCTCGATGGATATGGGTTTCCCATGGGGGATGAAAACCTTCCGGAACTAGATAATGAGGGTCACACAACACCGCGGGTGTGCTAAATGCTACTGAACTGTACACTTTAAAATTATGAGAATGGTGGTTTTCATTTGCTATGTGTTTTATCGCAATTCAAGAATAAGAAAAAATAAAAGGCTCGCTTTAGCTTCCGTGTGCAGGGACGGGATGGGGAAAGAACAGAGACCAGTAGGGTAGTTCACCCGGCTCTGCCTTAGGCTTCGGCACTTGCTCACCCTTCTCTAAGCCTCAAATCCTTCGTCCCTAAAAAATGGAAATTCTCACAGGCCCGACCTCTTGGACTTGGCGAGAGGGTTGGAATACTTAGGAGCCCCAGGCCTCAGTCCACAGAGCAGACAGGCTGTTCCACCTTTTCTTTAGGGATTCGGGTACCATCTGAGCCAATGAAAAGGCCCCACCCCTACTCAAAAAAGAGGGCATCTGATTGGCTAAACTTGGGCTCATCGCCCACCTCCTGGGCAGGAGAAGGAAGAGCGCCTTGATTGACAGGCCCACCAGGATTGGGGGAGGGCTGGTTCTTCAAATGGAAACTGGGGGATTTTGACCAGGAAAAGAAGCAATAGATGCTTGTCACGGAAAACAAGAGATATCGATTAAAATACTCAAAGACACAGTTCCCTTACCTGGCCCTGTGCAAGGCTCTGTGGGGGGCCAAAGCTAAGGGAGTCTTGACGCTCAGTGTTTTTGACTATTACTGCAAAAAAAAAAAAATGGTAATACTAGGTAGAGCAGCCTAATGAAGGAGCTGGACTCAAGGTTTCTATGCCGGGACATTCTTTAACGCTGCAAGGTGCTGCGTCTGTCTGTCGGCTTAAAGCTCCCTCTTTGCAATTATTATGATTAATTAGGCGAGTCTGGCCTTGTGCAGTTCGGTGTGGAAACATGCTGTCAGCTTGTCCAACCCTGCAGCCCTGCGCCCCCCAGTTCCTGCAGGGAGCGAGGGTTCCCCGTGGAGCTGGCGGCCGCTGTCACTGTCCGGCTCTTTCCTGGTTCCGGTGTGAGAAGCCACTCTGAGCCGCCCTCCGTGACCTCCCCTCTGGACAGTGGGAAAGGGCCGGGACTTTTCCATTTCTCAGACGTGTCCCGAGATAAAAGCAGAGGAGAAAGGACGTGCACGCATTCTCAGTCGGTTCCTTTGGGCCTGCATATCCTTTGCCTGGATAGTGCTTTAAAAAATAACTTGCACTTATGAGTAAGAAATGAATACCGTGTCATTATGGAGAACAAGAAAAATACAACACCACGCAGGGGAACAACAGAAAGAAGAAACGTAATCGAGCATCACGTCGGGTCCCATCGTGGTCCTGCCGTGCAGTGTGATCATTTGGAGGTTGACCTTTGTCATTTAGTTTCGGTGCATGGGTATGCCTAGACTTATATGTGACCATTTTCTAATTAGTAGATATTAATTAATATGTATTATCATTATCAATGTCTGATGTCTATACGGACAGTTGCCATTGACACGGTAGTAGTTTCCCTTTGACTGAGCAAAGGAAGAAATACACTGATCACTTGCATCGTCAGGATGGGAGACTAAAACCGAGGCCCAGCCTCACGACCGGCCGACGATGACAACATGCCTCCTCCACGCCAGGCACTATTCTCAGTCCGTTCTCTGCACTGACGCGTTTCTTCGCGGCAAGCAGGGAGGTCGGAAAGGCGATGACCGCTCCCGTCTCACAGATGACGAAGCGGAGTGAGCACCCCTGGGTTTCCCCTCTGCTCTCACACGCCCAACGCGTCTGACACGAGACGTGTGGGCTTCCGCACCAAGGAACTCTCCGAGGCGGAGAGTTCCTTGGTGCGGAGCTGGGCGTCATACAGGAGTTAGTGCAGACCCCACGGGCTGAAGGCCCAGTCCCACAAGACTGTTTTCCTCTCCCACCCCGTTTGCACGCCCAGGTTGTCTGTCACCTGTGCTCCTGGTTATAAACCAGAGGCGCCATGACCCTCTGAACCCTTCGGGTCCAGTCATTTGCTAGAACAGCTCACTGGACTCAGGGAAACACGTTTATTGGTTTATTCTATAACGAAGGATGTGACACAGGACACAAAGAGCCAGGTGAAGAGGCACAGAGGTGAGGTCAGGAGCCTATGTTACCCTCCCAGCTCCTGGATGTGTTTACGCCCTGGAAGCTCATCAGAGCCTGTGCTTCAGGATTTCGGAGGAGGCTTTATCACGTAGGCATGGTCCATCTTTAACTCAGTCTCCCACCCCTCTCTCCTTCCTGGGGCTGAAAGTGTCCAGCTTCTGATCATGGCTTAGTCTTTCTGGTGACCAGTCCCCATCTCAAAGCTATCCAGGAACCCACTGGGAGTGGCCTCATTAAGTAAAAGACACTCCTATCACTCAGAAAACTCCGAGGGATTTCGAGCTCTGCATCAGGAACCAGGGGCAGAAACCAACATACGTACTTTGTATTATTTCACAGATGAGGACACTGAGGCATACAGAGGTCAAGTAACTTGCCCAAGGCCACACAGCTACCGAAGAGCAGAGCTGCGATGTGGCCGTGGCCGCCTGGCTTCAGGGTCATGCCCGCTGTGGTTCCCTGGCTCTCCCATGCTTGGGATTTGAGCTTCATGAGGGTGGGGCCGTGTTGGGTCACCATCCCATGCCCCACGTCCTGCACAGATGCCCACCGAATAGTTGTTGAATTGATGAGTTGGGTGTGAGTCCTGGCTCTATCCCTTAACCAGTCTGAGGAACTGGCTCGATCCGGGGGCAAGTTCTGTCCTCTTTCCTTTCAAAACACATTCTGACTCCAAACGCATCTCACCACGTCCACTCCCTTTTGTCACAGCAGCTCACCTTTGCGCGTGCTCGTCCAGCTCTTTGGAAAGCCTTTTCTCTCCTTTTTTTCTCTCTTATTCCACTCCTACTCATCCTTCAAAACCCAGCTGAAATATCCTTCTCTTACGAGATGCCATCATCAGGTAAATGCTCATCTCCGGTGCCGCGTAATAGTTCCTCCGGCGCAGTTCTAGCCTTGTCATACTGCCTCAGGGCACATGTGGTGTGCTGAACAACCAAATTTATATGTCGGCTGCATCTGGAGATGGGGTCTTTAGGAGGTAACTGAGGTTAAATGAGGTCATGGGGTGGGACCCTAATCTGATAGGACTGGTGCCCTTATAAGAAGAGGGACAGGCACCAGAGACCTCTCTCCACCATGTAGGACACAGTGAGAAGGCATCGTCTATCTGCTGGCTAGGAAGAATGCTCTCGGCAGAAACGCAACCTTCGTTTTGGACTTTTCAGCCTCAAGAACTGTGAGAAAATAAATTCTGTTGTTTAAGCCACCTAATGTGTTTCGTTAAGACAGCCTGAGCTGGCCAATAAACATGGATGTGTCCAGGTGGCTTATTCACGACTGGAGTATATGCTTGATGGTTGAGCATCCATTCTGATTGGTTGCCTTCCACGGTCTCCCAGTTGTAACGTATTTTGAGTAGTGCCCCCGCATGTAATTATATGGAAACTTGCCTCGCCTACCCCACCCTTGAGACAGTGGGCTTTGTGTTTTCCAAAGCCCTCCAAAATATTTATCGGACGACTGAACCCATTGTATTCTTCCTCCACAAATGAAAAGATCATTCTCTTTAAGGATGTAAAGCCTTGGGTGATTTAATATTCTCGCCTTCAGCCTCGCTTTGTTTCTTGGTATGATTCTCTGTAGGGCTAGGCCAGGGCACACGGTCCTGCCTCCCCTTAAACGTGTGACTTGAGGAGTAGAAAGCCCTAGGATCTGCATGAAGGAGACGGAAACGTTTCATGTGCACGTGACTGCACGTGTGTGTGCAAGCACGTGTGCTGGAATTGACTTCCGTTTAATGGTGAGAGTACTAGAAACTTCAGGAGTTAGAAAAAAATCAAATATCAAAGAAGACCTTATTCCTCTAGAGAAATGGGGTGGAATAATAGAAAGATTACGCTCTAAGTTTGGGTCCAGGCTCCACCACTTCCGAGTCTAAGTTTGTTATTACTAATGAAAGTCAGTAGTTTATGTAGGATTCATTCTTTTCGTTGTCCATTCTACGTATAAGGGCTTGTATCTGCCATGACTGCATCGTACAGAATAGATTCTCTGCCTGAGAAGGTCCCTGCTCTCCACATAGTTACCCTTCCCTCTCCCCAGGTCCCTGGCAAACACTCACCTTTGCGCATACACTTTAGATGCACAGCGTGCTTGCCAGCTCGCAAACACACCATTCCCAGGCCCCGGAAGCTGACCACGTCTCTCTAATTCCTGCCCTGGGTGGGAGCAGGCAACAAGGCCAGCAGAGCTCATCCCTCTCCTAGAGGCATTCATTGCTTTGCCTCCCCGCCCCCTGTCCCGCTCCCAAACACAGAGGACCATAGTAAGAATAATACTGTCCGCCCTTCGGGGTCGCTATAAGGATTACATATATGAAAAAATAAAAACCTGTACAGATGTTAACTATCCCCGGAGTGTCTGATTTTGATTTTGAGTAACTCCTTCAGAGCTAAGTTAGTATTTATTTTAATATGCAGAAGGGCTTGCTGAGCAAATCCAAGGACTGCAGGAGAATGTTTAACTTAGAGAATGAGCTTTTTAAAAACAATTAGCAGCTGGCATTTGTGGATTAATGTGCCACCCAACTGGGCCATTCCCCAGGGCCTAGTCCTCACCTTCTGCTCTCCTCCCTCTGTTGTCATCAGCCAAGTCATTTACCTCTTGTGGCTTCTCTCATTTCTTGTTGGATAAATTCCAAATCTGTCAGCAGTACCAGCCTATCGCCTGAGTCCTGGGCAGTGTCTGTGACTGCATCTAGGGGTTTTATGATGGTTTGTTTTACGTGTCGACCTGGCCAGGCTTCCTATTGAACATTTTTGCTTTTTCAATAAGTAGCCTCAGGTTGGGGTGGGGGTGGGCGGGTGAGCAGGTGGCCCGTGGTGCCTTCATTAACTGGCCGAAGTATATGGGAGCCATTTGATCAAAACTTTTTCTCTCTCTCTCTGAGCCTCAGTTTCCTTACCTGTGGAATGGGGGTAGTAATTCCTTCACTATTTGTAAATGCAAATAGTGTCAGAAGTTGGGCGTGTGAGAGCACATTATCTGACCTATAGAAGATGCCCAACAGATGGCCGCTCTTATTATCGTCCTTGTAAGGGACCAGGAGGGAGGGTTGTGGAACAAGGCTGTGACTCCCAGGGGATGGAGCCGGTGGACTTTGGTCCCTTAAACAAGTGTGCTTGTTCTCTCGGGGGAATCTGGCCCTTCTCTCTTTGTCCTGCTCCCAGGGGACCAGTCAGTGCATCCTCAACCCCCAGTGGGGCATCACTGAGCCCTGAGGCTGGACCCATAGGCGGGACTGAGTAATTACCCCCTGGGGAATAGAAAATAATCAGAAATCACAGCAGACTCGTCTCCACCCTTCCTCCTTCAACCTGGCCCCCAACTCTCAGAATGCACAGCTCGCTGGGTTTGGGTCGCTGTAAGTTCACTTGAAACTGGTTTTGGGGAAGGGAGTGTTTCCCACATAGTCAGAGCTGCCTGCTCGGTCTGTAATCCATGACCCAGATGCCTCCAGCCAAGACTAAACTAACCCAAGAGCAGGAAACTCTCTCCCTCCGTGAGGAAAACAGCATCCGCGCAGAGGGAAGGATGGGGGGACCTTTCTGCCCTCCCCTTGCCATGTTTCCTGCCTCCTGAAAATCGGAACGAGCGGCTTATAATTTTCCGCAGGCCATGCTCATTGCTTTCCACATCCTTTTTTTTTTTTTTGTCGTTGTTCCTTTTTCTTCTGGCTTCTTAAATCAATCCAACTCGTCACCCAGGTGCTAGGCTCGGACAGAGCCAGTTTCAAAAGGACGAAAGAAGAGGCCCCAGCATCCCACAAAGCTAATTGCTCTCAGGCAGGCTGGCCTGCTCGCGTGCGCGCCCCGCTCCGTCCCAACAGGGGCTCTGCTGGAAAGTTGGCTGCCGCGGGAAGTGGCTTTCTGCAGAAATAAGATGGGAGTGTTGGAGGGAAAGAAAGAGGGACAGAGAAGGGGAGTCAGGGAGAGAAGAGAAAGAGGGAGGTAAAAAATAATGAGGTACCTGGGTGCGAGCTCTCTGAGTTTCTGCCGCACCTCCGAGAACTCATCGCTGTGCCCCCATTTTTTGCAGGTGGAAGGACCTTGCTCAAGTCTCCCAGCTGGGAAGGGCCGAGCCTCCAGCCTGCTTCTGCTCATCCTCAAGACTCTCCGGTGAGCTCTAGGTACGTCTGCGTCATACCCCGTGGGAAAGGGTCCCGTGCCGAATCCGAATGACTTTGGAAACCGTAGGGTGTTAGATCCGCCTCCCCCCCCACCCCCACTGGGGGTGCAGAGCTTGCTTTAGGAAATTAAAGAACCCCCATCCCCCTCCCCAGGAGCCCGGCAGGGGGGGAAACATCTTTGATTTGCTTTAATCTAGCGATTCTGAAACTGCAAATATATAAAATATATTCCCTGATATATATATATATATATATTTTTTTTTTCCAAAAAAAAAAAAAAACAATGGGATTATGTGCACACACACACACACACACACACACACACACACACACATCTTAAAACTACAAGTTCCCACGTGCGCCTCCAATCCCAACCCAACGCCGGTGGGTTTATTCCAGCCTTCCGCATCCCACGCTGTCCTCGCTGACAGTGGGCAAAGCGAGTCTCGCTCATTTAATCCTAGAACACGCATCGCATTGTTGTAGAACGGCTGACCTATGCCACTGTGGTGCACAGACCCACTGCCTGAGGTTCAGGATTTGTTGACCGTACTTTTTGTCTTTAGGCTGAGGGTGTTGTTTAGTCAAAACACTGTGTCCAGGATTGATGTGGGTTCCTTTCATTGTCTTTCTCATGTTTGGTTATGCTGTCCATTTGGAATAGAGTTAGGTTCGTGTATTTTTATTTACACGCCATTTGGCCTTTTCTCCCTTGACCTGGCTGATTTTTTTTCTCTCTCTGAGTATGTGAACCATAATACAGTTCTAAGAGTCCAGAGTGGACCAGGAGGCGTATCCGGGGGAGTGTCCCTCCTCATTTCTTTTACTCCCATCTTCCCATTCATTTCCCTCCATTCCCACCCCTGTAGGTAACTAATTTCGTGAGTTTCTGATTTATCCTTCCGGTGATACTTTCTGCCCAACTTAGCGGACACGTATGTGTTTTCAATCTCCCCCTCTTACACCAGAGGCGGCACACTGTAGACAATCTTTTGCGCTTCCCTTTCTCCGTGTAACTGTTTGTGCTGGAAATTACTCCATTTCTACTTTGTTCTTATGACAGCCGCATAGCCCTCCGCTGTGTGCGCCCACTGTAGTTTCGACCAGTCTTCTGGGTGTGTACATTCAAGTAGTTCCCAACACTTAGGAATTATAAATCATGAATAACCTTGTACATATGTATTTTTGTAGCGTTGGAGCTATATCTTCGGGGTAAATTCCTAGCCCTGCGATTGCTGGGTCAAAAAGTGAATGCATAGGTACTTTCGTCAGACATTACCAACCTCCGACAGTGACAGTGCGGTGACGGTTCGCATCCTCACTAGGAGTGTATCAGAGTGTGTGTTTATCCTCGGCCTCGCCAAAAGCATGTGTGGTCATTCTTTCAATTGTGCCGGTCCAGTAGGAGGGGCGTGGTTATCTCCTTGTGGCTTTAATTTGCATTTTCCTGATCTTGAATAAGGTTGAATATCTTTTCAAATGTTTAAGGGCCTTTTTTGTATAGTTCTTTGGGAAATGTCGATTCCAATTTGTCCATTTTTTCTATTAGGCTTTTAGACTCTTCCTCCTCCATTTTCAAGTCTTTACGAAGGAAATTAGCCCTTTCTCTGTGTTAAATGTGGCAAATACTTTCTCCCACTTTGTCAGTTTCATTTTGACTTTATTAATGGTGTTTTTGTCTGTCAAAGTTAAAAAATGTTTTCCCGTGGTCAAATTGATCAATGGTTCTTTTATTGCACCTGGATTTTGAGTCATAATTCGAAAACCTTTACCTATTCCCAGGTTATAAATGAACTTGCCCATCTATTTTTCCCCTAGTAGTTGAGTGATTTCACTTTTTTACATTTAGAGCTCTGATCCATTTGGACTTTATTGTTGTGTATAGTATGAGGTATGGATCTAATTTTGTTTTTCTCCAAATGGCTACCCAGTTGCCCCAGCACCATTTATTAAAAATTCAATTTTTGCCTTTGAGTATGTTTTTGAAAACAACAACAACAACAACAAAACACTCTGAAAACAGAATTTTGGACACTTTGGCTAGGTTAAACTACTTAGCCAAAATTTCGGGCTAGAATTGTACCCTCCAGATTTATCTCCATCCTGGTTGAAGTTTTTCTGACGGCCGGCTCGCCAGCTGGCTTAGCACCGGCAGGCACACTAAGCTGGCTTTGTGATGACGAGTCTGTAGCAGGGCATGGCCCTGTGGCCAACTTCAGCATCAGAACTCTGCCCTTCGGCCTATTGATGGGGTTCCTAGGTAGCATTCTATTCCCTTTGCCTCTGGTTATTTTTTTCCAGGTGTCGAAACTTCACTAGCTTCTCTCAGCCCTTGATTGCTGTGGTGTATTTTCCTATTTGGTCTCTAAAATCACAGGGTATTCCTTCAAACAGTGGTTTTAAAGTCCGTTCTGCATTATTCTCGTTATACCTTTCCACGACCCAATGAAATGGAGAAGAGATGAAGGGGCCAAGAGAGAGAATAGTTCTCCTTTGGTTTTCTCTTAGAGTTCCTCTCACCAGTCTGACCGAGGTGAGATTAATGAAACTGGAAGCACATTCCTTTCTCTATACAATGAGCATTTACTGAATACCTACTATATGCCAGTCCCTGGGGTAGCCCTAGACATAAAAGTGACAAGGCACAGTGCTGGCCTCCTGGTGCTCATGGCCTAATGGGGAGGATTCAGATGGCAGTAGATAACGAAGCTAATATATAAATAGATAATAACAATGCAGTGTGTTCGGCTCTTTGGTATAAGTGTGGAATGCTATGGAAGGCATAAGAAAAGAGAAATCTGTGTTTTGCACGTTTGCAAGATGAGAACGGAGGCCGGAGAAGAGTTTCCAAGACACCCTTTGCACTAATAATGAAAACATGATGTTCTGTGATTAGAAAGCCTTTACCTCTGGTGTTTCTTTCGATCCTTGGAGGCCCGCCAGCTGGGAGGTATTAAGGTGACCCCGCTTTGCCGATGCAGGGCCCGAGGTCTGAGGGTGTTGTTGGTGTGTAAGAGCTTCTGATTCCGCTGTCTGTCCTCCTTCTTCCATGGCGTACCGTCTCTTATTTTTCCTGCGATTGGAAAGAAGGATGTCGGCACACAGTCTGAGTTCTTTGAGGCTGTGGTTCGCGTCGCCTGACCCGCTGCTGAGCAGGTAGAGACCACTCGGCAATTCGTCACCTGCTCTTCCCCTCCCTGCTCCCTGTCCCCACTTCTGCGGTTCCTTCTGTAGTTCTGTATTTCCGTAGGGATAGCCATAAAAATCTCCTTCAGAGGGCTGACGGGGAACTAAGGGAGGAAATTATAAAACGCTTCCCCAATATGGATGACTATTGCAATTATCTCCTCTGGCCCCACCGCGCACAAGCAACAGACAACAATAGCCAGGAAGAGCTCCCGTGCTCTGATAGGATGGTGGGCGTGCACTGCTGTGTCAAGCATTTTATATACAATATCTAGTTCAGTCCCTGTAGCAATCCAGCAATGGAGGAACTCTCATCTTCGTTTAATGCGCAAGGAAATCTAGATGAGGACGGGCAAAGTCACGCAACCGGGATTTGAATCCAGGGTGATATTAAAATCCGCTCCCCGGAGACCCCGGGCATC
This sequence comes from Rousettus aegyptiacus, assembly GCF_014176215.1. Lineage (NCBI taxonomy): Eukaryota > Metazoa > Chordata > Mammalia > Chiroptera > Pteropodidae > Rousettus > Rousettus aegyptiacus. The sequence goes on from NW_023416290.1 coordinate 54,848,087, forward strand.
CCTTGTATTAGGTGTTCGTAGGCAGCACAACGAGTGAAACAAGCTCCACACCTTGGCGAAGGTTTGCAAACTAGCGGGAGACACGGACAATTATAAATCGAGTGCGAAATAATAATAATAAAAAAAAATAGAGCGACACGTGGAGACACACCTGCCTGGAGGGTAAAGGCTCTGTTCAAGGTCACGGCCTTCTCATTGTGTCCTCACATGGCAGAAGGGGCAAGGGAACTCTCTCTTTGGCCTCTTTTATGAGGGCACTAATCTCAGTCGCCAGGGTTCTGCCCTCATGACCTATGCACTTCCCAAAGGCCCTAACTCCCAAGACCGTCACATTGAGCATTAGGATTTCAACATACGAATTTGGGGGGCGGGGAGGGCACAAGCATTCACACCAAAGCAATCCCTGATTTCAAAAATCTAGGACTAGAGGGAGAAAGACATTTCTATATTGGGAAGCTTACCGACTAGGGCGGGAGCGTCAGACTTTTGTTAGTAAAAGAATTAGGTAATCACCGCCCCAAATGTGGTCTAATTGATTGATCTCCTCTTGATGTGATGGAAGACGTGATATTAACATTCATAAATAGGGTCACAAACAAGAATGCAGGCAGCCTGCTCCCTTCCACGTCTCCATTGGTAGATGCAGCCAACTGCAACAGAAACGGGCCTTCGGGGGCCTGAGGCCCTTCCAATTGTCATGGTGAGGGCTGCAGCTCAGAGGACTGTGGGCCTGCAGCCCAGATCGCACCATCAGGGGACAGCCTGTGACAGCTCCAACCCCTGGAGGACATATTACTGTCTTCGTCCAAGACACATTTCCATTCCAATTCCTTCTGATCCCCAGTGTGAGCTGCCAGGACAACACTGAGCTCCAAGCCAACCCGGCGTTCCAGCCAGAGTCTGTCTACATGAGGGAATTCTGGGTAAGGCGCTGCCTCACGTGCGGATGGACTGTGGCCTATGAAATCCTTTTTGACCATCTTCCATGTTGGCTCTCTGCGAAGCCAGAGACTAGTGGACAATAAGCCACAGCCATACCCAAACCATCACTAACATGAGATGCACCTGACTCCTCAACAAATGGCTGTGTTTAGACTTAACCCCAAAGTTTTCACCACCCTGGGCAGCTTTCAGCTAAGAGGGTATTACTCTGTGGCATCTACATCTAATGGTGAATCTCACAACAAAGTCTTGAAGAACTGCCTCGAAATACTGGATCGAAGCTCGCTCAGGGCTGCGGGTATGAGCTGGAAAACCACTGAGCTAATACAGCTGTGGAATCCCCAACAGTCTATACTAATGTGTGGATTATACATCTGCAGAGTAGGGTGCAATGAAGCCCCCTAATCAACAAACAACATCACACTCTGCTTTGCTCTTCTGAAGGCATCCTGTGGTTCTCTCTCATTTTAACTGTTTACTAAATTTCTTGCTAGATATATATTTTACCTTGTTTACCCCTTCCCACCTTCCTTTTTCAAATCTACAGATGAATCGCTTTTTACATGTGTGTATGATCGACCTCTTGGAAGGTTTTATTGTGTTGGTATGCGTCCACTTTTCCCTGAAGATCCTAAAGCTCTTCCCTGGGAGGGTGGTGTTGATGCTGAGGCTTGGATTCTATGCGCGTGTAAATGGGACCCATAAAGTGGACATGCTAAAGCTGGATAGGATGACATTTCTCTCTCAGATAAATGTCCGGGTCCGTAGCCAGGGCTGGTAGGGTGGCTTGACATTTGGGGCACTCGTGGTCCCATATCCTGTGGCTCTGCCGTCCTCAACATGAAGCTTCCTTCACGTGATTCAGGGTAGCGGCTGCAGCTCCCAGTGTCAGGGAAACGGAGAAAAGGTAGGGGGCAGGTGTGATCGTTCTCTTTAAAAGGGAGGGCACACGGTGCCACCTGCGTTTCTTAGCCTTGCTAGGAGTGGTCTGCATTTACATGACTTTATCATTCTAGAAGACTCTGGCCAAGAAAATGAAGTTGCAAGTAACTTTATAGTGGTTTCAAGAACTTCCCCAAAATCCACTTAGAAAATTAGACCACTTGGATGGTTCTCATTAGAGTCAATGTCCATTCTCAGGATAATAGATGCTCAACGAGGTTCATCAAAGGACTTGAAGGCTCTTTGGTTTCCAAGAGGGCTTTACTCCCCTGTGGTGTCTCTCAGTCCTAGCCATTATGTCACAGATCTTGCCTAATCCCAATCAAGTCCTTTTCCCCAGTGAAAGATCCGCTTTAACCCAGACTCTCAAATTTTACTCACATGTCACCTTAACCTTTCCTACTTCAAGATGCTACACAGACTTCACAAAGGGAGTGGTCTCTCTTACTGTGATAAGCAATAAACTCAGTTTTGCTTGATCTCCAGGCTGTTTTTATGGTTGTTTTTAGGAAGTCAGCAATTGTTATAACCCGGAAGTTCAACACACACCTTCATGTTGGCCAGAGATTGGTCATGTGGTCACATCTGAATGCCAGGGTGTCTGGGAAATGTAGTCTTTAGATAGGTAGCTATGTGTTCTGCTAAAACCCCTAATACTAAAGCAAAACTGGAAAACAGAAAGTGGGGGACAGTAATGTCAGCAACAATTACCCAACTGACAGCAAGACCAGTATAATAGCTAACATTTCCTGACGCCTCCCTATGTGTCATGCAGTTGAAAAGCACTTTTTCCATAGATGATCTCACTCAGCCCCCAGAACACCATGACGCAAGCACTATTATTATCATCCCTATTATACTGAAATATTTGAGGCACAAAGAGGCTAAGAAACTTGGCCAAGTTTACAAAGCTTACCAGCGGTGGAACCGAGGTCATGCAGGAGGTCAGCTACGGAGTCCGGGGTGTAAGATGAGGTAGAGGGACGTATGGTTTTGACATGAGCCGCCTTGGGAAGAACATTAGGTGTATTCGTTTTCTTGTGTTATAGAACAAATTAGCAAACTTAGCAACGGAAAACAACACACGTTTATCCTCTCACAGTTTCTGTGGGTCGGGCATCTGGGCGTGTCTTGTATATAAATGGGACCCCAGGGACCCTCTGCTGTAACACAGGTGTCCGCCGGGCTGTGTTCTTGCCTGGAGGCTCGAAGGGGAAGAATCTGCTTCCGAGCTCGTTCGTGTTTGGGCAGAATTCAGCTGAGGGCCCCGGCATTTTGTTGGCTCTCGGGTGGAGACCACCCTTAAGTCCTGGAGAATGCCCACAGTGTCCTGCCATGTGGGCCACCAGGTAAGCTGTTCACACATGACGGTCTGGTTCTTCAAGGCCGGTAGGAGTGCCTCGCTCCAGTTACAGAGTCTTTCTTCAAAAAATTATTTTTATTTTTCTTTGTTTATTTTTTTAAAATTATTTAATGTTGCCACATATTTGACCCCTTTAACCCATCTACCTCACCTCCCCCCATGCTCCTACCCTCTGGCAACCACTAGTCTATGGTCCATGTCCATGGGTCTCTGTTTGTCCTTTTCATTTGTTGCTTTTAGGTTTACATCCCACATATAAGTGATTTCATGTGGTTTGCAACTTTTTCTGTCTGGCTTATTTTGCTTATCATGATTATCTCAAAGTTCATTCACGTCGTTGAAAATGGCAGTATCTCATTTCTTTTCATGGCCGAATGATATTCTATTGTATATATGCACCACAGCTTCTTTATCCAATCATCAAACTTAGGACACTTCAGTTGCTTCCATGTCCTGGCCACCGTGAATAATGCTGCTATGAACATTGGTGTGCAAATATCTTTTTGGATATGGGTTTTCAAGTCTTTGGGGTAAATACCCAGCAGAGGGATTGCTGGATCATATGGTAGATCAAGTCTTAGTTTCCTGAGGAACCTCCATACTGTTTTCCATAGTGGCTGTACCAATTCGCAGTCCCACCAGCAGTGTATGAGGGTTCCTTTTTCTCTGCATCCTCTCCAACATTTGTTATTACTTGTCTCCTGTTGATAACAGCTATTCTAACAGGTATGAGATAATACCTCATTGTGGTTTTGATTCGTATTTCCCTAATAGGTAGCGATGATGAGCATCTTTTCATGTGTTTGTTGGCCATTTGTATATTTTCTTGGGAGAAGTATCTATTCAGGTCCTCTGCCCATTTTTTGATTGGATCCTTTGTTTTTTGTTGTTGTTGTTGTTATTATTGAGTTGTATGAGTTCTTTGTATATTTTGGCTATTAGGCTCTTATTGGAGGCGTAGCTTGCAAATATATTTTCCCATTTGGATAGTTGTCTTTTTACCATGTTGATGGTTTCTTTTGTTGTGCAGAAGCTTTATAGTTTGATGTAGTCCCAATCATTTGTTTTTGCTTTCACTTCTTTTGCCTTTGAGGTCAAATTCATAAAACCTGTTATGGAGTCTTATATAGCAAAATGTAACCACAAGAGTGATGCTCAACCATCTTTACTGTAATTAAGGCAGTGACATCCTATCACCTTTGCCATATCCTAAACGAGTCTTGGGGAAGGGAATTGTGCAAGGACGTGGCTCATTGCTGCGGGGAGTCACCTTAGGGTGTGTCTGTTACAGTGGGTTCGGAGACAGATGACCCGGATTCTGCCTTGATGTCACCATTTACTGGATGTGTGTCTGTCAGTGAGGCATTTTACTTCTCTCAATATGTAGTTTCATCTCTGAATTGAAGCTAATAATTTTCTCCTTGCCCGTGGCATAGGTTCTGGGAGGATTAAATGAGATAATGCATGTGTAGAAGCTACACTTTATCAGGTACTAATGAACGTAAACTGATCATCGAGATGAAGACTTATTAGAACTAGTTGTCTTCCTTGGAATTGAATAAATGTTGGGCTGCATAAATTTCTTATCTATCTGGCGTCAGGAGCTTAAATGCACTTGGAAAACAAAAGACTATGTTTAGTTTTATGAGGACATTTATTTATAGCTTAATCAATTATGCTAATAGAAAGTATATGCATAAATCATGACAACTGAGAAACTCTTGAGGGTAGTTTTTAAGAATTATTTAAAACATTATAAATATAGATTATAGGACTTTTGCATAATATCCTGCTAGCCATAGATGTCTGCCAAATAAATACGGGACTGGAGTCAAGGAATGAATTATCAGTCAAAAGAGCGAACTTCTACATCTGGCACTACCAGAGCCACAGAATGGTTCTGTGACCTTGGGAAAACGAATTGACGACATCGGGGCCTCAGTCACCTCATTATAAAATTGAAGAGGGGCAGCACCAACATTTCTGAGGTGTCTCCTAGCTCAGAGATACTAAGAAACACACTGAAAATGCCACTTCCTGATTCAATATATTTAGGGGATTGGGTTATAGCAGCAGATCTAATTATCTGGTCTCTTTCCTGCTGGAGTCTGTTTATGTAGCAGCTTGAATTAGAGGTCGAGTGTACGTGGTGGGTACCGCCTCCTCTTCCTGCAGGACCAATGCATTCACTCCTCTGGTGACAGCCCCTGTCTGCTAATGGCCTATAGCTGAGCTCCACCCCAAGAGTCAGTCTCAGCTGAAGAGAGCAGGTGGCTCGAGGCAAAGTCCCACTCTCCACCAGCAACTCGTACCCAATAACTGGTCAATGCAAGAGTCGGAAAGTAGGAGTCCAGAGCCCGGCCCCCTTGCCTCCATCTGCAATAACAGTGCTTGACCATACTTAGTGAGGTGGTAAGTTAAAACCCGAATCTATCAGTAATCACATTAAATGTCAATAGGATGAGTGTTCCTGTAAAAATCAAAAAATGATTGGACGGACTTTAAAAAAGCAAACACCAGGCATGTGATCTTTAAGAGTCACATCTAAAACATAAGACTACGTATAGAGCAATTACGACAAGAGACTGGACAGTGAAAAGGAAGGCGGTGGTGTCCTATGTACATCCGGTCAGATTTAAAGGCAAAGGATTGCAAAATATAATAAAAAAATATTTTGTAATAAAAATAGGTTCCGTTTGCTAGGAAGATATAGCGATTCTACATTTGTGTACACTTAATAATAGTCTCAAACATGTATAAAGTTAAATTTGGCAGAACTACAAGGAAAAATACACATTTGCTACCAGAGTGAGAGACTTCTCTTTTCTCAGTAACTAATAGAATAAATAGGACATTTTATAATATTTTTTATAGAGAGAATATAAAGACAATTCAGTCTTTTTCCTAGTATGGTTGATTCAAATTTGTTTTTTTAAATCGATGCTATTTCTGGAAAGTTTCTTTCGCCTTCACAATCCGCTATTTGTAATGTCTTATTTGGGGAGATTTCCACTGAATTTCTTTCACATACGAGCCATAAAATTAGGAAAGATTTTTCACAGGCTTGCTTCTGCACCTCATTTTTTGTCCATCCCCCACATTTTTGATGCTGAGCGCCACAGAAACCATTTACATCTTGTTAAACAAACTCTGGCCCCGGACATTAATTTGTGTCAGGGCTCTGAGGGCAGTGAGAGTGTACCCAAAAGTCATTCACTTCTGGAACAGCTAGCAATAATGTAACCATGCACGGAAGTGGCTGCAACCACATAAATCCATCCCCATAAAGTCACACTGAATGAATCCACATCTCGACTTAAAATGAATTCTCCCATCGGTGCGATTACCCCCACATCAATCAACCTGAGGGGAAGAACGAACGAAGAAAGGAGAGACAGCAGTTTTGACCCATAATGGATAAAGTACCTTTCTCGGTGTACTTTGTAAACACCCGCGACTCTATGAATCCTTGGGAGGGGCCTTTGCAAGTGAGAGGTTCTGGCAGAAACAATTCGGCAACTTCGTAGCAAATCTGCCCTTAGCCGGCACGTCCCAGCTCAGTAAATCCTTGTTTGATGAATGAATAAAACCTGTGTGACTCAGACTCTTACTAATAGGAACAGATGCTAGCTATAAACGACCAGTGCAGTGTCCTGCTGATGGCCAGGTGGCCAGTGGCACGCTACCACTCACCAGCGGCTGTTTCGGTGCAATCTCGCTATGTTACTTTGGCCCAAGAAACGACGTCTTGAAATATATTACTATGAGTCCACCAACTTTGTTCTAAGATTATCTTGGCTAGTCTAGGATCTTTCCATTTCCATCTGTATTTCAGAAACGGCTTATTAATGTTTACGAAAAGAGCCTTTTGAGACAATGTTTGGAACGCCATTGAATCTACAGATCACTTTAGGGGAGAATTTACGTCTTCTCAAAATTAAATATTTGAGAGCATTACTACAGTACGTCTTTCTCTTTTTTATAATCTCTCTTCAAATCTTCTTTAACTTATCTCAGCAACATTCTGTAGTTTTAGTGCAGAGATCTTCACAGAGAACTATTGTTAATTACTCTAGATATGCATGATGTTTTTTAGTTTATTAGTGCTTCCTTATTACAGCTAGTGCAATGGTCTTTCACAACATTTTACATCCTACACGTAGGCAGAATCTAGCTCCAGTACGGTTGTAATACCCATATTACAATTCATTTTAGGTATATTTTGTAATTTACTTAAAGAATCCTTTATTGTTGGAGATTTAGGTCATTTAAATTCTATTCACTTACGAGTAAAACTGAGCTAAGCATTTAAATGAAATATGTTGAGCCAGATACTGTTCTTAATACTTTGTATTAGCTCATTTAATCCTTGGGAAAGCCAGTTTGTTGATCTTTGATTCCTTCCCTAGGCTGAATCTCTTGATGTGGAATTGCTGGAGAAAAGGGTGTGCGAGTTTGCAAAGATGTGGCAGAGCAGTAGGGACATCACACCAGGTCATTCAACGCAGCCAGGCTCACAGTGCTGGACAGTCTGAACCTTGGTGCTCGGTATCAAGCTTAAACACCCAGCCCAGAGGAAGCCCTCTCTACCTTAGATACACCTTTATCTACCAGGTAGAGGGGTGAAGGGATGTTTAGATGAGCCATGGAAACAAGAGGGCAGCTCAACGGGTAGGAACTTTCCTAGATTTGATCCAGCCCTGTGTTCGTCCACCTTTATTCATAAACTTCAAGGGAAAAACACACACATCCTTATTGGTTAACTGCTCATACTTCGCAGCTAATTAACATTCATTATTAGAGACATGCTGACTTTCATCACTAGAGAAACGGGTTAGGACATCATTATACAAACCAGTGTCTCCTCTAATCTATCTTAGATTTCATACTCATTTCCATACTGGTTTCAAAAATCCAGGATCACACTTCATATTTCCTCCAGAAGCCAGACACATGGCCTGTGTCCATGATACTAGCATGCAGCACAAAGCACGTTAGCTTTCTAAAAATCTCGCTTTTTTTCTTCAGAGTGTTGCTATGATGAGTCCAGGAAGGACATGGCTATTGGGAATGTCCCAGAATCTATGACTAAAATAACTGGACAGGCCACAGAGTTGGGGGGAAAAGGTATTGGGAGTCAGTTTTCTGTGAGTCTTTCGTGTTTATGCACATCTTGTAAACCGAGTCACCGAGAGCTCTTCTTACCACCTGTCTTTCCAAGATGTCTATGTAACACAGAAATAGTGTGTCCCTCTGGGGCAGAGGGCAGGTTTGTCTGCTGACCAGTAATGTCTCTCTCCAAGGCAAAAATCGGGCAGGGCTGCTTATGGCTCTTTTAAGAGACTAGAGTCTCTGAAGCTTGGAATTCCTCTCCTGTGACACAATTCACTGTGTATACAGGAGTTACCTGGCCCACACCGCATTCCCCTGTGGACACCGAGGTTCGGGAGCTGGCACCCAGGATGATATTCTGGCAGCTGTTATTACTATGAGTAACAAGCTGTCCTTTGTCTCTGATCCAGGGGTTTCGCGTCTTCCTCCTGCATCTGTGAATTGTGGTAGGTCAACTTGTTAGATTTCAGGTGGGGTAAGGGCCAAGATTCTTCACAGTTCTTAACGCAAGGTGGGATTCCAGAGCTGGGAGCTGGGCTGAGTCCAGAGCTGCTAGTGAAGGTCAAGACTATGACGCAACATACAGGGCTGGGTAACTTCCTGATACCATTACTGAGTCTTCTCTGGTGGGGGGTGAGGATGGGGGGCCGAGGGAGGCAAAGGAAGAATAGAATGAGGTAGGGGCTGTCGGGCAGAAGTTAAGACTCAACTCAGTTAATCCTTATTGCTGGTCACCGATCTACATCGAACAAGTATGGTAGGGGAAAGAGTGGTGATAAAGTTACAGACAAATTCTGGTCCTGCCATTTCATCCATCCAAGTCTTCGCTGCATCCACATCATGCAAAAGTCCACGTGGGCTTTCTGTGTGTTCTTTGGGATGGCAGCGAGGCTTCTGATGATGTGGTGTATGAGGACGTGCTAAAGCAAGAGTTATAAAACTAAGATGTTAGTCTTGCGCACTGCCTGGTGCTTTGTTGACTGAAGTAATTCAATTTAGGGCCAGGCTGAAAATAATAATGGCCGCCATTTGCGGGGCGCTCCTTGTCCTAAGCACTTTATAGTCATTACATTATATCATTTCATTCTCACCACGAGCCCATGAGGAAAGCAATACTATTATCCTCAGGTTAGGAATGAGGGCACTGAGCATGGGGGGCTCGGAACACAAAGAGAAGACATAATTCAGAAACTAGGAAGTGAGACTGAACCGCGGAAGGGTCCTGAAGTATCTTTCTCTACATCCACCTCCTTGTTTTTCGATGTTGCCTTTCCAGCTCCTTCCATGATGTAGCAGTAGGAGAGAGACCAGCCGCTCCTGAGAGGGCTCTTGCTGTCTCTAGGCTAGATGAGCCCCACCTTAGGATCCCTGAGCAGGAACTCTGAGCTTTCCACAGCTCACCTGTCTCTCACCCACCCTCTGAGCATCAAGAGCCCAGCGGCTGCATCTCCGCAAATGAATGTTCAGTGGGGCAGGAAGGAACTCCAGGGAGATGAGGAAAGGGGCAGTCAAGCAAGGACGGGAGCTTGATTCAAAAGCAGCTACGATAAAGTTACTCATTGGAAAAGGGGTTTTGGTGCCAGGCTAGCATGACTGTAAGAAGCAAACATCTGAGAAAGAAAGTAGGGGGACAGCTGTGAGGGATGGAGGGGCTTCCTCTTGCCACGACTCCCTGGGAGGGAAGGAGAGAACCTGGCAGGCCACTAGAGCTAAAGTCCTGCTGTCTTCAGAGCCCATCCGTGGCATGGCACTCAGTTGTGGACAACAGGGGTGACAGGGATACATTGGAGCAAGATCAGATGAAGGGTCCCCCAAGTCTGTCATGCAAGGAACTATTGACAGTTCTGAAGAGGGGAGACATGGAGGATGTGATTCTAAGAAGACTGATCTTGAGGAGGGTGTGAGGGGATCAGCTGGTGTGACTTCAAGGGGGAAGTAAAGACAGAAAGGGCTATTTAGCCCAGAATCCAGAATTCCAACCCTCACGACTCCCCTAGAGTCATCTTTAGGGGTGAGTCCAAGGAATGCAGGACAATTGGCATCAGCTAGGTAGGCACCTCGGTAAAGCATTTGGATCTAGATGGATACGAGTTCATATCCAGGAGCCAACTCTTTCAAAATGTGTGATCTTGGACTAATATTTTGAGTTCTCTGCACCTCTATTTTCTTGTGTTCGAAGGGAGATGACAGCACCTGTCTTGAAAGTATTTTTTTTTTTAAAGGATAAGAAACCATGTAAGAAAACTGTCTGTTTCCCAGATGGTGCCTATAAATGGTGGCTATAATTAACCCTCGTGATGCAAAAACGATCTGAGCATCAGGTGGGCGAGGGTGGGAAGATGGGGACCAGATAATCTTTAATGTCTTGTCTAATACTTCAAGGAAATGAATCGAACGTCCAACATGGCCCTGGGCAATTTGCACTGCCATCCATGCCTCATTATTGTCATCTATCACGTTACTTTTTATATATTTATGTCCCTTGTCGTTCCGTGAAGATTTGGGTTGGATAAGAAAGGAAAAACAAAAACAAAACAAGCAAACAAAAAAAAAATAACAGGCATGCCGAAGGGAGGAGAAAATATAAATAAATGATTATGGCCATGAAGTGATGGTTCTAAGGGTGACAGGTGCTATAAAAACATCGACCCAAACAGGCGTCTTGGGCCAGGCCAGGCGACCAGTTGGCGGAGACTGTCTCCTCTCCCACGTCTGTGCCCGGTGCCAGTTGGCTGCTCCGCCCGTGATAGAGAAGGCTCTGTCTGTTTGGCTCCATTTCAGGCAAATTGAATGAACCTCATTAGAGAAATGTAAAGGGGGTGATGGACGACTTGGATGAGGTCACAGAAAGAGCGCTGATCAAATTTGCATTGGACTCGAAGCCGGGAGGGAGAGCCGTAACGTTGGGTGGCGTGAGAGTCTAAAAGATCTAGGCAGGCTGCAGCAATGAGCCGAAATTAACTGGGTCGAATTTAATCGGGAGAAACCAAGGTCCCGCTTTTAGATTATAAACCGAATCGAGTTTTGTAGCCACAATGACAAGGACAGAAGCGAAGATGGAGAAAAGATTGATGAATTGGCTCCACCAACCGTGAGACATGTGCCTGTCAAACGTACTATAAACAAGATGAAAGGTGATCTGCAAACTGGGAAAAATAATGGCAACGTAGATGATACGGAGAGTGGGTGGATATGCCTAAGAGGTCTTTCAAATCAGTCGGGAGAAGAAAAATGCTCCACATTAGAAAAAATAAAAAAAAATAAAAAAATGTAAACAAGCAGTTCAGAAAACAAGAAATCAAAAATAGTTAAACAGCACGTGAACAATGCAAACAAAAAATGCAAATATAAACAAAAGTAGAACACTTTTTTTCCTCTGTCAGATTAACAATGACTTCATGGAGTAATGAGCATCCATGTCAGCAGGACCCGGGAGAAGCATGCAGGCTCAGCCCCTGCAGGGGAGCATGCTTTGGCACCGCCCCTCAGTAGGGGCCAGTTTAGTAGTGTGTATCAAAAGCCTTCAAAATACCCAAACTTCTTGCCCTAGAATGCCACCTTTAGGAATTTGCCCTAAGGAGAAAAATTAGGGAAGAACACAAAGACAAAGACTGACAGAGGGGAGGCGGATTGGGGGTCCTGGAAGAAAGGGATGAAGGCTTAAAGACGTACAAATCAGCAGCTGATGGATGGTCATGGGGAGGGGGAGCATGGCACGGGGAAGGCCGTCGGCAGTCACGCAATGGCCAGGTGGAGAGCCGGAGAGGAGAGAGGGCGATTAGGGGGATCGTTTGCTAAACTATATAAATGTCTAACCAATGCACTGTCTACTTGAAACTAATAATAAAATTTAAAAAAGAATACGAAGCTGTGATCTACTAGGGTATTCACGGCAGCATGATTTAGAAGGGCAGAAAGTTTGTAACAGCCTAATGCTCAAGAACGGGGAATTCACCAGTTAGGTGATCAGAACAGTGATGTACCACGCAGCCATTAGGAGTCACCGATGTGAGAAAACGTTCCCATGTGTTGCTGTGGCCGACATGGCCAGGTGCCACTCGGCCCCAAGTCCAGGACACGGCTTGCTTCCGTGTCTGTTAGCTCCTGCAGGGTTCATGTCCACCATGGCAAGCAGGGCTTGGCCAAGGGTCCATCCTTCCCAGCCGGCTCGCAGCCAGGGACTGTTCGAGGCAAGGTTGTAAAAGCCTGGCCGTTCCCACCCAGTGTGGAACATTCTGGCACACCATCGATGCCCCAGGCTTTGGCCCAGGTTGGTCAGGGCTGCTGGTGGGAGATAGTCCGTGAATATTTTCATATTTTCTGCATGGTCTGGGATTTCAAGCAAAGAGCACCGGCAAACATGGTTAAAAAATGACTCTTAACAAGAGCTGCTCACCTGCCTTGCACGTTAGAAACAGTGTATTGTTCCAAAGTGATTTAGAGACGTAGCTTCCCTAAAGCCAGGTGCTCACATTCTATGGTAAAAAGCCTGGAGGTGCCTTCCCTCCTGGGACAGAAACATATTTACACTCTAGAGTACAGATCTCTCTTTCTCCAGAAGAGAGGATGGACAGATGGACCTGTGACCCTATACGAGCGCTGAGTTTCATAATTTGGGGTTGTCACCCTGATGAATGCGCAGAGTGACAGCTGCCCTGGCCCTCGTCACGTGGCCCTGCAGGTTGGGATGTGGGGAGCCAGCACTAATATGCTCTGTGAGGAAAAACTTTTCTCTCTACCAGAGATTTCATGTTTCATATCAGAAATGATCTATGTCTATATATCTCTATCTCTGTCTGTCTGTCTCTGTTTCTGTTTCTGTCTCTCTCTCCATCTATCTATTTTTCTATCTATCCATTCATCCATCCATCCATCCATCCACCGCCCACCCACCCTACCTACCTACCTACCTACCTACCTACCTATGCAAGTACGCATGTAGATATGTGTGGTCATATATATATATATATATATATATATATATATATATATAAACTTAACACCCGCTTTAAAGTTTGATGTCTGTGCCCAATCCTGCTTCCTCCTCCCCGCTACAGGCATTGATCCCTAACAAACACCTTGCACCCCTCCAATACTGGCTCAGTGTTTGCTTCTGGAGAACCCAACCTCCAACAGTTGCCAAGTTAAAAAGAAAAACAGCCTATAGAGCCATAAAAAAGCATGATAAAATCTTTGTAGTTTATATGAGACTGCATTGAACAAGAGAAATGACAAAACCGCCAAGTATGAGGGATGGTTTTTCTGTGGTGGTATAAATATGAATAATTGTTTTTCTTTTTCTTTGTGTCTTCCTGTGGTTCCAAGTTCCCTGTGTTGAGCATTTATTACTTTTAGTTACAGGGCCTGCCAGAATGCTATTGCCATAAGCCGTGTTCAGCAGGAAGTGAGGGTAGGGACAGGGATAGGAAAGCCAGCACTCACAGGCTGCTGACCCCGAGGCTGGCCCGGCTCGAAGCCCTCCACCTTGAGTTCCTCCTTATATCCTCCATGCGGACTTGCAGGGAGGCGTGATTATCTCTTCCTCGTGAAGGAAGGATCAAGCATTCGCCCGCAGGAGAGGAGTCGGGGCGCAAATCCGGGCTGCCCGCCCTCAGAGCCTGCGCTTCCGGTCCTCCCAGGGTTTGCGCTCATCTCATCCTCGAGCACGAGTCAGGTCCAGGTGAATTAAGCCAGCCTCGAACGACTCCTCTTTGTGCAAACCCTACGCTCCCCGGGCCACTCGCAAGACTCCACGCGGCCCGCCCCTACCTCCATGTGTGACGCCCCGTCGTGCCCGTTCTCCCCTTCCCTGTGCTCCCGTCACTTGGCCCCTGATGCCATTTTCCATCCCTGGAGCCTCCACCCTGCCTTTCCCATCAGTGAAGATGCTGTTCCCCAGCTCGGCACGTGACCGACCACTCCCGCCCCTTGAGCTCCAGCTTCATGGTCCCCTCTGAACGATGCCCTCCCGGACCCTCTGTGGTCCCTTCTCCCTTACTCACCCGCCGCAGTCATTCCCAACCCCCCAGTTCCGTTCCACTGTGGTTCCGGCCATCTGGGGGACTCCCCAGCATTTGCTCATCTAGAGATGCTCTTTCCTGCACGTGTGTCCCCAAGCCACAGCTCTTCCTTCCCTGACAACGCGCCTCTGGGCAAAAAGACCCCGGTTTTCTACCTCCTGTATCTTTCTTCCCGGTGTATCACATTTACTGCTCACGCAGAACACTTCTGACACCTCTGATCACCGCCTATGTGGAAGGTTTTCCCCACCCCAAGCAAGTCTCTGTGACACCAGCTGGGCGTCCTGCAGTCCAGTTCAGTGCTGACACTCTCTACCCAGAGATAGAACCGGGTCCCGCCAGTTAAGGGCTCAGTCCCACGAGACTTCCCCCAACTCTTGCCCCGCATTAGAAGTCAGTTGTGAGCCCAGGGTGTCACCTTGATCTCTGACCAAGTGACTATAGATCGGAGGTCCCAAGGTCCCCTTCCTTGGGTTGGTTGATGTACTAGAGAAGCTCACAGAACTCAGAGAAACACCTATGTACATTTACCAGTTTGTGAAAGGACGTGGTGAAGGCCACAGATGAACAGCCAGGTGAAGACGCACACAGGGCGAAGTCTGGCAGGGTCCTGAACGCAGCAGCCTCTGTCTCTGTGGAACCGGCGTGTGCCACCCTCCCCGTGTGGCTGTGTTCTACAGCCTGGCAGCTCCCTGAATCCTGTGCCATTGGGGTTTTATGGAGGCATCCTCACATAGACAACCGTTACCTCCATTTCTAGTCCCTCTTTCCTCTCTCCAGGGTAGGGGATAGGACTGAAAATTCTGAGCTTCTAATCATGGCTTGATTTTTCTGGTGACCAGCCCCCATTCAGGGACCATTCAGGGTACCACCAGAACTGCCTTGGCAGAACAGAAGATGCTCCTAGTGCTCTTACCACTTAGGAAATGACAAGGATTTCAGGAGCCCTGTGCCGGGAACCAGGGTCAGAGGCCAAATACATTTTCTATTAGTTCACAGCCAGTTAGCTTCTCTGTGCCTCAGTTTCCACATCCGTAAGTGGTTTATTTAGAACGCTGCCTGGCATACTGAGAGCCCCATCTGTCTATGACATCCCAGACAGCAGGGCTACGTCTCACCGCCATGCACTGAGCTCCTGCTACAGGACCTGGTTCACAGGTGCTCAGTAAATATTTTTTGCAGGAAGAAAGAATGCAGAGGCTTGAGACTCACACGAGTGCTTGCTGAGACCTCACACCTCGTTCTTTCTCTTTCTGGCCGGGGTCGTGTGCAGGGAACACGTTCTCTTGTTCTAAGCTTTGTATCTTGCCGGAGGAGAGAGCTAGTGCAATGAGCTTGTGCAAGGCTTTGCCTCCCTCAACCGCCGAGGGTCTAAGCACATTCTTTATGAAGCATGAGTCTCATCTATGATCTCAAACTCTGGCTCACAGTCCGCTGTTCAAGTCCATTTCCCTCCGCCCCCCAATTAGACTGAAACCTTTGAAGCGAGACGTTTGGAAAACCCTCGCATAGGGTTTAAAGCCTCATCGTCCAAGGAGGACCACCCACTCGCTGGCCTCGTGCCAAAGTCAACACCTAACCCTGAAGGAGCTTTGCAAACTTTGGTTTTATTTCCCGTATCCTTTTTCAGGGGTGACACAATCTTTTAGTTAAAGACGTCTCCCGCCCTGTAATTATTCCTCTATCCATCTCCCCATTTTAACCATGATCCGCTTGAGTTCAGAAACTGCTCTTTATTCAGAGTGCCTGGCACAAAGTGGGCACTCAGCCCCCAAATGCTTGGTGCTGGAATGGCCGAGCACATAATCCAAGGAATGAGCTAGTTAGTAGATGCAAGTTCACTAAGGGGGAGACCATGTTTTTCTCATCCCTGAGTCTTCAGCAGCCCCACCACAGTAAACGCTCAAAGAATTCATGCCGCCAGGCCTTTGTCCGCCGTTCCTGAGGGCCTGGGAGGCTCCCTGCAGGGTGTCGGAGCTGTGGGAACAGTAAGGACTCACCATGAGGACATGTGAGCACTCGCTGTGCCCGGGCAGGAAAGCCGGGAGGAGCGAATGAACGAGTGAGCGAATTGCTTTGCTAATCTGACTATCTTAGTTGCAAAGCAGTAAATAGCACACTCGACCCCGAGGCCTCCCTGGAGAATATGTGGGGTAATGGCAGGGGACGAGGGGCATGCACCGAGCTGGATGGCCCAGCAGAAGAAACTTCCGGACACAGGCAAAGATTCCAAAGCAGCCAGGATGGGTCTGGTGTTTGTAGGGAATGCAGAAGAAAATCAGAAGCGTTGAGAAGAATCGGAAACGTCAATAGCGTGGCCTCGTCCGCTAAGGACCCAGTCAGGGTCAGGACAGAGGGCAGGGTATCAAGAATCTCGAGAGTGGGAGTTGTCGGGGAGAATCCAAGACGCGCTTGGCCGCAGCAGGTGGTTTGGACATCCTCTCCGGCGTGGTCTGCTCCAGTTCACAGTAAAACCACATTCCTCTGGAAGCCGCCGCGTCCCCATTCTGCTGTGCCTCATGTCCTCCTCCCATGCCGTAACCGTCTCACCGGGAGTTCCGGGATGCAAGGCGGTCGGACCGGACCGTGCGTGTAGGGAGGTCTTTTCCTCTGATACCGGCTCGCCGGTGAAATGCACGGAGGCCGACTCTCCCTCCAGCCTCCGGGAGCTCTCAGCTTTCCCCCTCACGCCAGCCGTCGTTCACGATGGAATGTGCCAGGCCCGCCTTACCAGTGGCAGAAATGTTGACGTGAGTCCCTGCTGGCTGGCCGAGAGCCCCCGACCTCACCGCCAGTGCCCCCCCCCCCCCACCTCCCCGCCACCCGGCAGCCCAGCCCTTTGCTGGTTCCGTTCAGGACGATGCTGGGCATAGCACAGGGCTTTCTTCAGTCGCCTTCTGGTCTGTTTGCTTGCTGGCCATTGGAAACTAATTGTTAAATATTTTTTTCCAAATTGCAAACAAGTAATCTTTCTAAGGTGTAAATCCTACCCCTTTGCTTAAAATGTGTCGATGGCTTTGCGCTGGCCTCATTAAAGCATCCAGACTCCCCAACCCGTTTTGCAAGGCATTGCATGGGACCTAGTCCTACCTCTCCAGTCTCACCTAAGCCCCCCACCCTCTCGCACCTGCTCCTTCAGTTCACTAAACTTCCTCGGCTCCTCACAGGCTCCTTAGTCTCTCGCCTCCGGTCCACTCTCGACACTCCTGCTCCCTTCCTGACCAACTCCTCTGCATTCCGGAGTCCTGCACGTCACCAACGTGCCGCTTAGCGATCCCCCAGGCTGTGGGATGGGCGAGCCCCCATGCTGCAGGACTCCCCACTACTAGAGCACTCGTCGCATTCAATGTTAACACCTGCGCGACACCTGTTCTCAAACTTGTACGCTCCGTGAGGACAAAGCCATGCCTGTCATGTCCACCACTGCATTTCCTCTGTCTGCCACAGTTCCAAAATTACAATATGGGTGAAAAGTCATTTATCTGGCAAATATTTAGGATGCAAGTCCCTCGGGATGCTGGATCTTCTAGAAGTTCCCTGCCCTTCTCCCACTGCATGGGCATAAGTCAGTGCTTGGTGAATATCTACGGCACCTTCAAACAGAAATAAACTTGGATGCAAGAGAACCCGGTTAATTCCGCGGCTGCCCAGGCATCATCTCCTGAGAGCTAATTCTGTGCCAAGTGCTGGGTTCAACACCGGCCGCACGACCCCCCTTTGGTACACCGCCGCTGTAGCTGCAGATAGAGAGAGCTTCCTGGCTGATAATGAGAAGCTAAACAAAGAGAATTTAAGTGGCCGGCTCAAAGTCCCTCAGCTTGTACGGCGTGAGGCTTAGATGTGGACCCAGTTCTGTCTGCTTTGTGGCCCTCTTCACTTTATCATGAGTGCAGCATTGGACGACGGCGCAATTACTCATCACCCAGGAGATGCCCGGGAGTCGGGGATCAGAAAGCAGTGCTTTCCCTTACGGACCTTCCGACTAATTTTAGGGCATCGGATGGAGGTGCTGACGAAAAGCGGATGGATTAGACGACCTCCCAAGGTCCCTTTCGATCCTTGGATGCATTTGTCATTTCCCTACGGCGTGCAATTCTAGATTTTTTTTTTTTTTTTTAATCTAGTGTCTGACACTTGGGGCTTGAGTCTCAGCCTTGCCTTTACTGACTGTGTCACTCTGGGCAGGATACGTCATCTCTCTGAGCCTTGGTCTCCTCCTCCTGATGATAGGGTTTAAATAAGGTAACGGTGAGACAGACTCAGAGCTCAATGAATATTTAATAATTGATAGAAATCAGGTCAACAAGTCCAGGCTTGGGATTTTGGCATCGGCTGTCAAATGGACAGAGTGGTTACTTGGGCTTTTTCCTACACCCGATTTCTTTCTTTTCTTGTCTAAAAGAAAACTAAAGCAAATACAGCGAGTGGAGAAGCAAAACAGACTTCAGTTCTCCCTACAGGAATGCCTTCCAAGGGTTATGAGCTCAGCCATTTTCCACGAACAAAAATAAATCGCTCAGAAACATCTGGGCCACATCCGTCAGGAGTCCCGCTCCTCACCGGCATTTTGCTTTCAAACCCAAAGTCGTCTGGACTACGGCGACGCCCTTGAGAAAACACAAGCGCTCCAGAGCCCGCCGGGTCCTCCTTTGTCCCGCCTCATTTTTTTACTTCGGAGAAGCTCAGAGGCAACGGCAGCCAAACAATGTTTGGGTGGGCTGGTTAAAAAAAAAAAAAAATCCACTGCAGATATCACCCCAGGCCCCAAATGCTGAGGGTGGGACAAAGCTGGTGGTGGGAACTGGAGCCTTAGGGTGCCACGGTGGCAGGTAGCAAGACTATTTCTACTCTGAAGGCAGAATGAGGATGGCGGAAGCCGTCTGCCACGTGGGGTTCCCCGCAAGTTTCCCACCAGCCCCTCTCTCTCCACTGCTCCTAGATCCCCATAGTCCTCATGGCTCATCACAATATCCATCATCTGAGAGGTCCCCGAGTAGGTCCCCTGGGGCCTGAAGGAGTCCGGAGATGCTCTGGCGGGTGCTGTGGGAGGCCGGCGTAAGCGGGCAGGATGCTGTCATTGTCTGCTGGCCTCCATCCGCCGCGTGACCCAACGCTCCCCCTGCAGGGGACGTCGGGGCAGGCCTTAGGATTTAGAGGATGGATTGTCGGAAAAGGAAGAGGGCTCCGAGACCTTCTTACATGAGGCCCCAGCTCACAGATCAGGAAACCGAGGCCCAGAGAGCTCAAGTGATGGACCCCAGGCCTCGCGTCTGAGTCTCCGAACCAGTCCTTGTGACTCTTAGGCTGTCCGTCCCTGAGCTCCCATGAGAGAAGGAGGAGGCGGCGCTTAAGGAATGGTTATTGTATTCCTGCTGCCGGAGGCTCAACTCGAGTGCCGGGAAATGTTTACTCTTTTTGCTTCTGTTTGATAAGGTATCTGGTCAATCCGACTGATGAAGGAAGAGAAAGAGAATCTAAATAGGCGTTCGAGTATGTATACGTGCACGTGTGCGTGTGCGGGGGACCGCACAGTCAACCGATAACGTTATTGCCTATTTTCCCCGAGCGGGAGAAGCCTGGGCAGACGGGAAGGAGGGGGCAGGGAGGGCTTCAGGGGGCTGGGGCCAGAGGCAAATGTCGGAGCTTAGGGATCAATTAGATGAATAAACTCCGGTTTTGTTTTTTTCTGAGATGACTGATTTTACCTTTGTTCCGTGAAGCCACAGCGGGGCTGTCCACCCCCATCATTCCGGGTGCAGGATGACAATGCCAGCTAACAGCTGGAGGGAATTAATTACCCCTCCCCGAGACAGTTTCGGCAGTCTGCGAACCGTTTTCCGCCTCAAGCCCTTCCACCCTCAGAGTCATCTTCCTGTCTCCCTCTGCCAATTTCACACCTGCTGCCAGGTACCTCTCCGTAGAGCACACTTCCCAACCTGCTACTTCCGTGCGGTGGTTCCTGTAGCCTCGGGACTCCAATCTGGGGACAACTGTCTTTCTTGTTTCTGCAGCTCGTGGTTCCCAGCTCCCCACCCACAACCTCCTGGTGGAAGATGGAGTCTGTTAGAACTCCGTTCTGACGGCTGAGTCAATGCGAGCACAGGGAGGTTGGGTGCTTAGCACCTAAGGGCACCCCCGGCCTCTACGTCTTACGATTCCCGCTCCCCAGTCTGCTCCCCTACTTCTCCACGAAGCGGCGCCTCCATCACATCCAAAGGCCGACCGTGCCACCTGCACTGGCCCTCCCACTTTTAGCCGTCTCTTCCACCCTTACCTGGTTTGTGGCTCTCTGCTGCCAACTGCTCGCCAAGGTCTAAGGTTATGACATGTTAATCTAGTTAACTTATCCATGTGGAAGAAATCCAGCACCGGCCCTGAGCCAGTCAGTCCGTCCTGAAATCTAGCAGAAGGGGAGATTCAGCAGTCGGAGGGGTGGTGGTGGATGGCGTACAGGGAGGTGGGACCTTGCATTGCCCTTCAAGTAAGCAGGCGATGCTCCCCAACCTTTGCCCTCCGTTCGTGCTCCAAAGCGATGGTGGACTCTGGTGGGAAAAGCACTGAACTGAGAGCCGACTGGTTCGGGGCGTGCGCTTGGCTCTGCCGCTTCCCCGGCTGTGACCTTGGGCAGGCGTCTGTCTCCTCCCTGCCTCAAATATCCCGCATACTAAAGGAGGGATGGCCAAACTGCTTCCTAAAGTCCCCTCCGAGCGAGCGAGCGTGACTTTCTGTGACTCTTACACAGACCTGGGCTCGTTGAACCAGCACCATCTGTGAGCTGAGGCTCCACGTGAGGGAGGGTCCCGGCTGGTTCCTTTACGTCCCTGTCGTGTGACCCCCTGCAGGGTCCACGGCTGCCTTCTGTTTTCCCGGGAAGATCCCGGCCACCAGCCCTCCACCCTAGCAGCATCATCTAGGGTTAATTTCCCTCCAGGGCCAGGAGCCAAAAATAAATCTTTCCCTGCTCCCCGCTCGGTCTGTAACAGCTCTTCCTCATAAATGACAGCAAGATCAAGTGAATATGGAGCTGCCGAGGCTCCTGGGTCGTGGTGCTGGGGCAGGGGCCCACGCGGGCACACGGCCAGCGGATTGGCTGCACTCGGAGTGTTGTTTTCAAAACCGAAATGGAGCCCGCTTCAGGCCAGAGCGCGGTAGGTGGTCTTGATTCTCGGATCATAAATCACTGGAGGTAACTGTTTTTCCTGGCCCCTCTTACGATCCACTCTAATGTTATTGTGATTGGAAGGGTGACGGAGAAGGGATTTTTCTCCCGCTTTCCAATCCCCGAGATGCTTAGGTACGTAAATTGTAGTACTTCCAGAGTCCCCGAAACCGCTTGTGATGCTGTAGACCGCGCAGAGGGCCGGGCCCTCCGGGTCCCAGGGCAAGTTCTGTGTGCCCTGGGGCAAATCGCTTGTGTTTTCGGAGCCACGTTTTTTCCATCTGTCACAGGGAGATTTTGAACTGGTGGTTCTCTATGGCCCCTCCGGATCTAACATTATGGGCCTCGATTAATTTATGAAAAAAGGGTGTTAATGTAATCAATGCAGAGGATCAAGTTACTAATATCGTCGACTTGCAAGCTGATCTCTATCTGTCTTTCTACCTTCATCTCCGCCCACCCCCCTCTCCACACCCAATTCTCTTCCACGTGGTTGCTCCTTCACACGTTTAAGGTCGGGCACGTGCAGTCGAATCTACTTAGAATTCCATTTAATTCTTCTACGACTTGTGAGATCTTTTCATCCTTTAAACCCAGTTTCCACGTCACCCTCGCTGGGAAGTCTTCTTAGTCTCTCTCTAGCTGATGGCTGAGGGACTCTGTCCTCTGGCTGCCCCCAGAGCTGCAGGAAAACACTTCCTCTACGGCAATCATGTTAAAGTTCTTGCTACCAAGTGGACCCCGTCGTGGGCCGAATTGTCCCCCTTCACCCAGTCTGCATGTTGAAGTCCTAACCCTCAGGACCTTTGAATGTAATTATATTTGGAAAGAAGGTTTTTAAGTTAAAATTAAAACGAGGTCATTAGGGTGGGCCCTAATCCTGTACGCAAACTGTCGAAACCTGGACACAGACATGTGATGGCGTGGGGAGGAGAGATGGCCGTCTACAAGCCAGGGACAGGCACCTGGAACATGTCCTTCCTTCACAGCCCTCAGAAGGAACCAACCCTACCGTTTAAGTGTTTATGCATCAACCTCAGACATTTTCTAGACCTACCTCAGTTTCTACCCCCGAGTCCCGGCGGGACCGCATGCTCCTCCGTTTCAAAGCAGAGGCCCTCGAAACCGACCCTCTTCTGCTCGGCCTCTGGCCTGGCTCTGTCTGCGTTCTCAAACACTTTCCTTTCGACCTTGAACAGAAACTTGGATCTCCCCCCACAGTCAAGGGCCAAAGCATCTCCCGAGGCCCTCGGGTTGTTGACATTGTTCCTTCCCAGCCACAGCCTGTCCTGGCTGGATTTAAAATTGATAACACCTTTGAAAAAAATCACACGTGGAAACCACGCCAGCCCGCCCTCCCTCCCTCCACCCCGGGAGGCGTGCAGGCAGTGAGATGACCAAGCATTCTTTTCAGTTCCCACATCATAAATTGTAGCTCGCTGGGGCCAGCGGCTGGGAGGTGGGTCTGTAAGCTGATTTACGGAGTAATTTTCAAACATGGGCTGCGAGCCGATGGCTGAGGCCGAGAGAAGACCCGGTGCCCTGGAGCCTTTCCCGTCCCCAATATCGCAGCCCGGTTTCCTGGGGCCGGCCGCAGCTCACCGATGTCTTTTCAGGCATGAGTCCTTGGTCCTCTCGCCTCTGTCCTCTGGATCTCTTTTGGAAACATGGTAATGACCGAGTTTGAGATCGCGGCTGTCCTGGGAGTGTTCACGTGAGCCGTCCGGTCCCCAAGATGTTCCCAAGTTACCTGCGCACCCACAGGCCTTTGCGACTGCCCTGTGACTTCGCCTGAGCGTCCCGTAGACCGCCTCCTCATTGCCCTCTCTGTATCTTATCTCCTGGGCGAGGCTGTTCTGCCTCACGGTGTTGTGGTGAGGTCATCGCATTACGTAACATCCCAGAAACAACCGTCACAGTAATATTTTCAGAGGAGGCCACGTGATATTGTGGAAACGGCATGCGGTGTTCGCTAATCCAGGCTTGAGGTCCAAACTCTGGCTCTGCCATTTACTAACTAGGCACGTGACCCAACGGTGCCTCAGTTTCCCCATGAGCCCAGTGGACATAATTATGCTACCCACAGAGTTATGGCGACTACATGAAATAACCTGTGTAATGGGCTTAGAGTAATTCACGGCACTTAGTGGGTCCCTCGGAAATAGTTTGTTTGCTTCCCACTTCCCTCGAGGTTTTATTATGACGCCTGATCTGGAGAGAATCGAAGCACAGCTAAGCCGCTTTCACGAGGAGCCAAGGGGCAGTGTCTGAAGGAGCGTCCACCTGGGAAGGAGGATGAGCAGGAGACACGGCCTCTGGGGTCGTTGTCCCTTCCTGTGGGGGGTTGCAGATGAGGTCACCGTCAGCTGCTGCGTGGCTTTCCGCCTCGGTAGGGTTCCCTCCATAGGAGGGAGCACCCGACTCTCCGTCAGTACCTGCCAGACAGCTCCGGACACTTCCAGAACTAAGTGGTGAGAGGATGAAGAGCCCCAGTGACACATTGCTCGGTGGGGAGACAGCACTAGCTGTCACTTAGGCCTTGGATAAATCCTCCATGATGCCCTGTACTAGTTACACAATTAGCAAGTCACCTCTCTCCCTGAGGGTCCTGTCCTCACCTACAAACTGAAGACGACAATATCTATTGGTTTCAAAGATGGCTTAGGTGACAAAGAAGGAAAAATCCAACCCCAAATGTGATGCCGGACGGGTGTGAGGATTAAATGAGATGCTACTGCCTAGCACAGAATCAGTTCTCAGAAACCGTCGGCTCTTAGGATTATCACAGTAACTCCTTAGACCTCAAAATTCTGAGTAGTGTGGTAGCTGCTCTCCTAATATTATTTCATCTCTCTCTGGGTAGGAGGTGATTTGAGTAGCACTTACCCCATCTTCAGAGCACGCCGAAGATGACCTAAGTGCCATAGTGGTTGGTCATGCAGTAACCATGTCACCTAAGATGGCTCTTTTTAAGCTAAGACTTCTTTGATTACGTTGCATGGAGAAGTTGGTCCCTGGAGGCTGAGGTTGGGGACAGGAGTTAGAGTAGATGCTGGGCTGAGAAGTGGGGAATCCACAGCCCAGGAGGTCGGGAGTCAGAACAAGTCCAAGTAAGGAAGCTGCGAGCCCCGCCGTGCTTGGCTGCTCACTGCCCGGGAGCAGCCCTGTTCACATTTTGTTGAGAAAACTATGAATTCTTTCTCGCAGACAAGACCTGACAGATGCTGGGCATGGGACTGCTTAATGAGCTTGAATTTTGGGTTTCATCCAAGGCTTTGACACGACACTACCCAAAGCAGAAAGCCGTTGAATTCATTATGTGTTGGTTGAATGCCAATATTTTTCCCACCAAAGACACCTATAAATATTTTCCCACAGCAAATTGCATATTTCAAAAGGTCTTCCAATACAATGCATTCATTAAATTATCTTTTTTTTTTTTTTTTGGTTTTTGTATCAAATAACTAGCCTGCTAAGTAGAGCAGATGTAATTCCAGGGAAAAGAAAAAAAAAAGCTATTTTAATCAGAAAACATAGGATATCCTTGCCAGTCTTTTGGAAATGTTAAAAGTAGCTCAAGTAGCTTATTACTTCTTCATGGTCCTCAAATTGGAAAATGTTAATGAAGAAGAAAAAGCAGAGACAGAGTTTTAGTAATGTCTATGTCTACATATATTGACATGGATGGACATATACATCATATGGCTGTAAAGAGATGGAGAAAAATGTCCGTGATGGTTAGATGTGCCCACTTGGCTAGGCTGCAGGACTCAGCTATTTAAAGAAACTGAATCTAGAAGTTGTTGCGAAGGTATTTTGTCGATATGTTTGACATCTCTAGTCAGTTGACTCTAGTAAAGGAGACCACCCTCTATAACGTGGGTGGATCTCAGCCAGTCAGTTGAAGGCTTAAGAGCAAAATCTGAGGTTTCCTGATTGGGAATTCTGCCTCAAGAGTGCAGCATTGACTCCTGCCTGAGTTCCCAGCCTGCTGGCCGGCCCTATGTATTTTGGATTCACCAGGCTACACAGCTGTGTGAGACAATTCCTTAAAATAAGTCAGTCTCTCTCTCTCTCTCTCTCGGAGCTCGGATCGCAGAGAGAGCGATCGAGCGCGTAGAGATAGCTATCTATAGCTCTATACGAGTGCTATCTCTCTCTCTCTCTCTCTCTCTCTCTTCCTCCCTTCCTCCCTTCCTCCCCACCTTCCCTCATTACACACACACACACACACACACACACACGCACGCACACAATTAGTTCTGTTTCTCTGGAGAATGCCGACCCATACAGTGGTCATGAACGATAAACCAACTAAGTCAGGCTCATTTAGAACCACAGCTTGTACACACACTCATCTCTATGCTAATGATCAAGCATCTAAGACCATGTACATCTTATATTATGCATAAGATACAGGTTCCTGGCAGGGAGTGGGGAGGGGTGAGCCACTGGGTTATTGCAAGGTAGTCGTAGGTCTATTTGTGATACGAACTTTATCATTGGACCTAATAAATAAAAAATATCATGCGCATAGCATTTACTTTTTTAAATAACCAAGCATTTAGTAAGTGCACAGTATGAGGTTCATCTACATGTCTTTTAAATAAATATAGATGTTATTGTGTAGAATTAAATAAAAAAACCATCCAAAAACCTTTCTGAATTCCTAATAGGTTCAAAAGTACAGTTATTCTCATGTGGGCATTTGTGATAGATTTTGACATTAAAAAAGCTTCCTCGTGTAAGGAAATGTCGACAATCAACAACTGATGGTGTTTGGGTTGTAAATATACGAGCTATGGCACAGTTATGATACAATACACTTGGACTCCGATGGGCTCCGAGGGGCATATTCATCTTATCTCATCTGCTCCCATTTCCCATGCAACTGATATATGGACACCAGAGTCGTAAAGGAACCAAAATAATTAACTTTAATACTGGCAGAAGTAGCTTAGGGGACGGGCTTAGACCCAAGACTCAAAGGGCCTGCGGCTCTTTCCCCTTGAATTGAGCCGTTCGCCCCTGGGTGGAGGACAGAGCAGGTGGACAATTGCGGAGGCTCAGCGAAGAATGCGGGCCAGGTCCCGAGGAAGGACAGCGAAGCAAAAGGCCTGGCTCGTGGGGCACAGCGCGGAAGCATCGACGTGCCAGTCAGACTCGTCAGTTCTCTTCCCGGGGCAGGACGGACGGCAGCGGACAGGAAACCTGGGCGCGGGGTCACCCCGCCTGGAACTGTCGCGTGGCTTTGGTGTCTGGCTTACAGGACAGTTAAGATGCTAACGTTTTTTAAACTGGTTTTTTCAACTATTTTTGGTCTTTTATTTTGTAAAGATGCCTTGAGAAGGAGCTCTCCCGAGTAAGCCCTTCGGAATGTTGGTGGGAGACAGGATCCTTGCAGAGCCGACCTCCACTACTTACTAGCTGAGTGACTCGGGGCACTTCACGTACCCTCTCTGTACCTCAGCATCCGCAGCTGTAAATTGGGGAAAATAGCAATACCTACCTCAAGGCTGCTGCGTGAACCGAATGAATGAATATATACAAAGCTCAGGGAACAGTACCTCGCCCAAAGTATTCACTGAATCTATGTTAATGATTATTAAATCAAGGTCACCTTATCGATGTAGTAAGACCTTACATAAGAATCGAACAATAATTATGAATAAAGTAAGGCCCGTTCTTCAGAATCTCCCACTCATTCAGATATTGAGAGTCTGCTGTGGACCAGGCGCTGGGCAGGGAACACAGAGGTCTAGAATGGACATCATGTCTGCCTCCAGAGAGTCAGATGCTGGTAAAAGAAAAAGACCAGGAGGCGGTAACAATGTGTCATGATAAGAACAAGGAAAGAGGCGAACTTGAAGAAGGGCACCCTGCCCAGGTTGGGAGAGAGAATCATGGGGGACTTTCTGGAAGGGAGAGAGGCCAGGTCAGTCTAAACACTGCCAAAGTTAAGGAAGGAGGATTTTAGCGACAGGGAAGAAATGAACCGTGTTGAACTTACAGAGCCGACAAGAGAGGGAAACATCATCCACATCCGAGATGCCCACAAAGCTGGGAGGCTGAGCTCAAGTTAGGATTGGTCTTGGACCAGAGACCTTCTGTGCTGGGCCAGGAGGAAGGTGGCGCCCGCAGGATGGACGAAGGTGGAGTGCAGGGCTGGTACTGGGAAGCTGGGGAAGTCACGCCAAGGCCTTCCACCTCCTCCGTGTGGCGGATGCAAGGCCATCTGCTAAGGGGACAGTAAGAGGATGGAGGATCGGAGGCTCGGGGAGAGCACAGAGCACGTAAAATGCCGCTCTGGGGCAAGGGCGAGTGGTCTGACCGGGAACGTGCGGAGGGATTGCCTTGCATTTCTAAGGTCCCAGGACAACTGGGTACTTGGAGGGTGTTATGCTGTTAATCCATGTGGTCCTGGTTCGACTGTTTCTCTCTCTCTGAACCTCTCACCATTTACACACGAGCAAACTGAGGCCCAGAGGAGATGAGGTGTGAATTCAGGGGCGTCTTGCAGTGAACTCACAGCAGAGCATGGCAGAACCCCTGTTCTCAGGCTCCCAGACTCCAGACCTTTCCCTGACAGCGCTCAGCAGTCCCCACTTTGCTCCTTGATAGAGTCGTTGGGGTTTGACGCTGACTCAGCCGAGGGCCACATGGTCGCTAAACGCAGAAGTCTTTATCTTTTGCTCAAGTTGGCTCCGTCGTGCAGACGGAACGAGCGTCTCTCTCGGAGTCTATAACCCGTGTGTCACTGGGCTGCGGCCAGGCTTGGATGCCATGCAGCTCACGTCCCATCATTCAATGAGATGCAGGGCCTTTGTTCCCTTATTGTGCTTTGCAAACATTTCGTCCGACTCAGACGCCACCGAGACCGTCTGCTCCCGCCTAAAGACAGGATAGACTGCCGAAGAGACGTCCAGAAATGCTGATTGGGGAAGCTGCATGTGTGTTGTTTTAAAAAACAATAATAAATCAGTGGTTGATTGAAAATGTAATACTCAGAATAATAGAATAGCTAGGAATCTGACCAAGCATGAGCGAGCCAAAGGCACCTAATGCACTGCGAATTAATCATTAATCCATATTCTTTGATAGAAGACGGTGTCAACACATACATCAAAGGAAGGGCAGAACCGTCTCAAAAAGCCTTAGCTAATCAGAATAAGTAAATCCATTTCAAGGTGACATTCTTTTTATGAGGGAAAAAAAAAATTCTTCTTCGTGCTTGGGGGTCCAGGGTATTTCTAGCCCAGCGTCCACACGGAGGAGGCATGCGAGCACCTTGTTTGCTAAATGGAACTGAAGCTAGTTAAAGTCTTACACACTTTACTTCTTGCTTCTTGACTATTTTCCAGATAGAGCGAACCGCCCTTCCATGAAGTCCTTCGATGAGTCCATGAAGGGTGTGATATAGGCAAATTCACCATAAAAATATTCATGTTCTCTTGAGGGCGTGCGGGGGCGGGGGGTGGGGTGGGTTTAGAGGCGCCCTCATGCGATCCGGGGGTTCCTCTACTCATTGAATATTTAGTGTGCATTTACATGTGTAAGCACCATGAATATTCTGGACAAAAACAGAGGAACGCATTCTGAAATGGTCGAAGGATGCTGTGAAATAGGTGCCTCAAAGTAAGGGTCAGGCCCACGAGGTCGGGGCAGGACGAGATTCCGGAAATAAGGCAGCGGCAGCCCAGTTTTACCAGCAGCTGAAACTTCTCTCCGAGGCTGGACTTTTATATGTGTTTAGGAATACATTGTAGGGATGAGGTGAATGCATAGGAAAGGCGGGCCTGAGGGTCTGACTCCTGCCCGATGCTAGATCCGCCATGATTTTCCTTGTCAAAAGCGGTTTCTTTTCTCTAGTCCTCATGTGCGCATGAGGTGAATTCTACCATCTCTCTCTCTCTCTCTCTCTCTCTCTCTCTCTCTCTCACACACACACACACACACACACACACACACACACACACACACCACAGAGTTAATGCATTAGGAAAGAAAAATATTGATCATATCAGGAGATGCCGAGAGTGATATTTTATAAATGAGATAATGTATTCATCTTCCATGCAGAGTGTCTGACACATAGTAGGTGTGCAAGGATTGGTAGCTGTTATTATTGAGCACAGAACCCCGATTAATCTGCACCAGCTGGCTTATAGAAAGACATCGATTTTTTATGAGGATAGTACCTATTTCTTGGAGTATTTCTTGAGCTGGATTTCAAACAGAAACCAATCTGCCTGACCACGTGGAAGAAATAAACACCTTGATTTCCTTAGGTTCATCTGACCCCCCAGCTCACCTGCTCCTCAAGCCAAAAGTTATTTTTAACCTCTCTTGGACTATGTTCTCTCTCTGTAAAGTGGAAATGAGAATGTGCCTCTATCATAGGCCTGTGAGGGTCATGTGAGGCCATCGGGGCTCAAGCACTGGGTCGATTCCATCCGCAAGGCAATCATTTAGAGGTGCCACTGTCCCCTGGGAGTGGCCTTTGTTCCAGCCCGCTTTCTCTAAATAGCGATATAAATGCTCGGATGGACGGTCTCTGGTTCGTGAAAATGAAAAGCTAGGGAAGCTTCTTCGGTGGACGTTAGCGTGACCTACGCTACCTGCTAATGGCATCAGCTCTCGTGAGACTGTCAGGCAGGTCAGACGCAAGGTGAAAGGGATTTATGGGCATCTTGCAAGGGACCAACTAAGGTGGAGGAAATACTGCAGTGGAGATTTGTCGACAGAGAGTTTCAAGGGAATAGCACCAAAAAAAAGACCTCGGCCTGGGCTAATACAGTAGGAAAGACTTAAGAAGATCTCCATAACGTCATCTCTCCCCCAAAATGTAGAACACGAATACTATTCAAAGAAATAGTTTATGTATTACCCATTTAACTAGATTTGAAATATTTGTGGAACAGTAGTGAGAACAGTAAAAAGAACTCTCGCTTTCCTCCCTCTTAGGAACCCACTCCAGTTTTTTCAAATGCCCCAATCATGCCTTGTGTAGAAAACAACCCAGTTCAGAACCACAGCCACCCGTAGCTGTCATGCCGTGGCTCTCTTCAGTCCCCTTCAAGGCGGAACGGATCCCCAGGCAGGTCTGCCTTGCCATCCGTGACTTTGGCTCTGGTATTTCTTCCCATTAAATACGGCATTCTTTTATTTCAGTTTAAGGCAGTGATTATTCTAATAGCGATAAAGCTTATTCGTAATGGGGGTGGACGCTGGCCAAGTTCAAGTTTTATGGTAGAGTTCTGACAGCGGAAAAGAAACTGATCATCTCTGGTGTTTTCTTAAGATTTGTTGACTCGTCTTGGATGATGACTTTAAAAAACAACAACAACACATTTTAAGAACCAGAGGACACTTATTTTGTAGAAGGTCCTTGAATTTGAGTTTTTGGCAGTAATTTCACAGAAGTGACTCTTCGATTTTCTTACTCATCGAGTCACACACGACGCCGCTTTGAACCATTACTTGTGTCAATGTCAATCACCAGTCAAGTGTCAGGCTTCTCCACTGTGATATTGCCCTTTTTCTTCTTGTAATTAATAAGTGTTTTTTTTTTATTGTTGTTGTTGAGAGAAACTTTGAGACTATGTAACTATCCTCTTCTTTTTTTCAATTCCCTCTTCCCTACTATCAGTACCCACGGATGGTTCTTGCCAAATGGTGGTTTTCTAATGTTACAATTTCTTTTCTGCTTATTCGCTGACATTCTATTGAGAGTAAGAGCTTTCTATTTTTCGCATTTATTTATTCACCTCTGTATTTTTAATCAACGTGGGAGTATGGATTCTTAATTTATTCAGCGGCATCCGATCCAGTATTATCCTTGTTTATTTCAATACTCAAACTGTCCTAGATTTGGCCAGTGGGAGCTAGTTCCAGCGGGATCCTGTGCCCTTTTGATGTGCCCTCATCATCCTTTGAGCACTTTAAGCATTTTTTTTTTTTTTGTACAATGAGATATTCCAGGCTCATTTTATGCTTCTCCTGACCCAGCCCTGGGATGAGTCATCTCCCTCAGGAGCCCTGGCTTCGTTTAATGGATAATGTCTTTTTGAAATTAATATCCGGGTACTAGGTATCCCATTGGCACTTGGGTGTTCCTGCTTTCAGGCTCTCCCAGACTCTAATTCAATACCCATAGTTCATTCTAGCTTTTCCTTTTTTCTATATTTTTAACTCCCGTCTGTAATGGTGAGAAGCCTGACTCCCATTATCTTAAAAAATGTACTTATATGTCCACCTCCTCCCATATCTAACCCGTTTCCAAGTGCTGCTGGGCTGACACCCCGCATAACAGATTCTCTCACTTGGGCCCTGGTCCCCATGGGGCCGCCTTTCTCATGCAGGCCTGCTAAATGGATTTTGGACTAAATTATTCAGGAAGGAAGGAATGAAGAAGGGAAGCCATAGAGATATAAATATGTATTTTTAATAATATCCAGTTTGGTCCTAGATATGAGGAGATGGGCATGTTCATGAGTAGCTGGGAGAATATGTTCTTACATGTTTTTGTCTTAAATATAATACTCAATTCCTACATATATGATACAGTTGGTAAGACACACACATATACACAAAAATCACACTTTTCAATCTAGAAATTTCACTTCCAAGAAATTATCTTAAATAAACAGATAATTGGGCAAATGTAATAAACATCAATATTTATTGCAACATCATATACACAATAGCAAAAAACTTTCAAAGTTTTATTGGACATTTGTCCCATAAACTATGGTCTGCCAATATAATGCATCCGATAAAGTTTGTGTAGATTTATGCTTTTCATCCTAGAAAATGTCAATAATATATTATTAAATGGAAAATTGAGTTAAATGAGTAAATATCACAGGTACCTCTTGAACACACACACACACACACACACCTCTTCATAGTTCTATTTTATAAGGAAGAATCGCAAAGGTTATTCACCAAAAACTGAGGTTTCTCTAAGTTATAGACTTTTAGACTGTAGTGCTACATTATTTTTTCTTCCTGCCAGCCAATACTATCAATTCGACAGTGAGCATGTGTTGTGTAACTTTTTAAAAATACCAAAAATAATTACAAGCCTTAAAACTCAATATCTTGTCCGAAAAACTGGTACTGACCCCGTAAACCTGTACTGAATCCACAGTGTCACCCGCTACCACTAATCATCTCCAGAGAGCTCACTGCACGAAATTTGAGTGAGAATCAAAGAAATAACATACACGACGGCCGTTGCCATCTGTAAGGTGCCGTAAAAAAAGCTACGGGCTCTTAAAATCATGGCTCTTGCTGCTATTATGACGACGATGATTGGTGTTGGTTTTAGTTCCTGCTATTGATCAAGGTTTTCTAAATTCAGAGGAGAAAACGCTAGCCTCTGCTCGGTTCTTTGCAAGCCAGAGGTGCAGCATTTGGAAAGGCGCATTCTTCAAAGGAGCGTAAAGTCTAGTTGCGAAGACAGTCTCCCAACGCTTTCACATTCGTCTCTCAACAAATAAGACCAGGCCACAGCCCAGGGAGAGAGAGGAGACCGAGTCTGCCTCTGCAGCAGTCTGAGACCGGAGTCCCACATGGGGGCTGCGGAGTCAGGGGAGGCCTCAGGGGGCCTGCGGTCGCGTATCCGTGTTACATGCTGATTGTATATTGTTAATTGCTTTTCAAATGCTGTGACTGGATGTGCTCACACTTTGCGATGAGCATGAAGTGCGATTTTAGACACCAATTAGGATAAAAATGATGCTGAGAATAAAATCCACTTCGTTCATATTTTTAGAGATCCTGCAGAGTTTAACAGACTCTAAAACCCATTTTATCCAGGACAATAATATCCCAAAGACAAATATATGAAAGTGTGGGTAGGTATGTGTTATTCTCTCCAGTTCCTGTCCTGGTATCAGGGAAGAAAATAGATCAAGCTCATGAATACAGGCTCGATATGAAGGCAGAGATTCAGTCTGTTTTGCTCACCGATATTCCAAGTGCCCAGAATAGTGCCAGGCATGCAGTAGGAGCTTAATAAATACTGAATAAATGAATGCACCTTCATTTTCACTTTTAACGTGCCAAATAGATATATTTATTTTTTAAGCAGGTTGGGCCTTGATCACAATACACTCGTGGACGTTGGTAATTAAAAGTGTACTTGACTTGGGCAGTTACGTGTGAAGATGTCACAGGATTTGACATCCATCCTTGGAAGCCAGACCCTGTCAATGCTTGTTCCAGAAACCACCTGAGAGATCAAGGTGTACAGCCGCAGAGAAACACTGAGCGTCTGGCCTCGGTCTTTCAGGAATCAGATTTTTCAAATTCCGTAATTTTCTGACACTTAGGAGGACCAATTGACATTCGAGCAGTGCTTCTAAATCCGTCCCGTGAGAATGTCCCTAAGGGCCGAGGACACATTACAGTTGTAAAGTTTTAATCTCGTTTTATCTTAAAAAACAAGTGACTTTTTCTTTCTTTATATTAACTTTATATTATGTCTGTTTGTTTAAATATAAAGATAAGGTGGTTTCCCCCCAAAATATTCATCTAAAATTAACTTTTCGGTAGAACGCAGATCCCACTAGGGACCCTCGAACCTGGCCTCTTTCTACCCTCCGGTGTCACCTCTTCTCAGCTCTTCCCAGCACGCGGATTCTCTTCTCCGGCCGTAGGTGACCGACTGCTTTAGTCCCTCAAAGCGTCCTCCACCACCCCCATGATCGCGCCCTCGTGACATTCAGTCCTCGTTTTGCCGTTCCCTCTGCCTGAAACTCTGGTCCCACTCCTCTCCTTTGGCCGACTCTTAACTCGTGCCGAGAAATTGCCTCTCGGCTCTTCCCTTCGGAACAGGAAAGATGGCCCTGCCACGTGCTCCCAAAGTCTTCCGCTTCATGCGACGTGCACTGCGTTTCATTGTGACCATGCATTAGTCATCTCGCTTCTTCACGGGCTGCGTCCTAACTGTAGGGTTCTCGAGTTTTCCCTCCATTAGCGTCGGCTGCCTAGCTCATGCTGGGCACAGTAGATCGTCTTATTCCATATTTATTCTGTGCCTCTAATCCCCCTGCCGCTGCCCCCACACAAGGCCTCGGTACCCCTGGAAATTCTAGAGCTCTTGTTACAGCAATAGATTTGCTTTCTATTTGTTTTGGTTGAAAACCATATTTGGGTTGAGATTCACCATCAGGGATAACTTCAGTAGAAGAAAATTTATCATTTTTATTTCTAGACTAATACTATTTCTGGAGTTTAGATATCTGAGCTCCCAAAAAGGTAGACGTTGAAGTTGCCAAAATAGATTCATAGATTCTGATCGAAAACAATTACCAAGAAGCATCATCAGAGAGAGACCAGCGTGTCATCTCCACGATCAGAGATTCCCGCCCTCCCCGATGCCCTCCAATTGCTCTGACGAGCTGCTCGGTGTGTACCCATCCTTTGCGGCAGCGCCATGCACTGTAAAACATCGGTCTTTGATGATTTTAGCAGTGCAGTTTTTTAAAATGGATGACATTTTTTAAAATTCCGTATAGATTAGTCACATTGTTCGGATTCTTCTTGAATGTGAACTCCCAGATAAACAATCTACTACGTGAGATGTCATAGTGCTCTGGGTCTGTTTACAGCTCTGAGGAGGACGGTAACTCCTCAGCTCAAGCTGAGAACGTTCTGTGCTTTCATAATGACAGGCAGTCTGAGGCGGTATTGACTGAGGTTGGGAATGGGATAC
The DNA here is from genome assembly GCF_014176215.1 of Rousettus aegyptiacus. Classification (NCBI taxonomy): domain Eukaryota; kingdom Metazoa; phylum Chordata; class Mammalia; order Chiroptera; family Pteropodidae; genus Rousettus; species Rousettus aegyptiacus. The sequence goes on from NW_023416290.1 coordinate 54,883,348, forward strand.
CTGGAGGTTCAACCGGGCATCGATTGCCTCCTGACTGGTAGGTGGTAATGACTGCAACAAACACTAGAGAGGTCGGTTGAGACAAATGGATAAGTACACCCACAGCAGACGGTGTCCGTGACGCACCGACGGGGTAACCGGTCCTGTCGGCGGCGTCTCTTCGTTGGCGAGGTGGCTTCCGGATGCTGAGGTCTGCTTGGTCTGCTCCCGGCAAAGACCAGAAGTGCTGTGACATTTCTAGCATTTGGGACGCGGCTTCCGACCAGTGCTGAGACACTCGGGATGGTAAATGCTCCAGCTCCCTTGTCCTCTGATCGGGACAACTCAAGGGTGACCTACACTGTCACTAAAGCTCACCCGTGGAATCGACCCCAAGTTCCTCTCCAGCGGACTTCTTGACACCCGCCTAGCTCCCTTTTCTTCCCTTCCACACTCCCGGCCCCCCATGGTCTCCTCCTGGACACTCCTCATAAGTCACTTTCCCGTGAATCTTTGTGTCGGGCTCTGCTTCTGGGCATTCCAACCTATGACAACACTGAAGTAGAATTGGAAACTGAGGCCTTAAAGATGGGTGGCTAGTTCCCTCCCATGGGCCTAGGTCCAGGTGGGCCTTCTTCAACGGGACCTTTCAGATTTGTACAGTCGACCCAACCAATCTATAAACGCTCCTACCCCCAAGTCTCTTTTCCCTCTTCGTCTTCAACCATCGCCATCTCAGGCCAACCTTCCCCGACCACCAGGTCTAAAATAGACCCCAGCGACTCCCTTTTCTCCATTTCAGCACCGTGCTGGCTTCCTTTGGGGCACTCGCCACGGTCTGTCATTAGTGCAGGTGTTTGTGTCTTCCTTCAACTTTGTCTGTCTTCACCCCGGAACTGGAAGCCGCGTCAGGTCCTCAGCTGCCTCGTTTCCTGCCGCGTGCTCCATGCCAAGCCCAGTGCTCAGGGACAATTCTTGGAAAGAATGGAAACCGCATGTGACTGCTCCTCCATCCCCCCTCATTACAGCCACCACGACCAACCTCTGCTGAAGTTCCAGACGTGGTTTTTTTTATGTCCAGGACCTATAAGAAACTCACGGAGGTCTGCTATACACAGAAATCTTGGAAAACCCACCTGGCCCAAGTAAGGAAAACAGACGAGGCGCATGTGTTTAGTGGGGTTGTTTAGCCTGGAACACACCAGGCCGTAAACAGATTGTGCCTGACGAGTCTTCATGAAAGGTGTGGAAGTTCTGAAGTCCAAGTGTGGCTGGCGTCGATTTGGTTCTTGGAAAACACCAACCCTCTTTTCCCCTGGGTCCTTCTGCATGACTGTGCCTCTGAATCAGATTCGCCCAAGGCAACAGTTACGCCAGGAGCGAGAATTTTTTTGTGGGCTGTACATTAACCCTTTGGGGCAGTTAGGAATTCTCCAAAGTAGTGGAGATGAGCTCTGAAATCTTTCAGCCACTTAGAGGGACAAGAGCAGAATTCTCAGTGTGGCTCCCACAGAACACAACTATTATGGTACGTTATTAGGCTTTCTATAGGCAGCAAAATGTATTTGGAAAACAATCTTTAATATGTTAATATCCTCTTTGGTGGTTATGGAACTTACGCAATCACAGAATGTTTTCTTCTTGAGCTGTCCCATGGGCAATACTGCACTAGAGATGGGAATTGCTGCTTCACACTTGGTCTCTGTGGCTGTGCATCCCCACGCTTCCAACCTGAAAAAAGTCTTTATTTTCTTTCACGTGGACTATCTCAAGAGCCTCTTCCACCATTCTCAGCTTTGTATCTTCTGCTGTTTCCAAAATTAGAGCATCCAGCAGTCCAAAAACACTCTGCCAGCTTTCTCAAACGTTCTGATCTTGCCTTGCTGCACAACAAAGCACTGCAAAACTTAGTGGCTTAAAACAGCAACACTCGTTTATTCAGCTCTCGAGTCTGCCATTGGGGCAGGGCTCAGCAGGGAAGGCTCACCTCTCTTCCGTGTACCTTCTGCTGAGCTACTGAACTGGGGATGGAGGATCTGCCTCCAGGATGCCTCACTCACATGGCTGGTGGCTGGTGCCGGCTAGTGGCGGAGACCTCCGCTAGGGCTGTCATTTGGAGCGCTCACGCATGGCCTCGCCCTGTGGTTGCTTGGTTTCTTCCCAGCAGGCCAAGCGGCTTCCAAGGGTGAGTGTCCAAAGACACGGGAAGTGGAAGCCTTCCTGTGGTGTCTCCGGGCCCGTGTCTGGGAACAGCTCCATGTCACCTCTGTTGTATTCTATTGCTCAGGCAGTCACGGGGCTAGATTCCGGGGCAGATGACGTAGACCCGGCCTCTAGATATAGAAAGTGCGACAAGTTTGGGGGCTATGATTTAAAATGGCTACAGCGGCTCTGTGAATTTGCTCCTAAAATTCCTTCTGCCTTTAACGTTTCTGCACTCCCAGCCCTACCTGGCCCCCTGGAAAACTGCTGATTCTCCAAGGCCAGCGCCAACATCACTTCCTCTGTAAAAATGCTGTTTCCGCTTCCTTAGCATGTTGTTCTTTGCTGCTAGTCTCATATTTAACACATCCTATTAATGTTGGTCGTCTGAAAGGGCAACGCGACATCTGATTCATCCCCTGTTCCAATTCCGAGCATCGGGCCTGCGCTGAATTAATTGGCTAATTTTCCGGATCAACTGTTAATCGTAACAGCTACCATTTCATAAATGTTTACTGTTTAATAGGCCCTAAAATATGCACCTTACAAATATTATCTTATTGAGTCCTCACCAGTGGGAAGCTGTTATTATTTCTATTATACAAAAGAAGAAGCTAAGACCATAGCAAATTTTCCAGTGCCACTACAGTCTGTTAGTGGCAGAACTTAGATTCCAGTCCAAGTCGGAGGTTTGTGTTCATCGCCAGCATGTTCTCATTTGGGTAGCGAATTGGTTAAAATGACCACTTATGTCCGCAGGACAATGGAGTGACCAAACATCTCTCTCAGATGGTTGATCTACAGACTCTACTAGTGTTTCAGGAGGTCTAATTTAATTTCATTCCTATCAACCATTATCTGTTGTTTGAAACAATTCAACAATTTGAAGAACTATTATGTGGAAAGTAGATTTGGACTCCTTGTTGTGAAAAAATTAGACGTAATAGGAGGAAGATATGAGGAAGAGGTGGCTTCTGGTTCAGCATTAGGTAAAACTTGTTACAGGTTAAGACAGACCATAGATGGAATGGGTTGTTACTGGAATCACTGAGTTCCCCATCGCTGCAGAAACCCAAGAAGATTCTGGATGACCACTGGGTTGTTTCAGAGACGCGGACTGGATATCTATAATGGATATACTGTTTCTGCTCTCAAATACCCCTTTACTCTTCTACTGGTCATTATATAAACCTTTTCCTCCGGGAAGGACTTTCTCCCTCACTCTCAGCTCACGTGTTTCAGGTGAAGTTCAGGCGAAGCTGCATCTATCCCAGCCCCTAGAGTGGTCACATGACTTAGGCCTATCCAGCCAAGGCTTTGCATGTGCCCTGCCATATCGATTATTTCAGTGAGGAATAATGATCTCGTCATTGCCGTTCATTCATTCTTTCTGCTCCGCGGTGGTTAATCCCAGTAAGGATAGCGATGGTTCCATAGCTTTGTGTTTGGTATACTTTTCAAAGTTCAGCATTACTCATACTAGTTATTATTATAACATTAAAATCGCATTAATTTTATACTAAATAATAATAACCAACTTAACATGGGGGATGCCAACAATGAAAAAAAGGGGTGCATGCCCCTTTTCTTCTAGAGCGTCACCCACTGGGTATACAGTGATGTGGCGAGAACGGCCTACACTTGGAGCCCAGCCCACTTCTCCCTACTTCTGTGGGCTGGTGACAAAAGACAGGGCCAGACCCAGACCCTTGACAGGCAGCAACAGAAGCCACCCTCACAGGCCTTCCTGGAGCCCCACCTGCGCTGGCTTCCCACGTGGAGACCCTGTGAGGGGGAGAGGCTTTCTCTACCTGGGTACACCCCAGGTCCCCTCCTGCCTGTTCTCCTCTCCCAGATGCTGACCATGAGCCGCCGTCATGGACTCTAAGTCCCCATGGGGGGCTCCAAGTGGGACCACAGAAGTTGGGGTAAAGGTGTTAGCCCTAGATGTTAAGCGCCCAAGAACAGGGCCTGGAGTGGAGTCGGTGATGTGAGTGAGGCAAGAAACCTCACGTTTTGGAGTTATAGAGTGTTAAAATGGATGACATTTAGAAAGACTCGTTCTCAACTCCTTTTTAAGCTCTCCTTCCGCGCTGACTGTGTTCCAGAACCGTCTCTCCGTTAAGCGAGTCAGCAGAATTAAGCTGCAGGAAACACAGAAATCCCTCCTCCTTCCCTCTTTTCGTACCCCCCCTTACCCCCCCCCACCCCCGCCTTCCTCCCGCCAGTTGATGGTGTGCTGGTAAATGTTTAACGACTGTATCTTCAGAAGAAGCGGAGCCCTGATTTGTAGCGCGTTCACAATCCCTGTGGTGCAAATAGTCCCACCATGGCTACCAATATGACGTCGCTGGATGTGGATCTGGGACTAGGTGTGTCCGGTCGGCTCTCTGGGGCCCCAGTGAGCTGGCTCAAGCCATCACTGCACAACGCGGGGCTGTGGGTCTAGGCTTCGAAGACACACAAATCTGATACGGGTTCTGAACCCGGTGTTTGCCAGCTGCCTGACCGTGGGCAGGGGGCTTGACCTTCACGCACCACAGTTTCCTCATCTGTAAAAGGGGGAAAATAGCTGTTTCGAAGAACAATTGGGTAAAACGTATGCAAAGGACAGAGCTTAAAGGCGTGTCTGGCCCATCTAAGCACTCCATGCGAGGCAGCTGATGTTAGTTATTATTATAATAGTAAAATCACATAATATACTAATCCCTTTCCCTCTGCACCAAATATTGCGACAGACTGACAGTAAAAATATGAGCTCCGTGAGATGTCCTGATCATCCCTGCGACATAGTCACGAGTTGGGAACAAAGGCACATGCCGATGTAGCATAGGAGGCCCGGACTTTGGGGAGCCCAGCGGCTGGAAAGAAACAATTATGGCGAAGATGACATGGCCTTCTTCTCTTCTTCACTCAAAATAGATTTCTGGCTCGTGGGCATTTCTTAACGATCCCTCAACAACCTTCGGGAAAATAGACAGTTGGGGCCGTAAGGCAGACTGCATTCTGATGCCTGCTGTGGCTTTCGCCAAATGAAAGGGTGACTTTCCAGCCCTGCTAAGCAGGAAAGAAAGAGAGCGACGTTTCCTGAACGGGGGACCGAGGTGGGTCCCGGAATGCCCCTCACACCGGGTCTGGTCCAGTGTTTGGCATGTGCTAGGAAATAGAGAAATATTTGCGAAGTTCGCACGAATATGTGTGAAACGCCTGCTTTGTGCCAGGCATTGTGCTCAGCGTTAGGACTGAAATATAAAAGAAACACACACCATACCCTTTGGAACTCATTGTCTCATGGACCAGAAAGACATGTAAATCAACAACTGTCACTTTATAACAATGATACGAGAATGTGTCCTAGGACCATGGCTGAGGTTGTGATGAAATGCTTGGGGGTATCATGGAAAATCTTATACAGGAGGCGGCACATGACCTTGGTCTTGGACCATGAAGGGACTGTACTGGTTAAAGGACTCAATAACAGCCATCGAGGTAGAAGAAGCAGATTCTTTGGCAGGTAATATTTCAGGGTTAACTGTTGAGTTCTTCTCCACCCCGGAGCCCATCTCTCCATCATGCACTGAACTTGTCCACATGTATCCCGAGGTCAATCCGGTCAGCGATGTGCTAATGTGGGGTGGTCCAAGGCAGCTGCCCAGGACAGACAATAAAGGGTGCACAACCTATAAATAATTTAAAGGAGACTGAATACAAGTTGTTCTGCTTTCTAGTATTGCATGTGCCAGCAATCGTAAACAGCGTCATTGATAAAATCCTTTCCCCCAGCTTTTTCTACCTCCTTCTGCAAGGCCAGATAATCTCCTTGCCCTTACCTTGAAATGCCTCCTATCCAAGTTCTTAACAGTTAGCGGCAGAGCCATGGGGTGGGGGGAAGAACATGGACCTGTAAGTGGGGAAAGAAATACTTTTAAAAGCTTTTACCTGTGCATTACCTTCTCCAGTGTCTTACCGTCTTATCACTCATGTCTCAATAAGGCTTTGGTTTTCATCTGCTTACTAAGCACCATCATGAATCCGTCAGGGCTAAGATAGGCTATGCTGCGGAAACAAACCACCTTCAAATCTCAGCGGCTGGTAATCGCGAAGGCTTATTTCTTGCTTGTGCTGCACGTCCGTGGCTGGTTGGCTAGGTGCGCTGCTCCGTGCCGGTCCGTCTGGGACTCAGGAGGATGGGGGCGCCCTGCAGTGTGAGCTGCTGCGATTACCACTGCAGCGGGCGGGACCTCTGTAGTGCCCCGCACTGGCCGTGGACGCTGCTACCCAGGATGGACACGTGTCACTCTGCTCACGTGTCGGTGGCCAGAGCAAGTCACGTGTCTGTGCCTGAGTTGAAGAGGGAGGAAATGTGCAAGTGTAACACGTGACAAAAGAGAAGATACCAGAATCTTCGTGAACATTCACAATGACTCTCACAGTCATATGAATATATGAATTTAAACATAGGTGCAGAGGTGCCATTTTGGGGGTGCCACTCGGTGAGCGAGGGGAGAGGAGTGAATAAACCCCGTCCTTGGTTAGTCTTTTGGCCAGGTTTTCCTTTGTTCTCTAGAACCTCTGCTCTTTCTTCCTTCCGTCCCCTGAGCCCACACTGAGTAGACATTGTCCGCCAGCTCTGAAACGAGGAACAAAGGTTCAAACGGTCTTTTTCTCTCAAAAGCCACAAGTCTAAATGAAACTAAAATGCATTTGGATTCTTAAGCAAGTTTTCTATTGCAGAGCTTAGGTACAGAGACCCCGTGGGCCAGGTTGTAAGGACACAGGCTAAGCTGATATAATGGCAGAGGCCCCAAAATATAATGACTTAGATGAGGTATGTACTTGTTTCTCTCCCATAAAACACCGCAGTGGTAGGAAGTCCAGGGCAAAGGGTAGCTTTGCCATCCTCCGAAGTAACTTCCATGTCCAGTCCTAAAATGTCCCTTCTAGCCGCCACTAACTCCAGCCCGCAGAAACGGCCAAAAGGACCGGATGAATCCATACACATTCTTTTTAAGGGCACAGCACTCGTGATCACCTCTCATGGGCTGGAAGTGAGTCACATGGCTTCACTTTGCTGCAAGGGCGGCTGGGACATGTGGACCCATGGGTGGCCACGAGAACACCACCTCTGTGGGAAGAGCGGGGAGGGGTATCCGAGGTCATCCTGCAGTCTGTCACACAGAGAGGCGAGGGTGCCTTCAGACGGAGAACACAAAGTTGAGAAGCCACGAGTCTAGCTGAGCAACCCGCACTGACCCCAGAATCAGGGGCCGTGGGGGCTGGGCCATGTGGCGATGTTTTGTGAGGACCCCCAACGGATCATGGCCATCCCACCGCCGGTGTGCAGCGATGGTCCTCCACGCCCTGAGACTCTGCTCAGCCTCTTCCAGCAGCTGAGCCCCCTGACGCCAGCATTCCCTCATCCTTCCCCAACATTACGGGACACACGTAAGGCCCCCGCCCACCCCGGCAGGCAGCACACGGTCACCCTGAGCAGAGGTGCCGAGGTGAGGGTCCTGTGGCCCTCCGAGGCAGGACGGGGGTTCCCAGCTCGCTCCTGACACCCGGCAGCCGACGGCAGAGTGAGTCAGAGCCATGTCAGGGTGGTTTCCCGTGCTCCCTTGTGGTAAGCCCAGCAGGAATGTGGGTGGGCTGGAGGGGTAATTGCAGACAAGAAGAGAGTCCAGCTGAACTCGATTCAAGAAGCGCCTTGGGAACTAAAGAGGAAGAATTTCTTAGGTGGGGAAGTGGGCACCCCACATTAGTCAATGTGCCTAAGCTGGCTCGGGACGTGGTCCGGCCACGTTCGAAAAAAAGATGGTTCTGGATGCACAGGGGAGAAGGTTTGGAAGTGGAGAAACTGAGGGGTCCAGTAGGAGGGTCTAGCATGAGTCTGGGCAGAAATCATGAAAGTGAACGGGGCCGGGATTACGCCTAGGTCAATCAGTCAAGCCCATCCTTAGAGCTGGGAGCGAGGTCAACTACCACTGAGTCTGATGTGGGAGAGACATGGAACTATGGGGAATATTCAGTCAGTTCTCGGCTCTAGGTTCAAACGTTATGGTCCTACACGTTCAGAGCACAGAGGAGGGCGGAGCCTCGGGAGCGACGCTCTAGTTGGCTCATCTTGCCTGTGGATGTGGAGAGTTAGTCCTGGAGTCCCCTTGGATTCCCTTGCCCCACAGCCAGCCGGTCCCAGGTCCCTCCTCTTGTGTGCAGCCTCTGAAATGGGTTGTTGGTAATTCCCCGTGGCATTTGGCTGAGCTGCCGGATAGGGGAGGAGGGGGAGGAGAGGCTGCTTTGAATCTCGTATTAGTCAGGATGCTTTGGGTGGCAGAAACAAAACCCTGACTCAAGCTGCCTTAGACAATAGGGAATTTATTATCTCACGTATCAGGAATTCCAGGGGCCAGGGCGGATCCCCGGCCGGTTGAATCACTCATTCGATAATGGCATTTGGGGCCGTTTCTCTCCCTCTGCTTTGCCATCATCCGTTGGCTTCTTTCTCAGGCTAGGGATAAGATGGTGGCAGCCGCTCCGAGCATCTTTCCAAACACGACACGATCTAGAGGAAGAAGGGGTCTATTTTTTGTTGTGCCTCTTTCCTAGAAGGAAAGACATTTTCTCCAGAAGCCACCAAGTCGCCACTCCCCCTGGAAGACTTCCTCTCATAGTTCCTTGGCTAGAATTGGGGGGTGACCATTCCTAAACCAGCCACTGGCAGCGGGAGCAGGATTAAGCTTAGATCAGTTCAGCCCTTCTTTAGAGCTGGGAAGTCAACTGCCACTTAGTTTGACATGGGAGAGAGAGAACAGAACCTAAGTTTGCTTAGGAAGGAAAAAGGGAGGAATGAGCGCTGGGCGGGCAATCTACAGTAAGATCTTAAGAGTCAAAAGGGGAAGGGAAGAGTCCCTTGAAATAATGGGGCTTCGATTAAACCTTTAGTTTATTTTTTAAAGTTAATTTATTTTTCAATTACAGTTGATACAGCATTATAGTCGTTTCAGATGTGAAACTTAGTGATTAGACATTTATATACCTTATGAAGTGATCACCCCGATAAGGCTAGGCCCATCTGACACCATACGTGGTTATTATAATATCATCGACTGCATTCCCTGTGCTGTACTTTGCATCCTCGTGACTAATTTTATGGCCGACTATTTGTACTTCTTAATCTTTCTCACCCTTTGCCCCCATCCCATCAACTCCCCTCCCACCTGGCGACCATTGATTTGTTCTCTGTATCTATTAGTTTGTTTCTGTTTGGTTTGTTCATTTATTCTGTTCTTTGGATTCTGCATATAAGTGAAATTGTGTGGTATTTGCCTTTCTCTGTCTGAGTTATTTCACTTAGCATGATACACTCCAGGTTCAATCACGTGGTCACGAATCATGTTGTCACATTCTTTTTTACGACTGAGTAATATTCCATCGTACACACGTACCAACTTTTTCATCCATTCGTCTGTCAGTGGACATTTAGATTGCTTCCATGTCTCTGCTGTTGTAAATAGTGCTGCCATGGACTGGTGGTGGACTTTTAAATGGGTGCAGCCACAATTAAACCTCTTTAACAACAAATATTAACCTATTTCTTTTGTCTCGTATTGTGCTAAGAGAATGTCGGTCTCCTCCTCAGCCCTCAGATACAGGACAAAAGCCTTTCTCTTACTTTAGCATTTGCACTTGCTGGGCTCCGGGAGAAGAGGCGGGAGAGAGAGAGAAAACTCAATCTGCCTTACTTTAATAATTCCGTTTAGACTATGCGTGCTTTCCACGTTCTAACGGTCTTACCCACCCACCTCCTGTCTGGAATAGCCAGTTCCGGGGAGTGAACCCACATATAAACGACCACTGTTTATGGGAGCGAGGGCACCCCTGTCCTCAGTCCAGCACAGTGTGGAAAATGATGCCACGTGGCTGTAGAGTTCTCTATCTCTAACTTCACAGCTGGGCTGATGGGAGTGGAATTGGTACCTCCACCACTTCCTGGAGATAGGATCTTGAGGAAATTGTTTGACTTCCTTCTTCCTCAGCTTGCTTCTCTGCAACAGAGAGACGATAATACTAATTCCCACCTCATATAATTATGGCGAACATGAAAGAAGGGATTGCACATAAATATCCTACGCAGGGGATGTATCTAATAGCTATTCATTGTCGTTATTTTTATGATGATAGAAACAGGGCTATTATTATGATGTCATCTAGAAAAATATCCAAGCAGCCCATGGAGTCGCGGATGCTTCCAACCCCACCGGGAGCGGCCTTTTCTTCCCCTGGTGGCACTCGGTCGGCACTCCCCATTCCGAGTGACACAGCATCACGGCACTCCCCATTCCGAGTGACACAGCATCACGTGACACCGCATCACATGGCAAGAGGAGAGGCGCCAAAAGCGAGACGGGCCTGGCGCTCAGTTCGGCAGGATGGCTCCGCCTGCCGAGCAGGCTTTGGGAAAATTTTCTTGCTCCCCCTCCTGGAGCATATTTTGACCGCCTACTTGTCATATTGCAAAGTGTATGTGACAAAACGATCTGGGATCTCAGTGACAGCCATTCCCTTCATGCTTCTTCCTGGAATCTCTCGGCGGCTCGGGGCGTGCGGCCAGCCTACCAGGTCCTGACGCAAAGGCACCCAGAGGTGGCGCCCCGCCCAGCAGGAGGGAGGGGTCAGAGGCCGGGCGGGGGCAGGGACCTGTGTCACTCCGCCCCAGATGGGGCGGGGGGGGGGGGGGGAGATGTTTCTAGCTCCAGTGGAGCAGAGAAGAGCAACAGATAGCAGGAATAGTGTACATTTATTGGTATTGAGCCCTTTGTTGTTTTCCTAAGGGTTTTGTAACAAATTACCCCAAACGTGGCGGCTTAACGCAACAGAAATGCCTTCTCTCCCAGTTCCGGAGGCCAGGAGTCTAAACTCCAGGTGTCAGCCGGAAGGCGTTCCCTCGGGAGGCTCTGGTGGGGAACCCGGCCGGGCCTCCTCCAGCTGCCGGTGGCTCCGGGTGTCCCTTGGCTCAGGGCCGCAGATCTCCAGTCTTTGCTCCTGCCTTTCCGTGGCCTTCCTCTCTGTGTATCTCCTCTCCTCCTCGTCTAGGGGCACCTGTCGCTGGATGTAGGGCCCACCCTAATACCGGATGACCTCGTCTTGAAATCGTTAACTTAATTTCATCTGCAAAGCCCCTTTTTCCACATATAGCTGACTCTTGAACAACACGGATTTGAAGTGCATGGGTCCAATTATACCTGGATTTTTTTTTCAAGAAATTCGTGTACTGTTTCCCATCCGTGGTTAGGAGTCCACGAATGCAGAGGGCTGACTGTATGCGTTATTCTACGCCATTGTATATGAGACTTGTGTATTCATAGATTTCTGTATCTGTGGGGGGGGGGGTGTCCCAGAGGGACTTTTTAAGTTTTGGGGGAGTTAAAAGTTATGCGTGGATTTTTGACTGCGTGAGGGTCAGCGCCCCTAACCCCCACGTTGTTCGAGGGTCAAATGTAACGCCGTTTTCACACCTTCTGGGTGGGCATGTCTTTTGCAGAGCTGCCATTCAACCCACTGCAAACTCTTTCCATATGGCAGGTGCTGGACCCAAGATGCATGACCTCACCTCCTTCACACAGCGACGCTAAGAGTCTGTACCGTTTTTAACCCCCGTTTCCAGATGAGGTCCCCGAGCTGTCCTGAGCACTATTCCTCATTATCCCTTTTACTCCTCACATGGCCCTATACAACTGCAATTATTCTTAATCCTCATTTTATGGAGGAAGATGCTGAGGCTTAGAGAGACTCCGTAACTCGCCCAACAGTTAGTGAGCGGCAAAGCCCAAGACTCAACCTTACATCTTTCTCACACTCACTAGAGAAGAAAAGATAATTCTTATCCCTTTTGCCATCCTTCCTTCAAAAATATTTGCCGAATAATAACTTGAAGATAAAGCAGCATGCTTCCATCTCCCAAGGAACTCAGCAGTTTCTCCCTTCTCCTAGCTTCTTGGTGAGACGTTCTAATACCTTCGCCAAAGTTCTCAGGAGGCCTGGAGGCAGGGCCGGAAGTGTGTGCCTTAGTGTAGTGCTGATGGGACCTCCTGCAGCAGGGCTGTGAGGTGGCCCCAGGCCAGAAATGCCTTTCCTCTTAGAGGACCTGGCACTGTCAGCCAGGGATCCTTTGGGAAGAAAGCTGACCCCTGTGGCAAATCCAACGACTTCTAATTTTTCCTGCATTGGTCACAGGGGCACTGGATGCAGGACGAGAGCTGTGGTTTATTGATGACTCACTGCATGTCACGCTCTGTGACAAGGACTTGCACATAAACGATCCCATTCAGTCCTCAGATAGTATTCTCTCCACTCTGGCTGCCTCTAAGGTTTTAGGGTCAGGGGCAAGGGTACAAACGGAGACACCAAACCGTACATTCATGTATGTACAAGTAGACAATCAGACTAATGTACTGTGGGTGCCCCAACCCACACATCCAGGCTCGGCTCATCCCCCAAACCCAGCAGCTGTCCCTGGGCCTTATGGGGTTGCTCACAGTGGAATGCTTTATCCTCAGAAGCGAAAGCCCACCTTAGACCCTGGAGGCAGGCCCAGGGACATTGGGGCAGGGGACTCTGGAGTCTTGTTTCTGCAGCATAACATGGGCATGTTCCCTCAGCCCCTCAGGCCCCTTGGCCATTAGGGAGGAGGCGCATAGAGGAGGAAGTAGAAATCAGCAGATTTTAAAGGGCTGGGCCAGAGCTGGCCTCCCCTCCCCCCAACAGAGTTAGGGCGCTTTGTCTCCATTGCTTCACACTCAAACAAATGACTCACAGTGTGTTTGTTAATCACCTATTGCCATGTAACAAATACCCCTGCTCCCCTGCCCCCAACTCAGTGGTTTAATGTTACCTCGTTACCTCGTTACCTCAGGGTCTCTGTGGTCGGGAATCTGGGTGTGGCTTCACTGGGTCCTCGGCTCAGGGGCTCTTGTCAGCTGCAGTCAGATGTCTGTCCACTAAGGTGGACCCGCTGCCAAGCTCACTCGCATGGTTGTCGGCTGCTGGACAGAGGGTGTCCATTTCCTGCCACATCTCCACAGGGAGCTCACGTGACACTTGGCTCCATCAGAGCGAGCGAGCAAGAGGGAAGGAGGCAGAGGGTACCAACGAGACAGAAGCCACAGCCTTACTTTTTTTTTTTTATAAAAAAAAAATTTATTGTGGTAAAATGCATGTAACATTTACCATCTTAACCTTTAAAAGTTATACAGTTCAGGGATACCAAGTATATTTACCTTGTACTGAATTAAAATGAAGCTATCTGTTAACCAGTGACTAATGGTTACTTTAGAGGGTGTGGCCAGGGGAGGCATCTTTGAAGAGGTGACTTTCAACCTGAGTTCTGAATCTTGAGCGGGAGTCAGCTATGAAAGGGTGGGGGGAAGAGGGAACAATCAGGGCACAGATCCTAAGATGGAAATGAACTTGACCTTGTAGAAAGGTCAGGGGCTCTGGACCAGAGTCGGGGGGGGGGGGAAGGGCAGCAGGAGGTGAGGCTAGAGAAGAAACCGCGGCTGGCCAGGCCCTTCAGAAACTGCCCGGAGCCTGCCCTAGGCTCTCCATACGACGGGCACCGCTGGGGGATGCTGAGCAGAGGAGGGATGACTTGGGGACGGAGGAGACGGGGACGAGCAGTGTGTCCAGGGAAGTCGTGGCTGTGGAGGGCGTCAGCAGGTCTGGACGACCTGTTAAAGCACTTACTCATTTGGCCTCTGTCTCCTCCTGGGGGACTGGTCTTTGCATCTATTAATGAGTTCTTCCCACTTCCTCTCCCATCTCCATGGTAACAGCTCTCAGGGGCAGGGGGCGGGGGGCAGCTGCTGGTATCCCCATCTATCCATCCTACAGGGATGTTAGAAACAACATTTACGTAAATGAGGTGACTCTGTCAGATAGATAATATTATTGTGATTCCCATCTCATGGATGAGGAAAGTGAGGCTCAGGGAAGTTAGACACCTTGGCCAAGATCACTAACAAGGGCCAGAGCCAGGCTGTGATCCAGCCAGTGAGGTGCCGGAGTCTGGGGTCTTGACCGCTACGCTACGCGGCTCTCGAGGCTGGCTGTGGCACTTGGACCCTGGTAGGCGTTTAATCATTTAATTCATTTTTGTTTTTGTTTTTGTCTTTTGCTTAGTTTTATATTGCAGCAGGGCATAGGAACACTACTTTGTCATCAAAGTAAATTGCCCGCTTGAACAAGGTTGGCTGTGTCCTCTCTGCCCGGGGCAGCCAGCTTGAAGACCCTGCCCACGGTTCTGGGCTCTCTGTCGCAGTCACAGACAGAGTATGTATTCCTTAGGCCCTGTAATTAGGAATGTTCTAGCATTTTCAGCAGCAATAACAGATAATTAGTTTATCCCCAAATTATGTGACATGATTAGTGTTTTCTGTGTGATGTTGAGTAGATTCGCTCCAAAGTCACAGAGGAGGACTGCAGGTAGAGGCTAAATTTAAACTTCCTCTTTGGGAGAAGTCGAACCTGGTAATTACTATTTTAAATTCCCTGCTGAAAATGAGTCAACAAATCACCTTGGTCATTAGCCATAACCGAGGCAGGATCACCTGAAATGCTGCTTAGAATAGAAAATCATCTCCGGCTCTGCTGTCAGGTGTAGGTGTGAGGGGAGGTTTTGCTACTTTGCAGCACCGCCCCGGGGTCTGGAAAAGGCCCCCAGAATGGTGTCTCTTCTGGGGAAGAGCGTGTGTCCACATGTAGTGAGTGTCTGGACAGGGGGCAGCTAGCTTGGACCGTGAGGTATCAGGTTGACCAGCAGAGGTGACAGAGAGAAAGATGGGAAGGGCCTAGTCTTTGCCCGTGGAACTGGTTTAACGAACTGCCTTACTTCCAGATGTTGTAGTATCTCAGGAAATAATGTCTCTTCATTGTTTGAGCCATTTCGAACTGGGGTTTCTGTGACGTGAAGTTGAAACTGTGTTGACTAATGTGCTGGACGATCATGAGAAGAAAATGATATCGTGCCAAGTGAAGTATTTCGCGCGTTGTCCTAAGTAAAGTAGTATTAATATAAAGTGAGGTGTCTTAAAAGTCGGAATCTGTAAGAGGGTAGGAGAATAGAGCTTGGAAGGGCCCGAGATTTTAACAATCACGCAGGAATGGGCAATGTGTGGTCGAGGGCTGGTATTGGCGACACCGAGCCCAGGTCAGACATCACTAAGCAAACGCGAAATCCTTTCCACGGCCAACTCAGCGTCCGGGGGCAATCGTGGGGATCACTTCATTTGTTTCTCATCTCTCCGGGTCACTGTCCTTCCTTGTCTGATGTCCAGTGTTTCCTATATTTTGTCCATTAAAAAATATCTTATTAGTTGAAAATCACATGATATCACTTATATATGGGTTATAAACCTAAAAGCAGCAAATGAACAGGACAAACAAAGAGAGACTCATGGACATGGACAATGGACTAGTGGTTACCAGAGGGTAAGGGGGAGGGGGAAGGTAGACAGGGGGAAAAATTTACATCATTTCTTCAATTAAAAATAAATAAATTAATTAATTAATTAAAAAATATCTTATTAAATTATGTCAGAATTATCGTCTTATAATTACATAACATATTACCTAATATTATGGGACTATTATATAATTTTTACATATTATATACATATGTGTGTATTATCTACAGAAATACATAATTGCATCATGTACTATAGAATTCGTATAATGGTTATAAGTTACCAATAATTAAAGTCCTAGTGGTTTATATTTTAAAACAGGTTTCTCGCTGAGAAAGGAATGGCTTGTTCTCCCATTAAAGGAATATATATATTATATGCAGAAATACAAAATTCTATAATGTATTATAGAATTAGTATCATAATTATACTAATAAAATAATTATTATACTAATTATAATACAGTAACAATAATTAAAGTCTTGGTGGTTTATATTTTAAAACAGATTTCTCACTGTGAGAAAAATGGCTCCATCTCCCATGAAAGGAATATAGATAGATATTATGTATAGATGCACATTATAGAATGTATAGTATAACTGTTACAATAATAATTAATGTCCTAGTGGTTTACACTTCAACACGGGTTCCTCACTGTGAAAGGAATGGCTTGGTATTCTGCAGGGGGCTTTCAAGCAAGCAAGGTTTGCTGGGTGGGGAGCTGGGTTTGTCCCCCTCTGCCTCCCGAAATCATACGTCATCCATCTCACATTAGCGTGAGCAGAGCTGAGCCAATGGAGGGTTCTGCGTGCTCTCTGCACAAATCCAGGCTGTTAATGTCACTGCAGAGTCTGACTCAAAACACTGCTCCTGAGCCAGGGCAGGTGAAAATGAGCTGGTAACAGCTTCTGTTCTAATTTTACCCTGGCCCCACCCCTTAAAACGCATTTCTGAACAATGCAGCGCGGTTTAGAAATGAATGGAGAGCAAAAAGATAAGGAGCTTCCTCGGTGCTGAGGACACAGAGCGGGGAGGCTTAGATGGGGGCTGGCTCTACCCGCTGCCCTGCCCGTCAGAGGAGCTGCTCTCAGACTCTTCTTCCAACTAAAAATTGAGGATGAGAATCCAAGTCCAAAGTGCTAGTTACACAAGAGATTAGCCAAGGCAGCACGGTTCTAAATATTAAATCTCTGAGGCACTATATAAGTTATTTGGGGATAGATAATCTTCACTTTCCAATTGGACACAGTTAAGTAACTCCACCCAGTAGACTGACTGACTGAGTCTACCACTGGGGGCCACAGTGGTCAGTTGCAAGATGGCGAAATTCTTCGTTCCTTCCTTTCTTGCACCCGCACCCTGTGTGGTGGGGCTTCGCAGCTCCTTTGCCCAAGAGGCGGAGTCTATTTCCTCACCCCTGGAATCTGGGCTGGCCTTGTGACATGATCTGGCTCATAGAATGTGGCGGGAGTGACATGTGTCATTTCTGAGCCGAGGCCTCAAGACGCAATGCATGCCTCTCCTTTTATCCGAAACTCTCTATTTGTTGGAACCGTTCCAGCAAGAAGCAAGCCCGGGCTAGTCTGCTGCTGGGGGCTGAGACAAGCCGTCCACCATCAGCCGGCCTCCAGCTAAGCCAGGAGCAGACTGGGTAACTGTCCACAGAGATGTGAGCAAGCTCGGGTCAGGACCCGACGAGGTTCTGAGCGGAGCTCAGGCGAAACATGATTGACTTGTAGAATAACAAACCAAATAAATGGTTGCTGTTTTAGGTCACTAGGTTTTAACGCGATTTGTTACACAGTGATGGCAACTGACTGAGACAAAAGTTTGCAGAAAGCTCATTGTTCTTTGTTAACAGTCAGAGACTGCCTCGAAACATGTACTTTTGCCACACGTGCATAGAAGATAAGAAGGATGAATATTGACAGGAAGGCAGACACTTGGGTTCTTTGGGTTTTGAACTAGCCCGACTTTCTATCAAGGACGTGACAGATATATACATATTTAGGAATTTGTCCTCTAACTCCTCCACTTCCTCTCTCTCTGGTCTCAGTGTATGCAGCTAAAACGAAGCCGTGATAAAGCAGGCATTGTCTCGCCGACGGGAACGTGAACAGACGTGATCGGTTTTGATTCATTAAATAAATATGCGTGGACGTATACGCTGTAGACAGGCTCTGTAACAGGGGATGACATTACAGCAGGAATAGATACAGCTTCAGTCCTTGAGCAGCACACGATTTACGAGGGGTAACAGACAGAAGCTTAATTGTGAAGCCGGCTCATATATAAAAACGAGAGGTTGGAAGGGAATTTGGCAATATGTATCAAAGCCTTTAAATTATTTTTACCCTTTGGTACAGTGATTTCTCTTCTGAAAATATATCCTAAAGGAATGATCCAAAATAAAAAAAGGCCTTATTCACAAAATGTTCTTCTCGCTATATAAATATAGGTGACATATATTACTTACCAACAGCAAATTAGTTATGATACATCCACTAGCTAGAACATTCCACAGCCATGAAAACTGCGTTTATGAAGAGTCTGTTGTAACAAAGTAATTATATTATGACCTATGCTGAAGGCTCTGCCCTGACCGAAGTCTCACAGCTTCCACCTAGAACAAGTTCTAGCAGCTAAGTTCTTCCCAACTCACCACTCCGCTCCCTCTGTGCCGAGTCTGCTGGGGCAAAAAGATGAGCAAGGTAGTTCCTGGCCCCGTGGACCTCATTCTCACGTTGGGACGCAAGCCGGAGTCCCTGCTTCCCGGCACTTCCTGTTCTGCCCTTTTCTTTGCAATGACTCAGGGGTGCTGGGGGAGCTTCTCGCCTCTAATCCCCAATCCGTCCATCCTCCGGGCTCCCTTTCCCCTAAATCCTTCCCCATGTGGCCCTGGCATAAGCGACTTCACTTTTGTCAGACTCATTTTCTCCACCTGTAACGGGGGCATTGGTGACTACTTGATGGGTATGGGGGGGGGGCACAGGTTGTATTTTTCAAAGGGAGCAGCACCAACGCATAGCCTACCCCACAAACTCTTGCTGCGAGACGGGTTTGACAGTCCTCCACTGGGAGGTGGGGTCTGTGTTTCCTTCTCTTGAGCTTGGCCGGAACTTTGAGCCTGTCTTGACCAATAGACTATGAGGGAAGTGACTGCTCATGGCATCCAAGGCCAGGTCATAAAGGACAATACAGCTTCTACCTGGCACTCTCTCTTGGGTACATTCACCTTGGGAGCCCTGGGGTGACCTAAAGAGCAGGCAGAGAGACCGGAGAGTGCGGGAGGGACCTGCCAGGCACCCTTACTCTTCGTGGCCTCGTGCAAGTCTTCCTAACCCAGGAGACAAGCCCGCGAAGGAGCTTTGACGTTTTTAGCCCCAGCATTCATGGCATGCTGGTGATGCTGAGTAGAGCAAACGCGAGTGTTTGCACCAAATCCTGCTTTTTACTGCAATATTCTGAAGTACGTTAGCATTCTGGTGTGAGGCCACCGTGTCTTAGGGAGGCCGGTTATGCAGCTGTGGCGCCTGGCACAGGGCAGGGAGCACTAACGTATCCACAGCTCGGGAAGCGCTTAGCTCTGAGGTCACCTCGGGAAGTCAGGATGGAATTGTCTGAGGCCAGGGCTTCTGGTTTTTAGAAATCAGAACCGGAGTTTTCGAGTCATTCGTCTCCTCTGGACGTAGTTTATAACCAAGTTCGAGAGCCACGAGCCCACAGGAATGTAAAACGCAGTTCGAAACACACTATAAACCGACTCATTTCCGTGAGACTATTAAGAAAAAGTCGAGCATATGCTTAATTTTCTTCGGGCTTCTAAAAACAACAGGGAGCTCCTGAACGGAGCCGTGTGTGCGCGCAGATCTAAGTTGGTTGGCCTAAGGAAAATTCTTCTCTTTCATTGACTCTGGAGGCAAAGAAAATTGCCGGGCCAGACAAACGACCCCAGGTCCCACAGTCGGAAGAAAAACATCAGGCCGAGGTTACAGAACCCGCTAGGGCAGTCCCCCTCAGCCGCTAGCCCGTCCTCCCTTCCAGGCCCTGCTTGTATAAACTGTCCACGTGACTCCGGATTTCACGACGCCTAAGTGGCGTGGAGATATTTTGAGTGAAGAAGCTGGACGTCCGTTGTGTTCGGATTGTGAGGGGATGATCAGAACTGGGAGAAATGTTAGGGTCCTATGCTTACCGCCCTTGTTTCTGCGGGTGGGACATGGGGAGCCCAGTGAGTGCACGTGACTCACAGAGCTGGCTGCGGAGCTGGGAGGGGAGCAGGGGAAGCCCAACCCTCCCTCCCGAGACGCCCAGCAGCCTGCCAGTCGCTGCTGCTCTCTGCAGACTTGTCTTTAAAGGGGTTTGAATACCCGCCGAAGGCCGTTGGCAGGGAGCGAGAAGGAGGGCCAGGGTGAGGAGAGGCGTGGGCCGCCGGGAGACCCGCAGCTGGCCCGAACGGCTGGAATGCGGGGAGTGTTGGGGGTGCGTGGAGGGGGGACGGGGTGGTCAGAGAGCCACACGACGGACCTTCGAGGTGGGAACTGAAAACCGAGTTGTTTGCCAAGCGAGCGAATGGAATGCAGGAATCTGTATTATTTTTTAAAATTTTTATCAAGCATGTGGGGGGCGACGGTGGTAAACGGAGGCATCTTTTGGCACGGACAGTGCTCAGAAGAAAGCGAGGGAGCGAGTGGGTAGACAGCTGAGGGGAGCGCGTGCCGGGCGGAGGGAGCCCCAGGGACGAAGGCCCGGAGGGGCGCGGGCTCCGGCATCTGCGAGCGGGAGCAGGGCTCGCGGTGCGGCCGCCGGGCGGGCAGGGGCTGAGCTCGGAGAGGAGCTCGCGGCGCGGGCTGCGGGGGGACCTTGCGACTTGCCCCGAGTCTCGTCGTGGACAGCCCGCGGAGGCTGCTGTGCAGAGGTGACGTAAGCTGGAGGACGTTTTAGGGCAGGGACCACGGCTCACTGCGTCTCTCACGCCTGAGGCCGCACGAGGAGGACTCCGCCCTGGAACCTAAGCTGCTGAGCGGAGCAGGGCGAGGACAGCGGGGCCATGTCGGCCGGTGCCCTGGTCCTCATGTCCCCTCTCCTCCCTTCCTCCTGGTCCACACCCGCGACTGAGCAGCAACGAAACCATCGCCTCGAGTCTGAGACAGGAAACCGCAGCTAAGAGAGGTGGCCTTGCTTGTCCAAGGCCGCTGCTGATGACGGCAGAGCTCGGGCGGGAGCCCAGGACCCCTGACCTCTAGACTGGGGCTTTTATGACACCCCCAGAGCCCTCCTCAGGGGAGCTGCCTCCGCCCTCCCCATCTGAACGCCGCCAGCACGGGCGTCCCCGAGGATGTCCTACCAGAGAGGCGACCGCAGTTCTCCACTGAGGAAGCCGAAACGAGCACCCTCAGGGACCCGGCACGCTAAACGAAGAGTGTCACACGGGGGGACCCCGCCTCTGCCGAAGGCCCCGCCGCCGAGGCCTGCCGACGTCCGGGCAGCAGGCGCGGGTCTGGGTCCGAGACCTCGTGCCGACGTCCGGGCGGCAGGCGCGGGTCCAGTCCGAGACCTCGGGCGTGCGGGAAACGTACCTTCTTTGTTCTTGTTTTTCTACGACGGAGCCTGGTTTCGACTGCGAGCATCTGCCAGGCCGAGGGGCCGGGGACGTCATCCCAGTCCGTCTGGGCATCTCTGCCGGGTGACGCGTCTCAGCCCTGGGAGGCCGGCTCGCCTGCACAGGGCTGCGTGCGGGGCGCACGGCGGCTCAGTGCCGTCTCCGCGTGTGACATTCCTGTCCGGGCTCCAGTGCTCAGTCCAGTCCCCTGTTGTCCTCGACTACGGGTCTCCCTCCTTTGAGCCCCCCCGGCTCTCGGTGAAAGGAGAACAGTCTACGGCAGAGTGGTGCCCCGTGCTGCCCAGACCCGCCACGCGGACGTGGAGTCTGCTCCCATGCTGTCCCAGCCGGGTGCCCCAGGACTCACTTGCTCTCGGGTCCCCCCCACCGCTCAGGGGGGCGGGCCCCCTCACGCCCTCCTTGGACGTGGCTCAGACGATTTACCGCGTACCACCTGGCTATCAAGCAAATCCTACACTCCCGGCAGGTTCTGCTGTGTGAGCAACTGCTTCGCACATTCGGGCTCCGGAGGCCAGTTCTCACGCACTGGCTGCGTTTTAAGCCTGTGCCATCTCTCCATTCTTGCTTTTGCCGCCCTGAGGAAGCACTAACGGCCCCTGATACTGCCACCTTGTGGTCACTGGGAGTGATGACCAGTTCTTTCCGAAAGTAGGTCAGTATTTTAAGGGAAGGGGAGGTCTGTCTCCCCCTCCGGTGTGCACACAGAGGAAAGGCCGCGTGAGGGCATAGCAAGAAGGTGGCCCCCTGCAAGCCCGGGAGTGAGGCCTCACCAGAAACTGACCGTGCTGGCGCTCCGACCTTGGCCTTCCCAGCCTCCAGAACCGAGAAACAAACCGAACGTTGCATAAGTCACCCAGGCCTCCTCACGGCCGCCCAGGAAAACTAGCGCAGTCTAACCCAGTGGCGGTTCTGATCCCGTCTTATCCCACGACGCACAAACGTTTGGTGAATTTAAATAATATTTATTTGTTGTCAACGTTAATATTAAAGTATTTAAATTTTATTATATTTATTTAAAAATTAATAACAGTCAAGGTAATTTAGATGACCTCACAGATGTCTGCTGGGAGTGGAGATCTCATGGAAACAGGATAAGGGATTGCGTCTGACTGACATGGATCAATACAGAGACAGCAAATGAAGATACCGACTAGAGAGGCCCATGACAGAAAGATCTGGAAAGGCACGGAAATCAGACAGAGGGCGCTGGGCTTCCATGGACCGCAGAGAGGGGATTTGAGTGAATTTCATGCAAATCTCTGAGCATCCAACTATTATCTGGGTTACTAATAGCATCTTAAGCCACGGTTCCCCTCTTACGAACTGGACAGACCCTCCGTGAGAATTTCAGTCGAGGTTCTTGTGTTCAGGTGAGGAAAATCACAGAAGCATCTTCCGGAACGTTGTCTTCATGCACCTTTTCCCCTTCTGGGCATGATACAGCTTCTATAGTCCTTAAGGGGGAAAAAAATAGCGTGAGGCATTTGGATTACTCCTATCAAGTGGAATGATAATTGACAAGAATAAAGGGAGTCCCGACTTGAGCCTTCGCAGTGTCCCCCGTGGAGAATTCCAGCACACGTGGGCAGCTCCGGCTGACAAGGTGGGGTGCGGGGGAGGTATTGCACGAGCGGCTGAGGGGCCCCCTGGAGGAGAACAGAGTCTAACGGGAGCAGACACAGAGTGCAAGGGAGAACCGGTGAGAACCTCGGACGTGTATCAGAGCTCCAGACAGTGGAGAGTAGAGCTGACTGGGAGGCCGTCATGGCTCCCGGGTCGAGGCGTCAGTCTTGGCCGGCCGTCATGGCCTTATGTCCCAGGAAGCTTGGGGGAGGGTTTGAGGGAGAAATTCAGGCTTTAAGTTGACCGTTGGGAGAATCGTTTTCACGAAAACTCAGACACCTGAGCCCTGGGGATCACCGCTTTGCTGCTCAACAACCAGTGAAATACGAGAGGAATGAGGGTGCTCCCGCCCTTGCCACCCAGGCGGAGTGGCCCGGGAGGGCAGGCGGACGTTAAGAACAGGAACCCCGAGTTCAATAGACTTGGCTTCGAACCCACAGGCTAACCCTTTTTAGTGTAGGATGCTGGGTAATTTACTGAACCTCTCCTAGTCTCGGTTTCTTCTCGGACAAACTGCGGATAATCAGAGTTACTGGTTAGTATACAGCTGCAGTACCGCGAGCTTGAGAAGCAAGCCGTTTGTGTTCGCTGCTTGAACAGAGCGTCTGGTACCCCGAGGGGAGCAGAGCTTCAGTGCGGTGGCCCGGATGGCCACAGGGAAGTTGGTGCCCAGGGTGACCAGGGATGGTGCTAGAGGAGAGGTGCCTAGTGGTGGCGAAAGTCCTCAAGAAGTGACTGAAGTCGCTGTTATGGGGCACAGCACCCTCGTTCTCACGGGGTCCACGTAGCAGTGGCCGTGGCGTGGGGTGTGTCAGCCACTGATGATTCCTTACTTACAGTCACTGTCCTCTCCTCCCGTGGAACAGAAGCCCGGTTTGATTCGGGCGCTGGCAGCATGCTGGGAAGGAGGGTTTGGTGCCCAGCGTCTCTGCTGTAAGAGTCCTGAGCGCACACATTCCTCTCGCTCAGGTAAAAAAAATCACACGCTTCCTTGCCAAGGCCGTTGGATGCCTTTGGATGACGACAGAGAAGGTCATATACACAGAAATGCACAGACACGTTAACATTAAGAATATCACTGCTATCATAGTATGGTCTTTACAGAAAAGGGTCATATTTCACTTCTCTTTGCACTTTCTCACGGTGCCCAGCACATAGTAGGTGCACACACAGGGTGGCCAGCTCATCCTGGCTAGCTGGGACTCTTAGTTTTAGCACCAAATGTCCCATGTCTGGGAAACTTCTCAGTCCTTAGAAACCAGGACGAGGGGTCGCCTCTATGTACACAATCCATATTAATTGTTGAGGCTAAGATAGTGTTTTCCATGGCATGAAATGATCACCCCTCGGTAATCATTAGTCTTGGGGGAATAAATGGTAATGTGTTTGAATTTCTACACGTTTCAACCATAACTTCTGAATTTCATAACGGTGGTTTTGCTCAGCTGACACATAATCAGCTCATACGGTCCCACGTCAACTAACACATACATGATCATCCCTCACCAAAGGAAAACAAGCGAGGCCCAGATTAGTGCATTTGCTCACTGTCGGTTCTGGCCCTGTGGTCTTTGGCCATAAGGACTGCTGCATTTCCAAGGAAGCAATGGAAGGGGAGGAGTCCATGCGACCTCGGGGAAGGGTCATTCGCTCTGGGCTTTAGTTGCTCATCTGTAAAATGAATACACAGTACTTTCATTCTAGTATCGTGGTGAAAATTAAATTTATTAGACTTGAAAAGGACTTCCAAAAACACCTGGCATATAATACGTACTCTATAAATTCTGGCTCGAATTCTTATAGTTTGTTGATTCCAAGATGTATATTTTTCTTCTTCTGCAGTACAGTAGAACATCTCTCAATTTAGCCCGTGACTTATGATGGTGGACGGTACCTCACAGTCACTGCTAAGCATGCGGCGGATGTGACAGGGCTATCTCTGCACCTGTGACCTTGGGCCCAGGTGCCATGTTGTTCTGATTTCAATTGCGTGAGACATCCCATCAACCTAATGGGTGTTGAATTTAGTTCCCATTTAAAATATATCTAAAAAATACCCTGTAATTTGGCATTGGATTAAAAAGTTATAATATCTGCGGAAAGGCATGAACGCAGAGCAGCAGGAGGTAGATTTGGAATTAGCCGAGCAAATATTTATTGGCAAGATAACGACAATTCTATATTTATTTGCAAAGCGGAACCCAAGTGCCGTACAGGCTCTAAGAAGAGAGACACCTGCGTGAGATAACGCTGTTCTATTTTGTTACCACGAAACGTGCAAAATGATTGCCTGTCAAATGCCAAGCATGGCAACCGATGGCAACAGACATTGCCAAATTCCTCAAAAGAGACGACGAAGATTTCAAAGCAACAAGATGCTGGTGTGACCAGTTCACACGTCCCACGAGGTATGCGTCATGGTTGAATTGGCAGATGTATTTGTTTCTTAGAGGTGAACAAGTGAAGGTACAACTTCTAATGGATGGCGGATCGTATTAGGTGAGATACGGTGCTGCCGACGTTATTATTACGATTATGATCCTGTAGCTGATAGGGGGCCATTAAGCATGGGGATGACGTCATCAGAGTAGTTAGTGTCTTAAGAAAAGGAGTGTGTCCTCGGTCGCCATCTGGGACGTGAAGGGACTGGTTTAGCTTCTCTCTCTGAGTCCTCCAAGCGCCTCGGTGTCTGTGAGATGCCGGTGCTGGGTGCGTCTGCTTGGAGCCTTTCCCCTCACACATCACACTCGCATGGCCTGCGTATTGGACAAGACTGGCCGACTCGCTCCATGGATGTGATTGTCAGACACGTATCACGGCTATGGTAAGTCGAGGGGCCGGCTCATTTACGAGAGGCCACCGCCACAGAGCAGAAAATTTGCAGATGGAGTAACAAGCATTGATCTGCACTTCCTTAAAAGCCGGGATGGACAGAGACGTGGTCCCTCGGTGACAGATGCTGGACACGCACCTCCGTCGGAAGGGCCATTAGCAGATGAGCATCCTCTGGTTAATGCCAGGACTAGGGAATAAACAGCTTTCTTTAGGGAGAGGCCCGAAAAGGTTATGTTAACCCCATCGATCCCAGGGTTTGAGTGCATCTGGACAGGCAGCTTCTTAACACCCAAGGGGTCACAATACGGATTCTCGTTAGCTTAAATGCTGCCACATTTTTCTGGGTCATCTTGGTGCGGTCTCTCGAGACCTCTTAGAGTCAGTTTCCCCATTTATTCAGTGGGATCAATGACACCTGATTTACAAGGGCTGCTGTGAGGAGAAAGCTAAGTAGCAAATGAAATCTACCCAGCAAACCCGCTGACGCGTCCGAGACGGTCTACACACGTCCGTTCTCTTCTATTTCTTTATTTTCCGTCAGTTTCATTTTTCTTTCTAAGCGCCCACCTAGAATTAGATGGAATGTGAAGCGAGAGAACCTAGACTCTGTTAAGGACTCCTCTCTAGCAGAGGAAGCTATTCCCCTCGCCCCTCCTCCCGGCTTCCACACACCTCTGCCAATGTCACACCATAGTCACATGTTCGATTGTCTGGAATCCTTAAAGTTGGGAGCTGTATCACTGGCACCGGTACAGTCTGCCCCGTGACGAGTCCATCATGGCGGTCCCCTGCGTTAACTTTTTCTGTGTACTTCAAGACCAAAGCCAAACTCTTTCCCATGGCGTACATGGCTCTGCGGTATCAAGCCCTTCTCTCTGACTTCACCTCGTTCCATCTTGCCTTGTTCAGCGGGCCCCAGACACCCCGGCCTTCTTCTCGTTCCTCGTGCACATCAAACGGATGCTTCTTACATCCAGCCTCCCCCCGAGGAGTTGGTAGGATGTTCTCAGCAAATTCTTGGTTTGAGGCTCAGTTTTTGTGTGTTCTCCTTAGAATGACTTCCTGGATTGCACAGTCCAAGAAGCCCTATACCCACCCTCAGGTTTTCTCATGGTTTCCCATATATATATATTTTTTATTTTGTAGCCTTGTCACAATTCGTTTTAGGCTTTACTAGTTCAATATCCGTTCCGCCTTGTAGACTAAGTTCCACGAAGCCTGTGTCTGTCTCCCCTTTGTCCCCTGTGGTCCCCTGGAATTAGCACAGAGCCTGGTGCAAGTCAGCCATTAGCAGATACAGAGCGACTGGACACAGTGCCCATTGGGCGAATTGATGACTTATCTCAATTTAAGAATCATGGGTCGTGATAGTCTTATTTAAGCTACTACAGAATCAGAATACTCGTGCTCGCTTAAAATGACCTTATTATATTTTTACATTGTAAAAATAACGCTTGCTTGTTGCGACGAGTCAAACAAAACAAGAAAGATATTTAAAAAGTTAATATTCCACCCCCCCTCTCTATAATCCGTCTCCTTCACACTAATCGACGTTAGCTGTTTTCGTCGGGGTGGGTGGGTACTCGTCCGGAGTTTTACATATAGACATGTGTTTCTTGCTTCATGTGTGGGCGTGCGTGTGTGTGTCCACGTGCTTACGTATGCCGTTTTTCTTTTTTTAAATGAAAAGTGAGATGCTGTTTTCCACTTAATCCTTTTTTCCCACTTAGTAACACATCACGAACATTCCTCCCGTTCAACATATAACGCGTCTCTTTATTTCCAAGAGCTACATACTATTTCGTAGCCGAGATACTGTGGTTCTTCAACCGATTTCCTGTCGATGAATATGAAGCTGCTTCGAGTGTTTTGCCATTACAAATAACCACACAGTAAACATCCTCATATAATTTATACCTATACACTGAATTCTCTCAAAGTAGTGCAAATGGTGGGAGAGAGCATCTATTTTTAAATAGATACTACCAGACTGTCTTCAGGAAAGGACGTAGGACTTGTATCCATTTTCCTCTGTGTCCAAACTAAGCATGGGCTCTGCAGTTTCTAAAATGGTTTTCCAATCTCCTGTTACTCACTGACGAGGCTCACGGGGAAGTCCTCATTCTTCTGCAGTCCTGGGGCCTGGGAACAGGAACACAAAGTCCACGTCCTTCTGACTTTGCAGGTGGCAAACAAGCCCAAAGAGAGCACCCCCCCCCACCCCCGAGCATTGACTCAGGACAGTTTTCTGGGCATAAGGGACTTTCCTTCCGCACGAACGCAGCCTGGTGATGGGAGCAGATGGACATTCGACCGGAAATGCTTATGCCCGGGTATCGAGTTCAGTGTATTGCCGCGCCGAGGGAGACGAGGCACTAAATGTCACTGACTGCTTCGCTCGATAGCATTTCGAGGGGGACTTGTGGCTAGCATCCGAGCTGCAGGCTCTCGGGAAGAACAGATGGAAGGCAGAGGGAGGGAGTTCTAAAACGGCTCAATTTTCCCTAAACGGGGATTCTCCTCAAAGGGATTCTGAAAACATCTCAGATGCCTCCTCACGCCTCAATGAGACCAACTATTTCTGGGTTCTCCCTTTCAAAATGAACCCTGTATTTATTGCTTCCCTAAGCTAAAAGTGATAAAGGTAGCATTTTTACAGAGTGTCAAGGAATTCTGGAAAAGACTGCAGAAAGAGAAGTTCTAAACTCTTGCTTTTCCCCGGATTTGTCATTTAGAGTTCAACCAGCTTATCCACAAATCCACAGAGGCCTTGTGGGGACAGCTGGCCTTGGTGGGCAGGGAGGGGACTTGGCCTGGCTGAAAAGATGTTTCTGAGACATTCGTTTTTCTAGTAACATATACATAATTTTGACCTTACTGATTATTTTCCTTTAATCAATTCCTTTATATCAACTCACTGTTAAAACTCCTTTTTCCATAAGAATAATGGATTTGCAATTCTGGTTTTGAAGTACTCGAGATAGGTAGATATTTCCTCCCACCAAAGTGCAGACATAAAATAACTCTCACCCCAGAATTAAGTAGCAAACCAAATAATTGTTCGAGAGTAAAAGCAAAGTAAAGGTATTTCCAGGCATACAGAGAGTGAATGAAATGATAACTCACACGTATTTGCTGCAAAATGGTAAAATTCACCGTGAACGTGAAAGAAGGAGCTAGGATGCAGGGAGAAACCGTAAACAATATACGTAAACTAGGAAATATGTAAGGAACTGTTTAGAGTAAAATCTACACGTGTCCACACATACCTTTCTGTATTTAAACAAAATGACGGAAGTAAAATTTTGTATCATAATAATATGAAAGACAGACATAGGGCAGTTCTAAGAATTTAAAATGCAGCAAGTTCCTTGTCTTAGTTGGAAGTGGGATAGAGATATTTAATAAGTTTGGACTTTGTAGGAGAAATAGAAAGCGATATTAAATGAGTAGGTCAATATCAACAAGTATATTAAATATTTAAGCATCATTAGAATTAAGGGGAGACATCGCTTGTGACAGATTAATTTAAAAAGGTGCTCAACGCTTCATCACTCCTTTGCAAGCAGCTGCCCAGGTCCACCCAGGAAGAGGAATTTCTTTCCTCGTCCCCTGAATTTGAGCTAGTTTGTGACTTTCTTGACCAAGAGAATATAAATTGAGCATATGATTTGACAAGGTAATGAATATATTATTTAAAAATGAATTTATTTCACGTTTCTCGAAACTTCAGACACCCTGTCAATGACATTCCAAGATGAATAGTTTAGAAACAGATTTACACAGAAGATCGGGGGCTTGATCTATGATGGAGATGACGATGGAGAGAGGACTATTTAATTAATGTTTAAAATGTAGAGTTGACGCGGTTAGCTTGTCAGAAGGAAAAAATGGATTCCTTCTTTCACACTATTTATAAGAAACAAACTCCTAAAGGCTTGAAACTCCGAGTAAAAAAGCCACACTTTACAATTTCAAAGGGAAATCTAGGAGAACACATTTTGGATTCAGAGCCTGGGATAGTCCGTAGAGGCTGGGTAGGAGATGGTAGAGGTCGAATGCAATACGGCAAGTGTTTCCTGCTGATGCCACAGTCCACCTGTTGGCTCCGATCGGTGTCATCCCAGCAGAACGATGCCCACGGCCTCCTCTCTTCCCGGTTTGCTCAGTTCCGACCTCTCTGAGTGAGTGAAACTGGGAGAGAGCCCTGAATGGCACGCAGAACTCCAGCGGCAAGGGAGTCTGGGAAACGTGGGTTTCAGATTTCTCATCCACAGGGAACTTAGGAAAGAAAAGGTTGGGCCAGAGGTCAAGCCAGCTGGACCTCCCCCGTCCGACCGGATGAGGCTTCCCTCCCAGCTCCCCGCTTTGGGGTTCCGGCTGGGCGTGGGCAGCGTCTTCCCTCAGGGCCACCCCACCCACCACCCGCCTCCTCTCCACATTCAGCTCAGGCGAAGGGGAAGGGGGCATCATCTTTCAGGGGCTGCGACCCGTTCAGCACCCCTGGAGCCCTCCGATTTGTTGGCTCAGCTCCTATCAGAATTGCAATTACACAGTTATTTCTTTAGAAATATTGATTTATTATCTGTCTGCTGGACCAGAGGCCTGTGGGACAGGGACCAGGCTCCCCAACTTGTTCACTGTCGTCCCTAGCACCTAATATATGCCTGGCACCAATGTGTAGGCACCCAATATATATTATGTGAAAACATGAACCGACAAAAACATTAGGACTAGGTATTATGCTTCCTTTATCTGTATGTTGGCTGTTTCATCGGGGTATAAGGAATGAAACAACCTACATTCAACATTACTTTTGAAAATAAAGACGGCGAAGGGAGAGTCTGGTTCAAAGTGACTCCATTATTCCACAGAGGGAATGTGATATTTTGGGCTCCTGCTGATCAGTCAGGGATGCTATTTCCAGTCCTGGGCTGAACAGACACTGGCCAGCCAGGCAGGCGGTCGCAGGCGGAATTTGAGAAGAAAAGGCAGCATGATAATTGCCCGTTCCGACTGGTCTGGAGAATCTAAAAGCAGTATGTTTCGTGATACAGGAAAATATCAGGAAGGCAGGAATGCCCTTGCCTGTGAGATCTTGTGGAAGGATAATTTCAGCATAATTGGATTGAGAGGAAAAAATACGACCTTTGAAATTGGGAGGTGTGTTGCACTGGACTCCCGGGGAGGCCTGCTCAGGCTCCACCCGAGCTGAGTGAATGGCGGCTACTTAAACGCTGGAGCGGGGGCTGCTGTGTGTCATGCCGGCTGGCATTATTCGGGCTATTTCATGTTTCCGGAAATGTTTTCGACGTATTCTCCCTCTTAATCCTCGAAATAAGCCTACGCGGTAGGTGATATTATTCTCATTTTACAGAGGACGCGGAAGCTCGGAGAGGTGTCGATAACCTCAAGGTCACAGAGCTGACGAGTGGGGATTTCTAACTCAGGCCTGCCCGGCTGCTCCTTCTCTGGCCGCTGTCTTTCTTCTTTTCCAGTGAACGTCAGCGTTTCTGACATTCATGCAGGATCCAGATGCACGGCGTGCAGGGGCCCGGAGATGGGGTTGGGGCTGACCCGGGAGTTCCCTCGGAAGGGGTGGCTTTGGTACTTTAATTTAAGAGATTTTGATACACTTATATATTGCAATATTATTATTAACATCTTAGTGTTGTCAACACCTCCATCATGTCGCGTAATTATTGTTTCTTTTCTTGTGGTGAGAACAATTAAGATCTAGTCCCTTAGCAACTTCCACAGACATCGATTTACAAGGGCCACGTGCGTTGGGGCATGGGAAAGGTATTTCTCTTCCTACTTTAGAGACATTTTTGTTCGTTCATTTATTCATTCCATACGTCTTGAGCCAGTTATTGGCTGAATACCGTTCCTTGTGGTTGTAGGACTGAGGCTCTTGCTTTGTCTCTGGCTGTCAGGCTGGGACCGAGCCCAGGTTCTAGACTCCCTCAGGGTTCCTTGCCGCATGACCCTCTTGCAACACTGCAGATCGCTTCTCCAGGGCCAGGGGCAGAACCTCTCGCCCCCGTCTGTTAAGCCTCTCACCCCCGTCTGCTACGATGGAGGTTTGACCCACCCCCGCTGACGTGAGGGTATTTACAGGAGGATTAACCTTCGGGACGCAGATGCTCATCAAAGTCTGGGGACCAGCGTGGGCCGTAGGGAGAGGAGAAAATCTTTTCAGTAGTCAGCAAGTTGGGAGAGCAGAGAGGAGACAATCCAGAGATCCAGACTCATGGCTGGAAAATGGATGGTTAGGTAAGACGACATCTGGGTAGGTCGAAGGCTGGATTTTTGTAAATACCCAGCAACTGCCATAATGTCTTCCCGCTATGTGGCTTGTAGCATTGTGCCGTGTTGAGGACACCAAGTAAGGTTCCAGCGTGATCCTGGAGAGAAACCTGGCAATGAACTGGGACATTTCAACTCTTTAAAGGGTGTGTCAAGTTCTTAAGATAGTGCCCGACCCATAGTAAGCTTTCGACAGATGACGGCCAGGATGCTATTATCACTATTTTTAGTTTAGCCACAATTCTGCATATTGGATGCTTTCGGTTTTCATCCCTCTCTTTACCAAGACGCCCCAGCCCCATGAGGACTGCTGTCAGTCAGGTAAGTGAGACCCAGCTGGAGGCAACAGCTGGGAGGGGGCGGGTGGAGGGGGTGGAGTGAGACCCGATCTGCATCCTTCCTAAAAATAACTCTCCTGGGAGGAAACTACTGATCACTGCCACGTTCCTGCATTTGGTCTTAATTATTCCAGGCAAAGGGCACTATAAATGAAATGTTAAGTTCTTAATTGAGAGTGTTTGGATTGGGGGGACGGGGTGGTATCCATTTTATCAGTCACTACTTAAGTTGTTGAGAGGAGCAAATATGTTGATGTTAAAGGAAATGGCTGATTTCGAAGGGTTACGAGACTTTTCTTTTGAATAACCTTGCCCTGTGTTTAGAAACTGTTGGGCCCTCGTGGGTTTCATAGGTGTCTGGTATGTTCTAATGCGCGAGAGGAACAGAGTTAGTAATGAGGACGAACGTCATACTTACGTGGACCGTTGCCGTAGACGTCCGATGGTCTCCCACTTCCATTTATTTCCTTCCAATCCATCCTCCACATGGCAGCCTGAGCGGTCCTCATAAAATTAGCCGTTGACACGTATCAAAAGCAAAGTCCCCTTACATTGGGTAAAATCCCATTCGTTCCCTCGGACTTCGGAGCACGGTCTGGTTGTGTCTCCGGACGCATCTCTCGTCTCCTCTTTGTTTATGAAGCTCCAGCCACGCCGTTGCCCTCCCAATGCCTTGTCAAGCTACGCTTGTTACCGTCGCCAGAACCAGTACTTTCGCCCGTCCTGTAGGACAAGGGGCCTTAGGGCTGGAAGACAGCACCATGGCCAGCCCGCCTAGTTTTACATCTAAGGAAACTGAGGCCCGGAGAGGTTAGCTGGTGCCCAGCTCCTAGGGACGAGCTCGCTAAGGCACTGGGACGCGCAACGGGACTCCAGTCTCACCTTGTCACGTGCTGCCTGCAGCGCCCATGAAATGGGCCTGCCACGGACTATCCCTGCTCTTCTAGAAGAACGGAAGCCGGACGAGCAGGGACCAGCTGGAGGGAAAGCGTGGCGGGAGCTTCCGCCCACCGTACCCCGCCCATGCTCTTTACACACTTGCTCACTACGTCATGATGCAGGGAAGCTTCCCTTTTGGAGCATAAGCCATGGGGCTGTCTCAGAGCGACGGTCTGGTGGCATGTCCTAACTAAGATCTCTCGATGAGAATCGAGAGAACGTTATTACCAGCCGTAGCTAATATTTTTGGAGTATAGATTATGAACCAGCTGTCAGCTTATGCCCTTTCCTCCTTTGTGACAGTCCTGTGACGTCAGCACTATGACGATCCCCTTGACACGTGAGAAACCGAGGCCCAAGGTCACCGAGAGGGTCCACGTCAGAGCTGGGACGTGAGTTCCGCCATGCTGTCACCGAGGTTTCAACGTCACTCCTTGCGCCTTGTCAGGAGCCGAAGGGAAGCTGTGGGGACACTGAGCACAGCCCGGACCCCCAATTTCCTGCACAACAGCGGAACGATGGTCACCCCAAACGCAGGTGTGAACTCGAACATGCCCCCCAGACACACACGTTACCGGTTCTGCCCTCTTTTGCTTTCTTTCCTATTTTTAATGGAAAATGTACTTCAAAAAACAACTCGAGGCAATGCTCGAAAATTGATTCACTGTTAGATTTTTTTTTTTTTAAGAAGCAAAAACAAAACAGAAAAGAAAACCACAGTTCTGAGACATTACTAAGGCAACGAGGGAAATCTGAACGCAGGTCGTATCTTAGATGACACCATTATGTTATAGCCACGTCCGATCCCCTGAGCATGTCGATTGTGCTGTAGCGACAGCCCAGATCTCAGGGGCGAAGGGCCACGATATCAAATGTGGTCAAGTGTCATGCCCTGGTGACCCTAGCTGAAGGGTGTGTGCAGGCGCCGACTTCATTATTCTTTCAATTTTTCTGTGCAATTGACATTTTTTCGTATCGAAAAAACACCCCCTTTTTATGGTTATCACAAACGCAACAGAATTTTATTGCAGAGAGCCCAGAAACGTTGCGAAGGAAAACGAAGACTATAAACCTATAATCCTGATGCCTAAAGCGCTGGTTTTTAAAATGTAAACTGCTCCTCGCAGGTAGAAATAGATACTGTATTGTAACCCCGTGACGCTCACATTGTGTTTGTTTGTGTGAATGTTTGAACAAAAGTGCACGGCCTTTTATGTTCCCATTTAATGTCTTTAAAAACCGTTCACGTGATTTACAGCGCCGTGAGGCTCCAGTCGTGTAAATCGTGACCGAGGGGGAATCGCCGGGAGCTGGTATGACCGTGTCCCCCTCCGCAACCCGCCCGGCCCCTGCGCGGTCGTTCCGGGTCTTCCTGGGCTTCCGAGCAGAGTTCAGGACAGAAACCAGTCTGCCTTTCAGAATCTTGGGAGCCTTTCCTGGCTTTTTGATGCCTAGAGGTGACACGTCTCTAGGTGGTCTCGGCTGCACTCTGATGAATCGACATTCACAGAATTCCGCGGAGACTAAGTCCCCTTTTCTGATGACAGGACCTCCCTTCCCCTTCCCTTTCTGCCAACATCCCCAAAACAACCTGCATCTCCATGTAGGCTGACGGGACCAGCGGGAGAGGCCAGAAAACGAGCCAGGAGCAGCCACTCTGGAGCCCGGAGGAATCCGCCCCCACGGATCCAGTCTGGTGATGTCCAACGAACTTGGGCTGTCAGAACGTGAAAGCCGAATCAGGGCGTTTCTCATTTCTTGGTGCCCTGGCACTTCTCAGAGCCATGCCGTGTCCTTGCAACATCCAGCATGGGGCGACATGGTGGAACGAGATGACATAAATGCAGCACGTGCGGGGAGGACGGCTAGTCCCGGCTCCGCATCTCCAACAGCCCAGGTATGGGGGACGGCAGGCCGCTTTCTCCCAGTGAAAAAATAAATGCGTCTCGTCCTCTCTCTCCGCTTTTTACCCCCTTTTTCTGCTAATGTGTAGGTTTGGGGAGTTATTTTTCTCTTTTCTTTTTTCTTTTGGTGAGTGTTTTTTACCCCTCTTTCCTATATACTTAACTATTGCACAGAGTCAATAGTTACTTGTTATATGAATGAATGACTGAATCTTGGGTGTCGTGACACAGTCTGATGACATAAGAAACACAGGCCATCGGGGAGTGTTCGAACCACAAGCCAGCAGAGCAAATGGGAGAGAAATGCAGACTGTACATTCACGGACTAGAGACCCTCCAGCGGAGTGCTGGGGACAATTCTTTGCCACTCAGCTCTCGAAACCTCGTCATTCGCTCCATTAAATGGGACTGAGTCCGCTTTGACGCAGCTGTGTCTGACACGGCCAGCTAGAGTGTAAGCTCCGGGAGGGCAGGGACTGTGGGCTGTTTCGTCCACTGCTGTAACCTCCAGCACCAGGGCCCAGAACAGCGCCTCCTCCTGCTGAAGTCAGACAATTTTTACTGACTTGTAAGAATGCAGGCTGCCATGCCCACATTGGACCACAAGATGGCAGTAAAAGAAAGCAGGTCCCCACGTCAAGGCCTTTGCTGCGCTGTGGGCGTCCATGGACCTCCAGATTGCTGGTGACCCTGCATTAGGAAATGGAGGGCTCTTGCTGTTTTTGGAGGGCTGACCTTCCCAAGCTTGTGCCCATACAGTGGCTAATCACGAATCCTCTTGGACGTGGCCTGCTGCTGCTCCCATGCGAAGGGACAAGGGGTTCCGTGGGCGCTTTGTGACCGTGGTCTTGTAGAGCTCTCTCAACTGGCACAAAGAAGGGCCTGGGGTCTTGTGTCCTGAATGGTTCCCACTGGGGCACTGGGGATGGGGATGAGGAGTCGCGGTGGGGGGGGGAGGGTGTGGGTTAGATGCTAGGATGAGGAATATCTAAGTTTCACCTCGAATATTTCCTTCTAGGTGATGACCCCCATTTAAGGAGCCCCCCACTTTCGAGGAGGCAGCCGTTGAACTCAAGACTCTGCTGCTTCTTCTGCTGGCAGCCACGGCCTGAGAGGAAGGCAGTAAACAGAATTCTGACCTCTGCTCCGAGTCCTTTCTTGGTTCGTTTTACTGTGTCTCTCGACCTCGCTTGATCCTATCATCTGCAATTTCGGCCTCCAGAGATGATTCCAATCATCTCGTCTCGCAGGCATTTTCATCGAGATCCTTGGACTCCCTGAAATTGGCAGTTACGCCCCGCACCTGAAATAGCCTTCCTCCGCCTGCTGGCTCGCTGTCTCCTCCTCCCCGCTCTGCACAAGGGCCTCTCCAGCTCCCAGCTGTTCCTCAGGACTTGATTCTGCTGCAAAACGGCCAGGGCTCTGCCCAGGCTTTTCCTGTTCCCCGCGGATCCTCCAGCCCCCTCCCCTCCGGAAGCTTAGCCTTGGGTGAAAAGCCTGGCCTCTTTTCCCTTGCTGTGGATTTGAAGCTAATGGCATTTTTTCTTTCTTTCTTTCCCCTGCCGGCTCTGGAGATGCGCCAAGCGGCCCCCAAGCCGCTCTCGGCGGCCTCCCTGCCCAGCCCTCACCGCAGCAGACGGAGAAAATAAATTAAAATGAGGCGAGCTGAGGGTGAATCTAATGAGCAGGAGAAAGGCTGGAATCTGAGACCGAGGCTTGAGCTAAATGCAGCTGTGGGATCTTTAGGCAGCAAAGAAAATGAGCACTCTGAGCAAAGCAGAGGGTAGCAGACGCCGGAGACCCCTGGTTCCGGCTGGGAGCCGTGTTGGACACCCAGGATTTTACCTGCAGGGGGCGCTGGCCCTCGGTCCCCAAGGAGGGCAGGGGTGAGGACGCTGGCCTGCTGTAGGGGGAGGGGCTTGGGCGCTCCTTTCGCAGCCGCCCCTTCCTCTTGGCCAGGACGCCCCCGTGGAAGCGTTTTCGAATCCGTTTGTCACGGGTGCCGTTGGAACTGTGGTGGATGGCAGGGACCTCTCTGCCCCTCCGGCCTGTCCTCTTCCAGCTCTCCTGGGCCCCCGAGACAAAATGAGGGTCGCCAAGGAGGCCCGCGTTCAGGCCAGTCGCGAGGTGACGACTGGCTGGTCGGCAGGATTACCGTGCCCCAGAGCCGTGGCCTCGTCTCCGCTCCTCCCTCAGACTTTCTATTCCTATGTGGCAGAACTGGTAAACTGAGTCAGGACCCTCCCCTCTCCTCCTTCCGGCTCGAGACCTCAGTGTCCTGTGGGGGAACTGGAGCAGGACCGCCCTGGGGGACTGGTTGTCGGTTTTCGCCTTGGCACCAATGTCCCCCTCTTCTGAGGTCTCCTCTGCAGCACAGAATCCTCTTCCCCTGGCAGTTGTGGGACTCAGAATTCCAAGGTGCGGCCTATTGGAGGGATTGGGGTCTGTTGAAGGACAAACATATGACCACTTGGTGGCAGTGGTGCGCACAAGCCTCGTTTGGGCGCCTGTTGGAGGGATTTGGGGTCTGTCGAAGGACAAACATATGACCACTTGGTGGCAGTGGTGCGCACAAGCCTCCTTTGGGCGCCTGTTGGAAGGATTTGGGGTCTGTCGAAGGACAAACATATGACCACTTGGTGGCAGTGGTGCGCACAAGCCTCCTTTGGGCGCCTGTTGGAAGGATTTGGGGTCTGTCGAAGGACAAACATATGACCACTTGGTGGCAGTGGTGCGCACAAGCCTCCTTTGGGCGCCTGTTGGAAGGATTTGGGGTCTGTCGAAGGACAAACATATGACCACTTGGTGGCAGTAGCGCGCACAAGCCTCCTTTGGGCGCCATGTGGGTAGGTTTGCGATCCAGCTCCCCAGCTAGTTCCCCGGGGCTCCGAGGCCCATGCCCTGGACCCGAGCTGAGGCGGTGGGCTTGGATTCCAGGCGGGCAGACTTCAAACCAGACAGCTATTGTGGCTGGAGCCGTCACGGGGTGCAAACGGGCAGCCGGAGCGGGTGATGACGAGCGACTTGGCCTGGCAGACATCGCGGGGCCTCCGCGGGGCTTCCAGCCGCCCTCAGGCCCCCGGGACAGGAGGACCTGAGTGACATGGCTGCAGGGTGATCTTATTTACGATGAGCACAGGAGAAGGGGTCGGGGCACCCCCTGCCTGCGACCCGCGTCCGAGAGGGCGGGGGTTCTCCGCGTGCGCCCGCGGCTCTGCTCCTGGCTGATGAATCTCGGCCTTAGTTTTCTTACACGTGTAAAATCGAGACCACACGTGGCCGGCCTTTCGGCTCATTTTAGCTTTTAACACTCTGTTTTTAGATAAAATTTTTAAAAATTCTATTTCGGTCTTGCTAAGCCTGTTCGCTGGAGGGCGGGGATGATAACGCGCCTCCGAGGGCTGTCGCGGGGGTCCGAGCCCGCCGGGAAGGGCGCCGTGCAGAGCGCAGAGCGCAGAGCAGGCTGAACACGCCCCTTCCCGCTGTCGCTGTTGTGATAACGTCGAGGCGGGGTCACTGCATTGAGAAAAGACTCCGTCTGAAATTACTTGCAGAGACCGACTGCCGCCGCGCCGCGGTTTTCGGTCAGGTGGAGACGGGTGCCCGGGTCCGCTGTGGGAAGAACGGCGTTGGCGCGACGGTCGGGCGGGAGGGGCGGGACGGCGGGGACGTGCGTGCGGCCGGGACACCGCGAGTGATTCCAGCCCGCGCAGGGCGTCGTTGTGCGGGGCGCCCCGCCGCCCCGCCCCCCGTAACGCACCAGTAAAATATGGGTCAGTTGTTCCCAGCTCCCGGCTGGTCTGAGCGCAGCGTCCTCCACTGGAGCCAGAGCGTCAGGACGAAAACGGGGCGCAGACGTGGGTCTGGAATAAACACGTCGGGACGGGAACGCACTTCCAGCGCCCCTTCCCTCACTGCACCTCAAAGGGCGGGCGTGAGATCTGGGACAGCAGCGGTCAGGGTGGCCCCGGGAGGGGGCGTCGGGCGCCGAGTCCAGCTGGCCACCCTCTGTGAGCCGTCCACCTCCAGCCCCTCGGACTCCGCCCGTCGCCTGTCCAGGGGTCCAGCGAAAGCTTCTGCAGCCCTTCCCGTGAACCCACGTGCTTTTCTGCTGCTTCCTTCTCGGTTTGTTTTTTTTTTTTCATTATTAACGCAACACATACTTCTTACAGAAAATTTTGCAAATACAGATAAGTACACACGATTTCCAGACGAAGAAAAATTGCAGTGCCCACTATGTCGATGAGGTCGCCAGGTCGGGTGATAACCACCGAGAGCGGACAGCCGCGCTGGCTGGTGACCAGATGCGGAGCTGCTGTCGCCCTCCCCACAGCCTTGTGAGGTGCTGCGGGCCGACGACCCCGTAGCTACACTCCAAATTCCGAAGGCTCTAAAAGCTGAAATTTATTTTATAACTAATTTGGGGGCGACACATGACCCGAAATGAGTCCTCTTTACAGAGTTGAGTTTTGCTACTTCCTGTGAATATTCATGAATCGTTACATTATCAACAGGTTAATTATTGAGCCCCACCTCAAGAATTCTAGGTTTATAGTCTATGTCTCAAACCTGAAAACTTCGACATTCCAGATCGCGACGGCTTCTGTGGCAGCTGAAGAATCTGAGGGACGCAGTGGCAGAGAGCAGATTCCAGCATCTGGAGAAGCCGCTCGTACCTCAGCCCGGTATGTCCAAACGTTCTGAACTGCAGTGCACAGCCATTGTCTGTCACCCCTCCCCTGACTGGGGGGGAGGAAGAGGCTGTCGGGGACCGCGGCAGGTGGCCCCAGGCTGTCTCGATGGCCGCAGGTCCTTCCTCCTGCCCCTCTCTTCTCTTCAGCTGGGCTGGGAAGAGCGTCCAGCAGCGGACTCGCAGTCCTACACAGAAGGAGGTTAAGTCCTCAGATCACCGCGTGGACGGCTCCCTGCCACCATCCAATTCCGCGTGACTGGGAGGCAAACCTCTCCTTGTTTCAGCCAGTAAGAGTGGGAGCTGTTTGTTAAGAGCAGCAGCTTTTATTGACCACTTCCACAACCGACTCGATGACGTTGGGATAACCCTTCAATCTTCTGAGGTTCCTCACCTGGATGAGATTTTCCTATAGTCACCGTCGTGGCCGTAGAGGACACAGAATTCCAGGAAATGGTGTAGCTTCCCGCCCGGTGACTTTCTCACTGTTCCTGCAACACGTCAGGTAGGCCGGTCCCACTGCAGGGCCTCTGCACTTGCTGACTCTTCTGCGTGGGCCTGTCTTCTCCCGGGTCCTCTGGGTTGCCCCTTTGTCACCATTTAGGGCTACACTGTAGCACCGTGGGTCCCAGAAGCCTTCTCTGGTTCCTCCAGTTTAATCAGCACCCTGACCTCTGACCCTTCATCCCAATTGCCCTACTTAGTTTCTTTAAGTAGGGCAATTGGGATGAAGGGTCAGAGGTCAGGGTGCTGACCTACCTCAGAGTAGACTATTTATGCATTGGTTTATAGGAATGTTACCCATCAAGCCCCTACCCTGAACGTTAACTCTGTGATTAACTCCAGGGTTTCTCTGGAGTCTAGGATGGCTCAGGTGCATTCATTGCAGGTGCTGCTCGGCACGACCTGGCTGGGTGAACGAACAAGGTACTGTGGGGGTTACATGGGGTCACTACGGAAAGTGTCTGGCGTTGGGCCTGGAGCGCAGTGAGCACTCGATAAGTGACAGTTGCTTTGATCCTCCCATCGTATCGAGTCTCTGTTTACATGTCCTACCTTCACACTCTGTCCCGGACCTCTCAGGGTTAAGGATTAGGTCAGATTTTCGCTTCCCAATGAGCCTTGCACGTGAGAGGTGATCAATACGTGTTTGTGACTGAAGAGAAACTCACATCGTGTCTTCGATCTAGTGCATCCAAAGACCAATGAAACCATCCTCGTTCTAAAAAAAATTAAACCTTTTTATTAGTATATTTATTTTATATATAAAAGAAATACAAAAAAAGGAAACACAAAGAAAATGCTCTTATGGCAAATCGGACTTGTCGGCGCCCTCGGCCTGGGCGCCAGGCTCCGGCCCGCTGGGGGTGAGCAAAGTCCGCCGGTTGTAATGGCCCTTGATGATGCCCGTGCTGTTGTTCTCGCTGAGCAGCTGCTTCTGCCTCTGCCTGTTGAGGGACTGGACGAGGCCCAGGACGACGGCGGCCAAGGAGTACTGCCCGGGCACCCTTCTCGGGGGCAGGATGAACGGGTTGGGCTGGACCCTGCCCAGGAGAAAGTATGTTTTGATCTTGCCTTCCTGCTCGCTGATGCCCTTCACGTAGATCTCCCCTCGGTAGTCAAAGGCAAAGCCCTGGTCCTTCAGGATGGCGTAGGTCTCCTCTGGGACCTGGATCCTGCCGCTGACCCCCGTGCTGTCCATCCGACTGGCCAGGTTCACGGTTTTGCCCCAGATGTCGTACTGCGGTTTCTTAGCGCCGATGACGCCGGCCACCACGGAGCCGTGGCTGATGCCTGTGGGCAAACCAAAGGAGCAACAGGTGAGAGGCGAGGGGCGTCTGCCGCCTGCGCGGTGACCGTCAGAGGTGTGGCCTCCGTGCGTGAGCCTCAGGGTCCCCCCACCTCCATCGCTTATGAGATACGTGACCTGGGACCTCGTTTTTCCCGCCTGTAAAGTGGAGGTAGTGAGAGGAAGATGAAATGAGATCATGTAAGCGAAGCTGCTGGCATGTACCTGATGACCAGTGAGCCAGCGCGCGAGAGGGAGCAGTCGTTACCCCCAGGCGGACGCGGACTCATCTCAGCCCGCGGGACGGACACAGCGCTGGACGGAGCGCTGGACCAGGAGTCGGGAGGCTGGGGCCTCCTCCCGCCTCCGTGCCTCCAGTACCTGAGAGCCTGGGCCCACCTGTCCCCTTCTGGTTTAGTCCGAGGCCCGAGCGTCACTGCCTCGGGCCACAGCGGCAGCCCCCCGATGGGCCTCCCTGGCCCCCGTGTCCTCCTGCAGCCCGTCATCGACACCGCTGCTGGAGCGGCGGGGCCCCCGATGCACATCTGATCCAGTCACGAGCCACCGCGACACCTGCCACGGCTCCCCTTGCCCACGGCACGAAGCCCACACTCCCTGGCCACAGTCCGGCGCCCCCGGGGCAGGTTCCGACCCCACCGGCGCCTCCCTCGTCGTCGCCCCGTCCCTCACCCTTGTGCTGCACCCATACTGGACGGCCGGAGCGCCCTAACCCGCGGCCGGTTCCCCGCCGAGTGGTCGTCTCTGCCTTTCTCTCGGCGTGGACTATTGTTTCCTCCCATTCCCAGAGTTTATTTGGGAAATGCTCTCTCAGACAGTCTCAGCGCCTCCGCCCTTATGAAGCATACACTCCGCTTCCAGGAACGAAAGCGTTTCAACGAACGTGTCAGGGGCACGCACGTCTCTCCCGAAGAGAGTTCCTCGTCCACTCCACAAACACTGACCAGGCACCTGCCGTGTGCCAGTGCTGTTCTGGGCCCTGGGGAGAGCTAGGAACTAATAAAAGCATAATATCAATGAACGATAAAGGCTACGCAGGAAAGTAAATCGGGTTAAAGGGACAGAGAAATACGGGAATGGGTGCGTTTTGCAGCGGAGCCGTTAGGAAAGCCTTTCTGAGCAACACTCTAAAGAAAAGTGATGTGCAGGCCACGCAGGTATTGGGCTGAGGTCATCCTAGGCAGTGGGAAGAGCAAGATGCTCCCAGTCATGTCTGCGTATCTCAGATAGAACTGACTGAAGTCTGAGAAGTAGACCTTGCAGAATGCGCCAGAATAACGAGGCTGGCTAACGCTTTAAACTCCACAGAGGACTTTTACAGCCAGTATTGCATTTGCTTCTCGTGTTATCACTATGCGGTAGGCAGGTGAGCTAGGAGACAGGCACTCGGGGGCTTAAATGGCTTGCCCAAAGTCACAAAGCTGGTTACAGCAGACCCACAACACAGGTGGCCGATCCAGTCAGGAAAAAAATTTCCTGATCCCTGAAGCAGGCCAGCAGTGTGACGTATCGCCCTGCGGCTTGGTCCTGGCCCCAGCAGCATCCTGACCTTACGCAGAATGCCCCCTTGCTCCGGGTTAGAGTCCTGCTTTTATTGCTGGTTTGGATGTGGACTCAGTGATTTCAGAAAGCACACACAGAGTCAATGTGAGATGCGGGAACGAGCCCTGAATCCCGCCTCCATAGATCAAAAACGTAACATAGAACTCCTCTGAGTTCAGTGAAAAAAGTGCATGGCGTTCCTTAGATCTGACAAGTCAATATTGGTATTTCTTGACCTTTTTTTCCCCTCTCTAAAGATGCTAAGGAAGAATCAAATTAAATAAAATGGCACACTGGCCAGAGGATATTTAAACTATGAGGACTGCAGCAAAAGTTGCTTTAGATTGTCCCCTGGCAGCCAGAATGTCACCGGTCCCAGTCAGGAAACCCTGAAGCTGCTGCTGGGGTGGCCTCTTGGCTGTGTGATCTTGGGCTAGTTACTCCGCTTCTCTGGGCCTGGGCGCACCCGCCGAGGACCCGAGGATGCAGGCTGGAGCAGGGGCCTCCAGACTGGGTCAGGAGGGCCTCGAGGCTCAGCAGAGACGCTAAAGGAATTGGCAAGTCGTGTAAATCGTACCGGAAACCATCCACGTTGACATGACTCATTGTGTTGTCACCCTGCACAAGGCGTGTCTAAATGCAGAGGAAGGGCGAGCTGGGAGGCTGGCGGGCTGGGTGGCTGGGCACTATCTGACATCCTCAGGAGCAGAATCTGCTTTTGCCTTACAGGTGGGACACTGGACAAGCAGGCGGAGAGACCGGTGGCTGTGGTCTAGTGTTTG
The DNA here is from genome assembly GCF_014176215.1 of Rousettus aegyptiacus. Lineage (NCBI taxonomy): Eukaryota > Metazoa > Chordata > Mammalia > Chiroptera > Pteropodidae > Rousettus > Rousettus aegyptiacus. The sequence continues at coordinate 54,927,381 of NW_023416290.1, forward strand.
CACACGGCCAGCATCCCTCCCTGACTTCCGGCATCTTGAGTGAGAGGAAGCCAGAGAGGCCTGAGCTGGCCCTGTCCCTGTCCCTTGCAAGGTCACGTGAAGCCAGCTGCGTTTTGTAGGAGAAAGCTTCCCTGGCTTGGTGCCCTGGGCTCGGGAGGGCTGAGGGTGTGAGGCCGGCCAGCTCTGAGAGGACCCCACCTGCCACCCCGCCAGCTGCCACTCACCGATCCGGAGTTCGAAGTTGTTGAACGAATGCTTGTTGATCTCCTGTATGCTCTCGGTCAGCGCGAGAGAGAAGTCGGCCAGGGCACACAAGTGTCCCCACTTGTCTTCACATTGCTGCGGCAGACGGGAGAGGGGAAGTCATTCGCTGTGGCCGTGGGAGGGGCCTGCTCTACGTCCGGACCCCACCCGCGCATCCCTTAGAAGGAACTGACCAGGTGTGTGAGCCCACGCACGCTCGAGTCACCGGTGTCAGGAACATGGGCAACGGGACGTTTCTTCGGAGAGCGGAATGTGTGTGGCTCGTCACTGCCCTTTCTCCACACCTGCCCTCGTCTATCCTGAATTCCTGAGCATGCTCATGGGTGTGTGTGTGTGTGTGTGTGTGTGTGTTTACGTGTGCGTGCTCAGTGTCTAAGGCAGGTCTCACACATACATTTGCTCACGAAAAGCCTGGGTGCAGCGCGGAGCAGCCTCTGCCCCTCCAAATCTCGGCTTCCTCACCTGTCACCTGTAAAATGGGGACGAGCACACTGCCCTGCTGGCCTGGGGGGGGGCCTGAACGAGGCTGTGTGTGGCGGAACTCAGTGCCCTGTGGGGCAGAGGCTGGCGAAGAGTTCCAGTAAAAGGCCAGACGGCGACTACTGCCGGCTTCGTGGGACCCGTGGCTTTGGTCACCGCTAGTGAGCCCAGTTATTAGAGCTCTGACCGGGCCCCAGACAAAGTGGGAGTGAGTGGGTGTGGCTGTTTCCACTACAATTTGATTCACGTAAACAGGTGCTGGCTAGAGCCGGCCGCAGGCTGCAGAGCGCCATGCACACACACCCAAGTGCTAGCATCTAGCGTGGGGCTCCCGCCGGGTAGTTAATCCTATGACAGTTCTAGGTTTTTTTAGTTGGAGAGGAAACAAAGGCAGGATGAGAAAAAGGGTGAGGTCCCTTCCTCCCAGTAACTCAGCCTCACATTCACGTAACACTGACTGAGGACCTACTAGGTGCAAGGCTTAGCGCGGGGAGCACGGCATCAGCTCAGGGGACTCACCCGCCAACCCCGGAAGGCGGATGGCGGCGCCCCCCACTTAACATCAGCGCCTGGCACACGCTCGATGCTCCAAAGGGCAGGGGCCATTATGATTATCACCTGATACTTGTGGGGGAGAAAACGAAAGGGAGAATAAGCAAACGGGCCAGGGTCGGGTTTCGTAACGCCCACGACTGAGCCACGATCGGGGCACTTCTGGGCCCTGGTTTTGTTCGTCCGGTGACCAGCGAGGTTCGGCACGGGGCCCAGGGGGGCCTCGGTCGTGGAGAAGCAGCGTTCCATCCAGCAGACGCTGCTCGCCCCAGGAGGCAGACGCGTCCCACACACAGGACATCTGGTTCATCGGATTTCCTCCCTGCCTCTCCCCAAGCCTCCTGGTGACGGTGGCCTCGCCGCCTTCGGCGACTGCCCATCGGCGGGCCCCAGCCCTAGGCTGAGTCCAAAGAGTTCCTTTACCTGTTTTTCAGGTGACAGGCCCGACACGGCCATGTAGGTGCTGCCGATGGTCTTGATCTTCTCGATGTCTTGAAACCGGTCTTCGCCGAGCAGCTGAAAGAAATCCGGGCAACGGTGTTAGTCCCGAGTGTCCCTCCAGCTGCCCGGGGCTCCAGAGAGCAGGCCCCCGGCTCACCGCGACGATGACCTCTGGCCGGGTCCGCAGCCCTGAGGTAGCCACTGTTCTTGTGAAAATCAAGCATTCGGAGAGTCGACACGTATTTACCGAGCACCTGCTGGGTGCCGGGCACCAGGATGGACGTCTGTTTCTATGAACCCTTGAAATAAACACAGGCGCCTTGCCAGTTTACAGAAGAAATCATAAATGTCCCCCAAATCTTTTGTGCTTTGCTTTACACATGTATTTGGAATCTGGTCTCAGCCACCGCCAGCTTACACGCGGTCGCTATACTGCAGTCCCCTACCTGCCCTGCCCTACGGCACGCACCCAGCGTGGCAGCCGGAGGGACCCCATTCAAACGTAAGTCAGGCCACGTCCCGGCTCTGCGCAAAACCCTTGTGTGGCTTCCCGCCCCACCAGGAGTCAAGGCCAGAGTCTTTGCTGTGACCTGCAGTCCTGCCGAGCTCTGTCCCCTTCGCTCACTCTGCTCTAGCTGCCCTGACCTCCTTGCCGACCCTAATGAGCCAGGCTGCTGCTGCCTCAGGACCTTGGCACGTGCCGTTCCCCCTCACGGGGTCGCCCTCCCTCAGGGGGAGACTGCACGGCTCATTCCTCACCTCCTTCAGATGTTGCCTGAAATGCCACCCGGGTGGGGTCTTGCTGACCGTCCCGCCCCTGAGGCCACCTACGCTGTTTGGTAAGGAAGGCGAGAGGAAATCGGCGAAGGAGATGGTGGAGAGGGGCCGGCGGAGTGGAAATAAAGCCACTGGGGCCGATGTCAAGTGGGGAGAGAGGTGTCCCGAGGTGAGTCACCCGGGCCAGATGCTGTCAGGGTCCATCTAAACTCTCCCTTGAGACCTCACCGAATCTCACGGCTTTCAACACAATCTCTTTGCTGAAGACTCTGGCGTCCGTGTCCTCCTTGACCCTCAGACTCGGCCACACCGGCGCTAAGTCACATCCCCTCCGTGGGTCCAGCCGGCGTCTCCAGGTGCCATTCCCACACCTGTGCCCGGTCCCTCCGCCCACCCGCCGTCTTCATTAACGGTGTCTCCATTTTTCCCATTGTTCTGGATAAAAACTTCACAACCCACAGCTAATCTGTCAGAAGCTCCTTAGCTCCATTTCCAAAGACATCCAGATTCTGTCTCTGTCCCATGACCTCCACGGCACAGGTCACACCTCTGTGAAGCTGGCCCTGTGCCCAGGAGCCAAGTTCAAAACTCAAACCTCCTGCTCCTGGGTCTGAATTCTGGCGTCTTATCTCCCCTTGTTGGCAGGTGTTTGGATGCAACTTCTGGTTCTCCAGCTTTTTGCTTCCCATTAAGATTGTACTGTCTTTAGAGGCTCATGCCATGGCGGTGGGAGGAGCAGACAGATGGGTCAGACGGAGAAGAAGCAGGGGTCTGTAGGCGACATTGCTCCAGGCACCATCTCAACGCTAAGCAGGAGCTAAGAAAACTAGGAAAATTCCAGCCTGAGAGAAACTCTTCTGGGAAACAGAAAAAACGTGGCAGGTGCTTCTGTGGCTCGTTGTGCGCATGTGCACCTTGACTCACAGCTGAGGCAGCCTTTGTCCATGACTCTGGTTTCTTGAGCTAAAGGGAAGCCACTGCTCTGTCCTGGCTGAGAGTCTGCACCCCGGGACCAGGGCAGGAAGTGGTGGCAGCAGCCTGCACGGCCACAGCTGGGATCACGTCTGACGTGTGCCCTCAGACGCCTCCAGCCGGCTGGTTTCTGAGCGGCCCTTTGGCTGTTAATATTTTAGCTCAGAGATCTTGGCGAGCCTCTGGTTGCCCACCTCCCTCCCTCGGCCTTGTTACAGCTCCATTTCCCCCCTTCCTGTGGGGAGGAGCTCGTCCCTCCACCCTCCTGGCAGAACTGCTTGGCCGAGTGCCAATTTCAGGCCCAGGCAAAGCTGATCAAGAGGCAGCAAGAGTCTTGGTTATTTCATTTAATATCCGTGCAGCAAATTTATCTCCCATCCAGCTAAAAGCATCTGGGGCACGATGGGCTCCGATCGGGCCCTTTATTAATTCCGCAGTCTGCAGGGGGCATTGAGGGGACTCTTCTGCCTTCGCTGGGGCAGGGGCTGTGGGGCGGGGGCTGACGGCAAGCACAGCGAACCCAGCCCGAACACGCGAGCTCCGCGCGACGTTCTGCGTCCTCCGAGCCACGGCGGCATCTCACATGCTCGCAGGTTCCAGTGGTAACTGTGTCTGCATGGAGAGCAGCAGCGCTGTCAACGTGAGCACCAGGGCGCCTGGCCGGAGCCTGGCCGGGGCAGAAGCCAGAGACCGAGGCGCGTCTGGGCCACCCAAGGAACGCGGACGGTGCCTGGGGCTGGCGAGCCGGGGGCTTCTTTCTCCTCGTTGTCAACGCTCTCCCCGCTCTTCCTCTTCCTCTGCCCTCTCCCTTCTCCCTCATCTCCTCCTTCTCCTCCCCCACCCCCTCCTTCTCCTCTAACAGGGGGTTCTAAAGATGACAGCCTTCTGGACGGCTCTTTAGCCAATCCAACTGCCCTCTGCAAACACCCATCTCGACCACGGGGTTTTTTCAATTTGGGGCGCCAAGGTGCGTGTGTAGTCCCAATTTGTTTATCACGATTTAAAAACGTGTTGGTGAGCACTTTCGGGAGATGGAGCGCTGTAGGGTTTAAAATAAAATGGAGCCCAATGTCTCAACCTTTAGTCAGATGATGTTTAGAAGAGCTATTTTTACTTCCTCATCTGGAAGTATTTCTGGACTGCACCAGTCCATCTTCACCGTAGTATTTGCCAGCTGGTTCGTGTCTCTCATTACATAATTAATGCGGCAGCTGCTATGGGTGCCTCTTGTGTTCTCGGGACGACGCCGGGCCCTGGGGACTTCCCAGGGTACATAGGAGCACACGTTCTATCTTCACGAGCTTACGGCCTGGTGTGGAGGATGAGAGTTGCCCTCACGCCCCATACCACGAGGCCCTCTGCATGAGCACACCTCCCCCGACTCCTCGTGTGAAGGCAACTCAGAGTCACTCTACCTCTGGCCCGTGAAGCCACGGGAGACATGCGATTGCGTCTCATTTACCTTGGCTCCCACCCTCATCTCTAGGACAATGAGAGTGGCCACCGTTGAGTTTATGACTACAAACCCAGCACCACGAAAAGCCACTCAAGTGAGAAACAGCGCGCTCGGATGATCGACAGCCAGAACAGCAGGGCAGAGCTGGGTTCACATCTTGGCAGCGCCACCTAGTGGCGGTAAGGCCTGGGCACCGTCGGGGTTTCTGCGTCTCAGTTTTGCTTATTTATGAAATGAGGGCTGATGATTCCGACCCTGCGGGTTTGGCCTGAGGAACAAATCGAAACTAAATGCGAATTGCTGAAAATGGCGACGCGTGATAAACGCCTATGGAGATGAATTCGATGGGTGTCTCTCTGCCCCAGAACAAAGCCGGGGAGGCAGACTGCACCCTGAAGGGCTTCGGGCTCTGTGACGGAAGGAGTTTCAGAGTATGTGTTTTTCATTGAAAAGGGAGTGACATCTGCCTGGCTAGTGGGGGATCGGAAGAGGCTTCGCAAGCAGAGATGATGTTTGAATTCACTGTTAAGTGATTATTAGGTTTTCTGCGGGTCATGGAGTCAAGAGAGAAGGGATGGGATATAGTGACGATCGCGTGATTTCTGGGCAGAAAGAGCAGTGTACGGAAGAGCCACGTGGGCCCGCTGGCTCGTGAGCAGCTGGATGGTGCTGGGCAGTGGGTCAGGTGGCCTGCAGTGGGCAGTAAGGCTGGAGAGAGCACAGGACAGTAAGTGCAAGGCCTCAGGTGACCACGTGAGGGGCCAGCAAGGGGGAGCCACGGAAACGTTCTGGGTTTCCAAAGCCTCCTTTTGGCGGCTGCTGATGGAGAGATGTAGGGGGCAGAGCAGTTAGGAGACAATTTCCGTGGTCCAGGCGAGAAGCCGTGTGGCCTGGAGCAAGACCAGGGCAGCTCTGCTGGTGAGCAAGCAATGGATCTGAGATCTGCTAAGAAGAGGAATCCACAGGGCTCCGTAGCCGGCTGGAACGTGGGGACCGAGACAGAGGATGCTGTCCAGGTGACGCAGTGGTTGCTGTGGGTGCCCCGCCCAGGCCTGCCGAGTGGGGCCAGCCTCCAGCGTGCCACGGGGGGGCTGCCGACAGTGCTCTGCGGCACGCCTTTATGGAGAGCTGCCTTGGTTGGGTCGATGGGCAAGATACTGGGAGGTTATGCACCTCTACCAGGCCAGCCCGCAGCCAATGGCTGACCAGCGCTGAAGCCTGGACCCCCCTGCCTCAATGGGAAACAATTCTGTGGTACCACTCACACTCCTGGGGCCCCTGGGGCGCGGGGGTCAGGCAGAGGCTGAACCCGCATCGTGGCATGGCTTCTTCAGCATTCTCTCAGTTGATCGCTTGCCTCCCCCCTCAGCCTGAGGCCCGTGGATGGGCACTGGCACCTTACTTCGAGCTGGAGGATGGGAGGGACAAGGCCCCCTCCTGCCAAGCCTATTAATATAATTTAAGCACAACGTGACTATTCCCCCGCCCCCGATGTTACATGTTCTTTAGACTCACGGAGGCTGGAGCAGAAATGCTTTCTGGGCATGTTCTTGATCTCCCCAAGGGAGAAACCGTAGCATTTACCTCATGCAATAATTGTGACCATTAGAGTGGATAATGCATGTTTGTGACTATAATGCAGCCTGGAGTTCTGCCAACGCAAAAAATGATCATTGCTTCAAAGGGTAACATAACACTGTGACAGTGATGACGGCCACTTGCGACTGCAAATGTCCGAGGCCGCGGCTCACCTCATCGAAGTCAGCGATGATCTCGTTCAGAAGGCGCAGGCATTCCACTCCCTGGTTGTTCATCTCGGTCTGAGAGTAGAAGTCCGCGAACCCCGGGATGGAGGCGAACATCACCCCGACAGCATCGTAGGACTGAGAATACAGCTCCTGGACAGAGAGACACACAGAGAGCCAGGGTCAGTCGTCAGAGGGGAGGCTGTGCCATGGTGCTCAATCCCATGCCATCCCATCGACACCGAAACCACGGCATCACCACCGTGTGGACCGCGGCCGTGCAAAATTCATGGTCTCCAGCCTCAGCTGGGCCCAGAGTTCCGACCGCCTTCACTTAGATACCACGACCTCCACACACCCTCCCAGTCTCACGGGGGCGTCGGGGGCCGGGGCTCGGAGCTGTGGTGGCTCCTCAGCGGCTCCGCACTGCAGCCCTTGCCACCGGCGCTGCCGACTCAACGCGCGCCTCCTCCTCACCGTGCGGACTCCGCGAGGCCGCCGCCGCCACCCCATCCGCCGCAGCGCAGCCGCGCCATGCAGCGAGCGCAGCCCGGACGCCTGCGATGTAAGGCATGTCCTACACGGGCTCTGAACCGTCACACTGCAGTCGCAGAAGAGCGGGCTCAGGAGACCCCCAGAGCCTTCCCCACTCTGCGCACCCCTGCAGAGTGTTCATCGAGAGCCAGCCACGTGTCAGATATGACTCTAGATCTTGGGGTTCAAACGGTGATCAGAGAAGACGAAGCCCTTGCTGACGTGAAGCGTGTGTCTTCGTGGGAAGACGGACATTAAAGTGAATAACTACACAACTTAGTGTCCAGCAGTTATACGCTACTAGACTGGAAGAAGCCAAATAAGGAACGAGAGCATGTGGCATTTACAGTCGGGGGTCACGGAAGGTGCCCCAAGGAGGTGACACTGGAGCGGAGACCTGAATGTCACAGAAGGATCCTGGAACAGGCAACAGTTCTCAGACCCTGTTTCTCCCCACGGAGAGGTGGCCTCACATCATGTAGGACACACAGGACCTGGAGCCAGCCGAGCCCGGGCAGGTAAAGGACAGGGGTGTATTCCCCCGGGCAAAGAGCAGGCCAAGGTCTTCACCTCGGCACGGGCGGGGAGCAAGTGCTCAGAGTCCTCTGCAACACCCACACCTGCACGTCCGAGCAGAGGAGGCTGACGATGAGACAATAATAGCTCTGTTTTCATCGACTCCTTTCTAGTTGACAGGGTTTTTGTGTTCTTTGAGCCCAAAATAGCAAGAAACAGATGGCGCACGCGAAGGGGCTGATTGGAGCTCGCTGAACGACGCGCTGTCTCTCACGGTGTGGGCAGGTGGCTGGAGCGCTTCTGGGTGCCCCGCTAACCCCCTCGCCCCATCTCCCTGCGTCCTCGCGGGGTCGGGGGGGATGACTTCCCTGGGCTGCATCAATGACCTCGCATGCCCTCTGGCACCATTGTCGAGAGTCGCCAATGTGGGGTGCTGGGTAGGAGATCAGAAAAGGGGGAAGGAGGCTGAGGTCAGAATACTTGTTCCTTTGGTCCCCCTTCTTGGGGTCATCTGAGGCTGGCTCTGTCCTTCCGCAGAAATTCGCAGCTCCTCTCGCGGCCACTGCTGTCCTGGCTCCACTGCCAACTCACCCCCTTGGGCTCTTCTTATCCCCCTGGGGCGGGGGGTGGCAACTCCCCTGGGCTAGCCCTGGGCTCCTGAGGGACTTAGGGTCCCCTACACTCTGCCCCCAGCTTCCTAATGAAGCCCTTTGTGAATGAACTCTCCTCGAGCCTGATTGGAACGTGCCCACCTCTCTGCTGGGTCTAACTGAAGCACCAGACATGACGAGGGATGGTCAAGCCTCGTGGGGAGGCTGTCACCACCCCGGGGCCGAGGGGACGATGAGCAAAGCAGTTTCCAGGACCAGCTGGAGTCACGGCAGCTTGACAGGGGCTATGCCACCAGGAGAAAACACAGCCACCGCCGACCCTGTGCACAGGGACGAAAGGGCAGCATCGTGCCAAGCACCCCAGGGAAACCCGGGTGAGGCAGAGCGGGAGTCCGTGTCCGCTCCGGCAGCCGAGCGACCTGAGCAGAGAGTTTGCCTCACTTGGCCACGGTCACAGGGCTGGGTCTGCGGGGCCATCCCCCTCTCTCTTCCCACATTCCTGCCTCGACGCCCTGAACAAAGAACGTCCTGTGACACGTCCCAGGCTCCGGGGCAGGGCTAGGAGGGGAGCCCCCGCCTCTTTCCATCCCCTACCCCGTTCTTCCCACAGGAGTGGCGGGTGTGGTTGGGGACACCAGTCATCGTACCTCCGTCTGTCTTGTTTCCGCTGAGACCTGCGTGTGTGTACGGTGAGTAAGCTTTCTCCGCCCCCGTGGCCAGCCCGGGGTGCCCCATGGAGCCGGACAGCCGCCATGCCCAGGCTCCCCGCCTGCACGTGGGCCCTGCGTGCGTCCGCCCACCCGTCAGCTCCTCCTCCGCTCCACGCGGCCCGTGCTACCTCCCCATTACCTGGGCGAGGAGGTGGACTCGGGGCGGTCGGGAACGCCGCCCTCGGCCGCACAGCTGGCTAGTGGCGCAGGTGGCATTCGTGTCACACAAACTGGCCAGCGCCTGAGACGGCTGCCCTCGTTGGTGTCGTGTAGCAGCTCCCGGGGAAGCCACCGCCACGCCGAGCAGGTTTCCGGGGACTCAGTGCTAGCCTGTCTGACGCCGACGGCCCAGCCACCAGCCCCCTCTGCGAGTTCCCGCCCTGGGGCGCTGAGCGCTATTCTCAGTCAGAAGCCCCGCAGAGCAGCAGAAGCCGCCAGCACCTGTGCGTGGGTGACGCAGCCGGCACAGGTGTGGACGATGCCCCGCGGGGCGCGGCTCCGCCCGCCTTCCGCGTTGGGACGGCTCGAGTGGCCACTCGGCACTTCTCCCCCTTCTCTCCCACGCACGCGCTAACGGCAAAGCGGAGGAGAGAAAACCCGTGTGGCTTGGAAGTCACGCGCACCGGAGTTTGTCTCGAGCTCCCTACTCGCTAGCCGTGTGACTCCGGGCGAGTCCCTTTACTTCTCTGAGCCTCGGTTTCTTCGTCTGTGAAACGGGGGTCATTGTTCTTACGTCCTTGGTGCTCACAGCTGTGAGCACCGCCGCGGCCCCCTGAAAGCTGGGACCCCAGCCAGAGCCTCAGGGGTCTGCGCCGTAGTGCAGATCCGCAGTGAGGGGCAACGCCACAGCTGCGTCTCACGGCGGCCGCGCGAGACCGCGGCTTCTCGCAGGCGCCGGCCGTCCTGCCCCGGCCGCCAGCCCCGCGAGTGCTGCCCTGGTCGGTCTCTCTCCCCCTACACACCCCACGTTCTTCCACACGTGCATTCGTGTTTACACACACGTAGCTCGACTTCCTCCAAACACCTACACAGTGCAAGCCCTGCCACACAGCTGCACACACAGCTACACACACACGCACACGCCAGTCTTGCCGAGTTCCCAGACGGGTAGAGCATGGTCGGAGGCACGTGGTACGGATGGAAGAAATCCGAGGGACTAAGTTTGAGCCGTAGCTTAGTTTAGATAAAGCGAGGCATGCCGTGGGCCTCTCTGAGCCCTAGTTTCTTCAGTAACGTGGGGTCGACAGAACTCTTCTCTTAAGGTGATGAACAGAGTGAAAGATCATTCTCATCGATTGCCCGTCTCAGTCCCTGGCTTGCTGAAGGTGTTCGGTAAATGGCGTTTTGTCGTAATGTGCAGATTCTCTAGGCGAGGTACAAACTTTCTGTGTTTGAGCCTCGCTGAGTGTGAACGCTTTACATAGTTAAAGGGCAAGACCTTTTACTGACAATGTCTTATGTGACTGAGGCTGAGCCTGACGTCTATTTTGCTCAGGGGGCTCGGCCTGGAGAACAGCCGATGACCTGGGGTCCCCGCGTCTCGGGGTGGCTCCCTTCCTTCCAGGACGAAGCCAGTCTACTCCTGCTCCTCCCGCTGGTCCCGAATCCCTCCCTGGTGTGGTGTGTTGGCCGAAAAGCAGCTTTCTTTTCGTTTCTCCCTGGGCTTTTCCTCCGAGGGCTCCAGGGTGGCCCCGCCCCCTCGGGCGGTCACAGCTGACGCACATCGGCTTCCTTGGCTTCATTGAGACGCTCTTGCAATGAGGCCCCTGACCTCAGGGAGCCTTGAGGAAACCAGGCCGGGACCTGCTTCCGGAGAGCTCCGTCTGTTGCAGAGGGCGGGTGGCGCCCGGGTCCGTGTCCAGGGACGCTCGGGGGCCTGCGCTCGTCGGGAGCTGAGTATGCGAGCAGTGAACCGCTCACCCCCTTGCCCCTTCCTGTGCTCTTTCCGCGGGGGCTTGAATGGGGGAGGCGCCCCGGAGGTCTCGCCCGGTTCTACTCTACGGGAAGGGCTACACGCCCAAACGTCTCCATGGGGCCAGCAGGTGACACGAGTGCCAGGACAGGGGTGAGCCCAGCCCCTGCCTGAAGGCATCGAATCCACAGACTAAAACGAATACGCGAACCACCCGACCAGCCACCGCTGAGCGGCGTCCCTGACCACACCTGCCCTTGCCCGTCGCTGCCCAGCAGCTGGTCTGCGGCCGCCCGTCGGAGCGCCAGTCACGGCGGGCAGCGCCCCGGGGCGTTTCTGTGCTCGGCTGCTATCTCGTCGCCCCCATGTGCATATACGCCGAGCGATGGCGAGCCCTCGTCTGTGTAGTTCACGGCGAGTGTCCCAGGACCTCACGTAATTTCAGTACGATGCCCATGGCGCATCCTGGGCCTTGCAAATACTTGTCGGATGTTTGCTGTGGCTCCGATCCCTGAAAAGTCTATTCTGCGTCACTCAAAGTTGTTCTTTTGTGGCCAAAGCCTAAAGCGCGCACTTGGCTGGACGTCAGCCCTCGAACCAGCCGTGAACAGCTGAACCCCCTTCGAGGCTGACTCCACACTGCCACACGGTGTCTGCCCGCTGGTCGGCGCGGTGGTCCCCCCATCACCCCGGCTTTCTGCTGCGTCCCGGCCACGCCGTGCTGCCTGTTCACGCCGTGCCCTCTGGCCTCTGCACCTCGGCGCACCTGTTCCCTCTGCCTGTGATGCTGCTCCTCACCTTGCGGGCCCAGCGCCTGGCACGCGGCGGGCGCTCCGTTAACATTTCCCCGAGGATCACTGCGCACACGCTCATCTCATCATCCGTCGCACAAAGCTCCAGTGAGGACTTCTCCAGGAAGCTTTCCACGGTCTTCCCACCTCTCTCCCTCCTGTGGAAGAATTGATCTGTCTTCCAGGATTCTCTGTCTCATCTGGGGAGGGGAGTAAAACGCCAGCCTTTCCGGATCGCATGCCGAGCGACTGGCTCAGGGGGACACTCGCCGCAACGGAAGCGCCCCTCCTTCCTCCGCGGGGCGGGTCCCCTGCCACCGGGATCGGCGGGCGGTTCCGAGCACGCCATCGGCTCCGTCGGCACCGCGTCCGGAGGGTCACAGAGCATCGCCGGGCGCACGTCCAACACGCTTCCCTCGGTGGCTCACTTCTCCCCTGGCGCACTGAGCCCACGGGCCCGCCAGGCACCTCCAGCAACCCGTCAGCCGTCCACAGCTGTTCCCAGCACGACGGGGCCCACCGGGCACTACGGACCCCTGAGGAGCGACGGGGCCGCCTCTTCTGGCGATTCATTCAGTCCAGCGACCAGGCAATGCCCATGGCCGAGGGCGCGATGCTGCTCCGGGCCCTGCCGTCCGTGCCCGGACCCTTCGCCCAGGCTTCTCTGCACTCAGGGCTGCCAGTGCGGGGTTCCCTGAGGAGTCACTCCACGCCTCCGACCAGTAACTTCGTGACTCAGGATGAATTTCTGAATCTCTCCGAATCTCACTGAGTCCATTTGTAAAGTTAGAAAACGTATCGCATTCCTACACTGATGAGAACCCCTCGGTCCCGGTCCCTACCCACATCTGACTGGGAAGCTCTCGAGGCACGTGACTGTCTTCGTATTCACTGCAGTGTCCAGGGTAACGCCTGAGACGTAACGGAGGCCAGGCCACTCGGGTCTCTTCAAGGTGCTCACTGCTAAGCAAAGGTCACACTCAGAGTGAGGAAACGACACTGGCAGCCGGGCCGACTGCACCGAGTGGCCCTTCAGGCTGAGCATAAGAAAAACGTTCAAGTAAACGCATTTCTGAGCACCTGCGACATGGTAGGCAATGTGCTAAGAAGCTACATATATGTGCACACACACGCGCACACACACGTACATGGATATAGTCAGGTATTTTCATTATTCTTAAAGTGGTGATAAAACACACATAACATGTCATTCCCCACCCAGGACTCCTCGGCGCGCTGACGCTGCCGTGCGGCCATCGCGGCCGTCCTCCTCCACAGCCCTTCATCTTGGGCTCATTGACCACGACGCCCGCCCCCCTCCCGCCCAGCCCCGGCGCCCACCGCTCTCCTTCACGTCTCTACGAATCTGACCTCTTCGGAAGCTCACGTAAGTGGGGTCGTACAGTATTTGCCCTTCCGTGACGGGCTTTTCTCACTTAGCACGTGTTTAGGGTCCATCCGTGTTGCGGCCCGTGTCGGAGCTCCCCTCCTTTTTAAGGCTAGCAGCCCGCCCTTTGCTCATGCCACGTGTGTTTATCCATGTGTCGGCCGGTGGACACGGGCTGCTGCCGTCTCTCGGCCATTGTGACGATGCTGCTGCTAATATGGCTGTACAAGTATCTCTGTGAGACTCTGCTTTAACTTCTCTCGAGGATGTACCCAGAACCGGATTTGTTGCACATACACATATATAATTTTACAAGTACGTGCACACACACATATAAAACTTTAAATTTCCAGTTCGGCCTTGTACGGGGGGTCTCATTACGTCCCTCTGACAGACGAGGGACCCGGGGCCGGGGAGGCTGTGTGTGCGCTCACAACGTTAGGCAGCCGGCACGGCCTGGCGCCACGTGGCAGGCGTGGTCTCCGTTCCCGTGTGGGCGCGGGAGGACGGCGGGCGGCTCCCAGAGCCCGGGGCCCATGCGTCCAAGCGCGCCCCCCGCCCCCCACCGGCAGCCCGCCGTGCCGGCCGACGGGCCTGGCCGTACCTCGTTGTCCCGGTCCTTCTCCAGGAAGTGGCGGGCCACGTGGCTGGGCAGGATGTTGCGCAGCATGTTCTCGTTGTGCTCCCTCAGCTCCTTCATCTCGTTGATCTCCTCCTTGGCCTGAACGCGCCAGAGGAAGTCCAGGCGGGCCGTGTACTCCAGCTGCGGTTCAGGCGAGCGAGAGAGAAGACACAGGTGGGTCCCAGGCTACTGGTTTCCGCACGCACGCGTGACCCCTCCCAGAGGAAACCGGGCCTCGGCAGAGCATTCTGGGAGGCATTTTCCTCACGCCAAGAGGTCGGAGGATGTTCGGATTTCACAGGGCTGGGCACCTCCCCTTCCTAGCATCACCGCCCCTGTTATTTTTATCCCCGTGTATGAACTTATCTGATAATACCTGTGTCTGCCGCTAGATGGTAGATGCTGTGAGGTAAGGGGTCCGTTCACCTTAAACGTTACACCCTTACCATGCAGTAACATGCCTGGGACGGGGCAGGTGTTCAACCAATATTTGGTGACATGACAAAGAAGTTGCAATAATAAAAGCCAGCGGACACTGAGATGGCACTTATTATATGCCGGGCATTATGCTAAGCAATATATATATATATATTCACTTCTTTCGTTCTACACAACTCTAATGGGAAAGTGTTATGATTGATCCTTATTGCACTTATGAGAAAATGAAAGCAAACGTGGTTAAGTAAATTGAGCAAAGTCACACACTCGTTTAGTGGAGAAGCCAGGATTCGGGCTTCACTCCATGGTCCAATCCCAGAGTCCGAGCTCTGAACCATGAGGAGATTAGGACGAAATGGATGAAGTAGTAATGGGAAAATTGTGGATTGAGTTGTGTGGATTTAGAGTCCTGGTCCCACTTCCACACCATAACCCATCTCGGTCTCCTCTGTACGCCAGTGACCAAGGGAGAGCGGAAGCGGAATTATTTAGGAAGTTGTACATGAAGCACATGGCTCATGGCAGGCCCTCAAAACACATCCGTGCCCTCTTGTCCCGGCTTCCCTTTGCATTGGGAAGCGGACAGCTTCGTTTCTAAAGAATCTCACATACTTATCACAGCTTCGGGGACGTCGTTATTTCAAAGTCTTTAACTGTTGAAATGAACAATATATTGCATTATTAAACACGTGGTCGGGTCCCCTGAATTCAAGGACATAAAAATACAGCTAGTTTGTCTTATGTGAAAGTCTCAGTGGGTGGCAAAAATAGGAAGAGACAGAGGCGCCGGGTTATTCATTCAGCAGAATTTGTAATAGCAAAGGCTGAAAACTACCCAAGTGTTCATTTTGTTGGGTGGATAAGCTGTTATACACTGTCATGAAAAGAAATGTAGAATATTTCTCTGTATTTGATGGACCGTCTGCAAGGTGGCAGTGGAGAAAAACTATAGTGTGTCACCACTGATCTAAGGAAGGGAGATATCTATACCTCTCTCTCTCCGTATATATTTAATAAATATTAATTAATTAAATTTACTTAATTAACATTTTAATAAATATTTATTGAAAAATTGAAGTATAAAAAATAAAAAGAGCTATAAGAAATCATTACTGATGAGACAAGGAAGGGAAGGAATCAGGTGAAGGAATAAAGACAGAATTTAAACTTCTAATATTATATCTTGTTTTAGGAACCTGACTTTTGAATCATGGAAATATTTTATTTATTTACAAAACTAAATATGTTTTAAAAACTCTGTAAAAAACAAAACAATAAGCAAACAAACCTACATGTATAACTGCACGGAAAGGAAGCATTCCAAATTTCTTTTAACAACTAATTTGATGATACATTCAGAGAGAGAAATACTCCACGGATGAAAGGAGCTCATATCGTAGGCAGTAGTGTTTATTATTATTAGACTATTGTATGTGAATTATAGGATGAAGCAAATGAGTCTCTGTGTTGGAGTCACTGAGAACTGGATTTGGGGGAAAGGGAAAAGGGGGTGCAGATGTGAGAGAGACGACGTTAAGTCAGAAGCCTCTGTCCTGCCTGCGAAATGGAAGTGTCACTGTGAGCTCATGATACACATGTATTTCCAAGCCAGTGTGAATAGGTTCCTCCTCGTCAAAGATGTGACAAGTTGAGCTCGACAAGAATAATAATTGCAATGGATTGAAACACAGGAAGTATGTTAAGCATAAATTCGTGATGACGCTTAGAAAATAAAACTTGATTGATCACCTCTAAACGATGCTCAGGAACAAAGTTATTGGGCGATTTTAGAGGGGACAAATTTATAGGGCAGGAACTAAGCATTTCTCCTGCCTTTGCTTCATCAGCTGTACTTTGAGGCAATGAATAACTAACTGGTGAGGAGAAGGTACTTATTTGGAGAAGGTTCTTATTTAAAACATATTCCAGGTCATAAATTATGGAGCATTGAGAGGATTGAACTATCGCTACCTATAAAATAAATGACACAGGCTATCATCAGTAGCTCCTAATGTCAGCAAAAGAGAGACTAGCAGATATTACGTATCCCGTTCAGTAGTTTACAAAACCAACCGATTAAATATTTTTGCAGAAAAATACTGAACTTGGATCTTGCCAAGTTGCTAGGCATAACTGCCAGTACAGTAAAAAGAAAGGACAGAGGACTGTGTTAAGTAACTCTGGAGGTACAACCAACGAGCTCTAGGTGGGGAGACATCCTACTTTGGAGGTCAGATGGCTATCGGAAAATATTGATATGAATGAAAAAGGACAGTAATCCTACAAGAGATATATCAACCAATGACAATATTTGGACTTTATTTGGATTCCAATTTAAACAAACTTAAAACATATACACTACTTAAGGAATTGAAACACTGCCTGGAAGTTTGATGGTATTAAAGAATTACTGTTTTCTATTTTAAGATGTGTTAATCATACTGTGATTAGATTACATTCTCTATCTTTTAGATACATATTGAGGAACTGACAGATGAAATGATAGGACATCTGAAATTTACTTCTAAATAACTGGGAAGGGGAAAATGAGAAAAATGAACAGGGATATGGATGAAAAGAGACTGGTGTTAATAACATTGAAGTTGTGACATACTATTAAATATCTGTTTAATATATTCTATTATATGCACTATATTATATATCTATTTTATATACTTTTACATATGTTCGAAATTTTCCATAAGAAAATTTTTAAAAAAAATTTGAATGGAGGCAGCAGGTTGTACAAAAGAATGCTAGTTGGACTATTTTACCAAGTTGCTGTGTGACCTTTGGAAAGTCATTTCCTTTCTTGTATTTTGGTTCTCCTAAAAAATAACAATTATCACTGCCATAGCGTTTATGGATTATTACATGGACCTATTATATGGACCAAATGACATCTGCATGTAAGAGAATTCTGAAATGTTTAAAATATAGATTTACAAGGTATTACTAGATGAAGTCAGATCCAAGCTGTGTTTTAATTTTTTCCCCTCCACATTCAAGAGCATAAAATTTTGATTTGTCAAATTGCCTTTGTCAAAGATGGTCTTTTCTTATCTACAACTATTTCCAAATGAAATGCCTTTTCATCCTCCTTAAAAATATATGCTTGGTTGAAGCAGGAGAAACTTTTAAATTTACTTTCTGTTGAAATACTCTCATCTCATTGAATTCAACTCAGAAACACGAGTAGGGAAATTGAAGTACTTGAGTCTATTTCAGCAAGAATTTTCCAGTTCCGAGACCAGATGTCACGCTTTGGCCACGTGATGCAGGTCACTGCCTCTGAGGCACGTCCACAAGGAGATGCGGGTCCGAGTGCAGCCTGTCTCCCCACGGAGCACGTCTCCTGAGGCAGGCGGCACACATCATCAGGCCTCCGCCGAAGGAAGGCCTCCCTCTTCGTTTTACCAAAGATCTGGCGCACCCACTGCGTGCGGGGCGCTGGGCACGGGAGGATGTGGGAGAGTCCGCTCTGCCTTGGACTTACTCACCGCCGAGTGGCAACGAGAGAGCACAGAAAAGGAAGGGAGCGCTTCGCATGGCGCGGCTGGAACACACTCGGAGAGAAGGGCGAACCAGATGGTCCTTCGAAGTGACGGTCCTTCCGCATTTGCTCAAGAGCTGGAGGGGCACCGTCCTTCTTGGTTTTTACCAAACCATTGGGAACGGCTATGTGCAAAGAGCCCCGAGGGAGCTCACCCATGCCGCTCGCCCCATAATGACCACACTGGCCAAGCGCCTTGGACCGGGCTCTGTTCTGAGCTCTTCAGACATATTAAAGCTTGTTTCATCACACGACAACTCAGCAGGCGGGGGTGCTCTGTTATCCCCACGTTCCGGGCCAGGCAACAGGGGCACGGGGAGGCGAAGTCAGCCGCCCCGGGTCTCACTAAGGGAGTTCAGTGCAGGTCATCTGACTCCGAGCTGTGACTCTTAACCCCTGACATTATGTAGTCATGACCTCGTTCAGCCATTCTCCATGATAACTACTCCCTGTTTCATTTTATAGGTAAAAAAATGACAGCTCTGGGAGCTTGAGCCTCTCAAGGTCCCTCACTCTCTCAGTGGCAATGCTGGGACTCAAATTTAAGAATATTTGGTTCCTAAGCTTGGATCTTTTTTTCCCAAACTGCACAATCTTAGTGCCTGTCTTTATGAGGCCTGGAAGCAAGTGACTGGAGACATGACCTCGTTAATCTCTGTCTCGAATTGTGGCTTCCTCTGCCGCAAACAGAGACGCCGAGGCAAAGCCCGAACCTCAGGGCTGCAAGTAAATCAGGCTCGAGGCGGGGGGCGCCCGGCCGTCCGCCGTCCCATCCGGCGCTCGGAACGCCCGGCTGTCCCGGGGCGGAGGCAGTGCGGGCACGCCCCTGCCACACGTGTGCGAGGTGACACGTCCCAACTGTTCAGTCACACGGCCAACCGCCCCGTCACTGTCTCCGCAGACACGTAACCGCACGTGCTCCCACCAGGAGGCTGCTGCGTCCCGGGCATCGATGGGCACTATTCAGCCTTGAATGAAAATAGGGGGCCTCTGGGTCGCAAAGGGAAACTGGTGGAAGCAGGCAGCGAAACCCAGGAGGGGGAAGACGGCCCGGAGGAACAGGACGCTGGCCGACGCCATGGATGGGTGGCGCCGGCAGTGATGCCACCCGCAGACTGGCTCTTCCGGCAGGAGAAGCGGCGCGTGGCGCGTGGCCGACCGAGTGGACGCCGACGTCAGGGCGGTCACACTCCTGTGTCTGTTCCTTATCGCCTTTGCGACCTCAAGTGACTCAGGTCTCTCTGCCCCTGACTTGGAACCCGATGGATGATAATACTTCCCCGGTTTGTCTCAGAGGCGAACAGGGAAAGGGTTACTTGTTTTCAAAGTAAGCCATAACAGCTCATGCTTTTTGAGCACTTCCTCTATGCGCAAAGCCCTGGGATAAATACGTTATAATTATAGTCTCAACAGAATGCTATAACGACCCTACAGAACCTGTTACTATATGCTCATACCATAGGTGAGAAAACAGACTCCGAGTTCAGTAAATTATCTACTAAGTGGCAAGTTGGAGTTCGAATATTATCTACCTCGCATTAAGCCTATACCCGTAACTGCGGCAGTTGTGGAATGCGATAATTCCAAAGCCAAAATAGAAAAGTAAAATACCGGATGTCACTGAAACACTAGACACTCACCATGTGCTTCTGTACTCTTCATACATATCCTAACACGATTGGTTTATCTGCTTTCCCAGGACGAGTGGAGACTAGAATAAACCAAATCGGAATGTCAGGGAGCACTAAGGAGCGGTGCCGGCAGGCCGTGAAGGAACTCCTCAAGGTGACGGGGGACAGGAACGTTATTCTCGTTACGGTGCAAGGGCCCTCTCTCTGGCTCTCCCTTGGCTTTTTCACTCATCAGTTTAAAATCTGGGCGACGAAGCGTGTGAACGTCTTTCTGTAGCATTGCCTCGTCTGATTCTGTCTTCGTAGCCCTCGAATGGGTTGTCATTTGCACGTCAGCCTAAGGAGTCGCCCCCTGTAACTAGAAGCCATCAAGACACGGCAGACATGGCCCCAGCTCTCACACACAGCCAGGAAGAGCTGAACACAGGAATTCTGGAAGTGGCGAGACTTGGACATTCGGCTTATTGTTTCACCATAAATTCGGCTAACGTTGTAAAACAAGCCGACGTCCTGTCTTGCAGGACTGAATACCCTGGGCCGCTGTGTTGGTGCCCAGACGGGTCCCTTCTGTCTTTTTCCGGTCACGAGAAGTGGGAAAGGAGGGCGTGCGACACAGATGTGGGCTTGAACTGGAGTTCCCTCACTTCATCTGCAAAACAGTCCGATACTATCATTCCGGGTTGTGGAGGATTCAACGAGAGGTCAGAGGTCGGGGGCTCGGCGCTGAGTAGGAGCTTGATCTGTAGGAACTCTTCCCCCCTCGTCGCCGCTTGCCAAGTTTCATGTCGCTCTTTTTCTTCCCCCTTGACTACCTTTACCATCTCCCTTTATTGCAAATAACATTAAATATGCATCTCTCGGTTCTCGGGGTGTGGGGCTGTTTCATTCCTGGTTTCCCAGGGATTGTTACCTCCCCGTTTCCATAGTGATTGCTCAGTGATCTATTTCTGCTCTTGCTGACAGTCTTCCTGTTCTGTTTTTCTCCTTTTCTGGTTACTTTTTTTTTTTTTTTTTTTTGGAACTGTGCACAGACCAAAGAAAGGTGGACAGGGATCCAGAGCAGAGCAGTGGCGAGCTGGTGGCGTCCAGTTCCACCGGGGGTAGAAAATCTCCCTCAGCGACCACCGCATCCATGGAGGGTCCTGCTGGCAACAGCCGGCGACGCCTCCTGGGTGAAGTCTGGCACGATGCTCCCACGCAGGATAACTTCTTGTGCCCATATCTCCTAAAGTCCTTGGACAGCCTGAGCCTCACATGGCACATCTCCCTGTGGCATTATTTGGGGTCGGCTCTCCTATAGCAGGCTGGAACCTTTGGGAGCAGGGATGGGTTTTGTGTAGGGCCATCCACAGTGCCCACCCAGCTGCTGGCAGAGGGGAGGCACAGAGGGCGGGGCGTCGAGCCAGTGGGTGCTTTATCGCTTGACAGAGCAGTAACGAAGAGCTGCCTACACTTACGTGAGGCGGTGAGCCAAACGCTGCACACGACAACCTCCAACGGGTCTTTAGAACAGCCCCGCTTCGGTTTTACTATCTTATTTTAGAGATGAGAAAACTGAGGCTCAGAAGATAACTAACTTCCCGGAAGCCACAAACAGCTGAGAGGCAGAGGCGGGATTCGAACCCCAGCCCCGTCATCCTCACACCTTCATGCTTATGCTCGGGAGAAAACGAAGATTTATTTTTTTATTTTATTTTTTTTTAGAGCAACATTCTCTTTGAAAGCGATACATCCAAAGAGAGTTAAAACCACACTGTTGACCAAACCATCCTCTCCCTCTTAGTTTGTTATTAAGTGGTTGATGTTAGGAACTGATTAGTTAAGAATCGCCACTGGCTGCCGGCAGCTGATAGTCATTCACTAGCAGGCAGCGCGGGCCAGTTTCATGGCCACGGAATAAGACGCCAGGTGAGCAAAGCTGGTGGGAGCGGAATGTTAGGGTACCTGCTGTCCATGGTAGAACACGGCAAGGAGGAACATGGCCATCAGCAGCAGCGACGCCTCCTTGGTCCCCAGGAAATCCCTGTGGGAAGAAGAAACGCAATTGGTGGCGTGGTCATTGACGAGTGCGAAGGGACTTCCAGGTCACTCGGGAAACTCAGAACACTCAGAGAGGAGCGTGTGAAGAGAAAGAGGCTGTTTCCTGAGTGCCTGCGAGGTGACAGGGGCTGCTCTGAGGGTTTTCATTAAGCTAATTCAGAGATCAGCTGACCCCAGGTTATGAGGTCACTGAGGTCACATCAGGAGAAAACTCTAGAGCCTAGCATTCAGACAGTGCACTCGACATCAATAGCGAGGTCTCTGTTTGCATTTTTTCTAGATTTCGAAGAGCTCATATATCTTGTCACAAAAATCCATGAAGAGACAAGTTCCCTTTTTTTTTTTTTTTAGATGTTATCCTATTTAAGAGTTAGGTGTGTAGTGCTTTAAGAGTTATGTGGCAGTTTCTGCTCTAAGTGCTGTGAGAATCACACTTAAGATACTTATATCGACTCATATCAGTTCCGTGGACTGGACACTGTTTGAATTCCAGCCATTTTTGAAATTCGTATCCCAATTCTATGGGCTGGGCACTGCTGTAACCCTGTCTCGGTTCTTATGGCTTTTCCTGAGGCTTTGTTCCCACCATGTCATGTCCTCTCGGAGGGAACCTTCGATACCCCGTTCATAGTCCCCGTGGGGGTGCGAGCTGCAGTGTGGCTGCCCTGGCCGGTGCTGGCTCGAGCAGACCAGGCTGGGGGGCCGCTGGACATGGTCAGCGGTCAGAGTATGTTTACATGTTGATGTGACTTTCAGCCATCAAAGAAATCCAGAAGAAGGCCAGGGATTCCTTTGTTTGATCCCAATGGTTTCTCTTTCATTTTGGCCCAGCGTGAAACCTTTCCCGTGACAAGCGAGGTCAGGAGGCAAAGAGTTTGGAGAAAGCAGTATCGACGTT
The DNA here is from genome assembly GCF_014176215.1 of Rousettus aegyptiacus. Lineage (NCBI taxonomy): Eukaryota > Metazoa > Chordata > Mammalia > Chiroptera > Pteropodidae > Rousettus > Rousettus aegyptiacus. The sequence continues at coordinate 54,949,711 of NW_023416290.1, forward strand.
TGAATGTGGACACGGGTGGCTTGGGAAAATAAACAGTCCCCTTGACAGGCTTCTATTGGCTAAAGGAGAAAACTCAAATAAAAACACTCGAGACAGACCGTCTCTGTGGACACAGTGACTTGCTTTCTACCATCTCCTGTTCTAACCCCCAAGTTTCTCCATCTCGGGCAATGTCCCCTCGTCCATGCCTCCGGGTGCTTGAGCCAAAAGCAAAACAAAAAATCAGGGGTCAGCCCTTACCACTCCTGTCTGCTCGTCCACAAACACATACCCCTAGGCCATCTTCTCTCCATGTCCACCTCCTCACCTGAGTACGGCCACCATGGTCCCCAACAGCCTCCTCGTGTCCCGCTAATGTCACAATCTACCTTTTTTATATGGCTGCTGGAATAATTTTTATCACTACGGCTAGATCATGCCACTCCTTTGTTTTGCGGCCTCCCAATCGCAAGCACACATGTACTCAGACCTCACTCAGAATCACTCTCATCTGGCTTCAGGACACAATGAGGCCACCAGAGGCGAGATGCGGTGTTTGGAGGGAGGAGAGAAGGAGGCTTCGTACGGTTGCACCCACATGGTCTCCAGCTTCCCCTTTCCTAGTCTTGCTGGATACTAGCTGAGTAGCATGGGCTTCAGGAATATGGAGGCAAGAACCCACCTGCAAAGTCCAGAGTCTCATCCAGCTTGATGCTGCAAGGCCCTCCCGCCCTGGAGTGGGCTGGGCCCAGTCTGGCTCTACAGGCACAACAGGGCCTTCGGAAGGGAAATGCACTTGGGGGGTATTCATTTTTATGGATTCCTAGTTCCATCTGCTTTTCCTTGGAGATAAGATGCTAATAATAGATGATGCTCATTGTTGTACTTCTTTTCTATAGCCCCACAAAGCACATAATTATTGAGCATATACCATGTGCCAGGCACATGCTGGGATACAGAAATGAGGAAGGCACATTGTCTTTGCCTTCAAAAGCCCAGTAAAAAAAATCAAATAGATAATTTCATAACACAATACACTCCATCGTAGGGATACGTCCTCGTTACCGTGGGAATACACGGAAAGAACAAGTGAAATGGGCTGGAGGTTCAGGGAAGACGCAAGAAGCGCTCAGTCCCAGAGCACAGGAGGACTCTGGGTGGCACAGGTGGGGTGGGCTCTACAGGTATGGTACGAATATCTTGCTCAGCTAATCGGTTTATAAGCCTCTAATGTAGGGATAAGCAAATGTTGGATGTCAAGTTCGAGGCCATGTACAAACTCAGCAGGAGAGACTACTGCTCAGATCTGTTGGAGCTGTCCGCTCCCACCAGTGCTAAAGTGAAGAGGGTTGTACTGTCAGCCCCATACTGTCATCCTGCATTTTAGGGACAAGGATTCATTCACTCATTCGCTCATTCACTCATCCATCCATCCATTCGCCCCCAGTCACTGTAGTGCTTTTTTAGGGGGTGGGAGGGGGCTGGGGGGAGAAGGCATAGTCCGGTGCAGCCCTTTCGCCCACGGCACTTAATGCTCTGGCCCCTGAAGTTGTGGACTCCTGAAACGGGGATCGAAGACCTGAGGCGTGTGCTCACGGAGACCCAGTTTCCAGTCTCAGCTCTGCCACCGACCGGTCGTTTGACTTTGGACGAACCACTTAACATCTCTGAGCCACTTAACATCTCTGAGCCTCAGTTCGCTGCCCGGTGAAAGACTCTAACAGCATTTACCTCCATGACTGTGAGGATTCAGTGAGCAAGTCTTGGTAACAGTGCTTGGCCCATGTTTCCCTCTCTGCACCTCATAAAGCTCCCAGAACTTGCTGCTTCTGGTGGTTCTTTAAAAAAATCCCAGGTTCACATGGCTTCGTTTGAATGAGAACTGTCCTTTGATTAGCTCCTCCTGAATGCAACCCAAACTTCTGCTCTGACTGGCTCGTCTAACACCCTTTTCTTCGCGATGTAGACAACTTTTTAAGCCTGGCAATCTATCACTTAAAACAAACTTTTAAGAGAAAAACATAAATCCTTCTTGAGCCATTTTGAAAGTAATGGTCAAGCAGAAATAGATGACTAGATCAAATTCAGAAGAAATGTAAAAGAAAATTAAGAATGGTCTTTGAGCCTTCCTGATATATTTCAGATGGAAAAAAAACCTGAAGAATATGCAAAGTCAGACAGGCCAAGAAACACACAGAAAGAATTATGATTTGAGTCAAAAGGCTGAAATCTGCACGATATTGTGATACTTTGCTTGATATTGGGTGGCAAAGACTGAAAACATGGGCGTTTTGAACTAATTTATTTGTATTAATAAACTAATTGAATTAATACTACCATCTTCCTATATTAATAGAAAAGAACATAATTAAGTGAAAACACAAGTAGGGTAATGTAATTTCAGGGCTACAACAATCTTTGGTGATCATCTTATCTGATATCTCAATCAATATTTAATTGAAGTGTTATTTATTATTTATTACAGAAGTATTTATGTTAATTGTAGTAAATTTGGAAGCTAAGAAAAAGTCACAATGAAGAAAATAAAAATTGTCCTTAAGCCTACAACCCAGCCAAAGTAATGATTAATATTCTGGAGTTAACTAAATGTCATTTTCTTTGCCTTTGTGCAAAAAATATGTTTGTGTTCACAAACTTGGGATCGTGTGCTTCATACCGTTTTGTAAACTGCTTTTGCACTTGGTATATATCAGGAGAATAATTCCATAGTTAAGTACTGTGCAACATGAGTTTAGTGGATATATTTTATTCTGTTTTGTATTCCATGCACACTGCGAGATCCTTTGCAAGCCTTTTTTCCTAGAGGTAGAAGACTGAGGTCCAGAGAGAGGTTCTGTGCTCAGGGTCACACAGCTGATTTGTATCCGAACCGGGATGAGAATTCACATCTCAGGCACCAAGTTCAGAGCTTAAGCCATTGTGCATCTGATGCCAAATTTTTAGTTTAGCTATTAGTTCCCATTCCCTCCATTAGACCCAAAACAAACCAGCCAGTCGGAATATACCTTTAATTCTGCTGCAGCGCTAATGACTGCCTTTGCTGAGTGCTGATTTGATGCTGTATCTGTGATACCGCTTTACATGCTTTGCCGGCTTTACCTGTCATATCGACACTGAAAGCTCTGTTATCCTTATTTTAGTAAAGAAGAAACCGAGACGCCGATGTGGAATAATGTGCCTTGGTTCATCTAGTGGCTGGTGAGTACTGGCTTTCTATTCAGGCACCTGCGATGCTTCTACGCTCTCCTATACACACCTACTTGTAATTATCTGTCCCTAAGCCAGAAATAACGTCTTATTCACCTGCGAATATACAGGGCCCAGCACAGCGCATAGCAAAGGTATGACACTCAAGTCATACCTCAAGCAAGTTGTGCTTACATGATGGGGAACACGTGGTTTATGGGCAATGTTGAGCGAAAACCATAGGGGTTATAGAGAGGTGGCACTCGGCTCACTGTGCATCAGCGGCGCAACATGATTCCGAGTGAGCTAACGTTTCTTTCTGTCACTCATTCATTTCGTGTTTCATTCAACAAATATTTAATTGGACACCTGTTGCCAGACACTAATTGAATTAATACTACCAGAAGTGCCAGAAACATGAACATGAGTAATGGTTCTTGCCCTCCGAAGCTCTGATTCCAATTAAAGAGGAAGACATGAAAATTAATATTCACAACACAGAAAGATAACTGCGACGATAAAAAAAAAACACCCCTGAATGCATGGATTAGAGAATGAGAAATGATCAAAGAGAGTTTCACCGAGGAGACTGTCCTTGAGTTGGACCTTGAGAACGATGGGTTGGAAAAAGTCACCGATCATTACTCCGTATAAGCACATTAGAGCCTCGCACAGCCCCAAGTGCTTTCTACACCTAAGACCAATCGGCCACGTGCCTGCAGCTCAGGTGAAGAGCCAGAATGCAGGTGGGGGCTCTGGTTTCCCGATGGGCCATAGAAGGAGCCAATGGATGTCACCAGGAGGTACATCCAGAGGGTGAACTGTGACTAATGGGAGAAAGGAGAAGGAGTCAGCAAATTCCTCTCCCCTGCTCTACGTGAGATGTTTTTCCTCAACTTACCACCGATCCAGAGACATTTCAACTGGCCAAATGAATGGCTCTTCCAAGGCACCAGCTGAATCCCTTCGCGACTCATGTGGCCAGAATAACACGGCAGTAGCGTGTGTTTGCCTCCCACCCCTTTCTTCCTCACTCCCTCCTTTTGCTGTCCTGGGGTTGCGTTAACATCCCAGGCTCCCCTCAGGCTCTATTCTCTGAGGAATCTAGGCTAAGATATTATGGCTTTTCTTATTTAATAATAATAATTATTATTATTCTGCATTTCGAAATAATAAAATGCAAAGAGAAGAGTAAGTGCTCATTGCACAATGTCTGCTATTATTAATATTGTGACAGCCAAATTATAATCAGACCTTACAAGTCTTGGAGCCGTTAAGGTTGAAGGAGTCGCAAATTATGAAGTTTAGAGGAGACCTGAGTTATGATTGAGTTCAAACTTTAACTCATTAATTCATCTGTAATTAATGTAAGTGATACAATTGAAAACGAGAGGTTTTGCCTAGACTGAAAAGCTGACAGTGCCCAGGTGGAGAAATAAGTTAATATTCAACCAGTTCCCAAGTTTCGGGGACTCCACCTCCACCGTTTTCCCATGGCGTCTGAGCACTTTGCGAACACGTGGTGATGGGCACTTACTCTCCACTGTGGGTCAGGTGGTCATAGCGCAGAAAGAGCCCTGCGTAGATGGTCTCGGTCAGCAGGGCGTAGACGGCGATCATGATCAGCAGCACGGCCAGCTTGAGGACGGAGTTAAGTCGGAGGAACACCGCACAGGTCACCATGGCCAACACCCCTGTGAAGACGAAGTACTGGAAACAGAAGGCAGGTGTGGTCAGATTCAGCAGGAGCGTGGGGGGCTGACTCTCCTCGTCACAGATGCCAGGGGTCTCCTCACACGGCTGTTTGCTGTGCATCTGCACGTGGAGGTCTCAGCCACGCCCCGGTTCAACGGGTCCCAAACTGAACACACCCTGTCCTCCCTGCCTCCCTGCACCTCTGGTCCAAATCTTTTTGGGGAATCGAAAAGCCGGAAGCCCTGGTCTCATCTGCGCTGCCACCCCGCGTCCCACCGGCGGGCCACCCCAAAACCACGGGCTCTGCTTCCTCCCCGGGCCTCACTTCCGGCCGGCTTCCTCCTCCCACCTGCCGCTGTTTCGGTTCCCGGCTGCGGTTCTGGAAGCGCTTCCTGGCGGCCCTGCCTGCTTCCGCCTCCCCCCAGGATTTCAGAAACGCAGACCTGATCGCGCCACTCGCCTTGAAGTCCTCTCGCTGCCCTCCGTTCCCTCCAACTGCGTTCTCCTTTCTGAAGAGCAAGGCGCTCGAGACCCTCGCGTGTTAGATTTCCTTCCGCTTCCCCAGCCCCGGCATACACTTCGGCCGCCCTGTCCACTCGCTGTCCCCCACAGCTGTCGCCCTGCTCCCCGGAGCCTCAGCGCTCTGCATCTCCCATGTCCTGTTGCTCGGTTCTCATCCACATGACTACGCCTCACTCCTCTGGCACGCTCAGTTGTCCTCTCTGAGCGGCTCACACGTACAGATGCTTCTGGACACTGCCTCATTCCGCCACAGCTCCCCTAACAGCTACCAGCCACGTCAGAAGCAGTTGGTCAAATGGCCCGTTTGGAACCACTCAAGGGCTGGAATATTCCAGTGGCCCCCGTGTACACATCGGTCTGCTCGGCCAGATTTCAGCCATCCGGAAGCTCCTCAGCACATTTCCTCTACAGAAGGCTCCTTGTCTCTCGTTCTGGGGGGTGGTGGGTTTGGGTCCTGACCATCCGATGGGAGAAAAGAATAAAACTCATGTCATCAAAGACTCATCTGGGTGACGGTATTTTGATCTTGGTACACATTTTCTCTTGTACATTTCAAGGTAACTGGTCAAGACGGGAATCGTCATTTCCATTTCACAGGTGAAGAAAGTGAGGCTCCTAGAGCTTAAGTAAATCATTCAAGTTTCCTTGGCCAGAAAATGACACCGAAGACACCTGGACACAACCTGTGCAGGTGAATGTGACTCCAGTGGGTGCACTGGGCTTGCTAACTTCTGAGATCTACTCCAGGCCTGTTCTTCGTGGCTCTCTGGAACAACTGGCTGTCTTTTCTCTAATTACACGTGGAAATGGTACCGGTTTGGGCAGAGCAGACAGATAAGAATTTCCAGAAGCCCCTGAGCAACTACTGAACACATGTTTATTGACTTCTTAAGCCAAACAGATTCATTCATGTGCGCTTTCAAGAATGATCGCTTCCACAAATGTAGACGGCACCCTGACTGAGTTCACACGAGGGCAAGGGCCCAGTGCCTTGAGGGCACATGGCATGGACTCAGAAACAAATGACTGTCCCCGCCCCTAGGGAACCCAGTGTCTGGGTGTCTTTTATTGTTGTCTTTTCCTTTCCTACTCCATCCGATTATGTCCTTATCTCAAATGGAATGATAAGCTTTCTTCGCTTCCCCTTGGAGATTGTCCCTTGGCAAGATTGTTAGGTGACTCATTTTGATGCCTTTGTGTAAGAAGCTGTGAGTGACGAGGGCAGGTGAAAATAGGTCTATTCTTCGGTTGATTTTCTTCATCCGGTGAAACACAGACCTTCTATTTTAACAAATGGAGGGAGCAGGAATGAGATCCGAGGGGCCCCGTCTCACTGTTAGCTTCGTCACTTTCTCAGTGCAAATTATGAGTCACTTAGTAGGTCAAAACTCTGCGAAATGATTGTGCCCTTAAGATTTTGAGGGCCCGATAGTTTAATTTTAAAAATGTAATAAGCATTTATTGGGTGCCCATTGTGATCATGATATGGGGCCGGCAGTGGGGGGCGGGGGGAGGTGGGCTCACAGGTGAATGAGGAGGGGCCCCGGGCTAAGGGGGCGTGGTCTCATGTGCGAAGCAGCCATGGAGAGGGTGACAATGTCGTGGAAGGCGCTCTGGCGCAACGCGGGCTCACGTCACGTGATGGACCTACCGAAGCAGGAGGAATCGAAGTAACAAGACGAACCATTCGTGTTCTGTGCCAGGCGGTCCCCGAATGACCTCATATGCTTCATCTTATTTAATTCTTGACAGGCCCCAAGGACAGAGGCTGATTTTATGTCCGTGGGACAGAGGAGAGAAGTATGCGTACCTCCTCTCTGCTTCTGAATGTGCAAGGTTTTCTTCTCTCACATGTTACTGATTTGGAAAATTACAAATGAAGCAATTTCTTCTAAGTCTGTACTGAAAAAAACTGGAGTCCCATGACATGGCAAGGGGCTAACGGGAGCACCGTCTGATTTTGTTGGCATGCAGCGAGCATTTCAGGAACTAAACCATGCTTCTTTATGCTACAGTTGCTGACTGAGGACTTGCTGGGCACCAAGAATTGTGCCGGGCTGGATGGCACCATAGTAGCGTCTGGACGTTGTCAGCACTTACCATGAATTACACACTGTTCCCTCCTAGAAGAGGAAGAGGAAGTCTTTTACCCAAAAATGACTGGAGGAAGGGCTTGAACGTCTATCCATGCAGGTTACACACACGGACTGTGAGACCGTTCAGTTGCTGCCCACATCTCGTGGCGTTATGAACTTGGAGAACGAGAAGGAAAGGGCGCAGTTTTCATTTAGAAGCCACTGTCGTTCAGAGAAAGACTCTGAAGTTCCTGCTTTACTCAAAACTGGATTCTCAGCAATTATAAGTCTTTCTATAAGCAGTGCAGTGAGGTGGACACAGGACAACCACAGAGGCTGCTCCGCCCTGAGCCTGGCTCCCCGACACGGGCCAGGTGTGAGGGTGTCATGACCTGGGGGTCCCCACGGCTGCTGAGTGGGAATAACTGACCTGACTCTCTGAACTATTTCCTGGATTGCATTAGAAAGGAGCATTTTGTCTGTCTGGTGCTCTGGTACAATCTTACTGTACTCAGGGTTATTCTAAAGCCCAGCTTCCACGGTTGCCCTATTTTTTTTTTTTTCATACTAGAGGAAGAATGATGAATGCTCTCCAGTTCATTATAGTCAATAGCTGAGATCTGTCAGAATGGCATTTAATTTCCAAAGTAGATGCAATGCTTATATCTGACTTGGGTTGAGGACAGATGGATTCTTTTGGTTATTTCTTGCAGCCTCAGTTAATATTTTAACTTCATAATAATTCCTAAGAAGACATGTCTATGTTAATGAAGTCCAAATGATGACTCACAGCAAAACCTAATCCATGAGCGTGCAAATAGCTTTTTCTAATGGAAGGTATCACTCCACAATATTATAAAATATAAGACTGATGCTTCTCTTGATAGGTTTATTGTCAGTTCAATCCTATGAGACCCTGTGCTTATCTTGACCATGCTTTGATGGCTGAGCTCAGATCTTTGTAAATTATCTTGAGTCCATTTTAGAAAAGCACCAAAAATGCAGTCTTTCTGTATTTGATCTCTAAATGGTAATGACCAGTCAAATCAAACATCTTGGAAACATCTTGGGGTTTCCGGAAATTAAATCATTCCCTGGAGGATAAAGATGTGTCCTGGTTCGACAAAAGTAGGAAGTATATGCTATTAGCTAAGACCAGTTAGCACAGTGGAACCCGGTGACGTGTTGGAACAAGTGACTCCCTCCAAGGCCACTCTCTTAGCATGGGCAGCAAGGAAGAATCTGGCTCCCCAACAATGATGCAAGTCAAAATGGCCGCCATTTTCTAAATAAAGAGTGAGGCCAGGAGATCAATATTGCTACGAAATTGTGGCCTGTTTAAATTTTTAGTCACACACTATAAACATGTTTATGTAGATAGTCTCATGTTTACAGCATAAAGTCTTGTGCATTTTTATAATGTGTTACCTCTTTACCTTTTTAAAAATCCAACTTTCCATTTGAGTGGGCATCATTTTCTCTTAGTTGTGCTGGGTGGGCAGGTAAATTGTTTTTTGTTGCTTCATTGGAAACATACCTTTTTTCTTTTTAAAGAAAAATTACCTAAACACATGCTATGGACTATGTCCTTTGGGTAGTCTCAACTAACTATATGGTATCGTCTTTTCTCCTTAAAGCCATTCACAAATTTGAAGGGGTTGGAGAAATATCCTAGAGGAACGCGTTGTAGAAAGGATGGAGCGTGAGCAGGAAGATGATGCCACGGGGCGTCTGAGACGGCAGGAATGCATTCTGTAAAAGGGAGCCTCGAAGGCTGAAGGCTGAAGGCTGAAGGCTGGGCAGGACCCGAACAGATGACTAAGGACATGGGAGGAAGATTATCACACCCCTATGGAAAATTGCCTCTCGGGGACCCTTTAAACCTGCGGCCAGTTCTGAACGCTCTTGCAAATATACTTAACTCTTTATTCAAATGTGCCAGAGCACACGGTAAAGGGGCTTGATTCTAATAGGAAGGTCTTTCCAGGTTCCCACACTCAGGAGTTCGAGTTAATGGCCCTGTGCGTTTATGCACATGCTTCATTTTGCAAACCCCTCTCTCTTCCCTCCCCTGAACTCAGATCTCCACTGTTATTTCCTGTATCTTCAACTCTTTTTCTCAGTAATTGGCAAGCTCCAGTTCAGAACTAAATTCTACTTTATACCATAGACGATAGCAGCCTCTGACGTTAGTATCACGTCGTCCAGCTCAGTAACTTGCTTTCACACCGACTACTATATGTATGGGGCGAGGTGGAGAAGTCGGGCACACGGATGAGGAAACCAAGGCTCAGAGAAATGAAGTGATCCGAGGACACACGCTTGTGAGTGATGGGGAGGGGTTATGCAGATTAAGCCTTCGAGAAGGTCTGCACGTCTGATTCCTTCTAGCTTGGTGGAGAACCACGGCCATACATATCGGGGCGTATGCCGGGGCGAAACCCCTGTAGTAGCTGGTGACAGGAAGCATTCAGACCCCCGCCTTGCAGACCGATGGGAGTCCTGCACCAGACGTGATGTCAGGTGTAGGCAAACTGTCTGTGAAGAGCCAGACAGAAAACACCCTTGGCTTAGCGGGCCACGCTATCTCTGCTGCAATCACTCAGTGCTGCCATTGGGTTATAAAAGCAGCCACAGACGAACGGTAATAAGTGGGTGTGACTGTGCCCCGACAAATGCTTTATTTACAAAACAGGTGGCAGGTGGCATTTGGCCTGTGGGTATGGTTTGCTGAGCCCTGAACAAGAGGATTCTTTGGTTGTGGGGGAAAATGTTAAGACTCGGATTCATTTATTTTCTCTCTCTTTTTAACGTTCTCCTTTTTGAGTACGTGTCATAACACACCTGGTGGTGCGGGCTCCAGACCAGCTTCCTAGGCACAATAAGCGACCGCGGCTGATGTTTAATGAGCAGGGGCTTGGCGCCAGGTGTTGTTCTAAACACTTCACACTGAATCCTGATGACCACCCACGAGGAAGGTACCACACCTACCTTCCCCTTACAGGTGAGGAAACTGAGGCACAGAGATGCAGCGACGTGATTAAAAAGCTTACTTATCACTTTCTTAGGAATGGCAAATCGTGAGTGCTGGAGTCCTGGGTTTGGGGCCCAGAGTCTTGATTTAGGACACGGAGGTCCAGACCGACAGACAGTTCATGAACATCTACCTGTTGCACGTAAGGTGTCACATTGGAAACTCAGCATTGACTAACTCATCTCGGGAGGCACCACGAGAACGGGTGTTCCTTAAGTCCACAGTGGCCATCTGAAGAAGGTATTATTTTTCTCACTTTACAGATGAGGAAGCTGAGGTTCAGAGAGAGGAAGAACCCGATTCGAGATGCCACTGCCGGCCAGTGCAGGGTTTCGGCTGGGAGTGAGATACAGCCTTGGCTACGGGACTCTCGACCACCTGACGGCCTCCTGGGATGCTCCTCATGCTCTCCGAGCCAGGGAGCTGCCGTCCCACAGAGCCCACGAAGTGGGAGCTCACTCGTTACTGGGTGGGAGGAAGTCCCAGAGCCCATGGTCCGTCCTGTGCCGCCCTGAACGAGCGCGAGTCCCGTCCTGCCCTGGAACTCCTTAAGAAGAGCCTCGCTCCTCCCTGGGGACTGAGCCTGGGTCAGAAGCGTGGGCTCAATAATAAGCCAGAAACGGTTTGCATTGCAGGGCTAAGTCTTGAGAAGGGAAGGGCGGAAAGAAGAAAGGACGGAAGGCAGTGAGAATGGCGGGGAGTCGGGCGGGAGTGGCGCGGAGCAAGCTGCTCTGTGAGCCTGCGCGTCGCTGTCCGTGACGTGGGGGCGCGGCGCGCACCCCACACCGCTCAAGGGCTTAACGGTATGCTGCGTATCGGGTGGGCGCTCTGTTCCTGGGGTGAGGGGTGAGGCTGTCTTTCCTTTTCACACATTTCTCAGACCGATTCTGGGGCCCAGGTGAGACAACACAGAGCCTTTCGTCCACCTGTGTGTCGGAGGGGGTCTTAGAGAACAAGGGTCCGCCCAGCGTCCTCAGGGCACGGCGCTGGCCGGGCTCTGCTAGGACATCCCAGTTGTCCTCTCTTCCGACCCGGAACTTCTGTCCCAACATGTAAAGGTCTGGGCCATGACCAGTCGAGCCTATGACTGTCCTTTGCCTGGCCCTGTAGGCTGACCCCAAGGCTAGACTAGCGGCTCTGCGACCAAGAGAGGGTCGGAGTTACATTATGATAGTGATGTCCTACCGGGCCACCTCCTGACCCTGTGGTTCCCCACACGCGTTCTGAGCCACTTCAAGTTTAGTTGTTGTTTTCTGTGTTTGTGAGTCACTAGCTTCCTTCTTTCCTTCTGTGTCTACCCCTTCCTTCCTTCCTTTCTTCCTCCCTCCCTCCCTCCCTTCCTTCCTTCTCTCCCTTCTTTCCACCCTCCCTTCCTCCCTCTTTCCTCTCTTCCCTTCCCTTCCCTTTTCCTTCCTATTCCTTCCTTCCTTCCTTCCTTCCTTCCTTCCTTCCTTCCTTCCTTCCTTCCTTCCTTCCTTTCCTTCCTTCTTCAATGCAGCAAACACCCTTGAGTACTAACTCTGCTTGCGCTGTATTGATGACAAGGGCACATTCTGCATTTGGATTGTAAGACGAGCTGGGGGAAATGAGTAGGAGAGGAAGAGACAAAGGGAAAGAGGAAAATGGGTGGAGGGAAAGGAAAAGGAGGAAGACGAGGAGGAGGAAGAAGGGAGAGCGCCATGGGGGAAGGGTAGCAACAGGAAAGAGAGGCAGGGGAGGGAGCAGGAAAGAGAAAGAGGAAAAGCAGAAGATACCAGGAGAGAGGGGAAGGCAGACAGGAGGAGGAGGAGGAAGGGGAGAGGCAGAGGGGCGCAGGCCTCTGGGTGCTTTCCGAGGCCCTTCGGCCGCCTGCGTGTCTGGAGCTGGCGGAGCCACGCGGGCCCCGGCAAGGGGAGCTTGTGGATAAATACCTCTGGGTAGGAGCAGATATCTGTAAACACAGCTGAGGAATTGAAAGTCAGGTTCTTCAAGGGGATCGACTTGTCAAAATCACACCACAGCTGCGGATTACAAAAAAAAGAACAACAGAAAAAAAAAAATGAAAACATAAAAAAAACACAGGAACAACAAAGTCAGTGTGGGTGCTGGGAAAGGAGCCGTGTGCTGTCAGTGCGGGGCGTCAGCGGGGGCCGGGCCCTCAGGGCGGAGGTGCCGGCTGGGACCTGGCTTGCCAAAGGCGTCTGCAGGCCCGTGAGGAGACCAGCTGCAGACGGCTCTGCCGGCCCCACCGCGGAGCGTCACCGAGCGCGCTCGTGGGCTCAGAGGAGAGAAGGTCTGGGGTGACTGTGCAGCCTGTCTCCACGCCAGCAGCCCTGAGGGTCTGAAGGGTCTGAGGGGACACACTTTCCAGAAGGACCCTGAGCGCTGGGGTGTGGGCACGTCCCAGGCTGCCCTGCTGTGGGAGTGTTGGTGGCACTTGGAAAGGAACAGCTACCAGGGGCCGAATGCCTCCTCTGTGCCAGACACTGTGTACAAAAAAACAAAACCAAAACCAAAGAAAAGCCCTCATGACCACCTTGTGATGTCACTATGACTTTTATCCCCATTTTACAACCGAAAAACATGAAACTCTGAGAAGTAAAGTAACTTGTCCAGGGTCGCTGAGCTGCCAAGTGGTGGAGCTGAGGTTTGGACGCGGGTCTATCTGACTCCAAAGCCTCTGAACTTCCTGCCACACGGCTGGGGCATGGCAAGCCCCACAGGTGACCCCGACCTAGAGCCACCGGGCCTACTTCTAAATCCTGTGCCCCAGAGACAGCCGATTCACCAAGACGAGATCCCGGCCGCAGCTCCAAGCGCTGCATCGATGAGCCTATGTCCTTCCACTTTCAACTGCTACGGTCTCTAAAATACTTACTAGGTGACGAATTTACTTAGACAACAAACTCCCATTTTTAAACCCCTTGGGGCCCTTTCCTTCAAGGCCAACTACAGAACTTGAGCAACGCAGACTCTAAGTAATTACTGGGCCAGTTAGGACCATCAGGCAGGACAAGCTTGCCACACGCAGACTGACAGTTGTAGGACTTGACACTTTGGGTCCCTGAACACTTGGGGACAGTGCTTCAGGCTCAAGGGGCATGACGATGGTTTTGGCCACCAGCTGATGCCTCTACTAGCCTCTCTCACTGTGCCAAGTTTAAAATCTGGAGTCTGATAAATCACTCCTGCACTCTAGGACCCTAAGTCATGGTCAACACGGACTGTTTGTATATATATATAGAAAAGGCCTGTTACCCTTCTAGAGAGAAAATGACGTCATTAAAACATGAATGGCCAGGTTAGAACAATACGGCAGGTGGAGATTCATCAGAATGCGATACATCACATCCAATGGGAACTTATAGGACGTCAAAGGCGAGATGCCCAGCCTCCCTGAACTGCAGTTTCCTCATCCATCACATGGGAACAATAATACCTACCTGGAGCCCACCTCAGGTGCTCAATACACGGTAGCTCTTCATCCCCATTCCCTGCGGCTCCCGCTCCCAGAGACGATAATTTAGCGCATGAGAATGATCATGAGTCATGGAGTCAGACAGACCTGACAGCAAGTTATTCCACGTCTCTGAGCCTCAGTTTCCTCAGCCGTAAAGTGGGGATAATGAGACTTACCTCACGGGCTTTATGTGAGGAATAAATACGAAAAACAGGCACAGCTCCTCCTTCAGCGCATGGCACATAGCAGGCAGGTACTTAATCAATAGCGACCCTTCCTCACTACTGTAATTGATTGGCCACTGACAGTGCAGAGGTTTAAGGGAGCAAAGAACCTCCCCCGCTGGGAAAAAGACGACTTGCCACCAGGAAAACGCACAGTTCTGACGGCAGCCACATCTTTGCGCGCTGTCCCTAAGCTTGGGGCCGGACCAGACGCACGAAGCTAATCGGCACGGAGGACGGCGGTGAGGAAGCCGCGGGCTCCACAGCCTCTGGAGCCCTGAGTGCAACCTGGACACCAGAGGGGTGGCGGGCTCGGGATGCTTACGATATTTAGGATGGCGCCCAGGAAATTGATCAAGATGGACGCGAAAATGATGACGTTCCGGGCCAAATAGGTCTCGTTGATCCAACAGCAAGTTTTCCGGAGGACGAGGGGCAGACACTTATAATCCTCCGCCGTGGTGATGAGAACCAGAGCTGAGTGCAGCATGATCAGGATGGAAAACTGGATGGCCATGGGCATCGCCCTGCAAGGAGACACAGAACGTTGGGTTGTGTGGCTTCGACTGTCTGATCTCCACTCCTGATCGACGCTCCCCACCCCACTTGCTCCCAAAAACTCATCTAAAGCTCTGTTTGTTCAAGACGAGGGCTATCGCGGGAGACATTTTTTATTGCATCCATCCCTAGAATAGTCTATTGAGAAACTTTGCAACATCAAATATTTGGCTCGATGTATCTATCGCTCCTGCCCAATTTTTTTTTTTCACTTCTTTCATCATTCATCTTTCTCACTAGGCAACTGCTGCCAAGGCAACACACCACTGGAATTTGACCTCGAAACTCTGCCTGTGGGAGGGATCCCCAGGCCCTTTCCCCTTCGAGGTGGGTTTTATGAAACACTGTCCCTCTCGGTCTGCTCTGACGCCAAGGGCTGACCCCGGCACCTGTTCCTGGTTGCTCAGTTTGGTGAGTGCTGACCAGGGTCTGCATGATACACTATGTGCTACTAGGGACGTGGGGGAGGGTGCCATCAGAGACATGAGTAAGGAGAGCCCATCCTCGCCCAGGGCTCCAACGTCACCCCCAACTCTACATCTTGAGCTTCCACGTTGTCACCAGAGCTCTTGCCATGGTAGTTCCCATCTACTGGGCATCTCTGCTGGGTGGCAGGCTGTTTCTGGCCACTCGGTGGTCTAAAACCCCATCTCTGGAGGTGACTCGAACTGCCTCCTCTCCCTGTTAACCAAGCTACACCAGGAGTATTGCTTCTCCTTGAGAGTCCACCCCCCGTTCTGTATTCTCTGCCCCGCCCTTCGCGACCTATCCTGACGTCTCCAATTTCTCCACCTCTGTTTCGCCCAGTGGGCCGCTGCCTGTTCAAAGGCGCTTTGGTGGAAGTGGAGGGAGATTTTATGTCCACTCCTTCCTTCCAGAAAGTGACGTCGGCTCCGGCCATGTGGCTTTCACGCCTTCCACTGGCTGGTGTTTGACAAATACGCATTTAGTGAATGAGGTTGGACCTGCCTTCTTCCTCTCATGCCCTCTCTTGCTAACCCCCGGCCTGCATTTTCTTATTTATTATTAATAACGTGAGTCATGCACTGCGCTCTGACTGTATGCTGGGGACAGCGCTAAGCACTTTATGTGTAAGACCTCATTTCCATCCCTCGCAACACACCGAAGGGGTCTTTTGATCTCGCTCTCTCTTCTTTTTTTTTTTTTCATGTGAAGCTTTAAAGCTCAGAGAGAAGCAACTTCCCAGGGGTTGCTGAGTTGGTAAATTGAGAGCCAGGATTTGCAGTCCGCTCTGCTCTTCTGGTCACTTTGGGGAGTCATACGGCTCCCATGTTGCCGGTGCTCATTTTCAATTTCTGTGGTGTCCTCTTGCTGTTTATTCGTCCAGCAAGTTTTCTTCCCAGGCACAGTGGCAGGCGCGAGCGAGTCCAAAGACCAAAGGCGCATCCTCCCCGAGCTCGAGGAGATCATCGCGGTCCAGAGGGGAGGACGGACGTGGAGGGTGAAACGCGACACGGCGTGCGGTGGTCGATGAAGGGCGATGAGCGGCCATCATTCGGAAGATGGGGAAGGAAATCAAAGGAGCTTCGCAAAGGGGGTGGCATTGGGGTCAGGCCTTGGAGGCTGAAGAGAAGGTTTTTCGGAAGGAACATAGGCTGGTGGCGGTCTGGAGACTCAGAGAGAGACGGGAGGTGATCTTACCACGTGTCGTGTGTGTGCGTATGTCGAGGACCTTTTGGGAGAAGTCAGTCGTTAAGGATAACATTTGTGCTTTTACTATCCTGTTTGGGTGAACGCAGGAGGAGAAGCTGGTCAATGCTGGGTGAGGATGATGAATTGGATTTCGGGCGAGTTGCATTTCTGGTGCTTGTGGATCCTCCAACCGGAATTACGTAGCCGGCAGTGCGGCCAGCGGGGCCGCTGCGGAATTCTGGGTCTGGCGCGAATAAGCGGCGGTTGATGATGGAGGCGGGAGGAGCCTGCTGACGGAAGGCTGAAGACAGAGCTACGGCGGAAGCTGATGGGCTTACAGACGAGAAGGTGGCAGAGGTAATTTGGGAAAGGTGGTGGCCAGCAAGGCAGGAGGGTGGGCGTATGGGGAGTACGGGGCCTCGTGACAGCCAGGGTGAGGCATTTACCAGGAGGAAGCAACCAGGAAACGACTCCCCCCGCACGGGCAAGCATCGTGAAGGCCGGAAGAAGCTCCTGGCCCAGCCCCAGCTTTCACTGTTGGAGGTTTTATTTTATGTCCTGAATAATTGCACAGTTTTGATCTTGTGGATCACTTTGACAGGAAACCTCTGTAGGATCTCCAGATAAGAACAGAAGATCTGTGCGGCGGTGGGTTCCCAGAGGGCCCTAGGCCAATGGGAAACTCTCCCGCTCCCCCAGACAGGCTGACGACACACTGTGATTCCGGGGCCCTGGGGGGCAGAGCAAATGAAGAATGCAGGTGGATAGCTTTGTCAGGCCATCCCAGGGGAGAAGGGGACAACTGCAAGGCGGATGTGTCTCAGCAATGTGAGAACACAATGTCTAGTGTCTTGTTTCAAAGCTGAGGCAGGTGCCTCAAACTTCCACGGCCACGACTGCCATCCAGAGGAAGCTCCATGGCGTACAGGACCTTGAACAGTACCCGTGGCTCTCTGCTTGGGCCAGGTCATCTTCTCCTGATGGGCTCCTTCCCAGATCGCCCTCATTCCCTGGTGCCAGGAGGCAGGGTGTGACCTGTACTGATCTTTCTCAGTATCGCAGCAGCAAGACCCCACACCGGAGCTGGACGGTAGAGTGGCGGAGGCAGGCAGAGAGCCCAGACGTTCAGGAGAGACCCCATGTGGTCTGCTGACTTTAACAGAGTCTGTATTCCAGCTTTTACCATAGTTTTGCATAAGCAAAGCAAGCATTCATTGGATACTCATAGAATGGATGCCTTGTTGCCCACTTAGCTATTGTTTCTGTGTACACTTTGGCGGGTATCAGGGTATGCTGGACGGAGGGCTGTGTGGGGGGTTTGCACACAAGACCACCTGTGCCCCTGGCCTAGTTTTACATCATCAGCACTTCCTTCTGGGTTTGCTGAACAAAGGAAAGGGAGGTGCCACGGACTGAACATTTGTGTCCCCCGAAATTCGCATGTTGAATCCTAATGCCCGATATGAGGGTGGTGAGAGCCGAGGCCTTTGGGAGGTGGTCAGGTCCTGAGGTTGGAGCCCTGCCGAAGGGGGTCAGAGACCCCAGAGAGCTCCCTTGCCCTTTCTGCTGTGTGAGGAAGATGCAGGCGGCCATGCGTGAGCCGGGAAGCCAGACCTCGCTAGATGCCGACTCTGCCAGAGCTTGGATCTTGCCCTTCCAGCCTCTGGAACTTTAAGAAACAAATTTCTGCTGGTCATTATCTACCTCGTGTGTGGTCTTTTCAAACGGCAGCCGGAACTGACTGGGACGGGAGGTGGAAGCGGGCACGTGGGCCCGCGGCAGGCGCAGCGCCCGAAGCGAGGGAACTCACTCTTCCCAGTGCCAGTTTTTTCATGTGCAAAGCTGGGATTTTTAAGCTCCTCTCTTAGAGGAGGCTGTGAGGTTAAAGTCGCACAGCAGCGAGATGCTTAGCACATAGGAAGAATGCAAAGAAACACGATCTCTTTCTCCACTTATGGTGAAATTCAGGAAACCAAAGGCATTTGCAAGATCCGGGGCAAGAGTGTTATTTCTAAGACAGGCTTTGGAAGCAAGGTGCCGGAGCTGCGGATAACATTCCTCTGGAAATCTCTGCTGCAGGCCCTTGGCATTCATTTATTTCTGCACACGTAAACATCATAACTGCGAATTGTAATTTTTATCTAATTATAGCTCCTCGGGCATCCAGGGGTTCTGAATTTGCTTTTGTATTGTCGGTCTACCTAAGAGGCAAGAAAACCTTTCATTTCTGAAATCGAGTCTGAAAAAGAATGACAAGGGGTTTGCAAACAGCTCTATCCAAATCATTTCTAGCCAATGAGTTCTAATTACTCTCTGCAGCCTGTCTTGAAACAGGGTCTGGGTTAGTATCATGATGTGATATTGGCCAGGGAGGCAGGAATCAGTGGGGGTGAATGAACGGCCTATAGCAGCTTATGGTGCAAGAGGAAACAGAGACTGAGATCATGCTGAAAGGTAATATTTGTATCACCCTTTAGAATGCACAGAGAGCCTAGGAGTTCAGTAGTGCATTTGATCCTCACGGATCGTAGAGTGGTAGCTCTTCGTATCCACCTCAACAGATGAAAAGACTGTGGCTCAGAAGGGGGGATGAAATCAGAATTTATCAAAATGGGTATGGCTTGATTAATTCATATGCCAACCCTGGGAAGTTGGCACTATTATTCGCATTTTACAGATGAGAAAATTGAGGCTTCCTAGAAGTACATGCTTGCGGCTAGAGAGATGCACAGAAAATATGATCCGGGGCCTCTTTCTCCTTCCTTCCTTCCTTCCTTCCTTGCTTCCTTCCTTCCTTCCTTCCTTCCTTCCTTCCTTCCTTCCTTCCTTCCTTCCCTCCCTCCCTCCCTCCTTCCCTCCCTCCCTCCTTCCTTTTCTCACTCCCTCCTTCCTTTACTTTCTGTTGCTTTTTCAATTTTGCCCGTGGCATTTCCCAGTGAATATCTGTTGGCTACAATGGGACACTTTTGTTCCCCAATATGACAAATGCCTACTTGCTTCTTTCTGATTCTTCCCACAAAAATGCCGATGTCACACCAATCAGCACTATCGAAGACTGTCACTATCTGCTTCTGTTTGAAATTTATGAGGCTACCACATTGCCTGTTCTAAAGAGAGTTGCTGAGGTTTTTTGCTTTTGCTACCTAGTTGCTCGGATGTGTGGGAATTCCGAAAGATTCGGGAATATGCCACTTCTGCCACCATCTTCCCAGAACCCTTTTCTCCTTCTCAAAGCCCTGCTAATCTAGTAAAGGTCAAGCGTGGCCGTTGCCAGAATGCTGGTTAATTTGAACATCTTTCCCTCACAGAACCATGCTACTGGCATCCTCAGAAATCTTCAGGGCCTCCCTCCTGCACTCAGGATCAACTCTAAGTTCCTTCCAGTAGCTCAGTGAACACAGAACCACGTCAGCCATGGCGCCCATCACCTCCTCGCACGAACCCTTCGCTCCAGACTCTCCCACTCGCCCACCATCCTACGGACGCAGCGTCTTTCACATCTCTGCACCTTGGCAAGTGCTGTTCTCTAAACTGGGATCGCTCTCCCATTCTTTCTCTCTCCTCTGCTCAGCTCGAAATCTCACCTTTTCCTGCAAGTTTTTCCTTAAAACACCCGGTCAGAACGAATCACTGATATTGGTGCAAAGCCACATAAATAGTTAAAAGCACAGACGCCCTCTGGATTCGATTCCCAGCTCAGCCACTACACTGACCTGTGACCTTGGATAAATCCTCCTCTGCAAAACGGGAATGAGGGTGCTGCCTCACTTACAGGTCATCTCCGGAGCTTTACTGAGACCACCGGAGCTTTCCCGGAATGGAATAAGTGCTCGGTAACTCAGAGCCACTCTTAATTTCTCTCTCGCACTAAATTAGATCTTCGAGGATGCAGACCTCTCGTAAAGTTGCACCATCCACAGGGGCCAGCACGTTGCTTTGCCTATTTGGGACCTTTCACAAATATGTGTTGGTGTTATTTTTCATCACTCGAAAGGGGCAAATTCATGGTGAGAAGCGGAAGCTATCTTACAGTGCAGGAGGGAACAAAGAGCATTGCTGGAGAAGTAAGCCAGGGCCAGGCTCCAGTGCTGGCGCCGGCGCCTGCTCCCTGCACGGCGGGAGTCTGCGTCCGATCGGGTGCGAAGCGCCCAGACTCTGGGAAGGGACTTCCTGGGTTGGAATCCAGGCTGTGACGTTTTTCAGCTGTGAGGTCTTGTGCAGCTTATCTCAGTCCTCTGAGCCTGAGTTCTCGCCTCTTTAAGAGTCCCTGCGTGCTAGGGCGGCCGTGAGGATCTCACGAGTTACTGCACGTAAAGGTTTCGGAACAGTGACTAGCCACAGACAGGCGTTCACAGTATTATTAAAGCACGACCAAGAAGTAACTACCGAAGGAAATGGTGATTGAGGATCTTACTTGCTACCTTCCTGGGTGCATAAGGCAGAGGCCTATTTTGATTTTAATTGTTGTGCTCATTTAGACTGGGGCAAAGACGCTTGTCTTGGAAGAATAATGAGATTATCGCGTAGAGTAAGGTGACCAGAATAGACACTGATACTGTCAAACATTTTGGTATGGATTCGGATCCCCTGAGAGGGCCCGAGTGCGGGCCCATCAGCTCACAACGGGATGCCACCTCGTAACTCCGTCTTTCCGCATTTACCTTGAAGAAGGAAGCAAACTTTGTATTGCCGTGATAAACAGCAGAACGATAAACGCACAGACCAAGTTTGACTTGAAAACTTCGTCCCTCATTTGAGAATACTGCAATTAAAAAAAAAGAAGGAGAATAAATTACTTGGCAGCAGAGTTTGGCATCTGGAAGAGTTAAGTTTAACCAGTGTTTGAAGTTTGGGGAAAACAGCGAGAAGAGACAGAGCGAATAAATATACATTTATTTTTTTAAATTAAGAGGAATCCATATCTTAAGTTAACCCTTCAGAGCACTGTCTCCACCCTCCCGCTAACTTTTCAAGGAGAGCCCAGGAGTAAATAAAATTCGCTTAACATTAGCAAGGCAGGGGAGAGGGACTTTGCATGAGTTTATCTCATTTAAAAAAAAAATCTTCCCACAGAACTCACATCATTTTAACAAGACAGAAGAGCACAGAGCCATATACGCAGCAAATCAAGTTTATATTGGCCTTCTTCATGAGTAAACTCAAGTCACTTAAGGATCTCGTGCTACTTCTTGTGAGGTTTGGGGACATGGGAAATGTTTTACTAAGGAGAGTCCTTCTGCATCTTTTTTCATAAAGCTATTGAAAAATAAATTCGTAGAATCTCAGCACAGAGAGCAGCCTGAGACGTCCCCAGCAAGAGCAGCCCTTTCATTTCATGCGAGAGAAACCAAGCCTCGTCAGCCAATCAGCTGGACGCCCTTCTGCTGTCTGCTCCGGGCAGCCCTGGGGAATGGCCGTAACTTTATTTTGATTATCGGTAATTTCATTGCTCAGCCTTAAAAGCTTCTGGAAGGTCAGCACTGAATGTGCACTTGCCTCAGTCCTGCCTAGTTTCCTGAATCATCTTGGAGTCACTAAACTGAGAAATAATCTAATTCGTTCAGAAGGAGAAAAGGATTTTTAAAACTGAAAAAGCCCTTAAAATTAGACCAAACCAAGCCCCTTCTTTCCTCTCAGTATCAGAGAGGTCTAATAACTTGCTGTAGATTACACGGCAAACGGATCATTTTTAGCGGAGGGGCGGGGGGGGGGGGGAGGGGGGGAAGAACTGTGTCATCCCAGATTTGATTTTTCACAGAAGTCAGTAAATCGAGCTCTCACAATATCTCAGGCTGTACACGCCTGAAGACTCAGGCCCCAGGATCAGGAGAAGGGAGAGCAATGAAATAATAAAATTAGTCCAACATCTTGTTCGGATGGCAGTCACAATCGTCAGTTACATGATATTTATTCTCTTGCTTACTTCTCGGTGCGGTCTGGGTTTTAGACTGAACTTCACTGCTCATTGTCATGGCTAAGATTTGGTGAAGGGCAACGGCCTGTAGCCGGTGAGCAACATGGGGGGTGGGGGAAGCCAGTGACGCCCAGAAGTGGCGCAGTCATTGCTTTTTCTGCTCTTCAGCACTGAGGCCTCTGTCCACTTTCTGACGACCTGTGTGGTATCCAGAAGGGAACGGGGAAGAATCACGATAAGTCATCCTCACTCCCAATGAAACCACAGAAAATCCATGTTACTAATAGTCACAAATAGCACTGCCTGTGAAAAAGGCACAGTCATAGAGACCCACACACACCAGCTTGAAAATAAATGAGTTAGCTATAAAGCAGTCAATTCAAAGACAACTAAATGTCTGGGTTCTTTTTAACAACCAATTGCACAGGGTTAAATTATTCCTGTTGGCTGATTGATTAATTTCAAACACAACCTGGTTAAATAGATTTGATAATGAGATTTTTAAAACAATAATAATTGTTAGGACATGATTCATAGTGTAGCGGTTAGCACGTCTGCTTTACATGCAGAAGGTCCTGGTTTCGTGCCCCAGCGGAGCCATGGTCCATGGTCTACGGCCACGCCACCCTGAACGAGACCAAGATCTGATCTCGGGAGCTAAGCAGGGGCAGGCCTGGTTAGTACTTGGATGGGAGACCACCTAGGAAGACCAGGTGCTATAGGTAAGAACACTACTACTACTACTACTAATAATAATAATACTTTTTAGTGGACTTAATCCCTCTTCCTGCTTTTCTTCGTCTTCACCATTATCATCATCACCGCGCCATTGTCAGCACAGGACCTTGAGGTCCTAACGGACCACCACCGTCAGGGATCCTCCTCATAACACCCCTGATATCTACTCAAATACCCACTGAGTATCACCAGGTGACGTTCTCTGCTTTGTTGGAGGAGGTGGGCTTCTTTCCTCGGGGCCGGGAAGGGGCATCCTAGAGTTTTGAACACTCTCCACTCGAACGCTCCCAGTGCCTGAGAGTTTACTCCTTTGCGAAGGGTTCCTTCCATTCTTGGCCCATTCGCACTGTGAGGAGTCTCGGACTCCTTTCCTGAATGTGTCTTACTGATTTTAAAACTGTTGCAGCATCATCATTTGTCCAGACTAAAGTTGCTTAAGTTCTTAACGCTTTTCATTTTCTTTAGACTACAACTGGGGTGGAGCTGCAGTGGGAAGACTTACCTTGCCTCCAAATCCCCATCAGCGTTTCGCCGTGAGCAAGTGCCTGCAGGCAGTACCTGAGCCAACTGTAAGTGGGGTTCACACCCATCAAAAGGGCATGCCACCTGGAAGCAATCACAAGTGCTTTCTTCGAGAACTTAGATTAGAAGTCAATTATTATTATTTTTCAGTCTATAGGGTTTTGGTTGACTCAGGAAATGCCCCCAAATCTAGTGTAACAAATCTGAATGATAATGACTAATGCCTAGTGCAAGGCAGACACAATCCTGCGTGCTTGATGTGGGCCATCTCGTTTAGCTCTGACAACACATTGAGGGAGATCCTATTTATCATACCCCCATTTTGCAGATAAGGAAACCAAGGATTAGACTGGGACTTCACAGAATGTACATAGGAAATTAAAGAGTCTGCCCAAGCATATGGTCTCATTGGCTGTGCTCTCTGCTGCTACCTTGTTATTTTCATGGTAAGGTCATCTTCTTCATAGGGCACACAATACAATAGTGTGCCTTGGTATATTTCAATGATGTGGTTTATGATACAAAGAAATGGAAGTTCCCTCCTTGATTCGATCAGGTTGAGATGAGGGGTCCCTTCCAAGGAAGCGGGACAGGAAGAACTTGTGAGCCATTTAGTTCATGTCTACGGATGCTGACCCTGTATCTTCTTAAAAGGCATATTCAGAAATGAGATCAGTGCAATGAGGATCTGTGGGTTCCTAGATATGTCACAAGGAAGCCTGGAACCCACATTTGATCACATTAGGAGAAGCCCATTCTGGATTCTTCACCGCAGAGGGGTGAAGGGAAGCTAGCTCGCACAGTGATGGACGAGCTTCTGATCTGCTATGAGTCTGTGCCTAAGACAGACCTGGAAAACCTCCCTAGGTGTGTGGAAGGAAAATCACACTCCACGCTTAAACTCCACTCTGACTATAAGCTAAAAGGTACTGACTATATTCTTACATCTCTCCAAGATGTAGGTATGCTTCTAACCAAAGAAATTATCTAGTTAATTGTTCAAACTACAATCACACTTTTATGCAAGTGTGTATGATTAAAAAATTGTATAGGCGGGCTGGATTGTATTTGTCGCGTTAGTCCAACTCTTACTAACACTGATTCACTCAGTAAAATCTCTCAGAAATGAGCCATTAACTCCCGCCTGGATATTTCCAGTGGGGGGGCGGGGCGGGGATCAACCCCTCATTTTAGTCCACATTTGCATAAATGTAGTTTGCAGAAAGATAATTTGCTAGCACACTTTTAATTAGTATAAATGAACATGTTTGTTAAATTAAAGAAGCATCTTGGCCAAGACAACATCCTCATTTTTCTTGAGTGAATGAGGGAGTTTAACCTCTGTTATGCTGTTGAACTCATGCATTATGTAGCATGGCGATGGCTAGAGCCTCCTTAAATTAGACCATTAGGGTAAAGAGCATAATTGCAATAAAAGTGATAAAAATGTAAAGGATGAATATTCAATAATTTCTGTTTTGAAATAGGTTATCTTTCTTATCTGTGTCTAGTATCTAGGCAACTCACTGTCAGGAGCAGTCCTGTGAGTGGCAGGTGTGTCTGAGGAATCTCTCTCTGGCATACCTTCTTCCCAAGCAACC
Source organism: Rousettus aegyptiacus (assembly GCF_014176215.1). NCBI lineage: Eukaryota > Metazoa > Chordata > Mammalia > Chiroptera > Pteropodidae > Rousettus > Rousettus aegyptiacus. The sequence goes on from NW_023416290.1 coordinate 54,974,872, forward strand.
TGAGCTTTGAACAAAGGTGATTTCCTCATGTTTAGTAGACTCACAAGGAAGCATGCCAACACGTATCTAAGATGGATAGCTTCAGAAGCGCGAGGCTGGAAGGACACCACTCCAGGGAAAGAGGACCATCGATGGCAATGCACTTCTTAGTGCTATGCTATTCGTGGTGGTGGTGGTGGTGGTGGTGGTGGTGGTGGGGGTTGGGAGTGGGAATGGTAAAGGTTGACCAATGTATAAGAATTCCAAGAAGAACTTTACAAAGCTTCCAGCCCACACTTCTTCCAGCTCGCCTTCCCCCAAACCTCCCATCCTTGGGAGAAGGGACCTTTCCCTTCTTGACTGGTCCAGTCCCCCCAACCCATGGTGAGGCCATGGAAGTGACAACTATTCCTGTGTTCCTCACCTGGAAGCCCCTGGTTGTAGATGATGGTGATGTCTACGCATGAAGCATTAAGATTGCTTCAAATACTGGGTCGATGACCTTTAGGTTGAAATCATCATAATTCTATCATTATACACTACATTATTATAAGTGAAATTGGTATTTCTGACTCTGAAGATGCTGTCTTTGTGGGACTAGAGCTAACTGGTCTGATAAAAAGACACAAGTGAAATGGCCCTTGATATGACTACCTAGAGGGCAGTAGACATTGCATTAAATTTACAAGGGAATCTCAAGAATATAAAAGAGTCTGACAAACCTACTGTTTGAATAAGGGATGGATTTACCCCCACCCCAAAACTCTTGAAATCTGTCCTTCTACCTAAAGGAGGTGACCTACATACTCTTACTATTTTGGGCCTTACTAGAGCAGTAAAAATACATCAGTAACTTGAGCTTGCAAAAGAATCATTCTTTTAAAAATAAGTTCATGAAAATGATCAGAAAGTGTGATTCAGAAAATGAGAGAGAACACCCAAGGCCATTTGGTTCGTACTCTATGTTCCTACCTGGACAATATAAATATATTCTCATTACCTAATTCCAGAGTCCAACATCTATCTAACCCATCACATAGAATGAATCTATCAGACTGAAGATGGAATGAATCCATCTTCATTCATTCATTTGCCTACCCTTCTTTGCTTTGCCAAATTCTCTCTTAATTATCTTGCTCCTCTCATCATAACTCCCATAAGAGTTGATGGGAAGATAAAGAAACATTTCAAAATTTGTGATGCATTTTCCTGAACTCTTTTAAGTCTCCACTTAACTTTGATTTTCTTTACAAAGGATAGAGAAAACAAGAGAAATTCTGAGCATAGATAAGAACTCAACCAAACGATTATCTAAAGTTTTCCTTGGGTGACAGATTCTTGTTTTTATGTGGCTAATGACAGGAAAAAAGAAAGAAAGAAAACATTAAATAAGTGTTTTGAAAATATTCACAAGATCTCAGTTCATAGCGAGCGCTTCCTGTGGGCTACAGCGTAGACTTGGTCAACGCATATCTTTCTGTACTTATGTAATTAAGTATTTACGAAAGCCCTGAGCCTGGTACTCTGGGACACAAGACACATTGCACCATTTTTAATGGAGTAGATTTCTAAAAGAAGCTCTAGAAGTGTGAGATTTATTTTAAGTGAGGGTTTGGCCTCACTCAGATTGGCATAGGATTCATCAGAAAGAAAAGGGAAAAGAATAACTATCGCTTTGATTCGAATATCTATTATATGAGTCTTATGTCATCCAATTTTCACTACAATCCAATGAGGGGCAGGTATTATGATCTCGTCATCTCAGTGAGATCACATACCTCGTCCTGTGTCACCTAGCCCAAAAGTGGCCGGAGTAGGGTTTAATATGTCCACTCAGTAATCAAGTCTCAATTCTTTCCTCTGTCTCTTAATAAAGACTAAACACTTGCGAGACAAATGAAGCTTTTGCAAGTGTGTGGGGTGTCCATCTGAGTAACAGAAAACTATCAACTTGTCGCTCAGCACTCAGTATGATCTGTAAATTAATCGATTAAGCATGGCTGTCTGATTTGACTATGACAATGGTCATCGCAATGCAGTTTAATATTTATGATAGTGAAAAACTGAGGGAAAAAAAAGAAGCCAAGAATGGTTAAAATATGCAATGGAATAGTATGCAGCTACAAAATGATTTCTTCATAACTGAATATTTTATTCACTAATGTGGAAAAAAGGTCAAGCGAAGAATGATTAACAGTATGGTACCAAATGGCCCCATTTTTACTGAAAAATTGCATAGGTAAGTACGTAGAATTGCACTCATGAAAAAGTAGCATGACAGATGCTAAAATGTGACAGTGGTTAGTTATCCTGGGTTATAAGATCACAAGAGGTATCGTTTTCCTCTTTTTCCCTTATGTGCTCAGTATTAGCTTTTGTTTGAAAAACTCATTCATTTTCTTTAAAAAGAAAAAAGAAGCGTCATACATAATCAAAGAAAAAAATCCAATATGATGGACAGTATTTGACACACACGCCACGTTTCCTACATTTCTTTACCGTAGTTCTACTTCGTGTTTGTCCCTGAGGCCTGTGAGCTCCCTCAGGAAATATTTAGCTGGAGACTCAAGGAGAGCAGAGCTCTTCTGTGAAGGCTGGGGGCCTTTGGGGGGGCCCCCCTCCTCCAGCCCAGGGTCCGCCCCAAAGGTCCTCGGTGTGGTTGCTGGGAAGCCAAGATGTTGAGGACCACCAACTCTAACCTGGCCGAGGCCCAGGCCTCGGGCCACGTGACCTGTGACCCGCACTGGGTGATGCTGAGAGTGAAAAGAGATGCTGCTAATAATCACGCTGAGAAGATGAACGCGAACCAGGTCCGTCTCAGGCAGGCCGGGGCAGTGGTCACCGAGGTGCTAGGGAACCCACAGACGCAGCGGGGACTGACGAAGGAGGTCGGGGCCCGCCCAGCTCCCCCACCTCACAGATGCAGAAACTGGGGGGACAGAGGTGAAAAAACGTGCTGCCCAAACTGGGCTCAGACACGGGAGTCACGAGCACACTTTTCTGAAACTTACTCAAAAGGTTTCTGTGTGCGTGTGCGTGTGTGCGTGTGCGTGTGCGTGTGCGTGCATGACTTTGAGGTGACGTGGCAGGGAGTGAAACTTCAGTCTTTTCTCCTGAAACTCCACAGCGAACAGTCAGCTCAAAATCGACCCACGTCTTTCGCTCTCAGGGTTCGCCAAACGCATCCCGAGACCAGGGCCAGGGGCGAGGCGGTCTCCTGCAACATCCTCCTTACCCCGCGTCCTCCTTCATCCGACAGGCGTTCATGCAACCCCAGAGGTGCACCTGATTTAAAGCACTGTTGGTAGACGTGCCAATTTTTATAAGCAAATGTGACCTGGAAACGTCTGAACGACATTTCAAAGGAGATTTTATGTTCTCCGCTCACTAAGAAAGCTGGAAGGGCCAACGAGTTTCCTCATTCACATGTCTTTCTATTGTTGAAACAGAGCGAAGCCTTTTCTTCCCTTCAAAATTTCCAAGGGTAAGATCATTATTTCCATTTCCACTTTTCCTTTCAGAAAACGTGCTTTTATGGTGCAAACTTGCTCCCAAAAAGCAAGGTGGGGCCGTGGGAAGAGAAGAGGCTTTGGAGTCACAGCTACTATACAGATTTCAGCAATTCTAAGACACACAATTTTTTCCCTCTCACATTTTAGTGTCTCTGAAATCAGACTGCGTCTTAAGGTTAATGGAGCCTTAAACCCCACATTCTTCCAGGGAGCTCTGCGTTTGCTTCTGCTGGTCACCAGAGGGCAGTGTCAGCCAGGGACGACAGTAGATATAAAGTCTCTGCCTGAGGGTTTTTTTTAGACCACATTCAGAATGTGAACTCAGGCGCAAACCTACGTGGATTCCATTTTGGAGTTTGACTTCTTGGATTGCTCTTTTTTCTTTTTTTTTTTTTTACTCCATGTAACCAATGCCTGGGTATAGGGATGTGGCTTTACTCACCCTTTGTCTGCTAGGTGGGTTTTTCTTCTTTTCTGTTCATCCTGATCCTGAGGGTATAAGCCCAGTCTATCGGGGGAAGGAGGTTCCTCCTTCGCTCTCCACACTGGGTGATTTTTCTTCCTTAGTGTGGCAGAGAACACGGACAGTTCTCTAATTCCGGAACCCTGCGGCTTTGAAGGCCTCTGCTTGTCCTTTGGCAAAGCTCCAGGACGGCTTCCTCCCTAACCTGCACCCCGCCCCAGAGCCTCTCACCCCATCTTTGTACAAGGGCCCTCGAGAATGAGTCCCGAGAGCTCCAGGGAGAGGCAGCGTGGTGACAGACCAGGCACTGGCTTTGGGGTCACCGTGAGCCTCAACTGCCGGTTCCGGTTTGGGCGGGCTGCTCGGTCATTTCTCTGTATCTCCATTTTATCGAGTATAAAATGAGGCTCCTAGTAACATCAGCTCCCTACCCTCACCGTTGGTCTACTTCCGTGAACAGTTTAGAATAGTGCCTGGCATATGGGAAATCCTCAATGACTGCTCAGCAGTAACGCAGTCCCCAGACAGGGTCTCAGACCAGGAGTCAATGAGGGCTGTCTCTGTGACACAGGGGGGCATGAATGTTTCTGACGCGCCCCATTGCCCTCACCCCGGGGAACCCACGCAATGCAGAGCACATGCTCGATGGAGCAGGGCTGGCCCGCCTGGGAAAATCCCCGCGAGCCTTCTCAGGATGCTGCCTTTTACTTCGCCTAGAAAAACCTCCTCTCTGGTCACAGAAATGAACCTTAGGCACATCGTGTGCCTCCCCTAAGTTTATTTATTCCTGTTCCCAAACCAGATGCCTGCAGACAAGATGTGGACCCTATTAAAACACATTAGAAATTATGTACAGCTTGCAGGGGTCGGGCTTTAGTGAAGCAAGTACATCTTTAACAAGAACGAATAAAAAGGTTTTGTAAAGCTCCAGACACAGGTATTTACACAGGCTAATTGAGAAGGGTCTTTGCCAGACTACCCTGCTTTTCCTAGCTCCTTCGGTGTAGCAACCAGGAAAGGAAATGCATTTAATTTGGGCCTTAAGCCCTCAATTATATTAGGAATAAAAAAAAAAAAATCTTATTTGGCGAAAGGGTGGTGGGGGGCAGGGGTTGAGCGAGGCAAAATGTTTCTTCCCTTTTTGTTTCGTTAGTACACAGACATAGCACGTTTTAAATTGTGAACTGCAGGTGAAGATATGAATCTTGGAGTTTGCGACCTGTGGGTAGCTATCGAAGGCATGGTGTATGCGCAGAGAGGCGTGAATTCCCCAAACCAAGGAAAGCAGACTCTCCCGGGCAGCTGAGCAAACTCACAAAAAAATTGCTCACTGGAGCTTTGCAGAGTATCAGATCAAACTCCTGAAATTCGCTTACAAATTCCCTGCTGTTCTCCCCAGAGGCTCCGGCAGACACCAAGCACCTCCCGTGCTCAGTCAGGGAAGGTCTGCCAGCTTCCATCAGTGCAAAGGACCAGCCGCGTTAGTCAGGGACAGCACCCTCCCCGCCCCCCGCCCCCCAACTCTTTACAGTTCAAAGCTGGGGCGAGAAAGGAGCATCGGAAAAAGTCATCATTGATATGATGACGGCTGCCATTTTTGGACACTTAGCTTAATCAAGGCGTTGCCTGGAGCCCTCTATAATCACCCGTGAGGGAGGCTGGGATTGTCCCCAGGGTACAGAGAGCCGCTCATGCTCAGACAGGCTGCTCAACTCTTCCAAGGTCACATGGCAAGGAAGTGGCAGGGGTGGAAATTGAACCCAACTCCAAATCCCCCCACCCCGTGTGAGCCTCATCTTCTTTCTACAATGCGGGGAGCTGGGGGTGGGGTGGGGGTGGGGGTGGACAACCAGAAACATGGAAGAATAGGTGTCTACAATCTAAGAAAGAGTGTTTATCACAAATGCTTACGTGAAGCTATTGGGTGTCCTCGTGTATTACGTTACAAGGGTCGCGACTGATGAGACTTCACCTAAGAGCAAAGGCAAGTGGGTGTCAAGGCCACTGGGTCGATAACGTCACAGTGGAAGGCACACCTCTGCTGTCACGGAGTTTAAGGTCTCCGTGTCCCCTCTGTTACCGTTCCCTTAAAGAGCAAAGCTGAGGCTCTTGATCTAAGTGACGTCTCCTTTCATGGCCTTCAGTCTACTCATGGTTTTCAAAGAGAAAAAGAAAAGACAGTACCAAACCAAACCAAACGAACAAACAGCAAAACATAGCAACCGAAACGGCAGCGCCTAGGCTGTCTCTCGTCCCATGAACATTTACGACAATTTACTTCAGAAAAAAGAGCCACTACGGAGACCCAGCTCTACCTTGTGCTCCAGGCTGGAGTCTTTAAACATCAGTGAGAAAGGCTTGATATGCTCTCTTCTCAATTTATCGCCACTCCGCAAGTCGATGGTATGTTCTATTCTCTTGTTAATTTCCTCAGGCCCAGACTGGACATGCAAAGCTTGTGCAAGATGGTTTGGAAGTAGATTTATTGAATTTCTTGTTAGGGCAGCCAGAGTCTAGGGGGAAAGCACATGCAAACACAATAAACCTGCGAGTCCCCTTTGGATTAAAAAGAAATGCAATGTTTTTTTAGATCAGGTTGCATTGCAAACAGTAATAGCATTCCATGCAGTCGTATTCAGTGAAACCTACAGAAGTTGGTAAGTTAGCATTCGGTTTAGAGACACGCGACCTGGCCGGACAGCGCGTGGAGAGGGACAGGCCCCCTTCCGCTGTGCAGGCGCACTGAATTCCTTCGGCTGGAGCATTTGGAGCATTGTCGTCAGCTTGGGAATGTTAAGACCATTTCTCTAACCAGGCACATCTCTGGTATGAGAGAAAGAGAAACAATGCACATAACAGAAAGTAAAGTATCCGAAAAGCCCACGGAAATGATCGTCTCCAACCGAGCAGATTCCACATTTTCGTGTGGTCTTTCCTTTAATGGTGCTGGAGAGACTGGGGACTCATGGCTTGCATTTTTTAATTTTTATTTGTATTTCATTTTATTTTATTTTTTAGCATTGCTCATGGATAGACAGCCAAATGTGCCAGGATCTGCTCCTTAAACTTGATAAAGATGATTAGATTTTTATGCTTTACAAATTTTTTCCCCATAGACCATTATATATCTATATATCCATATAGATATATGTGTTTAATTTCCTTTAGGCAAAAAATGCAAGCGGTTGCAGCCTCTCGCCATGTCACGGGTCACACAGCAGGTGCGGACAGGCGCGACCACCGCGCTGGTCACTGGGCATGGCTGCGTGGATACAGGAACAGCGCTGGCTCAGGAAGACGCTCCAGGTTCAGCAGGGAGGGCCCCGGCTCCTGGCGATTCAGGGCAGGTGACAAGATCGACTGGCCGGACCTAGCCAAATGCCATGTTCGCTCGCAGCTCCCACGTCAGACAACTTCTTGGGCAAAAAAGGGGGGAATTGGAGCTGACGGGATAAAGAAACAGGGATGTTCGTCTTCTCCCTCCGGAGGTGTCTTGGGGGGTGGGAGGGGACGCGGCGCACCTGTAGGGGGCAGGGGACCTCCCGCCTCTGTACAACTCACCAAGGCTGCTTTTCCCTGCCAGCCTCTCAGCCTGGCGTGCTCAGACTGCAGGCTAGACAGAGGTAAGGCAATGAAGTCATCCACGGGCGGCCTGCGAGAGCTGGCGGGTCCTCGGAGGACCCCTGCCCGAACCCTTCCTGTCTCCGTGAGCCTCAGTGAGACGGCAGCTCATCCACGGCCAGGTTAGCTCCTCTGACTCAACAGCCAGAGCTGGTGTCAGGGCTCTGACCTCACGGAGCCTTCCAGCCTGTCCTGCACGAGTTTTTCCTATGGTACTGCTAGACCCCTCATTTTAACCTTCATAGACATCGTCAGTGTAACCTAGATTTAAGGTCTCTAAAGCATTGCACAGCAGGGCTTTGTCACTGGTAGGATTTACTGAAACCCTCTTCTCCAGCCCCAGGATAAAAGATGGAGTGACACATGCCAACATGAGAAAATGCATGTCCTTGGAGCCCTGGAGCAGTTAATGTCAGCTCTGAGCACCAAGGAGGCTACCGCAGAGAAAAAGATGTTGGAGCGGGGGGTGGGGGAGGTAAGACAGGACCAGGACGAGAGTAGGGAGAGGGGCTGGGCTGGAGAGTAGGAAGCAGGGACCAACGTTCCAGAAAATCGAACGGCAGGACCCAGGCGGGGCCAGACGGTGGAGCCCCTGGGATTAAATGCCTTAGATCAGCACCTCAGAGACAAAGGAGACTGGACTGTGGGCCACTCTCTGCCTCCTGTACTGGCTTCTTGGGTGAAAGTTCTTTCCACATAGTTTGGAAAACGACAAAATTTAGTTTTCTGTCTTGAAGAGGAGGTGGGGAAGATGCTCACGCTGCCAGACAGAGGGCATACGTTCCGGCTTCGAGATGCGGAGATGCCGCCCGGCACGTTCTTGAGGCGGGGGTCTGACGGCCGGAGAGAAATCATGCAAATCACTGCGCACGCTCAGGCTAGGTAGTTCTACCTTTGTGATTTTTTTTTTTTCTTACAGGTTTTCTTCTTTGAACTAAATCGAGTCTCTCCACTCGCCCAGTCCCTCACACCTTCAGTGGCCCTTGGACTTTTGGGTTTCACAGAAAAGGGGAGCTTTGAAAAACATTTTTGGGACTGATTTATATAAATTACAGTAGCAGCAGCAGTTGTCACAACTACAGCTGTCTAATATGACCACCACTTCCTAAAAGAAAGGGTGTTTTTTTTTCCAACAAAAAATGATATAATCTCAGAACAAAAGATGGGTCGTTAACATGGAGTCCATTTAATTTAATAAATAACTCATTTCATGGGCTTTGTCCTCATCATTCTCAGACTGATGGGCGCTGGTGAAACGTCACAGGGCCTGACGCTGACCTGTAGGGGGGCCTTTGAGAAACGGGGCGCTTGCACCATCGACCACCAAGTCTGTAAGGCAGAGACCAACAAAATCTGCTCTCAGGGTCCCCCCACCGCCCCTCACGAAATGCTCTCGGCTGTCAGCGTGGCTGCTTCCAATGAGAGAAAAGTCTAGAAGCACCTCTCTCACTTTCATCATTGCCACCGGGTTATCATTCAGATCTGAGACGGAGCCTTCATCAACATGCCAGTGACGCTGAGGTGGAGAATTCTTTCCTCGTCTAGGCAATTATTTTTATTCCTTGCAATGACATCCTTAGTATTTTAGGCAGGCAGTGAAATTCTCAGTGATCTGTTTTCTAATCATTTGCTCTGCCAGTTACATATGACAATTACACCTCTTGTGTGACTGGCAAGGCAGTCTCTGTGGTACCTCGTACCTTCAGGACATCAATGCTCAAGGGAAGACTAACATCTACTTAAGAAGTCAGGTGAGTTGGAATCGTTGACCACCCAGGGCATCACTGCAAAGCACGGATGGCTTGGGAGTGGCTGTGGTTTGAGGTCATCTGTGAACCCCCTTCCCCTCCATCGGTAACGACCACTAAGATTGGACAACGTGGTCACCGTCACTGGGCTCATGCTGCCAACACCCACAATCCATAGCTGCCATCTCCACAGTGACTCATTTGTAAGCAGGATAGGGAAACGCATAACACATCTTATTTGTCTGCCTAGAGTCATCGTGGAACGAGCTATTTTGATAGAATATAGCTTTCTCTTTTTAAGATTTACAGCACCAGTGGGAGCAAGATTGGGATCGCGTTAAAAAATAGTGTGAGCTTTCAGATAAGATTCCGATCACAAATGGGCCGTTCTTTCCCGTGAACAACTTAAGCAACTGCTTAGAGAATAGGAAACATGAATGAATGAAATGGAAGGAAATGGGAAATGCTAAGAGAATAATTTTATATATATAATTATATATATCATTCAGTTATTCTCATTATACATAATTATATATATTTGAATATGTTTCAATGTATAATTGAAATATATATACATATACACACACACAATAATAAATGCGTACGTTTATCTGCTTACTCTAGCTGATGTTTACAGATATTTGGGAGGTCAGATTGGTCCACGCTGGGACATACCAAAGTGTGTGGCTGCGCTGGCCTTTCTCACACGAGTCTTTTCACAGAAAGACGCTGAAACCCTGAGGCTGGCCCCAGCAGAGATCCACACCCTCCTCGGGCACTTCAGAGATTATTCCCTTACTCACAGGTGCTGAAGACAGATCCGAGTCCCCATGAGAACCAGGGTCCCGTCTAAACCCTGGTTTCTGAACACAGGGTCTCGCCTGAGAGCCCGGGCATTCTTGTGGAAATCAGCTCCCGGGGCTCTGGCCAGGGTGTCACTTTGTCAAGTGCCCTGGGATGGGGTGTCAAGTGCACCGGGATGGGGTGGGGAAAGTCATGAGCCCTCTTCAGCCCAGCGTGTGGTTTATGACAAACAGCCTTTTCTCTGAGATTGTCGTCTCGCTGTGCACACACCGAAAACCTACTTTCCCTATCGGTTCTATCCTGTTATGAGTGGCCGTAACCTCCAGTGATCCTTAATCAGTTTACGTCAGCCAATAAATTCTTCTCAGGAAGATTTCATTCAGGCTGAAGGTGCATTCTTCAGAAACATTCAGTTTTGCTGCGTTGAAAGTATTTTAGCAATTCTGAATCACACATTCCAGCCTCAAAACACCCTCTAAATCTTTCCTGCAGACATTGTGAGTCAGTTTGCATAGTTCCTGGGCTGGGGTCTGGGGAAATCTCCACTCTAGCTCATCACCAGATCCACCTAATTAACTGTGTTCCAAGGAGTGAAATGTGTTCCAAGGAACAAAAGAATGAAAGGATGTTTCTTTACAAAATGGTTCTGTGGGCCAATCAGTTTAGGAAATACGGATCCATTACTTGTTTACTACTGAGTCTCCTTGCCGCTCTCCTTGAGAGCAGGGACTGTGCCTTTTGTTGAATTCTTTGTCCCCAGTGCCTCCACCATTGCCTGACATTAAGGCTGCTCCGCATATGTTTTTCAAATGAAAAAATTTCTCGCATCCTCCTGCTGGACTCTCACATAACACATTCCTGAAATAAAGACACTGACTAGTTCTGCAGAACTGAGACTTTTAAACTCTCCATTTTCCAAGCTCTATGACCACAAAACCCTCTTCGCCCACATCACCTCTACCTGCTCGCTGCGCACTGTTTGGGAACCGGTGCTCTAACGTTCTCCCCGGCTTCTGTTCACACCTTCTACCCAGCGGACCTGTTTCTGAATATGTCCTATTTATCTCCCTCCACATGGCCACCATCTAGAGTCCAGAGTTTTCTTCCTCAGGCTATTGGCTTTGATTCCTCCAATCATCTCACAGGTGACATGGTTTCTACACATGGCACAATGCTTTCTAGTCTGTGCCCTGCATGTACCACTTCACGGAATCAGACAGAATCCAAATGGCATCTGATTTTTTGTCCTGGAGCCCGGACACCTGCCATCGTATGACCTATAATTGTTACCTCGGTCCACTATATTCCATGCATTGAAACATGCAGCATTTGGCCGCACATCTTGTTGCTACTTCAAAAACCAATTCAGATGTCACTTCCTCCAGGAAGCCTGTCCCGAGCCTGCACTCAGCACGGCAGTTACTGTGAGGTATGGCAACTGCCTAATCGCGCATTTGTCTGTTCCTCTACGCTCCGGTTTCCTAGAGTGTCAGGAACCATGTTATATGCGTAATGGAATCTCCAGCATGTGGCAAATTTGGTAGGTTCTTAACAAGTATGTGTGGGATGAACGGATGGGTGAATGAAGGGTTCCCAGGGCCTGTTTTCATCTCCGTTACTAAAAGCCCCCTTTTTGGTCCCCGTTCTCCCCCAAATAGACTCTAAATTTGAGAAGATGCTGTTTACCAAACTGTATTTAGTAAATTAAGTAAAAGTAGTTTATTTTCCTACTGTTTGATCAGATGCTCATTTTTGATCAGGAGATAAAAAGCATTACTGTGATGGCTGAATATAATTCCAGCCAAGAGCAGGAGCCTGGAAAGGTAGCCTCTTGGTGGTTAATATGATGTTTTATTCAGGGTTCTGGAGTCCGGAGAATGCCTCTCCCATTCCTACAGCCCAGTGCCGGCCACCAGGGCACCAGAGATCACCAACAGGACAGCACTAATCTGGGACCCTTTCTGGGACCAGTGCCTAGACTACTGTCAGCTTGAATGTCCCCAGGAGCTAGCTCGAAGAGGAACGTTGAAGTCATCAGTGAAAGAACTTTACCTTTTAGCTCCTCTGGAATGTGGACATGAAAGTCTGGAGATCTGGCTGTACATAGTTGTGATGGAGGTCCCAGGTGAGGGCCAGCTTGTGGCCCATTTGGAAAAGACCTAGATAGGATGCCAAGTCCAGCAGCCTCAGGGCCTAGCTGTGGGGCCTCCACCTCCTGGGCCGAGGTGGCCTGTCCTTTCCCAGAGACTGCTCGTTCCAGTCTCGGGCTTGCGTCCGCACTGAGGAGCAGGCAGCGGCCAACGGCCTCCTCAGCCAACTCCTGGGCCGCCCTTCCCTTCCCGTCCCCTAGCGCCCACCTCGTAGCTCCACTTTGAACCTGCCGCCTGCAGGGTCTGGGCTGTGGAGGGGGCAGTGATTTTATATTTCAGTTCTTATCCCACTTCCTGCCCTACCATGGTAGGCAAACACGAGAAGAAATTGCCAGGAACAAACACTGTGCCTGAATAAGAGAACGCAGGTGTTTATGTTAGAGTCGTTGTTGTTGTTGTTGGTTTGTTTTTCTCTACTGTGTTTAAAAACTCCAATCCAATCCGCAAAAGAGAAAGCCCCTACTTTTTTTTTTTCTTTTTAAGTTATTTTTGCATTCTTTTAAAGAAAGCTCACTTCTTAGGAACACTTTGAGGTGGTCTAGTCCACAGCGGTTTCTATTCAAGGCCTCAGGGAGAACGTCTGCTGTGTTTGAAAGAGGCACACTCGGTTTTTCCTCAAACCTAGGGATGGGGGAGAGAGATTTCCTTGGATGTGAGAGGCAATGCTTCTCTGGTAAGGAAGCTTTACGTGGCATTTGGGTAAACACTGAGTTAGGGGACCCTTGGGAAAATATCCACACGGGGCTTCCCAGAACCTGCCATGTACCATTTTTTTGCTAACAAATCGAACCATCTGCCACAAGCAAGGTGAGTTAGACCGTTGCAACTTTTCCTCTCTGCACTGAGAGATGATGAAATATCACATTCAAACTGCGTGTCTGACGGTTTTTTAGTTACGGTTCCTCCATAGTTTCTTTTTCTTTCTTTCTTTTTTTCTTTTTTCTTTTTTTTTTTGATATTTATGTCACCACAATTTGCTTCCCAAAGAAAGCAAAAGAATATTTAATGAGATCTTACTGTGGGAGGTCAAGAGATAGTGCTGCGGGAAGAGGTTTAAGTAATTTTCATAAGCTCATAGCTTCAGCTCCCGGAAATGAAATATCAAGGGTCAGAATGTCCACTCTGCTGAAAAAATCATCCGGACACTTGCGGCCAGCCTGCTGCAGGGTTCCAGGACCCCTCTGCAGCCGGGTGCCCAGGCCCCAGACATAAATAAGCAAACACTGTGGGCCTGGGGCCCAGGTTATTCAGAGGAAAATTGCTTCCCACCTTCAGGCAGAACCGGAAGTTTGCAGATGTCGTCTGGATGTTAATGTGATCAAGAATAAAGGATGTGAGAAAGCCCATGGTGGTCGGGCCGTGACACTTTGTGTCCTGGGCCGTGACACTTTGTGTCCTGGAATCTCGATGTTTACGATTAAGAGAATGAAACGTGGACAGGGGAGGCAGCCCGAGGGCTGGCCGATCCCGCGATAAAATGAGCATTTACTAGTTTGCTACTCATTGGGTCCCCACGATCCCACTCTTAGGCGTTCGGCTAATACAGATAAGCTGGTCGTTAGACAGTTTATTCAGTGTGGGGTTTAGGTCCCGGATCCGCCCAGTAAACCTTCCCTGACACTGAATGCCTCTCTCCTTCCTTCTTTAGTTCATCCTGCTAGCAGATCCTGGCTCTGTGCACAGACACACTGGTTTCGGTTCTCTTCGGACGAGGCGTGGGCTAGTGGTCAGCTGTGGCCGAATGGGATATCCAGGTGATGGGATAGAGCTCTGGTCCAAGGCCCTCAGAGCCAGGTTAACCCAGAACAAGAGGTGTCTGACACCGATTCTGATCTGCCTGAGAAGCTCATTTGGTTCTGTTGACCGATCCTCTATTAGCTGATCCAGGATCCCTGACTTTGATATTATCCTTTGAGTTCCCCAGAAAGATGCTAATCTCAGTTTGAGAATGTGATTGAGCCTGAGCCATTACACACTTGGGCCATTTTTCATTAAAAAGGGTTGATAAACTTCTGCAGAACTGGCCAAAACAGAACTTGGCACGTCTGCTGAGATGTGGCCACTTTGAAGTCACGTGTCTTGAGGCAAGCTGCCAATTGAATTTTTAGCTTTCAAAATAGCACAGCCACAGTAATGCGTGGGACAGATGTGCCAGCGCCAGCACTGACATCGTCTCAGGGTCAGGGTGGAAGGAGAAGGAGGGATGGGGTGAGCCCGGGGCGGAGGCAGGATTCCTGGTCCGGACCTGACCCGGGAGCCGGGGACAGAGAAGCTGACACGGTTATGGTTTGTTTACAGGGCCAGCAGATAGGTGGGGGTCAAAATACACGCGGGACTGAAACGGCTGGTCTGAAATGCCACAGGCTGTGGCTGGAGAGGTGACCACTCTATCCTAGTGCCACACGGCTTCTGTTTGACAATCCGAATAATTTCTGCTGAGAAATGAATAAACAAACATATATCGGGACCTAAATTACTTGGTTTTCTTGTGAATATCAAAGATGCAGATTTTTCAGAAGCGTCAGTGCCATGGGGGAAATAAAAGTGTGTGTGTGCACGTGTGTCTGTACATGTTTACACGTGTGTGTTTTCGTAACAGAAATCCAGAGAAAACCGAAAGCAATATAACAATTACATAACCTTTTGTCTTTTTTAAGAATCTGAAGTAACTCTTTTCATTTAGGATTATAAAATAAGCACAGTAAGTCCTCACTTAACATCACTGATAGGTTTTTGGAACTGCAGCAAAATGACATATAACAAAACCAGGTTTACCATAGGCTAATTGATATAAACAAGGCATCGCATCGACCATATAATGAAATGACGTGATTCAAAGACCTGCTCTATTATATCGTGAGTTGCTGACAAATTGCTCATGTTTGGTGCTTTATGTCTAAGGCCTGAGGTTTTTGTCCAGACTCCTATTACACAATTTGCTAATTAAAGTTCGTTACTGATGCTTTCCTAATTTGTTTCCAATGGACCTACAAATTACCCACCTCCAAGAAGCCAGCCCCTCTTACTTGTCACCAATTATAACAGGACTAAACGGAGATAAAGAAGAAATTACTCAAGTTAGAGTCAAACTCCTATGTCTTTAGGACTTCGTGGCTTCTACGCCTTCTCATCCTAACTTTTCTACACAGTCTACTTGTCTCATCGAGTTCGCCTTTCTGGGCTGCTATTACCCCCAGTGATCGCTTCATAGATTATCCCTTAAGAGCAGCCCAGTGTTAAGTACTCCCAAGACATGGGATCCTGAGTGGGCGCCACCACCTGTGATATATGCAGAGCCCTTATCATCTCACGGCGGGAAGAGACCCTTTAGGGTAGCGGTCCCCAACCTGTTTGGCACCAGGGACCGGTGCCCCTATGAGAATCCCATGCCTGAGGATCTGAGGTGGAGCTGGGGTGGTGAGGCTCGCGCTGGGGAGCGGCCGCAGACACAGATGAAGACCTTTTGGAAAGTCTTCTCAACACTCGAGAAATTACCGCTGTCATTCCTTTTTGACCCTCAGTGAAGTAAAAATTGAGTACAATGAGGATGCACAGGCCGCCACAAATACCAAGTGTCTGCTCTGGGCTGCGATGCCATTCGCTTCCCCGTGTGGAGCGGCGGCGACGATGGGTCACGGCCCACGCGCCCGGCCACGTTAAAAAGTGGGAATGCCGATTCATTCACACCACACGCGGTTTGCTTGGAGAGAAAAACCATCACACGTATGAATCACACCAGGTCAAAACAAAAGGTAGCCTCCGTGGAGAAAAGATGGGAAAATCCTGAGCTGGCTCAGTGAAGAAATCTCATAATGAAGAGTCTTAGCTCAGTCATTGGCAAAATCGGCACTACGATTAATAAGGTAAATTGTTCTTTTTTCTTTTTCAAATCTAGGGAATTAAGATGTCAGAAAAAAAAATCCAGTTTTTACTCTTTCTTTCCCTATATATCTTCACATCGAATACCATACATTTCCCTTCGCGTATTTAAAATGCATGTGTTCATTGGTTCTACCTCCTCAGGCCACTATTTTATGACTCCCTGACCAACTAGGCAATCCTAGGAAAAGGAAGTCCCACTCAACTGCTCAGCACCGTTTCTGCCGGCCATTGGCCTGGGGCGACCCCGGCGGCATGTGCACGCTTGCCAACGCAATGCGCATCTCCAGATCTGCAGCCCCAGGGAGTCGTGCCTGCCTCTCTACCTCACCTCCTCCTCCACGGCCCACCCCTCGGACCGCAGAGAAAGGAAGGACGATTCCTCAAAGTTAACGGATCATACCGTCCACCTCATCCACTCATGCTCCCTGGAAGGCTTTGAATCCACTTGCTTTTCTGAAGAGTGAAAAACCGACCCCACTAATGAGTCGCTGGTTGGACTCAGCGGCCATCCTCCCAGTCAGGGCCAAGGACAGCCCAGGGGCCTTGTGGTCAGAAAAAGCCATGTTACTGGGAGAGAGCAGATTTACTTCAAGAAAATGTCCCAAGCCTTCGGAGTTCTCTACCCCCAAAGCCTGCAGGTGTCTTATCCAATGAACATCAAAACTCAGTCATGTTCAAAGGGTTGAAAATAAGCAACCTGTGGGGAAAGATTCGCCTGTGTTGCCTGCATCCTCAGACTGAATATCCAGCAGCTCATCCAGGAGCAGTAACCGCCGAAAACACACCCTCCAAGACCAGCACCCAGTATTTCAGGCATTCTTAGGGGTCAGAATTTCAGCAGAGTTCTCTGTGGGGAAAGCGAAGCCCGTGTTTGATTTTGAGCAGCAGAGACCAGGCTGAGATGGTCTTGCTTCTCCTATTCACCTGGGGTCTGGTGCCCTCATCCTTGGCCCTAACTCCCTGCTTGCCTGCAGATCCCACCGTAACGGTCACTGCCTTTGGGGGGGTCTCCCCATTCCCCTGGATCTGTTTTCCACGCCCTGTTACACTCCCCTGCTGTCCCAATAGCAAGTTCACACGGAGCCCGCTGACCTGTTAGGAACACGGCCAGACTATGAGCTCCTTGCCAGCCCGACCTCCCCCTTCATCTCTCTACCCCCGGCACGCGTGAGTGTTTGCCGTCTGAAGACGGGTGACGTGCCCACACACCCCAAATGCACACACGCACGTTTTAAGACTAACTGACCTGAAAACAAAGTGGAGGCGGAAACCTGGCACATCTTCAGGCCACAAAAGGAAGTTGGGGGGGGGGGCGCCTGATGGAAAGTATGTGGCTGGTGAAGTTGGACATAAGTGGGTTCCGATTCCGCTTGTTATTTCTGGGCGACACGTCCTTCAGAAAATAAACTGATCTCTACAAGTCACAATTTTCCCATGCGTCAAACAGGCACGTCACGCTTACGCCGTGAAGTGGGTGTGAGAATGAAACGTGGAGAATGTGGGCCATGCTCTCAGTGTGGTACCTGGCCCCCGAGGCTCTGCGTTCACTAGTGTTCGCGACGCTGTGGACATGTCTTTAGACCCGCGTGACAGAAGTGCGCCTGCTTTCTGCTTCCCCACTTTGCTCCCAACATTAACGGCGCATAGTGGACTTAATGATAACGATAACGGCCAAGGTCAGTCTGTTGTGCAGAAACGACTGACACTTACATGGAAGCGGCAAATGTGTCCTTTCGTCCAGGTGATGCTTTTAGAAGCCCGGAAGGGTAACAGAGAAAAATGCCTGGATTCCGATGCCACGATAAAGGTGAGAGGGATGGATGGGACAAGGGCGAGGATGTCACAGCATGTGAGGAACAGACCCTCGGCTCCGAAAAGGGCTTTGCTTCGAACAGAGCGGCTCCTCCTTCCCGGCATACATATCACTTGTCAGGAAAGTCAGGTTAAAAGGATCACTACCCTCGCCCAGTACGTTTCACAGTGACATACAGCTTCGCCCTTTGGTAGCCTCTTGTAAATCACAAGTCTAAGATGCAGTTTGTCTGAAAAGTCCATTCTTGTCCCCTATGCACAATCCATTCTCCACCAGGCAGCCCAAACGATCTATTTAAAACATCTAAATCAGATCATGTCACTGCCCAGCTTGAAACCTTTCAATCACTTCCTTTGGAATAAAATCCCAAACCGACCGGGCTTGCAGGATCAAGCTCTAGCTCCTTTAACTCATCTCATACCCCTTTCTTCCCTGCTCACGATTCTTTACCCTTTTTTGCTCTTCTTCTAACACACCGAGCTTTTTCCTACCACAGGGCCTTTGCACTGGCTGATTCCTTGGTCTCCGACGCTCTCCCCCTGGCTATTTGCATATAGGGTCCTGTCAGTGCTCATATCAAATCTCAAGAGGCTTCTGATGGCCTCGTCTGTACTAATTCTCTCTGACCCCTAGTTATAGATCTTTTCCCTTCACAGCATTTATCTGTTTTGGTTACTCGTCTGCACTCCCCACTCCCTTAAAATGTGAGCTCCGAGAGGACAGAGACCCAGTCTCTCTTCTTATTAGTGGATCCCTGGCAGCTAGAATACTGAGCACCTGTTAAATAATTGACTGCACGGGAACTCAAGCCCGTAACCGATTTTAGCTATGGGCTTGCATGGCGCCCATTCCCCAACTGTCTCCTCATCACTGAACATCCTGTCTGTCTCTGTCGTGGGATCTTTACTCTCTTTCACCCCCATCTGGCATCCCTCGAGGTCTGTCTTCTGCCTTCGCATTGTCTTATCTTACATATTCCCTCCTGTGATCTCTGTGACCCACACGGCTTCGACTGGCACTCATTCCCTGAGGGCTGCCAGATTTGCGTGCCTTGTACCATTCTTCTATCCCTGAGCTTCGGAAGTGTGTTCGATCGCCTTCAGGATATCTCTCCTTGGGCCTCTCCCAAGCATCCAAGCTCATCATGTCCCAAGGTGAATTCCTGGTGCCTCCCTCCAATCTCCTCCCATTGTTTACTTCAGGTGGCAGTTCCACTGCCCTCCCAGTCGCCCAAGCAAAAAACCTAGAAATTAAACTTGACTGATTCCTCTGCCTTACCACCCACACCTATAGCTTCATTCATTCATTCGACAAGGTGTAATCAAGCCCTGTTATGTGCCAGGTATGTCCTAATTGTGGGCTGAAAGTGCCACAGATACAATTCCTGTCTTCACGAACCACGTAAACTCCTGGCTGACTTTACCTCTTACGGTATTGCTCCCCTCTGTCCCTCCTTCTCTTTCATTACTAGTAGCAGTTGGCATGTAGTAGATGCTAAATTAATCTTTATCAAATGAATGAATACATGAAAATTTAGCCATCTGAACATCTGCTGTCCATATACCAGAGATTACGGTCCTGTATACTGATGTCATTAAAAACATTTCTAAGCACACATTATCAATCAATAGAAGCCAAAACATTTGGCCACATCAGCTGGAACCGCCCGCCCCAGCGAAGCATCAGAACGTTTTATGTGTGATGCGTAAACGCTCCGACGGTCCTGGCTGGCCGTGCCACTGACTGGGTGTTTCGGCAGAGCACGGGCTCAGCCAGACCTGCCTTGATCTCTTCCAGGCCCACGCTATGTCTCTGGGTTGCACGTATAGCTCTCTGACGTCTAGAGAGTTACACACAAGTGCAAACTCCGAGAGCCTGTGACTGTCGTAATCGACTCAGTCGTTTCCTAAATGTTATTAGTGCCCCTTATTTATGAGCATCAGTCCACATTCACTGACTCTTAAGTCTGAAGGCATCAGGATGAATTGAGATTATTCGTGGTGAAGACAGCACAGATGGGGTGCATCCAGGCAAAACGCAGGCACCAGAAGAAATACATGGCATGGTTAAACACCAAGAAGAATCATCTTTGACTAGTAATGACATCTTTCACAATAACTACATGACACCAGTAAATCTCTTTAGGAAACCAGCAAAGAGACATTTCGGCTATTCCTCTCCATTTTTACCAGAACAATCAGTCATAGGATAAAACCAAGCATCTCTACTTTTCTTTCTTTGGTTCTCAATTATTAGCAGAAATGTTAGGCACAACTGAGATTAGAACAATTAGGAATTGTCCCAATTTCCACAATCGGCTTCACTGGAAAGAGTTTTTCAAATGGAAAGACCAAAAAGGAAAAAGAAAAACAAAACTCCAAAAGAGAGAATTGTATGCCGAGTTATTGAGGTATTCAGGGTGAGGCATGCATCTCCCCTCTAACTAGCCAGCATCCAGGCTCGAGCTCACAAGAGGCAGAGGAAGCAGAGGGTCCTGTCAGCGGGGCATGCACTCACCCGGGAAGTGTGGATATGTTCGCTGTTTTACGCAATAGCAAATCGTACCATGCGCACCCATTCGGTGATGGAAAGAAGTTAGACATTGAAGTCAGTGACAGTGTCTGCAGTCATAACAAATGTGGGGAAAATCAACCACTCACAAAAGGATGGTGAGGACCTAAAGGAAGGCGCTTGCGAGGCATGCAGGCCGGGTTCACCCTGCGCCTTCCCCAGCGGAGTCTGGTCCGTGCCCATTATTAGCTCCTTCATACAGAACGGGAAGGAAAGCGAGGTTAACCCGGCCTCAGAGGACCCCATCCGCCTTCTGGATGCAGAAGATTTCCAGCATTTTAACCTCTTCCGTTTTAAAAGTCTTTAAGCAGACAGGTTTTTCTTATTGATAAGTTAATGAGAAAAATTCAGGTCCATGGATTAAATCAATGAAGCCATACAGGCCTCCACGAAGCCCCTCAGACTGTTGGTTTGGTTGACTCACTTCATGGTGCTCTCGGCTTTTGCTTGGCTCAGGAGCGTATCGGAGACTGTGTGCAAGTCAGATATGTTGCCTTTACAATTTGTTTCCTTACAAAGTTACGGTGGAGTTTCATGAATTTACATTTAACTGACATGAACTCAACCATCTGTGCTTGGCCTAAATGACTGAAAGAAAACCCCATCGTAGAGCAGGTGCTTCTTCTGCCCATGCTCTGAACGGGCATCCTGGCGACAGGGGCATCTCCGAACCCACCTTGATCCTCCCCCTTGATCAGCCACAGTGCGCTAGCGCCTCTCGGAGGCTGAGCATCTCATTAGAGTTAGGGGGGTTCCAAGTATCTGAAGAAATACTTTTTAAAATCATTTGATTCTTGGTGATTTATACCTACGTACTGACTTTGTCATCCTGTTCCTCACATAAGACGTAAAACCACGCCGAACAGGAGTAGAAGTCTGCGGACGGCTCTGGCTCTCCCCCTGGGCGTCCCTGGGTGCTGCTTTCACATGCCCAGGTCACCAGTGTCCTCCCGATTTTAAATTCCGGAGGGCAACTCAGACCCCCTCGCCTGCCAGCTGCCTAACAAAAAGCCATGCTCATGGCTTTGCTCTTCTACTTTTCTTGCTAGTTTAATAACGCCTGGTTTGTCTTTTCTAAGATGAGCAAACTTTTTGCATGAAATTATAATTCAGCGTTGCATGGCATTTATTTTTAGCTGGGCCAAAACAATAAAATAAAAGGAGAGGGGGCTGGGAAGACTCTGGTATTTCTGGCATTTCCTGACATTGCACACAGAGGTCGATTCTGTCCTGAGGAGAGAGAGAGGTCTGCTCATTTGCAGGGAGGCTGCTCAGCAGAGAAAAGGCTAAAGGTGCACGGGTTTTCTGTGGGGTTTTCTCTGAGGCGTCGGGTTGGGAGCCAGCCGGGGCGGAGACCACTGGGGAAGGCGCCGGGCCGAGCAGCGCCGGGGGCTGGACTTACGTTCTGTTTCCCCACTATGTTGTCGAAGGGCAGCTCGGGGCTCCAGGATCCTTCGACGAAGGTGGCCCCACTGTTCCTCCGGTCCGAGGCGCTCACCGACTCCTTGACGATGTCTTCGGGCAGGGCCAGCAGGCTCTCCTCGGGCTGCTTAATTAAATAGGTCTCTATGTCGTGCTTCCTCAAGAACTCGTTCCTCTCCTTGCCGTGGCCCTCCTCCACCTTATAGTCGCCGCCAAGGCAGTCCAGTGTGGCTTTGGAGATGTGAATCCTCCTGTGTGTGCAAAGCATGGCCGTTACTAACCTCCCTCCCACCACCACGTTTTGTCCTGTGCAAGGCCAACACCAGGGCTGCATGTGGCTACACGCATAGACCAATGAGCAGGGTGTCACCAACTTCGCCACAGGGATACCGCCGCCCCGATCAGATTCAGCCCCCCTGAACCCCACTTAAACACTCCCCTTGGCTTCTCTTATGACAGTTGGTCTGACCCCACCAACCTTTAAGAACCAGAGATTTTTTTCAGTGTTGTCAATTATATTGGGAAAACAAGTTCCAGAAATGTTTTTGAACCCAAGTGCCTAAAAACTACCACATAACAATGACGGTTCATAGTATCTTAGAACTTTTCCTATCACTTCGGTTTTTATAATTTTGTGCCTTGTTTTTCAACTTGTTTAAAATCTTCTTAAGAACAAAGGCAGGTCTTCTGTGTCCACGGAGCTAGATGGAGGGTCTTTTGGGAAAACCACAGTAAGAGGCGATCTTCCCCGAGCCGTGTATACGGCAGGGGACACAGCGAGGGAGGCGGGCAGGCTGACAGCTGGCCAGGCTCGCTCACAAGGTAAGTGACTCATTCCAGCACAGCCATCAGCCACTGCAGCTCATGATTCAAGTTTCTTTTTTAGAAAAACAACAGATGACATCGAGGGCCTTAAGGATCAGACTTGAACTGTGGAAATTTCACATGCTTCATTCTGAGGAAGACTTTGTCGGTGCTCCTGACTGACGAGCCCCGTCACACGCGGGTCGTGCTGTGTTGCCGTCCAGGTACACTGACATGGCGGCTGCGAGCGTGGACGCTGGCGAGACGGCCGGGATCGCACCCAGCTCGACCACGCACGAGCTGACCTTGGGCGAGTTACTCGGCCTTTCTACGAGTCCGTTTTCTCATCCATGAAAATGGGAAAAACAACAGTCCCCATTTCTTAGCGTCATTGTGGGTATTTAAAGAGTTGATAGAGCATGGCACATGGTACATATTATAAAAGCAAACGCTTGAGTTATTAGGAGCATTCTAAAAAATGACATGTGATCACATTACGGTTGTCTATTCCATGGCTCCTCAAAGTTGACAGGACGCGGCCTACGTTCTGAGCAAGGCCCTTAGGGCCACCCCTCTCTGGGCCCTGTCGCGTCAAAGCTCATTTCATGACATTCTTCTGTTATAACACTCTATCCTCTCCCCGGCAAATCAAGGAATTAGTATTTCTTTAATTTCAGGTGCTATTTTATGCCTACTAAACTCAGAACAAGACTTTTCTCTGACTAGAATGCTCTTCCCATTTTCCATGTAACAATTTCCTATTTCTTGATTTAGTTCAAAGGTCACTTGCTTAGGGGGACTTTAGTGCTTCCTTGAATGAATGAATGAATGAATGAGTGAATGAGTGAACAAGGTATGTGCTTAATATTTTGCTGGGCTCTTGTGATTTGAGAAACGACATATCCAAGGAAACATTGAATTTTTCCAAATGCATTGCGTATCCCCCTCTTCTTCTTACCCATTCTGCTAAATTCCTGCTTAAAGAGAGGGAAGCTCACTTTAAAAACCCAGAAACTACAAACACTGCATTTATGATCATTTAAGGAACATCCTCCACATTTTCCAAATTAGTGTCCCTGCGTGTAGGCACTGACTTCAAGGGTGAGATAT
The DNA here is from genome assembly GCF_014176215.1 of Rousettus aegyptiacus. Classification (NCBI taxonomy): domain Eukaryota; kingdom Metazoa; phylum Chordata; class Mammalia; order Chiroptera; family Pteropodidae; genus Rousettus; species Rousettus aegyptiacus. Next base: position 54,998,751 of record NW_023416290.1, read on the forward strand.
TAGAAACGAAAGCATGTGAAAGATATTCTGAACTCTCTTGAGAAATGTCCGAAGGAGCAGAAAATATCCTCATGATGAATTTTGTCAACACGAAGGAACTCAGTAGTGTTAACTTAAGAGAAAAGAGAAGTCATTTGACCTTCCATTAAATGGATATCATCAGTCTTCTCTCTCAGATCAATTTTATAACTAGGTTCTAGAAGGCTTCTTCTCTCTGGTGAAATGAAACTCCTTCAAAGGCTTTGTGAAGTCTGACAGCTAATTTAAAAAAAAAATTAAATACCAATCCTATTTGGTATTTTCTCTGGATTCTACATTTTATTATTCTGCGTCAATGTGCGTGAGGACTAATATTTGCATGAACTAAATCAATATTATGTTTTCTGTAGTGAAAGACATCCTCGCTTTCGCTTATTACTGACTGATTCTTCTGCTGAAGTTCTAATCAATTTATGCTTTAATGTTTTAATAGAAACTGGGTTTTCTATGTTCCTTTCTATTTTTGCTGCTACGTTGAGCTTTGGAGTAAAGGATTTGCAGATGAGACTCTGGTGATTACCTTTCCCTCTAAGGAAATGAGTCAGGCAATATTCTCAGATATTGAATGTCAGGTAACCTGACATTTTCTGATCACTTTAAATGCCAGGGTATAATAACAATAGCCACGATTGTAAGCAAGATCTAACAATTTGGCTAGATACTTATTTCGTAGAAATGTTATCTTATAGCCAAAGGTGTTGCTATATAATTGGATCTCGGGATGATCTCATATAATTTCTATTCTTCCAACAACTCTAGGTGATAGGCATTTCCCCGCTCATTTTGCAGATGGTGAAACTGGCTTGGAGCCAATGCTCAAGTAACTAGCCCAGTTATATCAGCAGTAGGTGGCCGTGCTGGATTGAGTGAGACAAAGACTTAACTTTTCAGGTCTTTCTAAGACCTGCATCTGGATCACATGATAACTACTGCAAACACAATCACAATTAATATTTACTGAGCACAGAACGAAGGAGTTCATATGCATTCTCTCACTGAACGAAAGCTCGAGAACAGTGGTCTTCAAAGTGTGTTACCAAAGTCAACAGAATCATCTCTCGGGCACTCGTTAGACATAGTCTTTGTCCCACGCCAGACATACTGATCAGAGATTCTGAGGGAGGGGCCCAGCCACCTATGGTTTAATAAACCCTCTAGGTGATTCAGATGCTGAAGCTGAGAATCACTGCTCTAGGAATCCAAGGCTCAGAGAGGTTAAAGAGTCTGTTTGAGGCTGTGTGGCTGGAGTCTGTGCAGAGAAAGGATTTCAACCCAATTCTGCATGACTCCAGGGTCCAGACTATCAACCACTACGCCATGAACTTGTTTGCCTCCCTCCCTTCGTTTCTTCCCTTCTTCCTCTGTGTCGTGGGTCGTGTTAGGTTCTGGGGACACAGTAAAGGCCTGGAGATTCATAATAAAAGGACAACCCTGACCAAACTGAATGATAAATTAACAATAGGAGACAGCGATGTGTAGCGAGGCATTTATGTGACATATTTAATTTCTTTGAGCCTGTTTCCTCACCAAAAAAAAAAAAAAAAAAAAAAAAGGAAGGTCATATTTACTATGCGAGGGGTGGTGAGACCAAACGATGTGATGTATTAATGATATTTAGCAGACCGTCTAGTATACAGTCCGTCCTTAATACATGTTTAGAACTGGGGCTAACTCTCTCAATGAAGGTTAAAGTAAGCTGAGTTCATTTCTCTATATGTTGATTGATAGAAAGGGGAAACGACAAGAGATTAAAAAGCAGAAAACTGTGAACCCGCACACGGCCAGGCCATGGAGGGTTCGGAGGCACAGCTCGGCATCACCGCATTTCTGCGCACCCCAGGCCTCCGCGCAGTGGGGTGCAGGGGACCGCTTTGCAAGCGCCGTCTCATGCCAAACCAACTTGTAGGTCTTAGCCTTGGCTGCCCATGAGAATTGCTTTAAGAACGTAACATAGATTCTGCTGATTCTGATGGGAAGTCAAGTCTCAGAATCAATGGCATGAACACCTGAGTGTCACGCCGCCTTCTTCGTTTGCTATGATAAGTTTCACTGGACTTTTGGGTTCAATGTTTGTACAACGTTTTAACATTCTGTCTCCTCCCAAATCATCGCCTCTTGGATCTACCCCCCTGAGCTTTGCATGCAGGAGACCCACTCTCACAGTGAGCACATGGCGAGGGTCAGGAAGAAGAGGGCTTCGCTCTGGCTTACCCAGGGATTCCTCCGGATTCGAGTTTGTTCGCGATGTCCACGTCCCAAGACCAGACGTCAAACTGCCACTTCCGAAGGCCCAACACGCCACACAGCACCGAGCCGGAGTGGATTCCGATCCGCATGTCAACGTCATGCTTCGTCCTCGACCGCACATACCTGGTGATGTAGGTGAATGGAGAAACACACACATAAGGCCAGAGTGGGCATCCTTGGCCTTGGCGGCAGCCCCGGTCTCTCCTACTCCATAAGTTCAGTTCCTGCCCATTTATATGCTACCTCTCCCATGAAGCCTTCTTGGATTTCCTGGTACCTAGAAGAGTTCCTCCTCCAAACTCTCCTAGCCTTTCATCTGCATTGTTAAAGGTGCTTATCACCCTTCTCCCCGAACCACTCAGCTCATGTAACCTCTTCCTCTACCCACTAGTGCGCACACCTGGGATGGATTATAAATTCTGCACTATGACACATTTCTTTTCCAATGTAAGTATTTATGTTTTACTCTGTTTCCTTCTCTCCATTCCTCTCTCCAATGCTCTAGTTCAGGCCTCCCGCAGGTTTCAGTGTGGGGTCCTCACCTCACCTGCTCCCAGCCCGTCTTCTACGCAGCTCTCACGAACACGGTGCGGCCCTGTCACTCCACCACTCTGTTGTTTAAAATTCTTTCCTGACCTCCTCCTGAGAGCAGTGGTCTCCGGAGTGGAGCGCTGACACCCCAGGCCTGAGCAGGGGCATCCACTAGGACGCAGGGGACAGTCATATGACTTCCATTCCTTGAAAAAGCTCTACCAAGATTTGATATACGGTTTGACCTCAGTGACAACAGGGTCTGTGTCAGACCGTCCTGTGACTGTGAGCATGGAGGAGGCATCATGAGCAGAGAGCAGGATTTCTACCGCTGAGAACGTCCTCTAGCCACACACGTTCCTTCTTCACTTCCAGAGTGTTCCAAACAATTTTAGTTTGTGAGTTAAACGACCTCGTTTATGTAGAAAGAAATTCAATGGGTAGAATATAATACTTTGAAATATAATAACTAGAAAAATCTTCATTGCCACAGAGGCATTCAATGGTTATTATATTTCAAAGTGCTTTAAAAATCGCCAGAATTAAAGATGATTTATCTATTTTCCTTTGACAAAAAAGCAAGTGCTCCATATTTGCTGTCTTCTCTGTGGTAACAGGTTGCCATTAATATCCCCTCTAGCAAATATTTGGGAAAAAAACTAAACTTACTTACTGTGTTTATCCAAACTAAAGATGATGATTTAAGGAGTGAGAAAGTAATTGCTTTTCATAAAAATATTCATGCTCTGAAGAGAGAATTTTGAAAATGGAAGTTTGGAAATGTTCCCATCTCTTTGGGAGCTAGGTTGTTGGATATGAGTCATGTCATCTATCAAATTCTCAGAGCTGCACGTTTACTAATATGTTTGCAAATCTTCCGAATGAAGAATTTGGTGGGCTTTGAATCTATTTGTTAAAAATACAAACATTCTATCGCCCTCTAGTAAGTTTGCAAGAATAACTCACAGACATCAGAGAAGAAGAAAATTTATGCCGTCTTACACAGAAGTTTGGCATGACTGAGAAAACACAGTTGAGGGTACAAATGCCTGGCTCTGCCTGTCTTTATGAGACATATGTTTAGCTCTCTCTGATAGCCATTAAATCAGGGTATAGAAATAAGCTGAATTTGGAACCAACTTTTGTATTATTGTATCACAAACTATTAAAGTTTTTTTAAAAAACAATCAATTTTATTCAACCACTGCTCTCACTACGAGCAGAAAGATTTTTGTGTTGTAATTAAATAAAGATATTTTAAAGTATTGTTTATTTCATCACTGTCTTTTGAAGTCCGTATTGCATGTATGTTTTATGGAATATGTTTTTAGATGTGTGACTCTAATAGAAAATAAATACAGTTTATAAATTTCTCTAATAATCATCATCATCATTTTTGATAACGATGGGGATCAAGACATTTAAAGATGGCTGGCCCATAAGATAAAATGGAAAATTCCCGGTCTGGAACACACAAGGCTTCACGACCTGTCCTGGGCCTCAGCTATTAGGAGCATTTCTCTCGCGCACATTAGACTCCCGCCATCTGAAGTACACATCGTTGCCTGAACCCTGCGGCCCTGCCCCTTGCGCTGGGCCTACGATGCTCCCTCGGTCTGGGACGTTTATCCCCTCATTTAACAGAAGTCTGGAACACATGCCTTTCCCAGCGTTCCCATCACATCCCATGCGAACAATGACTGGGGTGCTGTACGTTAACCATCTGTCTCCCCTACTGGATTTTGGACTAAATGAAGGTAGAGCCTTTGCATGGCTCATTGTCATCTACCCCTAGTAACGCTGTACTGTGTCTGGACCTTGGCCGATGCTCAATAAATGTTTATTGAATGGAAAGATAGATGGGCGAATGGGTGGGTGTCCGTACACACTACTCATGCTCCCACGATCTAAGCTCATTGATAGAGTATAAGCTCCTCGAAGGCGATATTCCCTTCTGAGTAATCTTTGTATCTCTCACAGCCTGGCGTCACACCTCGCATATAGTTGGGCTTAGAAACATGTCTCTGCTTTTACTGAAAGAATGAATGAATGAATGACTTCATGTGCAAAATCAAGTTTTTGTATATACTCTGTTCCTAACAAGTTGTAAGATCACACAAAGTTATTTAAACGAAAAAATAAAATTGAAGTGGGTTGAGAATATAGAAATGTTGAAAGAAAGTAGATATTAGGAAGGTAGCCACAGACATTAGAAAGGATGCTTGAAGCCAAAGGGGGCAACAATTCTTGTCCCTGTGAAGACTTTAGTTTCCTGGCCATTCTACTAACTTTAACTTCTAAGTTAAAAACAATATAGTACCCTTCATTCACTGACGATCAAACGAGTAGAGACCATTTGGAATAATTTAACAAGGCAAGGGGAGAAAGAGCACCCAGCACGTGAGAGGAGCACGCCACCTTCTGATGTGCTCTCCCACTGAGCTTCTGTGAGGCAGGTCATCGGGAGAGGTCGCCTGTGCTGTCCATCAGCTCCATCTCGCGCTACGATATCCAAGCACGTGGTGGAGTTGCACTTTCCTGGGTATTTCATGTTGTTTTTGGCCAGTAACATGTGCGCAGACATGATATGGGTCACTTCTGAGCAGGAGCTCTGCAAGTCTGGTCGACCACGCTCCTTCTGTTTTTCTTCCCTCTGCGCCCACCATCAGTCGAGGATGCTGGATGAGGAGGCTTCTTAACCGAGGTTCTCGGACAGACTGGCGTATGGTGGTACCTTGCTGCTCCCTTGACCTACCCATGATGGACAGGATGTGTGAGTGAAAAATAAATCTTTGCCATTTTCAGCCACTGAGATTTGGAGGGATGTTTGTTACTTCGCCATAACCAGGACTCACCTGTCTGTTACAATCACTGGTCCCAATCTGCACCTCCTCCTTCCACGCGAGTCACTGTCATATAGGGTTAATGAGGACTCCAGTGCCAGCCTTCTCTGCCACTTCCTAGCTGCACAACCTTAGGGAACTTACTTAACTTCTATCTATAAAATGGGGACAATGATAGCATTGCCAAAATTAGATGAATAAACATGTGGACAGTTGAGAAAGGTGTCTTGCACATACCAGGTCCTACTTGGTGGCTTATCATATACGAAGGAACCGAAGCCCAGGAAAGTAAAAAGATTTTCTAGTGGCCACGCAGCTTGTAAACAGGATTCTTGGACTCAACGGGGGCTGTTGTGCTTTTTAAACCTCACGCTCTGCAACGCAGGTACTACACGTGTTGTGCGTAATCCTTGGCAAATAGTCTAATATGACCCTGAGTTTCCACGGTTGTAAAATAAAGCTCTAGCTGATTGCTCCACTCACGCAGGCTTTGTGAGCCCCAAAGGAGATAATGGAAGTTAAAGTGCTTTGCCAGCCGACCGTGAGGGACTATTACACAGCGCTCCGTGCTAATACCATCAGGTAATTAACACAGAGAAGGCGCTGGGACGTCTTAATGAAAAGACGTTTAGATGTTTTTACTTCTACAAAACAAAAAATCAAAATAAGAAGACAAAATTTCTTTATGGCGTTTTTTTTTTTTTCTCTTTGTTTTTGTTATGGCTAGGATTTGACTTAAAGACAGGAATAAAGCTGTAAGAGGAATGAATACTTTATGGACATCGACCCTCTCTTCGTCTGCCTGGTGGTTGCGGAGAACCACGAGTGCCATGTCTTCCAAGATGAGCTCTCGACGGGAGGACCTTGAGCATTTCTGAAGTGAGAATGGAGAGAATTCTGCTGAGTTACAAACCATGTTCAGTTCTTCTAAAGCAGAGCCCAGGATGTCTGCTGTGCCTCCTCAGCCTCGGATGAGGAGTGACCGCAGGTCACCGCCTTACAGACACCTGCACTTCCCCCGCTTCTCCACAGACCGGGCTTCAGGCCAAGGGCACGCCCTTTCCGCGCCGTGTGCTCAGCTCTGAGGCCAGAGGTCTGGTAAGTGCGCGCAGTATTTACTGAACTAATGGACAAAGCTCAAAGGCGTTTTTGCTTCATAGGCCCACGTCGTCCCAAGATACCCTGAAGAGTCCAGGGGAACCACGGAAGTGCCTCCGGACCTGCCGGTTGACGGTGGTGGCGGCGGGGGGAGTTGACCCTCCACACCTTCCAACGTCAAACAAATGGATTTGCTCTATTCCGTTTTCATGGTCCCTGTACAGGGCGTTCAGTGCAGGTGTCGAACCTTATCTTTATAATCCCACGGGTGTGATTATCGCCACCACTTTAAGAATGGGGAAACTGAGTCCCAAGATGTGCCTTTCTTTAGGGCGCACAGCTATAGGCAGACTAGCTGGAGTTCCGCCTGAGGTGCGTGAGCCTAAACCCAGCTGCCCACTGCTCCTGCCCTGAATGGTTTCTTTGCTGAATGAAGCCGTGCTCAGGGCTGCATCGACCAACGGGCTTTGACCTGCCTCAACCCAAACGGAGATGACACTGTTTCTACCAGTTAATTCCAGAAATCAGCAGACTCATAACGAGCTTCCTTTTATACGGAGTCCCGAGTTTGCGGAGGGTACCTCAGGGGTCACTCGCCGTAGGGGCAGGAGCTGTCAGCAAAGTGGCCGTGGAGCCCAGCTTCACCGTCAGCTGGACCCATTCTGAAGCCTCTCCTGGACTTCGGCGTCAGGCTGCCTTCCGAACTGCTTCTTAGGAAGTCCGAAAGCTGCCATGTCTTATTTTAGCATGCGCATTGTGGTTTCACAAAGCGACTCATTCTGACGCCACGGCGATTCTGAGGTAGACACCTCTCCGCAGTATAAACCTCCACTTTACAAATGAGGAAACTGAGTCTCCAAGAGAATTAAGACACATCTACCACCTCTTCTGTGCCAAGCCTTTTATCTTCCTGACCCCATTTCCTCCTCACAACCACCCTATGCTAATGTATAAAGTTCATTCATTCATTCACTCATTCATTCATTCAACAAGCATCTCTTGAAGACCTCTGCAGATATAATAAGCAGTGAACCAAATAGACAGATCGGAATAACAGCTCCTGTATTCATGGAGCTTACATTAGCATGGTTTATCCCCATTGTACAGCTAAGGAAGCTGGAGTGGCGAGAGGTTAAGCTAGTTGCCCAAGGTCAGTAAGTAACGGGATCTGATTGGCCCTCCCGGCGTCAGACTCCAAGCCGAGCGCCCTCTGGACGCTCTGCTGCGGCTTCCCTCCCTTCGGCCCACACTCCTGTTTGGGGGGGCGGTGGGCGGAAAGGTAATGAGGAAACCTAAAGTAGCTCCTGTTCGAAAGCAGGGTGACATGTGGTTCTAGTGAGAGCAGGTGAGAGAACAGATCCGGCCACCCGTTTCCCATCACAGAGCATTTCTGTCCTCTCTCTCTGTACAGATTTTTAAAAACTGAGGTTGCCCTAAATGACACGTGTGTGTGTGTGTGTGTGTGTGTGTGTGAGAGAGAGAGAGAGAGAGAGAGAGAGAGAGAGAGAGAGAGAGAGAGAGAGAGAGAGAGATCGGAGCAAGCAATGGAGGGGAGGGGAGGGTAGATGGAGAGAAAGAAAGAGAGAAAAGGAAGTATGAGAGAGAGAAAAAAAGGATGCCAAGGAGCAGGCAGGGCCCGGGGTGTTCTTACCTCAAGCGAAGGCAGCAAACTAACTCCTGTTTTTCATTCCCTGTCCTGCCACGTTGCTTGGCAGGGCAAGCCTGCCACAGGGATTAAGATCTTTGTTCCAAGTAACCATTGGGGACAAGCCAGTTCCTGCTTGGCATTCTGGTGTCATCCTATGACTTTTTAGCAACTGCACTAAAAGACCAGGCTCTGAAATTTTCATTAAGATTCATCAGGGAAGGCTTGTGCTGATCGTTAATAAAGATATTGCATATAACGGAGCCCGTTATCAAATTTGGTGACTTCTCAGTTATCAGTTCTCCCCAAAATAAACCCAGGACATGTGAAGAGGAGTCACCTGGAGACACTTTCAAATCTACTTAATGGAACTATTCTCTAAGCCTATTTTAATTAATTTAATTTTATGAACAGGCATGCATGAGATGGTATTAAATGCTTCATTAGAAATAAAGTTATATTCAATTACTTTTTTTTTTTTTTTTGCCATTCATCCAGCTGATATCATACTTCTCAAATCAAGCATTTTTTTTTAAAGGAATAAATTTACTCTGAGGCTTGACTCGGGCTTATTATCCTGTTATTCTCAGACGTTTCCTGACTTTTCTCTCCTCTCGGTATCAGCTCTGGTAATTTAGTACGGAGGTACGTGAGCCCTCCTAAGCTATTCATCCATCCTTTGGGTATTACAGGCAGATTTCAGGCATCAGAAGCAATTGCAAAACTCTGGAGCTGGGAGGAAGGATGCCATAATGGTTAAGAACAGTGGCTCTGGAGTCAGATGGGTCTGGTTTGGAGTCTTCGTTCTGACCCCGAGTAGCTGAGTGATTTTGTGCAATTGCACAAACCTGGAGGCTCCAGCCCCATTGCTGGTAACATAGGAGCCTACTTACAGAGCTTCAATGTGTCAGGATGTGCCTTTCAGCCATACTGGTTGTTATGACCGAAATCATTCTGGTTGGCTGTCCCAAACTACTCTGATTAGGCAGTGCTGCAGCCATACTAGTCGGTCAATATTTTGCTCTCGCCCTTGCCTGCCCCTAGGATTGTTATAGTTAATGAGTTAATGCATGTAAAACACTTATCTCAGTGCTTGGCATATAGTACATGTTCAATAAACCCTAGCTATTGACATTATTTTACTAGAGTAGGAGCCATAAGTAAGAAATAAGGTTTCTGTACCTTAATTGAGTCAACTTTTCCAGCATCGAAACTCAGCCCTACTTGCAAGAATCTATTAAAAAACATTACTATGGTGATAGCATGCATGCTATGTGGTTGAACTTTCAAAAGGACACTCTGGAGTTGGGACGCTCATGATCCCCACTTCACAGATGAGGCTGTGCAGCCTCTGAGAAGTTAAGTCACTCTCACCCACAGCCCCCCACCGAGTGACGGGAAGAAGCAGGAACCAGATTAGGGAGCTGACTGTAGGTCTGGAGACCCCTCTGTTCAGTGAGCACATCCTCCATCCACCCTGTGGTACAACGCTCACTCACTCGGGGACCATGGCCGTGACCACGACTGGCGACCGACTCTGTCTTTAATAAAGTGGGATCCTGTCCAAAATTCTTGGGGAGTACCATCAATTGATAAATTTTGTTTACTATAATGACAAATACTTGATTTAATTTAAATTCCCATGTCACATACTGTCTCTGGAGGTGACAAGACAGGGCTCCGGCTCCGGGGCACCTCCACCCTTTCCGTTTTCACAGCTACTGCTCTGTTTCACAGTCTCACTTCTCTCCTCTGGATTGTTACAAAAATATCTCCCAGCCAGGTTCCTGCCCCTTCACCTCTGCTGCTTGTCACCCAGAGTCACGCACGTGGAGAGAGAGTCATCCACCTCCATGGTAGCTTCCTTCCTCATGCAGGATTGGAACACGACACTTTCCTACAAGTTGTCAGTGACTTCCTATTGCCCAAGGGATAAAGCCCCAGGATGTCTTATGAGGCCACCAACTATCCAGGCACTAACTCCCCTGTCTGAATCGAGAATATAGTGATCGCCAAAGCCTGTTTCAAGTTCTTAACAGACATACACACTTGCACATACACAAGCACACACACGTAGACACATGTGTGCACACGCATACACATACACTCCTCCATCTACACCGCACATAAGCACATATATGCACATGCCACACATATGTACGCACAGCACATATATGTACACAGCACACATGTATACCCATTTATGCACATGCACACACACATATGCATTCACACACACGCATGGCTTCTGTTAATTCTAACAGCTAGAATAACATAATCTTCATGCCTTTGTTTCTAGGGGAAAAATCTTTGGTTCTCCATCAAAAGGACTACTATGGCGATGCCTCAGTAAAAGATAGTACGCCTCACCCTTCTACTTCTGCTTGCCGTGACTTTCCCTCCTGAAACTCTGATGCTCAAACTGGCAACAGATAATCTTGGCCTTTCTTGATGTTGGCACCTTGTCCCCACTTGTCAGTGATTGAAGGACAGTCTCTATCACGCATTTGGACTGATCAGTGAATAAGGGGCCAGGGTCATTTTGAGTGTTGGTCTGCCATTTGTGCAAGAATTATAACCTCACCCAAACGAGGCAATTCTTAGATCTAGAGAACCAAGACCCGGATGCCATCTCACCACCAGAGCCAGCCTCTCACCGGCCTTTCTGCACTCTGGGGACTGCTGCTGGGCTTCTGACTCTGAGGGGATGCCGGAAAGAGGGACAAGTAGAGACCCTGACAAGACGGAGACGATACCTCAGAAGGAATCCATCCCTAATGACAAATACGCAGGGAGGCCATCTCCCCCGGGGACGCCAGTCAACAAATGGTTTACTGACATACTACAACACATGCAATATAATGTTAAGGATGGTTCTAGACTTCACGGCTTCTAGGGAGTTTTCTGGTTGGAACAGGTTTGGGGTTATTTGGGGCTGAATAAAAATTAGCATCTTGTGTAAATGGTAGTCAGTTAAAATTGTTAACTTTTTGAGAAAGCTATGTGAATGGATTCTCTTTCACACACATCCAGGCATAAATACTGTCTGCCAGTCATTCCTCAGAGTACCATGCTTGATGGTAAGAGTGAAAACTCTGGCAGTCTGAGCTTGCCTAAAGCCAGTGTGCTTGTTTATTCCAGGCTGTGCTAACTGGGAGAATTAATGCTGGACCTCAAGTCACCGACATTATAATCAAGGAGCTGTTTGAGTATAAATAGACTCTGACTCATGCAGTTAAAATAATATCCTACTGAACTGTCTTACTCTAAAGGAGTAAAAGCAAGCAGCACTTAATAAACTAACAAGAGAAAGCCCTTGAGCCATTTCGACCTACCCGAATCTCACTCCTCGCCGTTTTACTCCAGAACTCCAGAGAGGAGACCTTACGCTGGGGAAAAGGTCAGGAGGGATACGGTCCTTTCCAGAAAGATAACTGAAGTATCTTAAAGAATTCTGATAATTGATGTTCACTTCTTCTGCACTGTGATCTCTGCAGCGTACCTTTTGCTTAAGCCTAAGGTACAAACTCCTACAGAATGTCTTTGGATGAATAAATAAAGAAGATGTAATATACATATGATAATACATATATATCACATACATATATAATGGAGCATTACTCAGCCTTAAGAAAGAAGGAAATATTGGCATTTGAGATGAATGGATGAAACTGGAGGGCATTATGCTAAGTGAAATGAGCCAGCGAGGACAAATACCGTATGGTGTCATTTATACAGGAAGTATTTTTTTTTTTTTTTTAAAGTTGCGCTCATAGTAACAGAGTAGAAAGGAGGTTTCGGGGCAGGGTACAGACTTGTAGTGAAAGATGAGGAAGTTCTGGGGCTCTAATGTGCAGCGTGGTGACTACAGTTAACAATACTGAGTTGTATACTTGACATTGGCTAAGAGAGTAGAAGTTAAGGGACCTCACCGAAACAAAACAAGCAACAACAACAAAAGAAAACACAGATAGCTATGTGAAGTAATGGATGTATTAATTCGCTTGACTGTGACCATCATTTCATAATGCATACGTATATAGAAGAATCCCATTGTGCACTTGGAATACATACAATTTTATTTGCTAGTTACACCTTAGTAACATCTAAAGTTAAAAAAAAAAATTTAAGGAAATTTGTGGTTTGCTACTTAAGCCTGATTTTTACGTGGTTAATCATCGATTTTCAGAGCTGGTCTGGCCTATTCCCTCATTTCATAGACAGCAAATCCTGGTGACCTCCCTGATGGACACCGTGGTCACCTAATGGGCACCCCGAGGTGACCTGCTCCTCACTGTGTTTCTGGGGCTTTGCACAATGCCTGGCACATGCTAGAGCTCAGCAAATTATTTCCTGGCTGACCTGCTGATGGATGGACAGAGTAAGGTTCCCACACCTCGTTAGTTGTGGAGCTGGGACAAGACAGCGTGTCCTCTGGGACCACCGCTGCCCTTGAAACCAGTCCAAATGTTATCGCAACACACTCCTGTTTCCAGGGAGAACTCGCCGACGTCCAAGTTCACAGTGAAGTGGCATCTGCAGCCTTTCCTGTCTCCCAGGGGCTGACCAAGGGGATCCCGTGCTGGAACTCAGGGGCTCCGCAGCCGTTTCAGAACTCCGGGGGTGCTCTGGCCACACTGAGCCTCTGTCCCAAAGCCGTGCACAGTCTAGTTCCTAAGTCCTTGACCTCATTAACTCTTCTCCCCTTGATTAAGTCTCTATCTGTCAGCTACACGGACCAAAGCCAAAAGCACTTGTCGCACACCCACGAAGCCAAACCTGGTGGTGGCCTTCACTGATCTCCTACCGGCCTTGGGATGAGGTGCAGCCCCTTACTGGCTGAGAAGGTCCTGCGGGCCCTGGCTGCCCCCGGCTGCCATCCACCTGTCACCTCCCTTTCCAGCCCAGGCTGCAGCAGCTGCCACTGTAGCACATACCGACCTCTGCACACGCCCACCCCCAGGATGTGGGGACATCCGCTCGATCTTCAGGACAAGCTCAGCCATCTCTGCTCTGGAAAGGCTCTTCAGTACCCCGGACTGAATTCGCCGTCCCTTTCCCCCTCCCTGCAAGCACCCTGACCTTGATTCATCGCGGAGCCGACGGCATCATATCGAAGGTGCCCGTGCGTTCGTCTCTCCCACCGCCCCGTGACCGCCCTGGGGACAGGCACGACGCCCATCTCTTCCCACGCTCCATCCTCACAAGCACATTGGCTATAGAAGTTTGTAGCTCGAATACTTGAAAGTGAGGCATGACTAGAGCAGAACCAAGCCAGCAGGCTCATTGGTTCCTCTGGGAGAACGAACGAGCATGCGGGGTTTTTGTGAAATAAAGTCAAAGGGCTTCACCTTTCAGCACACATGTGATCTACCGAAAAGGGTAGAAGGGGTGGTTTGTCCCCCGTCACGCACGTCCGGGCCAGGATCGCGGAGGAGGAGGTCCCGAATTACCTGATGGTCTTGATCATGCCGAGGCCCATTTCCACACAGCAGTGGGCGTGGTCCTGGCGGGGCTCCGGAAGCCCGGAGACGCAGTAGTAGCAGTCCCCCAGGATTTTGATGCGAAGACAGTGATGCTCCTGGAAGGAACGGGGGGAGGAGAGGACCGAGTCAGCCAGCACACGGGGCAGTGCCGCAGACGGGCTTGGCGAAGAGGGGCGCGGGCTCAGGAGGTCTGCACCTTGGGCTCGGGCGCACCCACCTTAGACAAGAGCCTCTCCTATCTTCCTAGGAAATTAGGGGGGACCCCAAATAGGGCTTGGGGTGGTTCACAGGTGGAGTGTGGTCACGGAAAAGCAACTGGGTTTTGGGTTCCAAGGGTACAGGGCCCCGTGCCGGCCCTGCCACGTGCTAGCGTCTGGTCTGGACGCCCACTGTGTGGACAGGGCTGGCGCAGGGTGGACATTCACCCTGCATGTCCAGCGCCCCCCTGGGAATCCGGGCGCCCGCAGCGTCTTCCTTCTCAGGACATGCGTCCGAATGAACAGTTTTAAGCAGGCTTCAGCTGAACGAGAAGGACTCAGAAGCACGAACAGTCCTCCTATTTCGACTCCATTTTAAGTCCCTTCCCAGACAGAGTATTAAGGAGAGGGGCTGATTAAGTCCTGCGCATCGCTGTGTTCATTCGTTAACTGGTAAGCTTGTTTGTTGAAAATAAACATCAGTTGGGCATCTACGAGAAGGCAAGCATTGTCCCTGACCCAAAGGCGACGAATGAAACCCCCTGCGGCGCACCGTGTGGTAAACAGAGTCGACCCTCCAGCGGCCCCATGGGGTAGGCGCCAGTTACACCCTCACTGCACGGCTGGGAAATAGGACACAGCCGTCTGTGTGGCGGGTTCACAATCTTGAGCACACGAGTCTCACAAGGTTTCAAAGAGCATCGGGCACCAAAGAAAAGGTGCACACTTTAGTATTAAGCAAGAAAGGGTGGAATGTTGCGATTTTAGAGAAAAAAAGACGTAAGGCTGTTGTAGCATAGGAGCTAAGAGCACTGGCCGGGGAGTCACACCGCACAGGGCGAACTCCCAGGCACCTTCTGTCTCTCCTGCGTGTCTTCAGTTAAATTACTTAACCTCTGAGCCTCAGTTGCCTCATCTGTAAAAGGGGGACGAGGACAGGGCCTGTCTCACTGTGGCTGTGGGGATTAACCAGGATGATGGACGTGAGGACCATGCGCGGCCCGGCAGGCGGGGCGCCGGAAGACGCTGCCCTTGTCCGGGATGATGATGACGCGGACTTCCGTCCTAGCTTTTCCCATCTCTATCTGTGATCACAGGAAGACGATTTTCCCTTTAGGTTTCCTCGGATAGATGGGTGGGACCGAGTGACCTCTGAGATGCCCTCTGGACCTGAAGCCCTAGGAGCCTAAGGGTCCATGGCTTCGTGGGTGAGGGGCCCTCCTCGGCGGAGCAGAGTCCAAAGGCAGGAGGAGGGGAGCTGCCCACCGAGAGGCTCTTGCATTCCCAAGCTGTCAAGGACTGTGCTAGTTTACTAATCTCATCAGGAGTCAGGCCATTGTGTGCGGGTAACAAATGAATGAAATCAGTCTCCCAGTAAAAAACAGATATCAGACAAAGAACAGAGAATCAGGACTCTGCTTCCGGCTCTGGACCAGATCTCCGGGGTCTTGCCAACCTTCCCAAGGGGCGCGAATGCCACCTTCAGAACTCTGGCAGCAAGCTTCCCCGGATTATTTGTAGGAGCTCGTGGTTCCTGTCTGTTGGCTGCTTTGATGCAGCTAACTTTGCAAGAGCGCTGCTGGAGAGGTCTGGTCAACAAGGGCAGCTCAAAACCTTCAGCTGCTCCCGCTAGGACCTCGAGAGTGTTATGGCTGGAGGAACTAGAAATGCTTGGCCCACGGGTCCTGGCGGTTTCCAGATTTGTGGAGTCCACGGGGCAGTTATAAAAAAAAAAAAAAAATCAGAGGGCCTGAGGGATGGCTATAGGGTTCAATTTTGTAATTTTCCAAAGACATCTGAAAAATTCTTCAACAAATAAAAATAACAACCCAACTCTCATCAATTATCTGTATCACTTTATGAAAGAAAAAGCATTTTCGACACCAAAAATGTAAAAAGACTTATTCCTAAAGTAAAGGAAAGTTCTTCGCACTAAACAAAATTAACATTATAAAAACTCACGGCATTTGAACACTGAATGATGTGGGGGTGAGGGATCCTGATCCCCCCACACAGTTGAAAATCCACATATAACTCTCAACTACCTAAGAACTTAATTACACACAGTGGTCCCTTGGTAAGTGCAGGGGATTATTCCAGAACCTCCTACAGAGACCAAAATCTGTGAATGCTCCAGCCCCTTATATAAAATTGTGTAGAGCACACAGTCAGTCTGCACATCTGCATTCTCTTGCATACACATATATATGAAAGGCCTATCTATCTTCTTATCTGTCAAGTTCTGTCGATTTGCATACGCATTTTTCTAATCAATTCCTGTGAGTTGTCAGATGACTTGACAGTCACAGCCAGACAAGTTCATTTTACCAGAAATTGCTTTGAAAAGTTCAGGTCGCTTTGAAAAAAATATACTGAATAAGCAAAATAAAACAGAGTGAGGGTCTTCTTACAAATTTTACTGTGTCAGTCTTAATATAATCCTTTTCCTACCACCTTGATGGCTTTGATATGATACAAATCTGGGAAAATCCAGAGCATTTGTAAAACCATATGTGGAGATAACATTTTAGAGAGATATGTACCAAATTATCAAAGATGGTTATGTCGTTGGGGAGGGTTAGGATTACAGGGGTGTATATGTTATGTATCATCTATATCTCTGATGTTTGAATTTTACATAATGAACAAGCATTGTTTTTGTAATCAGGGAAAAAAATCGATAAAAAATGAAAAGGAAGAGATTCTCAAAACAAAAACATTAGTGCCATTAATATACTTCAAAAGGTGTACTGGAAAACACGACAATTTTCACAGTATTTTATCTAACCGTGATGGCAGGAATAACACATGAATATAGTGTCCTAGTAAAAACGACACTGTAGATGACTCCTCTGGGGCGGCCCCTCCCCGTCAGGCATAGGACCCCGTGGGACCTGGTCTCCTGCCCCCTCCTCGGGGGCTGCTATGCAGCCTCACGCACATCTACGTGTTTGTACAGCTGACTGTTTTTCAGGCCCTTTAGTTGTCACACCACGTTAGAGCTGAGACACGTTTGTTTTCACACAGCAGCACCTCCCGAAATTCTATGTCAGTGCAGACATAGCGCCCTCGTCCTTTTCAATCTGTCGATTAGCTTCCCATTGTGTTCGATCTGTTCTTTATAACAATAATTTAGGTTCCTCCAGTTTTGTCAGTAATTTAAAAAAGTGTTTAAGACATAAGGAGGCCAGTTGTATAACAATAAATAGGTTCTTTGTTTTATAATTTTAAAGCCTTCGCAATAATATACATATTCTTCCTTCCTACTTTGGGTGGGGGAGGGACAGATGGATACTACTTCATTTAAAAAAAAAAAAATCAAAGACCAAAATTAACTGAAGTTGGCCAAAAGCATTATCGAGGGTCAAAACACTCCACTCTGAACAGCCCGCATCACAAGGGCATTGAGGAATTCAGTCATGCAGGGAGATCTTTAAGAGAAGGCTTTGAAGTTTTCCCCGCATTTTAATAATGCAGTGAGTGAACAAACGGCTTCAGTGTCTGGCATTTACATGGGAGGTGAGTTCTCTCTGATGTGGGAAACAGTGAAAATCTAAAGCAAAGAATCATGGCAAGGAGACAGAGACCACTATAAAGGCACAGAATTTGGGGGCTAAAATTGCTAAGAGGGGCGAGTTCAAACCCCGCCCCCCATTCTGGATACAGAAGCTGGCTGGGACTCTGTGAAGTCACTGCCTGGGAGCGGGGGCAAAAGCATTTAAAGTAGATTTTTTCGTTCCAAGGTAAGTGGAATTGTTTTCACTGTGAAGTTTCTCGAACTTTTCCACTGAAGTCCCCTAGAACACTAAATACCGACACACCCGAGGCGGGGTTCAAGGAGGGGCGGACTGGGAGGTACCGAGCACTAACGGGTACTGACTACTTATCTTCAGCCAGGCTGTGCTAAGAGACAGGTCACACGTTCCGTTTGATTTACCCTTCATTACACTTCTGATAGGAAACTCAGACTCAGAGAGGGGGTTTGCACAAGGAACATGCAGGTCCAGCCCATTCTTGAAGCTCCTGACTATAACCCTTCACACTGTCCAGCATGGGAAAAAGCACGTCTCTGACATCTCGTCTTCTACCCCCTATAACGCCTGCTGCATCGCTCAGTGGTCCAGAGCGAGCACCTGTTCTCAGCTGGCCCGGATCACCTACCAGTAATTCTGGGCAGATTTACTTATTTTAGCTTCAGTTGCTTGTTCTGTAAAATGGGAACAATAAAGAACCTGCCTTGCAGGTTTGTTGTGAGAACTCAATTAGGTGAGGCAGGAAGAATATTCGTCACAGCGCACAACACACACCAGGCAGGTTACGGATGTTTAGTGTTCTTATCAAAAGTAACAGTAACTTCATTCCATCGCCTATCTGTGCTTAATTTGATATTCATGTTCTTGTCTTTAAAATCGTTCATGCCCCAGAGAGCAGACTACAGCATCCTGCCCCCGCTGGGGACTGATGAACCATGTACCCCGCTCCTCTACCATGTGCATGGTGAAGAGCCAGGGCGAAGTCCACGTTCCTTAAAAGGTCACACTGCACCCTCAGAACTTGTCCTGCTTCCCGCTCTGAGCACAGTTCTCGCCGCGGTCTCCCGAGCCCTTTAAGCTCCAGCAAACTTGAGTTTCTTACAGTTCCCCACCCAGCAGCGCAATTCCCTGTTTTCACACTTCCCGCCTGTGCACCATGGCTCGGCCAAGAAGGCGCTTTCTTGTCTAATCCGCTGCCAGGGAGGCTCCCGCTCGTCCTCAAGGCCCAGCCGCATCTGACCTCTTCTCTGGATGCTGCCGGGTCACCATGCTGCCTGCTACTCTGCCACCTCATCTCGCAGTGACTGCTGTTTTCTTTGTCCACCAGGACCTCTGTGCTAGCATTGCTTGCCCCACACTGTCCTGCAAAATTATGGACCTGACCTTCTTCCTTACCAGACTCTGAGCTTCTTGAGGGCAGGGGCTGGTTTTGCCTTCCCAGGGTCTTGCACAGTCCCTGGTACATGGTACGCAGTCAACAAATGTTGCTTGAACGACTTGGATTAAATTTTACTTAACAACAACCCTTTCCCTTGCTCTGTGGGGCTTACTGTGACACTAAGAACTGACGTTAGTCACATCCGTTGTTTCTCACCGGAGGGCCATTTTTGGTTATCTTAATGTCTTTGAGCAGAAATATTCGAAACCATAATATGAAGAAGATTCCCTATGCAGAACTGGCACCAACCACCACTGAAGCAACAACAGAAAGAAATGGTGGACATTCTTCCCCACTGCCAAAGTCCCAGCTCCTCTGTTAGGAGAAGCCCTCTGTCTCCACCTCCTTTTGCGACCACGTCGGCGTCCTGTCGGACAGCCGTGCGGTGGCCCCTGGGCGGGCCCTGGCCCGTCTGTCCAGCACGTCGTCACCACTCCCCCTCCGGCAGAGCTAAATCTTTTCTGGTTTCTCCATACCTACGGGGTAGCGTCTTTATTTTCCTTCTCACCTCTGCATAGAACAACCTGCCCTGTCTTCTTCACTTTGCTAATTGGTATGTAATTTATCTAGAAAACTCTCACCCTGTTGATAACTGTGAGAAGTCATGCTCACACACGCGGCAGTTACATCGGCCCCCAAATCACTCCGCCACATGCTCTGTGCGGTCGAGTCGCTCCCTCCACTGCCAGCTCCTGGCCAACGCTGATCTCTTTTCTATTCCTATTATTGTGCCTTTTCTAGAATGTCTTATAGATGGACTCATAAAGTATTTAGCCTTTTGCATCTGGCTTCTTTTACTTGGCACACAGCATTTGAGATATGATTCCGTTGTTGCATGTATCAGTGGTTTATTCTTTTTTATTGCTGAATAGTATTCTACTATATTTGTTTTTCTCATTTTTAATGCTCAGCCTAAGAGTCACTTTCTCCCGGAAATCTTCTCTGACCCCAGGATTATGCGTCGTCTTTGCATGCCCATAGCACCCTAGGCGTACCTTAGCACACCTCACGCTGTGCACTGATTACGTATTTACGTATCCCTGACTAGACCTGACTCTAGGAAGGGAGGAAGTGCAGTGTGCTTTGGTCATTCCCACACTCCCAACACACAGCACCAGGCCCTACCTCAAGAGGTGCTCAGATGCGAGTGTGACTGGATCTCTTCTGGAGTGAGGCAGGCTTCAAGCGGGACATTCTGATACTCTAAAAAAAGAACTCCCACTTGCTGCGTTCTCATTAACTCTTCACGACAGCCTGCGACCTTGGCACCGATATACATGCTTCGCAAAGAAGGGAATTAAGGCATGCCATGCCCACTTGAACCCAAAGTCCACCCCAAACTACAAGGTGACTGTGATATTCCTCTGTAACTTGAGCAGCTTCAGGAATAGAAATCTGTGTTTTAACAGCAAATGTTCATCTCTTTTAACCTGCTCTCTGTTTTAGCTCTGATCGGGCCAGTTGAAATTAAAGATGGTGTCTCACTGGATAAAAACAAAGCTCTTTTAAGTTAGGGCAGACAAAATGGTGGTCCAGCAGATCACTGGTTCTTGAGGACAGGCTAATTCGTCCCAGATGGCGGGGGTTGGCTGGGAAACCGCGGGCGGCCATCACTGCGTGAACCCGCACGGAGGCTGCAGCTGGACGGCTCCTGGCCGCGTGCAGGGGGAAATGAGGGTGCCGGCGCGGAGAGCGAATGAAAGGATGCTGGTTTAATTGTCACACAACCAGCCGGCCCTCAACTGGGAAAATTAATCTGACAAACCTCCCATCTGAGACCTGTAAGTAACTAACATTGATCTCCGAAGTGTGTGAGGATCAGGGGTCCCCACCCGGAAACAGGATGCAGAGGGGTAATGGCATCGGTGATGAAGGCTGAGCCCTTCTCTTCCCTGATTCCACATGCAGGCCCTCACTTCCGCGGAAGAAGACGAGGGAATTAAATTCAACTCACGTGGGCCAGTCGATCAAATCTGGCAAAGAGCTCGTTGAGCATCCTGACCAGCTCCTGGGCGGACAAGGTCGTGGAGAGGTTGGTAAATCCTTTAACGTCTGCAAAAAGAATACTAAACAACAGGGAAGGGATGGAAAGGGGAGAAGGAGTATTAATATTTTAATCCATCCTGGGAGACACATCAACACCATGCAAAGAAATCAACCGTGGTCTGAGATTTTAGCTCTCGCTGCCGTGGGAGTCGACGGGGAACGTGTCAGCATTTAACAAACATCTCAGCAGAGAGCGTCCACCCAGGAGTTCAGGAAGGACAAGGAAGGAGGGCAGCGAGCAGCCCTTTTTCCTGTGCTAAGCCGAGCAGTGTGGGCAACGTGAACGCATTCCAAAAGGAGCAGGGCGATTCATTGTGGGAAGCCAAATGAAGCTTGATAATTTATTTCTATATTTGCACAATGAACAGCAACTCAGATGCCGTGAACACAGAATGAAATTGACATAGGGAGAAAAAAAAGAAGACAAAATGTCATTATCGCCAGCACCAAGTGGCAGGCGAGTGGAGTTAGACATTTTTCGAAAATCATGGGAATAGTTGGCAAAGCTGGCAGACCTCAGGTAGAATAATTACCTAAAACTCTCACATTTACTAAGGATGACAGAGAGGTGAGGTCTCATCCTCTGTATATGGTTTGGCATAAGGGAAGAGGAAAGTACGGGAAGGGGCAGTCCTTGAAAGGCTTCTAAAAGCAAGGCCCCGTATAAGCACCGCCTTTGGTAACCCACCAGGCACGTAGTGTGGGAGGCATTATTCTCTTCATTGTGAAGATGAGCAAACTCAAGCTCAGAGAGGCTAGGAGACTTGCCCAACATTCCACTGGGAGCACACGGCAAAGTTGTGAGATTGTCCATTACAATGGAATGGTTGAGAGAGATGAGAGAGAGAGAGAGAGAGAGAGAGAGAGAGAGAGAGAGAGAGAGAGAGAGAGAGAGAGAGAAACAGAGGCGGAAGAGGGTATGACCGTTAACTGGATTATTTGTTGACTGCTGCTAAAAGCATCCCCAACTGTGGACACAAGCCAGAAACAGGAGCAGCAGCAACGCTGCAGACCAGGTCCTGTGACTTGATGCTGATCTAAGAGTTCTGCATGTAGTAGCTCGCTTATTCCTCACAGCAGTCTACGAAGTAGGGCCTACTGTGATCACCCCCATTTTACAGACAAGGAGATTGAGGCCTGAGTACTTGCCCATAGACATGAAAAGCTAGGATTCGAACCAGGCAGCCTGGGGAGAGGCCCACTGTGCAGGGCGTCTCCACGGATTTTTCTCCTGTTAGAAACAGCTCCTTTGCCGGGAGCTGAGGCTGCTGAGAAATGTCGGGCGGCAGACCGGATTTTCACTTAGTGTGTTGAGAACTTCCGGGCAAGGGTCCTGGAGCATCAGAACTCAATTCCATGGCTTAAAATGAATGGACAGGGCGGAGGGAGCCAGGAGGAATTTAGTTTTCCTGGACTCAGGGACGCACCAAAAACTGGTGAGTGCGGAAAAAAAGTTTCTAGAACTTAAGGGTCCTAAGTACGTTGGTGTGGGCATGCATGCTTGTGTACGAGCTAAAAATGCCAGGTATGCTTTCCAGTCACTTCTTGCAAACAACTGGGCTCAGCCGATTGGCCGCATTTGCCCCAGGCGCTAAGTTGAGATGCAGAAGCCCAGGAGGACAGCGTGGGGGCAGGGCAAAGGCAGCCACATCCAGATCCTGGGGGCTGCAGGAGGCACTGTGGCAGTGGCAGCTGGGATGGGGACAGAGTTGGCGGCACATGCAATGGATTTTTCAGAAACAGTGGAAGCAGGGTCCTCGCTGGCCTCGTGCTCTGCTGTGATTTTGGTTATGCTTCTAGCTTCATCCTGGCCCATTTCCTAAGCCTTCCTCTTTGTCCTTCACCGATTACTCTAAGAGACATCATGTGGCCTCTGAGTACATTTCTTTTAAATCAGCCAAGGTTGGTTCTTTTTGAATTGCCACTAGAAAACATGTCTGAAATAATATGCCTTATGCTCTACTATATGCTTACCCTGTCCTATATACCTTCACTCACTGCGAGGTGGCTATTAAAATGACCATTTTACCAAAAAAAAAAAAAAAAAGATCCTGCTGAGATTCAGGTATGGAAGTTTCCCAAGGTCACACACTAGGAATAGGTAGAATGGGGGCTCTAACGCTAGTCTGCCTCACCGCTGATTTTCAGTACACACTACTTTGTCTAGTGGAGTGCTGGGCCCAGAGAGAACACTGATGGCTGAATGAATAGATGGAAGAATAGATGAATGGATGGGTGGGTGGGTGGGCTGGTGGGTGGGTGGGTGGATGGATGGAAGGATGGATGGATGGATGGATGGATGGATGGATGGATGGGTGGATGGGTGGATGGATGGAAGAATGGATGGATGGATGGATGGATGGATGGATGGATGGATGGATGGATGGTTGGATGGATGGATGGATGGTTGGATGGATGGATGGATGGATGGATGGATGGATGGATGGATGGATGGAAGGATGGATGGAAGGAAGGAAGGATGGATGGATGGATGGATGGATGGATGGATGGATGGATGGATGGATGGATGGATGGAAGGATGGATGGATGGAAGGATGGATGGATGGATGGATGGATGGATGGATGGATGGATGGATGGATGGGCTGGTGGGTGGGTTGATGGATGGATGGAAGGATGAATGGATGGATGGATGGATGGATGGATGGATGGATGGATGGATGGAGAGGAGTGTGGGTGAGTGAATGAATGGATCAAGATGGGTGGGTGAGTGGGAAGATGGATGGTTGGGTAGATAAATGAGATGGATGGATGGGTGAATGAGTGGGTGGAGAGATGAGGAATATAAGGCAGAGAGAGACCTATGTGATCATCCCTGAGGCCTCCAGATCACATTCTGGGATTATTTTTGCAGTCATAGTGTAAAAAGCTTTTGACCTTCCCACTTAAAATGTAAAAGCAGGCCAGCCTACTGCAAAGGAACCAAGCAGTAAGTCAACTGGCAAATATAACTGCGTTTCTCTGACATTCTTCTCGAGCCTCAGTGTAGACATGCAAAACTCAGATGGATAATCATTAGTTAATAAATTAATCAACCGCGGGAAGACCCGCACTGATGTTCCGGTGAACAGGGGTCACGGCAGTGAGATGACAGCAGCCAGGCTCACGTGGACCACACGGAGACCTGGGCGGGGGTGCCCTGCGCCTCACCTGACGTTCTCATAGCGATGGATGTAGATCCGATGGAACTGGTGCTGCAGGTGCTCATCCTCCACGTTGGTCATGTCGTTGATCATTTCCAGGACGACAAACCGGGGCAGCACGGACAGCACGAGCCGCTCCTGGGAACAGGCAATGAAGAGGGGCACCTTTGTTAGGGGGATTAGATCGATGGGTGGACAGGGCACAAGCCATGGGGCTCTAGCTGGATTTCCCGAGGAACTGCTCACTCCGTACCATTATGCGAAATGACGAATCTCTGTCTGCTGCTCGTTAGTTGCCAGGCACTGAGCCAGTGTTGCGTGTCCTGTGCTGAACCAAATGGGTGGGGGTCCTACCATTACGGGGCACACATTCTAACATGGGGTACCGACATTAAATGTCACACGTGACAAAATGCGACAAGGGCTGTGCAAGAACAGACCACGATCCGAGAGTATGACGGTTGATGGCAGGATTCAAACCAAGGTCAGGAGCGACTGTTCTAAGGAACTGAGGATACTTAAACGGATACCTGAAAAAGCCTGAAATGAGCCAGCCCGGTACTGCGGCAACGCACTTTCAATCTTCAAGCATGACGTCGATGCTTTTAAATAAAATTTTAAATAAAATTCTCTTTAAAAAATAAAATTTTACACCAAAATTCTGCAGCACCCAGGCGTGCCAGTCCTGCTACTGACAACCGCCCCAATTTCTCTCTTCGCAAAGCATTTTCTCCGAGACATAGGAGCTTGCCTGGAGTCTGCTTATAAAGGCCCATTTCGACACTTTTGTTTCCCTCGGATTTGTTGACTCCATGAGAAACATCATTCAAATCCCCTGAAAACACAATCTAAGAGCAAAAAGGAATGTTTGTCCCTTAATGCAATTCCCCCACTCCTGCTGAGGCCAATAAACGACTTTCCAGTTCAGGGGATCGGAGGTGGAAGAATCTCTCCTGGAGCCAGACTGTGGCCCTGGTGGCCTTTGTGCTCCCCTTGGGCACATCTTTTCTCCTGGGCTTTTTCAATTTGCATGAAAAGGGACCCTGGGTTGATTCAAAGTGGCTCCTGTCTGGTTTTCCTCTTGCCTCATATAACACACTCTATTCATGGCATCAAAATGGCTTCAGGGGCATAAGCTGCTACCGTACACCCTGAGAGGAAGTCCAGGGGAAAACATGAGGGATGAGAGATCTTTATTTTATGCAAATGCTTGTCGAGGGGAAGAGAGAGGGAGCAGGGCACTCTGGGTTTCCACGCTGCAGGGCTTCTGACTGGCTTTGGGGAGAACTGGCCGCCATCCAGCTCCTGCACACTGAGAGGCCTCTGATCAACCTCTCTCTGCAGTGAAGGTCCAGGCACTGGTGAGTGACTCGTTCTGGGGTTATCGGCAATAGCTTGTTTTCATTGATCACTCACTATGTAGCACGCCATGTGCTTCGCATACGGTATCTGATCGAAACTTCACATCAATCACAGGAGGTGGTAAGTTGCAATTTCCACCCTGTTTTACGCCTGAAGATGCTGACATTCGAAGAGGGCAGGTGCGATGGGGCAGCCTACGTCGCGGGGGGACCAGCGACCGTTTTCGGAAGATTCTTGCTCAGTTCAACATGTCTGCATTAAAACTCTGTTTGGGTCAAACATCCAGTCCGGCCTAAGGTTCATGGTGATAATCAAGAGCATAGTCATTACTGAGGTGACAGTTAAGAGGAGGGCGTGCTGCGTGCAGAGAGAAGGGAGTCCCAGAAACGTGAGGGACTTGGCAGGAAACGAATGTGGACAATACGGTAGCGAATGCAAGTCTGTGGGAGGCCCATGTGCGTAAAAGAGAAACCTACACATGGACCCTTCCCTGGGCTCTGGCTCCGAGGGGCGGGACACAGAGCAGGAAACCTGAAGGGACGGGAAGCGGGGGGAAGGGCGGTATTATACGGCTGGTGGTCCCGTGCGTTTCCTCCTTCCTTCGCTTGCTCAGTCATTGCCGATGCCTACTGTGTGCCAGGAGCCTCCTGTGCATGAGGCCGACCAAGGCTCTGGCACCTTCACAGATTATGGCTCAGGTCCTGCCACTGAGCTGTGTGACCTTAGGCAAGGAATCCAGCCTCTCTGAGCCTCCTTTTCCTCACCTGCAAAATGAGAACACTAGCCCCCTTATGACATTGTCAGGACCCAGGGAGATATGGCTTTTCAATGTGCATACCACGCGTATGCGGGGAGCGGTCTGTACCAGCTGCGGGCAATGCGGGGGTCCCTTGTCTGCAGAGGATTTAAAACGATAACGAAAGGACCAAAAAGGCTAAAAGTTGTTCTGCCTCTTACGATCACCTTTCACTGGCAGTCCTGAACAATGTCAGTGATGAAATACCCCTCTCGACTCCCTAAGAGATGACTGGCCTATAGCACACCCCCTTCCCGCGCCATTAGCTCTTCGAATGTGGAATGATCCATGATAACGGCCGTGCACGCCTGAGCCGTCATCTTACCCTAATGAAGGCTTAGCTCCCTTAGTTGAGGGCCTAGTCTGACATATGAACAACATTAACATTAAGAAATAAAAAGGAAGGCCCTTTTCTCCCCTTATGGTAATAAAATGATAAACCAAGGGCAAGATGACCCTTGGGCGAGATGTTACGCTCCCCCGAAAGGAATTTAG
Source organism: Rousettus aegyptiacus (assembly GCF_014176215.1). NCBI lineage: Eukaryota > Metazoa > Chordata > Mammalia > Chiroptera > Pteropodidae > Rousettus > Rousettus aegyptiacus. Next base: position 55,025,669 of record NW_023416290.1, read on the forward strand.
TCAAATGCGAGGAATAAAGAACACTTTTGCTGAGCCCAGAAGATATTGGGCATCGATTCCGCTAGGCATCTCTTCTCGACAATTCTTTTTTAAACACTTCTACGGCTTAAGGATTTCAGAGTCTTTTTAGAGAGTGCTCCAAGGTTCTTGCATATAAGTTTTCCTACTTTTCTTAGACGCGGAAAGCACTACTGAGCTCTGTGCCATTTTCGATCAAAAGCCTGTAAGTCAGACATCACCATTGGAGGAGATGAATTCGAGGTTTTATTTGTCATGTGCTCACTAATTGTCTGGTTGTGGGCAAGTTACTTTATATCTCCACATCTGAGTTTTCTTAGGTGTAAAAGGCAGACCTTGAACCAACCCCGTCCTGCACTCCTGCAAGATTTAGAATGGGAAGGTTAGGCCGAGGCTGTTTTTCCAGAGACTTCAGCTTTTTTTTTTTTTTTGCTGGCCATCACGGTCATAGAGCTACGAGTTTTTAAAAGAGCAGCCTTCCAGTGTCCAATCACAAGATTTGTGGCCATTCAGAGGGTGGCCATTGCGTATTTGGCCGGCAGGCCTGGGTGGTGGCATAGTTCTGGAGTTAACAGCTGTGGCACTGGTGGATTCCTGGTTTCTGTCCTTCACAGAGAATGAGAAACTGGTCCACCGGGTCTGCAAAAGAGACATCGATGTCCCGAGAGAAGACTTAACCCACTTCCAAGGCCAGTGGACAAGACAAGTCCTCTCGTTTCATGGTAGTGAGAGTGAGGGGAACAGGAAGGCATTTTACGATTTCATCAACACTCGAAAATCCTTTCTAAAAGTCCTCAGGCCACAGCAACGTGTGCCCCGGAAGTCCTCCTGACGACGTATCTGCAAATGTCACCCCACTCGTCTTTCTCACCTCCCAGAAGAGCATGCATCCTTCGTTCTATTTGACCATTCGATTCAGTTTCCTTCAGTAAACAGCCATCACGGTGATCCGTGCCAGGCTCGCAGGGTGTTCCTGGTGCTAAACAAGACTCCAGCCCTGACGAACACCCGGCCTGTGGGGGATGCCGACGCAGGAGCACCCCGCAGCTTAATTCAATGAGCTCTGTTACAGAAGCAAGGCCCCGGCGCTTTGGGGATGCCAGTGGTGACATGGGGGGGTGGAGAAGTGGGGCCTGATGGCGCCTGTCCCTCAGTCGTACCACAGCATTTATTTCAAATAAAACTCACGATGATTCCCTGAGCTGGGCTGGCTTATTCCAACTTGACAGATAAGAAGACTGAGGCACATGTAGTTACATTCCTTGCCCAGCTTAACACGCTAGTAAGAACGTGCGGAGGAGGCATCAGAAGCAGGTCTATCCGACTCGACTTCAGACACGGCAATGACGTGTAAGCGCAGTAGGCATTTTCTCAGAAATAAATGCTTTGATGAAATTCTACCACTAAGAAAAATTAGCAGTCACAGGTGGACGTGGCTTTGGACAATTCCCAGCTGCATTTGCTTCAATTCTGACAAACTTCTTCGAAGCCTGTTAGAATACTATTCTGTCATCGGTGAAGAGGGACGGGCCAGGTTGGAAGAGCTACCGAGCGTTGCTTCGATAGTCTAAAAGCCACACACCTTTGGGCAACTACAAATCTCGGTTGGAGGAAAGACCACCACATTGTAAGGTTCCCCCTGCCCCCGCTCCCAAGAAAAATATTTGGACAGACATGGTAGAACATGTACATTTTTGAACTGGCATCCACGTCTGAAGACAGGTAACCACCTGGGTTTTCCCGAGGTGAAGGCATCAGTCCAAAAGGCGTGGAGAGGGAGAGAACATTCTATCTGTTCCGAGGGGGCAGGGAGAGTGGCCCGATGCAGGTTCTGTGGTCCGGGGACTTAAATAACTGGAGGGATCCTCGTGGAGAAAACCATCACGAAGCGTAACTGCAAACTCGCTAGGGCCTTGGAGGACCCGGAAGCGAGAGGCCTGAAGCTTGCGTTCTATCCGCTGCAGCTGAGCCTGCTTTGGGCAGGCAAACTATCTTTCCCACTGTAAAGCCTGGATGATGCCAGCACCTTGGAGCACCGCCTGACCTGTGGCTGCCTGTGGACAGGACACAGCAAATCATTTCCTATTTCAAATATTAACATGCAGCTGTTTCCATAGGTACCGATTATCGTGATGCCACAATGTATGTTTCTGAATGCTATCTAGTATCTTTTTTAAAAATTAACTTATAATTTTTTTACATCCCTCCACTGAAATTTTAAAAACACTGAATTTATGTTTTACCTTGATATGAAACAGAACTTTTCACATTTATTCAAGAATGTCATATTTTTATAGCAATTAGAGTAGGGCCAATTTGGAGGTCGAAAGACTGATTAAAATTCAAATGATTCCCTTGCTTGCAGCATTATCAGGAGATCATTTAAAAATAATAAAAATGATAATGACTTACATCTGTAGTATGTGTACAGTTAAAAAATTACCTTAATGTGTACTAGCCCATTTAATGGTCAAAAGACTCCTGGGAGGTAGGGATTAGTAAAATGATTTTACGACCTGAGACTTGAAGCGATTCGTTCAAGGCCCGCAAATGCAGGACACCAAGCTGCATATCCTGCTTCTGCTGCGTCTCAGACAGCATGCCTGCCTGGGCTGGGCCAACGCCCTTAGCAAAGAAATGGGGCAAGAGGCTGGAGGACATGGCAGAGGTGGTGTGGCTGGGGGCTCCTTAGCTGCTCACCTCCACTAATCGCTTGCAGAAATCACACAGGTCAGGCACCGCCCCGCCCCCCCCCCCCGTGGCCTCTGCATCCCCTTCCTCCCAGCCTATAAAAATTGTGAGATGATCACTTTTCACTCCAGTGCTTAATTATGTCAGTTTTCTGCTTGTGAAAAGAACAAGTATCAAACATTCCTCATTTAGATTTGAAAAGCAGAAAATACCATCATCAGTAGGGCTTACTTGAAAAATAGATGCAATACTCATTCATTCATTCGTTCTCTTTTAGTATTTCAATTGACAAATGCCAGCTACCCTTACAACATAATGTGTAAATCAGTTGCCTTGGATTTGCCCATCTTTTCACACTCAACATCTCAATTTTTTCTCTCTCTTTGTACTTAAAATCAACTCACTCTCTGGTCTGAGAATTTTGTCTTCTGTGGAATATATTAGTTTATGTTTAAATCAAATGCTTAAGAAAGAGTAGACGACTAAGAAAGACAACTCTACTATCGACGACAGACCTTCCTGGGTCTTTACTATGTGTCAAGCTCTGTATGTGAATCATCTCATTTTGTTCTCACAACTCATGAGGTAGATATGTTCGTTCTTGATGATCGCAGATGTGGAAACCAAGGCACAGAGAGGTTAGATAGTTGTCCCAAGGGCACACAGTAAGCGGCAGTGCCTGGAGGTGAACCCAGGCGTCTGGGTCCATGAATGAGTGAGTTCTGAGCTCTAGGCTCTGTGCTATGGAGGCTGACTTAGGATTCATCTTTTGGCGGGGGGGGGGGGGGGTGGTACAGAGGATCACCTGGGGCTGAGTCTCACGCCAGTCTTTTCCAGTGTTTGTGTAATTGATTGTGGCTCATGTCTACATCTGACGAACTGCCCATTTCTACATCGGACAAACTGTTATCTGGCAAACACACACGTACTAAGGTATGAGCGAGTGGCAGGCACTGTGCTCTGCCCTGGGCAGAGCAGGGGACGAGCTTCACTGTACCTTCGCCATGCATGCAGTCTTGTTGGCAGAGAGCCTCAGAATGACTGTGATTAAATATTCATGGTATTACAATAGAAGTCAGCCCAGGGCACCACCTGTCTCTTGCATGTTCCAAAGAGATGCCAGGACAATAGATGTGAAAAATAAAATGCTCTGAGCTGTTGGAGAGTCAGGAGGTGTGAAGATAAAATATTTACATCTTGGTGATTAACCAAATGCAAACTCTTTTGGACAATGGGAATAAAGAAGGGGGAGTGGACGGTGTAGGGAGTTCAATGGGATAACCTAGCACCCAACTGACTAAGCAGCGAAGGACATTCTTCTTCAACACTTATCAGTAATGCTCTCGTATTTGAGGAAGGCGTCTTGTGGAAATGGCTCCTTAATTTGATCATTATTTTATTCCTTTGATACGATATTACTGAATCTCTAATACCAGGTTAGATATCATAGGGGGGTGGTAGAGAAATGTGAGCCCTCTTTTGATCAAGAAACTTGCAATCTAGTGGAGAGATATATGACTTACCACATGTGTGTATAAGATAAGTTGGAAAGTGTTAAGCTTGCCAAACTCTAGTTTATTATATAAAAAAATTCCATCTAAAAAATCTCGTTTTTTATTTCTGGGCTTGGTCTACATTCTATGTTCTATAATGTAGTAATCTGATTGCATAGTGATAATACATTTGTTACTATTAAAGAGGACTCTGAGAAAAAGCCACTTAATGTGGAATTTTGCTTGGATTTCGGTGACTTAGCTGAGTCCTAAATATTGCAGGCAAATTGACCAAGTGTGTTGGGTGGCTCCTGGATCAAGCTGTGCCTGAAGCCTGTGAGGATCGGAACTCATTAAACCTAAAGCTGGTTTGGCAGGAGGAGACACTCTGGGCAATGGTCTTCTGGAGTTCTTATCAGCTTCTTACACTTGGTGGGCAGGTAGGTGCACAGCTGGAATCTATAGAATAGTTGGGAGGAGCCAGGAGGGCCTAAAACCCCCTGTGAGAAAGCGAAGGGAACTTCCTGGAAACGCCCACTGCCCTCGGACGGGGCCAGCAGCCCTCAGCGCTCCTTCACTTCGGATCTCTCCACTCTATCTCTGCCTCGTTCATCACATGGCATTCGCCCCCTGGGTTTCTTCTCTTTGTCTCTGTGTTCCTTCTTGCCTAGAGAGCAGAGTCCTCAGCCTGTCTCAACTCTGTAGGCTCTGGCTGCTAATCAGGAGTAGTTTCAGTGTTTTTAAAAGAAAATTTGGATTCTTTTGATTTTTTTTTCATAGATAACGTTTAAAACCGCATTGCATCATAGTAGCGGTAGCCCTTAAGTGAATCAATAGCTTGTCCTGATGGAGATTCCAACATGTGAAATACTCATAATTAGCTGGCCGCTGTCGAGTCGCTCCCATGTCTGTTCCGTCAGGGACATCATATCTTTACCAGGAGGCAGCAGTTTTTTTGTCTTCAAATCTGCTTGTATTGGTTGTATTTGCTACTGCTGTAACTAAATTTAATTGAGTATGGTGCAAACGACAAAATATGAGTGTGAAACGAAAGCAAACTTTTGTTTCTTTGAAAAATACGTTAAATGCTTTGTAAATATTCAAAATTTCCTTCTAAAAATTGCTTTCAAATTGAGTATGGACAGGATTTGCAAAAGATTAGAAATAAACAAACAGAAAATTCTAGAATGGCTCTGTATTCAGATGGGTCTCAAAGTATTTTTTGAACTATTTGTACTCTTTTATTTTGAGTGTGGTTTATGCAAAATAGAGGATGCAGAATTCCCATCAATGGACCCATTCACAAATCCAGCCAAAATATGCTATTTTAGGCATGGATCATTTAAAAAAATACATATTTATTTTACCCCTGTTCTTTTCTACTATCACGTTTGACGTGTGGCTTCTGCTACGTGCTCTCCCTTCAGCACTTTCTAGTTAGGCTGCAAAGGTTTCTCATTCCAATTTCTTTAGTCGAAATTTCCTGGACAGATTTATGAGATAAAAGGCCCCCACTTGGCTTTCGGGCGGCTCGGTGGCTTCCAGGCTGCAGTAAAGGCTTGAGGGCAGTGATGGTGATCCATTTCTTCTACCTAACCTGCCTCTGGAAATGTTAATTGTATGTAAATGAGCACAGGGTGATGGCTTCTCTTGGAATCAGGGTGAAATTAATGCTGCTCAGGAGCCCAAATTTGAATAAGAATACAAACAGCAAGAAGGAAACCTGTGGTTACTGGAATCAGAATGTGTTCTGCTATAAAACTCAAGACATGGCTCAGGTGGTTCAAAAGTTCAAGGGCCAACCTTGGTCTCAGACACTCATCTTTATTGCTTGATTTCCTCAGAGCACCTTTGAGACGTGGGAGGTTTTCATTTTGACAGATGAAAGAGCCAAAAGTCAGAGTTTAAGTGACATAGCCAAAGCCACTCAGGCATCTAGTTGGCAATCAAACCTGGGTTTGTTCTCTTTCAAAGCTTTCACTACTCCCACCAGGCCATAAAACACAAAGAGCATGCTGGAAAGATCGCAAGGAACCAGGCAGCCAGATGGAATGCAAGAGTTGGCGGTCCACCCACATGGGGTGAACACAAGGCCTGGGGTGAAGTCAGCTGCCCCGGAGGGTCACAGGCCAGGAGCGCGGGGCCTCTGCTCACTGCCCTACATCTCACCAGCAGTGAGAGGGAATCAGAGTGCCAACCACAATACTAGGCACAGTGTGAAAACGCCACGTTAACGAAAAATTTCTGAGTGCCAAAGAAGAAGAAATAGCTCTTGACTGGAAACAGTAGACGAGGCTTCCTGGAGGAGGGACATCTGAGCATCAGATTGGGGCGTTAGTGAGATTTTCACAGAAATAGCCCTAACATTTGTAGAGTTCTTTACAGTTGAAATAACACTTCTTCAGGCATTCTGTTATTTGTCTCTCAGAACACCCCCATGGGTTAGGGCAAGAATTATCATTTCTAATTGAGAGATGAAGAAACTCACGCACAAAGTGGTTGGACAACTTGCTGGGAGTCACCCCAGAGAGTTGGAAACTGAAATGGGCCAACCATTAGGGCGGCCCTGTCCCATAGAAATCTAATGTGAGTCACCTATGGAATTAAAAAATTCCCAGTGCACACATTAAAAAAGAGTGAAAAGAAACAGCTGAAATTCAAGTCAACAGTACATTCTATTGAACCAAATATACCCCAACTATTGTCATTTCAATGAGTAATCAACATGTAACCGACATGTAAAGAGGTGCTTTGCATTCCTTTTTTTGGTATTGTCTGCATTTTGTACTCACAGCACATCTCGATTTAGACGAAGCACATTTCAGGTACTCGATCTCCACGTGCGCCTAGTGGCCACTGCACTGGACAGAGTAAAATGGTCCTGACCCCTAGTCTTTCTGCTCTACTGAACGGCCTCACAGATACAATGGGGGGCGGGGAGTGGGGCCTCTCAGCCAGACGGAACAATAGGAACATGTAATTCAGGGTCTTAGGAGGACACAATTGGTACTCCAAAGGGGCACTGGAAAAGAGTTTAATGAAAAGTGAAGGAAGCCGGTGACCATGGTAAAGCCCCTAAAAAGCTAGGAAGAGAGGATCTACAAATGCCAGTGGAACCTGGAAAATCCCGTAGCTGCTGCCTGACAGGAGCTATGGCCTTTGGTCCAGAAATGCAGACACCAGCATTCCACAGCCTGGCTGGGCAGGAGAGGGGGTGATAAACCCACCGACCTGATCGCCCTCCCATCTTCTAATGTCCATCTGGCGCCTCCACCGGCCAAGCCCAAGCAGAAGCTAAAGGGCAATGAGCCTGTTGATACGTCTATAACATTTAGCCCCCTGTGGGGCACAGAGAAAGGTAGAGGAGGGGAACAGAGACGGGACCTGGAGGGCACACAGGGAGCAACCAGCAAACAATCAAAGGCGCAGAAGTGTGGGGGTGCGTTTGCCGGTCTGGGTGAGTGATGGAGTCCAGGGATGGAGGCAGCAAGCGACGTGATTGAAAAGTCTTGCTAGAGCCAGGAGCTATGGCCTTGGCCATAATGCCAGATACTGAGGTCGGTTTGTATTTTATGGGCAGTAGCAATCCATGGGAAGTGTGAGGCTCTAAGAAGTGTGAGGCACTTAGTGTGAGGCACTAAGAAGATGACCCCGACAGGGGTTACACTCTGCACTGGGGTTTTGAGATGTGAATTACATGCCTCACCTTTCAAATGAGAGATAGACACAGGAAGTATGTGGGAATCAAGACCAGTCACTTCATTGCTGGCAAAGGAAAGGGGTCTGTGGGTGCGAAACGAGAGCCTCTGGTTCGTGCCTTCTCGCTATACGGGCTTCGGCGGGGCCACTGTGAGGCTCACCGCCTCGATGGGCTCCCTGCTGGAGGAGAGGAGCCACATTCTTACCCCACAAAAAGTCTAGGGCAATGGGTACATTACACTGGAATCCTACTCTCTGTGAGATGGGGGGGGATAAGACAGAGAGGAAACACTGGCTCACGCTCTGCACATTCCCTTGAGGTCTGATATGTGCGTAGAGTCGCCTATGTCACAAAGGAAATGGGAAAAAGGAAAACACGGCTCCTTTTTCAAAAAGAATAATTTAGGGTTAAGTGACTCCAGGTGGCTAGACCAATTCGCACTAGTTAGAAACTGGTCAGCACGAGTCCGAAAGCTACTTTGTGGGAGGGTTTAAACAGTGTTCGAAAAAGAAAGATGGGGACAGTTAGCACGTCTGTGCTGGAGACAGATCGCCAGGAGCTGGCACCCCGGTCGGTGTGGCTGCAGCAGGTACGAGGATGTGTCACGCTGACGGGAAGTCCGCTTCGGGGGGACGAGAGGGTGGTAACCGGTGGGACAGGAGGGCGACGCTGTCTGGCGGGATGCTGGTGACGGGCACCAGGCTTTCAGAAAGGTGCACGGCGTTAGCGGTACGGCCATGGCAACGGTCCAGAAGCAAAGGCTGAGTCATGGTAAATCACCAAAATACAGACGAGAGGCCAAAAATGGTTATTTAAATTTCGATTAATGAAAATTAAAAATCAATTCCTCAGTCACACTAACCAACCACATTACATATGCTTCTCCATAGTCGTATGTGGTTAATGGCCGTTGGATAACACACATATAGAACATTTCCATCATCACAGAGAATTCTGCTGGACAGCATAGCTGTAGAGCATGATGATGATTGGAATAACAGTTTAGCTTTTTCTCTCAAGAAAACCTGAAAGAAATGAAAAGAAATAAAATGAAGCTATGACAGGAATGGAGCCCAGAGGCAGAGAAGCTTGTAGGAGTAAGATGAGCACAAAGATGACTCTAGGGTGAAATTTATTTTTTTAAATTTCGCTTAGGCAGAACTCCATCTAAGCTGAAGTCATTGATTTAAAGAAATAGTAAAAGGTGAAGTTAGACAGGTAGATGGAGCAAGTTAAAGTTGTTGAAGAGATTGGATGTCTGGTTTTGGAATGCAAGGACCCCAGAAATCATATCACAAAAGGAGAGTATTTCCCAAGTGTATTCATTCACAAATATTTTTCGAGTAGAAGAATATTTAGAAAACACAATTATAGCACTCATTATATATTCATTGTCTCTGCTTTTTCTTCCCAGCTTGGGTTTTTCCCCTTCTGGATCCACAGCTATTGTGAAGAACATGAATGAAACATATATCCCATCTTCAAAGAGTTTGTAATGCAGAATTAAAAACAAAGTAAGGGAAAAGCAGATTGTAGAAAGAGATTAACTCCATAAGCCAGATACCTATGAAACCCTCATGGAGGTCACAGCTGGGGGGAACGGGGAGGGTCTTGGTAGAGGAGGTGACATTTGAGCTGAGCTTTGAAGAGTGCATGCCGTTTAGTGATGAAAGCAGCATTACACCAGGTAGGGAGAGAAGCAGAAGCAAAGGCATGAAGGTAATAGGTGATAGGAATGTTCAGGAAACCGAGAATAGTGTAGCATAAACTAGAGAATCGTCATGTAAAAATATATTTATAAGATATAAGGATGAGCGTGATGGATTGTACCTAGGTGGTTTGAATGTAAAGCGTGGAGAATAGCAGATAAATGGCTTGATGGTAGGAGGCTCCAGAGGTTTTTGGACTATAATAAGAATTCATCGAGTTGGAACAGAAAAAAACAAATTTTCTGTGATTCTGCCACTTTCAGGTCAACCTTGACCCTTCCTTGAATAAAGAAATGAATGAATGAATGAATGACAAAGCTCTGGGTTCTTAGCTAACAGTTATCTGTAGCTTTAAAAACTATTTCCTAGATGCTATAGGACACTAACTTGGAACGGAGCGGGAAACCCAACTTTCTCACCCAAGCTATTGTCCAAACCACGGGCTTACATCGACATTGTCTAACAGCGATGTTGAATTTAAACAGAGCCGCTTTAACACAGCTGAAAACATCGGCCGCATTGAACAATAATCCTCCCGCTGCTGGGACATACGGCGTCATCAGAAACTTTACTCCAGGGGCCCCCGGAGCTTCCGAAACGCTCCGAAATGCCACGATCACCATGAGTGGGGTTCGGCAAGTCTCAGAGCTGCAAGGAAAACGATTAATTCGTTTTAATGTTTAAAATATGTATGGGCCATTTGGATCATTGGGGAGGAGAAGTGGGATTGCAAAAACTACAATAATTAGAATCTAACTCCCCAAAGAGAGGTGTTTAAAGACGTGGCTTCCGGATGGAAAATTCCCCGAGCAGGTCTGTGGAAGACGCGCTCAGCCCGTCCCAGTCTCTCCTGAACTGGACAAGCGTCCTCCTGCCGCCAGGATTCTAAGGGGAGTCACAACGGGCACAGGAGAATTAGTTCGACACGACCCTCATGCAGGTGGACATGAAGCCAGGAGCCACAGTTTGAATGCCACATAACTCAGTTAAACGAACACTAATCAGAAGACTTCATATTCTGGCCACTGTGCTGAATAAATACCAGGGAATCAGATGAACAAGACCGAGGAGCTTCCTTGCATTCGTCCTTATTGGCCACGGAAAGAGAGAAATGCAGACGAGTAAATGACACACGGGACGACAGGTTCTATAATAGAAGTAACTGTAAGGCATGCTAGAGGCACAAAAAAAAAAAAAACAAAACCATTTCGACTGAACCCGGGGAGGTGAAAGCGAGCCTCATGGAGGAGGCTGGAGCGGAATTTCCAGGGTCGAGACATTAGGAGGGACGGGGACTTGCCAGGCTGAAAGAACCACAGGGCACAGGGCAGCGAAACGGCGGGTCAGGGAGCTGGTAGTCATCAGTGTGAGTGGCGACAGGGCCAGGGAAGAGGCTGCGGGAGGGGACGGAGGCCGGACCCTGCAGGGCCCGGCGGCCACGTGCGGGCATTTGGATTTTCACCTTGGAGGGAACATGGCTACTGAAGTTTTTTCCTGCAGAGGAGAATGACATCGATGTCATTAGCATCACAGAGTCTTCTCTAACATGCCTTGAGCACAACCTCTGCCTTGGGAGAATAACTGTTCGTCCTAATCCTTAATCCTCACCACTTGGAGGGAGGTGTAATTGGTGATAAAATTGTTAAAAAAGGAAAAAGAACAAAGTCCTTGCCTCTCTGAAGAAAAGGGCCAGTATGTGCTCAACCTCCTGATTCAATCATCTAAAGCAAACATGTCCACATTTGGGAACATTCAGCCATTTCTGCCAGCGACTACGGGAGGACGGGGAGATGTCACAGAGATCTACCTTCAAGGAGTTCTGCTGCAAGCCTAGTTTAAAAGAAACACCGAGCCAAGGTTCCTAACAGTTGCTGGTCTCTCCTGCCCGCTTGCTCTTGACCTGAAGCATCATGTATGCAAGCTCCGGTTATCCAAGGAAGATGCTTATTACTCAGGGCCTCGAGCATCTCATCATGGTGTGGGGGCCGCCACGTAAGAGGCAGTGTGGCTCACGTGCTACGTGTCCTCTAGCTATGGCCTCGCGATGCTTCTTTGGAAAAATGATTAGTAACCACTATTAAATACTAACAATCTCAGTCTGTTCATCACCATAGACTCCACACTGATTTTTAGGCACTGCTGGGTGGGTTATATAGAGGAGTGAGTTATGAGTCACTCTTAAGGGACTCACCCTTTACCACAACAAACAGGCACGCAGGGACTGAGGTCCAGTGTGGCATGCTGTAATAGGGACCTGTAACAGATTTTCTTCATTTTGGTATGCACAGCACATTGGACGATGCCTGGTGCATCGTTAATAAATACACATTTTTCACTGAATGGAAAAGTGCAGTGGTATGCCCTCGAAGAAAGTACGCACCTTTGGGAAGGGTAGCACCGAAGACCTGCTTCCCAGTGTTGCCGCACCACATCGGAGGTGTCTGAGCATCAGCATCTTTGCTGATCCTTTCTTCCCTCTCTGCCGATACTTAAAGGGCTATTCATCCTCCAGGCCCAATCCAGAGGAGAGACTGAGCTCTGTAACTCCACCATGGATGGATGGATGGATGGATGGGTGGGTGGGTGGGTGGATGAATGGGTGGATGGGTGGGTGGGTGGATGGATGGATGGGTGGGTGGGTGGGTGGGTGGATGGATGGATGGATGGGTGGGTGGGTGGGTGGATGGATGGGTGGGTGGGTGGGTGGATGGGTGGGTGGGTGGGTGGGTGGATGGATGGATGGGTGGGTGGGTGGGTGGATGGGTGGGTGGGTGGGTGGGTGGATGGATGGGTGGGTGGGTGGGTGGTGGATGGATGGGTGGATGGTGGGTGGGTGGGTGGATGGATGGTTGGGTGGTGGGTGGATGGGTGGTGGTGGGTGGGTGGATGGATGGATGGGTGGGTGGGTGGGTGGGTGGATGGATGGGAGGGTGGGTGGGTGGGTGGATGGATGGGTGGGTGGATGGATGGGTGGATGGATGGATAAATAAATGAATTATGGGAATGAGTTATCATAGCAGCAGTCCTAATCGCCCCGACAAACGATGTTCTCCCTTCCTTCGGGATGTTTACGTGTGTTATTTGACCTTTATGTGGTACTCCTCACCGCTTCTCGGCAAGCTCGATGCTGTTCGCATGTCAACTCAGGCACCGTTTCTTTTCGGTAGCCTTCCGTCCACCTCCCGTTTAGGTGTGACCCATATACCACTGCCACAGGTATCTGCATGGTCATCCATCTCTTTGTACATATGGTAAGCTCTGTAAGACCAGGAACCGATCGCTAGTGACCATCATATTCCCAATGTCCAGCAAAACTCATGGCGCATATTAGACTCTCAATAAATAATTAATTCATGGTTGAACATGTTAAGTGATTTAAGTATTTCCTTTGTATCCTACTATGAGCTAATCCCATGCTTGAAAAATCCTACGAAACTTGAACATTCTTGTGGAATAAGGCCTCTTGATTCTGCATTTAGAGATGTAATAGAAATTCCCTTCCTTTGGGATGATTTCCCAAGGGAAAAGGATCTGCCACCACTCAGGTCCTTACAGTGTCTCCTCCACACAGTATAGAGTTTCTAAGTTATGGTGTTATAACTACCTCTGATGAGAGGTAAGTGGGGGATGGCTCTGTTAATGACACGATAGTGTAAAACAGGGAGCCTAATGCTGAGTTCCGATCCATGCACACCTGAGGACCACAGCCCTCATTTCCCTCCACTTGCCTGGGTTTCAATTGAGACCCATAATGTGTTCTCAAATGAGTCCTCCTGGGACTGCGCTCTGTTGGCTGACTCACAGAAATCATTATGCACAATCATGCTAACAGGAACCCTTCACTGAGCGGCAAGGGCACTGCGCACACTATTTCCAACCATTAAGGAACCTCTTCAGGCAGGGCATTATCCTCCCCATGGGACAGATGGAAACTCTGAGCCCTGCAGCTTGCTCGCACTCACTAGGATGGTAAGTAAGAAGCAAAGGTTTCACAGCCCAGGCAGTCTCACTTGAAAAACTTCTCTGCTCGTCTCCACGGAAGAAGTTCTCAGGGATAACGGAAACCTGAAGCAGAGATCAGGTGTCAATGGAAAGTAACTGTAGCACTGAACGATATAGAGCCAGCGTCTTAGATACTACTGCTGAGGAAGAAGGGGTGGTCATTGCACCAGAAATACGTCATCGTCACGCGAACACAGGACTCTACCAAACCACAGCTTGTTTAACTAAATCCTCGGAACAAGGAACCTTCCACCGAAAGATAGTCTTTTATTATCATAATTTCATATTGCTTTACATCGGTTATCTCGCTTGAGGCAAACACAGTGCTGGAAAGAGATGCCACCCCAGGTACGGGTGGGGGATCTCGGGCTGAGGGCTCAGTGGCTCGGAGACCCAACGAGAAGCCAAGAGAGCCGTGGCATGAACTCGAGCAAACTCTTCCTCCATCCTACTTGTTCTCACTTCTCTGTGTTATCATTTTCCTCCTCTTTCCACCAACTTAGAAAAACGAAGATCAGAGAGGCTAGAGGAAGGTCCTTTTACCGTGTTAGGTGACGACATCGCGGAGACTCCCGACACTCGACTTGAAGGAGGGGCAAAGAAGAAAAGTCTTATGGGTAGAATAAGGCACTACTTTTCAGTGTCTCCAATATTTCATGAACAAAAGACTGAGTATCCCAGACAACTCGCCCACAAGAGCGTCAAGAGCAGTGGAATAAATTATTCACACGGCCGCATTCTCTGAACTGGCACAGATCCCGTGGAAAGAGGGATGTGAGTCTGGAGGCTGCTGTGTTTTGCAGAGGACGCAGCACACAGTCCCGGAAGACACTCATGTGTATCACGCACGGCGATTTCTGTCTTCAGATTATTTTTCTAAATTATTTCACAGGGCTATTCGGGGCAACCACAATAAATCTGTGATGAGGTTCCGTAGTTGTTTTAGACAGTCACTTAGACATTTCCTAATTCTGAAGCCTGTGAGGTCCACACAGGATCTGGAAATTCAATCGCTTCCTCTGCACCCGTGGCAATAACGTATGGCGGTGGGAGCTGAGTCTTGGCACGCTGCGCCCTGTCTGCCCGCCTCACCCATTATCACACTGGCCTGGCTTCTCTCACTTCAAAGGTCCATGTTTTACTGATGAGTTGTATTTTTTGTAGCTACTTTCTTTATACTTTCTCAAACCATTATTATACAAAGCTTAAAATGACAAGTGTGTATCCATAGCCATACTTTAAAAAAAAAAAAAAAAAGAGCATCGTCTGGTAGAACTAATACATGCATTGAGCACAGACTTGCCAAGAGTATGCAAGCATGTTGAACATGGAATACATTGATTTTGTAACCAATTTTCAACCCATTCCTGTTATTCCTCTTTGAAAACTGCTTTCAGAAGAAAGCATGGGCCTAGATTTTTAAGAGATGAATAATTTTTAATAGGGATAAAATTTTACTCTTAAAAACTAATTTTTCTTGGGCGGGGGACATGTGATTTAAGGCCAAAGTGATTCTGAAAGTCCTTAGAACACCTGGCTAATTACCATGTCTAAGAAACATCTTTACTGGAACCCCTCCAAACCCAGGACCCCTCCTCTGAGCCAGCGTGCTCCCGCTCCTGCGTCCCCCACCCTGGGGCCCCAGCATGTCTCATCAATGTGTCCTGGTCAGTTCTCTCTTCTGAACATCGGGATGAGGCATTAGTTGCTACACATGCACAAGATTCTTCTATGGGCGTACTATACTTTGAATTGCCTGTGGTAAAAACTTTGATTTGAAATAACAATTTACAACTTCAAAAAAAAAAAAAGGGTCAATGATGATGATTTTAATGGTTTTTAAAAACCATGGCCCTGTTCACAAACACAGATAGTGGCCGAAGGTGTCATAAAATCACTTCGTGACTATAATTATTTTATTTCTTGTAGGCAACAATTACTTGAGTGTGGAGAATAAGACCAACTCACTTTGGCCTGTAGGTGTAACGTAACTGTTTTAAACCCTGATATCCCAGGACACAGACTTTGAGAGGTCAGCTGCAAGTCAGGATGTGTTTGGGAAGAAAAGCATCTCCACGTCCTTCAGGGACTGGCTAGGGGGCAACCGGCACACGTGGCACTTTCCCTGGTACCTGTCTTTGGTTTTCTGTCTCCAGACGCAGCCTGGCCTCCACACACCTCCGCGTCTCCAGGAAGGCCTGGCGCTGGGCCCGGTCTGACAGGTAACTGATGAAGATTCCGGCTGTGTTCATACACATGAATAACACGGCCTGGGCCACCACCTGAAACAGAATCGCAAACAGAGCCTGGTCAGGTGATTAAAAGAGGAGCTGTGTGGAGGCAAAGAGAAAAAATGATAATAAAAGTTTCCACAGGAGCAATCCAAATGTTCGGTAGCAGGTTGGCAGAACCACGTCCTTCGCTTGGGCCTTGGGCCAAATGTCCTCCCCTTGGAGGGTGTCCATGGCCCTCTCTATCTTCCTTAAAGCTTCTCCCTTTCCGAGTGTGGCTCTAAACCTGGATGACACGAGACAGGGGGGCTTCTCTCTTCCTCAGTCTACCCCATCTCTCCCCTTCGCTAGCGGACGTTTTTGGCCTTCGAAATGGCTGCAGAATCAGGTGAGAAGAAGGGGAGGAGATGCGTGATCAACAGACAAGGGATCTGTTGAATGGCGCTACGGCATTTTGACCTTGGTTCTCTCGGGCCCTCTTGGGTAGCGTCCGAGTCCTGACATTCCTGACTCGAGGGCAGACATCGCATGTGTCCACCGCTCTGCAGCTCCACTGCCGTCACCCGACGCCTAGCCCGGACTCAACCCGGAGCCTGTGCGGCGTGTTTCCACGCGTTACCCTCGCGACTGGAGAAATGCACGCGTGTTGGGGCCTGTCTGCTCATGGACCTCGTGGGGTCCACACCTGCTTAGCGGCTGCACCCTGGGCAGAGGGGAGCCCGGGGAGAACGAGGACAACACACGGGGAGGTCGTGATGCTCTCCGCAACTCTCAGGGGGCGCCCGGGTTCTGCGGGGGTCCTGGCGAAGTGGGTGGGTGGGCCTTCGCACCTGCCCGCTGCTGGAGCTTCTGTGAGCAGAGACCTGGCCTGCCTCCCCCAGCTCCACCACCCACTAGGCATCTGAGCTCATCCGAATCACTTCGTGCCTTTTTAAGTCTCAACTTTCTTATCTCAACCATGAGAATAAACCCTCTGCCTCATAGAACTTACATACGTGTGTATATCTATATCTATGTATTTTGATAGTGTATATATATGCATGTATATGAATGTGCCTAGCAGATAACAAATATCCAACAAATGTTGGATATACATTTCCATATAAGGCTATTTTCTACCCAAATTCTAGCCTATGGTATAATATGCATTTTTTATTTCTGAACAAATGATGCATCACAGGTTTTCTTCCTCCAGGGTAAGAAATCTCCCAGAGGACCAGGAAGCATCATTTTGTACTTGTGCTACATTACAAAGACTTTCTGTCCATTATTTACTCTGCAGGGAAGATAGTGGAGGGCGGATTAGGAGGCCAACTCTGAAACCCGAGAGGGTGGGCCTCAAATTGCATCCCTACCATTTATTTGCCTCAGGGTGACCCGAGTAAGTCATCCCACTCACTGACGGGCAGACAGTACCAGTTCAGATCGCTACGGAGAGCTTGGCAGTCTAGCCTAGAGGTTAAAGATCTGGGCTCCTAATAACGCCATGTACTTGTCACGTGAACTTGGCCCAGTTTTTCCGGCCCTCGAATCCCCACCTCCCTGCCCTGCCTTGTTAAAACAGGAGTGTTTCCCTAAAACATTGATGGGTAATTGGTGCAAGCAACTAGCAAAAAGCCTGCAGCATAACCACTGCTCCCTGAGCACCAGCCGTGTTGTGGTTACGGTCGTTCTCATCGGTTTCATTATTGCTTACGTTGCAATAGTGACCCGCTGAGCGTCTGAGCAGGTAGGCCACACGGTCGGGTCGGGGATTTGGGAAGCTCTCGTGCGACGTGGCACGAGGACCTGATGCCGCTCAGGTGAAACTCACTGTTTCAGGGGCCAGCGAAGCATGGGCTGAGAGCGGGTGGGAGGACCCACGGGACTAGTCATGCCGACTGGAGGGAAAAAAGGTGCCCTGGTGGCCCGTGCCAGGGGTGTGGGCTCTCCCTGCAGCTGTCGGCCCCGAGACCACGCCTCCTGCCTGCCCGTTATAAATAGCACATACTGAATTAGAAAAAGAAATTACTGATAGTACACGAGGAAGTTTAAAAAACAACAGAGCAATAACGTAGTAAACTTAAGTGGAAAATCTGAGAAAAAGGTAAAAAATAGGATGCAGACATGCTGAACTCAGCTGGCGTTCGGTAACGAGTCAGACTGAATGATGAAAAAGCTACATAAAAAAACCTGAGTTCAATGAAATGACAAAGCAATGAGAGGAAAGTGCAGACTTTTCAGAAGATAATGAGCAGAGAGAATTCCGAAAAATAGAATTAAAAGGATAAGAGAACGGGGACATAAGAGTTTTAAAAAATGGATTGAAAAAAGTCTGACATTAAAGAGGAAGCAAAAAATGTTAAAGGCTAAAAATAGGAAGAACTGGAGGTTAGGAAAAAGAGAAGAAGTGATTAAACCCTTTAAAAATAGACTAGCTAAAATGATGAAGTTAAATTTTTTAAAATATGAGGAAAACTAACAGGCAATAGAGCCAATTTTAAAGATAAATGATGGTATGCAAAGTAGTTGAAGACATTACAATGTTTATGTTTATTCCACTGTATACAGAGAGGCGGACGGCACGAGTGGCCATTACTATTTCAAGTGGCCATACCTGTTCCAACCTGAGGTAACTCTACCACTCAGACTCTCCTGCCAACGTCCTTGCAAAGGGACCCGAGAGGAACTTCCACTTACATGTCCTGTACACCAGACACTGTGCTTTGGCCTTGCCACATGCTATTTTGTGGACAACCCAGGAGCAACTCTGCTTGGTCCTATTAGCTCCATTTTACAGGAAAGTGAGACTCCCAGAGGGTAAGTAATTACTCAGGATCGCCAGCTCCTAAGGCGTACTGCGGTGGTCACCAGCCCTGGTTTGCCCGGGACTCAGAACTTTATTGTAAAACTTAGACAGCCCCGGGGAACCAGGAAGCATTTTCTCACACTCGCATTAGTTAATGTGTACTTTAATTAATTACAAGTTGGGGTGAGAAGGAGGGGGACGGGGTAAGGAAGAGGAGGCATGGGGGGAGGGGAGGGAAGGGAAGGGGAGATAAAGCACTTCAGTTTGCACAATGCTACCCGCTCGCGAGCGCTCCTGACCTCCAGTGAGGTGAGGGGAGGCCTGGGTCAGCCTCGGGGCCTCCAGTCGCGTGCCTGTCCCACTGGCTGGCATGTGCCACCAGGATTCACATCACATCTTTTGCACACACTATGGTTCCTGACCACGAGGCACCTGCTGCATCTGGAGCTCAATCACACTGGGCGAGAGCTTGGCTGTGTTGGATTATTGAGACATGATACACTCATTTATTGACTGTTTTTTTTTTTTTCTTGGTATTTAAGGGTTTTTTTTTTTTAAAGGTATGATTTTGGACTCAGTTGTTAGCTTTAAAATCTAACTCTAATGTAAGTTACGATTCTAATAGAGTGTAGCAGCATGGCTTATTGCGACACATACAGCAATGCAGGTGTGAACGAAAGAAGTACACACTGTGGACGCCCCCGGCAGTGCCGCTAGCAATGGCGCGTGCCTAGTAAGTGTTTGCTGAATGATACAATAAATTAGTGACTCCTGCGTTGCCAGCGGACACAGGCGCATTTGTGACACTCCGTGGGGCATGAAGTCTATCCACACTCACAGGCGGGCCAATCAGACATGTTTTGAAGACCAAAGTGGCCACTGATTCGATTCTCTCCCCTCTTTATCTCGGGCCTGTCGGGCATTGCGTCTAAAGTGCATTATGGATGCAGATAGGAGGAGGCCAAGAGTCTGCTGGGGCCTGTGAGACTCCAGTGGATTGCTCCCCTGCAGCAGAGACCCTCCCGGTCCTCTGGCCGGGTCACGGGCAGGTCACTGAGGAAACCGCTGTCTTGGCCACATTCTCAGGTCCTGACACAGAGGGCGGGGAAGAGCGGGGAGTCTGGCTTGGCTACCTTTAAGAGCGGTTCTGCTTCCGGGGTAGGCTTTACAAACTTTTTAATGAAGCCGGCAGGCTGAGTCTGGGGTAATTTTGTTATAGTTTTGGGGCCAGCTGTGTGTAGGAGAGTCTAGCTTCGGAAGAACACTGTAGGTACCTCCAGTAACGTGTCAGACCAAGGGTCGTCCTCGGTGGTGGAGAGGGTGTGGGAATGGAATAAGGCTACGGCACCCAGTGGCTGCACCTCTTACGCCACTCCCTGAGGCTGATGCCATCCTGTAGTCAATACTTTTCAAGAATGGGGTGCCCCTGTGCAGAATTCAGTGGACCCTTTACATCAAACGGTCCACTGCATCCCCGGTAGGTAGAACGCATGAGTCTGGGAAATGAAAGAGAAAGTAGAAAATGGCCCCACTTACCCCTAATGATCTACTTGGGGAGCCTGTGGTGACAGAGCCTGGAGCCCCGGGCTCAAGTGGCTGTCGAGGTCCCGCTTTCCACGGGCTGAACACTGCCACCAGGCAACACGGTCAGAGTGCTGCCGAACTGTAGAATATGGCATGTTGGGTTCCTCACGCCAAGTGACTAGTAGACAAGAAGAGTCACCAGCCATGTAGGAGCGATACCCCAGCCTGAAAAAGCCATGGTCACCGGAGGGTCAGACCCCTGAGAGGTTAGAATCTGGACCAGGCCATCAGGTAAGCCACCAAGACCAGCAGAGGTGCTGGCTGAGGGTGAGCTGAGTCCAGAACAAACAGAAGAGGGAGACCGCGTGTACCAGGTGCAGCCCAAGACCAGTGGCAGTGGTGGGGACTGTAATTTATCCCATTAACTGTCCTCCTCTACGCGTCCCCGAAGAAGAGGCTCACCAGGATCACAGAACTGCTCTTAGAACTCGTGTGAAGAAGTTCCTAGCGGCACCAAGGGTGGACTGTGGTGGGCCCTGTGGTTGCTGCGAGACGCATGGAGAATCTTCTCCTAGGACTGCTGCTGGCGGACAGCCCTCAGCTGTCAGCCTCCTTTGAGGACCCGACGAGGGCCGTCTCACCCAAGGGCATGCCTCAAGACTGATCGACATAGGAGAATAAACATTTGTAACTCTAACTCGGATATCGCAGAAAGATCGCCCCAGCTGCAGAACCCCCCACATGACTGACGGGCCTCTGCTGACACTGCGTCCCAGCTCACCGGGCTCCTCTCTCTCCCGTCCCATGGGTGCTGATCCCAACAACTTCCCCTGATAAACCCCCTACACACTAATCTCCCTCTCAGAGTCCACTTCTCAGAAGAGCAAATCTGTAACAACCAGAAAGCGCTCATTACCCTTACCGACGCGGTCAGCCTCCAATGTTTGCGGACTGAGTGATTTCATTAATGAATTTAATGAATTTAGTCTGTACCATCCAGACCTATTGATGGAGGAGGAGGATGCCTTTCTAATAGGTAGCTTCCTCCTTTCTTCATTCATTTTATAAATATTCATTGAGCCCCAAATATGATGTAGGCTCTGTTTTAGATTCCAGTGGCAGATAGATAGATAGATAGATAGATAAATAAATAAATAAATAAATAAATAAATAAATAAGGTGCCTTCTCTATGGGGCATCTACTGGGGACCTTAATTTAGACCAAGTAGTTAAAGGAAAACCTCTGAGGAATGATAAACTTAAATGAACCCTAAAGAATGAGGAAGAGTTGGCCAAGAAAAGAGGCAGGCAGCAATTTTTCTGGGGGATTCGGGGGGCGATGGTGGCCCCACAGCATGTGGTAGGAAAGGGCCCCTTCCGTGAGCTCTAGTCTTGTTTACCCTGATGCCCTTGGGGGTTGAGCCCCTTCTAGATCCTGGTGAAAACCACTGGAGAGTTCCACCGAAAATGATTCTCTACCCCTGTGTCTCGGCCCCGCGACTCCTTCCACCTGGCGACGTGCACTCGTCGGGAGGAGCTCTCCCTCGCCAGCCTCCCGGCCACCTCTCCCTTCCTCTCCCCACGTGGCAGATGGCAGGAGGTGGCGGCGGCGGCTCTGAAGGAATTTTTCGGTGTGAGCATGAAGGAGGCGTCCTGTGATGTGATGGTTACTATGGCAATTTTTATTGGGTAATTGGGTTTGAAGAAACATTTTGATTCATCATTAGTTACTGAGCTAAAAATAGCAGCTCCCCAAGAGCTTGTTTTCTGTTCAAATGCATCTGTTGTGCAGGACTGACTAAGTACAGTAGCGGCTGAAAACGGGAGCATTTTCCCGAGTCACCTGTGTCTTGCCACTGACTCTCCAAGGAAGCCCGTATTATCTTCCAAGAAAGATGAAAGAAAGAGTTTCTAGGACCAAATCGAGTAGCCCAATTCATAGAGAAGGTGACTTTGTGTGGAATAACTTTACAAAGTTACCCAACTGTACTATTTAACAGGGGGCGGGGGGTATAAAACGGTTTCCCTGCGCTCTTTTCTCTGATGAGGATACAGAACAGAATGCCTTGAAAACGGCAGCTAATCTGCAGACAAACGTCAGTCAACATCCATAGTAGGCAATGAACATCAGCTAATCTGTTCACAAGGGTTTAGTCTACCCCTGCTTTTCCAAGTGTGCTTATTTAGCATTTGAATCAAATAAAATTTTTTTTTGTCCCAAAATGTAAGTACATGGTGGCTATCAGTAAGTGCAGTGTGTTTTGGTCTACAATGCTGACTTATATACTTTGCGACACATTAGGTAGTAAAAATATAATAAAAGCCAGGAACATAAAATGTCTCCAGCCCTTGGTGACTCACGCCGAACACCACCTCGTTCACAATGTTTGTCATAAATATGCTCATTCTAGATTTGAATCCTAATTCCACCGCTGACCACAGTTAAGCCCGTTTCACCCATTTAAAACGAGTGGAACAATTAACCTTCCAGGATTGTCACAGGATGAAAGACGGTCACGAACGGAAAAGCCCCGTCACCAACCCTGCTACGGTAACGAGCGATGCGAGGGTCTGCTGCTGCACCCCAGCTCCCCCTTCGCTGGTCTGCGAAGATGAGGTATTTACTTAACCTCCGGAAGCCTCAGGCTCCTCACGTATCAAATGGGACGACAATTGTACCTACTTCATGGGGTGTCGTGACAGAGAGAGGAAATTACATAGGGCCCTTGGCCTACGGTGAGCACTCAGTACATGTCAGCTGTGACTGTCAATAGCAATTTCTATTCCTTTCTCCTTTAATGAGGGATTAGATGTCATACTTTATTCTTTTGGACTCCACAGCTTGTGTGACAATGTCATTTATTATGCAAACTGGGACACTTTTGAGCGCGAAAGGAGACAGGCATACATCTGGAGTGTCCCGGACACCACATGAAGTATGGGCCCCCTACCCGTGGCACACACCGCTGGGTGAGGCATAGGCCAATTGCCTGTCTTCATACTCCATTCCGGACGATTGCTTAAGAAAGAGCAGTCACTTCAAATCAGTAAGCGTGCAGCTCTGGGGATGTGTCAGTCAACAAATCAGTCTAAATCCCTCCATCGCCCTACAGGGACACAGACGATAAACAAATGAGTAAAAACATATAGCATTTCCTGTGCACCGATGAAAAGTGCTATGGAGGAAAATAAAGCTGATTAAGAGGAGAAGGTAATGAAGGGAGAAGCGGGCGCCTCCCTTACGTGGGGTCAGGGAAGGTATCTCACACACACACACACACACACACACACACACACACACACACACGCGAATCTCTGATACGGTTATATTTGAGCAGAGATGTAAGAAAGGAGAGCGAACCAGTCAGGTATCCAAAGGAATGATGTGGAGTAAATGTTCCATTATCAACAAACACTCACAGTCAGTAAAAGGGGTAAAGGATGATAAGACATGAGCTAGTCGCCTTTACAGAGACTTTAAAAACCCTCTTCCGACATGCCTACTGTCTGCTCTAAAATTCAGTTTTTGATCTTTAAACAATTCATGACAGATAGCTGTATCCAACTGTTACCATTACAAAAATAGTAGTTAAATTTATTGAGTTTCTCCTAGATGCCTGGTGGTATATAAAAAATATTTTCCCTTACAATAATGGGACAGTATGGGGGTTATGACACCCATGTTTTCGATGAAAAATGTGAGCCTCGAGAGGTGAAGACACCTGTCGGTGCCCACGGCCGGGCGGTGGGGGCTGAGAATGAACCACGTGTGCTGACCGCACACACCCGGCCCCTCTCCCGAAGACTCTGCTTTTAATCTCTACGTCTGGAGGAGAAGCCTGTGTTGGTCTGAGAATGAGAAGCAGCATCCAGAGCCGGTGACTGATGGGAATCCCTTCCCTCATGCATCACTCAGCCCGTATTTCCTCAGTGCCTGCGACAGGCCAGGCGCTGTCCTCCGCTCCGGGATGTGCTCGCGAAAAATGACAGTTTCCTGTCTGTGCCCCTGGCTTGCAGGCAGCAGAGCTAAATTTATTATCTGGAGTGGTAGAAAGCAAAAGTGATTGTTTTGTTTTTGTTTTTTTTAAATGGAGCACTGTAAAGGGGAGAGCAGTGTGGGGGGTGGGCAGTGATGCCACGTGGAAGAGAGGTGACAAATTTAAGTGAGAACGTCAGGGCAGAGGCTCCCCCTGAGAAGGTGGCTTTCCAGCCGAAACATGGAGGAGGAGAGCGAGGGAGCCATGCGGATGTCTGGGTAAAGGACGCCCCAGGCAGAGGGACCGGCCGATGGTAAGGCCCGGAGGGTACTCTCGAAGGACTTCTAGGAGAGACTGAGCTGGAGCTGAGGGAGGGAGGGAGAGAGTCATGGGAGACAGGGCCGAAGAAGGTAGGGACCAGAGGCGGGTCTTGTGGACCCCTGAGGGACCCCAGCCTCACCCAGCACAAAAGAGGAGTCGTGCAAGGTTTGGGGCAGAGGAGGGGCTGACTTGCCTATCTACTCAGCTCAGGAGTTTTCCCCCAGAAAGCCACCGGCCTCTCTGCCCAGACGGGCAGGACACAAAATGCAGGCTGCCTCCTGATTCCTTCTGAAGTTTTTTTATCCCGAAGAATCCCTCTCCTGCCCCCATCCAGGACACTGGGGACAGGAGTCCTGCTTCAGTTCGAAGGGGCCTTTGGTGGCCTTGACCATCCTTTCAAACTTGGAATGCCCATGGTTCTAGAAATCCAAGTTTGATGACTGGAGGCACTCAGATTGGGGTTCCTCGCTCCCACCCTGAGTCCTGTGGACAGTGGCCTTGCATTTCAGCACAGGAAGTATGTTTGTATAACTGCCCTCCATGGTCAGGGGGAGAAACGCTGAGAAGCCAGGATGCAGCAGGTTCTGGGTGTCCTGCGGGTAGAGCTTCCCCTCTCCTGGGGTTTGGGGGCAGCTGCCAGAGGGCGCTGCTCTCACTTGTGCTGCCAGCAGGGGGTCGGCCAGCCAGGGGCGGGCACAGGAACTAATCAGCAATCATGGCCTGATAACAGTTCATTTCCTTTGCCCAGCAGAGTTTTACAAATTGTGACAGAGATGCCATGTGAGAGGGGGGAAAATCCCACTAGGAAGTGAACAGCACAGGAACTTTAGGCTGCCGGGGGTCTGGATGGGACGAGGCCTATCGGGGCTGCCTCCCGCCTGAGAAGCGGCAAGTTACACCACCTGCACGCTAAACAGCAGAGCACTTAAAAATAGAAATTATATTACAAATGCCAAGTATTTTTCTTTTTTCAGTATGAGAGCTCTGAGCGGATTATTTGGGGTCAGTGTTGGTTCAAAGGAAAGAAGTGGGCTTTGAAATACCGGTTTCTCCTTCAACGTTTCATCAAAATAGTGGCTCAGTGGAGTTCCAATACTGCCTCCTTTAACTATTGCTCAGTTTTTAAAGGTCAAAGAGAACACTCCAAGAAAGAGACATCATTCCCATTCTCTCTCTCTCTCTCTCTCTCTCTCTCTCTCTCTCTCTCTCTCTCTCTCTCTCTCTCTTCCCTTTTGGTAAAATACACCACATTGGAGAAATAATGTTTGTATTAAACATAGTCTTTCAAATGTTTCGGAAAGATCGGGTACAATATCACAGCACACATTTGCATTAGCCAGGCAGGCTGTTTGCTGGTGGTGGTGCGGCCTGAGCCTCCAACCAATCTTTACATTTCGGCTGCATTACTCTCCCCAGCAGCCTTGTTCCTTGGTTCAGTAATTACTTACGGACCTGTTCCCAAAGTGGAGCAGACCAACAACGGCAGGGCTCAAAAATCCTTCTCATTAATCTGTCTGTCTATCCTGTTCGTCTGTCCGTTCATCCATCCATCCATCTATCCACCCATCCAATCCAAACCAATCCAATCCAATCCAATCCAATCCAATATTAGTGTCGATTTCCTCTTTCTGAGGTCAACGCATCCTATATGTTTACTTGACAACACAGCTTTATCGAGATTCATCATAAGAAATAAGCAGTAAGAGTAATCACATTTAATAAAATTGGGCATTGCCTCTTTCATGATACCATCTCTTTAAAGACTCTGGAGCCATGAGTATTTTTACCAGCACATAAACTATGAAAAGAAGAGCATCACCTTGGCATAGCGGTTTGGTGCAGGATCACTGGAGCTACAAATTGGCAGATTCATCGGGTCATCGTCCCTTGGTACGATTCCTGTTCAGCTGCTGGTGCTGAGAATATTTTATCTGCAATTTTTAGCCTTATCCAGTACTTGAATCAGAGAGAAACAGTCCAGAAACCTGGCAGAAGCAGCCACCTGAACCCTGGTCCAGCCAAAGCTTATCTCACCTTCTTGGACATTAAAATTCTATTGCCATACATCCTCTGAAAAAGCCAGAAGCACCAACTGGCCTTTAACTCCAGCCCCGTGTTAATACCCTCCCTCCTTCCAGGGCTCCTCCCTCCTGCTCTTCCCTCCCTCTTTTCCTCTCTCCACCATAAACACCAGTCAAGTATGGGATGCTGAGAATATCCTGGTGAGCAAGCAAATCAGACCCATTGCCTCCCGCATTGCACTTACTGTTAGGTAGGAAAGACAGTCACAGGATTAATAGTCTACATACACACACACTGTATGCTTTCTAAGAAAAAGAGGGGGGATTTAAAAATGCGATTAAGGTGCAACCTAAAGGAGGGCAGGAAACTCCCCATAAAAGGCTCCTTGAGCTGAGAATGAGGAACGAGCATCTCAGGCAAAGGAGGAGTAAACATTCAGACAGCCTGGAGACAGAAAAAGGCACGTGGGTCTTCCAAGGAACTGCACGAAGGGCACCGCGACTCTGGGAATGAGAAGGAGATGAAGAAGGCCACCATCGGAGGGAGACGCATCGGATCTGAAAGGTGGGTCCCAGGACAGAGTCCCACCTTTATCTGAAGAGCAGGGTTCTAGGCCGTCATCCTAAGAAAATCACCACGCTGGTGACACTGCGGATGGTAGATTGGAAAGGGTCGAAAGTAGTATCTCCTGCACTAACGTAGCAGGAGCAGAGACACAGGTGGATAGACTTGGAGACATCCAGGACTTGCCAGGAACTTGTGATAGATTGGCCATGGGAGCTGAGAGCGGGGGAAGGGACAGGGATACCCACGAGCTTTCTGGCTGTCGACTTCTGTCCTGTGTTGGGCAGAGTTTCCATCCAATGGGAGAGCAAGGCAGCCTGCTCCTGTGTGACTGTATCCGACTCATCCGTGTTTCAGAAATAATAGCTATTACCGTCTAGTGCTTGGATACTGGTGTTTATCGGTCCAAACTCTTTCATATTCATCAACTCCTTTCATACTTAAGAACAGTAAAGTTTTGACAGCAGGTGTCTTATTCTAATCTTGTTATGGGTGGCGTGCCTGATGTAGAGCAGGCTTCAGGCAGTTCCTTAAGGCCACAGTGTCTATATCCTGGGGTCTGTAGACAACAAAAAGTCAACCACAAAAGCCCGCCCCCCAGCCGTGGATACTCAGGCTATGTAAGCGCCCAGCTCAATCACTTCTAGGGCACGTTGTCAGAAAATGGCTTGTTGATCACAGTTGACATGCACATGTGAAAAGCCAGATAGGCAATTCTGATAAGCGCCACCAAGTCACTAATTAAATATTCAAAAGAAACCATTGTCTGTCAATTAAATATCTCAGTCACTAGTCCCTTCAAAACAAATGGACTAAAATGGCACACAATTTTACAACCCGGTATTGTCCAAACATCATTAAACCACTAGAAGAAATTAAATATTAAATACCGTCTAATAAGTAATTCTCTCAGCATTTGCTACATCATTACTCATATTTCTCTTCCTTCTCAGAGGTCACAGACCTCAGCAAGCCATGTTTGCTACAGGAATTATCATTATCTGATTTTAGGAGACAAACAAACCAAAAAAACATACGAATCCCCACATTCACGTTCATTATAACTCATGGAATAAATACTTTAGAGCCATGGGGAACCTCAAAAATGATTTCATGCTGATAGAATTTTAGAGCTGTGAGGAACTCATTTCGAGACTGAAACAGGTCAGGCAGTCTGTGCATTGCTGTGCCTTATTACATGTCAAACCCTAGGTTAGTCTTTTGATGACTATGAGGTGTGACTTTCAATGCCATGTGCTGTCCTGAGCTCCATAGAGCAGTAACATGATTATAAGGATTGCTACCATTTGGAATACAAATTTCATTTTTCTTCTTCTTCATTACTTTTAATGCATTGCCTCTGAAACTAGCAGAGTTAACTGAAATAAAGTGGCCTTAGAAGATGGTCGGATTGAGGGGCAGCTTTGAAATAAGACAGCAGTGGTTTAGGATACTTTATTAGTTGTATGTCCGAAGGGAAATGATGTAACTCCCCTGAGCTCAGTCTCCTTGGCCTCAAAAAAAAGCAGCAGCAATGCCGATGCTAAGAGGACTGTTAAGGCATTAACTCATCAAGCCTCTGCTATGAGTGTCCTTTTGATGTGGCCATGTCCAGTCCAAGGATGCACAAAAGGACAGAGCCTAGCCTCAAAGAGCACGTGGTTTAGTAGTAGAAACAGACAAGGCAGCCATAATCCCGGTCTTACGTGCCAACTCCTAGTCCTCCTTCAGGTCTTAATCAAGAAATATTTTCACAGTTCCAGTCTAGTTCTTCCTGTTAATTAGAAACGAGGGCCAGGACTCGGGTGAGGCAGGCCGGGTGCCCAGGGTACACGGTAGCAGGAGGTGCTTCCTCTCAGGGCTGTACGAGTGCAAGGTCAGCACCTGAGAGTGAGCGCCTCTCATCTTCGCATCCTGGATGCCTAACTTGCCTCTGTCCATCCAGTCACAGCCTGGCACCAAACCACGTCACCTGGCTTTAAAGCACTTAACCCGGTTCTTATCTTTCTCATAAATAGAGAAGGAGGGACACTATTCATTTGATGTTGACTGTCTGGGGCCATGAACCCCTTCTCACATGAGCTGCCCACCACCGATACCTTAGGAAGGCTCAGCCAAGTGATGGGGAGAGTTTGACTTTGAACTTAGGAGAAAACGAGTTTGCGCTCATTGGTTTTGATTCTATTTCTTGAACTGACAATAGAAAACTAAGTGGGATAATGATTCACAAAACTGAAAACAAAAGACTTATACTCGTAACCATTTTTGGACTTCATGAAGACTGCTTCAGTTAACTGCACTGGGTTTCGATATCCAAAACCAGGCTTTATTTTGGTTGTAGGCAGTCTACGGACAAACTGGCTCCATTAGGATACAAACTGGTCTTTACGTGACAGGTTTCAAGCTGTGGGAAACGGTGGACAAAGCAATGATTCAGTCCCTGTGCTCAGCGAAGTCAACAGTGTTGTTCGACGACCTTCTCTTAGGAGCGAGGCCGACTAGTTGAGTGCTCAAAGTCGCGTAGGAAGGTTGAGGCACCTCTTGCCCATGGCTGCAGCTGAGCGAAGCCAGAGGGCGAACATCTGCCGGTGACTGGAAGGGAGGGCCACTGGGAGGTCAGGTCAAAGAAGCCATCTTGGGTCTGTCACAAAGCAAAGACAGCCTCGGGGAGGCGTTGGTGCTGGGATTCAGAGCTGGGGCGCTGAGGAACCGAGGAGGAAGCCGATGAGAAGGGAAAACCTGCATTAGCACTTGCACTCCAGGCTGGACGGGCCGAGTCTATTTAAAACATTCACGAATGGCCAAACGCCTGTGGATAATACGAATAATTTAGGCTATCTTTTTTCCTTTATTTTTTTATTTTCTTCTACCTTTTTTTTTTTGACTTAAATAATCTAGATAATCACCTGAAATTTTCTACTATAAATTCTTTAATACAAGTCTAGCGAAAACTCAGCTTATGGCTTTCAGCTCAAAGCACTTCACGGGATAATTTTGGGTGTGTTTTTCCTGTGTTGACCAGAGAAACCGACTTCTGTTCTCTCACTGGTTCTCATTTGCTGTGGATGACTGTGCGATCAAGGAGGAGATGGTCCTGGAATATTCATTCATTCCATTCACGTAGAAGTGTGGTATTCGAAGCCACCCATGGGCCAGGTGCTACGCTAGGTGGTAGGGACCAAAAATGAGTAAGACACAATCCTTGACCTCCCTGGGTTCATGGCCTGGTAGGCACATGGGCACGTTATGTTGCTCTGATGAGGGAAAATGCATCGAGTGGCAATGTGCCAAGAAGAGGGAGTCAAGCCTTGCGCAAGCACCTTGTCTGCCCGCGCTTGTGTGCGGACGGGTGGCCTGGAGCTCCAAGGCCAGCTGCTCACTTTTTGTCTGGGGTCACTGTAAACACAGAGCGACCAGAGTGCCTGGAGCTGCAGATCAGCCTGACCTTCTCCACACATGGCAGAAGCTTCCCCATGCCAGGTCTCCTGATCACCAGGGGCGGGTGATAGGTAACTATCCAACCTCTAAGCCCTTCCCCACAGCCCCTTTATGTTCATCACCAGGAAGGAATGTTCATCTCCATTTACAATCTCTTCTAGAGTCTGATCTTTCTTTTCATGCAACTCCTAAAAGAAATCTACTGCAGCTTCGATTTGTTTGTTGTTGTTGTTGGTTTTTTGTTTTTGTTTGTGTGTGTGTGTGTGCTTTAGAGGTCTGTAGTAAAAGCAGCCCAAGACTTGTCTTTCAGTAAAATATGTACTGAATGCTGTGCTCCAGACCTGTTCTAAGAGCCAGGCACAAACCTCCCTCCTCTGCACCAGTTCAAACTCCCTCCCAAACCATTCAAGTATCAGCCTCGTTACAGCAACAACCTTGCCCGTTTAGTGCACACAGCTTTGTTGCAAAACCCAGAACCCAACAGGCAGTCAACAAATACTTGTTGAACAACTTACCTAATCCACCTCATTCTCCCCTTCTTTCTAATACAATCTTGAGTTTTTGAGGGGTGGTAAAATCTAATCTCTGTTTGCCATTCTCTCTTGCTGAGAAAAGTGGCCTTGTGTCAGAATTTTGGTCCCCAAAATATAAGCAGACATCGCCGGGCAGGGGATTCCAGAAGAGCTCCTAAAGTGGCATCCAACTCAGTTGGCAAATGTCCTTTGGCCATCTTGGCCTCTTGCCCTTTGTCCTCTCCTTCTTCCTGCCTGCAAAGCAGCCATGATGGTATGGACATGCAGCCAGTAGCTTTTGACTGACCTTGAGGAAACAACCGTCACACATGGGAATCTCCCATGGGCCATCCCTTGTAGACTACAGTACAGCTTTCCCTTGAATAATCCTTTGACGGGGAGTTCAGCACTTCAAAAAGCAGCCCTTTGAGCGGATCTGTTACAAAGCCTAGGTTTCAGGTGAACCCAAATCTCTGGTGCTATAGCAACCACCCATGGGTCTTTACTCTGTTCTAGAGGACGACATAACATACGTGGTCTCTCTACATTATAAAAGCACCCCCAAATATTTGAGGATACCCGCCCTCTATCCTCTATATCCCTTCTAGCCCCAGACCTCTCCATGTTCTTCTTCTTCTTCTTTTTCTTCTTTTAGTCCAGTTCTGTTAAATTTTTTATGCTTCATTTCTTCTTCCCATGTTCTGAGTTAAAGAAATACATATGTTTTCCTTATGCATTCCCTAATTCTTAGTCATCTATTTTATAAGCAACCACATGTATTCAGCATTAGATCACACACAAAAAAGAAGAAAAGATTCTGAAATGGTTTACTCCAGTCAGCTGGAAAGGCAGCTGACACAGGACAAGGATGTTTTGTTTACAAAATGGTTCAAAAATAGTTCTGGATTCGTGTAAAAATTTTATACTGGCATGTACTTTGTATAGAGATGGCAGTTTTAAAAATTTACTCATTTAAAAAAATCAAAACATGAATATGATTTAATTTCACATCAAGCTCGTGTCTTCACCATGAATGATTTTATCATTCCCTGATTTAGGTGAATTTCAGTCTTCGAACAAAGAGTTTAGGCAAAAAAGTCAGAAAGTGGTATGGAAGGGATAGAAAACCCTAGTAACTAATTACTGTGCGAGGGATTGTACATGTTAAATATGCGATCTAGGTAAATGCAGTTCACATATCAAGTTCACATGCCCAATGAGAGTCCATTGCAGAGATGTCTAAGAAACAATGAAGTGCAGGTCTATCTGACAACGAACACGTTGAGTTATCACGCCAGTTCATTGATGGAGAGGTGGTCACACCATTGCATTCAATGTCAGAATGCAACTTGTGTTCCCCCCAGGATGCGGCCAGGCCTCCCTTAAAATGTCTGGCAATTCAATGGTTAATTCATCTACTCCACATTCTTCCTCTACCCTGCAGGGCTGACTGTGAAAAATCTTGCAGTGAGAAAAGCTGGCTTCCAAGTGCTGCTTAAGGGACCTGACTTCTTAAAATAGTCCTTCATAAACAAAACTCGCATGAGATCATCTGAGTGTGTAAATCCAGTTATGCTTCCTGGGGAAGCACGGGGCAGATCATTCTGGCTGCTGTGGCCGACTAGGTAAAGCAGCTTCCTCGGCCAGAGCCCCAAGAAAGTGCCCGGGAAGAAATGATTTACAGAACCCGTTCTCTTGCTAACTGAGGTTCAAATGGATAGACTACAGAAAATTCGCCAGTCTTCAGTTTCTGCCACCTTGAATTCCAGCCCAGAGAGAGCAAAGAGCACGCTTCACAAGCCACGTGTCAAGGGAACTGATACGCTGCCCAGCCATGTTTTCTGGACCTGCTGTTCTCCCAGGGAATCAATATTGTGCCCATTTGTTGGTGAGAGGGCAGGTTTGAGATGGATGTTGCGAGTGCCTCCTAAGTTCTGCAAATAAACACATGTAGGACCGACTGAAATAGAGCCACTTGTGAAATGAATAAATTAGCATCCTAAGAAATATTTAGACAACAGTGAAATATCACATCAGCATGATTGTAGTAGTGTCCTTTGAGTACACACTGTTGGCAGCACTGAGTTTGGGATAAACTTTTTTTTTTTTTTTTTAAAACAACTTTCCTTGACATCCTGGCTTTCATTTGTTTCTGAGGCGCCCTTAAAATGCCATCAACCATCAAGGTGTAACTATGACTAATGTATTTGTCCTACTTAGCATGACATTGCAGCAGCTGCTCCAGAAGTAAAGTCCCCCCCCCCAGTCTTCCCAGTTCTAATCTAATCATGCTATGACCCACTGATAGCAGTCAGGTGACATTGCCAGATATATGGCAAAACACATTTATAATTCGATCTCGCAAACGCGTACCCTACAATCATCTTACAACTCCCCATAAATCAGACGCCATGTCTATTTGCAACTCCAGGGCAAAGGTGTCTAAAATCAGGCTGATTGGATTTAATTGGTCATTTTGGAAGTCATTAAAAATATCCTTTGCAAAGTCTACTCTCTATCCACTGCCATCCCAAAGGGAGAAAAGAAGGAGAAGGTAGAACCGAAAAGGACAGTCTCTGGGTATTTTTCGCAAGAAAGAATATTTCCATTTTCTGGCATTCGGAGGAATCTCTTGGGGATGTTGACACTCAAATCTGTTTTTGAAAGTCATTTTCTCAGACATGCTGGGACGAGGCAATTATTATTTTTTAAGCCTACATAAATTTGCTAAAGGAAAATGTACAGAAAGGGAGATATTTGGGGTTTCACAAAACGCACACCATACCTAGTGAAGTGCACTCATTTAATGGATATGTGTGTGTTTTGAAGTGAGTTGCTACGTTGATATCAACTACCAAAGTGAAATGATTTAAATTACATGTCATCTGCTGTACATTAAGTAGGCACATGATTCTCTGACTTGATTTGAGTAGCAGACTTAGAGAACCTGTACGCTTACATTTAAATTGTTCAGATAGGAGTAGAGAGGTTGATAATTCCATTATACTCACTTCTTCCTTACTGGGAAGTCAATCCTTCCTTTAAATGGTTGGAAGTGCATTTGAAAGCACACACAAAAGCCTGTCCCCACCCCCCTCATCCCCACCTATTATTCATACCATAAGCCACTCTCTTACACAGTATAAACAGGATGTTCCCCCCCCCCCCCAAAAAAAAATGATTTTTAAAAGGCCAAATAGTAAGCTGAAAGTCCTGGCTCTTAGTCGAGTTTAATGACCACGATGTAATTAAAACTTTTCTGGCTCTCGTCTCTACCATTTGGTGGGATGTGTGTAAGACAGGTACGAAGACGTTGCATGGCGAATTCCAGTCTGACAGCATGACCTTGAGCGCTAACCAGCCTGGACTCGCATACCTGGCTGCCTGTGCTCCTAGAGTTATCTTGGAGAAATCACCTCTGCTCTGACACTTCTGCTTATCTACCTCACCAAGCAGTTACAGGAGACCAATTAGCCACCAGCTTTAACATTTTAGAGTTGTCCTAGAGGAAAGAATAATACAGCAATCTTTCTGGTTGCCCATGCTGCCTTTCGGTTTTCCAATAACTAAATGATTTTCACCATCTCATCACTAATGAGCTGAAGAATGAGCACGAAATAAGTTTCAAATGTTAGGTAGCTCATATTATCGTCACCAGCAATTAAAATAGAGGGAAAAATGCTAATTATGGCAACAGGGCTTGGAATTTATCTGCTCCAGTGAAAGAATCCAGCAAATATAACCTTATCATTGACATCTGATTGATACATATAATGTCCTTTGGTAATGGATATACTCATCCAGCAGGGTAAATAATTTGTTTAAGATGTAGAGAAGAACCTGTGTCTCGGAGGGACCCCGGACAAAGGCACTGGCATCAGCGGACTAAATCTCTTTCACGAGGCTGGTTTAACCAGGACTGAGGGAAGTAGCATTGCAGCCCCTAACTGAAGTGTTCCCTACAGCTGAGCTTTGCCAGCGTGAACATAACAGGAGCGCTGGGGACTGGGCTCTGGACCTTCTGAAGTTTCCTCGGTACTGCCAATGCCGCTTTGGACCTAGAAAATATGTGGGTGCTCCCATCTGCCCTGGACAATAATCCCTGTTCTTGAGTGGGAAATCCATGACCTCGGTGAACTTCTCCGTTCACTGAGTGGAGCAAACATAAACCATTTCTTCGTGGATGTCAAGGGACTTCCTCAGTGACCCCTTTTAAGTTCCATCTTGTACCCACAGTGGAAAACACACAGTCATCTAAACACAGGACGGTGTCTCTTCACACAGGGCATCTGCAGAGATGTGCAGTTTGGCTGATACCCTGTCCAGCCACAGACATAATTCCCTTCAAAGGGGAAGAGGAGAAGTGGGTTCCCGAAGCTCGGATTAAGGGAAGGCAATCATTGGCTCATTTGTTACTTTTGCAAATGACATTTTCAGTGAAGTGAAACAGCTCATGTGTGTTGATTGCATACACGTTCTAGTTTCCTGCTTCTCGAAAATGCTCAGTTAAATGTGAGCCGTTTTCTTAACGGGAATCAAGATTAATGTAAAGCAAGATGATATCCCAGTGTTTGTGGCCTTCAGTTCACAAATTTGTCTCCAGCTGAGAAAGATGATGGGCTTACTACGAAGAGCCTATTCCCAGGAATTTGGTCCTTTTTCT
The DNA here is from genome assembly GCF_014176215.1 of Rousettus aegyptiacus. Lineage (NCBI taxonomy): Eukaryota > Metazoa > Chordata > Mammalia > Chiroptera > Pteropodidae > Rousettus > Rousettus aegyptiacus. The sequence continues at coordinate 55,061,322 of NW_023416290.1, forward strand.
CTCATAATTTCCCTTTGGCTTTTTCATTAAATGCTATTTCGTGTGCTACATGGGATATGACTCTCCTGAGCAGTGAAACAGGTACCCCTCACTCTTGAGCCATTTCAAGTGCTCATGTGTTTAGAGGAACAAGCCCTAAAGGGCTTCAGATCAATTCTGGCTCTGGAGCTAGAATTCAAACACTGCTCTCACCACCTGTCAGACTCATCATCTTTGGGACATCCCCTTAAGGTTTCTAAGAATCAGGCATTTCTTCTCTAAAATGAAAACGGTGACACCATCTTTTTGTCATCATTAGATGTGATAACCTACGTAGTTTACACGTAAAAGACTATAAATGGAAGGGATTGTTATTGTGCTTTGATTCCTACAAAAGTGTTTACATATAAAAGACAGCCTTACGTAAACTTACGTGTGTGTGTAGAAAGCTTCCACCAACACAGCATCAGGGAGTGTGAGTATTTTATAATACTGCCTATGCAGTGAGTGGTCTTGTTCATTCAGTGGCTGTTGAGTACCTACTATGTACCTGGCCTTTTTCAAGGTGCTAAGGATAAGGTGGTAAACGTGACAGACAACATCTTAGCCTTAAGGTGGTGCTGACAGTCTGAGAGTGTGGGGGCAGGGGAAGGAAAACAGTAAATATAAACCAAGAAGATAATTTTCAGAGAGTGTATGTGTTCTGGAGAAAATAAGACACACGCAGTAAGGAGTGGCATTAGAACTGAGTCTGGAATAATGAGAGTGTGTCGATCATATGAAGACTTGGGAAAAATCATTCCAGGCAGCAGGTGCAAAGACTAAGAAGTGGGCAAGAACCTGAGATATTTGAAAGACAGAAAATGGACAGTGTATTAGAGGCCAAGGAGGAAATATAATTAGAGAGAAGCAGCAACCAGCTCCAAGGCTCGAGGACGCCATGGTAAGGGGTTAGGATTTTATTCTGCTTGTTGTGCAAGGTCGTTAGCAGGTTTTAAGCATACCGCGTATACTACCAAAAAGGGAAAACGAAACAGTACCTATTCAAAAAAATCACAGGGTTTTTGTTTTGTTTTGTTTTGTTTTGTTTTAAGCAATGAATTCTCCACTTCGTCCATCCGCAGGCTCTAAGAACCTCTAGAGGGCGCCAAAGGAAAACGTTTTGCGCCAGAGACAGACAGGTTCTTTCAGCACCTAAGGGGAAGGAGAGCGCCCTGGTTGTTCCTCAGAGAGCGATGACAGACTCACTTGCGAAACGGTAGTTTGTCTATAATTCCTACCCAATAGGAACGTTGAATCGGCTCGGTCTGCATGTACCGGGACCTTGGCTTCCACAGTAAAGGGTTGTTTATGATGAGATGTGAGCGGGAAGACATTTGGGGGTATTTTTATTCCACTGCCATCTGGTAGTATTTGAGTAGAGTATAAAACAAATATGGAGCCAAAATTTGCTTTCTGGATTCCTTTGGCAAGAAAAGTGTCCCTATATTTAGAACTCAGAAAATATTCATCATTGGCCACTTAGGATGTGTTATTCCAAATACTATTCCAAACTGACTTGATGAAGTCCTTTAGTAATGTGTACCAAGGAAGGCTCGTGTTTGAAAAGCAGTTATAATAAATGGATTTTTTTATGAAACTGATCAGATAACTATAATATATTGTGAAGGCAACTCATAGTGAAATAAAGAGAAGGGAAGAGAAAGAAGAGAAGAGGGGGGAAAAGGGAAGAGAAGCAAGAGGGGAGAAGAGAGACCTGCCGATGTCTAGGTACATAGTGAGGAAATGAAAAAGAAAAAAGAATTAGAGAGCTTGGAAGAAAGAGAGAGACTCAGACAATATTGGGGTTCATATCCATATGCAAATAAGATTGAGAAGCACAGTTAAAATATAATTTTATACAATCCCAAATCGAGTCGGATGTGGGTATTAAAGGTTCCCGATGATTTTGAGAAGGCATCCATTCTTGTCTCTAATGAGGGAAAGTTCAGCTGGTCAGCCGTTACTAACCGAGGCTCTCATCATCATCCCATCTCATGCCTGATGATCACGGCCACATACTTGATAACCCTCTTTGCTCTGCCTAGGAAGCCTTCAAAAAACACTGTAGAACCATCCGACGAGGTATCGAACGTGAGCGAATGGAGAGAGAACCCTCGAAGAGAAGAGAATCCCAGGTTGCTCAGAAGCCCAGAAGGTCAACAATGGATAAAGCACTCTGAGGGGGCCAGCGCTCTAAACAACATGGGCGATTTTCGGAGGTGTCATACCAGTTTATCCTAAGAACCCTCCATTCGAACCTGACCACAAGGAAGAGGAGTGTTTAAGCTTCCGATACAGCAACAGTGGCACAGAGGCCGAGGCTAGAGCAGCAATATGCAAAGCAGCCTCCTGCCTTCTATGTGAAAACCCTTCGGCTTCCGTTTTCCTCATTTTTACAGAGAAGTCCCCAAACTTCGTGTCCTGCTACCTGCCAGGCATTTGGCAAGGAAAGTGGCAGGCCATTAATTACCTACTGGTTTTAATGAACTTAAACAATAGAAGTCCTGTCTACCTTCTCCTTCACAGACAATGGGAACTTTATTCACATCCATATTTAATGGGGAAAGATAGGAAGAAGGGGGCGGGGGGGGGGGGAGAAAGGAGAAAGAGACCTAAGAATTGGGTTCCGCCTAAAAATGTCAAACCATCTACATCACAACACATCTTTTCAATTAAGCAAAACTTGCATTTTTGGCCAATGACAGCCCCCCCCCCCCCACACACACACCAGCACCAATTCCTGAGGTTGATTTATTCAAAGCACTGGGGTTGGGTTCTGTAAAAAAAAAAAAAAAAAAGATCTCATCTTAGATCGCCAAGGCGATGAAGAATACTTAGCTCCATGTGTCACTAGACTGTCTGAAGGATTGGGCGCAATAATGTAAGCATGGTTGCAAATATCAGCAATTAGTATGTGTTTAGCAAATGTTGATTCCTTGCAGAACTGAGGACTTGATGCACAAAGATACACAGAAACCCAGCTTCGAACCCCCAGGTCTCTTCCAATACCCTGCTGCGACTCCCATGAGTAAAGCTGTTAAGGAATGGGCCACCTTCTCCGTCGGGGACTCCTCCTCCCCTTCTGTCTCCTGCCCCAGAGGCTGCAGACCTTGGGGCATGTGTGCCAGCAGAATGAAGCCTATTTCTTAGCTGCTGTCAGAGAAGAATTACTCACAGAATCAGAAAAAGGTAAAGTTGGTAGAAACTTTAGAGGTCGTTTAGTTCCAATTACTCTAAGGGGGGAGATACACCGTCCACTATTATCCAGGACCTCCTAGGGGCAAGGCACTGTGCCAGGCTGGGGGAGGGCACTCCGAGTGAGCGGGCAACTCTGCCTCTCAGAAAGCTATTTCGAAATAACATAGAGGAGGCAGGGGGAAGGGCAAAGCAGGCAGAAGTTACCTGGTTGATGGAAATGACCGCCAGCCGGGGGATGACCACTTGGAGGACCACCTGCAGCAAGGAGGTGCCCAGGCCTGCCACGATGGCCCAGGCGAGCGGCAGCGGCAGCATGCTGTAGGTGGCGAAGAGCGTGAAGAGCACGTAGCCGATGCCGTCGCCCAGAAGCCCGTAGCCAAGGCCTGCTGCGAAGATCTGGGTGGTCATGGCCACCCAGGTGACCACGCCGCTGTACTGCAGGTACGTGTGCGAGGTGGTGTCCTTCCTGACCACCACCAGGGCGCAGATCACCACCTCGATGCCCGTGAAGAAGCCCAGCAGGATGCCCTTGAGCGGGTCCATGGGGGCCGAGGCCAGGCTCAAGTGGAGAACCAACAGGGTGAGTTTGGTCAGCACGTCCAGCACATTCATCACCACCTCGGACTTGCGCCTCTGGCCCAGGAAATAGCGCTGGTACAGGCGCTCCAGATCCCGGGACTTGAACGAGTTGCGCAGCGTGGGAAAAATGACCCCTCGGTAGCTGTAGCCCCCACTGAGGAAGAAATCCGAGTTGCTCGGGGCGCAGTCGAGGTGCAGGAAGCCCAGGTCGCCCCCGCCCCCGCTGCCGCTGGCGCTGCCGCTCCCACTGCGTTCAGGGAAGACTTTGGTGCTGCCGGCGCTGTGCGCTCGCTCCCCGGGGCCCAGCGAGTAAAGGGGCAGCGCCGAGTCGCTGGACAGCTGCGAAGCGTGGTGGTTGGGGCCGCCTGCCGGCTCCGAGCCTTTGCCGGAGCCTGCGCTCCCGCCGCCGCCGCCGCCGCCCCGGTGCCCGTGAATGAAGCGCTGCTCGGTGATGTGTCGCACCGCCGTCTGCCAGAGCAGACGCTGCGGCCGAGAGCCGCTCCCGCCGTCGCCGGCCGGGGGCGTCGGGTGGATGGTGTAGAGTTCCTCGCTGCCGCTCAGGCAGCGCACATCGGAGAGCTCCATGGCTCCGGGCCGCAGGATGCGAGGCGCGGGGCCGGCGGGAGGCGGCTGGGGGAGGGCGTTCCTCACGCCCCAAAGGCGGCCTGGTAGGAGCTCAGTGGCGGACCCTTCTGTCCCCGGCCGCCCTGTTGCAGGAGTCCTGGGCAGAAGGCCCCCTGCACGTCAGGTCATAGTGCGATCCGGGGCAAAGGGCGCCTGTGAGATCGCCGCAGACCCCCGCGTCCTTGCGCGCCGCCCGCGCGCTCACCCGCGCAGCTTGGGTGCGCGGCAGCCGCGGCTGTTTGTCCACAGAAGCCGCGGCGCTGTGAGCCACGTAGCCCCCTCCCCGGGCTCAGGCTGCTCTCTGGCTCTTGGCTCAGCGTCTTGGCGCAGCCTTTGCTCCCCCACAGGCGCCCGGGCGCCGCGCTTCTGCTGCGCGCCGGGCGGGTCCTGGCTGCGGCACTGGGCTCCGGACGCCCACGGCTCGGCGGCTGCCGGGGGCTGGCCTACGGTGACCGGCGGCGGCGATGGGTGTGAAGTTAGCGGCTGTGGCTGGAACAGAGCCCTTCGGAGAACTCCATCGCGCCGGGATGGGGAGCCGGGGCGGAGCTGGGGGCGGGAGCAACGGGCGGCGAGCAGTGGGGGGGACTGTGCGGTGGCTGGGTGCCCTGCGGGCGGGTCGGAGAGGTGGTAGCCTCAGGGCTAACAAGTCACCAGACAGTTAATTTGAAGGAGGAGGTGTGCTGAGGCACCCTTCTGGGCTCGTTTCTGGCTATCTCCACCTCCTGCGCCAGGACTAATAGCGAGGCTCTGGCTCCGGCCGGACGCATCCCTCCAGGCAGGAGGAGGGCCTCAAGGTCCCAGTCGTGGCTGTAAGGCGAGGTCAAGTCTTCCGACTGTGTTTCCGAGGGGTCGCGACACACAGTTCCCATTCCCCTCACTTCGCTGTTGGGAATCCTTCTGGCCGGGAGCTGGGAGCAGCGGGAGGCGGGGGCAGGCGACAGCGGGGTGGGCTCAGAAGCCAACAGATCGAAGAGAAGCCACCCGTGCGGATACGAGGCGTGGTGGGTGCGGCGGGTGTAAGGTCTGGGCGAGGTAGGAGACCCGAGGTGGCCAGGAGGTCGACAGAGACGCCTCGGGGTCCAGGGAAGCGTCGCGTGCCACCCTGGCGCTCTGAAGCGCGCTGCGGACGACAGGGAGGAATTTGGAGACCGGTCAGCTGGGTCAGACACCCGCGGAGACTTAAACCCTCCCTCGCGCCAAGCCACGCCCCCGCAACAGGGGTGTGGGTGGAAGCGGTGGCGGGGACGCGGCCCCCAGACCTGGTCCGAACGCCTGGGGTCCCGAAGGCAGCGGCTGGGGCAGAGGGCGGCGTGGCAGAGGGCGGCTGCAGGCCGGGGCGGGCGGCGGCGTCCCCGGCCTCGGCCCCGCGCGCCGACCCCGCGTTCCCGCCGGCCGCGCAGGCCGGGTCCGCGCGGCTCTTTTTCGAGCACTGGCCCGGGTCCTCCGCAGGTGCGCAGCCAGGACTCGTAGGCCGCTTTGCCCACGGACTCCCAGAGCGCAGTGCGCGAAATTAAGGATGTCCTTTCCGCTCTCCCCACCTCGGGGTCTTTCGGCAAAGCCAACTTTCGGGCTGAAAAGCAAAATATCCCAAGAAGCCGCAATTGTAGGAGCAGGCAGCTTCCTGCGGAGTCTCTTTACTACACCAATCCGGAGGGGTGGAGGGCGCGCCTGGCACACCAAGTTTCTGCCGGCTCACAGGAGGGGTCTAGGAGGATGAGCGGAAGGCGTTTGCAGCGCCCGCTGGAGCCTCGGTTTCCCGCCCGCTGGGCTTCGGCGCGCGGATGCGGACAAAGCCTTCTGGGTGCTCGGGGCAGCCAAGGAGCAGCGCCCCACAGACCAGCGGCTCCAGGTGCGGGGTCCGCACGGCGAGGGCGGCTGCTGCAACCCTGAGCCTGGCTGCAAGTGGCGGAGCCGCGGTGGCCGCCACCTCCGCCACCGCGACAGCGGTTGCAGTCCGTGGATCCCGGGCCCTGAGCTCAGTCAGCTGATGGCCAATGACGTCAGGCCCTGGGCGCTTTCGCGGCTCCCTGTGGCGTCCCATGAAAGCCTAAATGACCGCTTCGCCGCCCCCTCTGCCCCTCTGGAGCTGGCGAGGCTTCTGCGCTCGCGAGCAGGAACCTCCCGCCCCCTGCCTACCTTGGGCAAGAATAGTTCTCAATGCCGCCCCCCTTCCCCCATCGCCACTACGACCACGCACACCACCTCCAGGGTTATTTGTGTTCCCCGTGTCCCAGAAGCACGGATTTCTTTCATTTTCCTTTCTTTTACACACACACACACACACACACACACACACACACACACACACACGTTTCGGTTTACACCCAGAACTGGCCTTGCACAGAGAACCCCAGCAGAGGGAAGAAGCCTCTAACATTTCCCCAGATCCCTAAACGGTAGATCTCTGGGATGTGATACACATCCTGGAAAGGACCCTCTAATCCCAGGCCTTTGGAGTTGGATCCTACCATCCATCAAGAAAGAGAACAAAACTAAACCCTCCATCGGAGACAGAAAGAAGGTCGATTCTATTTTTAACTTAGTTTTCAGATGAATTCCTTGAACTGTAGGATTTCCAGAGTAGCTGGCCTATGCTAGGGGGCCAGGGCCAGAAGTTAAGGGCAAAGCACCCACAGAACCTCAGTTTTGCAGTTATCTAGATCTTAATGAAATAATCCCAGGAATTGTAGATCCCTGAGAATGGAATGCAATGCTCGCTTCTTCCTTCCTAAATTGCTTGGACTCATCAGCCTCCGTCAGCTGTCCTAAAACTCTGGGGTGGGTATCTAGTCTCTTGATTTGAGGAGGCAGCCCAAAGAAAGCACAGGGCTGGGGAGTGAGGGCGGGGGGCGGGGGAGGGAGGCATGTTCCTGAAGACCCTAAGGCAGGACAGGTGGGGAGCTGTGACCTCTCTCTGCCTACATAGCCACAAGTCAACTGTGCTAACGACCATATTAGTAAACTTGGCAGTGGAAGACACCTCTTTATTTTCTCAATTCTTTCTCCTTGGGAGCTTGAGAACTCAACCTGAATAAATGACCAGTTGAATGCAGATGGAACTTTCCTATGAAAATCTTCCTCCTGGACATATCCCAGGATGATTTATTCAGCAGCAAAAGGAAGCGTGCCAAGGAGGGGGAGATTGGACCCAATCAGATAAAATGACTCAGGCTGAAGAATGAGCATAGCATGGTACAGAAAGAAACTCAAAAGAATTTCATGAAGTCAGAGGTTGAAGCAAATGTATCAGGGAGAAGACAACATTGCATCTGGTCAGCTGGCTCCTCTGAACTTTCCTTTGCTGTCGGGGTGTGAGGATAGCTTGCTTTACCATAAGAGCATGGGCGACACAATTAGATTCAAATGTTATTGGGGAGACACAGTGCCATTCAGCCCAAACGGCGGTCTGTTTGTGAATGACAGCATTGGCTCTGCACAAATATTGAGTTTTTTTTTTTTTTAAATACAAACCACCAAATAATTATTACTAAAACAAGAGATGTCAACACACTGCTTTGAGGCTTCGATGGACTTATCATGCTTTCATTTATTCCTGCATATTTATTATGGCCAGGACTCTACCATGTTCCAAGGACAGGATTTTGCCAAGTCCCTTCCTCTTGGAATTTCTCTCAATTTCTCTCTTCTCCACTTCCTTCCCTCAAACACTACCTGCGTCATCCTTCATAGCCTGAGCACTGTTGTCCTTGCAGAAAGCCTTTCCTGACATCCCCAGCGAGAACTGACTTCCTTCTCTGTTGTCCTCTAGTCTGCTCTGGGTACTTCCAGTGTGGCCCTAGCACAGGGGCTTGGCTACACCTCATCTGCTCACTCATTTGGCTCACGCCTACCCACCAATCAGAGAGCTCTTTGAAGGAGAGAACTGATTTTCCTTAGGCCCATATCCCCCAGTTGCTAGCAACTGTATTGAAACAGAGATACTAAAATTAGCAACTCTTTACAGAGCATCGTTCCCTTAAGATCTTTGCGATTATCTCTTATGATCATCTCAGCAATTCTCTGAGTTAGATCCTTCTCCACTTTTTCCCCACTTTACTGACTAGGATACTGAGTCTCCAGGTGGCTGAACAACTTGCCCGGGATTTCCTGGTTAATAGATAGCAATATTCCAGCAGTCAAACTTGGCTTGTATAAATTTAGCATCCTTGAGCCTTAATAAAATGCTGTCACAAGCAGTCAACAAATGTTGACCTAATTTAAATAGCACTGACAGAAATGAAAATGTCAAACATAGTTTGAGTTTCCAAATGCAAATTAAATAAGAGGCTTCTGAGATATTTAGGTTTTGAGAAGTGTGGAAGGATGACCCTGAATGGCAGATCAAGGTAGCAGAACTAATAATGTGAATAGAGGGTCTATTTTTGCTCAGTTTAAGCTATAGATGCTATTTTTACAGTTTGTGAAAAAGCTGGCTTTAACCAAAATAATTTATTCAGTCTACTTTATTTGGGTGGTGGTATTAGGGGGGAACTCTCTTAAGTCATTGGAAAATACTGTATTTGTTTTGTGATGTCACTGCATACTATCAGCCACATGTGTGGTAGATGTGTTTAAGAAAATAAAATTTGTTTCCCTCGAGTGCATCTTTGACCTGCTAGGTCAACAATATTAATACATAAATTCAAATTTTATAAGAGCGGTTGTGCCCTTTGCAAAACAAAACAAAACAAAAACCCAAAGAAACCCTGACACTCACTAAAGACATATAAAATATTCACATGTAAAAGAAAAGATGGACTCAGCTCAGGAAGGGACCTGAAACCAGAGAGATCCAGTTTCCTAAGGGAAGGAGGGTGTTTGTGACCAGGCAGCTTCCAAAGTTGGAAATCCTTAAAGGAAAAGTAGACGAAATTTGCTAAGAGGGTAGACCTTTTTAACATTCTTACTACACAGGCACAGGAAAAAAAAAAAGATGATAACTATATGAGGGAATGGATATGTTACTTGGCTTAACAGTGCTGATTAATTCACATCGTATAAGTATATCAAAACATCAAGTTGCACCTAACCCGTGCATTGGAAATACGTCCAATTCTAATTTCAATTTACCTCAGTGAAGCCGGGCAGTGGGGCAGGAAGGACACGCGCTGCTGTCAGGCAATGTCAACGGCATTGACTGCTGAGACAGAACTCCGGGAAAGTCAGTGTCTAACGTGAGCTCGTCCAGGAAAACGGCCTATGAGTTAAAAACTTTGGACTCACATTCCATCTGGAATGCGGTGCGATGAACAACAGAAAAAAAATAAAATGTCTATTTTACTCCTGTATTTTCTTTGCCTTATAAAATGCAAGAGGGGGGGAAAAAACTGGGTACATTTTGGATCTTCACAGGAACTAGTTTAAATTAGATTCTGGTGCTTGGAAGGAGACAGGAGCCTCACCAGTGAGAAAACAATCTGAGGTAGTGTATTTATGTGCCGAATTCATCAGTCAGGCAAGTCAAAGGAAGACATCTTCACGGGAGATAGACTTAAACATTTATATCTTTTTCTTAAGAGAGGATTCTCTTGTCTCCAGTTTAACTAGAATATGAGCTTACTGTGACATCACTTATTAAGGCTTCACTTACTGAAATCATAAGATAACAGGAACACACACACAGACATTGGAGAAACTGTTAAAAAAAAAAAACTAGCTAACACAGCTAGTTCATCACCCCATCAAATCATCTTTGACCGTGCCTGAAGATCTGTTTTTGACACACGTATGAAGTCTTGGGGCAAGATGACTAATCTCAGTGGAAAACAAATGTTTAGAAGTGATTGGTCTAGTCCTAGCATCCTTATAGGACTCATTAAATATATTTACCTGAAACTATGGTTTAGTGAAATAAGTTGATTCTATAGTCAGGAAGACTCATTCTTGAGTTCTGACCTTGCAAAGTGCTAGCTCTGTGACCTTGATCAAGTTACTTAACACTTTTGAATTTTCATAATATAGGGGAAAATAGCAACTTTGCCAGGTTTTATGAAGACTGAAGGCAATTCACATAAAGCACCTGGTACGGCTCATCGCACCCAAAAAATGCCCCATCCTTGCTCAAAAAACAAGGCCTGTTAACGACTGCCAAGATAGAGCACAGCTTTCTGCGACTTCCTCCACCTCCAGTGCGGTAGTCTCCTTTCCGGCTACCACCCTCTCTCACCTCGATGCTTTCAATAAATGGAACATGCCTCTCTGCTTTTAGTCTGCCTCCTTTTTCCAGCTGCTGTGATCATTCTAAATTTAAACGTATGATCATGTCACTCTTTTTTTTTACTGTGAAAAAACACATAACATAAAATTCACTCTCCCAGCAATTTCCAAATTTACAGCGTAACATCGTAACCATATGCATGCTGTTGTGCAAAACAAACTCGGAACCGCTCCCCCAGCCTACAGGACCGAAATTTTACACCTGCCAAAGAACACCGACGTCCCGCCTCTCCATCCCCAAGCCAATCACGTCGCTCTCCTACTTTAAACATTGCAATGACTCTGCTTTGCCCTTGTATGCCTTAAAATCACACACAAATACCTTTAGGACTGGCCATTGCTTCTCTGTGTGGTTCCCTCTCTCACCGTTGTCCATCTTGTTCTCGGTCCTTGAGCCACAATCGACTTCACTTGGTCCAAATGTAGATTGCTCTCTCTCCTCTCTGAATCTATGTATTTTCTGTTCCCTTTGCTTGAAGCCCTCTTCCCAACACCCTCTCCCCCAAACCTCAAATCTTTTTGCTCTTAGCATGGATATCACTTTCTCCAAGAAGCTTTTCCTGGCCTCCTATGTCTAGGTTAAATGCCTCTATAAGTTAGAAATGCTTTTGGCAACAAATATTGGGAAAACCCAGATAAGAATGGCTTAAACACATAGGAGTTTGTTTGCCTTACACAACCAGCACGTGACTGCAGGAGCTGCTGCTTTGGTTTAGGAAGTGTCATGTGTCAGGACCTTTGTGCTGGCCATTCCAGAATTTCTTTGACCTTTTTCTCATGGTCACGAGATGGTGACAGCATCCCTAAGGCATTCATTCTCTCACACCCCATGGAAAGGTAAAAGTCAGTTGCTCCCGACTACCTCCTTCTTATCAGAGGTGAAGACTGTCTTTCCAGGATGGCCTAGAAGACTTTCGCATGTATCTCATTGGCCAGAACTAGATCCCAAGCTTTCTCCTAAGCCTGGTCCTGGTGTTGCAATCCCAGAGACCCTCTGAGGGGGGGATAGATCTTGGGTGGGCAAAAGAGATGGTCTTATCAACTCTATTATCTCTGTGTTGAGCAAACGATGCACGTCCACTGGAGGCCTATCCAGTCGCCTTCTTTTTGCCTATCTCAATCAGACTCCAAGATGATCCCCCATGACCCACCCCCTCACCTTGGGCTCATGCCCTTGCATGGTCCCCTCCAATATCACTTCTTTGTTTAAGATCATTCATTAGCTTCCTGTTGTACTTAGGAATATTTCATACCTCTTGCAATTCATACATTCATTCATTCATTCATGGACAAATGGATGTATACAGCAGAGAGACAAAGAGAAGACATTTGCACCAGGCTCTAAAAGATGGATATGACCCAGAGTTCGATTCCTAGCTCAGAAGAAAAGGCAAAGAGGACAGGGTGCGGCTCACCCGTGCTCGGTGTTCCCTTTGTCCCGAGCGCTTTTCCAGATCATTGCTTCTCGGCCTCTTTCTGGTCTCACTCTGAAGTCCCCTCCTCAGATGAGTGATCTTTGATCATCCTACTTAAGTTACTAGTTCCCAAAATTTTCTAAGCAAAAATATCTGCTGGTTTCTTATGTAGGATATCTAACCATCTGCAATGATACCATTTGTTTATTTACTTGTTTCCTGTCTTCTTGGACAGAAATGTTAAGCTCTTTGAGGACAAGGACCATTCTACCTCATTGGCCACTCTCTCCCAGTGCTTGGCATGGAACAGAAACTTAGCAGACAGCTTTAAATGAGTAAGTGAAAAATGACCCAATTTTGGTAACTAACTGGTGAGTAACTCTAATGTAGGCAACCTATAGAGGCAAAATTATCAAGCCAGGAGGAAATCTATGCTTTTCATGAGCTCAAGTAGAACAAACCTCAAAATAAGGAAAAGAATGCTTATAGCACTGGAAGTCTTTCACTGGGTTCTAAATGGGACAATAAGAAGTGACTTCCTTCCAAGGAAAATGAGAGAACCTATTATATATATCGGGCTTAGTGCTATGCCTTTGTAAAAACCGATGCTTTGAATGCATGTGCATGAATCCGGAATGAGCCCCTCACTCAGATCTGCATTGTGGAAGAGTTGGGACTCTAAATTTCTTTCCAAAATCAGGAAGGACATTTATTACTAATACTTCCGGCTATGAGTTACAGTATCTCTGTTCTAGTCGCCCAGGGCTGTCAGAACAGAATGCATATACTAGATGGCTGAAACAACTGACATTTATTTCTCACGGTTCTGGAGGCTGAAAAGTTCGAGATCGAGGTGCCAGCTGATTTGGTTCCTGGTGAGAGCCCGCTTCCTGGCTTGCAGGTGGCTACTTTCTCATTGTACGTGGTCTTTCTCTCTCTCTTTTCCTCTTCTTATAAAGCTACTAATTCTATCCATGAAGGCCCCACCCTCATTACTAGGCCCCACCTCCAAATACTAACACATTGGGAATTATGACTACAACATATGAATTTTGGGGAGCCAAAATTCAGTCCATAGTAATATTTGAATAAATACCTTAAGTAGATAGTGGTTTATTTTTCTCAATGTTGGTGATTACAAGCATTGAGGGAAGCTATCAAAGATATCTGGGTGAAAATTCTCCTTGACCTCACAGTCTTATGAGGGCTGCTTCAGGTCTAGTCATCAGATCTGTGTTTAAGCCTGAAAGAAGAGGATGGGGACAGAGCTATGCCTGCCAGCTTCCTCCATCTATATTTTCATTTTTTATAAGAAAAGCAAGAGCTTTCCTCCAGACCACCACTCTTGATCGGACACTACTTAGATGTCACTGGCCAGAATTAGACGGCGTGACCGTGTAACCTGCAAGGGAGGCCGGGGGCGTGAGAAACTGGATGACGTGGCGCGATCACCCCTCCAGACGCTACCGTCGTGATAAGAAAACAACTACATGGGGCTAGACTCAGGCAGAGAGGAGAGACTGATTCCAAGGTAACAATTAAGGTGGGTTACAAAAAAAAACCATCCAAATGCACAAACAATCCTTTAGATTCAATCACAATCACACGTGTCACTGAGAACTGATTTAAAATGCTCCGACATTTGAAACTTTCCAAGTCTTCCAGTCAGTCACTTCTCTCTCTCCGTAACGACCATTAACGCAAGGTATAAATAGGAGATGTCAACCCGGAGAGGCTGATCCTTTTCTCCCCTCCCGATGCGCTCCTCTCTCACCTCTTCGGTCTCCTGTCTCCTCGTATATCCCTCACCGGCTCAGACGAGGGAAAGAGGCCATCCTATTGCAATAACAAAAACAAACACCTTTATCCACTTTGCCACTTCAAGTACAATTCTTGTGTTTCAGCCTTTTTGAAATTCGCCAGCTTTGCCTGACATCCAGAGAAGTCTCAGATCTGCTGTGCCTGTGATGACTTCACGTGGTAAAGGGAAAGGATGAGGAAAAAGAAAGCCTGGAAGAGGAGAGGAGAGGAGTGGGGTAGAGATAAAAGAGGAAATGAAGAAAGGAGGAAGGAAAGGGAATGGTAAGACAGAGGCAGGAGGCAGAGGGGAAAGATGGCAAAGGTTTTGAAAAGAACAAGATGCAGAAGGGGAGGAGGAAGGAAGGATAGAAGGAAGATTGAGAAAGGGAAGAGCGGAGGAGAAGGAAGGGCCGGAGGCACTTGCCCAGTGTGCACCAGGCACTTCCAAGGACGTTACGGGGTGGAATCTGCAGAATGACCCTGCAAGGGAGCTGTCGTCACCCCCAGGGCACAGACGAGGAGACAGGCCTCCCCTTACATGGCAACGCGTCACGATGATTCAAACACGGAACGGTATCAGTAGAGGCCTTAATGTTCACGTGCTCACCACTAAATCACAGGATAGAGGTCAACCCAGAGGTATGACAGGAAATGAGGGGAAACTGGGAGGGGTCAGGCAAGACAGGGGTGAGACAAAGTAGCCCCAGCGCCAGTGGAAGGGGCCACCAGGCGCTCTTCCGTCTTCACCGACGCTGTGGCTGCTCTCTGCGACTGTGCTCGCTGTTAGACTGATTAATGAGACTCGAGTGTCTGTACTCCTTACAAATCCCAGGGGGGTTGCCGATAAACAGTGTCTAGACATCGTGGCTTTGGAACCCTGAAGGAGGTTGTCCCAAATAAAGCTCTGTTCTCTGGCTTCAGCTCCTGGTGGGGCTGATGGCTCCAAGGCAGGAGTGGGTTACGGGTTCTCCATGTGCCCAGAGCCTAAGACCCCACCACCCAGCTGTATCTGAGATGGTTTGGAGTGGGGGCCTCAAAACAGCAGGCCCTTTGTCCCCGGCCCTCGAACTAACCAAGGAGCGCAAATCTACCCTTTGACATTGTATCTCCACGAGGGTGCCTACACAATCTTTTGTTGGCTTTTGGTGAGATCTACAAAGTGCCTAAATTAGAGCTTGAAGAATAAGGGTGAGCAGCTTGGAGGAACACCCAGATGACGACCGAGATCACTTTTAAGAAATGAAGTGATGCATAGCCCCGATGCTCTGATGGCACAGAAAATGACATTTTCTGGAAAATATAGGCACTGATGACTCTGAGTCCAAAAGTTATTCAGAAGAGTACCACTTTGAAAGTTTCAGGAATATATTTCTCAATTTCTATCATTTATATTTTCTTTTTATATGTATCCAAGTGAGATATCTGTTAAAATCTACATTTAGCTATGTTTAAAAAGGCTATTTCAAAAAGTATACATTTAAAATTCTAAGTGATTAAAAAAGCTTTGCTTTATGGTTTAATTTGCAGCATTTTTTTTTTTCTTTCTTAGCGATGCACAGAATAATGGAATGTCTTACGATTAATGGTGTCTTACTTTCTAAAAAATACGGTATGCTGGGGTGATAATGAAGCCACTGACTAAGGGGCAGGGGTCACAGAGACTCCCATGCCCTTATGTCCTTATGTTTTACAGGCTTGAGGCATGGAGAGGTTAAAGGGCTTTCTCACCAAGACCAGGACAGGTGCCTCTTCATCACAGGACGGGTAACGGGCTGCCCGCAGTCCAGAAGTCAGCTCCGACTTTGAATCCTGACCTGCTCTTGGCAGTTCGGGGCCTTGCCCACCTCCCTCCATTTCAATGTCCTCGTTTGTGAATTGGGAATAATAATAATAATACAATAATTCCTATCCCGAAAAATATCTAAGGGGTACAAATGGACACTGTGACACCTTTGGCACAGGTAAGCACTCATTCTGTGACAGGTCACAGTGCTGTTAGGAAGCTGTCAGCAGTTTCTCGTCAGACTTCATCTTTTGGGAAAACGAGTCCCTCCCTCCCCTAGTTAGGACCTGATGAGAGCTGTGGGATGGGCGAGCTTCACCTTCACTGGTCTGTTCCTGAAGTGCTGCTTGCGTCCACCCGCACCTGCAGCCATGATCTCCAACCTTCGTATAAAACGCTCTGTTGCCGCGTGTTCATCTTCAGATGTGAAAGCTCAGTTTTGTCCTCAGTCGTTAAAACGAGCACGCGGTGTAGACAGGCTCAGAGGCCGGACCCCACTTGCACAGCGGAACGGGGAGGAAGGTCGTGGAAGCAGTGGGGCCTCTTCTTTTAAACCAGTTACTGTAGGCTGGGGAATGCCAGCGCACCTGCCGTCCTAACCTGATGTCCTAACTGGGCCTGCCAGCTCCTCAGACCCATGCTTTTGTCTTTCTCTTTCTAGAGTTTTCCAGAGCACGGTTGGACCGGCGTGGGTGCCTGGGGCCCCTCTGTCGCGCTGATCTCTGGCGGCGCCGGGGTCCCGTGATGGTTGGCTCCACAGACTCATGGGAGCTTCTGGATGAAGGCTGGGGGCTGAAGACTGAGGTCAGGCGGGAGCACGGCAAGCGGTGACCAGAAGAGGCAACGTCTGGTTCTTCCCCTTCTACTGTTTAACGTGAAACATGGCGGGGGAGCCTGAGCCCCCGAGCGCTCTCTGCCCATTGGGGACCAGACCTCTGCGGAGTCGGGGAGAAGACGGTGTTCCAGGCGCCTTGGCAGCACAGCCCGCAGCCCCGCTGGCGGGAGGCGTGGGAAGGTGGGGACAGTTTCCGCACGGTCTGGAAGCCACAGCTCCCAGGGCCAGGCCAGAGTGTCTGCTCTCCCCGTTACTGGATGCTTCTGCTGGGTTTACTGTCGACGAGCTCTTTTATCAAGAGTTCTTTCATCATCTTTCAGTCCAAACTAATCGTAGGGAACGGAACCGCTGCCCTAACAATTCGCGTATGCTCTCAAGCGAGAACTTCTGCATTGTTTTGAAACACTCTCTTTAAAAATATTTGATTGCATTTGAAACCCATTCACATCATCACACACACAAAATTTCTTCAATGCTTTTGTCAATGAAAGAAAAGAAAGATCTTTAAGATTCTGTAAATTTAATTTCAGCTGTTGCGAATTTTGAATGGTTGCAAAATGGTTTTACATTTTATTATCACCTTCTTGTACAAAGACAGTTTGTAGCTGTGGTGACTATTAAAACTTTGAAAGAGCCTCATTAAGAAAGTATTAATCAGAAATTGTGTGTGGCTGATTCAAGCATAAAATCCACTGTAAAATAAAAGTATTATAAAAAGCAAGTTCAAGTTGCCTGTTAGAATTTTGATGGGATTTTATTTAAATGTTTCACACAGTTGGATATTTAATATTTTCAACAATGCTTTGTATTTTATCTTTTAGTATCATAATTATATTTTATAAGAAAATTTAATGAACTTTTCTCTACCACCAGAATTTTTCTTTACTGCCAACATTTAAGTATCATATTTCCTATTGCAGTAATAAAAATAAAAAAGAAAGAAAGAAATCCCACACTACCCCGCATTGCACTGAACTCAATAGTTCGCTTACAGTTTTCTATTGTGGTAAGGATGATGATGACTTGTTATCAGTGATCTACAGTTTATTTGAAAAGAAAACTCTTACTGGCTTAAACAACAACTTGGCGAACACGGCAGTTGTGTTCTGTCTTAGTAAAGACGAGGACAAGGAAGCAGTGAGGTTAAGAGTCTCACCTACCTTCATGCTGACTGTGGAGGGCACATCTCTTTGGCTTCTTGTCTTGTGCTTTGCAGACCCAGGTCAGGCCTCTCAAGAAGACAGATGACTCAATTCAAACTAGAGAATTAAAATGATGTGGGTTATTATTAATATGCTTACCATTTTTTATTCTTATTTCTTTTAAATGCATAATCTCAGAAACCCACGCAGGCATCCATATTTTTTTTTTTTGAGTTGGATAACTATCCTTTTATCTTTTAATTAAATTTATTAGAGTGACTGGTTAATAAGTTTCAAGTGTGCAGTTCTAAAATACACCATCTGTATATTGCATTATGTGCTCACCATCCAAAGTCTAGTCTCTTTTCATCACCATGTATTTGACCGCCTTTACCCGATTCAGCCTCCTCCCACCCACCCCCCAGGCCCTTCCCCTCTGGTAACCAACACACTGTTGTCTGTGTCTGTGAGTCTGTTTTGTTTGTTGCTTTCTGTTTTATATCCTATCAGTGAAATCATATGGTTCTTGTCCTTTTCCATCTGACTTACTCCTCTTAGCATGATAGTCTCAAGGTCCATCCAGATTGTCACAAATAGTAGTATTTCATATTTTCTTAGGGCTGAGTAGTGTTCCATTCTATATATGTACCACATCTTCTTTATCCAATCATCTAACAAAGGACACTTAAGTTGTTTCCATGTCTTGGCCACCATGAATAATCCTCAATGAACATAAGGGTACACATATCTTTACAAATAAATGTTTTCAAATTTTTGGAAAAGATACCCATAAGAGGGATTTCTGAGTCATATGGTCATTCTAGTCTTAATTTTTTGAGGATTCTCCATGCTGTTTTCCATAGTGGCTGTACCAATTTACATGCCAGCCGTGTTTGAGAGTTCCTTTCCCCCCATATCCTCTCCAACACTTGTCATTTCTTGTCTTATTGATAAGAGCCATTCTAAGAGGTGTAAGGGGGTTTCTCACTGAAGTTTTGATTTGCATGCCCCTTAGAGCTAGTGAAGTTGAGCATCTTTTCATATGTCTATTGGCCATTTGTATATCTTCTTGGGAAAACGTCTGTTCAGGCAGTTGTCTTAACGGGTTACTAAATGTTAGGACAGGAAATGAAAGAATAATCCTTCCATTTGTAGATGATGTCTCGTTCTCAAGTAGCAGACGACCTGGCTGATAGTAAAAAGTGCTTCACCAGGTCTCAGAAGATGGTATGAAAAGGTACATCATCTGGGAAAGCGATGCACTCAAAAGAACATAATTCGAGCCATGCATAAGCCACGGTTTTCAGGACATGGGAGGTTGGTATAAAACTAGAGTTATATAACATGCAGCTACAATCCTTGCCCGGCTTCGCCTCATCTGCAATTGCAAGATGTCTTGTTATAGTCAATCATCTCGCAAATCTTTCTAGTTTTTATTTCAACGCCACTGTCATTTCCTCAGTCCGAGCTACAATAGCTTCTTGATTAGTGTCCCTGCATCCTTTTTCTTATTTGTTCTCTTCGCCACGGTCAGCATGATCTTTTGGCGATACTGATTTGGACCACGACTTAACTTGCATCTGCTAAACTCCCCTAGTAACTTCCTATAGCTCTTATGGTTAAGACACAAATCCCTAGTCTAAACTCCAGGGCCTCCCTTGACCGAAACTCTGCCTACTTTTCGATCATCACCTGGGTTAAAGCGTCGTATTTTAACCCATTCTTTACGCACCATCTCCTCACTGCCAGCGGGCCCTTGCCACTGTCGCCCCGTTTCCCTTCCCATTCGCCTCACCTCGATCACTCCTTTTCATTCTTAATCTCTCTACTCTATTGTTATATCCTGAGAGAATTTTTTCCTGAACTCCTTATTTGGTCAACAACTCCTTTCATGGGCTCTTCTGAGAAGATAGCATAAGTTTTTCTTGGGTTTGCTTTTTCACATTTGCTATTTTTCATCTACTTGGCAGTTATTTGCTTAATGTCTATTTTTCCCACCAGACCATTTGAAGAAGGACTGTTTTTTTTTTTTTTTTTTGGCTCACTCTTGTGGCTCCAGGGCTCAATATTGAATCTGAGCCAGCGTGCAGGGCTAGTCTGTTTCAGCTGCTAGTTATTATTAATTATTTTAGCGGAGCCCATCTATGTACTTGGAGTTTCCAGTCCTTTGCCCTCTTCCTGACCTGGGCTCCTACCATTCCTAGAGCAGTAAAGATGGACGGCTGCGTCCATCAGTCTGTCCCACCACCGCCTCCCCTGGGGACTGCGGCAGGCTTCCGCATGGCCAGCAGGTGAGAACTGTGGGAGCAACAGAGCCTAGGTCTGACTCCCCCAGACCCGAGAGGCTCTGGCTTCCCGAGAGGCTGGTGGGAGGGGCTGGGCAACACAGCCCAGCACCAGGCGGAGTAACATTCATGGGATGAACGGGCCCATGAGAGTCAGGGGACAGGACGGAGCTGGCGGACGAATTGCTCACCCTTCTTTCTGAGGTGGTGGAACATGGCAGCCCCATTTAGCTTTCCAGGGACACCCCGTGGCCAATTGACCCTCTCCCGAAACATGGTTTCAGCTGAGTAACTCTCATCCTGCATTTGTTTTCCCTGCTTCTTTCTCTCTTGCTCTTTTCTTTTTTTTTCTTTCCTTCCTTCCTTTCCTTCCTTCCTTCCTTTCCTTCCTTCCCTCCCTCCCTTCCTTCCTTCCTTCCTTCCTTCCCTCCCCCGCTCTTTTATTCCTCCTTCTTGTGCCTTGGCATTACAGCCCCATTAAAGATCGGCAGTTAAGACTGGCCTCAGACCATTTTCTAAGAAGCCCGTATTTAGATAATTTCCTTTATTGTTTTAAATATCATATGCTTCTTTAGGGCCATCTATCAGAAAATTTTGGACCTCAATCCTTTTATTAGCTAAACATTTATTTAGGTTGTACTAGAGGATAGGCTTTGTTTGGGGCCTCTTAGGGACAAAACTGCAGAGAAAGTTATTCTTGAGCTTTGGAAGTCACGTTTAAGGTGGCAGAAGAGGATGCTGCTGTGTAAACAAGCTATCAGGAGATCACAGTGAGTGTTCAATAAGAAAATAACCATTAACTTTGCCCTGAGCTGTCAGGGTGGGTTTTCTCAGAGGATGCTACCCTATGAAGAGAAACCTAAAGGAAGAAAGGGATTTTTCTGACAGACAAGTAGGCCAGAGGGAATAAAAGGTGGGTGAAGCCTCTCCAGGTGGAGAGGGGAACAGGCACACGTCTGAGGTAAAGACGACAATGGTCCATTAAGGGGAACTGCAAGAGTTTATTGGGATGACATGAAACTGGGGATGACTTCTGAGCTCAGAGCTACAAGGAAACATTAGCTCTACACTGTGGTCTGGAACCGCCACGTGGAGAAAGAAGCCTCAGAACAAAATGAAGACGACGACTGTGGAACCTGGTGTAGACTCATTGTTCATTTATTCCCTGCTTCATTTTGTTGAAGGATTTCAGGCACCCTGAGCTGCCTAAATTCAGCAATACAAAGAAATTTCATAAAACATGAAATTTTTCGATGAGGTAGGACATTTAGAGAGGCTGCTTATCTTTAAAAACGCAGTGACAAATCTAGTAGAATTGATACCTAAGGCAGATACGTTTTTGGTACCTCCTTTCTTTATAGGACAGATTATTTTCAGCAATAACTATGAAATGAGATGAATATATTTCATGTGTGAACTAAAATTTGTACTTGCCAAATAAAAATATCACACCTTGAATTTCACACTCTTAAATTTTCATCTTTGGAAATTTAAAACAGAAATAAACGCTCCAACTGGTCATAAAGAATGACGGAATTGAGGCAACTCTAACTTCTCCTTCATCTTTCCTAACGGTGTGCCGTCATTGTTTATTTTTCACCTGTTGGTTGAGTCTAGGAATAGGTACCACCACGCCGGTCGAAGACAGGAACTACGCCTGCCCGTGAAGCGCGCTCAAATGATTCCGAATCATCACGAACTTACTTTTGAAATCATGTGTGTAGCTGGCTCAGCCTGAGTGGGCGGCGTTCTTTAAATCACTTCCATTTCATTAATGGACAATAAAGGAGCCAATTGGACACCTTTATACACCCTAGCAAAACTCAAGGGTAGTAACAGCAACTGTTGAGAACTTGGAATGACAAATAATTTGGGGGAATGTGTATTTTCTCACTGACGTCGTTCTGAATTGTAAGTGGATGGTGATAATAAAAGCCGACTTGTGTCTAGCTAGGTATTCTGCTATTTTAAAATTCTTTAAGACAACGAACTTCCTTAATGCCTTCGACCAGGGCAGCCCATTCCAGCGTCCTGCCCTGGGTGCCACTGGAACTTATGTGCCTGGATTCTGGAGCTAAATGAATGGGTTAAAATCCTGCTTCCTCCATTCCTAGTATGTGTGATTTTTGAAAAGTTGATTAACCTCCAGTTTCCTCACCTGAAAAATGCAGACACAGAAGTAACTGTCTCACAGAATTGTTACGAAGGTTGCATACATTAATGTATAAAGGGCTTAGATGAGTGCCCAGAGGATGCTAAGCATTTGATATACTTTGACTTTAGCTCCTCTAGTGTAAGAGGGTAAAGCGAGACCCTGGGAGGAAAATGAGCTGGTCGCAGAGACAAGATGGAAACCCAGGTCTGCCAGATTTTAACTCAGTTCTCTGATGTCTAAAAAATATTAATATGATTATGTTGACAAAAAAGTGGCCGATAATTTATTTCATAAAGTATTTAAGAAGTGAATGTTTTCAGAGTGATTCCTGGAATATTTGTGGTTGGCTTGGGTAAAGCGGTTAATACGCACGCAGTAACACAAACTAAAAAACCTACTCATACGTCAGATGCTTTAAATGACAACCCATCAGTCAACAACCAGGGTGTGTGTCCACCATGCTGAACTTGTTCCCATGTCATGAGCTTTTAGGTCCCCCCCACTCATGTTCTACAAGCTGTGATTCTTAAATATGAGAGCTGACAAGGTCTATTTCTCACATAAGCGCCTCTGAAACTGTTTCCCAAATCACTCCCACATTTCTTTGTGAATAGTCCCTAATTTAAATTGATTGTTCATTGCGTGAGACATTCCATGGCTTAGTCGCCATTGTTTTTACCATTCTCATATTATTCTAATTCTTATTCCAGCTACTGCTGGTCTGATACATAGTCTTCCAAGGGACTCAGGGATGTCCTCTAATTTCTATGTGTCTACTCTGAGACTGCAGTTAGACACAACTCCCTCCAGCCTTTGGCTCTTCTTCTACTGGACTCGCCAGGTGGCTGGTTGCGAGATACAGGTGGGACAGTGGTATGTTCGAGCATTACACGCTGTGGGCAGAAAGGGGCACTTGACTCCTGAGCTCTGAGGAATGTGGGCTGGGGAAAGGCACTCTGCTACAATAACGACAGGTCCCCACATTTATTGGGTGCTTGGGTGCTCTAAGAATTTTTTCATAAAAGCAAAAATCCTGAATTTACATCCAGGAGTGGGACTTTGTGAAGATCATTTAACTTTTTCAGATCTCAGCTTCCCCATCTCAGAAGTGGGGATAACAATTCTAGAACTCCGTGGAGCTGCTGTGAGTAGAATGAGTTAATGCAACTAAAGGGCTTAGGACAACCTGACAAGATTGGTCCTCAGTCAATGCTATTGATTTTTGTTGCCACCATTCAATCCTCAACACAGTTCGGCGGGTACCACTGTTGTTCTCACTTTCTCGGACAGAAACCGGGCCTAAGGTCATGAAGCCGGTAGGTGATGCGGCTAGGATAGGGGTCTGTGTGTGTCTGACGCTGGAGCCTGGGCTCTGCGACACCACTGGGTGGGAGAGTACCCCCTCTGAATTCCTAGGACCTCGATGGAAACAACCAGCATGTCCAGATGGATAGAGAAAATGTGATGTGTACATATGATGGACTGACTACATGTCAGCCTTAAAAAAAGAAGAAAATTCTGCAGTATGTGACAACATGGGCGAATCTGAGGACAATACACAAGGTGAAATAAGTCAGGCACGGAAAGACAAATCCTGCTTGATTCCACTTGTAAGAGGTATCTAAACTAGTCAAATTCATAGAATTAAAGAACAGAACGGCGGCTGCCAGAAGCTGGGGGGAGAGGCAAACTGGGTTGCTAATCGGTGGGCATAAAATTTCATTAAGCAAGATGAACAAGCTCTAAGAGATGTGCTGCACAAACACTGTGCCCGCAATCAACGGCCACATGTCGTAAACTTAAACATTTATTGAGCAGGTAGGTCTCATACATTAAGTGTTCTTACTATAATAATTGTTGTTTTTTTTTTTCCCAATTCATGGAACCAAATTCCATGGAACCTCAGAATGTGACCTTACCTGGAAATAGTTTATTTGTAGATGTAATTAGTTCAGATGAGATCGTCCTGGATCAGGGTGGGCTCTAAATCCTATGACCTGTGAGTCTTTACAAATAGAACAGAGGCACAGAGAGATACAACCATGGAGAAGGCCACATGGAGATGGAGGCAGATGTTGGAGTGCTGTGCCAACAAGCCAAAGGATGCCAAGGATTGCTGGCAACCACCAGAAACCAGGAAGCGCTGGCACCTAGAGCCTTCGGAGGGAGAGCAGCCCTGAGAACCCCTCAGTTTTAGACCCAGCCCCTAGAACAGTGAGAAATTAAATGTCGGTTATCTTAAGCTACCCTGTTTGTGATCCTGTGTTACACCTGTCTTGGAAACCATCACAGCCACTGTGTGCCCTGCCTGAGTGCTAGGTGTGGGCCAGCCCTGCCCCTGGACAGAGCTTCCTTTCCATTTCGGGGGAAGAGAGCTTGGATTCTCTGTGGAGACTTCCCTGAGCCTGACTGGCAAGGTTATTTTTAATTTTAGCTTGTGAAGTTCACAATGAGGGATTTTCTCACTTTTCAGTAGGAGTCAGACTTTACACCCCAACACATAGGTTTTTAAAATGGAAAACTTGTAAGAAAGGGTTCATGAAGATGCCTTAAGGGTAAAAAAAGTCTTTGATGGTTATGGACCCCAGGCAAAGTCCATCATCATCATCATCATCATCATCATCATCATCATCATCATCATCTCCAAGATAAGTCCAAACAGGATCTCGCCAGGCACTATGCTCAGCACCCTAAGTGCATTGGTACATGGTCCACAAATACACTCTGAGGTAGCTACCAGCATCCCCACTATGCAGATAAGAACACCGCAGCTCAGAGCATAAGCGACGCATCACACTCTGAGGGACCATGGTCCCAATTTCATGCCCTAAAATGTCAGCCCTGACAGATAGAGCTTCAAGGGACGCTTCTGTGAAAGAAAAATGGCTAGAAACAGTCAAAACTTCCTTTGCATCTAACAGTCTCCCTTACATCAGATGAGGATGAAAATCACACTATCCACTCTAAGTGGCTGTAACTAAGTAGATTAAGGTTGCTGTTTTCAGCTTGAAAAACTACAGAAGAAAAGTGAAAAAGAGAGAACAAGAATCAGAAGTTAGATGGGAAATCCGAGGCTAGTCATGCTATTTGCATATTCCACTAAAAATAAGAGAATGTTTCTGTGGCTCAATGTATGCAATATTTTTCACAGATAATTAACAAAACACAATAATTTAAAACTAGGGGGATTACAATTTAGCGAGCGCCTTGGAAGTGCCTGACTCTATGTATATTTTTACATTGATTCTTACTATAACCTGCAAAATAGGCATCAAATATCCCTATTTTATAGATGATAAAGTGGAGCCTGGCGATGTTAGGTGACCTGCCTGAGGTCACAATATGCTCATCTCTCTACTTCTGAATGATGCTTATAATTAATGTTCCAGAAACTATTTTAAGGATTTTAACATAGACTGATTCATTTAATCTCTACAGCAACCCTAAAAGGCAGGTTCTGTTATTAATCCCATTTTAAAATGGAGGTGTTTGGTTGGGTTAAAACAGTGTCACAGGTCACCACATAGCAGAATCAAGATTTGAACCCAGGTGGCCTGTTTCTCATGCTCTGTGACCTCTTCTGCTTTCAAACAAGCAGTATGCAGTGGCAGCAATTATAACGGTGAAAGTAATAAAAATAATGGGTAGCTAGGTTAAGAACATTTTGTAAGTCAGAATTTTTTATACTAAGTTGTAAGAATGTGGCTTCTCTAATTAATAAAGGTTCGGCATATACCTTATGCATATGCATACACCCATAATGCATATATAATTATATAATTCATTTAAAATAATATAGGCCATTGAAAAGCACTATTGAAATATGAAGATTATTTGCATAAAATATACATATTTAAATGTAAAAAGAAAACAGTATTAATGAGAAAAAAATCAAAAAAGGAAAAGAACTCAGTGTGCTGAGTAATTTACATACTGACAGCAAGTTTCTTTGAATGGAATATAAAAATGAATGTAAATTGGCCTGCATATTTAAGAAAAAGATATGCAAATATACATCCACAGAAATCTGCTACCCTTCATGTTGAAGTAGAATAACAAGATGCTTAATTTTCCCTTCAAATTATTTGCCTTCTTTCCAGAATGTTCCCTCAGGAAACTCTAGTTCCAAATTCTTGCATATCTAGCATTTCAGTCACGTATTCGTCCATGTGTCCGTCTTACGTGCGCTGCAAGCCACGCATTAGGCAGGACGCTGGAGGTAGGGAGGTGAGTCAGGCATGGAAGGCACTAGTCCTCAGAGAGCTCAGGGCCTGAACAGAAGACAAAAACGTGCCCGGACTCTCATGACACACCACTGAGGCTCGTGCACTCACTGAGTGACCTATGTCATTAGAGTCACTTGCAATAAAGTGGGGTCCGTGGGTCTGAGAGGGCTGAGGGCCACTCTCCTGACACGTCCCGTGTGCCTGATGTCCTCAGGACTGTCAGTGCCCTACTTGGTGACTCTCGCACGTTTTCTTTGAGTTCCCTTCTCTGATTGCCCCTAGCCCGCCTGTCCTAAGTCCCCATTTTGGGTTTAACACCTTCGAGTGTCTCCCGATTGTCTTCGATCCCAACCCAGCTGCTAGGGAGGAGGCCGGGCTCGCGCAGTTCCTTCCAGGGTTACGCCTCTACTGTTCTATGTTGAGCTGAGCACGAGACGGGTGACTGGAATAAAACTAATAAACAAAGGGAGGAGAAAAGTAACTAATTCCTCTTGAAGGATTGCTTTTCCAAAAGCATGGATTTGGGGAGGGCAGACGTGAATTCAAAATTCTATTGTGTCCCTTCTTAATGATATGGTTCTGGGCAAGCCACAACCACCTGCGAATGTACCAAAGGGAATACTACCTGCCTTGAGGGGTTTTAGGAGGAATGAATGAGATCACTAATCAAAGCGTAGTTACATTTCCATCCCTGAACCTTCCCTTGCATTCCAGGCTCACAGAAATAGCTGACTATACGACACCTCTAATTGAACACCTGTGATTACAATCCCAAAACACGTCTAAAACTGGACCTCTGATCTCCCCCGGCTGTTCCGCACACACCCTGCCTGTGGGTGACCACGCCATTCTTCATTGCCTAGGCGGAAAACCTTGTAGTCACCTTCGACTCCTTGCTTTCACACCTCATGTTTTGCACATGAGAAAACCTTGAATGCACCTCCATTTCCAGCCGGAATCCAACCAGTCTTACTCCCTCTGCTGCTGCCACCACGGCCTCTGAGCTCAGCGGCCTCCACTCCAGACTCCTACTTAGACGTGATGTCCCATAGGATTCACTCTCAGCAGAGGAGAGACCGTGTGATCCTTCGAAATCTTAGGTTGCATTACATTACCTCTGAAAGACCTATGATGGCTCGCCACCTCATTCAGAGTCAAAGCCAAAACCTTTACATGACCTCCCATGCCC
Organism: Rousettus aegyptiacus; assembly: GCF_014176215.1. Classification (NCBI taxonomy): domain Eukaryota; kingdom Metazoa; phylum Chordata; class Mammalia; order Chiroptera; family Pteropodidae; genus Rousettus; species Rousettus aegyptiacus. Next base: position 55,088,790 of record NW_023416290.1, read on the forward strand.
TGCGAGAAACGGCCTGCCTTTTCCTCTCTGACCTCCGCTACTCTCCCCCTTGACCCCGTTCCCTCCGATCCAGCCATGCTGGCCTCCTCACTGTTCCTTGAACATGTCGCCACAGCAGGGCTTTTGCCCCAGCTGTTCCCGCTGCCTGGCACCCTCTTTTTCATGTAGACTCACAGCTCATTTTTCCACCCTTTTCAAGTCGTTGCTCAGCTGTCACCTGCTCAGTGAAACCTAAAGTGACCATCGAGTTTAATACTAGGATTCCCTCCCCGGTCTTCTTTCTCCTCCTCATCCTGCTTTATTTGTTCTTTCTGGGTAACACCTGCCTTTTCCAAACAAGCTAGAAAATGTGTTGACTTGTATTAGATGCTAGCTGTACGTTTCCCCCTGCGTAATGGAAGTTCCTCTTAGGGAAGGCGTCTTTGTCTGCCCCAGTCAGAGTCGAGAAACACAGTAGGCGCTGTGCAAATGTTTGGCAGGTGAGAGGGCCTGGCCTACAGAAGGGCTCAGTTGTAATTAGTTTCCCCTCTCCTGCTGGACTGCAAATGACAAGCTACATCCAGTTACCAGATAAATAAGGACTAGGGATGCAGTGTACAACGGGACCACACGGGTAACACTGCGGTGTGACATACAGGAAAGTGGTCAAGCGTAGATCGTAAGAGGCCTCATCGCAAGAACTTTGTTTTTCTCGTATCTGTACGAGATGACGGATGCTGACCTAACCTACCGTGGCGGTGGTTTCTCAGTGCATGTAAGTCAGACCGCCGTCCTGCACACCTTACACTTAGACAGCGATGGGCGTCAATTAGTTCTCAATAAGACTGGAAATAAAAATGCGAGGCTACAGAATATTTGTTAGGGTCACAAAAGGAAATGGCCATCAGCCGTCTTTCCTCCTTGTCCTTGCTGTGACAGGAGTCTGTTCAGTCCGAAGGATAATTAATGCTTGCTACCTGCAGAGGCACTCATTGTTCTCGGTGTGGGTTCGTCGCTCTTTGGGGCAAATGCCATGTCCCCTCCTCTTCGTGCCGAACACCACGTCTCCCTGTGTCTCATGAAGAGAGGCATTGTGCTTCTCACCAGGAAAACGCTGATCCTCTCCTCTGTTTGCTCAGTGACGGGCACTGTGTCACTCAGCCCCTGAGGTTTCCAGTCTTCCTTTGTTGGAGGGATCTTTCTTTGCCTATGTGTGAGAAAAGCTTCCTTCTTCCTGGCCACGTCGCTGTGGCTTCTGGGCTGGTCTCTTCTATGACTTACTCCTCCTGACGCTATGTCTTTGAAAGGACGGAAGAGATGGTGGGTGCCGAATAACAGCACGTTGCCCAAACAATGCGCGTCATCTCACTGTTTGCAAAGCACCTTCCTGCTCACTGACTTATTCATTCTCACGAAGGGATTGATCTCGCTTGTGATGATGGAAAGCGAGTGGCATTTAGAATGAGCCGGTCCATTGTTCACATAGGGGTTGGTCCACCCGTCAGCTGGGTGGTCTTGGATGTCCCTCATGGCCTCTCGGAGTCTCATTTGGTTCAGGGCTAATGGCAGAGTAATCATAAAATGGGTCATCCAAACCAAGACAGTTTTGGGCTTGAAAGCGGATATCTGTAGTAATAGTATGAAGATATAAGCACACGCGGACTCTGTCCTGTCAGACATTCGATCGCCCTGGCTGACGGCAATACTGCTATTACTTATAATACTAGCACTAATACTAATAATTGCTCCCAATGATAATAATACTCATGATGAATCCTTATGTCTCCAAATGACTGTGAAGATTAAAAAGATGTTAAAAACACTCACATACTGTTGCACGTTACGTAAATGTTCGTTGTTTAAATAAAACCTGGGAGGAGAGATCAGGCAGGTCACGCCTGCTCTCAGCAGCTGAGGAGCGAGGTGTCGCCGGCTTTCTCTTTCTCGGTGCTACCCGGTGGTAAAGGGAAGAGCAGGGTTTCTGCTCTGTTTAAAACGGGAGCCTCTGTTTCCTTTTCTGCAACATTCAGGGGCATGCCGGTACTCCCCCTGGAGGCTGGTCGGGCCTGTTTGCTCAGCGGTGAGCTCCTTGCGGGCAAGGCCTGTGTCTTCGTCATCTGTGAGCTCTCAGAGCCTGCGGGAGCAGCGGGCACCGAGCTCGCGCTGATAGTGTAACAGCGACTGGGTGGACACACGGGTCAAGGCCTGACGCAGGGGCGCGCACACGGGTCCTCCCTTTTCCCTGGGAGGCGGTAGAAGGCGAGTCTCGGGATGAGGGCTCGAATCAGAGCGAGAGATTCTGCATTAGCTGAACGTGTCGGGAGCCCTGAACGGCAGCCCCAACGTCCACCCAGGCTGTTTCTGTGTGCGCTGCCAGCGTTCAGCTCAGGGCTTACACTTAACGGGTTCTTAACAAATGCTGAACGCATCGCCGCCCACGTTGCCGTCTATTTGACATGAAGAAGGATGTGAAAACGATCCAGCGGTTATAAATGTTTAGCCAAGAGAACTGAACACCTGGAAAAGCCGTGGACGGACGGCCGCGGAAGACGGCGGCTCTGCGCGTGCGCCTCCGGTGCGGCCGCGCTGCGGGTACGCGGCCGTGACGCTGGTCCCCACGCGTGTGCTCCCCGCCAGGATCCCGGCTGCTCGTGCTTTCGCCCCGGGCTGACCCGAGCCGTCTCCAAGGCGAAACGCAGCTCTGCCCGCACCACGCAGCTCACCGCTGGGCCGTCCAGGGTTCTCATCCATGTGGATTCCACGAAGCTATCTTGTCTTCAGTCACTCAGCTCTTCTAATCTAGCTTTCCGCGTGATTTCAATTCTAAGTAGTGCTAGAAAACTTTGAACCCCAGACACACGTTACTGTTCCCAGATCAAAGTGACTTCCTTGTGTAAAGTAAGACTAGACCAGCGTTCCTCCAAGTAGTCCCCCACAGAACACTCAGTCGGCGAGATGCCCCATGAAGACAGGTCCCCTGGATAGCACAGTAAGACGTACAGCTCTATTTTTCCCACTAGGACCCCCCGTGCACCCGAGGGACTCAAGGACGCCTTCCCCGGAGAACCCCGTTTACCTTGTGACACACAGCGTTCTCTGCGTTTACTTTGTCCTCTAACCCCCTTCCGTCCTAACACGATCCTGCAGCCCCAGCGTTAGACCAACACCCACGGGAAGCACGGGGCTGGGGGAACTTGGAAGCCTACTGAGAATGGTGGCGGCCCGGCTGGAGAAGCCAGAGGAGCTGCCGGTGGTTCCTCACCCATATTTGGGGAATTGTTATTACATTTTTACAGCTGAGCTTAGGACACTAACGTGGCTCGTTTAGAAAGTGTGAACCGTTCTCATCCAGAGCCAAGGTCTCGAAGAAGCCACCAGCGGGATGGATCTGCAGCTCCTGGGGAAATGTCTGTCGAGAGGAATGCTCGCTCACAGGAGGCCGGGGGAGGCCGAGAGGCACGAGGCTCCCTGCTCCAGGCGACTCCGCGGACCATCAGATGGAGGAGCTGGCGGGGGGAGGTTGTGTTTGTGGTCTCGGCTGAGCTCCTAGGCCTCTGAGATCCCCAGACAATGAGAAGTGGCACCTTTTAGGAACGAGACTTTAAATAACTCAGAGCAGACGGCCTGTGTTCTGGGGGATGTGTCTTCTCTCTCTGTTTCCCACTTTGTTAGATCTTTCTAATTAGCCTTATTGTTATTATTTTTAAATTACCCCTCTCAACTTTTCCAGGCCATCGCGGTGGCCTGATTTTTCTTTTCTTTTCTTTTCCTGTGGCTCAGCATACAGTGATGTTCAGTGGTGACATGGGACGGGTAAACGGAGGAAACGGGCAGCTCCAGCTCCTTATCTCCCACCAGGCGGTACTGCTCCTTAACCCGAAGTTGATTAAACGGCGCACCGGAGACACGGATCCTCACCGGACTGGTGTCGCAGCCTCGTGTCTTCGCCAGAACTGGGCCTCTGTGGAGATGTCTCTCTGAGATCGGAGTCGAATGGTTTTGTGGAAAGAAGATGGAGGAGAGAAGCCGACCACAGTGAAAGCACCGGGCACAGAAGACCTGGCCCCAGCGAGGGCCCTATAACCTACCAACTCAGGCTTCGAGCAGAGTTCTCGGTCTCTGGAGATTCATATAAGATCTTGGAACTTATGTTTTCACGGGGGGTGGTGCAGAAAAAGCACAAGCTGACAACCCGATGAACAAGAGGATTTCGCATGGTTACAAATGCCGTGAAGAAAGGACGAGTAAAGGAGGAAGAGAAAGCGAGTACGGGTGGGAGTCGAGGGGCGAACGGGTGACCAGAGAAGGCCTCCTGAAGAGGCGGCACTGGAACTGAAAGCTGAATGACAAGGAAGAGGCCCCGGGGAAGAGCCAGGGGTGGCGCCCTCTGTGCGGAGGGGGCAAGAACAGCTGCCCTGACTTAGGGATGAACGTGACAGGCCAAGGAGCAAAAAGGAGGTGGCATGGCTGGAACTGACGGGGCGGCTAAGGGCCAGGGTCTGTGTTGCTGTCGCTGCTCACGGCACAGTCTGACACCCTCGAGAATTTTAAACAAGTTATCGTACAATGTGATTTATGCTTCCAAAGCTAGTTCCGGCTGTTTTGAGGTAGATATCGGAAGGAAGAGAAAGTAGAAACAGTGAGATAAGGTTGATCACGTAGTCCAGGCTGGAGAAGGGGTGCCCTAGACCTGTGGCAGCAAAGATATCAGAATCCCAAACAGACGTGTGGTGTTGGCCACACAAGCAGTCACTAAGTGCTACCTACCTATTATTAAAATCACATCTGATGTCTCTTCCGATCCATGTCCCAGAGTCTGAAGTTGCTTTCTTACTTCTTGGGATGAAAAGAGGTAAAATGTTGCCATATTTCTGGAAGACAATTCTTTCCTAGGTCACAGGGGACCAGCCATGGCCAAAGGGGTCAGAGATGCTATGAGGAGGGAAGGGTGGGTCAGGAAAGCTTCTGGAAAGCGCAGTGGTCCACCTGTTGCTCATCATGGCTGCAGGATTAGCCCAGGAGAAGAGTCTTGTAAAGAATACACAGGAACGAAAGAGCCCAGAGAAGCTCTCGGGCATGTCTTCTTCCGGCTCTTCCGCCCCTGAGGGGGTGCGTAGAGCTGTCCGTACAGAAACACCTTCCGGGGTTGCTCCCACACAATCAATTACTTCAATCTCCACTAAATCTTGCGTCCCTTGGCATTTTTAATGAATCCCTCTATTTTTAAAAACATCTCTTTTATCTAGCTCAAAAGCACAGGGGCAAAATTACCTTCAGCTGTGTTTTCCTGTGGCTTTATCTGCAGTCGATTGAGTCCAAGTCGCTCAGGGATGGATTGAGTTCCTTGCCATCTCCGTCCCTGTCCTTCCACGGTGACCATGGATGGACCTTTCGTCTTGTGCCCCTTTCCATCTCCTTCTCTCTCTTTATCTACCTGTAGAGAAAGATGAAGAAAGAATAGATTATTCTAATCACTGAGACAGTGGCCGTTGCTCACTTCCTCCAAGAACATTTCTTTCTTTTCTTTTTTAAATTTATTTATTTATTATGGTGACATTAGTTAACAAAATGCGATAAGGGGTAAAAGGGGCCCAAGAACATTTTAACAGTAAAGGGCCAGTCAATGACCAGAAGATGCTTCCCACAGGGCTGCTGGATGGAGCCCAGTCATGGTTAGTTATTTATATATTTCTATTAGGTGTCAAAAGTCTGTTTTCTTGCAGTCTGGGTTATATGTATCATCTCTACATGTATTCCTACAACTCTGATTAAGGAAATACTATGTGTCAAAGTGTTTTGCTGGTTAATCCGCACAGGATTGGAAGTGGATTTATTTGTTTTGTTACGAGGTTTACGCAAGATAGAGAAGCAGCACAGACAGGAAACCTCAACATCGGTTTGGACTCTGATTCAACAGACTGCAGGACCTTGCGCAAACAACATTAACTTCCTGGATTTCGTTTTTTCTTATTTGAGGTGATTTAAATTTGATCTTTAAATCTCTGATGCTGACGTGATTAGGACACTAGACTTTAATAGCTGGCTTCGTTGAATGCTGGTAATAAACGTCCTGAATTTCTATGACCCATTAAAACTTGTACCTGTGGCATTGTGTTGTTCGTGTTTAAGAAAAACTCGCAGCTTTTAAAGGAGAAACAAAGAGAAGGTCACTTTACTTTCTGAACCAACTAGATCAGGCTACTGGGTGAGGACAATTTGCAAAGGCCAGAGAGCAAATCATAGGCATTTATGAATTATTCGCGAAAAAGGGATCTCAACTGGACTGCTGGCCACTCTTTGACGGGCGGAACGATGAGGGCAGGGGTTTCTGAGTGTCTACCGCCCTCCGGGGGACTTTGAGATTCTCCTGGCTTCGCTGAGCAGGGCAAAGGGACTGGGAGGGAGCAGAAGCTGGTGTTCCAGCGCCGTTCAGAAAGATGAGCTAATATGGCCAAATATTGGCTTTCGAATCCTGACTTCCCTTAATGCTGCCCTGAACTGACCCTCGGGGACAGTCTTTGATCCTCCCTGACTAAAAGGGCACAAGGAGTTGTGGGGCTTGGTAACCAAAACACAGAGGCAGCCCTTTGACGTGTCGACGACGTGCATCTGGGAACCTGGCCATGGCCGCCTGTCCTTTGTGTTTGCCACCGTTCCTAATCCTCTTTACGACCCTGTGAAGGAAGTATCTCTACTTTTACAGATGGAGGGCGGCTCGGAGTGGCTTGGGACCCTGCCCAGCTTCACCGGGCTGTGACTTGGTTTGAACTCGTCTGCCTAAATGCAAGCCCACGTTCTTTGCACTGAACCGCACGGCTTCTGGGCCCAGCGCTGCTTCTCCCCCAGAGTTCTTCTCCCCCAGAGTTCCACCCCTGTGCCTTTCTGGGTCTCTGAGGCTTAAAGACTACAAGTGTCTTCCTTCCGCTGCTGGAATAAAATCCAAACCCCTTCCCAGGCCCTCTATGACCTGGCCTCTGGCCACCTCTATGTCTTCAGCTGGCCGTTCTTGCCCTTGTCACGTGACCTCTGTGCCTCAGACACGGTGGGCTTGCGTCCGCGTCAGGGCTTCCGCGCTGGCTCTCCCTCCACCTGGGACTCTCTCTCCCCCCTCTTCCAACTTCCTACTGCCCTGAGGCTTCAGACCCCCCAGATCTTAACGTGGCTGTGACCAGCTGCTTCTCTCCATTTCGGTGCCAATTCGATGTCACCACCTCCTTCAGCACCTCAAAGGAAGTGGCCAGTCTCAAGCACACCACCCAGTTGTTTATTTTTCCAAAATACTTATGTAGTAACTGAAATTACCTCCTTGTTATTTATTTCCCCTGCATTTATGGGGGGGGGGGAAGTGATATTATCATTTCGTTTTACAAGTGAGAAGGCCTCGGACTCAGAGAGCTTACATGATTTGCCCAATGCCAGGATGAGACGCAAACTCAGTCCCCCGGATGGCCAGGGACACCATACACTTTGGACTTGTACACAGTCAGCTTCTATTCATGTTTTGACTGCGTGTTTTGCCTTGCTCTCCGCATTACAACTCTCTTAGAAGCAGTTACTTGGAGTAGGTGCTTCTTTGGTGGCATCTTCACAGTATTTGACGGGAACTCAGTGCCGAGTGTCTGTGAATGAGTGTGTTTCTGGGGTCGAACTTCCTTCTAGATCACACCTCTATTCGCTTCCCATTGGATACTGTGACAGGTGGGTCCCCGTCACCTCTGCAGCGCTGGGGCCTCACACAATGCTAGGCACAGAGTAAATGTTCGGCAAATGTTTATGGGATAAAGATATGATGGCTTGTGTTGTCCTTACTACAAGTGACATTTCCCAAATGACGGTAAGTTCTCACTTCATATTGTTGATAGGTTCTTAGAAATTGAGTCTTTAACTGATCTTACCATAGGCTAATTGACAAGAGTTAAATTTCTATAGCATATTTCAGTGTATCCATTAGCCTACGGTAAACTGGTTCCAATATACATTGTTTTGCTTAAAGTCACATTTTCCAAGAACCTATTGATGACGTTTAAGTGAGAACCTCTTGACTCATTTTCAATCCTGAAAAGCTTTTAAACCCGAGAAACACGCCAGGAAGTTCTTTCAAACTTAAGACTGAGACGGCGTGCCACAGGGAGGATCCAGCTGTGTGGCGGACGGGCCAGATGCCGTCTGCTTCTCATCAGTGACTAAGGGTGACGGCGGCCTCCATTTTTTTCATTTTGTGGCATGCTGTTCCCATGGACAGAGGGGAGTATGTTTTCAGACAAGATTCAAAGAGCCCCCCAAAGCCCTCCTGCGGGGCAGGATGAAAACAAATGCAGCGTTATGGTCATACTGAGGAACCGTGACACTGGACAGGGAGCAAGCAAAAGAGACCAGGTGGCTGATTCACGCCGCGTCATTTGGGGGAACAGAACTGAAGGGGATTTGTGCAACACTTACTCTTTTTTTTTCATTTGAGTGAATGAAATGGGAATGGCTTGAATGGCAAAGTGTCTATGTAGCTGAACACGTGGGAGCCTTGTGCTGATTTCCTGAGAGCTGCGTCAAGAACGTACGGGGGATTCTGCTGCAGCAGAATGTGGGGGGGACACGTGGCCTGAGGATCGGGAGAGAGCACCTGCGGATCAACGATTTCTAAGGGCCGCGTGGTGCCAGGTTTCATAAGCTTTGGTCATGCTTTGCTAAACTGGAATTGAAGAAGCAGCGGGAAGCTTAATATAAGAAATATGCCCGTGCAGCTGGGGAAAACTTAAGGGTTGGCTTCCACATGGCGTAGAAATTTCACTGACTCTAATTCCTAATTTCATATGTTCTCAGCTAAACTGTGCCAAAGATCAAAGATAATGAGAAAGGATAATCTTCACAGCCCCGCTCCCCCCGTATTATTTATTTGTTTGTTTGTTTATCTATTTTGGCTTAAAGGAATTAAGACCACAGAGTTTGGGGGTACAGCCGTTGTTGAGATCTATTTTAAATCTCTCAGTGTGAATCAGAGAATGTCAGAGCTAGGAAGAAACCTAGAATTTATTTTTATGTTTCGTGGAATCTAGACCGGCACTGAGCCCCGACTGTAGCCTAAATTGAGACATGCTTATGATGTAAAGTACACACTAGTTTTCAACTACTGAGCAAGAAAAATAGATGTTTCTCATTTATAATTATTAACTGATGGCTATAGAATCACACTTTGGATTTAGTGGGTTAAATAAAAGACATTTCAAATTAATTTCACCTGTGTCTTTTTACTTTTTAAATGTGTCACGTAGAAAAATTGTAATTGCCTTTGTGGCTTGCATTGTATTTCAGACAGAGCTGGCTCAGAAGAATAAAGCAACTTGCCTAGAGCCACGGGCCTAATTAAAGTTGGGGCTGGAAACCACGATGCCGACTAGGGCTTCCTCCCTTTCCTCTTTTTCCTCTTCCTTCCTTCTGCCCCTTTCCTTGGTCCCTGACAAATTCGTACCCTCGGTCCATGCTGGGCATCCCCTAATTCTTCATTTATGTGTCTTGCCCCGCAGACCCCCCTAAACACTGTTCTTGGCAATCGCCCAGCATATTCAGGGTTCACATATGTGGGAGGCATTTATGGGACTGAGGGCTAATTGATGAGAAGGATAACAGGAAATCATGACAGAGGCAGATGGGTTTGCAGCAAGGCTGCAGAAACCACTAGAAGGATGTGGCGTCATGGAAACCAGCGGAAAAGTTGCTTCAAGAAGGAGGCACATGTTCATGAAAATCAAGGTAAGGAGTAAAAGTGCCACTGGCTTTATGGCAAGGAGGCTGTTGATGACCTTGGGGAGGGCAGTATAATTGGAGAGTGGGCTGGATGTTAGATTTCAGCGCATGGAGACATTTCGGCGAGTAAAGAAAGTGCTGACAATAAATACAAGTAAGCTGGCTATACAGCCATGCGCCTCTTAACAACTGGCGTACGTCCTGAGAAATGTGTCATTAAACAATTTTGTGCGAACATCACAGAGTGCACTCACACATACCTAGACGGTATAGCCTACTATACACCTGGACTCTACAGTACAGCCTATTGCTCCCAGGCTACAAGCCTGTGCAGCGTGTTACTGTGCAAAACAACATGAGATTAAATCGAACACAAGAGGTAACGATGCAATCGATGAACATGGTGAACGCGAGAGGCACGAGGCCGTTGCTGGCATAAGGCGGCACGCCATTGTACGGCAAACTCTTATAACCAGAGAGAGTACACCCTGAAATAATGATAAAAGTATAGTACAGTAAATACGTAAACCAGTAACTATTTATTATCAAGTACTGTGACCTGCACATAATTGTACATGCTACACTTTTACAGGACTGGCGGTGCGGGAGGTTTGTTCACACCGGCGCCACCATGAACAAGAGAGCGACGCGCTGTGTTACTATGTTATGGCAGCTGCGACATTGTGAGGCAACAGGAATTTTTTCGGTTTCATTTTAATCTTATGGGACCCCATTATTAGTGCAGTCCATCCTTGAGGGAGATGTCTTGCGGCTCGTAACTACACATAGATTGGTAGTTTGGGGACAATATGGGGTAGAATAAAAGTATTTGTGAGCTGGGGGAAAATGACCAAAGCATCCTGTAGCAGCCTCTGTTGCTGAACTTATCACATTGTATTTGTGTCTATCTCCATGATGTTTGACCTTGAACTTCTTCAGGCCAAGTCCTCTTTCGTTCATCTTAGAACCTTCAGTCCCCCGACACACTGTGAGTGGATGATATTCCGTTGTTGTTTTAAAGACTGCTTAGTAATAAAAATGAAATAGAAGGGTACTATCTAGGAGTATTTTTATGCCAGGTCATGCTGATTGGTCCTTGGCACTGCATTCAAAAGAAACAGTTATCAAAAATCAAACGAGGTCGCCCAAGATTTTCTTTGCTGGAAGCTGATGTCTTCATAGCAGACGCAACATGTTTTCATGCCTGTGTGCTGAGGGCCTAGCACAGTACCCAGCACATAGTGTGTGCTCTCTAAAGGCTTCTCACTTTGAGTAACAGTGAAGTGACTGCATGGATGATGGATGGAGAGTATATGCTTAGCCCAAATTAGATCTAAGAGAGGATTCGAGGATTCACAATCACTTTCTTCAAATATTGGAGGGCCTGTCAGGTACAATAAAGATTAGGTGCCTTTTCTATGACCCCAAGGAATAAAAGTAGAACAAAAGGAGGAAGTCAGCAAAATATCAGTCAGCAACTGAATTTAATTATTATTGCTCATGTCTGGGTATTCCTATGACACGTGACCGATACTTGAATGCATAATTTATAAATGGGTATATGTTTCTTCCATAAAACTCGTTTTTCTTTATTTCAGCAAAATAATTCCTTATGCTTTTATAATTAAATTTTTTATGTTATCTGTGATCTAGTAACAAAAATACTCTGTGATTAAAAATACAGAGTTCTACTAGAAGTATACAAAATTAGAATATATTTCCATAAAATGTAAGATAATGTAAACTCAAATGTAAATTATATTTTCATAAAATGTAAACATTTGAAAAATTAAAATTATTTTGCATGCTTGCACAATATTTTCTTATAAAATATTCAGTATTGCTTATTAAAATTAAAATGTAAAAATAATAAAGGCGATTAATGGCAAAAATTTATTCAAAACTATGTATAGTTATTTAATTTTAAAAATGAAATCAAATCTTATTAAATATATACAAAAATAGAACATTCCTCCTTCTTGTGTTCAATGCCCACCTATTAACATTACATACTGAGAAAATACACCACCCATGTTATATTTAAGCTTAAGAACATACAATATTAAGAGTGAACTACTTTGTTTAATATTGTAGAACATTTCTTAGTTGGCACGTGCTGTTATTCTCTATACCGTGCTGATGCTGAGTCCCTGTGAAACCCTAAATTAGAACACAAAGAGATTCAGGAAAAATGGTTGTTTGGCATTCCTTGAAAACTGATGCTTTATTATACTAAAGATTAGTATATTCAAGAGACGAAAAGAAATCGACAAGGTAATTCATTTATCTTTTCCCTTTCTTAAATATTTTCACTACTCAGGTCCTTCATGCAAAGTTGTATCCATCCACCTCCATTCACAAATCATCACGGCATTTGCGCTTGGCCATCTTTCATTTCAAGAATATGAGGCCTGAACAGTGTCAGACATTAAAGTGCATATTTAGGTTTGTGGATTGTGCTGTGCCATTGCTGACTATCATATCCCAAGACACCAAGGTGCGTTAATAAATTTACTTTTTAGTGTATTTGTGATACGCAATGTCTTCTAAGGAATAGGGTTCAAGGAAAGCTGACATCTGATGCCAGGGTCTGAGAGAGTTGCTAGGCGGTTATGGCAAGTGAGCAGCACTCAACCTCTCCTCGATCAGAAGCCATCTTTCTGTTCCTATGGAAGCCGCGGCTGACAAGCCCGGTCACAGAGATGCTGAGCTCCATGCAGCAGCGACCCAGGGTCCAGTCAGGGTGCAGGGCCCTGGTTTTCATCAGTGCATAACTGGCATGTGTGGAGTGACTGGCGAGATGCTGGTCTCTTGGTCCTTGCAGCACAGGTAAGGTGCTATCTTCCTGGAGTCAACGGGCGCTGTGGCAGCCTCCCCATCGCTCCTTTTTGCACCTGGCAGAGGCAGCCGCTCTCCTGCGAGTCTGTTTGGTGACACTGTCCTAAAAGGGCGGCAGGGGGCAGAGTCTTGAGCAGGAAGGTGAAGTTCAGGGACAGCCAAACAGGAGGGGAAAAGAACCCTCGTTCGATGGGTGCTCACTTTCTGTGCCTCCAGCAAACACTTGCATTTCAGACCTTATCTCATTGAACGTCACCAAACCATTTTTTAAATGAGTGAACTAAGTAAAACATCTAATATTGATTGAGGTCCAACTATGAGCAGGGATCCATTGCCGTGAGGATCCATTTTGTCAATGGATCCTCACGGCAAAGATTTGAACTATTGATCTTCAGTTTACAAATAAGGAAATTAAAGCCGAGTGAGATTAAGGTCATGTGGTCAATAAGTGGTAGACATGATTTTGGGTTTCTTGCTATTACTATCTCCAAACTCGAAACCCTGTCTTGTATCACATGACGGACAGAGCTGCAGATGAAGAATGCAGGTAAGTCCATCAGCTTCTTGCAGACACCTGGGACAACTCGCATGTGTCTTCTACTGTAAATCGATAGTGTTTCCTTTGCCTATAAAAAGTAGTAGTAGGTCCTTCTTTATGAAAATCGCTTATTGATTTTTTTTTGATTAAAAATTATTGGGGGTGACACTGATCAGCAAAATCCAATAGTTTCAAGTGTACGATTCAACAATATGTCATATCTATGCTGCACTGGGTGCTCACCACCCAGAGTTAGATTCCCTTCTGCCACCAAATGTTTGACCCCTTTAGCTCTTATCTACCTCCCCTCTCCTTTTCCTTACTGTGAAGTGTTGTTACCCACTGTGAAACTTACTTGAAATAATTTGGATAGCACGAGAAAGCATGAAGAAAGACATGGCATTTATTTGAATCCCACTGCCCCCTAGTAACTGCTGGGTTCATCTAGTGTACACCCATTCTTCTAGGCTTCTATTTTTCTACATAAGTGAATTAACACAACTACTGTTATACAGCTCGCACTCCTTAACAACTTGCTCATTTCACTTAACAGTTGCTCATGATGATTTCCTGTACCATTACTTTTTCCTAAATCATCAGCTTAATGCAGTCTTATACGGTAATTTATTTCCCTGGTCTTGCACATTCAAACATTTCTTTTCCCATTGTTTTTTGGCTGTCACATACAATGCTGTAATGTGTATGCACTGATATATGTAATTCCTTATGCCTTCGAAAGTCTATAAGTGAAAACAGGTCATCTAACATATTCTTAACGATTTCTTTAGAAACGGGATTTGGGGTCAAAATCCATTTGAGTGGGCTCATGTACACTACTGTACCACCTTCCAAAGAAATGTTCCTTCTATTCCCATCAATATTCTGTACAAGGAGCCATTCTATATTCCTCCATTGCTGTGATTATTGTTTTTAGAAACAAGCCAAAAATACTTACTATCTTAAAAAGGAAGTTTATCCCCAATTAAGCTAAAGCCATGTTAATACTGAGTAGTGCGGGGCTTAGGGGAAACACTTTAGTTTTTCCCACCACCTCACTTCACCGGATCTCCAAGGAACCTGGAAAAGAATGTCCCCTCTCCAATTCTTATCCCACAGTCAAAACTTCCTGTCAAGACTCATGCCCTACTCAAACCCGGAGTATAGTGGTTAGTATTGGAGGAGAAGCTTCACGAAGAAGGAAGCAAGAGTTACTTAAAAGCTGATCTATTACAGGGAGTTTGCTACACCCTGGGTGGACTCTGGGTTAATGACTAACCTTAAGATTTAAAAAAAAAAAAAAAAAAAAATCCTTAAATGTTAGAGGAGAGGACTTCCTTTCTCCTAGCTTCTGGTTTTCTATGAAAGGATCTTCCTCTTAACATTCTCCATCTCTACCCCAACCAGAAGGGGGCTGACCTACTTGACTGACGAGTTTGAGGAAAGGAACTTGGCAGATATGGCTTATCTTACTCTGGCTTTTCTTTTAGGATCTGCCTGCCTTTAAGTGGAAGGATTCTCACCTTCTCTTTCTACCAAGTAGTTTTCTTAATGCAGCAGATTCTATCCCCTGCAAGGAAAATCTGCAGTTTTAGGAGCTAAATTCATTTTAAAGGAATGTTACTGAGCCCGTTTGACTACTCATCTTCAAATGTAGCTTTAATCCACGATGCCTGGATTGTCTTCAGGTCTCACCTGTTTCTAAGTTGGTTGCAATGCACTGACTGAAACCCAGTGAGTATAAAAGCGCTAAACAGGAAGTAGGGGTTGAGTGCTAAGCCTAGCTCTGCTACTGACATGCTGCGGGATTCTGGGACGGTCACGGCCACACCCTGGGCCTGAGTCATCTCAGATGCACATGGACAAGATAGGACACGATGGCTGCTGAGGTTTCTCCTAGCGTTGGTATATACTGTGGTGTTAACGGGAGAACGCTGACGGGAGGGAATTCATGTTCACTGTCTGAGTTGCATCTCGAATAGTCAGTCGCCTTTGAATGTCATAGTCATAGCTGTTATCCACGCATTATTGATGGATTTGGGGAACTGAGTTCCCAAACAGTGGCGCCATATATGGGGCCAACTGATCACTGCTGGTAGGGTCAGTCGGCCTAGCTGTAGCTGGTGACATTAAAAATAGAACAGAGCCTTTTTTGGTGTCCCTGCACTCTCATGTTTAGATACTTCTGATAACTAAGATTCTGATAATGAAGACTTTTTTTTTTTCAGAGCAAGGATGAAAATACTGCCAAAACCTCAAGTGAATTTTATTTGCATTTGGCTGGATTTAAAAAGTATTTTGACAAGTTTAAATTGTCTCTTTCCCTTGAAAATTATTTTAGGGTCGACACCCCTAACTCCAGCCCTCATGATTTTGTGTTTTTCTCTCTGGCTTTCTCTTTCAGCAATGCTCTCTGTCTCTTAGAGCTGTTATTTGTCTCTCACTTTAATCCCATTTATATTTCCAACCTCCATAGCACCTGGGCACCTTGGCAATCAGCTTTGTATTTTAGCATGAAGCAGAGTGAGAAAAGCAGATGAAAATTCAGTGCTAAATAAATCTTGGGCCTCTGTAGGTAATTTTGAAATATTTTTGGAAATTTGCAAGTTGGGAAATAAATTAACTAAAGGATTTATTTAATTTATTTTCGCATATAATTTCTTTTCTGTGGAATACACTCTGTCATGCTCACCTAGACATAGTCACATGAGAAGAACGGTAAATGCAGTTCGTTGAGATAGCACAGTACTTCTGAGGACTGTGAGTGAGGGCTCTGAGTGTGAACGGCCTCTGGGGCATTGAGGGGTCCTCTTCTTTCTGCTACGTTTATACACTGCTGCGCGTGTCCACCTTATGGAAGATAACCTGATAACTGTTCACTTCCTGCTTTTCCCCCAACCCGTCTTGTTTGGCCCCATCCTACGTGGTGACGCAGTGTCTGGACTCTGAGTGTAAATGTATTCCCACCACCATCCGTATCAGCCTTTATTTCCACTCTTATTCCTGGTTGCTTATACTAGTGCCTGTGATGGGACAGACACTCAAAAACTTAAATAATAAAAAAAAATAGGCCTCGAGGCCACACATGATTTTCCACTACATACATTACATAGACGTTTAGCTCAGAGGGAGAGAAAGAAGACAACCTAGTGACGACTGAGCACATATTACGCACTGGATGCCTTTACAGAGGTCGCTGCATTTAATCCTCCCAACATCCCTGAGTGACAGATGATCTCATCCCACTTTGGGGTAGATGCCAACCAGTTCTCAGAGAGATCAAGTATTTCACCGGGGGTCACAGAGTCAGTAAACGTTGAACTGCCTCTGAAGACCCACATCTCCCTGGGGTAAAAAGCTCATGTTCTTTGCATTCTATTTTCTTGGGGCGGGTTGGTAAGACTTCAGGTGAGAGTTAGGTGTCGATGGGCTTAACGAGGGTGCAGGTTTTGTTTGGAAAGGTGGACATGGTCACTGGGAGATTCCAAGCAGCAGAAGGAAACCATGGAGGTGGGAGGAAAGGGCGAGGGATGGGAGTTTGGTGACGGTGAGCGGGGAGCTCTACAGAGTGGAGACCTCTTCCCAGGCACTAGGGAAGAGAACAGTTAGGACCCAGGTCACGGAGGAGCCTGAATGGTGAGGCGGATGCACTCCCTGAGGCCAGCATGACGCCATCCTATGGCAGTCTTTCCTGGGCTACAGTGTTGCTCTTAGTAAAAAATTCAGACTTCTTCACCTGGCTTATCAGGCCAGCTGTAACTGGGCTTCTGCCCAGCCGCACAGCCTCCGCGCACGTCACTGTCCTTCGCACTCCCTGCTCTCCAGATGGACTGGCTTCCCTTCTGTCTGGTGATCGTGGCAAGCCAGCCCTCACCTCAGGTTCTTTGCATAGTTTGCTCCCTCTCTGTAGAACTTCCTCCTCTAATTTTCCTTTCTCTCCCCCACCTCTCGCTGCTAAACACTCTTCCTGTCTTCCCCGCCTGTCCGGAACCTATCAAGCACCATCAGGCTCCACTCAAGATGTCCCTGCTTCAGGAGGTCTTCCTGGACCTCCCCATCTGGACTGTGTCTGCAGAGCCCTAGTGATGCTACTCTTGCTATCCTGTGTTCCAAGTCTGGTCAGCACCCTAGACAGAAGGCCCCTGGAGGTTAGAATTGTGCCTGCCCTGCTCACCCCTATATCCTAGGTTCTAACATGATGCTCAGGACAAAGTAGATGACCAGTAGTTATTTACTTTATGATTCGGTGAACAAACTAATGCAGGAAGGCATTGGTTGAAGACACATTCCCCATTCCTGATGTCTCCTTCCCTAGCAAGGGACTTTTCATCATAGTGACACTCCGCCATGGGAGGAAGGATGGCTTGTTGAATATGGGACAAGGAAGGACATGCACACATAGCCCAGCCTCCATCCTGCAAGCCACCTGCCCACAAAATACATGAATGACTGCCCTGCTTCTCCCCTGCTCTGCATTTCAGAAAGGTCTGCCCATGTGCAGGGAGCCCTGTGGCGGGTGTTCAGAATCAGGAGGCCCTCTCTTGCCATCGACCTGAGCCACTCCCTAATTCAGTTTTTGTCAGTAATGAAGCCGCTTTAAATATCTGCCTTATTTCTTGTCTAATGTTTTAACTGGTTCAGCACTTGAGTGGAGAGAAGGATTCATCTACTAGACCCCTCCAATCCCAACAGAAGGCATGAGATTTTTATTCTGTAAAGGGAGCACGGATTTTTTTAAAAGTTAGACACAGTGCTATAGTTAATGCGGAACCTTTGAAAAATATTGTGCAAGGAACTAATATGTTCAGATTCAGCAATCTGGCAAACATTTGTTGAGTTTCTGCTCAGTGCAAAGGGCTGCACTTGACACCGTGGGGGATACAGAGATGAATAAGAGCTATTCCAGGCCTGTTGAGAGCTCACAGTCTATCAGTGAAGACAGACACATACATAAATAACCCTAACTCAAAAGCAGACTGTGATAAGTGCTATCACAGGGGAATAAACAACATACTATGGAGTTTGGGGGAGGGAGAACCCAACCTAAAATAAGGGGCTTGGGAGTGCTTGTAGGAGAAAGAAGAATTTCTCTTCCTTGAAGAAACCTGCCAAAATGTGTCTAACCTAGGTGGGGTTCGCCTGGGGGTGGGGGTGAGGGTGGGACCAGAGGGGACTCTTGGATACTAATCCCTGGTACAGAACAAAGAAAGACGATGGAATGTGGTCGTAAGGGGTCACATCCAGACTAAAGGTGCTAGGGGGAGCAACTTTCCCTCAAGGAGCTCTTATCTGTTCAAAGTGAGCAGGCTGCATGGGGTGAATTGGTGAGCAAATTTCAATGACCTGGGTTGAAGAGTGTTTTGCCTTTTAAAGTTCTCTGAGCCTGTTCACCCTGTAACTACTCTACCATCCATCCTTCACCTAGACTAGGACAGAGTATTTTATTGGTAGCCCCAGACATCTGCCCAATGCATAGATTTTCCTCTAAACAATTGATCTCAGTAGGATGGAGTTCCACTGACAAGCAGATATTTTTGCGTGTGTGCTCCATATTATTGATATGGAGAAAAGGTATTTTCCTAGTTCACATCACCCATGACCCATCTCACACGTGGCATGTATTTACAGAATAATACGAAAGAGATTAAGTGTGGGACCTGTATGTGATCAGAACCACCGCGAACACACAAGATTCAGGCCCCCAGCGCGCAATTTGTCCTGAATCACGTAGCTTATCTTATCCGTCCCGGTGGACACGGGTTGTGTTTGCCCTGCCTAGCATCTAGTCTCTTTTCTTGATAACGGTGCCCCGAATTTTCTGGTGGTATATTTCCTTTTTCTTTGGCCACAGTGATTAATCCAGGAATGGAAACAGAGCCTGAAGCATTTCACTGAGAAACAATCCTGGAACTTGGCACAACTATTGTGAAAGAGGCACTCTCTTGTCTGGGGGTACTAAGCTGGTAAGATGGAAGCTTAGAGCTTACTCATATGAGGAGAAAACCTGTCTGGGAAAATAAATTGGAAAGCAGAACCAAGCTATGAAGAAAGATCTATGCTTATATTCAACCAAATATGAAACCCAAATTATTTATGGAATTTTAAGTGACATGAGCTAATTGTTTCCTTTTATGGCTCAAGCTGGTTCGAGTTAGGTCTCTATCAACTGCAGCTGAAAGGGTACCAATTAATTCACGCAGATGGCGCGCCACATCTCAAACGGCTCTTTCATGTATTTTCATCTCATGATGTGCTGCTCCTCTTCGTTTTATGATCACACTTTCATCTGCAGATTTGATGCCAGGATGCCCTTACTTGGCTACTTTCTGAACTTTCTTTCCCAAACAGCGGCCCTGGGTGCTACAACTTATCTGAGTCGTAGGAAATCAGGGTGCAGGTTAGAAGTGAGGCTGGGTTGGCCAGGGAGATTCTGAGTATAGAGTCAAGGTCCCACTGACGACCAGCATCCAGGCACTAAGCAGAATCATATTTATAGAACTTACTCACAGAACATATTTCACACTAAGAGAAGCATCGGACCCAAGGCCCTACACAGCCCAGGCACCGAGATGAAAGCCGGAGCGAGATGAAGGCAGTTCATCCAGGATGATGAGTCTGAGAATGGAGCCTGAAGGTTTGAGTCTTCTTAGTAAACAGAAAATAGAGTGACTCCGGAGAAAGTTGAAGGATTTCTCAGGAGATAGCCTGAAATTGTAACTAAGAGTCAGTTCGTGTAGGGTTTTGGAAGCTAGGCAGAAGAGTTTGGAATTTCTAGTAAAAGAAATAGAACTTCACACCTGTAATTCTGGAGGAATGAGCAGGGGCCTAGTGACAAGGACACCCATTAGGAGGCTCCCTCTCTGGCTCTGAGCCTGAGGATGGGGAAGCTCCACATGGGAGGACGGTTTTGCAGGGTGAAGGTAGGGGATTTTGAGTTAGATGTTAGAATTGTAGAATTTCATGTGCCAGACAGTGAAAATAATGTGGAACACACTGCCTCAAAGCTCCGGAGAGAGAGCTGAGCTGGCGATTCGGTGTTAGGGGTCATGGCCTTGAAAAGACAAAGTGAGGCCACTGAGTGTGGCTGATTTTTTTAAAGAAAAAGTCTGAGAAATTCTGCTTCTTGATTCTTTCCCTTGCTCTATGGAAGGAGACTAGTAATCTATCTCATAGACAGCACATGTACTTCAAAAAATGTCCGGTGATTTAGGAGGAAATAGAGAAGCCTAGACTGGGATCTGACTGGCTGCCTGCAGTGGCTCCTTTTGGGAACGCGCTCAGAGCTGTGTCCCAGCTCGCTGTGACAGGAGAGCTGCTCTCCTCCAAAAGACCACACATGAACTTGTGCTTTGAAAACAACTGGGAAAAATAATTTTTAAAAAAGGCAACCGCCACCCAGAAAGCATCACTCACGTTTTTATCTTTTACTGGCGACTTCGTGGCCGAAAGCCTTACTGCAGGAAAACGTGGCTGAGAGATTACACTGGGTTAGCAAGGAATTCACGGATCACTTACCGATGTCAAGAAAAGAAATGTAACGAGGCAAGAGAAACAAACGACTGCCAAGGATTATTTATCATTAACCTTTCTCTCCTCATTCTCCCTGTACTCCATCCATTATTAATTCTTGACAGTATTTTCTCTCTAATGTCTTGCAGGGTAGTCAACCCATACTTATTTTAAACCTACTATGTGCCAAACCATACCCAGCAACTGAGAAAGAGAGAGAGACAGAGAGACAGACACAGAGAGAGGCAGAGGAGAAATAGGCACAGACAGACAGACAGACAGACAGACAAAGAAATGGCTTCTACTTTCAGGTTGCTCAGAGACAAATAAAAGGACAATAAAGCACCACTTGCTTGCTGACGCCGCGGGTAAGCCGCTGCTGTGTGAAAGGCAGCGATGGAGACATACTTTCAATCTTGTCGACAGAAAGGATTTCTCTCAGGAAGTGATATTTCCTATGCAATTTGTGATATGACTTAAAGTATAAGTAGGAATTTTCCAGTCAAAGAAACATGGCAAAGGGCATGCCAGGTAGGGGAACGACCCTGAACAGCATCACTTTATTAACCCACACAGCCCACGAAACTCGTCAACGTCCCCAACACGCAACCAGGCACTAGGGATACAGAAATAAATGAAATGTACACAAAGCAGCCGGTGTTATTTTTAGAATCTATTTTCTTTGCCCCCAAGATACTGGTCTTACACATTTCTCTCTGTCTCTCTTGGATTCAAATTTCTATTGACACTTCAAAAAAATGTATGGATTTTTCTCAGTTCCGTGATGACAAAACTGAGCCCTTTTATAACATGGTGGCCCGTATCACAATGAGGTCATTGTTCCGTAGGGCGCTTTATTCGCAGTTTCGAAATCTCGGTGTTTTCTTTCTAGGGAATTAACGGCCTCTCTTTCCCGGGCAGCTGGGACGCTGGGATGGCTGCTGTAACTCTGGATACGGCGAGCAATTAGAAGTCCCCCTGCTCCGCTGCCTGGGGAGATGTTCTGATTTCAGTCCTGTCACATATAATCCCGCCTTGGTCAGGACGAAGCAGTGTTTAAAACGACAACACAAGCCCTCTGCCCCACGTGGCAGATGTAAAGATAGACCCATTGCTGCAGGGACTGCAAGGAATGTCACCTTTCGGTGTCTCCGTTTTTCGCTTTTCTTTTCCTCACTCCCTTCCTCCCATGCTCAGCGCCTTCACCGCGCATGCAGAGTCGAGAGCCAGGGAAACAGACATGCCTTGTGCTGTCTGGGGTCACCTGCCACCATTGCTGCGGCTCTCTGTCAACAGCCAGGCATAGTGAGTCGGGGCACGGAGGTACCAGGAGAAAGTACACGATTCATCCTGCCATTCTCTTGCTTCTGCAGGAGTCTTCACCAACAGCTGGACTGAATTTTAAAGCAGATTGCCGTTGTGACGTTGCGTGGACACGAGTCCCATGTGACTCTGCGGCCACCCAGGTGGAATGTAAGCGCCTCTCGTCCTTCCATTGCCGACCCTCTAACGTCTTCTGAATTGACCTTCCTCTGGCGGGTTCCATCTTTCTCCCAGTCCGGGAGGCTTCCCTTGGCCAAAGCCAACCTCTCGTCAGCTTTCAGGCCCGACCGAGTCTTTCTTTGTCACCTCTCCTCCCCATCCCGCCGTGTCACGCGTGCCCCGCTGCGAGACCCAACCATGTTACCGCTCATTGTGATCATGTCCCCAACTGCCTCTGGATGTTCTCACCCGATCCGGAGCTCCCCGGGCCTCCCGGGTTTCCCGTTAACCAGGTTCATATCTTTCCTATTAAAAATAGTCCACGGCTCCTCACAAATGCTCAGTCTTCAGGAAGGAAGTCAGAACTTTTCGCCTCCTTTCCTCTCACTGCTCTCCCCCCTCCAACAGCCCAGGGCTGAGGTTGCTTGTCTTGTACCAGAAAGGAATTCCCTCTCTATCCCAAGCCATTTGTCTGGTCGCCTCTGACCTGTCTCTACTGTGCCCTTGAAACCAGCCCTGAGGGCCTGCTGACCCCGAGTGCCCTCAGGATTAAGAAGAGGCTTCCCCCTCACCAACCCGGCAGAGTCGGCCCAACTTCATGTGTCACATATCATTGTTTTAAGCCTTCTAATATGACACTGATGCCACTGGCATTTCCCTGGCTCCAGATGCAGTTCCCTAATACTTACAGGAACCAATTAGCCTGAAATCGGGGAAGGCAACAGAAGTCTCAGTGACAAGTATTTCAAGAGGCAAGAGAGTGTCACCTCTTTTATTTGGAATCGTGACTCTCTGTGAGGAGCAAATCATACCTATGACCCACTTTTACTTCCCAGAACCCTTGATTCTTGTTCCCCCAAATGGTTAGTCAGAAGGGATCTGGCTACAATAAAAAGTAAGAATAATCTTTAAGGGAAAAATATATGGGGAAAGCTCTTATAAAAAGATACCATGGAACCTAAAAGATCCCTGTTTAATTACTTCTTAAGCAATAATTATTTGCAAGATGTCTGATACATATTATGTAATTAAATATTCATAATGAGCCCATAGAGTACATAACTTAGTGTCCTTATGGTAGACAAGGAAACTAAGGTGCAGAATTTAACCAAATCCATTCAGATTTATGAAAAAAGAAGCTGGAATTAAAACTAGGTTTATATAATTCTCACATAATATTATTCCTCATAGCACCTTTCAGACAACCAGTGACAGTCCTAGCACACCCTTCAGTCAACAAATATAACAAATATTTATTACCCCTAATGTCCCCTGGTCACCAGTTAGGGATCAGCTGTTCGATGATGAAGTACACATATATTTAGGCATCAAGAATGTTAAAGTTCTCACAGGGAGATAGAAGGGACAAAGGGGCAGACAGGCAAGTAGCATACAGAGTGACAATTACTGTGAAAAGGGAAACACAGAGCATGTCATCCACAAATGATGCTTTTCGAAAGAAAGGGTGTCAAAACTGATCCTTGAGGGATGAGTAGAAGTGAGTAAAAGGAAGGACAAAAAGCAGAGTTCCCACGGAGAAAGAACATAGACAAAAGCCCAGATCCAAGAGGGTCAATGGCACCGAGACACTGAGTGTAGCCGGAGGGCACTGCGCGAGGAAGTGGGGGCTGTGGGAAGGGCTTGTCGTTCATCCTGAGGACCGCGGGGAGATTCTGAAGGCTTTGAAATCGGGGAATGTTGTGAATAGAAAAATCACGCTGGGCTTAAAGGGAGGATACATGGAAATGTAAAGACCAGTAAGAAGAAGGCTGTGCTAGGTAGCCAGACAAATGCTGGATGAATCTGGAGTAGAGCAGTTGTCACAGAGAAAAGTAGAAAGATTTGAAAGTTTTAGGAGGTTGATTTGATGGCAATCAAAGACTGAATTAATGGCCTCAAGAGTCACCTGCTTGAGCAACCAAGTAAGATGTGCCTTTCTCTTGTGAAGCTTCTGGACTGGCTCTCTAGACCTCTAGGGGTGGGGGTCTGTCTTCCATGAGGCTCTCGGAACTCATTCCCACCTGCCTGCCTTCCCGTCTACCTGAGCACCTACAGCAGTCCAAGCCTTTCCTCTCATCCACCAGTCCCTGCTCTCATTCTTTGTTAATTGGTATCACATCGCACTTCTTTTTTAAGTGCCCGTTAGTGGTACGATCCTCCTTCACTTTTCAGCTTTTGACTATAGCCGAGTGGTCCCAGAATTGGGAGAGCAACTCTCTCATTTGAGAGCACCAGTTTTTTTGCATTATTGAAGGACTCTTTGGAACATATGGCTCCTGGAGAGAATTTTGGTAAAAAACCATGATGATGATCCCTCACCGAGATTTGGGTTAAACGGCTATAAAAGAGAGTGGCTGCTTTAGGGGAACTAGTATTTATTGAGCTCCCACTGGGTTTTCAACATCTGCATACTGACCGTGAAATGCCCTTCTTCCATCCAGGAAGATCACATGATTCTCTTCTAAGGTTTAAATGCAGCAACAGAGAGCCCAGTACCAAACACTTAGTATGTTCTCAAGAAATACTAGCTCGCTGTCTTCTACACTGCGGCCCTTTCGGCAAGCAGGGATTTTAACTTTCGTTACTCATAGGTCTTGTGCTTCAATATTTCCCAGTAGATAAACTTGACTTTCTTATGAAAAAGTAAGAGAACAGTGGAAAGGTGTAGGTGTGTGTATCTGCGTGATTCTTATAATAGACAGGCATTCAGGTAGCACTTTGCCGTACCTAGTGAGATATGGAAGCCCGGCTTTAAGAGATAAACACATGCAGATGGAGGCTGACTAGCACAAAAGTGATAATGTCCAGGTAGGAGGCTACGGAACATGTAACCACAGAAACGTCTGCAGGGAGAATCGGTCTCTTTAAAGGCTGAGTTGGAAGCTAATGGGATCAGCACAAATATAATAAAAATTGGGGTAGAGACATAAGCAAAATTTCATAGACGCGCGCGCGCACACACACATACACACACAATGAATAAGCATAGCAATCCACCCATCTCTCCCACCAGCAGAGTATATATCAACATGTTCTTCCATTTCCTGTTGGGGGAGAGGGGTTTTAATTTATAATTTTCTGCTGTATTTTTCCTTAAACCTCTCCTTTCAAATATTTGCATTCAGAAATTAAAAATAAACCGAATGGGAACACACATTGTTTTGAATTTTCTACATTCCCTTAGGCAGTGGTTAGAGCTGGGGGTAGGGCTAGGGATTGGAAAGCGCTTTTAATTTATTTTCAAAGCCTAAATTCTACTTATCTATTTCTGAGAAACTGCCAAACACTTGGAAATGCCTCTTTTGAATTTTGGTTTCTCCTTGGCCTTTTCCTCCTTTGCCTGACCTGAATGGCAAATGTAGAGGAATCTAGAAGTTTGAAACTCATGGGAACTTAGAGATGGTCTTCAATGATTGCTTATTTTATAGACAGTGCAATATACAGGTGATGTATTATTGAATTGCATGCTTGAACCTACATAATTTTATTAACCAATAATTTTTTTAAAAAAGAGGAAACTAAAGACCAGAAAGGAAAGTGACCTTCCCAAGGCCACATAACTATAAAGTGACAGAGACTGAGATAATCTAGGTCTTTTAGTTCCCGTTCAGGATTGTTTAGGGGACAAAACTGATAACTCAGCCTATGCTGCTCCCCTGCTTGATGTGAAGTTCGTGATCCCTGTATCCTGACCCCGACCTCCCCTGCTCCCAGGATCACAGGAACCCTCAAATCAGCCCCAGCCACACGAGGACCCCCCCAGGTCCCAGACTTCGGTGATCAGACCTAACCGAGTCACTTGCCCTCTCTCTGTCTGAACGTCCTTGAACCTAGAAACAGCAGTGTTTCTTTCCCTTCCTTTCTCTCTAGAGATGACACGTGAGCAGAACTCCATGGAAGGAAGCCTTTTATAGTGTTAGAGTCCAGTTTACCACGAGGTGAACCTAACATGCCTCTAAGTGAATACACAGACTGAAGACTGTGTATTCACTTAGAGGCATGACTCGGTCTTCTACCATTCCTCCCGGTGCACTATCTTCCTTCCTGTTCCTTGAACTAGGACACTCACCTCCACACCTTTGCAATTGCTTTTGCCTCTTCCTGGAGCCTCCCTCTCTCTGAGATCTGCAGGGTTTGCTCAATGGCCTCTTACAGTTCTCTTTCCAATTGGCAGTCTGTTTTATGAGTCCTTCCCTGATTCAAAATAGCCGCCCCTGCCCCCAGAATGCCCTATTTATAATTCCCTGCTTATAATTATATTGGCACTTATTACAACGTATTACACTTGTCCTTTGGTATATTGTCTGTCTTTCTGTAAAATGATACAGGCTCCATGAGGGCAGGTGTCTTATCTGTCCAAGCCTATGTTACGTTATTAGTACCTATGCAAGTACCTGGCACGTATGGCACCCAATCAATGTTCTCAGTGTGAATGAATGAACGAATGCCACATTCCTTCTATTAGACTATGGTGACTTTGGAGCCCTTCAGTGCCTCTAGTCTCCGGGATCCTTCTCTGTTAAGAAGGCTCCCGCTCGGTCAGTATTCATATTTGCTGACATCACTCAAGAGTTTATGGGATTCAATTATCAGG
This sequence comes from Rousettus aegyptiacus, assembly GCF_014176215.1. NCBI lineage: Eukaryota > Metazoa > Chordata > Mammalia > Chiroptera > Pteropodidae > Rousettus > Rousettus aegyptiacus. The sequence continues at coordinate 55,115,465 of NW_023416290.1, forward strand.
CTGCACAAATGGGACCCTGCCTTCTCTCCCATTTCTCTCTCACTTGGTGATTCAAAAGAACACTCACGGGGCTGGTCAGGGAGACTCAGGTGGAGCACCAAGCAGCCCTCCGATCTTGTAAATCGCTCCACTCGTTGGGCCTCTATTCGTTGGCCTGGAAATGGTGACTTCCACCTTTAACAGCTCTGACATGGAGCAACACTGGTGCCAGGAAGGCTTCACAGCAGGGAGCTTAGCTGTCTTCTTGGAGCTCTCGTAAAGAGGAGCACGGGAGGGTCTCAGGACAGGAAATGAAACAGGGTCCCAGTTACTCAGAGTCAGACACGGTGAAGAGAAAAGAAGGTGAGGCTTGGTGACTGAATCACAAGGTCAGACTAAGGCCAAGGCTAATTTAAGTCCCCTCATTAACTCCTTAAATGCTCCCAAGTGAGAGGACTGGCGAAGGAGCTGGGATAGGGTAGCGGTACCGAGAGCCCTAAGTTACTGCATTATATCAATAATCGAGATGACGTTTTGGCCTCCACGAACCTTATTCTTTTGTCTTACATTTTATTTGGTTTAGAACTTGGGTGGGAAAGAGAAAGGCTGTTTACTGGGTCTCTTCAATACCCACAACATCAGTGTATTAGTCAGTCAACGACACTTACTGAATACCTACTACGCGCCTGGCACTGTGGCAGTAGGGAGGGTGCATAGGAAACTATTTGTGGAGTGTGTGCTCCGAGCAGGTATGTTCTACACACGTCACACATGTTCTCACTTAAATGGCAGGGTGACTTTGGAAGCAGGATTGTAGTCCCCATCTTACAAGTGGGACAGCTGTGGCTTAAAAACATAAAACAGCAACAAATACAAACTTATCCTTGGGAAGCATAAGTAGCAAATTCTGGAACCAGACATGTACTTTGCTATGTCTGATGCAAAAGTCATACTGTCAGATGTGGTTTCTACTCTCCAACTCTCAGCCTACTGGTGAGAATAGTTAAATTAGAGTCCCAAATTACAGTACTTCCCCAAACTGTGGCTCCTTTCAGCATGAGCTGCAGTGGGACAAAAGGAGGACTGTGCACCCAGACTGAGGGCTGCAGGCCCTGAACGGCTTCCAGCAGAGTGATGGCTGAGCTGAATTTTGCAATGTGAGCATGAGTCAGGTGATCCCTGGTTATTACCTTCCCATTCACTATCTGTTTGATATTGAGCAAGTTATGCAACCCCTCTGGGTCTCAGTTCTGTCATTTGTAAAGCAGAGATAATACCTGTAGCCCCACGGGTGTGTAGTGTGGATTAAATGATGTAACATCGGTACAGTTTCTCAGACGCTCCTTGGCCCAGGGTAAATAATCTTTAGTATTCGTGCTCTTTCTATTGGGAGAACTGGAATAAGGAGTGTGAGGTTGAGAAATTTTTTTTCTGGAAAGATATGCGCTAACTGGACACATCATTGACTTCTGGCCATGAGCTGCTTTGAGAGTGATTTTCACAGGCGACTTCCAGAAATTCCGACTTGATATAATTTCATAGTGAGACCGCTGTGACCACCCTAAGACCTGAATTCAAAAGATCCTAACATCTGCTTTATCTAGTGCTCACGAGCCTTTGAAAGGGTAGGCAGAAACCAGATGTTCAGGGAACTTGTAATGCTTATGTTGTAGTTTATACAACTCTGATGAGACTGTCACAACCCAGTGGCCCTATGCTCACCCCAGAACAGCAGAAGGTAATTCTCATTTCTGTGAGCGCTCACAGGGCTTTGAAACATTTTTCATCACCAAAATATAAATGGGGGGTAATTTCCATTTTATTTGTTTAGTTCTTGATTGTTTGTCTTTCTTCTCATGGAATAAAAACAAAGGGAGTGCTGCTTACTACATTTGGCTTGGGATGAAAACAAAACTGTGTCCTCAAATAGTCTATAAAGATCATGGTTGCATTATTTCCTGGACAGGATGGTAAGTGGCCAAGTCTTGCAAAAAAAAAAAAAAAAAAAAAAAAAGCTTAAAGTAAAAATTGACTAATGAGATCTCTTTTTCCCTCTTGCTTCTGAACAGAAAGCAATTCAAAGAATAAAATAAAACAATCTGGAAAAGTCCAATGTGGATTTCAAATCTCCATCGCCATTCACATTCCCAAGCAGCTGTTCACGGAGAGGAAGGAATCTAAGCATCTTTGGAACTGCTTAGAGAGCCAATAATTATGCTCTCAGCTTCGGCATGGACCAATTTTCTGTCTTGCTCACAATGAGAAGAATGAACCACCTACATCTGGAACGCCTGGTTATGTGTTAAAATGAAGAATCGTGGTCCCACTTCAGGCAGACTTTGCATCAGCAGCACTGGGGATGCAGCCTGGACAGCTGTTTTTTGTTCTGTTCTGTTCTGTTCTATTCTATTCTATCTTATCTTTTTATTTTATATTTTATTTTATTTTATTTTTATTCTTTTATTTAAAACAAGCTTATCAAGGTATTCCTTTTCGCACTGACGTTTGAAGAACACTGACACAAAAGCTGTGCTAAAACACAGAATAGAAGAGATGACTCTTGGTTTCCCCAGCGGTTGAACTAGAAACTAATTTGGCTCCGTTTGGAAATGCAAAGTCTCCACAATTAATAAAAAAATAAGAGATAAAGACATGCTTTGTAAAAAGCCTGCCCATCTTAAAATCTCCCTTTTTTGTCTGCTGCTTTTCATCTGCGTGGAGTTTTCTCTCAGGATTAACAAAACGTTCCAAATGGCTGCAGTGATTTTGAGCACATCCCCTGAGGTCATGTCCCTGCCAAGCTCCAAGGAGAAGAGGACGTCAGAAGTGAGGTCCAGGGCTGGGTGCTGACCACGCAAGGATGAGGCTCTCTGAGGCTCTGGCCTCCTCGCTATTAAACAACCACTGTCCAGCTTGTGTTCGTCATCTTAACCTGCACAGCCTTCTTCAATGCTCCCAGCTGGAACGCCTGCCCCCCAACCCCCACCCCCGCCCCGAGGCTGTCAAGCTCTTCAACGAGTGTGCTTCCCAGATTCCTGTCTGCCTTGCAATGAGTTAAATCAAATGAAATGTCATTTGGGTAATGCTCTCCAAAACTATTTCTCGTACGCTGGCTCATTAACCACCACGATATGCCCTGCTTGAGCACTGGAACTGTCCTGGATTTAAGAAAAGGTTCTGGGACTCAAGGCTGAGTGACTTCCCCAAGATTAGGAAGCTAGTTCGTGTTAGAGGCGGATCATCTTTCCATTACACTGTTTTTCATGTGTTTTATGTATCTTTCATCAAACTACAATTTTAAAAAATTAAGCAGCTATATATGCCAAAAGCTTTCTCGACACCGTAAGGGTGTGATCAGACCTTCTTCCATTAAGAAATTTACAGTCTTTTCAGATAGTAAATAAGGTTTACAAATAACTTTCAAACAACCTGGCTGGGGTCTGAACGTTTGTGTTCCCCTCTAAAGTCATTTGGTGAAATTCTCATTTGGAAACAGAATCTCTGAAGATGTGATTCGTTTGGTTAATATGAGGCCATACTGAAACAGGGTGGTCTCTTATTCCAATTTGGCAGGTGTCCTTATCAAAAAGAGGTTCACTCATAGGTGGGATATAAAACAGGAAGCAAGAAATGAACGAACAAAATAAACAAACAAACTGAAAGACACAGTCAAAAGCGTGGTGGTTACCAGAGGGGAAGAGGGATGAGGGAGGATAACGAGAGGAAAGGGGGGCGAAGCTCTGATGGCAGCAGGAGACTAGACTCTGGTGGTGAGCGCACCACGCAACATACAGATGGTACGCTGCAGAGCTGCACACTTGGAACATATATAATGTTATTCGCCAATGCCACCCAAAAAACTTAATGAAAACATTAATAAACTTTAAAAAAGGAACTTTGGGTGCAGGTACATATAAAGGGAAGGTGATATGAAAAGACACAGGGGAAAAACAGTTATCCACAAGTCAGAGGCAGGTCTGAAAGAGGTCCATCCCCCAACTCTCAGAGGACACCAGCCCTGCCGATATCCCGATTCTGAACTTCTAGCCTCCGTATCTGCGAGATAATAGATTTCTGTTTTTTAAGGCACCCGGTGCCTTAAAAATGATATGGCAGCCCTAGCAAACTAATATTGAGCTCTTCCTGCCCCTCTGTTGTACACTTAGGAGTGTTAGGCTGACTTGAGTCCAGGCTGAGAAATAGTGGAGGAGGGAAAAGAGGAAAGTCATCACCAGCTTGGTGTTATGTACATTTCTGGTTTCTTTCCGCAATCCGCCTGCTACCATTCTCCTCAGGCGGCTACTCCATGCATTCTGTCCAGTGGGAGAGCCTGGGTGGACTGTGCTTACCCGATCTTGTCTAGAACCCAACCCAGACTGCCGATTTTGGGGTCTCCTTGCTTGGATTTATAGGATTGATTTGATCAAAAGGCTCTTATGTTACTCCATCAACTTGTCAAAAAAAAAAAAAAAGGAACCGGAGAGCTCTCAATAGCCTTTCCTTCCTCCAAGACTAATCTCTCTCCAGGCTCAGTGAGAGTTGTTAACACCTTTCTGGTTGCAGTTTACATTCTCTGAGTTCATTCTGCACATTAGCCTTCAGGGTGGAGGGCCTTTTGAACTTCAGGGCCATGAAAGTGAATTAATTATCTCTCCTTATCTTTAAGATTAAAGAAAAGGACACCCATTGGCAAGACATTCTCAGGAAGCCTGTTCCAGATTCATCTGGGTTTTATCCGAGTCAATTTTATAGACATTTATTGATTTCCTTTAAATATATATATTTAAGTATGTGTGTGTGTATACACACACACACACACACACACACACACACACTTTACAAATGACACTAAAAGATTGAATCAGACATGATTTTTTTTTCCTCAGGGAATTTAGGCAAGCTACTCAGAGCCTGTATACCCTGAACTTACAGAATGTGAGCAATTATACACACCTTACAGATATTGTATGGGTGTTTTGGAGAAAAAAAAGAAATTAAAAAAAAAATAAAAAAGCATTTTGTCAACATAAAGTGTCATGCCAATGAAGGGTAATGATATTTGATTTGCCCTAAATGTGTCTTCTTTCAAGTTTTAAGGAGAAGCTGAAAATAGGATTTGGGGTTTTGCTGAATAAAACCGTGTTTCCTCTCTCCGAAGCCTTTCAGATTTTGTTCTTACCTCTTCTCAACCTCATATTTCAAGGCAAAACGATCCCGATATTTTTAGTATGGAGTTGCGGAGCAGCCTCTGCTGGGCCTTGCCCTTTTTTGGGAACATCCTAAGTATCATTAAGTCTTCCTGAAAGAACAAGTACCAGAACTGCACACAGTATTCCACCAACAGACACCCTGGGTACCATAAACTGGGACAATATGACAAATTCAGATTTAAGAGGAAAATGTTAGGTATGGAAGTGCATAACCCCTTACGTTGATATGCAACTTGTCTTGGCTCTCGAAGCGACCCTCGGTCTCTAATGTCTTTACTCTCTCTACTTCTCTACCTGACAAAATAGGACTCATTTATTCAACAGGTAATTTCTAAGCCTTTGCTGCATGGCTATGGCAGTGAACAAGATGGGAAAGGGTCATGTTTTCAAGGGTCTTGCGTTGTAATGAAAGAGGGTGAAAAGGAGATGGAAAGAAGGGAGGGAGGAAGGGAGGAAGAGAGAGAGATTGAGAGAGAAAAATCAGATAATGATGTGTTGGGAAAAGAATTACAATAGGTTTAGGTAATTGACAAAATAGGGTGCCAGTAAAAGGCTCTCTGAAATACATGAAAGTCAAGAGCAAGAGCATTCTAAGTGAAAGAAATAGCTATGTCAAAGGCCCTGTGGTCATCTTGGCATATCTGAGGAATAGACAATGAATGGGATAGGGGCTGCAGTGGTCATGGCAAGTGCTACAGGACAGGATGGGGTCATAGAGATGGTCACAAACCAGGTTGCACAGGTTTTGCAAGTCAATGCGAGGAGGAGTTTGGATTTTATTCTAAGTGTGATAGAAGCCATTTGTGGTTTTTAAGGAGTAAAGTAACAAGTTCTGATTGACTTTTAAAAATGTTCGCTGTCAGCTATGTTATAACTGCACTGTACTTCTCTTTCAGGACCCATTCCAGTGTTCCTTCTGTCAAATATTCTTCCCTCGGCTCTCCAGGCAAAATCAATCTCTCCTTCATCTACGGCTTCAGTGCGGAGATTCAGTTACATATATATACTTGAACTTTAGTGACCACTCTGATTTAGTTGAACCTGAGTGTTTTTCTTATGTAAATATAAGGATGGTATACTAGTAAATAAATAAATATACAGAAAAGTCTGTGGCACTTTAGGCTCTTATACTACAAGTTCTTAGCATTTTGAACTTAAAATTTGGCATTTATTTTAGGTTCCAGTTGGTCATTTGTATGTTTGAATCATCCCAATGGCTGACTTCCCTTTAAGACAGAGATTTACTACGTGGGTACCCCATTCCAGCAGTACAGTTATAGGAATATCATGGGCAGAGAGAGCTGTGTGTTCACCAAAGTCCATTTCTTTCTCATCCTATGTGAATACCTGGAAAAAATTTCCCCACCCCCAGTTAGGTACAACCTTGTGACTGAGTTCTAGCTGGCTGGATGAGATTGGAAGCAGGTGATTATAGATGATTTCCAAGCCTGGCTCTTAAGAGCCTCCCATGGTGATTCTTACATTTTCTTTTTTGCTGACAGAGAGCGAAGAATTATGAGTTCCTGGGGGAGGCTAAGAAGAAAGAAGCTTGAGACTCTGGATCACTGTCAAGATTACCCATTGGATTATTGAATGAGGGAAAAACAAATCTTATTTTGATAAATTATTAAGATGTCAGAGCTTATCTCCTACGGTGCTAGTGTTACTCTGACTCATATAATATACAATCATATGTGTAAAAGTTGTGTTTCCTTTCTCATATTTTTTCTCCTTTACTCTTTTCTATTAGTAAAGATGCAAGGCAATCTCATTTTTCCCATTTTATAAAGTAAGACAGGAAGGTCGTGATTTTTCTTGGTTGTTGAAGCAAGAACCAAGTTTTGAGTTCTTTATTCTGCTTTAGGAAAAACAAACACATAGAAAAATGTAATAGGAAAATGAAGAGTGGATTAGGAAGGAATAAAGCAAGATTATGAGAGACCAGTAAGGAAACAGTCGTAGTAACAGGAACAAGAGAGAAGATTCTGAATAAGTAAAAGTGTGGGTAGAGAGAAGCAGATGGAAGTCACGGAATTCTTCATTACACACCGTACTCTTGGCTGTGTTATCACCTGGTCATTAAAGTCAATTAGGAAACTAATTGACCGATTCTAAGATGGATAAAGTATATTTGAATTGATGAAATCTTTTTGAGAAGGGTTTGTAGTTAATAAAAAATGGGTGAGGCAAGAGGCTCTTGGTAAGTAAATGAGAAATAAAGTCATTATTATTATTATTATTATTATTATTATTATTATTATTATTATTATTATTATTGCTGCTGTTGTTTTTATTTTAAAACTATAAGTTGTGCCACATAGAGCAAAGTCTGATTTATCTGGGTTATCTTTTAACATATTTCCAGACCCAACATGAGAGGAAAATAAATGCTTGAGGGTCTTGTACTCCCGATTTTCAGATTTCAGATGGCCCCATATCCATTTACCAAAATCTAAGTATCTTCTTAAACATCTTCCTGTTTCCCAATTTAATCAACCACCAGCCTTCATAGAATTTACCTCTTAACTGTCTTTTAAATATGATTTCTCACTTTAATTTTAAAGTAGATACTGGCTAACAGTCTTTGATGCAATTTTTCTCCAACTTACAGCTAAAAATATCTATGAAAATACATATTTTAAAAAAGATAAAACTTGTCAACAGCACCCAATTTTAAAACTGTTAAAAGTTACTGGAATCCAAATTATTTTTAACAAATTACCAGAGATTAAAAGAAAAAAAAAATTTAAACAAGTTTCTATGGAGCCAGTGGAAACACATCAACTTTACTATTCTAAAAAAAATGGTAGGAAACACTCTAGTTTATGGCCTGTGGCACTGAAATATAAAGTCTAAACCAACAGAAAGCGGATCCAATCTCTCGCTTTTATAAGGAATACTCTGTTAAAAGCAGTCACTGTGAAGCTTCCGTTCCTATTCTTTCCATTTTGTGTTTTTCTTCATCTAGAGTTAGCTCTCTGTAGTGTATGTGGAACACATCACACTTCTACTTATTCAATAATCTGGCTCTTAAATAACTTATGTTTTCCAGGAGGGCAGAGGTTATGTCTATCAAGTTTATCCTGGTGTTTTTAATGCCTCACAGAGAGCTCAACATTGCTTTGTTCCTAGAATACAACCATTTCCTCACCCGTGAAATAAACTGGTTAAAAATAAAAAGACAATTGGCAGTAATAAATTATAATTGCAAGGTGGAACGCTTAATGTAGAGAATCATAGGTTGAGACAGAAAGAGACTTCTTAGTAGATGATGTTAAAATATTATTTTTTCTCACTGTACTCCATCGGTTTAAAGAACAATGAACTAGATAGAGGACATGAGGACAAACTCCGTCCTCTGTGGAGCAGACCCGCGATGGCTTCAGAGCTGCAGATCTCCACTGGTGTCTAACCATCACCCAAATGAACAGTGCCTGGAAACTAAGGCTGGCAAACAGTGTGCACAGGACAGGGGAAAGAAGCCCATCTTGAACATCTAGGAGATCTTTACATGTATGAATGAGAGGAGATTTTTAGAAAACTAAATGTTCCAATGGAAGGCAAGAAGTAACGCTCTCTATGAAATAGGAGCGGAAAGGCTTAAACAGAGAGCTAGTTGAGATGCAAAAGACAACAGGCTGATAAGACAAAAGACCTAGGAGGGATAAATAAATAAGTGCAAAGGAACCAACGATTCAATGGCAGGATCCTAGGGGAGGTGATGAAGGGGCAAACTGACAACAGGAAACAAAATTCATGATGCAGAGGGCGAATGTGACCAGCTCCACCAAAACATAAAGGAAAGATGACTACTATGAGAAAAAAATAACAGCTATAGAGGAGAAAATCAATAGACGACAATAATGTATGGATATCCTGTGCTACTTTTAACAGTAAGCATTTGAGATTTTAACTTCATGGAACAATCATGCTCCATGTAAGATTGGGAATACATTCTGAGAAACATTTTGTTAGGTGATTCTGTCATTGTGTGAACATCACAGAGTAAGCTTACGACAAACCTAGATGGTGTATAGCCTACGACACACCTAGGCTACATGGTGTAGTCTATCGCTCCCAGGCTACAAGCCTGTATAGCATGTTACTGAGCAAACCAACGCAAGATTAAATCAAGCACAAGAGAATATGATGTGATCAAGAGTCAGTAAACACAATATGCATGAAGCTGCGTAACATGGCATGTTTCACAGAAAGCTTCTTTTTATAAGTAGAAGATAGCAATAAAAAGTATAGTACAGTTAATACATAAAGCAGTAACATAGTTGTTTGTTATCAATATCAAGTATTATGCACTGTGCATAACTGCATGCATACTTTTATAGGACTGGCAGTGCAAAAGGTTTGTTTACACTAGCATCATCATAAACATGAGTGTCACGCATTGTGCTATGACCTTACTATAGCTACAACCTGATGATGGCCACAATGATGTCACTAGGTGACAAGAAATTTTCAGTTCCATTATAATCTTATGGGACCACCATTGCATCCTTATGCAATGCATGACTATATATGAGGAAACCAAGGCTTAGAGAGGGTTAGTAAATTCTGGGCATAATTAAGACTCCTCAGTCAAGCTGTGCTTGTTCCTTTGATCTTGCGTCCAGTAATCCTCAGGCTTGTTCCACTGTGTGGGTTGCCCTTTGCCCAAACCGTCCTTGTCTGATTAATTTTCACATCTACTTTAAAATGCAGCTCAGGCATCACCTGCTTCAGAGAGTATCTCCTGATCCCTCGCACTCCCAACGCCTCTCTGACCAGATACCACCACTCTGGACACATTTGCCGTCTGAGCATATCTTCACTCATCCTTGCACTCCATATTTGGCTTTATCTTTCTCCATGCTTCTGGCACTCCCACCCTTCTGTGAGCACATTGAGGAGAAGGATGTGCACTATTGAGCTTTGGGTCCCAACTACTTTTCTCACTATTTAAAACATACTGGGGTTTCCAAGCCATAACAATTTGGGGAGAACTGAACTGCGTAATTGAAAACCATAAATAAAGCAGAACCAAAGACGACATTATACTTAAACTTATAAAAGCTTGTTTGTGGTAGAGGGGCATCCTGAGTCCGAAAACTTTGTTGTGTTTTGTTTTGTTTTTCTCCCTAAGGAGTTGAAGGACTTTTTTTTTTTTCTCTTTATACTTGGAAGTTAAGAAGAACCACTGGTATGTTAAGGGTTAGTGACATTTTATTAATATTGCCTGGTATGTACTTTCAATCTGCAAGCTTCTTGTTCTTTAAACTGGGGAAGTTCTTTATCATTATTATTTTATTATTGAAAGTATTTACTTTCTTCTGTGTTCACGTCATTTGTGTTCTATCATGAATTCCATATTGGCTTTGTTTCTAAATTTGAATTCGGGCACAATTTATGGACTTGTTCTCTTTTTTTAGTCCAAACTGATGTTTACTAATTCCATTGTTCTTTTACCATGACAAATGTTTTTTTAATCTCTCTTTAGTTTTTCCTGATATAAATTTCTTTTTATGACTGCAAGCTCTGGTTTTAAAGATGTTAAGTCCCCTTGACTCTTGATGAAAAAGTTAATTTAAGGATGTAAAAGGTTTCTCCTTTTTATCCTAATTATCCACATTTGATTCTTTTGAACTATATTTTTTCTCACGTTCCTGAATTTCCTTTGTCCCCTATCCTGCCACTGAGGTCTCAATATTTTCTGTGAATGAGATGATAGAGAGCTTCTCTCAGAAATTGTATGGGTCCTTGTACGTAATTCTTAAGAATCTTGTTCCTTGAGATGTGGTGAATAATTGGTCATATTGACAATTTCTTTAATCCAGTCTTGTTTTTATTTAATTTTGCTGCAAGTGCTCAATGTTTTTGGTATGTGCTTATCATTCTTTGCAAAATCTTACTAGAAATAAATGTTTTCTTTAAGATTTATTGGTTATTGTACTATAGTTTTGGTCATTTTCTGTATCTTGTTTACATAGAAAAAATTTTATCTCAATTTTATAATAAAATAGCTCAATAAACAAATGCCAACTTATTTATATATTTTTTATTTTTTCAGTTCTATAAAGAACATATATTGTTCATATAATCATAAAAATAGTAAGAATACAATATTAATTTATATTATTGATAGGGTAGCTGTTTTCAGTCGATCACCTCAGAAACATAAAGAAATGATTCAATTAAGGCATATATAACATCTTCTAAGTTGAAGATATATAACATTTAATTTGATACACTTACATACTACAAAATAATTTCCACAATTACATCTTAATTAAAGATAGAAAATAATATTCACCTAATAGAAACCATATACTTGCATTGCTGGGCACATGGCCAGGAATGCAGAGGGAAGCGCAGAGTCTCCCACTTTTGTTGGAGCTGTCTCCCTTTTCTCTAGAAACGGGTACCTCTGCCCCTGATATTTGTCTTCCAATGGTTCAGGCTAGTTTATTTCTCTATTTAACTGCAATTCTTTCTTTATAGAAGTCAGGAGTGTGTTCATGAGAGCAAGGCCATCAGACACTCTTGAACTTTTCCTAAGCTGTATTCAGAATTACTACAACCCCCCTTCCCTGGGCCATCGTCTTGGACCAGATGCCGGTGCTCCTTCTCTCCTTCCCCAGACAAATTATATTTCAAGATACCTCTTGGTCTTTCAGGCAAATAGTTGCCTACTGGGCCTTTCCTGCAGTCCTCAGGCATGTCTGAATTTAAATTTTAGAGTTACTATACTGTGGCTTGCCAAGTTGGAACTCCACCACGCATACGGCTGTGTTTTAATTTGATTGATAGAGATTATTGTAGGCAGGTTTATTGTTTTGTACGTCCTGATTGTTGGAAGGCCTGAAGGACAAGACACTGCTCTGGTATTGCACTGTGACTCACGGAGACCTCTGAGTAACTTCGGGAAAAAGCAGCACTTAGCTGTCTTGCTTCCATGCAACACAGTGTCTCTAAAGGAGCCTGCCGCCCTCCATGTACCTTCTTCACCCACTAAATTCATCAGGATTCAAACGGGCTTAGTTCTGAGGCAGTCTTAGCTATGCGAGCCTTTTAGAAAAAAGAGAAAACTGGGACTGGAAGCTTTGGGATTATAAATGGTGCTGATTTATGATCTGCAAAAGTGTTAATTTAATGATGCTAATATTAAAGATAATACTGATACTGATACAAACACCAGCTCAGTTATTAAATATCTATGTTCTAGGCTCTTTGCTAGGAGATTTACCCAAAGTATCACATTTAATCTTTACTGCATCTTCATAAATTACTAATAATGCTTCTCACTTAACAAAAGAGGAATCCAGATGATTAGAGAGGTTTAATGACCTGCCACAGATAACATAACTTAAAAGTGGTAGAAACTGCTCTGTTTTTCTCTAAATCCTGTTACTTTTTAGTCACTCTACCATTAACATAATGCGAGTAAAAGTGTTCCCATGTATTGGGTGAAACTGTACTCACGTCATTATTAAATCTTAATTCTGGGCTATTTATTCATTGACACTGAACTCTAGACTCTTGCTACATAAACCAGCTCCCATGCTTAAGGAAACAAAATAAGATTGAAGATTGCAAAGTAGGGTATGAAACGGAAACTGAGACAGAAGTCCAATTGAATGAATGGGGAAATAAATTCAAGGCATGAGAAATTCTCCAGTTCAGATCAAACAAGCAAATGTCCAGAACCCAACCCAGCATACAAACACTGAACTCAGAACAATGTGTTGATGTGTCTGTATCCACAGGAAAGGTTCTGCCTGAGTGAGGAAAGCTCAAGAAGTGGTCCTTGGATGGACCTGCATAAGTCTCTGACCTTTAATGTATCTTTTCTCTCCCAAGTTTGCAAAGCATCCTTGTGTACAACCTTATCAACCTAGAAGACTAGCTCACCTCCCAGAGGTCTGTAGAGTCAATTCATACCCTAAGGCCAACTGTCCTTATTAGCTATTCATTTGTGATCCAGATCTTTTGGAAAAAGCTGTCTCCCTCCAGTTTCACCAGGACATATATAGTTCTGAAGATTCTCACATCTTTTGGCTTCCACAAAGGAAGAAACAATTTTTGGAATGGCTTAATTTCTCTTTCATGGAGGAAACCAGACTAAGCCAAATAAAGTCAAAACGGGCATGACAAAGCGAACTTTTCTCATTCTCGAGGGCAACAGTCCCCAACCTTTTTGGCACCAGGGACCGGTGCTCCTATGAGAATCTAATGCCTGAGGATCTGAGGGGGAGCCAAGGCGGTGATGCTGGCGCCGGGGAGTGGCTGCAGATGCAGATGAAGCTTCGCTCTCCGGCCCGCCACTCCTCTCCTGCGGTACAGCCCAGTTCCTAACGGGCCACTGATGGTGGTCTGCAGCCCAGGGGTTGGGGACCCCTGCTCTAGGGAGACAGGGCTGAGTCGGAAGACTTCTAAGTTGTAATCCTAATAAAAAAATTATTTCAATTAAGTGTGATGTAGATGAGCCATCAGACCTGTACTGGGCGACCCAAGACATCTCACTGACCAAGGTAAGTCACGAGCCTAGCCAGGATTCACGGGGTGGGGAAATGAACCCTGAGTCTGCAGTGATAGGAGCTGCACACACTCGCTGCAAAGCGCGCGGCTACTGAAGGAGCCAAAAATGCTGGCCACTTTTTATTTTGTAACTGACCACATTCTTTCCATCCCAGTCTGTGCTTCTAGTAGACCTGTGGGCCTAACTTATTCATTTAAAAAAGCATGATGTGACTTTTAGTTCTTTTTCCTTCTATCAATACATAACCTGTTAGATACCCCCAAAATGCGTGGCTTCTTACAGTGGCGGCCTGCGGAGATCAGCTATGGTTCGCTGAGTGATTTATAAACACATTGGAATCCCGTCCTGCTTTGCTCTCACAGAATTTTTGAGGCAGCGGCCAAAACAACCACCCAATGACATCGGTAATTTGCCCCATCACATTTAGAGCTTATAAAAATATGATTTTATGTGACATGTGCAACTAACTTTTGAGGCAGGCAGGACATTTATTTAACAGAGGGAAAACTGGGGTTCACAAAGCTTAAGGAACTTGCCCAAGGTCACCCAATTAAATATCCCCAAATTAGTGTTTCGGACTCTTTTTACATTTTTTCAGTCTTTTCCTGGGAAGATGTTTGCTTTTAAGCAGGGGCATGTCTTTCCTCACATCGTTAGGAGACCATTTTTAAATATTAAGAAATAAAGTTGCTCTTTACATCCTGGTGTTCATGGTCCTCTCCGCAGGAAGTAATCTATTTGTGGGGGTGGGAGGATGAGGTTGGATCATAGTATTATCTTTTCACTCTCCCATCCTTGCTTTACATGTTCTTTTTAACACATTTTAATTATACCTAATCTTCAGTGAGTACCCACTCTGGGCCTCACATAATTCTTGACCATCGGATGACATGTCATAATAACTCCATGGAACAGGTGTTATAATATTATGAAAAACAAGGCTGAGGGGTATTAAATGACTTGTAAGGTAACATGGTTCATTAGGGGCGAACTCAGAATTTGGACTGAGTTTGACTCCAAATCTCATATTCTTTCTACTGCATACAAACCTTTCTTATTATTTCCTGATAATAAGAAAGGTTTGTATGCAGTAAAAAGATAATAGATAATAGATAATAAATTTTTGCCTCTCCCTGGCATTTTGATATTCCTGTCATATTTATAACTTCATTTGCTTCTTTGTACATTACAAGTTTGGAAATAGCTGATATTAAATGTAAGAATTCTTCTCTCTACACTTAAGGATAATGGAGAGCAAACTGGACAGGTGACCTGCTCAAAGCCACATGGCTTTTGATGATGGAGCTAAGACTTAAAATTAGATCTGTCTTAAATTCTAAGATCAATTCGCATTCAATTATCTTTCCAAGTTATCAGATAGTAAGGCCTCTACCTTCTCTCTAGCTGTTCTCTTTAAGTTTGCAGTCGCCATTTCTTTGGGGGCGGTGGGGTGAGCACCACTGCACTGTACTTTCTCATTCAACGACACATCTCTCTCATTTATTCTTGACTTTAGGTGAGGCCTTTCTCACAGGCCCAGAGGGCATTTCTACCTTTCTAGAAGAAGGTCAGAAAGAGCACTTAAAACCTGTTCCCCTTGAAAGCATTGCCTGAGGGAATGAAAAATAGAAGTGCTAATAAGTTTGTGCTAGATATTTACTCTTCTCCTCAAAGGGTCTTACTGATGGAGCATAAAGCTCCATATCATAAGGGAATGAGAAACAAAATATTAATTTTCATGACTCTGGGCAAATATCTGATACAATTAAATTAGATTGGAAACTGTATCGTCTTTGCGACCATTGAATTCTCCTTGTGATTGTCACAAATGTTCCAAAAGGTATCTAAGAACTGATCTTTATAAAGTTTATAGAACTTAAGCGCTATGACAATCATTGAGATTTGCATTCTATGCTACTTCTGAATCTTGATGAAGAGTGCGGACCAAAGGGTAATAATGCAAAAGCAGAAAAAAATCTTAAATTTAATGGATGGTTATTATTTGCTCTCTATAGCCTCTCTACTAAGAACTTCTCTCATTTCAACTTGATAGCTCTATGAGACTTGTTATTTTTGTACTCATTTTTCCAATGAATATACTGAGGTTTTGAGAAGTTGAATAACTAGTTAAGTAAGATCAGTTAATAACTTTGTGGTTGAGTCAGAAGTGAACCAAGCCGGTCTCTCAAGCTTGACTTTCTCAGCAGCGGTCTCTGAGTTAGTTTTTCTCAGTTCATGCAAATCAACATCAAATAAAAATTTCCTTTTTATTCCTTTTTTTCACTTAAAATGTTCTCATGTTTTTGTACTTCCTACCCTTTGTCTATATCAGGGCTGTGTGTGGCAAATCCAGGGAGAAATGAGTCTGATTCTTTAATATCAGGGAACTTTTTAATTAATCTGTCATTCTGGGCATTGCAACCAAATCTACAGCAAGATCACATTTTATCCAGTTCACAAATCTGTCTACAATGCCTTGAGGGTTTCTCCAACTCCTGGTTTTAAAAAAACTAACTAACTTTGTCATTCACTTTCTGGGATAAAGCCTCAATACATCTTCCTATTTTGTTCGTGTAAGCAAATGGATATGCCCACATGCTAGAGTTCCATGGGAGGGTTTGATATAAAGGTAAGAGTTATCCCTCCTTAATAAGATTAGCAGAAACCCTGAGGCAGAGGAATGACCTCAGCACAGCCACCTTGACATACTTTGGTTGCACTGAATCGCGCCTTGTGTTTCACTCTGTCCTTGCCCTCTCTGGTCTCTCCTGGAATTTCACTTCATCCGGATACATTTAGCCTTTGCCTCCGCTGGCCCACCTGGACAATGCTCACCTTTAATTGGCTTTGCCACTGGTGTCTTACTTCCTGCGGGAACGGTTGCAAATACCTGACTTCTGGGTTGCACATTAATGCAAAAAGGTAGGGCTCTTGCTAGCCCCGTTCCTCCATAATCTTAGCATGTGGCCCCTTCTTTCTATCTACTACTTTTTCTCCTGTGACTTGTGTGAAGTGAGGGAGTGTAACTTGGAGCAGGCAGTAAAAATCCCAAATATGGGCTCAAATTCTGTTACTGGGAACTGGATTCAATACAATTTAACAAGTGTTTATTGAGGGCTGATCCTTAGTGGGTCTGGAGCTTCCTGAAGTGCAGGGCTTATATTCAAGACAATTTAAGGAGACAATTTCAGAAGGACAATTATTTATGGATATATTTTTTTTTGTTTTTTAAAAATAATTCTATTCGACATTTTTTCTTTAAATGTGTAACTGGCATATCCAAACTCTGATTTTCCAGATATTAGTATTTAGGACTAAAATTTCAAGGTGTCTTGAAAAGTGGACGTTGGCTTTGGAGTGTTCTTCTAACTGAGCCAATGGGTCAACTGAGGCTGAAAGGAGGTGAGTTCGCTGTTTGTAATCACAGAGGTGTCCACCTGTCCTCTTCTGAGTCAACATCCGGAGCTCTTTCTATGGTACTAGTACTTTTCTGAATCAAAATTGTCTGATTGTTCTTACTGATAAACCAAGTTCCGTTGAATTAATCAGTGTGTGTTCCATCCCAGAGCCTCTTTAAAAAGTCTGATTGTAACAGTCTCAAGAACCACAAGAGGCTTAGTCACAGGCAGAATCCTGAGGTTTACTACATCCTTGTTCTCCATTCCTCAGAGGTGCAGTGTATAAACGCCTTTCAAAAAAAGAAAAGAAACCAGGGACATTTCCTTCTCTCCTCCTAAGGTAATAAAAAGCATAAATAAACCTTTTATAAACGTCACAATGCTGCTCTTTATCAAAGCCATCAGTTCACAATACACTGCCTCATTTTTTTCCTGGCCTAGGTTAGAGAGTTTTGTTGGCGAATCCTCTAACAGAGTTAGAGTGCCTATTTGGTTCTTTACATATAATCGGACCAGTTGTTGTCATTGCATTATTCCCAAGGTATTTCTTGAGGACAGTTTTAAAAATGAGAAAATTTGGTTTTACTCTGTAGAGTTTGAAAGAGGTCTCTTCTCCAGACTCTGCTTCCTCAGACGTTAGAGCCAGTGTTTGCACACAGTCTCAAAGTTCGCGGAAGGCAAGATAAACGACACTTAGCTATGGAATTATGATGCGATAAAAGATGTGGCTGATGGAGAACACATTGATTTGTTCTCCATTGGTTGGCAATTTCTAAGATGGATGAAAACCAGATCCTTCTTTTTCAGAGTAGCCATGGCTACATGCTAAGTTGTATGGGATGGAAAAACCTGAAAACCCCAGAGAAGGTACTAAAGGTAGCATTATTTTGGATGACTTGGAAAAAGAAAAAAAAAAATTACAGAATTTTGACAGAGGAACATAGAGGAAATGAGTGCCTAAAAGAATGTCTCGGTGCAAACTGAAAAAAGGAGAAAGCCTATGAAATTAAGCATTTAATGAATGATTGCAGGGTCTAAGCAGTGAAAGTAATGCACAGAAAGGAAATGCAGGGTTGAATATCAGCACATTGATTTTTGCGATCCCCCTGAGTTCTTTTCGATTTGTTGATTGCTTTTGTGCATCATCAGCTCCTGATTAAAAAGGGATAAGTGATTCAAGGGAAAACTGCATATCTAAAAAGGATGTCGTTTACTGTTGTCTATTTTCATCATGTTCATTTCTCTTAGGCTCTTTGGTCATAAATGGTGGAAATGTAACAATGAAATTGTGTCCGGTGAAAAATTACTCTCAGAATGAATTGGTTGTGAAATACGAATTTATGAGGTCAAACAAACAAAAAAACTGTGGCTTTCTTTTTGTCTTGAATAGTGACTGTGGGGTTTGGAGAGATCCACTTATTTCTTATTTATCCAACAAATATTATGCTCTTACCAAGAGCTAAGCACTTCTGGGTATATAGTAGAAAATAAGAGAGGCAAAACTTCCTGCCTTCCTGGATTTGATACCCTACTGGGGTGAAGCAGTAAATTATATAATATGCTATATATAGGGCATCAGTTCTATGGGCAAACATTAAAATGGACACAGGAAAGGGAGAATGGGCAGGAGTGCTGCAATTTTAAATCGGGTGGGCATGGTAGGCCTCCGAGTAATATCGTTTGGGCCAAGACTTGAGAAGAAAACATGCAACGTGAGCATCACGGGGAAGGATGTTCCAGGCAAAAAGAAAGGCCCGTGCAAAAGAGGGAGATTATCTGGCATGTTGGGCAATCAAGTGAATGTGGCAGGAATAGAATGAACGAGGCAAGAATAGAGATGAGTAGATGAACAGCAGAAGGGCAGGTTATGTGGAGCCTTGCAAGCTATCACAAGGACTTCAGTTTTTACTGTATATAAAATAGTGAGCCATTTGACAGAGAACTAGGTCTGTTATCGATTCAGAAAGCTGATTAAGAGATCTGTGCATTGCTGGGAAAAAGTTAGGACTTTGATCAGAATGAGCAATGAGTTGATATAATGTGTACGCCATTCTGTTAGTCTTTTGTTCACTCAGATTTTAATACTGATAATGAATCTGCAGGATCCAGTTCTAACTTGTTAACATTACATTAATTCTTGTCCCAAAGTGGTAAAGGCTGTAGAAAGATATTTGAATTACATGCCAGAAACTTCTAGGCCTAGGTACATACAAACAAAAGACATGGTCACTTTCATCAGCTCCTCCTCTACTATGAAAAATTTGAAGGGAGCAGAAATGACAACTGTATTTGGCAGACGGTGCTGAATGTCCCATGATAAGTATGGATAACTTTTGAAGATATTTGTAGAAAGAAGCAATTGCTTCTGACTTAGTTGGGGGATGGATGAAAAGTAAAGAAAAATTCATTAAGGAGAAAACTTATCCTTTTGGAAAAAAAGGTTATGTGTCATAAACTCATCATTTCTCGTCTCATTTACTTACTGAATCATTTAATTATAACAAGTGAATAAGATTCCTATTTTATAGATGAGGAAATTGAGGTGATGAGAGTTGGAATGTCATATAGCTAATTCGTGACTGAATCAGAATTAATACTCATGTCTAAGCCAAGAATTGACGCTCTTTATGACTTTTGCTCTGAAGGCTAAGGAAGAGGTGAAAATTCAGAGGAGGAGAAAAGGCAGTCTAAGGAGATGCTCTCCAAGAAGTTAATCCATACTGGTGCAGTTTCGGCAGCCTCTGCACTACCAAAACCAGGCCCTGGAGAAGAGGGTTGCAGGCCAGTGGGATGGGAATGATCTTGCTCCTTGCCGGAGATCTGAGACTCTTCACAGTATACGCACGTTTGTAATTTACAGGGTGCTTAGGTCTCCGGTGAAGCATGTGAGTCATGCAGATGCTCTGAAGAGGTCAGCGTGGAGAATGGAAATGAACATCCCTTCAATTTTATCTTGAGATTACTCTCCGGATTGCCATTTAAATGCATGGGTAACCTGAAATACAGTTCATACCTGAAGACCTCTAATCTAGTTTTTATATTTGCAGCTTAATCTTCCCATTGCAAATAGACAGAAAAGAATCATACGAGGTTTTAGAAATGCACCTGTCACATAAAGCCAGACTTAGAGCTGCAAACCAGTTAACCGTCATCTATTTCCTCAATATGATGAATTTATAGAGGACCTTCTAGGTCCTTTACACCATGTTGAGGGCTATGATTTTAGAAAAGGGAGTTATATGACTGTGGGTTAGGATTAACACACATAAAGAGATGTGAGTTAACATTTTAAGATCCATCACATGTCAAGCACTGCGTTATGTTTGCAAACATTATACCTGTAGACGGTCCCAATAATCCTCTTGAGTTGTTTTCAGCCTACCTTCCAGATAAGGCTCAGAGAGATTAGTCCACGTAAAACTATAATTTACAAAGAAAGGTTAGCCTATTTTGTGTACTTAACACATGCCAGGTGCTCTGCTAAGCACTGACAGGGTCTCTTATAACTCAGGGTCCACTGACAGATTCCCTTCCCTGCAGGCAGGAACCCAGGCTTTCATGCCAAAGACTCCCCAAGATCGCACAGGGAGGAAGTGGGGGAAGCTGGGAGGGATGTGTGGAGAAAGGAAGTGTAGGGAAAAATGGCTAGACAGAAAAAGGGAAGGATAGATAGATGGATGCATCAATGACTCTGAGGGAACCAGAGGAAGAAAGAGATACATGAGAGTAAGACAGAGGAGGAAGACTCCATAGTGTAGGGGGTGTATATCTAAAGGATGAATAAGATTTCACTGTAAATGCAGACATCTGTACGTGTGGTGGGAGGCAGGTGGAGGTAGAGGCATTCCAGATGGAGGGAAGAGCATGGATGAAAGCACAGAAATATGGAATGTAATGATGCAGTCATTGAAAGGTGAATAGATCAGGGGAAATGGACTTGGGATTGGAAGCTGGAGACGAAGGGCAGAAGGGTAGAGGCAAAATAGGTTTCAGACCTAGAAGGGCCTTGGAAACCATACTGATATGGTGGGTCCTCAGTAGGTGAGCTTTCCTGTTTTGCTAAAAGGCTTAAAATGATTGAGGACGTTATTTTCTTCCTTTCAGCTAAGCACTAAGTACTTGATTAAAACTGTGAGCAGGCAGACAGCTCCACTGGTATTTCCTGGGAGCCTAAATCACAGGGTTTTGGCATCTCTGAATTTAAAGGGAAATTGAAATCGCTTCAATACTCATTTAGGCTGAAACTACTTTTAGAATTTCCAGAAGAACAATTGAAAACACAAATCTGTCTCCTAACAATGCTTAGGCTTTAGGATTCTTCCTGCCTTTATTTTGTTGAATGAGACAGAGTGGAATGAATTATAATACCTGACATGTCCTTATGTTACATTTGTAGAGCACTCTCACAAAAATGATCTCATTTTATCTTCATAAAACCCTGTAAATGAAGCACTATTATCTTCATTCAGCAGCAGGCGAACGGGCGCAGAATAGTAAGGGAGGTAAGTCTCGATGCTCTCACCTCTCTCTTTCCCTGACCCTTCCAGCTGGGGCAAGGTCTCAGGATCTTCACATGTCGAAAAAGGCCCCTTTCAGTGCCCACGTCCGTTCTACAAGAGGAGGAAGGTAAATGTGGTATGTAATATGTGTTGAAAATCTACTCTGCCTGCCACTCGCCGTGACTATCATCATATAATTTCATCATCACTCCTGGAGGGAAGTGTGATTGTATCTACTCTGTAGAAGAGGACACCGAAGCTCTGAGAGGTTAATAAACTGGTTTAAGTTGGCTCAGCTGCAAAATGTCAGGGCCAGATTTGAACCTCCAACACACACTCCCTTTCTCCCACCTCATGCTACCCTCATGTTAGGGTGTGGACTTAGAGTCAGACTGCCATGTTTGACCACTGACTGGCCTTATGACCTTGGGGCTGGCTTTATGATTTTGATAATCTGTGTCAGGTTCTCATCTCTAAAATGACAATAATATTAATATTTCTCTCTAGGAGTCACTCTGCAGGTGACCTGTGACAATATGTGTAAAGTGAGCCTAAAGAGGGGCAGGAGAATTTGTTGGAGAAGTCAGGGGCATCCTAAGAAGGGGACAAGGATGAACTAAAGGCATGAAGAGGGGGAAGTAAAGAGACTAAATGGGACGCATTTACAGAATTATTTGTACAAAGCGATAGAGGCTGTGATTTTAATAGGCTTATAACCAGTGATGATTTCCTAGTCCCGTAACTAATTCATTAGTAAGACACAACAAACCAGAGGAAGTGAGCTGTACGTCACTAAAAGTCATTCTACTGGGAGCTGAGTCTTCAACTTCCTTGGTAATTACCTACCCTTTACCAAAAGTTAGGGTTGGCATTTAGCTAGCGTTGGCATGTGCACTGAGCTAAGCACTTTACATAAATTATCAGAACAAGAATCGGAATGACCAGCCTTACCAGATCTTTTCTCTATGTCTTGCAGCCACTGGCCTATGTTCTCTCATTTAATTCTTGCAGAAATTCTGTGCGGTAAATATAAATAACACCAATGTGGCACCTGCATTTTCCAGATAAAGTAACTGATTATCAGAGGATTCAAGTGATTTGTCCCAAATCACACAGGCAGTAAGTGGCAGAGCTGACATTCGACCTCCTGTTTGATTCTGCAAGATAGTTAACCTTGTTCTACCACTTTCCTCTGTAATAACAGTATTAAATAACACTGCCAGTATGTTGTAAATCCGGACTACCTTACTTTATATAATTTGGTTGTTTATTCTATATCTTGCAAGATGGATGTACAGGTGACTCACTGCTCAGCCTACTTCTGGGGATAACCTGGCCCACAACACCGAGGTCAGGCTGGCTGAGAAGGAGATTCGCAGGGCGAAGAGCTGTCTGAGTCCCAGCTTTGCCGCGCACTTCTATGCCACATGGGCAAGTCGCTGCAGACGAACCTGTTCCTTCCTTGCCCCACTTCTCTTGCCCGTGAGTTGTCATGGGCCCCACTCGATAAGACTAAGCAGCATTAGGAACAAACGCTGACTCTGGGCACATGCAATGTTCCAGGCTCGACCATCGATCTAATGTGCTTTGCAGCAATCATCTCATCTTAGTCTAACAATCCTAAGATGTCTATGCAATCAGTGCCTCCCCACAATGGTACAGAAGGAAAGACGAGGTTCAAAGGAGTGCTGAAATGTCCCTGACCCTCACAGTGAATTACAGAGCCAGGCCCTCGGCTTCCTAAAATTGTAACCTAAGCCAATCCAATGGAAGGTTGTGAAGATCAAACAAAAGGAAAAATAAGTAGAAGTGAGTCATGAACTCTGAAATATTTCGTAAAATTTCAAGTGCTCAATCAATGTTTCTTCCATGGCTGAATGAGTGGATTCTGATCACGGATGATAGCTGGATAGAGGTGAAGTTGGGAACAAGAACGGAAATCTTGATCCTTGGCTCGCAGGCTCTGGAATCAGACACTTATTGACTGGGATATTGGCTCACCCATTTGTTACCAGTGTCATTTCAGCCAGGCACTTAAATGCACTGAGTCTCAGCTCTCTTGTAGATATATCAAAGGCTATGGCACTTTCTCTCACTGGTAGAAGGAAGGAGCAAATTAAACAATAGAGGCAAAGTGCCTGATACAGGAGCTTGGTACATGGCTATTTTTCTGTGTTCTCTTGTACCATGAAGATATTTTAATATGCTCTAAAATTTCAGCTCCAAAGAAGTGTTTAGAAATAAATCTAAATTGGAGCAAATAGTCATGTGAGGACTCAGGAAAGGGAGATGAAATGGTTCATGACATGTGACAGACGTCAAAGAGGACAGATTTTTAGTCTAAGAAAAGGGACTATAAACCTACACTAATAAAATACTTTGTGCTGAGTTTCTCGTGAAATAAATGTTACATGGTTTTAATTGGCTATTTATGAGTGGCTGTGACTGCTGGACTCTCACTATGGGGCCTGGCCAGTGAACCACCAACTTGAGCTATAAAATAAGAATTTAGTTAGGAAAATTGAGATGAATAGTGACCTTTTAGAAGGGAAGTTTTCTAAAGCATATATTTTTTCTTCAATAATACATGTCTTCTTTATCCATAAAGATATAAGTATCCCTATATTCGTTGCAGTGCCAAGACATGAAAACAACCAGTGTCCTTTCATAGATAATTGGATAAAGGTGATATAGTACATATATACGAAAGAACATTACTCAGCAATAAGAAAAGATGAAATACTGCCATTTGCAATAACATAAATGGATCTTGAGAATATCATGCTAAGCAAAATAAGCCAGATGAAAAAAGCAGAAAACCATATGATTTCACTAATATGTGGCATATAAAACTAAAAATAACAAACAATACAAATAAACAAAAACTCGTAGACACAGACAACAGTTTAGTGGTTACCAGAGAGAAAAGGGAGATGGGGGAGGTAGCAAAGGGTAAACGGGGTCAAATATATCATGATAGAAGGAGATTTAGTTTTAGATGATGAACACACAAAGCAATAAACAGGTAACGTATTATACGATTGTATACTTAAAACCTATATAATTTTATACAACCAATGTCACCTCAATAAATTTAATTTAGAAAAGAAAAAACAAACAAAAACAAAGCAAAACAAAAATCACGTGCCTTCTGTCACTCACCTTCAATCCTGCCCTTTTTATATTTACTTAACGAGTGCCACATTAGTCAGGATAAGTAGGTTATGCTGCAGTTACAAATAAATCCTAAAAAAATCAGTGGTAAAAGCAAACATGTTAATTTCCTGTGTATGTTCATATTTACTGCAGGTTGGTGAAGGCGGACTCTACTCCACAGAGCCGCTCCAGGACCCAGGGCTAATGGAGAGTCCAGTATCTCAGCATTCAACTTGTCAATTCACTACGGCAAAGGAAAAGAAAAACTACGGAATTGTTCAGCATTTAACACTGGCTCAACCTAAAAGAAATATTCATCACTTCTGTTCACATTCATGGGCAAGAAATAGCCACAAGGCTTTACCTAGCTACAAGGTACTGGGAAGCCTAATATTTCATTGGTCAAGGAAGAAAAAATATGAAACACGATTTGGTGAACAAAGAGCATTCTCCATGTACCAGTTCACAGTTACATGTGTGTATGAGTGATTTAAACAGCGCTTACATTTTCCCCTTCATAGGCTGCAAATTCCGTGTCTCATGAGGCCCAGTGATTTTCAGGTGCTTAATATGGTGCCCGCCACAGAGATATTATGGTGCTCAGGATACAGCTGTCAAATTCTAGCTCTGAATATATATGTGTCATTCATCTGCTCTATTGATAGCCATGTACAGACTGTGGAGTTTGTGGGGTTGAATCTCAGGGATTCCTACTTTCAGAGGGTGGGAGGAACAAGAGGGTCTGTGATAAAGAAGCCACCTTGCTGGGCAATGCCTGTCTCAGACCCCACTGCTGCTCTGCCTGTCTTTGGCTACCCGCAGCACTTGAGCCTCGTAAGAGTTCAGAGAAAGAGGCCCCCGAGGGACGTAACTGCTGAACCTCTCAGATTGGGAGCTCTAACGTCCACTCACGCTCTAGTTTTCTTGTTACATCTGTTCAAGCAGAAATCACTTGACAGGTGTAATTAAGGTCATTTCAAGAGCAAATAAACACTTGTTTATCTCAAAGTCACTTGCTCTGTAGTTTCCTCAGACATTAGACAAGCTGGGTCACTCCTCCAGCCCCTGAAGCTGCACGAAGCACTCAGCAGATTGGATGAGAATGTCAAATGCTCAGGGGCCATAATTTGTCACCCCGGGCTCAATGCTGCTTGTGAAATTACAGTTCGGGATTGTTCAGAGATAGGCGAACACCCTCTTGGGTGTGCTGTGCCCAGTCCGCCAACTGTAGTGATTTATGGGGAAAATAAAACACTGGTGGAAAGATCAGGAAATGCCATCTCAGACACTAGCTGGCCAAGTGACTGCAGCTAAGTCACTTCCCTCATCGAGGCCTCAGTTTCCTCATTTATCACGCACCAGATGGGTTCTTAAGTCGGGCACTTACTAATCCTGTTTATGTCCTGTGCTGTGCGGGGGGCCAAGGCCACGGCCTGGGACTCTGTTTTCTTACTCGTGGGAAGGACAGTAACTAGTGTGGAAGTAGCGTGATGCAGTGAGTTCAGCATCTGGGAGAAGAATCTTTGCAGGAACGTGTTAATCGCTCATCCCCTCATCCCGAGCTGGGGCAGCAGAGGAAGAGGATGACACACGCGTCCTGCGGTCAGGAGGCTTGCCCTCCCCCTCCCCCCTGCTCCACGTGTAATAAAACGCGAATGACGGGAGAACCTGACCTTTGAATTCATTCATGTGAGATCTGGAGAGTGGCCGGGGCTCAGCAGTTTAGCCATTGAGGACAAGAAATTAATTGATCCTTTTGTTGTTATTTTAATTATTTTGTTGAAACCTCATGTACATCTCCATCTCACTGCAGCCTGGGGGAATGCTGAGTGTTTATGAGTGTCAAATATTATCCTAATACTACAATTATAATAACTTATTCATCTTCATGGAGTTAGTCATTGACAATTGAGCAAAGACTAGATGAAAATGAAGGCACGAGCCTTGCGGGTATTAGAATAAAGTACCACACAGAGAGGGCAGTCAGCGCAAAGGCCCTGGGGTCAGGTGGGCCTGGGAATACTTTGGGAGTCAGAGACATGAGCAAGAGGGAGAATAGCAAGATACAAAGCTTGACTGTGTTGTGTTTCATGAAAAATAAAAGCTAAGAATTATGTTGTGTTCTGCTCCTCAAAAATGATTGAATCCTCTTTCAGGTAGTCAGAATCATGTTGCTATTTTCTAGTTGTCGACATATCTTATAGTGATAACTTTAATTGAATTCAGTCTTCTCTATCCCAACATGACATCTATGGTATCCAGAGAACAGAGAGATGTTTATAAAAATACAGACACAGAAAGTAAGAAATCATAATGTAACTGCTGATCACATCATTGGTGGTGCCTACCTTGGTAGTGAGTCTCACCAGCACTGTTATTAAAGTATTAGCAAACACCTTTAGGTTTTCCATGAAGAAAACCCAACTCAGATTGGCTTAAACAAAAGAAAAAACGATTACAAATAGTCTTGGGATTACAGGAGATAGGAATGTGCCTTCACCTTAGGAGAAACCCAAATCAGAGATTTGAATAGTGCTAAGATCTTTGGTTAATTATTTTTGTTTCTCTCTCTGAATCTGCTTCATTTGTCTATTTTTTTTTTTTAAATCTCTTTCTAAGCAAGGTACCCTCCACCTTCATCCCTGTTCCATTTTACTGGTTCAGCATACGTAATAAATGGCAAATGACAGCTCCAAAACTTTTCATATATTTCCTAAGGTTAGTGCTTCTAGCAGGAGTCCCTCCTTTCCAAGTCCAAGTCCAGGGAAGGGACTCTTTGGCCCAACCTCTGGACCGATCGAATGTATCTATTGGGTGAACTCATGTATAGGAGATGCAAGCATGTGGATAAAATGGGAAAGGAAATGATCTCAAATGAATCAGTGGCAACAGAGATATCCTAATAAGAAGGCAGTTTGCTGAGAAGAATATAATAGTTGCCCACTATAACCGTCATATGCGTTATTTCTATTTATTATCATTATTGCATTTCTGATCAATTTTCTACTATTCAGAAATTTCCAGGTTCTTAGAAGGGGCTCTATCACATCATGAATTCTATATAACCTGACACAGAATTATTGCTAGTTCTTTCTAAGAAGTTGGTGAATGTGCTTCTCCAAACAAGACTTCAGCATCTCCCCACGGTCTGTCCATAGACAGGTAGGAAGCGCTACCTTAAAGATGATAAAAAAAAAAAAAAGAAAAAAGGAAAAAAAAGAGCTGGTCACCATCTTCAGCATAATAACATTCGCTATGTCTGAAAATGGCTATTAAGTCAACCCCTTTACCTCTCTTCAGGATAAATCCGCCAACCTGCTTGAGCCTAGAGCCAGGTACACCACTGTGATTGCTATCTTCCTGGCTATTCTAGATTCTCCTTTTCAAAATGTAGGGTTCTACTTCAGCCCCTGGCCGTTGGCATTTTAGTGCTTTGTCAAGGACAGTTCATCCGTGAAACGTGGTAGGGAAAAAGTCACATTCTGATGTGATGAGATGTCAGGCCAAATATTCTCCCCCGTGTGACTCCCTTAGCTGCTCTTAGTGGGATGCCAGTGTGCTCTGCACAGAGTTCCTCAGACCTGGATTCAAATCCTGGCTCTATCACTTATTGGTCATGGACAAGCGATTCAGTTTTTTGCCTCATTTTCTTCATCTGCACTGTGGAAATAAGAATAATAATTGTGATCTTGGAAGCTAAGCAGGGTCCAGCCTGGTTAGTACTTGGATGGGAGATACCAAGTGCTGTAGACGTTAAAAAAAAAAAAGAAGAAGAAGAAGAAGAATCATACTGAGAAAATAGATGGAATGATTCATGTAAAGCACCAAACAAGGGGTCAGATAGATGTTGCCCCATAAATCTTAGTTCTCTTCTTTTTCTCATTGTTTGAATGCAGAAACCAGCAGGCAACAGCAGCCAGGTTAACAAGAAGAAACAGGAAAATAATTCAGGTTCTGGTCTCAGCTCTGCAAGTCTGTATGTGACCTTGGGAAAGTTTATTATACGACACTCACCTCTAAAACAGAGAGCTGGAAATAGAGATGAAATTGATCCCTAGGGTTGCTGACATCTCTAAAAATACAAAATCTTAAGACTACTAGATTCCTTATATAGTTTAGCAATTTTCAAAGTGTTAAGAGATGCTTACTATACACGTTTGTCATAAAAACGACACTGGACACATTAGAATACATCTTAGAGTCACAGAGTAATGGCTTCTGTATTTTTAATTGTATTAAACCTCTCCATCGAAACAATCCTGAGCTCTCAAGAGTACTGTTTGTTTCTTGTATCCTATCGAGTGGTAGAGTCAGAGAGTGAGACAAGAGCAAACAGCGTGAAAAGTCCAAGGTGGCTGTGTTCAGTTCTGGAGAAGAGAGCTCAGAGCTGAGCCCCAGAGCAATCTGCACTAATGGAGGAGGGAGGTCTTAGAGCCAAGATACTAACACTCAGGCAGGGCCAACACTGAGAGGCGGAGAGCATAGGGGCCGAAAGACTGAGTTTGAGAGTCAAGCACAGCTGGCCTGGAGTTCTGTCTGTGCTACCGATGATAAAATAAAGACAACACTTATCTCGAAGGGCTGTTGATGGCATTAAATGAGATAATGTATGTGAAATATTTAACATACGACAAGTGCTCAGTCAGCTGTGGATTTTGTTAAGGGAATCTACAGCAGCAGTTTGGTGGGACTGTACCAACAGGGCCCAGAGAGGCAGGGTGGGTGCCCCCTCCTCTGTCCGTGTCTTTGGCCTTGCCACACAGCCTTTTGCATAGGTTCCTGATCCTAATAAGCCAGGAGATAACTGACATTGTTTTGAGTATAGATAAAAAACAACAATAAAAAAACACTTTACTATTTTTGTCTTTTAGAGAGAATTCTGTTAGGTGGTTATTTGGGCAACATAGTTGGTTCTTGGCTGATATTTATTACTAGCATTCTAAATGAACAATATTATTAAGTGAGCTCACTATCCTCCAACATATGCCGAGGGATGTAAAGGGGAGAGAGTCTTGAAATCTGAGGTTAAGATTTTATCATAGACAATCTGTGAAGGAGAAAAAGCACATCAAGATAACTGAACATTCACGAGATCAGCACATTTAATTATATCAAAATTAAAAGCTTATGACTAAAAAAAAGAAGCAAAACTCTTAACCAAAATAATGAGATAAATGAAGCTATATTAAGCTATAAAAAGTTGGGACTCTTCTGACTGAAAATTTAAATAAAGAAAATACTAAGTGCCTCACAGACATACAGGGAAAGAACATAAACAGAGGTGCCCCAGCTAGAAAACGAACAGGAAAAGAAAGACTGTTGCAAGTAATCATGAGATCTATAAAACACCATAATGTTTGATTCAACTATTCTATCACCTCCCAAATAACTAGACTCAATTCTAATGACAGAGGGTGAATAAAATAATCCATACATTATGGATGGCATTTTAAGTTGGTATAATAGTTTGGAAAAGTCATTTGGCAATTTGTTTCAGGAGTCACTTCTGAGAGGGACCTAAAGAAATCGTCCAAAATATGAAAAAGACCTCTGTGTAAAAATACCCATTTCTAATAGTGAAAACTTAGAGACAACATATATACTCAAATAATATATAAATTATGGCAAATATATACAATGGGATGTTATGTATCCATTAAAAATGATCTTTATGGCAGCATTTATAATAAATTGGTAAGCTAATGCCATCCTAACTAATGTCAAGGGAAAAATAAGATACAAAAGAGTTTGTAAAATTTGGACATCTTAAAAAATGAGAAGTAACTGTACTACTATCTGATCCCTAGTTTTGATGTGGCAGAATCTTCTACTTGAAAACAAACAACTTTCTTACTTCCTTCTTCCTTGAACAAATACTGGCCCATTTCTTTGTTTTTCTTCCCAGCATATCCTTCCATATTTAAGGCCACCATCCCAAGAGTCCTTGTTCAAGGCCTCCATCTGTGTTATTTTGGGCAACTTTTCTTTTCTCATATTACTTGACTTCTCATCAGCCTTTGACAGAGTTGACCATCAACTCCTTGGGCTGGCTCCCTGGCGCCACGCTCCCTGATACGCCCCCTGCCCTCACGAACACTCCTTCTCAAATTCCTTGCCACCTTTTCCTGTTTTCTTTGACGTCTACATATTGGAGAGTTCCAGGCTTTCATTTCTGGACCCCTATTGTCTTCTCTTTCCGCCCTTTTCCCTAAAATTAGTTCATCCAGTATCATAACTTTATGCATCATCTATATGGTGATGATTCCCGAATTTTCATTTCCAGTCCAGTCCTGACCTCTCCCTGCACTCCAGCCTCTGCCTACTTATTTGCCTTCTCCTCTTGCATATATAGCATGCATCTTGAACACAATACGAACAAACTAAAAACAATGATCTTACTTCACTCTGCCCCAATACGTATCAATCTCAGTCTTCCCAGCTCAGAGAATGATATCACTATCAACCCAGCTACTTTTCAAATTAAAGATCCCCATAACCACCACACACACACACACACACACACACACACACACACACACACCCCTTTTAAGATTCTCCAATGACGTTTCATTGGTCTTGGGAGAGAATAGAAAGTCCAAGACAAAGGCTGTCTTTGTCCACTTCTGATCTCATCCTCCCCTTGAAATCACATCGCTTCAGGCTCCCTAACTTCTTTCGGGCTGAGCTCTCAAGCCTTAGAGTGTTTTCATTGCTGTCCCCCACCCCCCACCGCTCCCTACCTCCCACGGACAATTTCCTCCTAAATACAGGTGATGCCAAACTTCCTGTCATCCTCTTTTTCAGCTTAAATATCACCTTTCAACAATGCCTTTCTTGACCTTCCCAATGCAATTTTTTCTCTGCCAGATAAACCTGTTCATTATCATTTCATTTACATCTTATTCTCTGCAGTTATAGATTTATTTGCTGTGTATTGACTTTCTACATCCTGAAGAATGTGAGCTGCATGGATCAGGGACCTTATCTGGTTTTGATCGTCACTATATTCTCAATATCTAGATCAGTGTTGTTTGCTTTTATTATCCTGTTGACTCTTTTCTGCCCTCTACTTTTCCAGAGGGTGAATAAATTACAGAAATTTCCAAGGCCATCGTACTGAGCTGGGGCAGGCGGGGAATGTGAAGAGACCGGCTACAATTATAAACTCAAATGTTATTCCATTTTCAAATGGCTGATCTCTTTTATCTGCTGCTTTTCCTAGATTTGAGTGAAAATACCCTGCATGAGAAAAGATGTCGGACGTGAGCTCTAAATGCATTATCTTCATTACCTTCCATTCTTTCTCTTCCTGGATATGGATATATATATTTCTAAAAAATAGCAGCTTTCCCCAGCAGCGTTTATAACCACCCAGAGAGATATCAGTTGGTTATGCCACTAGCGTAGATATTTGACAGTAGAACAATCAATCAGAATGGCTATCATCCAAATCACCACTATAGCTTCCCATGGTTCCTTAGAGGTGATTCTGTACAGGCCCCCAAAGGAAAGAGCTTTAAGGGAAACAGTTAAGAGTGTGGCTCACCATGAAAAGCAGAGCTCGGGGTCTTGAGTTTGAGTTTCAGCTCTGTCTCTTACAGGCCGTGTGCCCTTGGGGGATGACAATAGGGGCAGAGAGTGATTATAAGATGTAATTGGAATAATATCTGTGAAAATGCTTTGTAAACGACAGCATGCTAGGAGTTAACCTAAAAATAGAAGGCTGAAATGAGAGGCAACAAGTATTTATTTGAGATCAAAAAGAATTCAAGAAGCCTTGATTCTAGCAGAAATCCAAATAGTATTCCGATTAGGGAGTGAAGACAAGAGATTTTTATGAAAAAGGGAAGGGAAATAATTACATGAATAGAAAGAAGGAATTTCTATAAGTGTGAATAAGCCAGGTTATTCTTTAGCTACACGTGGTGGTGCTAATCCTAAAGAATGTCTTTAATTTTCAGGCCTCTAGTCAGGATATCTGCTTTCCTGTTAGCTTTGCAAACAGTTGTTTAAAACACAATGTTAGGTTGGCCCAGTCCAAAGGTTATTTTACCCAGTTCAAACATTCCAAAAGTTTGAAGAACAAGACCACTGGAGTGGATGCCCTTGCTCTATTCTAAAATGGCTTCCCTTATGTCACCTTTTCGCACAGGTAAGTATATCATCAGAAGCAATCCCCTGACCCACTGGACTGGCATGTTGGCTGTCGAAGGAAATGGGTTCAGAGCAGCGGCACAAGTCCATTCACCACTGGACTGTGCAAGTCTGGGAAGTCCACATCTCTCTGAGCCAAACTCAGTAACTTTATCAATAAAACATGAACAGTGAGATCCATTCACCTCTGTTTCCCTCCAACTCTTTAATTGCGTTTTTTTCTAAAGACACAGTGGCAAAAATGCTAGTTTGGTGTGTCTTTTTCCAGTAGATGGGGCTATTGAGCACCAAATTTTCTCAGAAGTGACATTAAAATTATTTTTAATATAAAGAGAGATTCAGCAATGTTATTTTCTAGCTGTAAACTATTTCCTAAACTAGATCCACTAGGCTTGAAACTATCATAAATACATAACATTGAAATATAAAAATGCTTATTAAAAATCATAAAAAGATGCAAATTTGTCAATCATATTTTCTCACTATTTGAAAACCTTGTAAATTTGTGTGGGCCCAAGCATACACACTGAAACTTGATAAAAAATCTCTACTACTTCACCTCTATTGGTGAAGATTTACATTTATTTAAAAACGGGCATGGTTCATAGTCACCACTGCTGACCTATATATACTGTATAATACTGTTTTTTTTCTATGCGTACATACCTATGATAAAGTTTAATTTAGGAATTTGGCACAGTAAGAGGTTAACAACAATAATGAGTAATGAAATACAGAAATGATAACAATATACTATAATAAAAGTTATGTGAATGTGGTCTCTCAAAATTTTTCATTGTACTATGCTCACCCCTCCCGTGATGATGTGAGATGAGACGATGCCTCCCGTTCGAGATAGGGTGAGGGGAACAACATAAGCACTGTGACGGAGGGGTATGCTGCCATGAGGTAACTGGAACATAAGCACTATGACACTGTAACAGTCGATCGGCTAAGGGAGATGGCTACTAAGTGACTAATGGGAGGGGGGCATGAATAGCCGGGACACTCTGGACAAAGGCATGATTCATGGCCCACGTGGAAAGGAACGAAATGGCATAGAATTTTATGATGCTACTCAGAATGGTGCACAATGTTTAAATTATGAATTAATATTCCTGGAATTTTCCATTTAATATTTTCAGACAGTGTTTGAACCTGGGTGACCAAAAGCAAAGAAAGTCAGAACCATGGATAAGGAAGGACTATTGTATTAAAGCTTCTATGTTTTTCCAAAGGTTAAAGAGGTTTACAGAGGGCATAGATTGAACAAAATCAAGGTTTACTGTTCCCTTGTACTAGGAAACATTCACCAGAAGAAAGAACAGCCAGGCACTTAGAACATTTACCTTCTGCCACATTGCATATTTCCTGTATCACCCCAACCCCAGTAAAAAAAAAAAAAAAAAGTACAAGAAAGAGTTGGGGCAAAGTTAAAAACCCCAAGGGAAAGCAAGGTGATATCCCAGGTATGCACATTAGGACAAAGAGTGGGGGGTGGGAGGTGTGAACACACAGGTACAGATGCTTACTCCAGGTGTACTGGATGCCAGGCTTATAAGAGAAAGGCTCATTCTTAAGTGTGATTTTTAAGTGGTTATGGGCATGGGCCCTGGTATGACACCGCCTTGATTTCAAAGTCTGTCCCGAGATGTTCTCAATGTACTAGCTCAGGTCAAGATGCTGCAAACATACTGCATTTCCGTTACATCAACTGAAAAATGTGAATAATAACGCAATTCAACGCGAAGGCTGTTAGATGATTCAGGAAGATAATACACATAATCCTTGCACACTGTCTTGCACATATAAAGCCTACACTAAATGTTATGATTTTGCGCATACCCTGGCAGTGACGGGCATCTAATGAGCACCCTAATCCAGTCAAGACTGACTCATGTAGTATCGTCTGATGCAGCGCATTCTCGCTGGCAAGAACAGGGACTCATTCTTATTTTCTCTCATTCTCTTCTGTCTCCCTCCTCTACTACCCTTCTCATTCGCTCTTCTTTAAAACCTTAAAGAAAATATTTCTCCCTCCCCCAACTTACTAGACTAAAATTCTCAAAGACGTCTGAGGATTTCCTCCTCCGTCTCTAGAATTCTGCCTGCTTCCTTTCAGCTTTATGTCCTTTACACTGGGCAGTGCATTCCCAGCGCTGGAGTTTTTTCCAGAGGAAACTGTTATTTCACCCGTCATTATTTTCTCCTCACTGTACTTTTCTTTGCGTTAGCTGTTCATCAGAGCCCATCCATCCATAGCCTGCCCAGACATGGAGGAGTTTACACCGCATCATTTTCTAAAGCGTGTATAGGGGAGGAAAAAAATTTTTTCCCTCTAATCCTATTTGGTTCTTGGCTGAAGCCCCCACCTCATAATAAAGGACCGATTAACAGGAGAAAAATAAACAGGAGTTTAATAACATGCATACTTTCTGTATGCATGAGAGATACCTAGGACAACTAGTTTAACTCTCTGAAATGATCAGAGCTATGACCTTAAACACCATCTGCAACTAAAGACAACAGAAAGATGTGGGCAGAGGGAGACTAGTTACGGGAGGTAACCAGGACAAGCACAGTAAGCAAGGTATAGTTGTTATGCAGATTTAAGTCAAAGCCTTCTCCATCAACAAAAGTTCCTAGAGATTTGAGGTTACCCCCTCTTCCTAGTGAGAGGGAGATACCTTTACAAATGGAGATTTCCTTTATAAATGTAAAGGTCTCTTAGGGAAAGGTAACTTCTACTCCTTTTTCAGAGTTTTTCTTGTTTGCCATTTCTTAAAAATAATCAGCTCAAGATAATCCTTATGTCAAAGAGATATATGATGAGGTAGCAAATTTTACTCCCCTTCAAGCGGGAAATATAAATCCTCCCCTTCTAATCCTCAGAAATCCCTTTGGAGCGCACAGTAGGACAGCTACTACTATTTAAAGTCTGAGCTCATCCTGTTCAGAGAGCGGGGAGGAGCCCAGCAGAGGTCTCCCTTTGAGGGTGTTGAAAGGGTCCCCTGATAAAAATCCTCCCATTGAGATAAGGAGATGCAAAGGGTTTCTGAAGGTCAGGTAGTTACTCCCTGCATTTCCTTTCTCTCTCTGCATGGTTTCCTGCCCTGGTGGGCACACCTGCCTTTCTTTTCTCTTTCTCTCTGGTCTGGCTTTCCAGCAGCTTCAAAGGTCGACTGGGCCCCATGTAACTTTACAGAAAAAAAAAAAATGAAAATGTAAGGAGTTTAACTTTCTGTTTCCCAATATCTGTCTTTTTTTAATAAAAAAATAATAATAAAAATAAAATTCTTCCACGACTTCTTTATGATAGAGAATGAAACTATGAAGGGAGTGAGCAGACAGGAGTGAACAGCCGTCCGGCCCCTGGTGTGCCCCAGGTGTCTGCAGATTCATTCCTTTGTTCCGTCCTCACCACGATTGTCTGAGCTGTTGCTATTCTCATCTTGCAGATGGAGAACCTGAGGTGAGTGTCGTGTCACAGCCAACCTTCTCTGCATCGCATTTGTCCTGACCTAAGTTCCCCTCAAAACAGAGTATAAACAAAGACTTGTTGGCAGGTACTGTACCTGGGAGGGGACCCGTGGAAGGGGGAAGGGGGATCAAGGGCAATGGCAATGAGAGAGGGAAGAAGGAATGGCAAATAGAGAGACCGTTATGGAATCCGTCACTTCCAAAGGCAGCTAGGATCTCTTTCTAAAAGTCCTTCTGAGGAGCTTGTAAAACGCTTCTCAAAATTTTCTACCTGAGCAACAAGGAAAAAACCTTTTCCTCAGGATCTCAGTCCCCATTGGTTGAGGTCTTCACTAGTGGGTGTCGACCCCTCACTCTTCAGACCTGCACAAGACTGAGGGGAGCAGGATAGGCCACCCCAAAATATACCACGTTGGCATATTGATTATTTTTATTTTGAATTAAGATTACTCAAGAAACAGTCAATGAAAGAAGCACAATCTGACCCTTCTTTGTCCCCCTGAAAGCAGGAAACATGTCCCCCCTGTGAAAGGTTCCCTCCCTGTACCCAGAGGGTAGAAGGCATTCTTATCACCAGAGACAGGAAGTTCAAGGCCTTGATACCCCTTCACCAATTCACTACCGCAAGTATGAATTCCTTTGTCCTGTTAATTCTTCATTAATGTGTTTCTTCCTCTAATAGGTACAAAAGCTGCATGCTTTGGTCCCTTCTTTGAGTGCTCCTGTACATGCAAAGTTAATAGGTCTCTGTTTTTATTAAAGTCGCGTTATACTGGGTTCCCACTTATAAATTGCTAAAGCATTTCACAAGCAAGGAGTTTTATTCCCATTTTCCAATGAAGAGACTAAGATTCAGAAAGGTACTGTGACTTATTCAGAGTCTCACAGCTAGTAAGGGGAAAAGGAAGTGCTTGACTTCAAGTTTTCTGACACCAAGTCTTGTACCCTCTAAGTTATATCATAAGTTCCCTAAGTTTGGAGATCCCCAGCTTTGAAAAACGTAGTGGTGGACTGCAAAGTTGATTAGCATCAGAAGAACAATTAAAGCATTTTCTACAGTTGAATCGAGGTAACCTCAAAAGGATTGAGTCTGGTTTTTCAATTACCTTAATAGTCAGCTAACAATTAGATTTTTAAATGGTTGCTAGAAGCATTAAATGAACAAAGTAATTGGGCTGACCATTTGTGTACAAGTTATTTTGGCCATTAAGTGCGGCCTATGTGAAATGAATTTGCTTATCTACAAATAACTTCGTACCGGATCCAGGCAGTCTCTAGAGCTGAGCAAAGCAGTTTCCACAGCTACCCTGATTACATGTGCTTCCCAAGGCATCCTGGATACCCAGAAAAAAGACCCAAAATAGATACTCAGACAGATCCTAGTCTGATTTGTTTCCTTCTCCCAAGAGAGGGTTAGTCTAGCTGGATTCTAAATTGATGAGATTTCTCTGGAGGTCAGCACAAATTACAAATGTCAGTTTTCACTTTAACTACTGATAGCCGACTTAACCCTGAGTAACTTAAATTGTACTCTCATGTAAATTACATCGGAGAGAAATAAAAATCAAGAGGCAATGTATTTTTATTAGCATAACTCAAATATACTACATTCTATGGCAGACGCAAATAACAACAAATTATGTAGCTTCTCTGCCCTAAAGGAAGAGAAGAGTAACTCTCCATTCCTTCAGTATGAAGTAGTGGATTCCTTCCAATGGATACAGTATGTAAAGGGGTGGGGTGGGGGACTATACAGTGGAAAAACCTGAAGATCACCACTTTCAACAAGGTGACTGAGGTCGACATCGACAGTTATATGTCATATTGGTTATATGCACCCTTAATAGTATGTGATGAAAACGGCACTTAACTTCTGTGATCTTCCTTCTCAAACTATAACCACAGTCTAGTCATTTAAAAAAAATTACAATGGAGAGGCATCCCACAAAATACCTGATAGAACTCCTCAAAACTGTCAAGTCATCAAGCACAGGGAAAAATGTGAAAAAATGTCATAGCCAAGAGGACCCCTGGGAGACATGACTACTAAATGTCACATAGACCTTGGATGGGGATTCTAAGCAGAAAAACGGCATTAGGTAAAAGCTAAAGCAATCTGAATGAACTGTGGATGTCATTGATGCTGCTGATGATAACGGCAATGATGGTGGTGGTGCTGAGGGAAAAATGACGATTAAAGTGGTGCAGCAGGATTATATGTGCTTGTGTGGTACTCGGATGGTACCCAGAATCAGAGCCTGCAGCCCCAGCCTCATTCCTCTTGGTGCCCCTACACGTCTGAGCTGCTGATGACTTGCATCTTATCAGAAATCGCTAGTAAAATCCCGCTTCTGTGCCTTTTCTCCTGCTCTTCCCTCTCTGTGGAAATCTGGGCACACCCCTTCATCTGTAACAACAGCTCTTACTTTTCATAATTTAGTTCAAGGGCCACTTTCTTAAATTACTCTTCCTGGCCCTTCTTGTCCTTCCGGTATAGAACCGAGTTCTACCAACCACCTATCCCACTGTCGTACCTACAGACAGCTGTCACGTACCTGAAGCCTTTTACAAACATGGTCATTTACGCATCTGCCTCCTAATCTAGAATGAGATTTTTACAGGCTGGAGGTGCATCCTGTTTGGGTTTCTGCTCCTATACCAATCATGATGCCAGCCATGTAGCAGGACTTCGAGGCATTTGTTGAATAAACGGGTAAATTAATGACTGAACAATCAGGACTCCCTCTGTAATAACTTCGACAGAGTCTGGGTAACATCCTCTTGCCCTTTCATCTGCTGTTAAGTTACCATAGAAATTCACAAGCGCTCCCTGATTTGCACTGCTTTATTTTTGTCTCCTTATCATAGCATAGGGTTCTCAAGGGCAGGGTCTATATATATATATACATAAGTGGCCCTCTAAGTATGGTTCTCAGACCAACAGCTTCACCACCAACATAGGGGACTTGTTAGAAAGGCACATTCTCAGGCCCCGCTGAATCTGCTGAATCAGAAACTGGACGTGAGGCTCAGCAGTCTGTGCTTTCGCAAGTCCTCTCTGTGACCCTGATGTGCTCTGATGCACACTCAAGTCTGAAAATTACAGTCACATATTCACTGCTATATAGTCAGCATTAAGAACCGTAAAGTAGAAACAATTGTTAACCTTTTTGATGCCTTCTAGTTACCCATTGTTGATTCCCATCACAACTCTGCCGAGACTGCCCTAAACCATTGCCATACTCTTCGAGTACCTAATTTTTCTCCATACTCCCTCCCTCTCAGCAGAAGACCTGATCATTTACAAATCTGAACAGAAAGATTTTATCCAAATGTACTATTTCTATTTCTCTCAACCATTCCAAAGTTTCAGCACCAGATAAAATTTAAACGCTAAGCACTGCTGACCAGGCTTTTCATGACATACTCTGTGTCTCCATCCTCACTGCTTACCACTTATCCAGTTATACAGTGAGTTTCAGCCATGCGCAAAGACAGGTGGTCTCCTGGTATAAAGACCATAAGCATCATCTCATGGAAAAAAATCTACTCTTCACACACACACACACACACACACACACACACACACACACCCCTCTTCTTGAAAAGGACAGCTGTGTAGACGAATCTGCAGTTTTGGAAGCAGCAGCCACAGGGCAGTGTCTGAAGAAAAACGATGTTCATCAACCAACTTCGACCATTACCCAACTTTTTGTCATTGCTCCACATTCAAATTCATGGGAGAAGACCTGAACTGGCTGAATTTGGTTCATACAACATCCGCGCCACAGGAGGTATCTTAGCATGGATTTCTCCAATAGCGGATCCAGAATCAAAGACCTGGGTGCTTGTGGTTTATTTGGGACGTGTTGCCAGGAACTAAACTTAAGTGGGCAAATAGGAATGGTGATACGGGGAAAGGAGAAAAG
Source organism: Rousettus aegyptiacus (assembly GCF_014176215.1). NCBI lineage: Eukaryota > Metazoa > Chordata > Mammalia > Chiroptera > Pteropodidae > Rousettus > Rousettus aegyptiacus. Next base: position 55,155,800 of record NW_023416290.1, read on the forward strand.
ACCTTTCCGGTAAATCACATAAAAGAATTTCTAAATCATCCTTTTCAGAGGGTGGGAAGCTGAAAGATTTATTCCCAGCCGCCAGCTCCCATTGTTTGAGATTTTCCCAGGTGCGTTAACGTCTCACACTTCTGGATTTTTTTTTATAGTTTGCAGTCTGATGAGCTCCCATTATGGGGAAACTGAAGGTCAAGTGGATGTGAAACAGGGGCATCAACAGGACCTGCTACAGAATGTGAGCATGCCTCTTTTTAATCATTCCACAAAAATGGCGTGCATTAACCAGGACTGGTTCTCCAGATGAAAAGCAAACACTGTTACCAGGAGGAGGGGTAATGGCTTCTGGGTAGACAAGGTGGTTCGGTACACACCTCAGGGAAGGTAATCAATGGATAAGACAGGTTCAGAATAAAGTACTTAGGGAGGCTCATAGGCTGGAAGGTTTGTCAGTAAGGGAAAATCATAGAAAAGTTTATGAAGAAGATAGTTTTGTTCACCAAATGCACTCTCCTGACCTAAGATAGCAAAGTCTGTCTTCCTGGACTCTCCTCTTCAAGCATCCAACGTATATATGAGCTATGTTGTTATGACTACCGCATAATTCAAAGATAATTTATGTGAACTTAATACATCATCAGTGCCATGTATTTGCTTAGATTTCGTTGATGTTATTTTCAGGTGAATAATTGCTAATTTAATTCTTGCTGGGAGAATAACATTACACTCTAATTTCTGTGTTAAAAAAAAAGGTGCTAATGATTAAACAGATTTAGGTTTCCATGGCGACATATTGTTCTCAAGGATCAAGTAGAAAATTAAAATTGTGGTTCATTAATTGGCACAGGTTTATTTTTAATATATTACATGAATAATATATATAACATATCAGGAACACAGTCCATGAATTAGGGTCTGTGATATACCCTCTAGAGCAGTTTTGAAGTCATTTTACATTGTAAAGAACCACTTTTTTTTTTTTACATTGTAAAGCTATAGCTATATCATTTTTCTCTATTCACATTCCTTTACTTCTATGTAGCTGAATATATATGTGTGTGTATACATACATGCACATACATATGTACATACATACATGTCATGGATATCTACTTTACACCTCAAAAACTAGCAAAGACCTGAGAAGACTGGGAAATGATCTCTGTGAACACCATTCCTCACATTCAGATCGGGTTACTAAGAATGTGCTTTGCTTCTCATTCTGCAATGCTCAATTCCTGAAAGGTTCTTCCATTCCTATTCTGTATGTGGACTCTCCCCATTCTTCAAGAGGGAAATCTATATTGCAACACACACATGCACGCACGCACTGGACTAAAGAGACAGAGGCTTATGAACGTGTAAAAACGCCTTTGCTCCTTCAGCTTCTATAGGCAGGAGGCAGGCTGAGAAACCTGCTCAGCTACCAAAGGCTATTCCTACATTGTCTTCTTCAGAAGTGACCCTGAAAGAGGGTCCCCCACAAAGAAAAACCATGAGCAGGGAAGAGCAGTGGGCTGAGGAGCCACTTCTGGAAAGCAGAATGAGGCTCTAATCAGAGAACAGTTTTTACAAGGTAAATATTAGCCCAGTGAGACTTTAGAATTGCCAGAAGCCACCGGCTCCCATGTACCTTTTATTCAACCTGGTTCAAGGGTGTTTACTGCAATTACCCCGTACTGTTCTAATACTGTATGTGAGGTGTGAGAAGGCAAAGTAACTTCTCTTTTGGTTCATTAGTTACTGCATCATAAGGAGCTCTAATTGGATCTAATGTAGAATAAACAGTTCTGGACCCAAAGACTGATATCTTGATTAGGTAGACTTTTGGAGATCTCAGTGCTGCTCATCATGGCCCACGTTCACAAGCCAGACTCTGAATCTTCCAAACTGCTGTTCGATCTCGGGGCTGCCCCATCCTCCTTTCCTCAAGGTGAAATGCTGTGCCTTATGGGATAGACTAAAAGATCCCTACGGTGCCTTTCAGAGATGATTTTATAGGCTACATGCAGCTACAGTTGGCTGAGAAAGGGTCACACTCTACAGCGCTGAATGGGAAAACACTTTATGACAGGAGATTTGGGGAAATTAAGAAATCGGCTGAGCATCACTGAGCGGGCCATGGATGAAGGAATACTGCAGGTCCTCAGGGATGCTCCATAGCTAAATCAGAAGCAGTTCTGCTAAACCAGATTAAAGTTCCTCTAAAAGAGATGTCAGCAAAAGGCAGTGGACATGGCTGCAGCCTCGAAGAGACCTGCTTGCAGGTATATAGGTAAGAGAAACAGGACCAGAGCCTAGGAGAGGCAGAACTGCTACAGGGAAGTGCATGTGAACGAAAAATAGTCAATCGGGGTCATCTCAAAACAATGAAGTGATGCTAGAGAACATGAAAATCAGGTGGGGACCTTCCTCTACCGGAAGTCATCAGTTATGAGGAACAAATGAGATGGGGGAAAACTCTCATGGTCTTTGCTGAGCCCCCATCCCAGTCATGGTGAGAGAACTTCAGGATTTGGAGAGAGGTGTTATATTTTTCCATTTATAATAGAGTAGAACTACCATATTACAACCTTGCCATCACTTGTTGGAGGTGCGGGTGATACCTGAGAATGCCTCTAATACAGAGGAAAGTTAGAGCTGAGGAATTAAGTAAGACCTAACACAGGGGTCCCCAGCCACCCCCCCCCCCGGGCTGGGAACTGGTACCATTCCGTGGCCTGTCAGGAACTGGACCGCACACCAGGAAGTGAGTGGGCAGGCCAGTAAGCGAAGCTTCATCTGTATTTGCAGCTGCTCCCTAGAGCTAGTTACCTTCACCGCCTTAGCTCCATCTCAGATCATCAGGCATTAGATTCTCAAAGGACCACTGGTCCCTGGTGCCAAAATGTTGGGGACCACTGACCTAAGGAGTCATTTGCGGTCCTAGATCTAGCCATCTTGAAAGCCATAGTTCCTCTTACAGCCCTCATCAACACCCCTAACCTCTTTTATGTCTAAAACCTTTTGGGTTAGCTGCCTTTCACTTGCAATAAGAGTCTGGTGCTAATACAAACTCACAATTTTATGTAAGTATGTATCCATACATGTGTACAATGAAAAAGCCTAGGAAAAAACAAAGTCACTCTGTAGTAATAGCATTGCATGGCTGAGATCTTGATTTCTAAGTACCATTACCCAGTAAAAAGCCAGAGATCTTTGGGGAAATGGATAATTCTGGGTCTGAGACAGTGAAAAGGTAAGGTAGGCCTGTGATATCTTGTACTAGAAAGCCAGCAAGAACTCAAAAACCAGAGGGCCAAGTCCAAAGAACATAGGAGCAGAGGCAAAAGCTCCCACTGGCCTCTTTTTGGAAGTTTAAACATCAGAATGAATAATGACTACGGTTAATTGTAGTCATTAGTTTTTTAAAAACCCATAAATCTGTAATGATAAGAAAGAGAGGAGAAAACAAAAGAAGAAAGAAAAACTTCTGTACAGAAGACGATCAGCTTGAATACCCAGAAGGAATTGCGTAATTAGAAAAAAAGAACACTTTGTTTAATTTAGGCACCGATCAATGGGCGAAAAAGTCATTAAATGAAAAGTGTTAGGGAAATCAGGTATTTCGTGATGACTTGGCTCCAGCGACTCCACAGGAAACTCCACAGTAACAGGAAGAAACACTTGTCCTCTTAAATAGCGACCATCTTCTCAACCGAATGACCAGATTTTGCCTCAGAGCAGGAAAAACCATTGTTTTTTTTTTTGCAATATAATACAGCCTTGTCAAAATGTTTAACTTGAATCTAAAAAAGGCTTTAGAACTAACGCTCGATAATACCACTGGCCTGGACTCTTCTAGAAGTCATTGTGGTTGGGGAAAAAAAGGAAAAAAATCAAGTTTGGTAGATTTGTTTATATAAAAGAGACTGAAGAAACATAGTAACCCAAGACAATGCATAAAATTTTGATAGGATATTGATTAAACTAAGCAAAAAATCTAGAGGACAACTGAGGAGCTATGAATAGGGACTGTCTATTAGGTGAAATTATGAAATAATAATTTGTGTGGTAAAGGCATTGTGGCTTTACAGAAAAATGTCTTTTATTCTTAGCAGAGGTATGCTGAAGTGTTTTAAGAGGAAAGATCGTGATATCTACAGCTTATTTTCATATGAATCAGAAAAGTACAACAATAAATAGATATGCTTATTTATATGTATACAGAGAGATGAAGCAACCATGATAAAATCTTAGCAATTGTTGACCATTGTCAGAAGACAGAAAAGTATTCATCATGCTTGCTAGGGGATGGCAAACTTATTTTGTAAAAGGTAAATGCTACCTTTACAGGTAGTACCTATCACGTACATCATCATAATGCTCATCAAGGTGAAGTATGCAATATACACGGTGGATTAGTGATGGACCAGGGTTGAAGGGAGAGAGAAAATATTGTTTACTCTCCTTTCAATTACTTGTTTTCAGAGCTTGAGCTCCGAATTACGATGTATTTCCACATTTGAGCCTTTCTGGTTTTCCTTGGCTTTTTTATATGTTATTGTTGTTTTCTATTTGCCTCCAAATGTTTCTTACATATCTTTAATAAGAGTCAAAAATATCTAGACTCACTCTCGAGTCTGCCTTTATTGATTTCCCATTAGTCTGTAAAACAGAAGGAAAGGCTTTGACTATATATAAACTGAATATAGGAGATTACTTCATTCCTAAACATGTTACCTTAATGTTCCTTCCTTTAGCAACACTTATCTGCTTTGACAGGTGGGGACTCTGGGACCTCCTCTTGCCTGATAGGAACCATAAATAGACATGGAGCTGTTAGAGAGTTCGTTGGTTTGGAAAAGAGAACATACAGAAGTCTCGAGTAAATGGACAGGAAGTGCTAAAATGCTGTCCCTTCGGAAGCAGTCAGTTCTTAGCCAGTGTTTTATCCAAGTTAGCATCATAGAGAGAGCTGGGGGTTCCTCTGTTTAGGGAAGCTGCCGTTTTCAAAGATCTCCATGCACCTGGGCTTGCACAATGACCCCACCTGTGCTCTCTTTGGAGCTGGGACAGTCTTATCCCAGAAATAGCCTGTTAGAAAGAGTCAGTTGGCCTCATCTGGAAATTGGGCTGAACATGAGCTATTCATCTCTTCTGCTTGCAGATAAAGTCCTGCTTCTCTTTCAAGGGGTTCACCCTTAGGATAGATGGCAGTTCTGACAACATGGCTTTGACTGACATTATTGGCGCTAGGCCAGGAATAGAGAGCCCAGGGTTCTACTCATGGCTGAGCATTTTACCATCCCTTGACCTTGGTAAGTCACTTCCCTTCCTGAGCTGAGATTATGTTAATAAAAGATGGGTAGAATTGATGACTTTCAGCTCATATCTTCTATCAACTACAAATCTATTGACATGTCTACTTTGTTTTGTTTTGTTTTGTTTTCTAATCATGATGCTAATTTTGTATATCTCAAATAAGAATCAATTCCAGAGGAAGAATTTTTTTAATTTAATTCTATTGTTCAATACATGAGGCAAATAGTGACTAAACACACACACACACACACACACACACACACACACACACACACCTGAAAACTTTAGTAATAATGCCTTCTGAGAATAAAGATGTTAGAACTTGTGAATGAATTTTACTACATTGCTACATAATTGCCATGCTCAACAGGGGGAAAAGAAAGAGGGAAAACCAACATGCTTTCTCATTTAATGTGTCCCTTCTATTCGAATGCTCATCCTAATGTATAATGCATGCATTTCAGTAGGAGTGATCCTTGCATGCTGCTTTTGTTGCTCTTTTGTCTGTCTCTCCCGCTGAACTTAAAGCTGAAAGAAGGTGGAGGTGGGGGAGGTCTTTCAAACACCATTGTACTTTAGTGCCTTGCCAGTTTGCGGTGCGTGTGCTAGAAAATATGTTCAATCAAATGAAATTGCATTAAATCACCTTCTTCAAAGATTCTTGGAGTTTGCCATTTGCAAATAAAGTGAAAATCAATGGAATTGGTGTCTTATCTGGAGTAGAAAGAGATGCAGTTAGAATTTGAAGCTAAATGTGTCTGATTTTAGTCTACTTTCATTTCACTAAACCATTCTTTCTCATAAGGTTAATCTTCAACCCGTCCAAATTAGTGAACTTGAGGGGCTTTAGACTACACACAGAAAACCCCTGATATATCCCCCAAAACCCCCACTGAGAAGCTCAGTTCAAACACTGACACCAAACAACTCTGCCACAATGTAATACTTTCATTCTGTGAGTTTAACGCTTTGATCGCCTTAATGCTAAAAACCTTGAGTGGGAATAATGCAAGTAAATTATCAGACATTTATCCTTTAATTTAAATAAAACATCTTTTTCCAGTAGCACATGTTTCTTTTAAGACTTTAAATACCAATCACTATGAAGAAACAGATGGGGAAATGGAAATCAGGAATAAGAGGAAATTAAGGGATGTAAAACAATCTGACACGGTTCTCACAGTGATAGCACTTTCACTTCCTCGCTCAGCATCCTTCGCCTGCTGTCACTGGTATCCAAATCATTAGCCGGTAAAGCCCAGCATCTCGCTGAGGGGTGTGCATTATTTCACTCTTCAAGATCTGAAGTAAATAAACCTCTGATGGGAACAAGAGGATTGCTATTTCGGGATCTGAGGTTCTGCCTAGCGATCTCCAAGTCACCTCTTGTTCTTTTTTTTTCTTTTTTTTTTGGACCATGGATATGAGATCTTAGGAAATACATACACAAATGCTTACGTGAAATTAAATTGTTTAGAACAAAAGAAAATGTGTTTTTTAAATGAAAAACATGTAAGTGAAGATATATATCTTTTTAGGCTCATTTGATTCTTTAAAATTATTACTTTTAAGTGGAATAAAAAATCCTCTATAAGTCTATAATCATAAAACTCTATGGCTCGATGATTCAATTTCATACAGGGTATAGTGGTAGTCAAAATATGGAAAAACCTTTTTTTTTGCTGTATTCTCAAATTAAATGAATTCACCATGTGGGGTAGAGAGTTGAGCATCTCTAGAGATGCTCAGTCCTAAATCAGATCATTATTTGGCAAATGTAGAGGTAATCTTTCAAAACATTCAGTGGTTTTCAAAGTGCGGTTCATAATTCACATATTTGAGAATCACTCAAAGTATTTGTTAAAAAGTAATAATAAAAACCTTTGGTGATACAGTTTAGGAATGCACATTTTAAATAATTTAACAGAGAAATTATGATATGGTATAAAATTCGATAATTCCTAGTGAGGAGAATTAGACATGGTGACAATTAAGTCCCATTTTAGGCCATATTTTCCCTCTTCCTTTGTGTTTTTCCTTAATAGAATTCTGTTTGTCTGAAAAGTACAGGTTGGGTATTATATCAACTAGGGTTCCTGAGTTACAAGCAAAGCAAAATTATCATAGATTCAGAAAGAAAAGAGTCCAAAATCCAGCCTTTGGAAGCACGTGACCTGTTGCCTCTTACGAACCTCAGCAGTAGGAGCTCTCTCTTCAGAGCACTGCTTCTGGGATAACTCAGTTTTAGTTAATTTCAGATTTTCAGATTAAGATTCAGAACTTTAAAAGTTATTTAAGTTTTAACGGGAGAAGTAAAGCTACATTCATGGATGATGTGATCTAACAACATAAGTGTCCTTCGACCGAGGACTGGCTAAAGAAGATATGGTGCATATATACAACGAAATACTACTCACTCATAAGAGAGATGAAAAATTGTCATTCATGACAATAGGAATGGATCTTGAGAGTATCACACTAAGTGAAATAAGTGAGATAGAAAAGGACAAGAAACATACGATTTCACTCACATGTGCCATATAAAATGGAAAGCAACAAACGAACAAACTAAACAAAAAAAAAAACAATCTCGTAGACACGGACAACATATAATGGTTACCAGAGGGGAAAGGAGGTGGAGGGGAGATGATGAGGGTAAAGGGGGTCAAATATATGATGACAGATGGAGACTAGACTTTGGGTGGTGGGCACAAGCTGGAATATGCAGATGATATAGTATATGTAACATTGTACATCTGAAATTTACGTAATGTTATTAACCAATGTTACACCAATAAATTTAATTACAAAAGGAAATCCCAGACGATCCATAAGAAAGTTATTAATAAATTTGGCAAAGTTGTAGGATACAAGATCAACATAGAAAAATCAGCTTCTATACACCACCAATGAACAACCGAGAAGGAAGTTAAGAAAGCAATTCTATTTATAATAGTACCTAAAAAATTAAATATAGGAATAAGTATAACCAAGATAAAAGACTTATACATGGAAAACTATAAGACATTGTTGAAAGAAATTAATAAATACCTAAATAAGCAGAAAACTACATTGTGCTCATGGATAGGAAGACTTAACATTGTTAACATGTCAATTCTATACAAAGCAACCTACAGATTCAGCATAATTCCTGTCAAAATTTCAGCAGTTTTTTTTTTTTTTTTGCAAATATGGAAAAGACAATTTTCAAATTCCTATGGAATTGCAAGGGGCTCTGAATAACCAAAACAATCTTGAAAAAGAAGAATAAAGTTGAAAGACTCACACTTCTTAACTTACTGCAAAGCTACAGTGATTGAAACAGGATTGCACTGGCCTAAAGACAGACATATAGACCCATGGAATAGGAAAGAGCACCCAGAAATAAACTTTCTCACATTTGTGATCAATTGATTTTCAATAAGAGTGTCAAGACCACAATGTCGCTTGAACAACTAGATAATCACATGCAAAAGAATGAAATTGGACCCTTACTTAACACCATATACAAAAATTAAACTCAAAACGGATCAAAGACCTACACTTAAGAGTTCGAATTATAAAACTCTCAGAAAACATTGGTGAAAATCTTCATGACACTGCATTTGGCAATGATTTCAGGAATTTGACAACCAAAAGCACAGGCAACAAAAGAAGAAATAGGTAAATTGAACTTCAAAAAAGTTAATAAAATTTACGTGTCAAAGATGACCATAAAGACAGCGAAAAGACTATCTACAGAATGGGGGAAAATACTTGTAAATCATATATCTGATGAGAGATTAATATCTAGAATATATAAAGAAGTCCTACAACTCAACAACAGCAAAACCTCCAAACTATCTAACTCAAAAATGGACAAAAGACTTGAATAGACATTGTTCCAGGGAAGATATACAAATGGCCAGTATGAACATGAAAAGACAGTTAATATTATTAGTCATTAGGGAAATGAAAATCAAAACAAAGAGATATCAGTTCACTTCATACTCACTAGGATGTCTAACATATATATATATATATATATATAAACAAAAAAACAAAAAACAAAGTGAAACCCAGAAAATAAGTTTGGCAAGGATGTGAGAGATTAGAATCCTGATGTGTTGCTGGCAGGAATGTAAAATGGCACAGTCACTAAAAAATAGTTTGGTGGTTCTTCAACAAGTTAAACAAAGGTCACTTTCTTAAACTTCCTCCAGCACCTCCCTCTCCCACAATAGGACTCAGCAATAACAAATAAATATCCCAAAGAATTAGGAACAGGGACTCAAATGGTTATCTATATACCAATGTTCATAGCACCATTATTCCCAAAAGCCACAGGTGGAAAAACCCAAGTGACCATCGACAAATGAAGGGATAAACAATCGTGTTATATAAATACCATGGAATAGTATTCATCCATAAAACGAATGAAATTTTCATATAGGCTACAGCATGGATAAACCTTGAAAACATTATGCTAAACGAAATAAGCGAGATACAAAAGGCTAAATATTACATGGCTCCACTCATATGAGGTACCTAGAATAAGCAAATTCATAGACAGAAACAGAATAGAGGTTACCAGGGGCTGGTAGTTTGGAATTATTTAATGAGTATAGAGTTTTAGTTTGAGAAAATGAGAAGTTTGGGGTATAGATAGTGTGATGGTTAAACAACATTGCGAGTGTGCTTACTACACTTAATGATACAGCCACAAAAGGTTAAAATGATAAATATTATGTTATATATATTTTGCTACGATAAAAAAGGGAAAAATTTACCTGAGGAGAAAAAATGCTATCTTTAGCCTAGTCTTAGATTCTATGCCCACTGCTTGGCTGGCGGGGAGGGGTCGTAGGGTAGGGGTTCAGGTTAGGGGAGCAAAGTACAATTTAATTGCTGACCCCACTCAGACTGCTGCAATGAGGAAAGATTGCGCCCCAGAAGAAACCTCAGAAGGGAGTGGAAAAAACCCGAAGCGAATGATGTTCCCTGCAGAGGTATCTGATGGGAGATTAATTCTCTGTATCCACAAACTATTAATCTCTCAAATTCTCATTTGCATGACAAAAGAATGATTCAGCTGGCTCTGGCAAATGTAATTTGTATCTGCTGCTCTAAAGATTTCATTCAATCTTGGCAATTTAACACACACCTCAACTAAGTCATTTAAGACTCAAAGATTTCTTATAGAAGGGAGCAAAAACCGCTGCTCCAAAAAGCAATGACTTATGAATAATCCTACATATTTAATTTGTTTATTTGAAACAGGTAATATCCAGTACACTTTAAGCCCTATGACGCCTCTAATGTTTTATACTTCGCCATGCCCCCTCCCCCGCTAGTCACCTGCTCCATGTTGATAATGGAAACCCCGGACTTTTGGGGAGTTGGCAAGTATGTGTGAGAAAGATCATGCTGACTGAATAAATTTTGATTCCAAGAGAAGAAGAAGAGTACTATGACCACCTAGCTCCAGATACCTGGTGGGGTTGAAGATACCTGGAGGGAAACCTGCATCTGCAAAGCATTGGAGGAAGGAGGGAGCAGGAAGAAGGATGCCCGAGGACCATGCTAAGTCGTGCCTATAACACTTTCCCAGATCTCTTAGCAATTTCCCTCATTCACCACTCATTACCACCTGACGCATTACATATTTGTTTGTTTGCTGGTCTATTTTCTCACCTAGAGTGTGCCTAGAATGAGAGAAGGAGCTTTGTTTTGTTCATTGCTCTACTCAAAGCACCCAATACAATGTGGGCACATTTTACTAGCACAGAGTAGGCAGACTATAAATATTTGGTGAAAGAATAATGCAAATTCATATTCTTAAAGGTCAAATTTTTTAAACTTCCTATAGCACCTCCCTCTCCTACAAAAAAATAAAAAATATTTCTGATTCGAAGGTTTCATGTAGCACTATCTACTGCCTGCTATCATGGCAAATAAGCAGATACTGCAATGAACATAATGTTTGTTCATCTGCTTATCTTCCCACTGGATTCTCAACTCTTCAAAAACAGGGACTGTGTGAACCACCCAGTGAACACTTATGTAATGAATGCTCTCCACTTATGGAAAGCAGGGTTTGGAAAGTGAACTTTAACTAAGAGTGAACACTAACAAATAAGGTAGAATGTAATGTTTTTCTTCTCTTACTACCAGTCAGATTCAAGAAAGTACATTAGTTCTGATTTGTTGGCCTAGTTATTTAAGCTTCATGCTTTTAGCAGAGAATATCTAGATTAAAAGATCAAGGTTGAGATAAAGATGGATTGTAGAATGCTAAAAATACCTGCTATTGTATTTTGAACAGTGCCAGTATAGTAGGATCTAAATTAATCCTGGATTATTAATATTTCATGATCAATCATATGAGAAAACAAAGGCCATATTAAAAATTTTGATCTTTATAAACTCATCCTCAAGGTTCAAGTAAGTGCAAGAATATATGAATTTAAAAAAATCCAATTACATTTTTAAAAATCACAATTTGAGAAAGTTATTTTTTTCTGTCAGAAATATATGAATTGAGAATTTAGAAAATATGAATTTAGAAAATAAGGAGACTTAACATATATATATTCACATATATACATATCACTATATACTTATGTGTGTGTATATATTCACATTTTGTATAATATTTAATTTTACATATGGTATTTCCTCCATTTCATTAAATAGTCTGTAAAATTACGATAGCTATTATTTCATCATTTAATCATTCATTCACTGAATCCTTTATCATGGGGTATTTACATGATGATAGATTGCAAAACATGACCACAGATCTCCATCCTTCTCTGTATTCCTGCAATGCAGCTTTGAAACGTCTATAAAAAGATGAAGTGTGTTTCATCATAGGTCTCTAGGACTCGCTCTGTCCAGCAGAATGTGGAGAAAGTGACTGTACTGACTCTGAGGCAACACAGCCAGACAGCTCGGCAACTTCCAGGCCCCTTCCTGGAACCCAAGTGAGCCCAGGCTCACCTTCTGGTGAAGACTACACGGGAATACATGAGAAACATGGGACCTGTTGACACCCAACTAATATTCCTTAGTATCCATGGTTTTAAAAAAACTACCTGCATTGGTTTCTGTCAATATACATTAAATTAAATTTATTGCCAAATTATGATCACTGCCCTTGAGTATCAGATATGTTGATATTTTCTTTCAAACTGGAGTGGGTAATAGAGGCTTTGTGCTTCTAACCTTTGTAAACACTGTGCAAAGCACTGGGTCATGTAATAAACAATTATTAATCAATTTGGGGGCTATAGAATAGTTGATAATTTAAATTAGTATTCTGATGAAAAGAAAAAACTGAAAGATGAAAGAAAAGGAGAGGAGGAAGGGAGGAAGGGAGGAAGGGAGGAAGGGAGGAAGGGAGGAAGGGAGGAAGGAAGGAAGGAAGGAAGGAAGGAAAGAAGGAAGGAAGGAAGGAAGGAAAGAAGGAAGGAGGGAGAGGGAGGGAGGGAGGGAGACAGTAGTCACAAAAAATAAACACTCCTATCTCTCTCTTTAATAGGCAAATATCTAGCATTTGCAGATATTTTTTTCTTGCAGCAGAGAAAGAGAATGTGACAGCATAGTCAGTTTCGAGAAAAGGCTAAGGGCAACTACAAAAAAACATAGGTATGCTGGGATTGCACATGAACAGAAAAATGGAGAGAAATCATTGAAAAACCCCACTGATCCTCTTGTGCTGCTCTTTATCTGCTTATCTGAGGTCAAGGGAACAAAGAGCAACAAAGGAAATTAGGTCTTCCACAGTTCTCATTAAATGCTCGAGGAATCTGACTACTGCCGAGCTAAGAACTTCAAGGGCTTTGGAAAAGGAAAGTGTGGTTACTTATTTCACTACCTCCATTGTGCTAGAGGAAAAAAAGAAAGAGCTCCAAGGCTAATAACAGCAGAGTGGCATCCAAAGCAGTAGAGCCCAGTGGCACTTCCTGAAGGCGGCTCTGTAAATCAGCATCTCTGTAAATCAGCATCTCTATAAGCAAGCCACTAGGAATACAGGAAAGAGATCTGCAAAGTGCAGATGCCATTTCAACTCGGCTCAGCCCATATCCCTTAAAGGGAAAGGGAGTTGGAGTGCCAATTATGAAAATCTTGGAGCTAGAAAGAATACGAGTTTGTTCATTGATTTATTTATTTTTTCGATTGTTATTTGAGCACTTATCATCATAGATCAGTACTTCTGGCTAGGAGCTGTAACAGCATCTACTCCAACCTGTTCTTTCTTTGGATGAAGACCCATCCAAATTGTGAATCCGGGAGTGAAGGGAGATGCACAAGACGACACCTGGGTTGTCCAAACCTGTGACTACAACCTAGTTTCCTGACTCCCTAGTGAACGCATTGTTCTAATTACACTCTGCTTTAACTTTTAAAAATGTGGCTTGTGAATTCCCTGATGAATAATTTTGTTTTCTTGACCATCTTAAACAAGAAAGAAAAGAAAAGAATAGAAAAGAGAAGACGTTTCAATATTAAAATTGTTAAAGAGCACTCTCCAAAGAGCTCTTCCTGAGAATGCCTCCATAGCTCTATTGTCACCTTCAAACATTTACTTCCTTTGGCCTCTAGGTCTCACTCTCTTTGGATTCACCTCTTAACCTGGTGACTGTTCACCTTCTCTGTTACCCTTGTTTTGTCTTCTCCGACTTCCTGACCTCTAGACTTTGGATGTTGCAGGACTCAGTCCTCTTGGCCTCTTGGCCCATGTCTACACAGCCTAAATTAACCCATCCAATGCCACAGCTTTAAAAATGACACTGGTATTCTGATGATTTCCAAGTTTATATGCTGTTTGAGTCAGGGTTGCTCAGAGAAACCAAACCAGTAGAAGATAGATAGATAGATAGATAGATAGATAGATAGATAGATAGATGATAGATAGATAGATAGATAGATAGATAGATAAATAGATAGATAGATGATTGATAGATAGATAGATAGATAGAAAGAAAGAAAGAAAGATGATAGGTAGGTAGGTGGGCAGGTAGATAGAATGATAGATAGATAGATAGATAGATAGATAGACAGACAGACAGACAGACAGATAGATTAATTGATTGTAAGGACTAGCTCATTCAATTATAGAGGCTGAGAAGTCACATGACCTGATGATTGCAAGCTGGAGACCCAGAAAAGCAATGTAGTTCCATTCTGAGTCCAAAGGCCTGAAAACTCTAGAGCCGATGGTGTAAGTAAGTTCCAGTCCAAGGGCAGGGGAGGATCAAGACCAATGTTCCAGCTCAAGTAATGAGGCACAGAAAACAATGATTCTCCCTTTTCCACATGTTAGGACCATTTAGGCTCTCAACAGATCGGATGATGCCGACATGCACTACGGAGGGTGATTTCCTTCACCCAGTCTACTGATTCGAATGTTCATCTTGTCTGGAAACATCCTCTCGGACACACAGAGAAATAATGTTTAGTCAAAATCTGGGTACTCCATGACGCCCTAGTCAAGCTGACACATAAAATTAACCATCACGTAGGCTTTGCTTGGACCTTTTTCTTTAATTCTACACTGATAACAGACAATCATTTTGATATCCCTACTAAGATGTCTAACGAGCATCTAAAGCTTAACACGTTTAACACGAACTCAGCACACGTTGCCCCTCAAATCCATTGCTCCCATGACTCCCCATCTCAGGAAAAAAAAAAACAAAACTCTTCTTCCACTTGCTCGGGTAAAACACTGAGTAATTTGTACCTGTCATCCCCACATTCTCCACATTCAATCCATCAGCAAATTTTCTGAGTTCTAACTTACACAGAATTCAACCATTTCTCTCCACCTTTACCACTGTCACTCTGATCTAAGCCACCAACATGTTTCACCCGGATTACTTCTCCTGATTTTTCTGCATTTCCTTTTGCCTCACTCCAGTCTCCTCTCGACCTTGCAGCCTAAGTCACCCCCCACCCTACTCAGACCTAAGCCTTAACTGTGGTGTAAGCGATACATTGTCATCTGAATCCCCTCTATCTTTCAGTTAACATTCCCATGCCTCTTCTAACTGTTCATTCAGATGCACCTGTCCGTCATGGCCCCTTGCTGGTCCTCACACATACTGACCACCACCCTGTCTCAGAGCATTTGCAATAGCTGTTCCTACTGTCCGGGATACTTTGTCCCCAGACATCTATCTGGTTCACTTCACTTAGTAGAGATCTTTGCTAGCACTAACATATTAGCCCTCTGGCCCCTTTCTCTGTTTTATTTTTTCTTTTTTGTACTTATATTATCTGACACACACTTTTTTTTCTCTTTTTTTCAGTCTTCTCTTTCCAGAACCTACGCTCCATCAGGGAGAAAAGAATGGCCTTGGATGGAGGAAAAAGCAATTGTACATTCTAGAGAAAGAGGGTAATAGTCAATATTCAAAGGAATGTTGATGGGGCAGCAGATGAAATCAAGCAGCAGAACAGCGCAGGGTGGAGACAGTGATGCCTGCTTGGAGCAGATCAAGGCGCGGAGCCTGAGAACAGGGTGAAGACAACAGCTGCTTTGGCTGGGGAGAGAGAAGGAAGAAGTGCTGGTGACCTGGAGGAGGAAAGCTGAGGATACCCCCAGGTCGATCTGCTCAAGATGCAGTTCTGCCCCAATCAGCTAATTCCAAGGGGTTCTGAATTAAGGTTTCAGATATTTCAGCATGACGGGGTGTTGAATTATTTGATACAAACTGTTCTGTGTTCCGTGCATAAAATACAAATTTTATCTTAATGGATGTTGAAAAAAAACATTTGGGAAAATGAAATAATGATTCCTAGTGAAACAAATAAGTATATAATTATTTGAGTAAAATAATATTTTCTTATTTTGATATCCTTATCAAAAGTAAGAAAATAAACATGGATAACTAGGTTATCATCTTTGTAAATACTTCCCTAGGAATTTTCTGCCAAAGACATGAAGTAGACATAGAGTTATACCTATTTGAGAGCTTAATATAAACTTATTATTTACAGGCGATGGGATGAGAAAACTCAAGAATCACCTGAAACCTATTAGAACCAGTAAAAATATTTAAGGCAGTGACTTTATAAAGAATTAATGCCCGATTTTCCTACACTACAGCTGTTACTAGAGAGAAAATTTTATAAATAAAACCCCATTCTCATAACACTAACACTGACTTAAAGAAATACATGGTAATGTATTTAACAAAAAATATTCAGAACTTATGTGCACTCACTTTTGAAGAGGAAATGTAGCTTGAATAAATGCCATATAAACTGCATTGTTCAAAATAAAGACTGAATATTGGTATAATATAAGCTCTTTCTAAGTTATTATACTCATTGATACATTTTTATAATGAATCTGTAATTTCCCCATAACAAACTTGCATACTTTTTATAAAGAGAAAAAATATAGAAATATTAGAATTACTGAAGATACTTAAAAGGTTAGTAAACACTTAATCATATGTCCCACGACTTGGTAAAATGAATAGCTTACAGAAATACGATACAGCATAAAATTATGTTAAAGAATTATCAGGGATAAATAAGGAATGAATTTTAATACATCTACTTCAGACAAAATTTTTCCCTACATAACACATTTTACTCTGGAAACAGATCAGTTGTATCATTGATAAATATAACACTATATTTTATATATGTATTAGTCATCTTTGCTACAGTAATAAACAGTCCATAATCTCAGTGGCTTATAACAAGAAGCCTTCACTTGTCACTCAGATTATACATCGGCATCTACAGGGGGGCTGCTATAGCTCTCCCCAACTACCTTCTCATTTGCGGGCCCAGGCTGAACAACAGCCCCTCTTCCTGGAGGAGAGAAACAGCAAGAGTCTAAGGGGAAACTGCGCTACCTTCAGGGAAGGTTAGACTAACGGAGGTTCCATCCACTCACATACAGGAGATTTAAAGCAGGTCACAAAGTCAAGTCCAACACCAGGGGGTCAGAGATAAATACTCCTTTCGTGGTAAGGGTGGACACTGCAAGTCACAGGCCAATAAGACCAGATGTGTGATCCCTCGCTAAGGAAGTGGAGTGGGGTAGGATAACTGGGAGGCGGTAATGGAACCTCGGTAAATATTTACTGTCTGGTGATAGAATTCCAAAGAGGTCAACTTCTAGGCCGGTAAACAAGCTTCCCCCGTGTTTAATCCTCCTCTCAAACCTCACCCCTTATCGTTTTGGTCAAAGAATAATTTGTCTCGAAAAGAGTTTCTCTACTGAACTGTGGTATTTTTTTACAACCTGAACCCTATAGATATTTATCCATAAGTCAATGATTTATTAGATTAAAAATAGAACTACCATATGGCCCAGCAATTCTACTTCTGGGTATTATCTGAAGATTACAAAAATACCAATTTTGAAAGATATGTGCACCCTTATGTTCATTGCAACATTATTTCCAATAGCCAAGATATGGAAGCAACCTAAATGCTCATCGATAGATGGATGGATAAGGAAGATGTGGTTCATATATACAATGTAATATTAGTCAGCCATTAAAAAATGAAATCTTGCCATTTGCAACAACACGAATGGACCTAGAAGATATTGTGCTAAGTTAAATACCTCAGACAGAGAAGGACAAACACCGTATGATTTCACTCATATGTGGAATATGAAAAAAATAAAACACAATGGAAACAGACTCACAGACATAGAGAACAAACTGATGGTTGCCAGAGGGGAAGGGGGTTGGGAAAGGGTGAAAAAGGTGAAGGGGAATAAGAGGTACAGAATTACAAAATCAGTAAGTCACGGGGCTGTAATGTAAAGCACAGGGAATACGGTCAATAACATCGCAGTAATCTTGTATGGTGTCGGGTGATTACTAGACTTCTTATCTGTGATCATTGCTTTGTTTAGTATATTAATATTGAATAACTGTTGTATACCTGAAATTAATATAATATAATATCATATTTAAATTAAAAAATCAACATTTATGTATTGAGGGCAAAACATGTCTTGGGCTTCATGGTAAATAGCAACATTTTTTTTTTAATCTTCTGCTCATTCAAGCCATTTAAAACTCAACTAAAATATAAAATCAGTTCCACATACAGATATGATTACATAGATAACTGTAGTGTGTTCCTTAGTGCCATAATAATGAATTTTTCTCCTGAAGGCTAAATAGCTAGAGGAAAAGTAATGTAGACTGGTTAAAAGGAAGCAGCAATATTAAAGAAAGAGGAACTTTATAAGGTAATCTCCAGATGAACATAAATTATTGACCCTGATTTATTTTTAAGTACCTGCAGTTAAAGGAAATGGAGATAAATCTTGATGAAATGGTGAGTTTTCCACTGAATCTTTAAGAAAATGAAATTGGCAAATGTATGCAATATGCATTTAAGAAGATGAATCTTGGATGACTTCAGAGTTCGTGGCCTGGGTAACCGCCCAAGTAATTCTTCTAGAAACTGGGTATATAAACTCTGGTGTGTCTCTTTCCTTCCTTGAGTCTCAGTTTTTACATTTGTAAAATTAGAAAATTGAATGATCCTTAAGGTTTCTTCCAATTCCCTTATTCTTTACTTCCGAGCCTTTTCCTTATATATTTCAAAATTTTCTTGTGGCCTCCAGTGGCTTCTGTCATTCAGCGTGCTTGCAGCACTGTGGTCAGCATGACGTTGGTATCGGCTGTGCACTGACCCCTGCCAGCTTCTTGGTGGCACTGTGACATTCATTCATTTCGGCCACAGGAAATAATGAGCTGAGACTATTTTCATAATCAGATCCATTTGAAAGCAATTAAATTCAAGTTAAGGGATAATGCTTTGTATTACTTCTGTCAGGATTGGGGCAGTGGGTGAACATATCATGTTCAGTTGCCATAAAGAATGAATAATTGGAAAGAAGATGTTAACTGGTAACGTGATATTTAGTCTACCACAGTTGGAACAAAAGTGTCGGTGGATAAACATAATCGAGCTGAAGAGTGCAGCTGTCATGGGGGTCGCTCGGCTTTACCTTTGGGGAAAATCTCGAGCTGCAGACACTGAAGGGACATCATACTGTAACCTGCCATAAACAGTCTCTGGAAATGTGTGACAGTGCCCACAGGGGTAGGCGCCCAGCTCCCTGCTGACATGGGCAAGTGGCTGCCCTCTTCGCCTGCATTATACACCTCTTAGCTCACAAAAGCAGAACCTGAAGAGTTCCAGGTGGAGGTAAGTGTTTCTTCAAGGTTCCCCCCAAGGACTCCGTTCTGACATTCATGCAGCCCAAGGCCATACCCAGAGTGTGGCGAGTAAGACTATGGCTCTGAGGTCACACTGTCTGGCCTCACAGTCTTCTCTACCACCTAAGAGTCATGTGAATGTGATTGAGCGGGTGACTTCACCATTCCCTGTCTCAGTTTCCTGAATCATAAAATGGGGATAATGATATAGGTTACTTATCCCTTACCTAATCATTTCAGACCAGAAATGTTTCAAATTTCAAACATTTTTGGAAGTTTGAAAGCTAATATGATACATATGGAATAGCTTCTGTAACAGCAAGAAGCACTTGTAATAAATAGCACCCTGTAATCAAAAGCATTGGTATTTCTACAGGGGGGGATAAAAAACATGACTATTCACAATAGGCAAGATAAAGATAAATGATAAATGGCCTTGCATCACTTCGGGCCAAGTTTTCAAGGCAAAGGAATGAGCAGCAGACTTATATTTTAAAAAGGATTGCTTTTCTGAGCTTCTAGAATACTCACATTGCAGAGAGACCACTGCAAGTCCTCTTTTGCAAGGTTTAAATGAGATTAAGTGTAAAGCTCTCAACACAAGCACTGGCTCATGTTAAGTGCTGGATTGAAATAGCTCTTATTACTGTTGTTGTTTTATTATCATCACAGCAACCGGGCTTAGAGAACTTGACGTGTTCCAGGTGACAGAGCTTGTAGCTGGCCAACGAGAATTCAGAGTCACATCTCCTGGACCCCAAAGCTCAAGCCCTTCTCACTGTCCCTCTCTGCTTTCCCCGAGCCGATTGCTCCACCAGTGAATGAAGTTCTATGAAAGCCCAGGTGAGGCTTTATGTCTGCTTGTGTTGGAAAAGAGAAGTCTGTGGATCTGTAGAGTGAGAGAATACCTATAAACCACTTATTTTTACTGAATAATTTCATTAAAAACACTGGATGAACACAAAAAATCTATCTCATTTCTATGTACTAACAATAAACATGTAGAAACTATAATTGCAAACACAGTGCCATTTGCAAGCACTCTAAGAGCATCGAACACGTAGTATAAATATAATAAAACATGAACAGGCTCTACATGCTGAAAATTAAGTTGAATGTAATTGTAGACAAAGACATACATACTCTAAAAAATGATGGGAAACAAACAAATAAAAATTATGTGGAAAGGCACAAATCCTCCAACAGCTTAAATTATCTTGACAAAGAACTGAGAAGACTCCCTCCACCCGATATTAAGGCCTCCTATACAGCTACAGCGGTTTTGGCTGAGGAATAGACACATAGGTCAATGAAGGAAACAGCCTTTTCAATAAAGGGCACTGGAGCAATTGGGCGCCCATAGACAGACAAAAGCGGGGGGGGGGGGGGGGGGGGAATTAACCTAGATGTAAATCTCCCACCTCGAATGAAAATGAACTCAAAATGTACAACAGAATTAAATGTAAAACATGAAATTAAGAATGTTTGGGGGGAAAAAACATAAGAGAAAACTGGTATCCATGACTAAGCAAAGAGTGCTCAGACCTGACATCAAAAGCATGACACAGAAAAAAAAAGATGGAATAAATCTTCCTCATTAAGAAGTTTTGCTCAGCAAGAGCTCTTACAATGACAAAGAAAACATAAGGTACAACCTGGGGGAAAGTAATTTGCAAAGGGCACAGCCAGCAAAGACTGGGGACTAGAGTATGTAAAAAATTCTCAAACTCGACAATAAAGAAAAACCTCCCAATTAAAAACGAGCAAGTGATAAGAAAAGACATTTTAACTGAAAGGATATACAGAGAGCAAATAAGCACAGAAAAGGTGTTCGACACCATTAGTCAGGAAGAAAATGCATATTGACACGCGGGATTTCACTACACGCCTGTCAGAGTGGATAAAGTGAAAAACGGTGACAATGCCAAACGACGTGGTGGGTGTGAAGGAACTGGAACGCTCGTTTGTCGCTGGGGACACGTCACGATGCACAGCCACTCCGGAAAACATGCTGCAGTTTCTTATAAAACTAGCCATACGACCCAACATTTGAGCTCAAGGGCACTTATCCCAGAGAAATAACAACATGATCACACAAAAACCTGGACATAGTTGTTTGCAGAGGCTTTATTCTTAATAGCCCCAGTTGGAAACAGCCCAAAGGTCCTTGGGTGGGTGAGTGGTAACAAACGGCGATGCGTTCCTATCATGAACGACTACTCGGCAACACCGTGAACGTGACAACTTGGGTGACTTCCAGGGGAGCGTACTCACTGAAAACACGCCAGTCCTTAAAGATCACGAACTATATTTCCATTTATAGAACATTCTTAAAATGAAAAAATATAGAGAAATGGAGAGCGAATTAGTGTTCTCTGAGGTCAGGGACGGTAGGAGGCAGAGAGGGGGTGACAGTGGCTACTGAAGGGCGGGACAAAGACCCTCGTGATGACGGGGCTGTTCTGCACACTGCCGAATGCACAGACGTTGACACCGGGTGTGGCACCGCACTACCGTTTGCCAGGTGTGGCATTTCCTACAACCGCCTGGAAATCGATAACCATCATCTCAAAACGAAAAGTTTAATTTAAAAATACTGCGTATTATACCTTCTCCCACAAAGCTGGCTTTAAAACCGTGTACTCTTTAAATTTTCTATCGCTTTTTTTTTAAAAAATTAAACTGTTCTGTTATGATTATCAAAGCCAACCATAACATGAAGTGGGAGAAAGGATTTAAAACAAAGACTTTCGGTCTCACGTCTCAGCGGTCACCCCAGTCACTTCCCTGCGCGGCTTTCCATAAGGACACACGCGTACATACGTCACACGCACGCACATGGCCCCGCGTCCCCCAAGTTCCGAGACGCCCGTGCCTGCCCGAAACCACAGAGAGTACCGCACCCCGTATGTCTCTCTTTCCATACACCCACCTACGGCAACGTTTCGTTTAGAAACTAGGCACAGCCAGAGGCACGGTAATGGCTGATAGTGAAACGGAACGGTGATAACGCCGCCCCGCGCCCGGCCACGTGGACGTGGCCTCCCTCCCTCCGTGCACTCACCCTCCTTGCGGCGCGTCGGTGGCCGTCCCCGCGCGTTCTCAGTACGCTGGGGCCCCTGCGGGCAGGTAAGTGCCGGCTGGGGTTCGAGGGCAGGTGGGGTCTTCGCGCCGTCCTCCGCTGCTGTCCCCGTCGGGCGCCCTGCAGCGGCCGCCACGTGCGTGCCCGAGCCCCTGCGTCCCGCCGCGGTCTCCGCCCCTTGCCCGTGCGTGCACGCAGGGCCCGGGGCTCCTCCCGGGGGCGCCCGGTTCCGCCGCGTTCCTCTCCCCGGAAGCAGCGCCCCGACTCGGCGGGCCGCGCGGCAGGTTCCCCACGGGCGGATGCGGCCGTGCCGCACGTTTTGGGGTTTTTCACTCCAAACCCACTTCCGAGTCCGCGTGACCGTCCTTTACTCGCAGTGAATGGCCCGGGGTCGTTCGTTTCGGGGGGTCCCTGGCCGACGTCTGCGCCCAGGCTCAACGCCTTGCGGGGCAACATGTCGCTGTCAACTGAAACAGTGTCTGCGCCGCCCACAAATTGGACGCCTTTCCCGCTCAACCGGGCTCTCGCCACGCACCTTCGCGTGACAGAGAAGCTGGCGCAGTTCTCTCTGCTTCGGGGTCACGGCGGCGGGGTCGCTCCCACCCGCGGTCTGAGCCGCCGCGGCCCACGCACTGTTCCCACAGCGCTAGGTCGACGCCGTCGCCGGTTCACTGCAGGGGCCGCCGGCTTCGCCCCGCGCCTCCGGCCCGCCCGCGCGCTGCCCTCGCAGTTCGGGCGTAAAATGACGGCGACGTGAACACAAGCGCGGGGGCGCCGCGGGGGCGCCGCAGGGGCCCGGCCACCGAGACGGCAACGAGCCCGCCGGCGGCGGCGGCGGCGTCCGCAGCGCGGAGACGCGGAGACGCCGGCCGAACGGCCGAATCTCGTCCCGGCCCCGCGAGATCTCGTCACGCTGCTCTGAACTGCGTGCAACTGAACACGCGAGAGGTGTGTGTTTCTAGAATTTTCCACATGATCTTTTCATACGTGAGGGGGACAACCGTGTGTGCGCGTCTCACGTTTTGATGGCTGCCTGGTCTTCTGGACCACGGATGCCCCATCATTTGGTTAACCATTTTTTTTTGTTTTGATTGACAAACCTGTCTATTTCTTTATCCAGCTGTTCTTTATTTTACTTTATAGTTTGTCATTAGTATCTTCACTGTGATGGTGGTTACACGAATCTGTAGATGCATCACAATTCATGCAACTCGACAAAAAGTCAGCTTTCTTGGTTGATTTAAAAAATAAAATAATAAGCAACGCAGCACTGAGTCACCTTGTAGCCTCACCTTTTATACTGTAAAACTGTCTGTAGGGTAAATTCCTGGAAGCAGAATATCTGGGAGAATTGGTTTGCGCATTTTTAATCTTGATTGGCTTCAACAGTTGACCCTCCAAAGAAAGTACACCAGCGCATTTTTTCACAAAAAGTGTAGAAGAGCTAGAATGAGCATTAGTTTCAAAAGCTTCGTCCTCTCCTGCCATTGATGCAGAAGGGTGAGGATGTCAGGGAAGAGTCGTGTAATATATTCTTCTCCACATCTCTGCTAATGAGTACAGCATAGATAGGCTACAGATTTAAGCCTTATGCATTGTCAGTAACGGGAGGTAGAAATGCTGACTGTGCCAGCTGTACACACACAGTCCATCTGGGTACCACAAAAGACTGAAAATGAAATAATTTTTATTTCTATTTGTTATAGACTGAATTGTGTGACCCCAAAGTGTCACGTCCCTAACCCCCAATATGCCTCTACCTTTAAGGACGTGATTAGGTTAAATGAGATCATAAGAGAGGATCCCACTCTGCTAGGGAGAGGAGAGAACAGAGAGCTCTTTCTCTCTTCACCTGTGCTCAAAAGAAAGACCAGGTGAAGACTTAGTGGGCAGGCAGCTGTCCGTAAGCCAGGAAGAGGGCTCACACCAGAAACTGAATTTGCTGGTACCTTGACCATGGACTGGAAGAAAATAAATTTCTATTTTTTAAGTTGCCCAACTTGTATTTTGTTATGGCAGCCTGGGCAAATTAATATATTACAAATTTGACAAAAATAACTTAATCTAGGAATATTGTAACAATCAAGCATAACCTTCCAGCTAGTTTTTTTTTTTTTGAGATCACACCCAAGTTATTTAACTTTTTCCTCAATGACTAGCACTTTATCCCTGACATTCGTTCACATAGGCCATGCTTCCCAATCATTAGGATAATAATATCAATAATTGTAGCTCACATTTAGTTGAACTCATACTATGTGCCAGGCACTATTCTGTGTCTGCTACTTTCATTAACATTTTGAGGAAGGTCTTACTATCATTCCCATTTTGTGGTTGAGAAACGTGAAGAATAGTGATCAGGTAAGTTGCCCAAGGTCACAGGACCAGTGACTCCAAAGTTGGGTTCAAACTCTTGCTTTAACTTCTGCTGTTAAAAGTGGGGTTCATACACTAGCAACGGGGTTCATGCACCAGCAATGTCAGCATCACTTGGAACCTTGTCAGAAAAACAGAGCCCCTCGAGCCCCATGAGACCCACTGACCAGGAACCTTTAATAGGATGTACATTGCTTTTAGGAAAACATTTCTCTAAATTAAGATCCCTGTTGCACCTTGGTCTTTTCCCGCCTAAAGAGAGGGACACTTAACTCTCTCTACAGTCATTGTGCACTTAGAAAAACCGTGATTCTGTGACAGAGCCCAGCCGTGCCCAGTGCCCACACCTCCCCGAGCTAGTGCTCCTGGCAGGCTTTTCTGTTGTGCCTTCCACTCTACCCTTAGTTTCCAAGAGAAAAATAAAGCATAATATCTAAGAGGCATCTTTACTTACTTTAGAGTGACAGGAATTTTTGATAACATATGCAATCATTTGGCCTCATTTCCGCTTATACGACTTCCTATAAAGTCACTGATTGACCTTGGAGACATCGATAAAAGAAAATACAAATGTCTAAAATATGTCCTGTTCCCGAAGGGAGGTTAATCATGAAAGATGAAGGACTTTACCAATTTACACACTAGGTCTCCTCTAGCATGAATTGTCTCCTTGAAATCTCCCAACAATTGCCAAAGGGGGCCTTCCTTGTTTGACAGAATTAGAGAAATTAAGGAACTAGCTCGCTTGGCGCACAGCTAGGAAGTACAGAAAATGGAATTTGAGCCCAGGGATGAAGCCTGAGGCCAAGCCTTTAACCCCTGAGGATTTTACCCTTGTACTGGCTCTTACTGATTATGCAAGGTCAGTGATTGCAACTCTGTTTTATTATCCATGGGATGGAAATAAGAATTCCTACCTCTTAAGGACTTTTTGAATTTTAAATAAGACAATGTAGCTAAAGGGACTGTATGCATTTTAATATCATCTATAAATGTTAGGAAGTGAACCTATTTTATCTAGAACAATGTGTGAGAGCAGTGTCTAATAAAGTCTTCAATCGGCTGAAACCAAGTTAACCAGTTTCCTTAATTAGCAGGAGAGTGCGCTTCTAATTTGCAGAGAAAGGGGAAAATCGCAAAAAAAAAAAAAAAAAAAAAAAAATGAGTTGACATTTAGCACTTGCTAAAAAAAAAAAAAAGTCTAAGAAAATACCCTGGGGAAATATTAATTCAATTGCATCTAAAACATCTTTTTATTTCTTCCTGACCTTCATAATGAGAATTATCATTTACAATTCGCAGGACCAAAATGTAAAAAAAATGTATGTGTTGGGATGGGAGTTTGGGGTAAGTTGCTGGCATTTCAGCATCCAGCTGAGATCACCACTGTGAGTGCAGTCTTGCTGGGGGTTGGGGAGGGGGGTGCGGGGGAGGGCAGGCGGTGGGGGGAGGGGGCGTGAGCATGGCAAAATGAGAGGAGCAACTAAGGAAGGACAAAAAGCCCTGCTGGTCGCAGCAGCAAACATTAACATCGCTTACCAGGTGCCATGCCCTGCTCTATCTGTGAATTCATTTCATCCCCAAAACAACTCTACAAGGTACATACTGTCATTACCCCCATTTTACAGTTAAGAAATGAAGGCACAGAAAAGAGGTGACTTGTTTTAAGACCACACAGCTGGAAAGTTCCTGGGCTGGGACTCGACCTCAGGCAGTCTGGCTCCAGGGGCCACGATCCACACACATTTTTTTATCCTTCATAGTTTTACTGAGCATAGACTTTGGCTTGGTGATCAGTCTTATCCATAGTTCAATTTAGCATCACACCTATAGCGATTGAACATTCTCAATGTGCCAGGTACTGTGTAAACTTTGGGGACTCTATAGGTAAGTAAAGCACACTCCTGCCTTTGAGGAGTGAATGAATAGGATAGAAAAAGCTACAGACGTGAATAGAATTTCACTACAAAGAAGCAAGCAGAACATAGGTGATGAGGAGGGTGCTTGGTCTTACCAAGCTCAAGGGGTTCATTTTGCCTGCAAACATCAAGGACAAAGGAGACAGAAACAGGTGCTTGCAGTAAAGGAGACATTTATTTCAGGAAATGGCACTAAGCCCAAAGACACAGGTGAGATAGTGCTCTTAAGAGCCAGCTCCCCGCTGGCCGCTAGGGGATAGGTTCTGGAGGGGAAATTCATTAGTCACGGTAGTTAATGGGGTTGGGGCTGTGGGCTCTGCTGATTGGTCGGGGCCAGGAGGCAGCTGATCATTGTATCAGGTCCTGAGGTCAGTCATGGCGTCTTTCTGTCTGGCTTCGAGAGGACGCCAGTAGGGTCATTCTGTCTTCATGGGTCTGGAGCTGCAGGATGTTATCTTTAGTTTGACCGAAACTCCGTTCCTGTGGTCCACAGACCTGAGGCTTTGTTCCTAAGACTGTGTGATGCTGACCTAAGGGTGTAATGATTAAGAGAGTGGTCAGGGCAGTATGCAGAAGGATAAAAAAAGAAGCGAGTGAGTATACGCAGATGTGAATCAAGGAGAAAGAGAAGAGGAAAAGTCATTTTACAGAAGCGAAGACCTGCTCGGTTTCATTGGGAAACGTGACCTTCAGCTGGGGTTCAAGGAAGATTTCCTGGAGGACATGATGCCCTAGCTGACTCGAGGATCAGTGAGACTTGGTGAGAAAGGGAAGGTGGGTGAGGCGAGAACTGAGCAGCAGGAGATGAGACAGAACTTGAAAAGGAGCCTAAGGCCAGGTCATGAAGAGGCCGTGTGAGCCATTCAAGGTCATGGGGAGCCCGGAATACTTTGTTAAATGGGGCTTTGACAATAGGCAGCCCTTGATGGGTTGTGAAAGGGTCCGCAGAAATGCTACGGTGGCATAAACGCCATTTTGGGCAGAAGGCATTTGAGTTCCTGACATTCCTTATCTACCTAAAAGCAGAGCTTCCCAAAGGAACTTGACTGTCATAACCCCCCGCCCAGAGCAACCAGGGAAGAGGGACTCTTATCACTAGAGATGAGAAGTCTCCAGACAACATTTAAACAGACATCGTCACAAAACAATCTCCCATCTATCCTCCTAAGGGCCCTTTTATCTTTCCAAAAAGTCGTGTGTTTTCCCATAAGGACCCATTCTCCTCTTTTCCTACCTCTACAAAGAAGTCATTTGTCTTCTTGTAAGCATCCTTCTCTGGCTCCCCGTCTCCAATTTAGAGATTATATAAGCCCCAAGTTCTAACCGCATCTTTGAGTCACATTTTTCTGTGAACTATATAGATGTGATTAAATCTGTCTTTCTCTTGCTAATCTGTCCTTGATCAGTTTAATTTGCTGGCACCTAAAAACTGAACGAACCTACGAGGGCAGAGGAAACATATATACCCTAAATGACAGTGTCGAACCAGATTTTCAGGCAAGAGAGATCATTCTGGTTGCATTGTAGAATAGAGGCTTTAAGAAATTTGAGGAGGGAATGGAGTGCAAGTAAGGGGCGCAGTGACAGAAAACCTGACTGCGTATGACAGCATGCATGCCCCTCTTGCATCTACCCACTCTTTTTTAAATAGGCCTACCTCAGTTTCATTTTAAAGAATGACCTACTCTTTTTCACTCCCAGTCCACGTGGTTCAGTTGGAGTTGACGACTCCTCCAGTCTGGCCAATCAGAGCATTATACTCTCTTTGTCTACAGTGATTGTTTCAGGGATGGACACAGGAGCTGTTCAAAGTTCATGAGAGGCAAGGAGACTTCTGCCGAGTCTGCTGAGTGAGGTGCGTGCTTTTTCTACGGGGCTTGAAGCTAAGAGGATTGTAGCATGCCTGGTGCTGTAGGCAGCCTTTTTGTCCCCGTGAGGCATCGGAAAACAAGGGCGACACAGGCGAGAGCTGAGCCGAGAGAGACAGGTGCCAGTGTTCAGTGCCTGGACCAAATCATGCCCGAGAACTAGTCACGATGTTTATCCAGCTAATGCATTTCACGTTTTGCTGATGCTCAGGTTGAAGTTGAAATTTCTGCCATTTCTAACAAAAGGCAAGAAAAATATTCACACCTGCAGAAGTCATTTGCAATATTCTAGGCCAGAACAAATCAGATTCTGAATTGGACAGTATCTTCCCATGTCACTTCTCTCTAGGCCTCAATTTCCCTACCTGTAAAATGGGTTTGGTCCCATGACTTCGCACGTGGCTCCTCGTTTGACACTGTATGCAGTGTTGAGTTTAACACCAATGCATTTGTTGCAGTCACATAGACTGAAAATGTCTCCTCACCACCTACTTACACTTCCCCCACAGCTTCCTTGGGGGAACTTAAAGTTCCTTGAGCAAGGAACTTTAAATTTAGCTGAGATCCAGTTGAGAGATTCATAGCTAAAGGGAAAATGACTCCCTAATTATTGGCTTTTCCTCAGAAGTTCATGAGAACCCTGAGCTGGCCATACATCCTCTTCCCTTCACAGTAAGGAAGACTGTCCCATGAAAAATTCATTAGTGCTTTGGGTCTCGAGTGCTCAGTTCTCCTGCCCCAAAGGGTTCATAACTTTCCCTGAAAAGACAGTGAATTTAATCTGCTCAGAGACTGCATCTGAATACTCAGTCTTGCCAAGACAGAAGCTAGAATACACATTCACTTCTTTGTGACATTCTGCATAGCATTACCTCGCATTCCCTATGTTTGCTGTGATAAGAATATGAAAAGGTTATTAACAGATGGTGCAAAATGCAGATGCATCTGAATTATATGGCAACATCCACAGAGCGGAATTTAAAGTCTTGTGCCGATGTCTTTGTGAACAGCAAAAATTTGGTGGGTTATAGCCCTGGTGCATTTCAAAGCAAGAAAAAAAATTCTCTCCTTTATGAAACAGGCTCCTTGATGGAAACCTTCCCTATACCTGCTTAACGAAGTCCTGCCTCGTATTTTTCAGACAACACATTCCATTTGATCAATTCCTAAAGCATTATTGAGCTCCGTGTCAGATGCTGGGAATATAAACATAAGGAAGACGTGGTTCCTGTCCTCCTGAAGCTCATAATGCGATGGTGGTGAGAGGCAAGTAAACGCAGATTGAGAGTCCAGCATCACAGTGCAATGAAATGGCCCCGAGGCAGTGTGCGGGTTGCACAGAAGGAGGAATGATGGACTGTGCAGCAGGAAGAAAAGGGAAGGAGCAATACCTGGGATGGATTTACAAAAAGGAGGTGAAACAAGTGAATATAGCAAGGGCTGTTACTGTTCTCCAGGGAGAGAGAATGACATGTGCAAAGATACAGAGGCGCGACACGGGCTGGCGATGCCTGATGACCACGGGCTTCACTACGGCTGCAGGGAAAGTGCCGAGAGAGGGACCACTATGGGAGAGGATGCTGGAAGACTCCAGTTAGGCAGGAGGAGAAATGGGAGGAGCCCCTGATGTAACAGTCCGGATAAAGATGGGAACTAAAGCAGTCGTAGTAGGGATGGAAACTGGGCGGACTGGGGACGTTTTAGGAGGTGGGACAGGAAGGATAGATGACTAATACCTGTGGGGGGTGGAGTCAAGAATGCCTGGTAGGCCTGTCCTAGGTAACGAAGTGTGTCTTTGCACACTCACACATGCGCCTGCCTTTTCTTAAGGATACATCTTCGTCAGCCTTTGGCTCCGCAGCAAACTTAGCACAGTTTCTCTCCCTGCAGAACTGGTCCATAATTATGGGAACTAAGTTTAATTTCTACATAAAGTATTAAGAAACCCTCTTAAGTTCACTCCTAAACCAAATTTTCTAGTCTTATTAATGTAGGTGAAATTTCCATCTCTCTCTGTTTGACTCCCATAGCTGTATCTCATCTTATTTGGGACTCAGGTGAGACAAAGGTATTATTCCTCCTCCCCTTCGAACATCAAAGGATGAGCTCACTTTTCCTTTTTAACTGCACTCGGCGTTCTTCTCATTAATTTATTTGAAGAATGAAGTCAAATAAAAGGAGCTCTTCGGTGCTGTCATGCTTCGTCCTTTGCATCAAGGTCCCTGGTGCGCACATTCCATTTCTATAGCGATTCCTTCTCCGGGGCTCTGACTTGGCAGAGATCATAACTTCATTCAATGGACCCGGGTCGCAGGCTCCATAATGAGCCGCTTGCCTGTGGTTTTCTGTCCCTGGGCTAGCTGTTCCATAGATGTCTATTTTGGTGGGTTCTAATGGGCTTTTTCTCAATTTTACACAATGAATAAGGTTTGGCGATATAGTAGACATCGCAGCAAATAAAAAAA
This sequence comes from Rousettus aegyptiacus, assembly GCF_014176215.1. NCBI lineage: Eukaryota > Metazoa > Chordata > Mammalia > Chiroptera > Pteropodidae > Rousettus > Rousettus aegyptiacus. Next base: position 55,187,006 of record NW_023416290.1, read on the forward strand.
ATTCCAGATTATTCCATTATTGTTTAAGAGTTAAAATTACTTTCCAACTGATCGAAATGACTTCCTGGGGTTTTCTAAGAATATCTAGTTAATTATGTTTTGAAACAGATAAATCTACTAAACTTAATGATCACCCAATGCTTCTTAAAACAACTTTAAAAAATGACTTACCAATGAGGCCAAATTAATGTAGCTCTAGACTATTCTGGCAAACGACCCAGAGATTCCTGCCAACAAATTCCTATTGATTTAGACTTCTTTGGCTATTTCTTATTCCATGTACTTAAGCCATAAAGTTCAGAAATTTTATTACTAAAAGTTGATATTTATCCAGTGCCCAAGAGAGAAGGATGAAGTGAATGTTTATGGAGTATCTACTATACACGTTATTCTTCATTTAAAATACACTATCTTATTCGATTCTCTCTCATCTCTTTTAAGGCAAGGAAACCAAATCTCTGAGAGGTTAGGCGAGCCGCCTTACGTCACATGGCTAAAATATCAAAAAACCGAAGCCAGAACTTCAAAACCCACATTCCTTCTGAGTAGTAAAAAACTGACCCCAGAGAATTTTTGCTAGTTTAGAATGTGAAATTGGCAACAATGCAGCAATGAGTTTGAATTGCCACCATGTCCTTGTCAGCTTTGTGCTTTCTAAAATTAAAACAAGTGGACAAATCTATTAATGGGCGGCTTTTTACAGAAGAAATCCAAATATTGAAGAAATGTGAAAAGCATCAAATCACATTCGGTTTTAAATGTGGGGTTAAAAAAAATCCATTTCTTAACAAAGAAATGCTACCTTTTTTGGACAATTTAGGAAAAAACTTCTTCCATATACAAAGACAGAAAGCATTCTTTTATTTTAATGAATCAGTTTATGGAGCCTGAGATATGCCAGAGAAATGTGCACAACATTTTATGCATGTCTGCTCAGAGATAAAGAATTTAATCATTGCTTTTAGGCCAATAATGATTATGAAAACTTGTAGTATTGCTCTATTTTGATAATAATGATGGTTCCCTTGACCATGTGTGCTGTTCTTCATTGGACAAAGTGCTTTAGTAATTAAAGTCTATTTGATTTATTTGATCCTCACAACAGTTTTAGCAGGAATTAACATCACAATTTAGCAGTAGTGGAACTGAGGGCCCCTAGAGGTCAAATGCCACATTCAGGCCACACAGCAGGTCAATGGTGACACTGGGGAGGGTGGCCAAGATTTGGCTCCTGGACTCTCCCCACAATTGCATACTGCTTCCAGAAAACAGCTCTCCAACTTTGAAATCTGCTAGATTGTTTTAGGATGCTAGAATGCTGGGGTTTCTGAAGGTGCCTGATCAGTAGCACCCTCCTCCCTACTCAAATTGATGGCAAAAAAAACCCACCTTAGCTGATAGACTGCCCAAGTCTCCCCTTCATTACTATACAGGCAGAGCTGGAGTGCGTAGCTTGAAGTGAGAGTCTAATGGGCCTGAGGCCTAAACTCTGGGATTTATCTAATTTGCCCTTTGGTTACAGTCAGCCCCAGATGGGGACAGACATTCCCAGGCTGAGCAGAGCCAGCCCCTGGAGGAGAAGCAGTGGATGTTGGATGCTCACCGGCAGGAGGAAAGGGGAGGGCCTCAGCGAATCATGTCTCGTTTATGCTTCCCGAATTTACCAGTCAGTTAAATTCCTCTGTATTATAATCAGGGGAGATCCAAGTCTTTACAAGAAACATTAGGCTTGTGGAGGAAAAAAATAAAGCTTGACACTCTTAGACATACATAATTAATGGTGCGGCATATCTACAATGACTCCTCATTTCATTTTTAAATATGTAACAGGTGTAGAAATTGTGGGGTCACCTAAGAGAAAATATATAACTGAGAGGGTCCAGGAATAGAGTTGAACAGACATTTAGGATGGGCAATACGGCCAATGGCATTTTAGATTCCAATGGCATTTTAGAAGTCATTATGTAGGTTGTCATGGGAAGTTACATGGAGCAAACTGGAGAGTATATTACATTAGACTTAAAATATTTAGGGACGATTTACTCTTCAGAGAGCCTGACTTCTATGATCTAGTGGATGTAAAGTGGCCAGTCAGATCTCCAAAGATTAACCTAATGGAATACATTTAGCTTCGTGTTATTCCAGGATCCTTAAGTACAGAGCTGCAGATGAGTTTTGAAACCAACAATACATACGTGTTTTTCAATGAGTTGTCAAGTACAGTGAATACGAGTCCAAATAGAAATAATGTAAATCATCGAATCTGGACACCTGCTGACTCAAGAGTAAACCATGGCTCCCTCTAGCCAGCGTGTTCTGCCGATCTGCCCAACGCTTTCCCCTCCAGCTTCCCAAGTCCTTCTCCCAAGGCCAGTGTCAGGATGTCCCCAATCCCATCAGATCGACCACAGCCACTGTGATGATATAGAGCCTACAGAACAGTCAGAATGGCTGCTGTCCTCCCGGAAAGCGTGGAGGCATTTCCGAGTCCTCCCACCGCCATGTAAAATGCGATTAAAAGGCCGCGCTGAGGAGTCGTGCAGAGGCCGGTGTGCTCGCGGCCCTCACAGCTGCCACCCCACCGACATCGTCCGTCTTTATGTGACCGGATGACGTGTGGCACCTTGCAAGAGAGCGGGGCTTTCAGGAAGTGACAGGCCTCGGGTGAGGAGAAACATGAAATGCACCCTCGTTTGAGAGCCGTTATCGAGTGCGTAAGGTGTGACAGAATGACTTTCCATAAAAGGCAGCCGAGTGTCTCAGCCCTGCACACGCTTTGCAGGAGCATCACGCCTGTGACATTAAAGCTGGTCCTCTGCGGATGCGTGAGGGCTGTCTTATAAATCAGGAATCAGTCAAGCCGTAGGATGTTAATTCGCCCATTTAAAGTGTAAGAGATGGGGATGAGTGATAGGGGATCGGCCCTTTTTCAGAGCCGTGGGGACCAGATAAGTGAACGTTCTGGCCCTAGACGCTGCCGGAATAATAGCATTTCTGAGTCTAACCTATGAATCAATAACTCTCTTTAAATGTATTTTATTAGTTTTTTTTTTTTTAATTGTAAAAGTAATGCATGCTTGTGGTAACATATCAAATCACTCAGTTCTGTTTACCCAAGATAACGGTGTTAATCATTTTTATTTGCGTCCCTTGGATTCTGTTTCTTTAATTTCCATTTTTTTAAGACTCTATAAAATATGAGCACTTTGAGGGTAGGCCAATACCTTATTTATCTTAGCAGCACCAGCATCTATCATAGGATCCAGCTATAATAGACAATAGTGCACATTTACTGAAGGAATGAATTCAGAATCTGAATACGAGCTGATTCCAGACCATTTGACTCTATTCCTGCTTTCGGAAGAATTAAATGAAGTACAAATTCTGTCAGATAAGACATATATCATATTATTTACTGAGACATGATTCTTTCAGCCTCCTTCTGTCCCTTCTCCCTCCTTCATCCTTTATCCCCCGCCATCCACATTTAAATACGAAGTTATTGGATTATGTACTTATAGATGAAGCCGACCATATCTTTTCAGAAAGTAATGATTGATATGGGTAAGCACATTAGCCTTTTTCCACAGAGCCCTCTTTGCCCTTTTGCACAGTGATTTCCTGACTTTATACTTCGCATGATCCGAACAGCAGGGCCAGGTGAGGCAGGAGGACTCTCCTCTGAGAAATGCATTTATCTGATGAAAAGAAGCTAACAAGAAACACAACCGCAGATACATGCTTCGCAGCCCTAAGGGGGCTGCTGTTTTTACAGATATAAGCAGGTTGGAGTGTGGTAGACATGATGATGCTTTTTAATAACGTCTGCCAGCTAAGGGGAGAAATGTCTCTTGTAGGAAAAGCACACCAAAATGAATTAAATCAGGGGGAAAAAAATGTCCAGATGAAGCCTTGGGTAGGGGCGTGAAACAAGAAATTTACAACAACATATGCCTAATGTTACGTGCTTCCACGTATAGCTGGCATTTGTTCAGCCCTTCAAAGTTTATAGAATGCTTTCACACACCATTCATTTACTTATTCACTGAGCACGTGTTATCATACAGCTACTGCAGTGGGGGAGAAGAGAGAAAGGATGGGTCCTGATCTTAAAAGAACAGTAACCCCGCCTTGTGAATCAGGGCCCGATAACAGTCCTGGCTCTGATTCTCTTGAAAAAGGGTCAGTAGAGGGGACTAGCTTAGGGGTGGGAGCATGAGCAGAAATGTTCTTTTCATCAGAAATGTTCTTTTTGCCCCATGCTGTCTCTAACTAAAGAAGTGATAGGAAAGCTAGGCAAGAAAAGAGATCATTTCAAAACTGTATGATGCATACTACTGAACAGAGGCCAAGGGATGCTACAGGAGCCCAGAGGAGACAGGTCCAGCCTGGAGAGAAGTCCAGGATGGTCTGGGAAACAGGACGTGCATCCGAACCAGCTTTCGCTGTGCACTGAGCAGGATTCACTGAGTCCACGTGGGAAGATGATGAAATCTGAGCATGTGAAGAGTCAAGTGTCCTGCCAAGGATCAGGACTCGAGCGTACTTTTTAAAAATTTAAATCCTGTTTTGTTTTTTATCTTAAAATAATCAACAGAAGTTATTTACTCTTTATCGAATAATCATTCTGCCGAAATCCTTTAAAAATAATATTGGATGTTTGATTTGTACTGAACTGTTTTAAGTACATGTGGAACATATTTAATTCTCCAAACTGTGCAAGGCAGATATGATTAATGTCTTCATTTTACAAGTGAGGAAACTGAGCCACAGGGGAGTTAGTCATAAATTTAGTAATGGCAAAGCTGGGGTTCAAATCCAGTTTTCTGCCAGCATCTGCAATCTTGGTCAGTAGGTGTGAGGTCTGAGTTTATCACCCACAGAACCTCAGCGAATGAACTTATTCTAAAATGTAAATTTTAAATAGAAGGAAATTAAATCTAGAGGGAAGGACTCACCTTTGACAACAATGATGTGTAAAGAAACGGCAGGAGGGATCAACCGGAACATACAACTTCTGTACAAAATAGTAACAGAAACATTAATGATTAATGTTGTGGCAGAAGATGAGATGAAATTAAAATACAGACAGTAGTAGCCTATGGGAGAGGAGGAGAATGCTAAGAGTTTAAGTGTTTTGGGGTCCTTATAATTTTCAAGAGACAGGTAGAAAATTTTATTCATATTAGAATCTCTTTAGTGTGACTGCTAATGCTTTTTAGCATAACCTAAGAGAAGGGAATAGAGTCTACAATATTGAATGAGTAGAAGGATAATAAATGAAAAAAGCAAATGAACCTCATTTGCCCAAAAGAAAGCAGGAAGGGGACAGAAGCTTAGAAAAAAAGCAGAACATATAGAAAGCACAAAATAAAATGGTAAGATAAATCAAAACGTAATTGCAATAATCAATATAGATTGTAAGAACGAAAGAGACTTACCAATAAAGGGGGAAAAAAGGATTATCTGACTGTATGCTATCTATAAGAATGTAAGTATTCAGAAAGGCTGAAACTTAAGAGTAGAGAAATATATGTTAAGCAAACTCTAAAGAATAAAAAAAATTGATGGAGTGATATTAAAATCAAGCAAATAGATTTTTAATGATATAACACTTAAAAGAATTGAATAGTAAAATTGACAAAGTCACCAATACTGAGAGTTTGAATACATTTCTATCAATAATTGATAGAGGAACAATGCAAAATCAATAAGCATATAGATGATAGAACGATGCATCAATAAGGCCACACTAATGAATGAATGTAGAACTCTATGCCCCATAATTAGAGAACATAAATTCCTCTGAAGCATAAATGAAACATTATAATGGTGGACCAGATCTCAGGCCATAAAACAAGTGAACAAATTGGTATCATAAAAAAAGGAGTCCTTTCACTTCCTATAAGCTGTAAGAAGAAGCACTAGGATGGGAAGTAATTTTTGCACAGCCATTAACGCTTTCAAAGGGCAACGACATCTATTCTGGAAGGAATTTTGATATTGTGAGCCCAGGAGTGAAGCCAGGTTGAGCACTGGAGTGGATAAATCAAGAATAAAATGTCTCACCTATATGTGCAATTGAAAAAAGCCTAATTCTAGAAACAGGTAAATGGAGAGATATTGGTCAAAGGATACACACTTCCAGCTATAGGATTAACAAGTTCTGGAGATCAACTGTACAGAGCATGGGAATTATAACAATTTCAAATGTTCTCACCACAAAAAAAGGAAACAGAAATTATGTAATGGAATGGAGGTGTTAGCTAACACTATGGTGACAATCATGATTTGGCAATATATAAATGTATCAAGTCAACATGTGGTACACCTTACACTTACACAATGTTGCATGTCAATTATAGCTCCATAAAGCTGAGGGGGAAAAAAGACAAGACTATGATCTCAGCCCTCTTGTTGATCAGATACATTTGGTAGGTGGCGTACTTGGCTCCTACACAGAAGGCATCATGAAGCACTTGTTGGACTGGGGCTTTGGAGACAGATTCATCAAGGTAAAATAAAGAGTTAAAGGTGGAATTCTGTTCCCCACCGACATCTTGCTATAGAACTGGGACCTTCCAGTCTTGCCTCGATATTTTAGCCACACTCACCAATCCAGTGAAAATAGGAAGGTCTCTGTTTTGTTCCCGAGCTCCACCAAAGGAAGCACTTTATTTGTGAAAGTATTTATAGTAAAATTCCTTCTCCTCGGCTGGTTTCAAAACAGACTAAAATATTTCGATCTCTATTTGAATTGAGATGGTTATTATCTTCCTTTCAAAGCCACATGTTTTAAAAGAAAATCAATATAGATTGATTTGGAGCTGGTAAGAATCTACTCCTACAGTAATTTCAAGTATATTGCTTTGTATTCATTTAATCTTTCTTCCAACCTGTGGAGCATTGTTCTATGATAATCAAATCACTGTAAAACATCAGAAGAATCTTTCAGGAGTAAACACATTAGTCTGTAGAATATTCCAGCTTAAGAAATTTCCACTGTTTGAATCACATCACTCAGAAGAGTTTCATGACTTTCATAGTCTGCAAAATCATACCCAAATTCCATAATATAGCCTTTAAAAGGTAGACTGGAAAAAGGTGGAATGAATCAGAACAAAATGAGAGTGGGTGTTTAAGTGACAGAGAAGGCGCATCGGATGACCCAGACTTGCGCCAAGACCTAGGTTTTATGGATCAAGGACCCCTTCAAAATAAATCCTTCATTTCAAAGAGTTTTAATTCAAACCTCATCACCCGTGTGGTATAATGACAAATCCTCAAAGAGACTAGTTTATCCACCCTCCCCCAACCCCACCCAAGATCCGAGGCAAAACAATTAAATGTTCTTATCATTTCTTTTATCTGGCTGTTTATTTTTCAGTCTTTTTCTCTGATTTTATGTGAGGGAGAAGGGATCAAATCCATGTCTTTCATTGAATTTGTCTTAAGTTTTATCACCTGTCTCTATGCATTTCTTTAAAACCAAAACTTGGGGCCACTCAAATCAGAATACCTACCCTATACCCCCAGGTAGCCACTAAACTGGCTGCTTGTTCACCTCTCTGAATATGTGTTTTCTCCATATTTTGGCTCATGAATATTTTTCTTATTTTTTGTCATGTCACATGTCCACTTAAAAGGATTACAAAACATTGTTTTACATGTTATCTTAGCTTGGATTCTCATTACATGTTATCTTAGTTGGAGCCAAGGGCTTATGTTTGGGTCATTTATTTTAGATGGTGACCTCGGGGGTGACAATGGAGGGACTAGAAGGAGTAAAAGCAAAGGCGAAAAAGCCAGTTCCATTACGCGTTACGGAATCTGGTTCCTGCTCTGGGGCTCATGTGCTCTTTCTGCTGAGTCCCAAACATTAAAGCCACGTTAAATACCTAACAAACATCCAGTGAGTGAAACGGTGACTATCGCAATTACATTAACCATATACTTAATATATGAAAAAGAGTCATGTGGTGTCTCAAGCAATACAGTAGATACGGTGTAGAAAGGATGGAAGGTAAAGGACTGATTTCCCACTCTTTTTCCCCTTATCTTCTGCACCATGCTGGGCAACTCAATTAAGCCTTCCTGAGCTCCCTACAGATGGTGCACTGGTAAAATGGCCACGGTGGGGAACAAGATGTGTACGAGAGAACGTGCATGTTCCACCTGCTTGCTTCTTGTTCTCTGGACAACCTCTGTGTTCTGTGACCCAGGCAATGATAGCCATAAGCGGGCAGAAGCTGAAAGATACATAGATCCTCAATAGGCACTTGCGAATCACTAAAAGAAAGAATGAATGACTTTTGAGTTCCTTGGAGGCAGGAGGAACAATCTTAACATTCCCAGCCCCTCTACTAGAAACACACAGACTGCAGGTGCCTTGTCTGTCAATCACCATTCTAAGCCTCGCCCAATGACATAAATAACACTTATAACCTATATGAAAGCTCAACAGACAGTTTTTGAATGAAGGTGATGAATGAATGAATGGATGCTTGCTGGTTTGTTGAGTGGATAATTGAATGATGAATGGATGTGTAAGACGTACTTCTTTCCAGAAGAAAGAGAAAATGCCTCTACACTGAAGAGAAAACATTCACCAAGCCCAATTATTTTTCTTAGTGGCTAGTCCACAGCATGTGTGAGCGCCAAATTACATTTTATATTCTGTACTATATGCCACAGATAATGGGCTCACCAACTCAGAAATACGAGAAAAAGAAACAACTGCCCTTTAGCAATTTAGTTCCTAAATAGTGGCTTTGAATGGGAATGAAACAGGACTCCGAGGGCCTGTTCACAGAAGGACAGGCGCTGGTTATGAATCCGAGCATCTTCTGGTGCGGTTTCCCATTCATTCCCCTTGAATAAGGCCAGGAGGCTTTTTAAATATGTTGTCAAAATGTAATTTCTCTCAAATACTCCCCTTTGGCTTCTCTAAAGTAGTGACTTTCCCATTCATGACATGGGGGTTAGTATTCTCCAATCGTCTCAGTATGAGTTTTTAAAGGTGTGTGTGCACAGCAGACGGCTCTGTGTTTACAGAGTACAATGGGATACTCAGTGGTTCGTGAGTCTGCAGCCAGCGTTTGGTCCCTGGATCTGCTCCTACCTCAGTGGGTGGCATGGGCCTCTGTTTTCTCACCTATAAACTGGAGCGGGGATAGCCTCATAGGTGTTTATTGAGCAATTGATAGGTGCTAGGCATTGGGAATACAGAGACAAAGTGGATCTGATTCCCACCCTCGAAGTGCTGCTAGACCAGAGGAGAGCTAAGTATGCAAACAGAACACTTTCTGAAAGACGAGTTAAACTGGGGTCCCGACCCCCAGGCCACGGACTGGTATGTCTGTGGCCCGTCAGGAGCCAGGCCACACAGCAGGAGGCGAGCGGCGGGCCAGCTAAAGAAGCTTCATCTGCATTTGCGGCCACCCCCCAGCGCAAGCATCACTGCCTCGGCTCCACCTCCGATCATCAGGCATTAGATTCTCATATGAGCACTGGTCTCTGGTGCCCAAAATAGTTGAGGACCGCTGATATTAAATACGAGAGAATGAAGGTGGAGCATTTGAACAAAATGAGTACATTTTGAGAAGATGATAAAACACATTTTATTCAAGCATGATGATCGTAAACTAGAGGTTGGTGTGTGTGTGTGTGTGTGTGTGTGTGTGTGTGTGTGTGTGTGTTGGGGGTGGGCGATGTTTAAGTGGATGATCCCGAGTGAGGAAGTGTTCAGAGACTTGCATGGGGTTTCATTGGAGCAAAAAGATAAGCATTTTCCACCAACCTGAGGGTTACGAAGAGGATTTTCTGGAAATTCCATTTGAGCTGAGAGTCGGGATCCAAGTAGGGTTCGGACGGGTGCAGTGAAGGGTACGTGAAAGAAGGCTGTTCGTGACTGGGTGTCTGTGCGAGGCCATGTCACAGCAGGCCAGCACGGTATGACTGTGGGTTTCACCTTCGTGAAGTGGGTGTTAGAGGCATGGACTCGGGGTTCAGATCATTCGGATTTAAATCTTGACTTTCCACTTTTAGATGCACAACCTTGGGCTGGTTAATGATGGCAACTAATAACAGCATCTATTTCAGTATTTGTAAAGAGTAAATAAAGTCACACAGTAAGATGCCTAAAATGATGTTTCGCGCATGGTAAGCACTTAATAAACCATCGTTATAACCATTATCATCGTCGACTCAGTGACATCCTTCTCAGTTTGGTAGCAAGGGAGACTCTGAAATGGAGCTGGGGAGAGCTACGAGGAAGGCATAGGTAGATCGAAATATCTTTCTTACCATTAAGAGATCGTAACATCCTTGGTTAGCTAGAAAATTATCCACTACTAATGAGGAGACATACCGTTCACCAAAAATGATTAGATTGACATCTAAAGACAATTACCTCTAATTAGGAACAAAATTTAAGTCAGAGATGGTGTTCAGGTTATTCCTCCTCATAGCCACACTGATATTTATTGTGTAATGGCAACAGTTATGGTCATAGGAGGATGACAAAGCTGAAAAAACATTGAGAAAGATCTTGCAGTGAGGACCCAGTCTTGACTTATGTCAACCCTTGAGCATTTTTGATTCTTTGGTGTGTGGTTGAAGCATAACACAGCATATTTCCATGATGTTGGTGAACATCATTCAGGATGGACCTTAGAGGGTGGTCCGTGGACCAGCAGCATCAGCATCGCATGGAGCTTGTTAGAAATGCAGAATCTCAGAAACCACCTCCAACTGTCTGAATCGGAATCTGAAGTTCTACACGCTCATCGGGTGACTGGATCGCATGGTCCAGATTAAGAAGCACAGCTTTTTGTCAGGTTTGGATTCCAGATCTGGCCAGCAAATAAGGAAATAACCCATACTTGATAACTGATTCCGGTTTTGTGATGCAATTTTAGGTCCAAAAAAAAAAAAAATCACTGGAATGCTCATCTAACACTTTAAATGATAAGGCTTGAATGAAACCTAGAGAGAACAATCTTTAACCAAGGTCATACTCTTAAACATAGCAAAGTCTGGACTCAAATCAAGGTCTTTTAATGTAGGTTCATTATTCTTTTTGATGTGACATTTGAGAAACATGCATTCTGGGCCTGGTTTGACTTCTTATTAGGTGGGTGACCTAAAACATGTTGCTTCACGTCTGATTTTCAGTTTTCCAATTTGTACAACGATTGACTAGGTGTCCTCTGATGACCTCCCGATACCCTTTCTCTCTGTATCTGGTCACACATCGATCTTTCCACGTATGAGAACGGGACCATGGCATACTCACAAAAGAAGCTTGCCTCGTACCATCTTCCCCATCAGCATGAACACCATACCTGCTTGATTATTTTAGGTTTTTTTTTTTTTTTCCATTCATGAGGAAAAACGTCCCTTAGAGAATGACTTCCCAATTAATTCATGCCTTTGCTTGGCTGTCAAATTAATTGCAGTTATTTTCATTGCTGATCAGAAGGGCACACATGCTCTGGATACAGTCTGATGCTGATAAAAGTTATTATCTGTTTGGAAATCCGCCTGTCTTTCCGATCCTGCCTGCTGTCGAATTATAATAGCGTTGAATCAGACCCTTAATAAGAATTGCAATGACAACCTACATTTTATAGTGCTTTATACTTTCCAAAACACTTTCAGGGAAATTATACCCATGCATTCTCTCACTAATCCTCCATGGCAAGTAGGGGAAGGGGAAATGCAGCGGATGGTTTGCCTGCAAGCATGACCAAGTTTTCCGATTGAACGATTGATGCCCATTTTTACCCTGTAGAGAACGAAGGTGTAGAGGCGAGTATGGCTGCTACACGTTGCAGGTCTTTGATACTTTTGTCCAGATAGTATCTCATTTACTCCCCACCACCTGCTCGGAGGTGCTTATCTGGTTCCCTGTTTTTTCAGGTGAAAAATAAGCAAATAAATAAACAGAAGTGCACAGAGGAGAAGTAGCTTAGCAAGCTCACCTGCTGGGAATAGGAAGAATCAGAATGTGGACCCCGGACCCCTGACTGCTGGCCAGTGTCCTCACTCGTTCCCATGGAAATAAAAATACAGAGTGTTGTTCTTGTGTCAGCGTTGATGTTAAAGGCAGGGCCTCACAAGCCCTTCTAGAACCTGGCTGTTAAAGTCTGAATAATTACACTATTAACAGGTCTTTTTTGGAACAATGCTTTCAGGAATGCTTTTATTGTCATGACATGTTTAAATGACATGGTACGTGTGCTATCGTTAAATCTGTTTTAAAGATCGTGAAATAGGGGAATACGGGTTTCACCCTGGTCTGCTTAGCCGTGAAATGGAAGAACCAGGACTTTAAGCCAAAACTCTGGTGTTTTTAACAAGCCACCATTCTCCATTCCCAGAGACTTGTTGACTCGTACAAGGATACGTGCTACTCAAAAAAACAATCTAAATCAAAATACATACTTGTTGTGAATCTTGAACGGTAAGATAGACTTGCTTTGTTTTAAATTTTTCTGAAAAGGAAAGAAAAAACACTAGTAGAAAAGGTCAAAACCAAGTTCACCGTTTTCATCCTTTCGTGCAATCAACAATAGATGCTACAATGTAGGAACGATGAAAAAGCGAGATTCAGGGCCTCACTGTCATGCAAATTGTAAATGGTAGAGTTGGGATGTGAGTCTGAATCCCTCTGATCCCTAAACTTAAGCAAACTCACTGAAACACTCTATCTTGCCTTGAAGAGAGACGACAGTGTGGGAAACACCTTGCAAACCTTGTGCAATGCAAGCCTTGTATGTCATCTTGTGTTGTAAAACACCTCCGAAGACAGCATTTGAATTGGTGATGGAAATGAATATTCGCCCTATCTTCAGCGCTGTGTTGGTGGTTCGGAGGTGGAATCGTAACTTCCAGAATAATGTCAAAACACAGCCTGCTGCAGAACAGAGCAATTTGTACATGAAACGAGGGCCTCGCTACATGGGTTTGGGGGCTCTTTCTTTCACAGCCTTTGATTTTCTGACCAAGATGGAACTGTGAATTCTCACTCCTGAATTAGCCCTCAGACACCGCGTCCATCAGACGTCTTACCGTACAGAGGAGCCAAATCGGGAGAAGGGACCGGGCTGTCTGGTGCGCTGCGGTTGGTGGGTGCCCAAGGAGTGTGCATCGTCTTTCCCCTCCGATGCCTCACCTCTTAGAGCTCACTCACCAGGAGATTGGGCTGGCCCGTCCCTTGGACTCCATTCTGTAGCTGATGAGGGTTGTGCAGAGCTAATGTCCCCAGGCCAGGGTGACACCAACATTTACATGAAGGACAGAAGCGTAGAGCTTCGGTAGCTTCCTTTCCACATCCGACCTTCATGATCTTTTAGAAGAAGCAGAACCACTGGCCTCTGCCCTTCCTCAACTTCAGTGGAAATTAACCAAGAGCTGGGGGAGGCGAGCAGCCACACTCTAACTTTTGGTCACTTATTTGGAGTGCTGACAAATATAGCTTAAGTTGGCCTTGAAAATCCTGTTGTCTTCCCATTCTAGTTCATAAATGCACCACTTGAGTTTTGGGGTACGGGGGCGCTCACTAACCAGCAGTTGATCAAACATGAGACTCGGAGCCAGAATGTGAAGAAATGAGAACATTAGCATTTTTTTTGGGGGGGGGGGCGGGGGAGCTTGCTCATACTGTGTGCCTGCAAGCCCTGTACTGAGTGTTGGAGTCAAGAGCTCTGTCCTTGGGGAAGGGGGAAGGGTAACCCCGAACATGAAAGAAAAATATAAACCAATAACTAAAAGGGTAAATATAAAATTGCCAATGCAATACCGGCTGTGATGAGAGTTGTCTAGTGTGAAGTCACTCTATGATAAGAGAATTCATTTAGTCAGGAGGCCAAGGGCTTCCCCTGGGTATTGAAAATTGAGCTGAGATCATCTCAGCAAAACTCCTATGAAGTTGGTTTTAAATTCCTATAAAGGCCCTACTTAAAATGAGAAAACTGAGGGTTAGTGAAGTTTAAAAAAAAAAAATTCGAGCCTCCCACATACAGTGAGTAGCAGAGCTTGTATTCGAAACCAGGATCACCTAATTCTATACTACATCCTCCCCATTACACTGTAGTTGATGCCCCAGGACCCCATTTGCCCAGGCTCCTAGTCCCTGCTCTGTCATCCCTGGGTATATTTGTATTTTCTGAGACACAACCAAAATTTGCAGGAAAAACATGAACTTTAGAGTCTGAAGAGCTCGGGTTCAAATTCTAGTTCTTTTACCTGCTCCGTGACCTTGGACAAGTCATTTTAACATCGTGGGCCTCCCTTTTCTCAGTAATAAAAAGGAAATAATTCTCTATGCATCACTGGGTTGTTTCCAAAACTAGAAATCAAAAAAAAAAAAAAGAAATGCAAGGGGCACCATGAAATAATAACAACAACATCAAAAACAACAGGAACAAAAGCTATCATTTGTCGAGCCCCTACCATGTGCTAGGCGCATGCATTATCACATTTGTTCCTTGCCATGGTCACAAGAGAGAGGCACAATTATCATGCTCATTTTGAAGGACAGAAAACTGTGGCACCAAATATTAAAGTCAGTTGCCAAAAGTCATAAAGCCAGGAAGTGGCCAAACTCGGACGGAGCACCAAGTAGCCTGGCTTCGGAGGCCTCGCCCTTGACTTCCACACTACGTCCCCTTTCCAACTGCTGTCTGTGACATGTGTGGGAGACCAGGGAAGGTGCACAGACTTACTGATCTGCTTTCCTCACGGGTAGTGTGTGGGTGTGTGTGCGTGCATGCGCTCACACGCACGCGTGCGCGCGCGCGCGCACACACACAGACACACACACACCCCCAAACTTTGCCTTTTGGGGATCCTGGGGCTGGCCCTTTTTCGTGCCGCTTCAAGGTGTTTTGTGGAGGCTGCTTTTGGTTTCATTGCCATCTGCTTGGTTCCTTCCAGCTGCAGAGCTAAGGACGGAGATGAGTTTATTTTTGGCAGTATGTATTTTCTGAGCTGAAACCAACACAGGCTGCTGGCCAGATCCTCCGAAAAAATCACTTCAACCCGCTCTGAGAACGGCCGACAGCTTTCCTTTGAATCTCAATTCAAAAGAATAAATTGGAAATTGGGAGAAGGAGAAGGAACGAGGCATACACGAAGTAATTAGAATGGCGGGGAGAGGCGAACGGAGGAAATTGATGTATGAACCTGGCCAACTGTGTGACAGTTTTGCATAAAATAATGACTGCGCACTCCATAGAAAGGCCTGCTCATTGACTGACATTCCCCAAGGTGCCACGCTGCTTCCTGCCTCCACATCCTTACCTCCGCTGAATGCTTTCTCTTTAAAAGGTCTCCCTAAATCTTCTGTCTACCTGGAGATCTACATAGAAATGACATCTCCCCTGCCCACCCCTTGAAGCTTCTCCATTGCCTCCTTCCCAGGCTAGTTGATTTTTAGGTAAAGATACAGATTTTATATTCAGAAAGGCTTATGATGCTAACCCAACTTTACTTAGTTTTTTTTGGGGGGAGGGGTTGGAGGGGGTTGGCTAAAGCTACCAAACCTTTGTGAGGTTCAGTATATTCTCCTTGTTGAAAGGAGCATTTGCAAAATCATCTATTTCACCACTTAGTTTTGAAAACTGATGTAAGAAGACCATGTGAGAAGATAATGCAAGTGGCAAATCGGTGCCTGGTCCTAAGGGATTCCTAGTAAATACGTGTTAAATGAATGAATTAAAAAAAAAAAGAGAGAGAGAGAGAGAGAGCTTAGTCCGGAGCCTGCACATTGCAAGTGCTTAACGAAGGTTATCCATTATTGATTGATTCATTATCTATTCACGCCCCTCATTATGACAAACATTCAGAAGGCAGGATGCTCTCGTTGTCATCCTATATCTGCGGAGATTTGCATGGTACATGCCATGCAGGAGCTCCTCCATGACTGACTACTTTATATGACATTTATTTACTCACACACTTTCCAAATCATTTTTCAAATATTTATTTTGATTATCACATGCATTAGAAGTGGTAGGCATTATCAACACTTTATATGTGGAAAAAAAATAATGAAGTCCAGGGAATAAAAATACGTTTCTAAATTCAAAGTTGGTAAAAACTACAGTGGAACGTGAGCCCGACTCTCTGATTATACACTGAGTTCTGTCTGCCTTTCCAAGGATGGAAATAACCCAGCTTGGGGTGGCAGAGACTTACACATCACCTGATCTAACTGTCATTATTTTATGTACAATGCCAGGGAGAAGGGACCAAGCCAGGCTCACATGGCCACTTTACAGGTGACTGCACCTTGTGAAACCTCCAGTAACTCAGGGATAGGAGGCAATTTATTTTGATAAATACATCGAATAGTTGCTATTCACTGATCTAAATGGGTTGTGTTCAGAAATGCTAAATATTTATGGTTGACAAAGAAAAGCCGAATCTGTTTATATCTCTTTCGGCACATTGGTTATCTCACGTAGAATAATTGCAGCTTTTACTCACAGTGCTTGAGTCCTATTCTGCACTTTACTGAGTCATAGCTCAGTTAATGCCTGATTTCGGTGGGTAACATGCTATTTAAGGAAGAAAAAAAAAGAATCCAATGTTTTCCATTCGAATCAGTTTTTTTTTTCCTTTGAACTTCGAGTGCACATTATTGGAGACGTTAAAACATCTAATGCAATGTTAAGTAACAGAGAAAACTGATTCATTGACAAGATCAGTGTCTGGCCGCATGTTTATCCTTTATAACAGTGTCCCCATTCACTGACACATTTCAGACAGGCTTGCTTATATCTGAATGGGAGACATCTGTGTCTTTCAAAAACTCCTGCTCGTAACTCAGAAACACTGTATGGGTCATTTCTCACCCTGCGTGATGTAGTTTATCCTGACTGATAGATCATCTTCAAACCCCAATCTCTAACACAGTTACTGGAACGCAATAGTTGTTCAATACATTTCTGGTCCTCTTCCCCCAACAGGTGAGAGCCCAGGGGTCAGGCGAGTAGACGGCACAGGTGGAGTATTGGCAGGTCTGGGGCAGAATCCTGATTTCACACCCTGTTACCAGCCTGGATTTTTATTTATTTATTTAGAAAATCCACTTCATTTATGTATTTTAGAGAATCAAGTTAGTTAATAGACAAAAGTACTTAACATCACATCTAAGATGTAGTAAATTCTCAATGTCTGGAACTTAATAATAATAATCACATAATTAATTAAAATAATTGCTAAATAAAATGGAAAATAATGTTACAGTCATTTAATTTTATAATTATAATAGTCATGATCATGAGGATCACGATTTAACCCTTCTCTTTAATGCTCTTTTAATTAGTCAGAAAAAGTCACGCCGCCAACGGGCCTAAACCCAAAGTGGCATGCTGTTATCACGTCTGTTTCGCTCTCATGTCATGGTCCTATCAAAGTCTGGTGGCTCTCCTAGTGGCTACGATCCAGGAGAACAGCGGCTGAGGCATCCAGATTTCTTCCTTCATCTAGCTCCACCCATACTGACAGCTACAAGGAGAGAGCAGAGGGAGGACAAGGTCTTTTGTCTACCTTGCTCTGGCCATAATTTAGTTCCAAGGCCCAACAGTTTGGTGATGGAGATCGAAAACGCAGTCTTCTGATGGGGCCAGGAAGAAGGAACAGGACTGGTACATTCGGCTGCCACCAGTTTAACACGGAACTTAAATTGTGAGTCATGCCAACGCTTACTGTACAATATGGACCAAAGGGCATTACCGTCAGCTGCAAGGTTATTGTTCTAAGTGGTGACTCTGTACTGGTTATGGAGGAGGGTGCAATGGGATGTCATGGGCAGAGCATATTTACACACACACACACACACACACACCAGAACTAATAAATCAAGGGAGAGGTAATGGGTTTCTAAGACAGAAGCAAACCAAGAGGAGGCCGAGCTGTGTTTGGCCTCAGTAAAGTGGGCTAATGATGCCAAGAGCGTGGGCCATCGTGAGAGATGGACCAAACCCAAGAGAAGAAACCGCAGAGAAGAGGGGTTACGTGGGGAACACAGGAAGCCCCGAGTAGAGAGGTGGTCACATGCGGGGTAATGGAGACCCTCGAAAGCAGGCTTCGTTGTTCAGTCTGTACTCCTAGAGATAATTTGGTCGTTCTGCTTGCTTTGTTTACGGGGCATGTCTTACAGTTTTGAATCTTTGTTCCTTTATATTAAAAATAAAATGGTATGTTTTCACTATTTGGTTCCAAATATTACCAGTTATTTATATTTATCATTTACCATAGAGACGCTGAAAATGGAGGACACGTGTAACACTTTGTCTTATATTGTGAAGAAACAAGACATTCCACAGAAAGTGACGTTATAGGAAACCGAAGTTTGCCATAGTTCATTTTCACAAACTCTCTTCTAATGCTATGTAATCTATATCTATCTAATATTAATTTTTAAATATACATTTTCTGCATTCCCAAACCAAGAGTATTTTTCTTTGTTCAACATGATTTGGCTTCTACATGAATGTCATGCAAGGAATATTTAGGGAAACTCTGCCACGCAGAAAGAACCATCCCTACCCTCAGGGGCTGCTTTTGGAAATCAGTCTAAAAGAAGGGAGAGGCATGCATTCAAACAAAGTGTCATTGGGAAGCCTCATCGTCTACATCCATTTTTGTGATGGTTTTTTATTGTCAATCTTCCCTCCACATATCGTTAGCTCTACGAGGCCAACCACCGTGCCTGTTCCAATTGCTGATCACCACCATATTCCTAGCACTTAGCAGGGTGCCAGACACACAGTTGATTCTCAGTACATATTTTGGATGAATAAATTAATCGGGTAGTACATGTTTAATTCTTCACCTGATGCAAATTGTCTTTTTTCTATGACTTCCATTTACATAGTTACGAACACAGAGTTGGAGCTAGAATGCCTCGGACTGAAACTGGCTTTTTCAATTCTTAGCTTTTGGGAAAGTTGTTCATCTCTTTGTGTCTGTTTCCTTATCTGTAAAGTAAAAACAGTGCTTGCGTCAGAACTTTGTTATGTGTGTTAAACACGTTACTGTTTGTAAACTGCTTACTAACTACATAGTAAGTAAACTGCTTACTACATATAAAAAAAATATTTACCTAGAAAGATCCAGTTGGATTAAATAAAATGTATTATCCATTTGGGGCAGGCAGTTAATGGAGTTACTTGTCCTCACTGGTTGAATCATCCGTGGGTCTAAAGGGTGGGGACACATGATGCAGAATGCTGGAACTTAGGTGAAAATGCTTCTTGAAAATGGTCTTCAAGCAGAGAATGACGGGGTGGAGCTGTGAATGGCTCTGTGACCATGCCTGGCAGGCAATAGTCTAAGCAAACTGAACCGAAGAGAAGCTAAATCTGTCTCTCTGTCTCTCTGTCTCTCTCTGTCTCCGTCTGTCACACACACACACACACACACACACACACACACACACACACACACACACACACACACGTATTGTCAGAGGCAGGATTTAAATTTAGGTCTCCTGTCCCTTAAATTATGCTCCTTGCAGAGTATCCTGCCTAACGCATTTATTAACCTGTTAGGCTCATTTTTAATGTAATGCTCCCATTACAGATAATCGCACAGAGCATCACTGAATTAGTGAACAGAGCATTTGCAAAAGGGAAACAAACAAGCAATTTGTGAAGATGAGGCCTCTTCTAGCGCACCAAGTTTTGTCCTTTGCTTTCAGGAAAACCACTTTGTTTCTTCTGTTTCCCAAAGTTTGATGGCCCCAAATTACGCAGACTGTATCATAACTATATGTCACAGCTAAGTGGATCTTCCACTCAAAATTTATCAACGTTTGTGGCAAGAATTTGAAGGTTATAAAAGTCTAGTGATAAAACACCCCAGAACTTGCAACTTGAGTGAGAATTGCTGAAATTAACATTTGTTAGGGTTATAATTAATTCATCTTGCAGATTTTCCATGCGCTTTATGGCCACCACATAGAGTCTGTACATTGTCGCCGTTGTCATTGTTGTCATACTGAGTGGTGATGACAGAGGCGTCTGGCATTGTTAATGAGTTCTATATATGTCTGGCATTGAACATGATGAAAGATGATCTGGAGTCATCCTATTTTCCGTTGATGAGATGCTCAAATTCTTATTATAGATCACTGTTTCCATTTATCTAATTGTCGTGTTTGAAGTTAATTTATTCGTTAACTTGACAAACTTTCATTGGGCCTACAATATAGGCCAGATAGTGTACGAGGCATTAGGAACATCAACATAAATAAGAAACATTCCCTTAATTAAAAGAGCCCAGAGTCGAGGGGAAGAAACGCTAGTGTCAAAGTTTTATGCATTTAAAAAAAATTTGTGTTCCTAGAGTCGAAGGCTGTATTCTCTACTGAGCAGCTTCTGTGCTGTGAGTATGTGGTGGAAATTTTACCCCCACCGGCATACTATGTGTTACATACACTTAAAAAGTTTAAGACTATTTTTTCCTCAAAGGCAGGAAGAGAAACTCATCACTAAGGGATTGAAGCACTCTGAACTTACACAGGTATGAATCTGGTTCGAAACCTGAGTCCGCTAAAATGGAAACTCCATTAGTACAGACACATTTGGAGGGTCTCTTTGTTCACAGGCGCTTAAAATACATTTCCTGACTCATCATAGATGTGCAATAAGTATTTGCTAAATGAAGGAAATCACCGTGTGGTTTTGGATTGGTTCTTTAACTTCGGTGGGCAGAGAAAGAGCCTGCAGTCTTGTTCTCTCCACCTATTGGGCTACTGGATGAAGCCGGAGAGACTGGGACAGGCGCGTAGGCTGGGCCTCTGGACACCCATGGTGCGGGGCCCCTCCCTGCGCCGTCGGCACCACCCCTCAGCCTGTCTGCTTCCCTGGTCCAGTGGTCGCATCCGCTGTCCATGATACCACACCGTCTGCACACTCTCCCCGGCTGCCTCGCCTGCACAAGGTGGAACGCGAGTCTTTTCTCCCGTCTAAGGACGAAGCTTCATTCTGTACACCCGTAGCCTCCCACTCCATCCTCTGGGGATACGCTCCGGTATTGCCTCTTCCCTTTATAAACTGGCTCCTTCTAATAACATTTAAACATCTTAAATTCCTCTCCCTTTGTTAAACAGACAAAAAAAAAAAAAAAAAAAAAAAAAAAGGAGAGGGAATACAACCTCCCGCGAGTTGTTATTCTCGTTCAGCTAAGTCTTTACCCATCCCCTTTCCTGTATGATCGAACTTAACAAAATGGTCAGCATTCACTAGGTCTCCTTCTTGACTCGCCCTTCTGAACCTGCTCCATCTCGTCTCTCCCTTCGTTCTCCCCGAAAAGGCCCGTTTCTGTGTCACTTGTAGTCACCGAAGGTGAGAGAATATAAACTCATTTCAGTCCTCAGTTTACCTGACTTCTCTGGGGGTTGGCTCCTCTCTTCCGACTCAGAAAACTTCTTTCCTGAGTTCTGACTCGGTTCCTTCTTCCCGCATCACTAGCTGGCTCTATTCAGGCTTTGCTGGCTGTGCGTCCAGTGTCCATCCTTGTGGACAGAGTGTCCTTGGGCTTCTGTCCCAGGTCGTCTCACCGTCTCATTCTATGTGCTCCTGTGCGACCTCGTCCACATTCACACTTACTTCTGTAGCCCTAACTCTCTCGTGAGTTTCAGGCCCATCTATCAAACATTCCAGAGCCCACGCCCACTTACAAGATCTACAGTCCCCTAAAATAGACATGGAACGTCTGTTATTGTTACTATGACCTAGGCCCTCAGTGGCGGGGGCCCTTTTGGCCTCAGATTATATGAGAATAATTTGAAGTCTGACCAACAGTATCCTAAGAGAAGTTTCTTGGCACATGGCATCCAGCATGTAAAGAAAGTTAAGCAACATCCTGGCCCAAGCACAAGATAGATAAAGGTGCTTGTGCCAAGGTTTTTCAGGCCAAATCTCCATAATCTCCACTTAATTTCATTTGTCTCCCCAAACAACTCAATAACCATACGGAGGAGACAAGTCAATAAATACTGATCTAAAATTTCCTTTATGGCTACCTAGTATACCCTCGTGAACACTGTGTTTAGCTGATATACAGTTATACAATGTACATAATTTCCAGTAGCTCGAATTAAAAAAACATAATAATATAGCAATAGCGTTTTTGCTGCACTGGGATGACTCTTCTTGGGGTGCATTCCTAGGAGTGTGAGAGTTGTGTCACAGGCCACCCACGGTGCTTAAAGCCCTGTGTGCACTGCCAAGGTGTCCTTCTGAAATGCTGCAGTGGTCCACGTTCATTTCAACGGTGCATGAGAGGGACTGTCCCCCACCATCATGCTAACACTGGACAGCATCACAGTGCATAGTCCGTCACCTACTTGTTCTGGGGAACCATTCCAATTCGCCAGTGCTCCTCACAACGTCACCTGTTAGTAACTAATCGTGGTATGGCTAAGTGTCCGCAGAGTACAGCAGAACTATACTCCCCTCGTTCTAAATTCGATTCCTCTTTAGAAAACGTATTATTACAAAGGTGGGTTTTGGTAGCGGAACTGGTGTGTCAAGCAACAACCGTTCACGGTGTCCCATTCTTCTATCCCGTGCTTTCTGATGCCGATGTTTTTCAACCCGAAGCGCTGTATTCGAGTTGAACAGAGCAACTCTAAAAGCCAGAATTAGAGAAACCTCGCTTCTTAAGCAATTAAAATGAGTGTACGCAGTGTAATTCAAACAACTTGAAAAATTAGCTGGGATGAAACACCCAAAAGGAAGCTTCAGATGGAAAACAATTAGCTTTGCTCCTCCAGCAGGCAAGAGAATATTGCGGCTCCAATTTTTCTTTTGATTCTATTTAATTCCCTTTCATGGGCAATTATCCTATTAAACTGGCTCTTTTGTTTTGGCATAAGTAATTAAACTCTCAGAGCTCAAGATTGCCTCCTTCAATAGCAGAATTTAGCCCTGTACATTTTTTTTTTCCAGGATTTTGCAAGCTGCAGAGCTCTGGTAAAAAATGCCTGTGTTCCGGGCTTTCTCCAAGGGACCCTGGGAAGTGAACTCTGAGGTTTGACGCTAGGAGAGCAGGGAACCGCATGGATGCCATTATTGCCAAGGGCAGGTTTTTGCCAGAAACTCAGATAAGAAACAGGTGTCTTCATTCTGCCACTGTAATTCAGTTCTGCCGTTTATTGAGCACGTACTGAGGACTCAGAGAATCATTTCTTATAAAAAAATAAAATAAAATAAAATAAACCAAAAGAAATCACAGCTGGGGTAGAGTGTAACCAGGTGAAGAGAAAAGCTCGATAGTCTTTGCAATCAGACAGATAGATGTGGGTTCAAATCGTAGATCTGGTACTGCCCGACTGTGTGGCCCTGGCAAAGCCACATGACCTTCAGAGTCTCAGCTTCTTGACTTAAATTCTAGACCAAGAAATGAGAATCATAAAGCCTGAAACAAATGGAAGAACCACTTAAGAATCTCACACATACCACATGGTTGTGATGGTCAGTCTGGGCTCCCCAGATTCTTTCTTAGTTTTCACGGTACTTTGGGGCCACCAGGATCTCATTATCTACATCAGCTTGACTATTGGTGGGGTCAATCGTGGTTATGTGACCAGCTGGGGCTTGTAGGACAGCCACAGCTATTCCAGAAGCCTCCTGTCGGTCTGGTACGCATTTTGTGGACCCAATCCAGAGGCACGAATCGAGGGACTTCTGGGAATATGAAGATCTTCCTCGTCCTTTCTTGCTTTTACCCTCACTTTCATTCCTCCCTCACTGGTGGTAAGTGGGACTTCACCTCATTCCCTTTTAATGGGGACTGGGCCAAGGCCATAGTCATTCCTATCACAGATGAATAATTTGTCTTACTGAGGGAATAATGGCTAAGCAGTTGGGAGCTGATGTTACTGTATTTATAGTAGATAGATCATTCTGGGAAGTCTGACGTAGAAGATATATTTATCTATCTAGCTATCTATCTGTCATCCATCTATCTCACGCACACACGTTCACACACACACACACACACACACACACACACATACACACACACACCCAAATGCACAGGTGCATGCATGTACAAGATGTTCAGTCAAAAAGAGTGGCTTTAAGGCTTTTAGGAATCAGGCCCTGAGAGTAAAGCCTCAGGAAGCAGCAGGAGCCATGTCCTTGGGAAGGCACCTGGTTGGATCTAGGAGGAAGGCCTCCAGCTATTCCTGGCACCAGGGGTCAGCAGCAAGGTCCTTTCTGGTATGGAGTTGGATGGCTGATGTAGAGATTGCAGGATTCTTTTAAATCAAGGTATGTAATCTGAGTCCACAGGCACAGAAAATGTCACAGAGGGGCCTCAGAGAGCTATGGATCCCTATACAGAAACACAAAAAGCAGCTTGTCTGGGGAGAGTTTATTACTTGTATGATTCTCTCAAAGGAGATCATTGCCCCCGATGAGTAAAATCAAATGCTTGAACTAGAGGACATGCTTCATGTGTTAAAATAGATAGTGACTGGCACAGAGTCACATTCGATGGGATATTTCGAAATTTCGCACTGCATGTGGTGAGCTTGCAAGATGGTATGGGCCACAAACAAGCAGGGAGAATTTAAAGAACTGAAAGGCACTCAGAATCCTTTAAGAGGGACAATTGCTTGACCTTATTACTAAAACAGGCCCCTGTGACTTGCAAAGCATTTACAACTGCCTATTGCATTGGCTACATCACCTTAAATACTCAGAACATAATTGCTATTAAATGAATGAAAGGCCATGCGAGCGACGACGGAGCATAATTAATAGGACGTTAGGATGGAAAAACAGCTTTTACAAGTTCAAGTGTGCAGCCTATCGCCAGCTGCCTCTCCACATTCATTGACTAGCACCGCTCAAAGCCATTTCACTCTGCTTACTTTGCAAATAGCTCACTACAGATTAAAGACGGGGAACGAGCAAGGACATTGCCCGAGAGAAGCACGCCGGAATCGAGAAACATGGAAATTCCCGAGGAGGAAGGAAACGGACAAACTAATCCAGACAGAACCCGTTCCCTCCACCTGGAGCATGTCCTCCATTCAACCGTCTCCTCCACCGCGGGCGCGAACGAAACCCAGATTGCGCACTCTCGAAGTCAAGCTCCTTTCTGATACGGTAACTTCTTACTCTGCCTTATACGGATAGGTTGATCTGTTCTCTCGCCCATTCACTAGCAGCTTCAAAAAGGCAGGGCCCTGATTTACCCGCCCCTGCACCGAAAGGGTCTAGAACAATGCCTGCCACGCGGGAAATGCCAAGTGAATAGTGCCGAGTAAAGGAACAAGGCCCGCAGAAAAGCGTCTTTCTGAAAGGCGTATGGCGTTCCTTCCTGTTGACTCCTGATTCGACTTCCCTCTCTGCGCAGATGTCACCCCCTGAGAAAGGACAATCCAGGAAAGGCGGAGAAAGCCTTTCCTTCGTCAGGGGCCTGGAGAGCTCAGGCTCAAACCGGGCATCAGAAGCGTGAACTTCCTCCTTTTCCTTTGGGCAATGCCACCTGATTGGCAGAAGAAACGAGGCAATGAGCTCTTACGAGACTTGTGGCTGCAGCGTATACCCCGAAATAACTCGCAGATTATGGTCCTAACCTGTGACCCCCGAGATTTGCCACGAAATAGCTCGCTTTTATGATGATTTCGCATCGCTCTAGTATATTGAGAGTCTTTGGAAACAAATGACCTCGTTCTGTTGATAGCATTCATTTCAGTAGTTTGATTGCTGAAAATGTGAAATCCTAGAAAACGTAGCATTTCTATGTGTGGTGTTAAACGAATGCTGGAAGTGACCTGAATTTTTTTTTTCTAGGCAGGAAAAAGGTTAATTTCACTAATCTTATCCAGAATTAGTGTAAGAAGCCACAGCTTAGAATGTCCTCTAGAAATTCTCAGTCACACTCAGATTTACATATTTTTGCACAAACAAACAAACACACCCTTCTTCCATTCTTTCCTCTGCCCAAATTAGATGTGTGCGGGCACCTCTTTGTACGACCAGATGACATTGGAGGAGTGGGGATTAAACATTCTAGGACCAGTTGTTTAATTTTGCACCTGCAAAGTCTTTCCTTGCTACTTGAATTCTTCCAAAAAGTTTTCAAACTATATTTTTTTCCGTAATTAAAATTCTACATGTATCTACACATTACTTCGTGTTCTCCCACATAGACATGAATCGCTGTTAAACTGATTTATCTAATTTATTCTATCCCATGTATTTTGGGTTATTTTCTTTTTGTGTGTGCAAGACAAATTGGTTGTCAACACTTTTCTAAAATACTATCAGAATCTGATTATTCTATTTGTCAATTTTATTTCTACTCATTTTTCTCCTCAAAGGTGCATGATAAAATTCTCACCAGCCCACACAAAATGAGAAGAATATGAACAATTAAGTGTGCACGTGTGTGTGTGTGTGTGTGTGTGTGTGTTGTAGCTGCCATAAATTTGTCAATGGTCTTTTCTGTATTAGAGTTTATCTTCCCTGCTTTTTAAATTTTGGTCCTAAATTATCCTTTCTTTCATGTAATGTAGTTACGGTTTTTATAGATAGGAGTCTTTTAAAAAGTATATATCTTTACTTGGAAAAAAACAAAATCCGGCAATTGTATATCAACCTTTTTGTTACTTTGTTTGTTTAAATGGTGTTGATTTAGAAATCCCAAATTGGAAAGCCCTGAGTAATAATATTGCTATTTCATTCCAAGAACTGTAGAACCATTAAACCACAGAGCTGAGGGAATGCTGTTGACCACCTAATAGTGGGTCACACCATGTTGTTAACCGAGAGGGACCCGAGGCCCACAGAGCAAGAGCTCCAGGCTCAGAGTCAGATAATAATACGGAAGAAGCAGAGTGAGGATTTGAACTCAGGTCTCCTGGGTCAGTCACTCTTCCCCCACCCCCTCTCCGCCCCACACCACCTCCTCATACTTTTAAAATGACAAGAAGGTTACCTTGGAAGAGAAGCCGCAGAGCAGTCATTCCATCTCGTTTCTTCATGTTTAGAAGTGCATTTTCCAGGAATTTCAAAGGATTCATGTTCGATATCTCTGGTGTGAGAAAAATCACAAGTATTTGACCAAGAGGCACCTCTTTTCTTGGAAATGAATGCATAATTGAAAACGTCACACTTCTGGCCCTGTTCAGTCTTAATCTTCAATGAACTTAGGAAAATATTGTTTTGATCAGGACATGTTGTTATATGTCTCCCCAACCATAATTGGATTCCTTGGGCACTGCAGAAGTTCTAACTGCAAATGAAGAACAATTTCCAACTCAGCCACTCATGTTGTCCATGCTGAAAGACTTCAAGTAGAAAAAATGCAAACCTCCCCCCCCCAAAAAAAAAGTATTTTTCTGGGTTAATTTCAAAAGCTAACATAATATCATGACTTGTTCTTCCCATAATTGCCAGAAGGTCTGAGCAACCCTTGTAATTTTCGATCATTCTGCTTCTAAAGTTTTCAAGAATAACACATTTAGACAAATATAATAGAACGGCCACAGAGCCTAAAAATGCAGATTGTATCACTGAAGAAGAGATAAGAGGGTACTCATCTATAAGCTGTGACAATATCGTGGTACGTTCTTGGCTCAAAGTTTGACTAGGGGAATTTTTCAGAGTTCCCTTCTGTGTCCTACCAACCGACCTTCATTCCAGAGTTGCTGATGCCTTTGCACTTCTAGATTATCACCTGGTCCCTTCATCAGCTGCTGGGCAAGTCCAGAGTCACCTTCTGGGTGCAACTTATTTGGGTCCTGCCATGGTCCAGAGACCCCAAGCTGGAGACCCCTAACTTGGTGGTGGCCCAAGTTAGCCTAGGAGCTGAGGCCGACGCTGTGCTGGCTGCTTGGAATGCAGGAGTTTGAGAGCTAGAAGCACATTCGGAGCCCACGGTCACAGAGGTGCATGGCACAGAACAAGTGGTCAAGGGCCCTGGAGTCAGGCGAGGCCAGAGGATCTATGTTGGTATACAAACAACAGCTGTTTGATATACCTACTTTTATTCTGCAGGTACCTATGGCAGGGGACCCTAAACCTAATTTTGGACTTTAAGAAAAATGTCCCTGAAGAAGTGATGGTAAAGGACGAGGAGGTTTAAGGTGGAGAAGGAAGGAGAATCTATCTGGCAGAGAGAAAAGTTGTACCAACACCCCGATGCTAACTAGAGAGGGAGGGTCTGCTTTAGGTAAGGAACTGAAGTCAGTTTCATCAGGTTGGAGTGAAGGTCTGAGCAACCCAAGGGTGGGGAAGATGATTTAAGGTGAGTGGAGAGGTAGGCCAGAGTTAGATCTAGAGACCCTTATAAAAATATTATAGACTTAAGATTCTAGGATTCAAAGGCCAAGGAGTTGATTAAATAAATGGATTCTAAAATCCTGATTTCTGCTTGCCAAGGAAGAAGGCATCCTAGTTAGACTGTCTGAGAGCTGCACAGCTGGGCAGCAGGTGCCAGCGATAAGCTTTGTTTTCCTGGCAATCCATCTCTCATTCTGCAGTTATGGCCGCCACAACCCAACTTCTAAAAGACAGCGATCAACCTTTTTAAATGTTCCCCTCAAAGCTTTTCTCATTCCTTTGCAAACTATAATCCATTCTGCTTTACCTGCTCTAAAGAAGTTCAGCAAAGGCAGCTAGCCTTCATTTCCCCCATTTCGAATGTTAATACCTTTTGTTATTTCTCCCTTTGTTCTGCTTGCCCAACCTTGCCAAAATGTCCGTTTGAATAATTTTTTCGAAAGGCTTAGCTTTTGGTTCAGTTGATCATCTCCTAGTTTGTTTTCTTTATAATTAGTTTCTGTTCACTGTTTTATTATTTCCTTTCTGGTAACTTCCTTGGCCTTGCTATTATGGGTTTTCATTTTAACTTCTTTGTACAATGGCTGGCTTACTAGTGGGCAATCTTTTGTATTTTCAAATAAATGCCTTTAGACTATAGACTTTCTCTATGCTATTTTCTGATTCCATAAGTTTTGATTATTTCTTTCGTTTCACTTATTTCTGATTACTTATAAATATTTGTTTTCTAGTAATTTTTTTTTATACCGAGAAATTATTTTCAAGTGTTTTTTTGCGGGGTCCATTTCCAAATGTAGCTTTTGGTTGTTTTCTAGCAATATATTTTATTATGGGTAGAGGACATTGTCCAAAAGATACTATTTCCTTGGAGAATTCGTGGTTAATTTCTTTTTCTTTCTTTTAAGAAATCATCCATCATTTTCGAAAGCAGCTGCTGAATCCAAAACCTTGTCTACCTTGTTCCTTTTCCACGTTTTTAGACCACAAAGAAATATTCTCAGCTCGAGTAGGGAAGCCTGACATGGCCCCACCCAATTTGCCTGTTTCTATAGTTTTCAGTATGTGTTTCTTCCCTTCACCTGAAGACTGCAGGTTGACAAATTTCAAAACCTGTTAATTGGTTTACCATAAGCTCCAGCCTTTGGCTATCTCATTGGCATATTTCTGTGCATTTTTGCTAACCTTCAGGTCTTCCTTCCTTTGCAAAATTAAGTGTTTTCTTGAAAATAGGTTTTATCCCCTCCCATCCCCACATATCTAATTGGACCGGACTGCAAAGAGAAAAATAGAAGTGCAAAATATTTTTTTGAAAAATAAATTACAGGAAAGGGTCACTTGGCAATTTGCGGAGGCTTTTAGTTAAAGTCGTCACCGCGTGGGTAACGCCGGAAGTCCCAGGTGGGATCTGAGCTGACCTCTGCTGTCTCACTGGGGAGTGGAGATCACTAGTCAGCTTACAAAACGGCTGCGGAAGAAATATCATCTTAGAGATTTGCAGAAAATAGCTCAACCTTTGACAAAGAAAATGGTGATCTGAATGAGTCAGAGGCACAGCTTTAAGAAAATTAAGTTCCAATGACAAAAAACATCGTGGACATTAGTATACTTTTAGGCACTAAAGGTACCTAGGAAGTGCATTCCTAGATGTTAGATAGGCACCCCTATGTTCATCACAGCACTGTGCACGGAGGCCAAGACGTGGAAACAGGCAAAGTGTCCTTCGACAGATGACTGGATAAAGGAGATGTGGTCCATAGACAGAAGGTTATATTACCTGGCCATAGGAAAAGACGAAATGCTGCCGTTTACGACAACATGGATGGATCTTCAGATAATCATGTGAATTAAATCAGAAGAAAAAAGTCAAGAACCACGTGATTTCGCTCCTATGTGGCATATGAAAATGAAAGCAACAAATAAACAAGACAAACAGAAACTCATAGACGCAGACAACAGTATGTGGTTCCCAGAAGGAAGGAGAGGGGGGTGGGGGAGAAAAGGGTAAAGGGATCAAATAAATGGTGATGGCAGGAGACGAAACTGGGTAGTGAACAAAAAATATGGACAATATAGTCTCAAATTGTATACTTAAAACCTACATAATTTTATTAACCAATGTCACCCCAATAAATTTAATTGGAAAAATAAAAGAAATGGTGCAGTGAAGCAAAGCAAATAGACAAATTTGTCAGGTGGGAATAAGGGCCAAGGTGAAGAATAAAGTAGATGAAAAGACAGAGATTGATCGGGGGATGCTATTTTAAATAGGTTAGTCAGGAAAGTCCTTGTTATAAAGATGGTGTTTGTGTTCGGAGCAGAGGTCTGAATAACAATTAAATACCTCAGCACGCGGCGAGATGCCAGAAAGTCAAATGGGAACGTGTGAAAGCTCTCCGCACTGTTTGCCGTTTGCTCCATCTTTACTGCCTGCGTACAGGGCGAGTCCACACCCACACTCGTCAGGCCTCAGTGAGAGGAGCAGAAATCTGCCCATGCCCGGCCGACCAGCCCTTGCTTCTTGTGCACGTGCTGCTGGCACCGTCCCTGTCCCTCTTCCTCGATACTCGCACTGTGGTAGGTTCATTTGTTCAGGTTACGTTTGCAACATTTTAAAAATGCAAAAGCAGTCCTCATTCTGCTTCTCATGACCGCTTCCTAGGTCACTTCTTCTTATCTATGCTAAGGCTAAAATTACCGTTCGCCCTTGCCTTAGTCTTTTCAGGCTGCTGTAACAAAGCACCATAGACTAGGTGGCTAATAAACAACAGAAATTTATTTCTCTCTGTTCTGGAGGCTGGAAGTCCAAGGTCAACGTCTGAGGAGGGCCCACTTTCTGCCTGGTTGTCTTGTCTTCTCGCTGTGCCCTCCTGTGACGGAAGGAGTGAGGGAGCTTTCTGAGGTCACTTTTAAAAGGGCACCAATCCCATTCAAAAGGGCTCCACAGTCATGATGGAATTTCCAACCAAAGACCCCGCCTCATTGGGGATTAGGTTTCAATATATAAATTTATCATGAATTGATGTTTAATTGTATCAAATGGTTGCTTACATCTACTGGAATGATCACACATAGAATCAAAGATATTTATAACATAAATGACCAACAAGGAATTTGACGCTGTAAGTTATGAACCTCTACAAATCAAGAAGAGACGGAAAGACAAAACGAGAAGCGTAATACGCGCTAATGCGGTCACAGCGGACGCTGCCGATGGCACAATCGATAGTCCTTTCGCCCTTTTTCTCTTACTCAGAGCGCTTTTGAGTAAGAGAGTGATTCTGCACGGGTGGGGGGGGTAGTTTCCTCAACTTAGTATCGGTCCCCTTGTCTCGTGCTCAGTTTGTGCCATGTGACATCGTTTCGGCCACTAAGACGTAAACAGAAACTTCCTGAGCTTTTCTGGAAAAGTTTTGCTTTTATGAAGTAAGAGCTTCTCTGAGACAATGCTGCCGTCCTGGAGATGCTGCTGCCCGCCCGTCACCTTGACGTGAGAAGAGAAGCCTGTCATGTGGAGGCTGGAATCGCTCGCCATCAGAAACCGCGTCGAGCAATGACAGACAGCTTCACAGGCAAGTTCCGTCAGCCTTGACCTGCCCTCCTCCGTCTTCTCCTTATACGTAAAAACCAGGAAAAAAAAAACACCTTATATTTTTTGTGACTTTTCCTGAAAGTGTTCCTAACTGATGAAAGTAAAATGAGTAACCTGTAGAAAAGAAATCACAAACGGCCTGTAAATAAATATACATGAAAAGAAAGTTTTACTTCACAATTTCACTGGTACTTAGGGAAATTCAAATTAAAACCATAATGGGAAATCATCCTATGCCCAACTGATTTGTAAATCAGCGCCTATAGGACCCTATCAAGATTTAGCAAAGATGTGGAACAAAAGGATCTCTTAGCCACAGTTTGTCTTGTGCATATATAAATTGCTACAAGTCACTTAAAGAACACTTTAGCAATATATCTCTATCTCTGTCTCTATCTCTATCCATATCTATATATCTCTCCAAGAGATTTAAAAGAAAAACAAAACTGGAAATATTCTAAATGTCCACCAGTAGAAAACTGTATAGAAATTGTTGTATAATCACTTAAAAAACCATGACGTAGGAATGAAAGTGAGCGAGCCAAGTTCTACTTATCCATATGGAAGAAACTCCCTTAGATAGCAGCAAGCAAAGGAAATTACAGAACACATTCGGTATGAGACGATTTATGTCGCTTAAGAGTAGGCGAAGCCGTAGTAAATTATAATGAAATCCAAGAGAGATTAACACTGAATTCAAAATAGTTATTACCTCTGTTGAGGAAGGAGAAAGATGCGCTTGGTATGATGAATACGGAAGGCTCATCTGTAATGAAAAGATTCTACTGCTTAACGTGGATGGTAAATCCAAGGATGATCACTTTATTATACTTTATACCTCCTTGTATGTCTTCTTATTGTCTTAAATCATTTTTAATGCTTTAATTAAAAATAAAAGAATATCTAAATATTATTTCAAAAACAAGTCGGCAGAAGCCGTGTCTGCGTACACGCGCTTGTGTGCACACACACGTGTTAAGGCTGATAGCTGAGAATGTGCCTTCATTTTATTTTATCCTTCACAGTGTTTTTGAGAAACCATCTGTATCATCACTGGGGAGATGAGCAAACTGAGGCTCAAGAGACGTAAGGTTGGTAAGTGGCTCTTTCTCCAGCCAAGGACCTTCCCTTAGTCCATGGTCGCTAAGCCGCCACAGTTCCAAAGTCAACCCGAAACACATGCCAATACCCTAGAGTCCAGAATCCAGTCATTACTGTCCCCTTCGGCATTCCTAGGACGTAGATGACAGTTTCTGACTAAATAATGGGCAGTTTGTGGTGATTCTGAGCTTGGAGAGAGTGGCCACTGGCATGTGCCCCTTGCTGTGGTTAAGAGCCGCCTGCTGAGCATCCCTCGTGCCCAAGCAGTGCTGTCATTAGAGCCATCGCAGCCACTTATTACATGAGCTCAGAAGTCAATCGCTGGAAAACAAGAGTGAATTAGTCGCAGCTGCTGCTGCTCGACAAACACGTACTGATCAGAAAAGACTTGCCAACCCTTCTCACGGGCCCCTACGCACCGCTTCTGAAACGGCCTCTCCGCTCCGAGCAGAGCTTTCCTTGGGCTTTGAAAGAGATCTATATTTACTCATTAGCCCACTTTTTAATTCATTTAGCCTTACATCCATCTGTTCAGTAAATATTTACAGAGTGTCTCTTTGAGCTGGGAACTGTATGGAGTGCAGAGTATCTACCTTGTGAATAATATGAATAATAATAAATGATCTCTGCTCTCATAGAGTTTACGGGACAGGGAGCACGTTAAATGAATGAGTATAAATACCTATCCTTATATTAATATAAAAAGTAGGAAAGAGGGTAGAAAGAGAGAATCATGAGGAAAATAGACTTCGGTAAAGTCCTTCAGGAGTCACTCGTTGAAGAAGAGGCATGAAAGCCAAGCCCGAAGGAAGACGTAGATCCCCTGAAATACTTGAGATTTCTGGCAACAGGTTGTGTTGCTAGTTTGTCTTTGTCTCCCTAGAAACTGCCACTTACAGTGGAGGTCAACTAGAGAACACACTGGTCGTGTCAGATCCAAGTGTAGGCTTTACCG
This sequence comes from Rousettus aegyptiacus, assembly GCF_014176215.1. NCBI lineage: Eukaryota > Metazoa > Chordata > Mammalia > Chiroptera > Pteropodidae > Rousettus > Rousettus aegyptiacus. The sequence continues at coordinate 55,220,976 of NW_023416290.1, forward strand.
GACCTCAAAGTCCAACTCCATTGTTGCGTCGAGGGACCCCAGGCTCGGGCCCCGCACTCAGCTCAAACGCTCACCTCTTACTCAGAACAGCACTTCTCTACCTGTGTCATGTCACCAAACACGGGTCAGACGGCATTCTCCCGTGTGACACATTCCAGGAAACGTATCAGGAGGCACGTGAGTGAGAAGGGTTTCATTCCTGAATCGATCTCGAATCCGCTGCACTTTAAACATCCGGCACCTCATTCGTATAGTGTGTACTGTCGCTAATGACAGACTACTTGCAGGACACACAGGACGACTGACAGTGGCGCTCAGGTTAGCTGATGTCACAGTTAAGAGCACTGCTCTGCGGAGCTCCGGGTCGTACCGCCACTGACATGGATGGGCCTCAGGCTCCACCCCCTCAGGTACAGTTTTCTTAAACCCAGAACCTCATGGAAGAGTTACTCAAGGTCCCCAGTTCCTCAACACTGTCCTCATCCCATCCACACACGGCTGATGGATTGCTTCAGGCGCCCCTTCTCCAACACGCTCTTTACTTAAAATCAGTGCTCTTTTGCCATCTTGCTTACCATCTTCCCTCACTTATGATCCCAGGAGTTGAGGTTTAGAAAGGACCTCCATCATACTTCTACTCTAAGAGTTAGGATCCTCATGAATAGTCTCATAATGCATCATTTAATGTATAATATCATCACTGTCTTCTTCATCATCACCATCATCACCATCATTACCATCATCACCATAGTCATCACCATCATCATCATCAGCATCATCACCATCATCACCATCATTACCATCATCACCATAGTCATCACCATCATCATCATCAGCATCATCACCATCATCACCATAGTCATCACCATCATCATCACCATCATCACCACCATCATCATCATCACCATCACCACCATCATCATCATCACCATCATCATCACCATCACCATCATCACCATCATTACCATCGTCATCATCCTCACCATCGTCATCATCATCATTACCATCATCGCCATCATCACCATCATCTGTAAGACTCCTGGGAGGCACAAGAGCATCGGCAGTGGGCATCATTGATACAGCCCTTACCTTACTATCATGTAGCTCACAATCTAGATGAAATTTTAAAAATTGATACAATTTCAAAAGATAGGTGTAGAAGATGCGTTTTTGTGGAGGAATAGAGGCCTGAGCAAAGTGCTAAAGGTAAGACATAGCGAGACAAGCCCTGAAAAAAAGGGAGGTAATGCATCATTGGGTCATCGTCCAAAGATTTGGGCAACGATGGGCTTATCTTCTTTGCAATCTCAGGCTTGTAGGAAACTCTCATAATTTTCAGCTGTTCTGCTGGTTTAAGGCTTTGTCCTCTGACACCTCAAACTTGTGAACCTTCAGTTTTCTGTCACCTGAGCTTTATAGAGTGGGGGAAGGCACTTAATTTAAACAAAACCGAGCAAACTCACAGGTTAGACCCCATAGAGTTTTATCTTTCTAGATAAGATTTTTTCCTTGGTTTTCATCTGCATTTTCTATCAGTCCCCTAGGGTGTGCTCTATATAATCACAATTTAACTGACATCCAGGGATTTAGCCTGAATTTACTGTCAGATTTTGGTTCTCATTCTTTTTGTTCTGTCTCTGCAAGAATCTCTCCCCACCTGCTTTAAATTTCCAGCTGCTTTTTATAGCTCTCAGGTTTCATCTCTGCCACCTTTAGCCAACAAATCTGTGCTTCTGAAGCTGTAACCACAGTGGCTGGACAGTTCTCTCTTGCCACAGAGCCACAAGCTCACAATATTTACCCCTTCCACTTGCATCCTTCCGAAATCAAACTCTTCAGAGACTGCTGAATGCTTTGTCCGCTTTCTGCTGTTATTAACTAGGTTTTTTTTTAATTATACTGTTTTTATAAATACTATCTGTGGAAACTTTCATGCTACCACTTTGCTACTCCTCTATTAATTTAAAAGTTTTTTCTTTTATTGATTGCTTTAAAACTAATGCATTTATTTAGCTTTTTTCTTTTTTTACCTAAGCAATGCAAGACATGCGTACCAATATTGGGATAACAGTGAGTGAAACAGACATCATCTCTGCTCTCATAAATATGGCACTGTTGTGGAGAAGATAGAATATAAACAGGTAAGCCAGCACGTGACGAAATATAAAATAATTACATGATGAAACATAATTATAATTGCTATGAACAAAGCAAAAGCAGGTAAAGGAATAAAGAGTGATTAGGATATTATTTTAGGTATAACATTAAGGGACGGCATCCTTATGGAAGAGACATTTAACTAGAGATGCTAAATACTATAGCGTTCGTATTCTTAAATCTTCACTAACTCCCGTTGGGAAAAGTGACTATAAATGAACCGTACTTGCCACTCTGAGAAACCAGTTTTGCTAAAATAAAATACATCTATTTATTTATAAGTGAATAACCATGACCAGGCACCTGGTATTTGCTATGCACTGTTCTAAGTTATAAAAGTAGACACATTCCTTGCTCTCACCGGATTTACATTCTGGAAGAAACGAAAGAGGAAGTCAAAATGATGTGTGGAGTGTCAGGAGAATCAATTTCCAATAAGGAATCAGGAGAGACCTCGCTGAGCGCACACACCCACATGCTGTGGAGAAGCACTCTGCGCCAAGGGAATACAAACTACAAAGTTCCAGGGATGGAAAATGTCTACCGTGTTTGAAGAACAGCAAAGAGTCCTGTGTGGCTGGTCAGGGTCATTCAAAGGCAGCGTATGAAAGGAGAAGATGTTGAAATAAGAAGGGGTCACATCCGCAAAACCCCACAGACCACTGTAAGAACTTTTACCGTGATGCTGATTGAATTGGGGAACCATCGGAGGGCTTTGAGCAGAAAAGTCACACTTGAGGACAGTTATTTCATATTTTTTATCCAGCAAGAAGTCTTGTTCTGTATCGGGTCCTCCACCATAGCTCGATATGAAATTCCAACCTTATGTTGTAACAAGATTCCTTTGGCTGCTGTGTAGAAGACAGACTGTTTGGGTAAGACTTTGGGAATCAGCGAGCTAATTCAATAATCCAGGAGGGTCTATTATAGGGTCTGAGACCAGAGTGATAACAAGTTGATGGTGAAAAGAGCTGAATTCTGGAAATTCAGAAGGCCCATAGGGTTTGAAGTTAGAGTGAGTGGTAGTTTCTGTTATAATTATTGTTACTGAGATGTGCACAGGAACTTTACATAACATTATAGTATTGCAATCATCACATTATTTTCCATGTATTTGTTTACATGTTTATGCCTTCTACTCTATCCTGAGTTTCTTGAGAACAGAGAATATATAGTTTTATCTTTGTGGCCTCAGTACTCCAATATTGATCAGAACTCATCTCACTGAACTTTTACACATCGATTTTTTTTTCCTATCCCTTGAGGGCTTTGCAGAACCAGCCTGATTTCTCTCCCACGAATGAGTCCATCACATAATTGAAGCTATCCCTTCCCTGCCATTCTGCACACACATAAAATCCCCGGAGTGGATGGAGGTGAGTACCTAATAGGTCTGAGGACTATGATGACATCGGATTGAGTTTTGAAGGCCATTTTCCAGCCACACCATGAAGGCCCTGGCACGCCCCTTGCCTATTGCCCAGTAAATACAAACATTTTGCGAAGCTAGGTTAAGTGGGGTGAATTGAAATGACAAAAGGAAAACTAAAGGAAGACAATTGTTCTATTCAAGAACTTGGATTTTCTGTCCCACTCAGGGCTCCCTTTCTCCTGTGAATAAACAAGCAGCTCCTCTATTCTTCAGAGAAGGTTTTCTACCTGGGCAATAGCATTGAGTCTGCCCACTGTAAGTGGGGGGAAGTTGGAGGAAGCCTCATATCAGAGGCACCATGACAGAGATGCTGGCTGGCTTCCTTTCTGCCTCCCCTGCTCCATAGAGAGAGAAGGGCCAATCACACCATTAACCACAAGACAAGGAGAGAGGTATGTTTCATTTAGAACTCGTGCCGTGGCATAGCAAATCACCAACAGTGATAAACCAGTTTTTAATAACTTATTAAATATTAGGCTAAAGGTTTACATGCCTCATCTGTAGGAAATTCAAGCCTATGAAGACTCCGGTATCCTGTAGCCGCACCACCTGGAAATTAAGTCATCCTTCATTGCCAAGACAGAAGATAAGACTACCAAAGACTCCTCCCCAGCAATTACATACCTTGGTCTAAAATAGTATATCTTAAATTTGATCACACCTCATTGGCCAAAGCTGGTCACATGGCCTGACCAAACTACATGTGGGCAGAGAAGTGTAGATCTCCCAACGGCCAGGAAGAATTGGAGAACTGAATACGAGTGAATACTGAAAACCTCCAATAAATGTAATAAATTTATTAGCATCCCTAATAAATTTCAGCTTGCCATTAAATGTGCCCCTATTGATTTGTAAAATCATTATTTTCAAGAGCTGCGGCATCAGCTTACATTTATTGAGTATTTTAGCTTTAGAGTCTTTTCACAGATATCATCTCATTGAACTCCCTCAGCAACCCTATGAGGAAAGACAAGACCCGCTCTAGACTATACCTACCTTCTTCACTAAGCTAGAAGCTCCTTTGAGGCAGGAACTGCATCTTGTATCTTGGATCTCCTCCTAGTACAGCCTCCAGCTCTTAATAGGTGTTCATTAACTCTGAAGTGAATCTGAGTCATTCGCAGCATAAGAAACAGGCTCATAACAGCTAAGTAACTTATCTAGGCTCACAAAATCAGCAGATGAGTAATCTAGGATTTGAACTCAAGTCACCTAACTCCAAGTCCTCTATACTCACTATGTGTGTGGCCTCGTTCAGGGGGGATTTCTGGCCACATCTTAATTGAAATGTATGCTGCCCTTTACCAGGGCCAAGATGAAGGCATCCATCAAGCATTCGGACCAGCCCGAGATGTGGGAGCCAGGCCACTCGGGTCTGGTTATGATCGCCATGTTTAGCAAGGCGGCTGGAAGCGAAGACCAGGAGCAGGGGGCCCCTTCCAGCACGCACTGATGGATGACACCCTCTGAGAGGCAGCAGATGTGCTGGCATACGGGGACCACTGGCTCCACTGGTAGCTTGCCCAGCACTGCTGGGTAGTTCTCCTCCTCTGCTGTTATCTGTGCATTCGTTACTTCTAAGGAGCTACGTTTCCTGAACATAACAACTTGGAAACTAAGTCCCAAAGAACAGAAGCTTTGGCTTAATCACCAGTTTAATATAATGACCCTCTTTCTTGGGAAAACTGACAATGAAAGAGAGATGGCTGGCAGTAAAGAGGATGAATCTTCTTTTAATTTTGCTAAATCAAACAGAAACCAAAGCGACTTCTTCAGTGGCTAGTGATAACGGGGTCATTTTCTGAAGGCTCAGATTTACCATTGTCTTTAAAAGATTTCCAAGTCTTTCTGTGAAAATAATTCTGAGCTCTTGGGAGTAATCTAACGTAAATCTGTTCTGGATGCATGAACTGTCCAATGCTAATTCAGCTCACTGTCAGAGCTCAGCATAAATGACATATGTAGCCTAATAGATGAAATTCTGGTTTCTAACCTCAGAGCACATCACAGAAAGCAAACTCCATCAGGTACAATTCGGTTTGGTCATAGATCAGAGAAAAGTCCCAAATAACATAGGTTTAAACACGTGAATTTACCTCTCGCATACATGAAGTCCAGAGGTGGCAGACCAGGGCCGCGGGCACCACCGCAAGATTCCGGCAAAACTCACCGCCTCCTGCTTCCCCAGCACACATCACCACGAGTCTCCTCACCACAGTGAATCTCATCATGCGCTTCGGGCCTCTCTGGATCAGCCCCGCAAGAAGACAAGACTGCCAGGCCATCTTCCAGCCCCGGACTCCTCCACGTTATACAATTGTCTCCATCCCCCAATGGGGGCCATCGTCCACCTGTCCTGTATCCCAGAAACCCTTCCATGAGCCCACTGAACCTGGAGTCGGTCATGGCAAAATTCCTCCTGGCTCCTACTCACTGTTCTGAACGTGCCCATTACCTTCTCGCTCTATAGAAATAGGTCTCTTACGCCTGAAAACACGTTAGCCTCCAACACTATTAAGTATGCACATTTTTCTTCCTTGCTCTTCTTGGCCTAGAGTTCTCTCTGATCCGTAATGACACGTTCAGACCATTCTCCCTCCTTCCTCTGCGGCCATCCCATTTTAATTCTCACCAACAGAGTATCTAGATCAGAACATCTCATTTGCAGACATAAAGGCCATTTTCCCACATTCTCGACCATTGGAATAATCAGCTTTTTAACTTTACCCATTATAGAGAGTGTGTGGTGTCCTATTGACATCTTAATGTGCATTTCCCTGTTGTCTGTTGGTGTTGAGTATCTTTTCATTTGTTTACTCACTATTCATGTATCTTATTTTTGAAGTGCCTGTTAAAATTTTCTGCCACAATTCTAAATGTGATTCTTTTATTTTTATAGAGCTGCAAGAGGTTTCATGGATCCTGGACAAAATTTCTCTGTCAGGTATATAAATTGTAAATTTATTTTCCTATTCTGTAAACATATATTATAAATATTTTCCCCATATCTTTTATTATTTTCTCTTTTTGAAACATTTTCATTGAAGCATAATTGACATAAAATAATCTATACACAATTAAAAGCATGAAACTGTCATCGCAATCAAAACGGTGACTATACCTGAAAACCCTTAAAGTTGTCCCGTGTACTTTTGCAACCAACCCCTTTCACTCCTGCCACTTCCCGGCCACCCACTCCCTATTACTCTTCTCCAGGCCCACGGTGACCCTCGTCATCCCGCTCGTACACAAGCACTCTGGCCTCAGGGCGCATGCCTTGTTAGCTTCTCCATCAACTATGACCAAGCATTGTCCTTTCCCCGCCTCCTTCAGGTGTGTGCGTCTTCCATTTTACTTGAAACTAGGGCCTTCTGCGGCCACACTAGTTAATTGGTCCTCTGTGGTCACCACTGTCTATGCTAGCATTCGTTAACACACTTGTGTGATTGTTTTCTTGACAGCACTTATCCACAAAAATATATATTTTATTTCTTTATTTATTCCCTATCTCTAGACTTTGAAATTTCCTTAAAGTCAATAATTTTCTTTTTTCAATCATTCATATTTAGTACTTAGAAAAATTCCTGGCACATAGGAAACGAATAAATATTTGTCAAATGTAAGATAGAAGGAAGGAAGGTAGGAAGGTGGAAGGAAGGAAGGAATGAACGAACGAAAGGAGGGAGGGAGGGAGGGAGGAAGAAAGGAATGTGTTAGAAACTCCACGTACTGTATGCTTCATTTATATGACCACTGGGTTAGAGAGGAGGGGTTGACTTCAGTGGAGTCCTGGGGAGATTTTTTGAAGGTGATGGTCATGTTTTACATCTTTATATCTTGATTTTGGCAGCGCTTACAAAGCTGTTTGCCTTTTTCAAAACTTGTTCAACACTAAAAAAGGGAACTTTTACTGCATCGAAATTATACGTTAGTATACAAATGGGGTAAAAGCTTATTCAAACATCGTTCCATAAGATTTTTATAGAATAAACCACGGAAATATGAATAAACATAACTGCAGCCCTTGAACTAGGAGAGAACTCATCTCCGTGGATTTGGCAACGTGTAGGCTGCAGACACTAACATTAGCCCGTCCTCAGCACTGCGGACAGGGAGGATGCGCTGCCAATTAGTGTTAGAACCTCAGGGCTGTTCTACTTCCAATTTTTGTTTTCTTTTGTTTTGTTGAGTTCCTTTGTGTTTATGTAAAAAAATTCTAAGACCGCTTCTGCCCCGGAAGTATTTACTGTTATGTAGATATCCCCCTAAGTATTTTATAAAACCTTAAATGGTAGACCTTTTCAAGTGCGGAGAAAGTTAGCCAGCTATCTGAATCAGCTGAACCAAACTGATATTTTTAGTCACCTCATACCTTCTAGAGCGATCCGCGTAGGCCAGCGGCGATCCCGATAAAATAAGGACTGCACGGAACTTATTTTTATAAGGGCGTCAGGAACTCCAAAAGGAAAACCAGGCATATCTGAAGCTGTCTTCCTTTTATCCGTTCTACAATGCCAAAAGCTAGCTCTGTCTTACCTTCTAAGAAATAGGATTTTTTCCCCCATAGTTTTTGTTCTCCAAGAGAGCATTGGGACGTCTCACTTTGTGTATTTATAACATGCAAAACACGCAGTCTCGAAACATATTCTTGTGATGAAACCGCTTTCTGCCTGGAACCCCACTGCAGGTGGGGCTGCCTAGGTGCCCCTTCGCATAAGAATTTGGAGGAATCCTTGAGTTAAATACATTATCATTCCAACGAAGGAGTTGTTGAGAAAGACTGAGGTCACCCTCTGAAAATAAATACGCTACATGAATCGATTATAGTAATTTTTAAAGGCATTCTTCATCTCTGGCTGGACACAGAGAAAATGGACACGTGATGAGAGCAGGTTCGGGGCCAGATTTCTTGAATCCCAGCACTTTTACTTACTCGCTATAGAACTTTGCACAAATTACTGGACCTCTTAGTGCCGTGGTTTCTTCATTTGTCAAATAGGGATCATTTCAATAGGCGCCTCTTCTGTTTGGTGAACTTTCAAACATGGAACAATGACAGGTACGGAATACTCAAAAATTACTCACCGCGATAAAGGGCGAAGAGCAAAGTAGGTGTTCAATACATTTACCTAGTTGTTATCATCGCTACTGTGAATAGGGTGGGCTACACTCTGGATTCTTTTCCACTGCATTGTTACGAATGCTATTCAGTGGCATTCGAAGAAGGGGATCACCTTTTGGAGGTGTCTTAAGGACTCATATACTTAAACGTCGTGAGTCAATACAATTGACACCACAAAATACGATTGACAAGTGGCTGAGTATAAAAATCGTTATTTTGCCAAGTCCGAAGCCAGAGCTTCATATCACTACCTCGTTTTATAGGATACAAAATTAAACCTGGAATTTAGTTTAAAAAGTTATTATTGTAATATTTGTTGTTAAAAATTACTAACTTTTAAAATTGCGGTATTTTTATTTGTAAAAATTAATGAATAATAATTTCCCAGCACTGTAAGTTATCAGATTGATTTTTATGTCCCTTTATTGCACTTCATGGGACTGAATTATTTGCCCTCTTTTAGGATCACGTTGGGCAAGTTTCTTCCTTTATTTGCTGTCTCTGAAGAAATCGGCTAAATGTTATCTCAAAGGTTTTAAGCTTGCTTCTGCTCCAGTTTTCAGTGATTTAAGTATGTGTTTGTATCCTCTTCAAGTCACAAACGTAAAGATTTAGTGGATGGTGGTAAAAAATTTTATCGAATAAAATTCTTAGTGTGGAGCTTGTGTACACACTAAAGAAGACACTGACCGACTTAGTCCAGGTTTCCTAGAAAACGGAGCCTATGGAAAATTCCATGTAATGATGATTTATTGGGAAATGGGATTCAGAGCGGTGAGACTAAGGGAAAAGCGATGTGAGTGGGTAGAAAGTGGAAAAGCAAATGCAACTAGGTACATGTACGAGCTGGTCACAGCTCGATAAAGATATATGGTCAGGTATTTGGTCATGCGGGACACCTCCACTCAGCCCCAAAAGAAACACCCTGCCTTAGGCATGGTTCCTCCAAGGGAAGAAGGAAGAGATTATTTATGATTCTCTCCTGTCTCGTCTACTCTTGTCAATTATTTATAAATGATCATGCCACAGGTATTAACGCTCCCACAGCACACTGGACAATTCTTTAATTACCATTTCTTAATATAGATTAATTCAGCAGCTACTTGATCCTACAATGACTTGATCTCATACTGTACCTCATCGCATTATAGACAGATGAAAATTTTATTAATTGTGGCGCAACCACCGACCAAGGGTTATTAATATTGCATCTACCTGCAACAGTAGGGTGCCTGTTGCTTCTAGGCAGAGAATCGATCTTAGTACTGATTCTCAACTTGAAGATCTGTGTTCTAGGACTATTCTTGGAGCCAACTGTCTTATCCCACTTTCTCTAGAAAATAGCTTGAGTCAAAGCTTAAATGTTATTTATTGGGAGATGTAATTTCAACTAAACAAGAGTACGAGACAAGAGAGTAAGTCAGAGAAGAAATCTTAAGTCGGTGAGTTATGAAGCCATCTGCACCTCCACAAGGAGACACAGCCGGTTGCCCCGTCACGTGGTCACGTGGGAGAGCTCTCGTTAGGCTCTCAGGGGGAGGAAGAGAATATCTGACATGGCGTCTTCCATCCTCTCTCTCCAGTTGATCAGATTTCACTGAATGAGAAAAGGACTCCATTGCGCTTTCTGCATTTCATTACCTGGTTCTGTATAGCAGCTGCTCAGGAGGTTGCGTGTCAAGCTCTGTGGTGAGGCGCTTCACCCATGACTGGAGGTGTAGGAGGACCCAGAGTGTCCATGTCGGATCCAAAGGACCTAAGTGCCGTGGTCACTGTGGTTCCGACCATGACGTGTGCGGTGAAGTCCATGCAGGAGCCAGGCCTGGTGCTCAACCCAGGAATGAAGCAGATGTAAGCAAGCTAGTTACTTACTCCTTATTATATTTTTATTTCTATGCTTTTTCATGTAGCTGTTTTTTCCATGCAATCACGTAGGTTCAGAGATGGAAGAAATAAGGCAGAAATTCAGTCATAAAGCTTTCTAAAGGCTAAATCTGAAGTCAGAGAGCAGATTTTGGCTGAATAACAAGGCCAAGAATGACTTTGGACAAGTCTCTGCTTTTGATTCCTGTTCAATATCGTTCCTATGATAACGTGTCCTTTAGTTAAAGTAATATATCTCTTATTTAAGTGATAAATGATTGCAGCTATTATTTGATTGGGACTGTCATTTGGTTTTTGCTTAACTTAGAGATATTTGGTCATATAATCTGGAGGTTAACAATGAAGACATACCCAATTTTTTTAGTAGCCAGGCCAGAGTTGGCCGAGGTGGCTCCTACTTTTGCATAGAGACTTAAGTGGAGAGAGAGACAGAGAGACAGAGAGACAGAAAGAGAGACAGAGACTGAGAAACACAAAGAGAGAAACTGTAAAAAAGCAAAGCTTTATAGTATAATAATTTCATGTTCTGGATAATTAAATGTGGGCCTCCATGTCTCTCTCTCTCTCTCTCTCTGTCATTACACATATACATACACATGCATATACATACATATATACAATCTTTCTGTTGGTTAACCTTTCTTATTCAAGGTCAAACACTCAGCTGGTGAAAAGGGAAATTTAATTAAGAGTGCTTAAGGCATCAAAAAGGAGCTGCAGCTTTAGAACACAAGCAGTTAGACATCATTAATAGAAAGAGTGCCTTAAGGATTCAAATCTATTATTAAGTATTTTTTGCGATATATACAGAAAAACAACCTGCCACCATGAAAGCACTCTGAAAAGGAGAGTAGATCAAAGTGATGTGCAGTATTCATTTTTCGACAAGCAGCTAGGGTTTGGAAATCACACTGGGGCACGCGAAAGGATGGGAAAAGGAATCTGTGCCTGCATTCTAAGTGCGTGACAAAAACAGAGTGAGGAGAAATATTACGATCTAATCATAACGAATCAACACCATTCGGTTAACCTTTACCGTGTATCGGGCACCGGGTTAAACAGAACACATCTATTACTCTAAGCGTAGGTATCATTATCTCACCAAATGAAGAAACTGCATGCCTGTGAGTTTCAAAAGCGGATCCCATTATGGGAATTCAGATCCGCGCCCAATGCTTGTTCTTAAGCCTCTACACGATGCCCCCTCACCAGCATTGCTACGCTGAAAGGTACAATGTTCCATGTACCTTTCTTTCATGACCTCAGGCATCTTCCTGGACACACTAGGCTCAGTGATGAGACCAGTGGGGTTCAGCAACGAGAAAAGGCTTTTCTAGAGCTAGTCATTGATAGAGGCCAATACAACCTCAAGCAACGTCATTCCAGGTCACCAGCGCGTCCCCTGCTCCATGTTGCCGCCTAACTTTCCAAACAATGCAGCTAATTCCACCTTGTGAATTCTACCCATGGCGTCTTTCCGTTCCAAAGCTTATATTAGCCAGAAGGATACATATGTGTGAGTGATTATAAGTAGATAATAACTAGCAAATAATCCCAATAATGACTCAGCTTTTAAGGGCACCATTCCTTTTCTCCAACCCCCAAAATGATCAGTACTATCCACAGTTTACAGGCAAGGAAAACATTTCATTTCTCAAGCACTTCTGAATTCAAGTATAATAGTAAAAATTCAAGCTGCCGTTTTGCCTAAAATACCAAGTCTAATGCTTAAAAAAAAAAAAAGAAAAAACTGTCCATCTGAAAATCCAAATGCGGCACATAGAAGGCTAGCTGTTCTTTCCCGATTCTTTGCAAGTATTTGTCCCCAAATTTCAGCTCTCTACAAAGTGAAGACTGATAAGAGGGGAAGAAGGAAAATGGGATTACCATTGGTGCTTGAGTAGTTTGATGCAAAGGAGAAGACATCGAACCAGGTCGCCAGGAGAACTAAAGCAGATTTTCATTTTTAAATGACAGCCCCTAATGCTGGTGGTAACGACGGCAAACGAGCTTTTTGATCAATTATCGGTGGAGGTAACGCTGGTAAAGGCCCTTTTAGAAACCAGTGTGGCAGTACACGGAAAGAGCCATCGAAACGCTTTTATCCGTTGGCACAGAAATTCCTCTCATAAACCCCCCTTAAGGAACCGTTCCCAAACAGCCATCATGTGATGTGTCAAAATACCGCGCGGCCGTCACAGGGTGTCGGTGCTGTGCCTGATGGACAGATGCTAACAAGGACGAAAGCTACAGATACAATTTATGACAAAACTCTCTCGTCAGAGCACAGGCACGGCCTCGTCCAAATTAGAGGAGTTGGTTGTCTGGCTTTTCAATGCCGGCCAAAGGTCCTTACTCACGAACCGTGAGTGAGAACAGCGTTGGGCTCTTTGAAACAACCACTTTGCCTTTCTTGCGAGGCCTGGGTGGGAGGCAGAGAGTGTTACTGATTCCTACCGGCCACCCCTAAGACTCTGGCTACGGGGTCTTCTGCTCCCCAGGACGAAGCGACTGGTAATACTCTAGCACATGGGTGATGGTTGCGGCAAAACCGAATGAATCGATTGTAAATTCCCCTGAACATATCCACTGTAGATAATTTATAAACCTAAACAGATCCTATAACGTGAATAGTTATAGATCGAAAGATGAAATCGCTAATGTTGATCATATTTAAGCGGCAAAAATGGCAGTGCCACATGGCTCAATCTAGCAAATAATGGCACATGCTCTCAATGGAACTGTATATAACCACGAAAAATGACGTGTATAAAACTTTTATAAGCAACAAGAAAAGTGCTCTGATCATTATACTAAGTTAAAAAGTGGGCTGAAATATTATTAAGAAAACATGGCCTCATTCTTGTAAATAAAGATACAAAGGAATAAGCTTGAGAAGAAATGCATTTTTTCAGACATCTTTCTCCCCTCCCTCCCTCTCCCCACATCCTCGGAAGTAAAATCGCAGACCAATAAACCAACCAAAAAGTACCGAACTGAGAACTGGCTCACTTGGTTTTTTGTTTCAGCCGAGCCATCAACCGTCTGAAGCTATGTGGAATTTTCTGGAAGAAGATCCTTTCAGCCTGTCCATGCTTGGACTCAATGCCCCATCTGTCAAACAAGGAGAGGGATTCTAGATGACACTTTAGGGGCCCAGAGCAACATGGTTTCATTTAAAAAAAAAAAAATCAACATAATTTGAACACAAGAGTCTCTATTTTGGTAAACCATTAACCTTGTTAAGCACGGAAAGACGAAAGCAAGGCTCGTTAACCTACACACAGTCCACGGAGAATAGAGGCAGGAGCACAGTTATCCGCCCAACTCGATTTCCCAACCTGTTCAGATTCATCAGCCTATTCTGTTACTCAATTTAAGAGATGTTCTTTAATTAAGTCATTTAAAATTGCTTAGTTTAATTGGATTCTTGATTCTCAGTGAGGCAAAGAGCCATTCCTTGATGTCAAGATAGCAAGGTTTTTTGTTTTTTGTTTTGTTTTGTTTTGTTTTTGTCTGTGTGTGTGTGTATCTTGGCATGAAAACTGCTCCTTTTAAACTATTTTTCTTCTTATTTTCTTGAGATTTTGCTGTTACAAACAGGATTTGAGATAATTGGATATACTCCAAACAGAATTCAATTCTTCTATCAGAAAAAGGTCATCCAAAATATGTCATACACTTTAAAATAAACATGTCAGAGTTTTAAAAAACAATTTTGTTTAAATTGCAAAATCTCAAAACAGAAAGGCTTTGTTAGGTATGGCCATTTCAAATGTTCAGTGTGAAATATGTTTTAATATATAATTTTTCCTTGACTTGCTCAAATACCAGGCAAATTTGTATTACCTTTCTTTTGAGTCAGTATTCCAAAGACAGAGTGGAAATTGACCAATTTATGCTTTCCTATCTATCTTGCCTACCGTGGAAGATAAAAAATCAAAATACATCAATCCTGAAATACAATGTTGACATTCACCAGCATCAGAATCAATTCTCTCACATTTTAAAGTAAATTTAAAATCAGTATATAAAGTTTTAAGGAATTTATTATTTGAACCAATATTTCGGTGCCACTTTCTACACAGCAATCACTGTGCTGGACACTTGGTATTCAACAATGAACTCACATTCTAGCAGACAAAGTAAATTTTAATAAAATCATTGCAAAAATGATCACCACAAAGTGTGTCACAGTAATGTCATCCAGTCCAGAGGAAGAATCAGGCTTTCTGGATTGTCCCCTTGAAGATGTGACTTTTCGGCTAAGAACAGATGCATGAGCAGAAGGAACTTTGATCTGGTGCTCTAACACAAGGATCGAGAGAGACCTCGAATTTTGGAACTGGGAAGGAATTCACGGTTTCATCAGTTTAACGCTTTCTATTGGACTCTTGAGGCGGAACAGCATAACAAGTCCTGCAGTCGAAGCAGCCGGTTTTTATCCTCAGTCTCTACTGCTCAGTCACTATGCAACCATTATGATGACCAGTGGGATGATTCTTTTCCCTCTCTGGGTCTGTTCTGGTAATCTATTGCTAACAAACCATCCTGGTTTGCCTGGAACCGTCCAGATTTTAGCACTGAAATTTCCATATCTTGCAAAAAACCTTCGAACACAGGCAAAAAGGAACATTTGGTCACCTACTAACACATCACCTCAGTATCTGGTGGCTATAAATATCAATTATCATTATCTCTCACATTTCTGAGGGTTGTTTGGGATTCACTGGGTGGTTGCTGTTTGTAGTCTCTTGCTGAGTTGTGATTAATCAGTAGCTACAGCTTATCGCATTGTGGTAATTTTATCTCCATGTCAGACAAGAAATGCCAGAAAGAGAGACCCCTGGCTCTCTCCAGTCACTGTGGCCTCCCAGAAAAACTCCCGGGCTAAGGTCCTTCCATCAGGGCAGCAGGATACGTGAGAAATAAATGAGCGCATCAAACCCTTTCGGGTTTCACATCACCCACGAAAATGGTCACAGGGTCTAAACTCTTTCCAGAATATCTGCTGGTCTCTTTGGATTCCTGAATAAAAATCTTTGGATGATGTGAACTTCCTGTTCCTATATTAGCCCCATCTGTCAGCCTTAATCTCTCCCTGTTATAGAATCAAAGAAAGCTCTATCTATAAACATGTCCATAACACTACCCACTTCACTATATTTTGACTTACATGATTTTTTAGTTTCTTATGATTACCACATAGATTCTTGAGGGTGACTAAATAATAGATAATATATATAAGCATTTCCTAAGCTCTGGCACCTTCGTAAGTGTCTTACATAACTTACATTACCTTATTTCACTTGATCGAGAACCTTATGTGGTAAGTACAATCTATTCTTATTATTTGTGGAAATTGTTACTCACTGAATGGGTGAATATTTAACTGCTGCTTCTGGAGGAAATGGAGGATTAGGTTCCCGTGAGCCTCTGGTTACAACATTTTTCTCAAGTGATCAACACCTGACTTTGCTTCTGCTTCGAGAGGCCCCATTGACTGTGCTGTTGATTCGGTAGCGTTGAACTCATTGCCAAACGCTTATCTAACACACGTAATTTCTCCAGAATGCACATCGCTGCAGCCACGAACTCAGGAACGACAGCTTGCACTTCGGCACTGCCGTCGGGGGCCACTTCGAACTGTGACATCACCACCGAAAAGCACACAGATGCAAGCGACGTGGCACTGAGCAGAGCACAGAAAAGATACTTGTTTACAGGATGAAGCAGAAACAGGAAACCAGAGCTTCGCCGGTCGACCTCAGCTGGGAACAGACACATTGAGCAACTCAAATTTTTCGCCGCTCTGCCCGTGTTTGTGAAACTCCAAACCATGAGTATGGGTTTGGAGTTTCCAAAAAAAAGTTTTAGCGAGTCGGCGAATTTGCAAACACAGAATCTGGGCACCGTGAGGGTCAATTGCATGATAATGCTTATCACCCACCTTTTACAGGGAAAGAAACACTGACGGAGTAGTTGGCTCATGCCCCTCAAGGTTCTAAGGCTCACAGATAACAGAGTCAGAATTCAAACTCTGACGTTCCGACTCCGGAGCCGAGCTCTGCCGCTGCGTTGTCTCCCATGATACAGTACTTTTGATTGATCGGCACTCATATCAATCAGAATAATGAGGTATAACAAAGCACTGTAAAACCTCAGCCGCTTACAACAACAGACATTGATTTTTCTTGCAGCCAGATCGGGGGGTTGGCTGGGATTCTGCTGAGCTCGTCTGGGATTAGTGGGTCTTGCATCGGGCTGCGGCTTGGGTTCGGGTTTGCTTCATCCTCTGTTCTTCTTGAACGTGTGGCCACTCGGAGCTTGTTCTTATCACAAATAGCAGAAACACAATAGGCCAAAGTGCTTAACAACATGTGTTTGCCACAGACACGTTTCAGGCCTGATTTATGACAAGTCCATTAACATGCAAAGCGAGCTACCTGGCCAAATCCAACATCCACAGTTTTATCAACTCTAATGACAGATACTGCAAGGTCACAGGGCACAGAGTGCAGATGTATAATTCTAATTAAAACAGGAATGAAGAAGGGAAACTGATTCACTCTTTGATGATGTCTTGGGTTTCATTAAGAAACATGGTACTTTTGCCAAAACCTTCACTTTTCTATTAAGACGATAAAACAAGTGTCCACTCTAAGCCCCTTACCTCTAGGGGAAGAGCTGCACCCCCTCTCCTGATGCACTTTGGTCCTGCATTGGGATGAGGAACGTCTTGCCCGAGGATGGTCTAGGTGGTGGTATCTTGAAGTTCAACAAAAGAGCCAAGGGCTCTGCAAATATGGTGTCAATTGCATAGGACCGAACTGGAATCTAAGTAAGGCCAAAGCTAAGAAGAACAGGCTATCCACATGAGAATGACAACTAAAGGTGAGAGGTAATACCCCAAGAAACATGTGGACTGACTAGCCTCTGGCTACAATGGTTGTTTGGAAGATTCCTCATGTACAGTTTCTGGTGTGCCCAGAGGCCTAAAGAAATTGGCCAAATCTGACCACTCAGGGACCCGGCCCTTTGGCCCTGTGCCAGCCGATTCTCCTTCCTTCTCCCATCTCCGGACCTGCAGCAGCCATCTCTATCGTCCCCTTGCCCTCACCCGACTCTCACGGCCGCCTGGCGCTCCCAATCCTGCATCCGACCCACTTGGTTGCACCAGATACTCCATTCCTGTCTCCTTTGTGACCTGATGCCTTCTAGGTTGGATCTGAATCTTCTTTTCTCCTTAAGTACTTCTTTTTTTGTCTTCTCCCACTTAGTGAGTTGAGGAAAACCCATCCCTGTAGTCTCTGATTAATTTTTCAGTCCTTCCCGGTATGAGGGCTTCGAACTTGGTTTCTTTCGTTTGATTGACATCCCTGTTGTACCTCGCAACCTGCGCCGGGCCGGGGAGAGCGAGTTCTGAGATGCGGTGTCTCCGGCTCTTCCCCTAGCCTTAAGCTCTCATCCAGAGACTCCTCTGCAGCAGTCTGATCAAGTGAAAACCCACCGAATGAAGGGTTTGGAAACCTGTGATCTCGTTCATGGTTTCCAATTAATTCAATTAATGATTTTGAGAAGATAACTTCATTTTCCTGCTCGTCTGTAAGCGAGCTGGTGAAACTCAGTTCACTCTTCTTAACGTTCTTCGGTTGCCAAACACATTTTCTGAAACGGAGCCCAAGAAGGGAAGTATAGAATGATATCAACTGAGCTGCTCTACTTTCGTAACTGATGCTGGCCATCGGCGGGGGGAGGAGGGTCTGCTAGAGCTGCAACCTAGCAGACTGCCCCTCTGTGGTCTCAGAGGCCCCTTCTGGGGACACTCAATGCTCCCGGAGTGCAATTTAGAAACGGCAGATTAGACGGTGTCTTACATCTACTTTGGGTCTAAAGTCACTTGAATCTTTGTTTTCTCTTAAATTACATATTAGGTCCAAACTCTTGAAAAATCGAATAAAAATTCTAGATATCATTTATTTTTATTTCAGTCCACCATCACAGAATGATCAGTCGAGTCGTTGGCTGGGTTTTAGCGATGGCCGTGTCACTCGACAGCCGGTAGGACTTTGGTCAAGTGACTCGTGGGCTCTGTTTTCATCTCTAAAATGAGGGTCTCAGGCTGGAAGATCTCTAAGTCCCCTTACACATTCTTCGTTCAAAGACTCTCGCGTTTCTGACCGATCCTCCCCCACTTATTAGCAGCTCATTTGATAATACTCATGAAAGGACAATTTTCTGGGACAAATTATGCTGTAATGAGTAGGCAGGATGTGTGCAAGCCCTGTGTGTAAATATGCAAACTTCGCATTCAATCTTATGAGGCCCCATTTGTCTTTTGGCATTTTCGATGAATAAACCAACTCCAAACCAATTTGCAACAAGCAAAATATGTTATCATGAGATATTTGTTTCCCCAAATGATTGTACTCACAAAGTCTCTCTTTCTTTTTGAATAATTCCCAGAAGGCTGCAACTTAGGGAGAACACAGATTCCAAACCCTTGGAGACAGAAAGTTGACGCAAGTGGACAGAGTCAGATAAACGGGGAGGGGCTACAGGGGAAGGGCAGAACGATAATGCTGGACAGAAACTGAATTCCCCTCCTTTTTCCCCTTTGTCGAACTTTCCAGCCAAAAATATCTGCAGTGCCAGCTCCAGATGGAGAGAGAACGGTTTGTTTACCATCTGCAGAGACAAAACATCAGAGTGAAACCACAGTTTAAAGGGGAAACTCATCAGGAATAGAGTTAAATAATTTTGTCGGAATTAAGGGACTTGGTACAAACCTTTGGATAAGACTCTAGGGAGCCTCTGCGTGGGTGTGTGAAGTTCAGGGACTGAAAGCTAAATCCTTTGACAACCAGAAGATAAATGTGAGGGACACTTTGGGGGCAGTAAATAGAAGATTGTAAGTGAAAATCACACATTGCTAGGCAGGAGATAAAGAGGAATAAACAACAACGCTTGCCCTGAAACATTTGGAGATTTTGTGAGGTTAAACTCAGACATTGTCTACTGAAGCCTGACAGTCTCCCTTCTGAGGATGCACATGTTGAATAATTAAAGAAGATCACGGCCAATTGAGGAAGCCAGTTGAGAAAAATGTCGCTGAGAAATGGTTATTCTCGAGCCTGAAATCGGGGTCACCCTCCAGTGGGACGGCAGTGGACGCCACGCCACGCCACTGCCACCCCATTCCGCAGGCGGAGAGCTTAGGAAAAGGCCCGGGCTTTGCAGCTGGAAAGACCAGCCTTGGTATGTCTTTGCCGCCGTTCCTATTCATTGTCTGGGTTGCCTCGGGCCAGTTTCTTAGCCCGTGTGGTTATTTCTCAAGATAACGATTGCAAGAAGGGCTTACTTGTGCCGGGGACTGCTGTAAGTGCTTCTCATACGTGAGCTCATTTAATTCTTGCCACGGCCCTGGGAAGGTGTTATTCCCGGCCCTATTTTCCAGTTGAGGAAATCAAATCGCAGAGAGGGTAAGGAACTCATTCCAGATCACACAGCTAATACGCAGCTGAAGCCGTGAGCTCCGGTAGGAAAGTCCTAGGGCGCGACCCACCACACATGGCAGGTCCGATCCTTCAGGGAACATTGAGAAGCACCCGACCCAGTAGTTCATAGCAGAAACTCAACGTTGACATGTTAGCATTCTTCCTAAGTCAACCACATTTTTTTTTAAAGAAACACTTATAAAGATGCTACTATGCACCTGCAATCATGCCAGGTGATAACGGTTAACGGTTTTATTCTGCACTAACTCATTCAGTTCTCGTGATGCTTGGCATCTCTGCCATCAGTGATGATATCGCGGGGCTCTTGCCCTTGAAGTTTCCTTTGCTGGAAATGTTTCTTCCGGATATCAGCCTGACGCACCTCCTTTCCATTCAGGTCTCTGAGAGACTTTCCCTGCGCTGTATGTGAAACAGCAACCTTCATCATGGCCCAGCATGCAAGCTTACATACTGAAAAACTAAATACTCGGTAAGGCGGGCCTTATTGTGGTATGTGGTGCTTGTTGCTGGCAAGTTTGTCGTTAGCAAGACACCCTGGAACCAGTCTATTACAGGCAGCATTGACATTAGTGCCAAGTCACAGACCTACGTGATGAGATTATGAAACAGGAATGTGTGGACAAGGGATTGGACCGGGTGGGCCTCAGAAACTCAGCGGACACACAAAACCCCTCTCCAGCAAAGGGGGAGCAAACGAAAAAGGAGGAGGGAGGAAATCAAAGGAACTTAAGTTTTCTCTTCTACGACCATGCTGAAGAGCAACCCAGGAGACAGGGTATAGCGACCAGCACTGATTGATAAAGAAAGAAGATATTTCGGCCAAAACTGAGCAGAAGAGGGAATTACAGGTCATATCAGAGATTTTGTGCATTCGGGGGAAGCATGGGATGCTGAGAAGTCGCATGCCAAAGTGACGTAGCCCAAGTCCCTTCGTGCCACTTGGGAGAAGGGAAAAAGCACCGACATGCAGACTGAAGTCACCCCCAAATTCTCAGTCTCCAGAGTACCTCCGGCAGTCTTACATCTAGTGCTTAATAGGGTATCCCAAAGTGTTTTCTGCTTGTTAAATTTCATAAAATAACTTGGTGTCAAGAGGGCTTCTCCTCAATTTCGGGGATTTGCAGGCAGCCTGGGAAGGCAGACTAGGCCACCTGACAGGTCCCTTTGAAGACTGAGAGCCGAGGGGACTTTGTGAAAATCTGTACTGAGTATGACAGGATGATTCTAGACACAAACACAAAATCAGCCCCTCTTCCGGACAGCTCCCGGGATGGAACTTATCACATCGTGTGGTAATTGTTAGTTTCCCTGACGAGCTCGCCTACCCTGCTGTGAACTGCACGAACTCTAAGAAACGCTGTTACTCATCAGTGTTTCCCCAGTACCTGGTCCAGTGCTGGGCGCACAGGATATTTATAATAAGGTTTTCACTGGTAAATGAGTTACGGCATCCTTGATTGGCCCTGCGTGTTTACGTCATCCAAAATCCATTCTCCCTCAAAGCTATACGGATTTTTCAGAAGCCTTATCTCCTCTTATCTGTGTATTTGCAAAATGAGGATAATGTGTCAATCATTTCTTGACATGAGTCATTTCGGCTGATGTATTTCAAACGCGCCCATCTTCCAAAACATGAGCTGGGGCTAGGTGGCTCAGCTAGCTGGGTGGTAATAAGTTAACCATCTACTACACCCGGGATAATTAAAAATTCATTTCTTTCTTCTGTTGGATTTCCTAGCTATTTTCAGAGAAGATATTCCTAAGGAAGGCTTTAAAATCGCAACTTTCCTGCTTCTGGACCCTGAACTAGCAAATGAGTAAGCCAAATATTTTAGCCTACAGGGCGCTTAGAGGAAAATTCGCCAAGTGAGAATGTGACTTGGTGCGAACCCAGCGGACAGAAAGAGCTAAGAGCTGACGGGGAGGAACCAGCACGATGCCGAGGGGACAGGGAGAGGGGAAGTGACTTGGTTTGCTGTCCCCGCCCCTGGGTTCCGGCGGCAGAGATGAGAGACGCCGGAACGAAGGGGCAGGGACTCGGACTCACCAAGAAACATAAACAGGAAAAATCAAGCCCCTTGACGCACAGTAATTTAGCGGCTTCTCTCCCCGTAGCGGGAGAGACGTGGACAGGGGTGGCCCCTGCCTGGGCAGCACCCATGAATGAACGTCCGAGGATGAAACCAGGGGGCTGTGACAGAGGGCAAGAAAGGCGGTGATCAGATTGTGCCCTTAACACTTTGAACAGTCTCTGGGACAGAATACATGCTCAATACATATCCGTTGATTATTAAAGAGCTATTGACTATAGCAAGAGGGTTCCCATCGAAAACAGATAAACAAACAAACAAACAAAAAAGAGTCCTGAGGCTAGGGAAAATGTTGGACGATCTCTTGGGAACTTTTTATAGAACTGTAATTCAACCAAGTGTTTACCCACTTATGAAGTTTATTGTTCATTATTCAGTGAACATAACCAAGTGTGTGTTATGTGACAGGCGCTATGCTTAGCACTGAGGTTGGCATGATGAATAAGGCACAGTTTTTGACCTCAAGGCTCTAAGAGTCAATCTAGTTAGGGAGACAGACAAGTAAACAAATAAATGCAACACAAAGTGATCAACGCCAAAGGAGAAATAACAGATCCTCTTTAAATTATTGAAGAGGTGCTTCGCCCAGCCTGCCCACCCCCTGTACTCTGTGATGAAAGTACAGATTTAGACCAGCTAAACGAACCCATCGATCTGGATAGTTCTCTCACGGCTCTTATTCTAACAGGACTGTCTGAATCGTCCATCGGGATACATTTGGTAAGTTTTTCAGACGTGAGCTTATAAAGTATCTCATTGAGTGGAGGGGAGCAGGTGGTAGAATGGGGGTGTGAACAAGTTTGCAGAGATTTAAAAAAAAATTCCACATCTGCATCTTATCACTGGCTAAAAATAAGCGCTGTCTGCAGTACACCAGATGTTCCGTCTCACTGAAGCCACTATAAAAAATACAGTACGGTCAAGGCAGAAAATAGACGCCTCAGGGAGAAAGATGGCTTTCCCTCGGAGTAACCCACCCTGAACTGGAGCCCCAGCCCGTTCAAACTGGGAGGGACATGGGAGATTATACATAATCCCACTTTGATTCTCACTGACATCCAGAATTGTTCAGAGGTCCAGACAAAAAGCCACGTAGTAATAGAACGACTTATTCTCCCTGTTTTCTAGGTCTAAATAAGCTGTAATTTTTCATTTTCCCCTTGTTTCTGAAAGAAATACCATCAGCTATAAGAGCACTAAGTCAGTTCTATATACTTCAACTTACAGATGTATTGACAGCGTTTGTTAAGGGGACCTATGTATATAGCCAGAGACCGGGCATTGCTGTTGGTAAAGAAATATTGTTAAGTAAGATAAGACAACATCAGGAAAAAGAGAAATTCTCATTATCTTTATTAGTCAGGGCCTAATTAAAACCTTAAGGGCTGAATAGATTACAAAGTTCACCTACCTTTACATAAATGAAAAAAAAAACCAGCCTATAAAATAAACATAAGACAAAACATCCCTCGTTTTAAAAATAACAATTATGTAAATATATACATGAAAAATCAAATATCTAATTTTTAAAATTATTGCTACAGGTGGTCATAAAAACGTGCCCATCGTATCTGCTACAGGGAACGAAGGTAGCTAACGATGCCGGTGGCTGTCCTCGCGTGTCCGTATTAATTAATTAGCCCAGATCCACCACTGCATCTGTTTTAAGGTCAAATTCAGCCAATGACTGACCATAACACAGTCCTGTTGACACTCCCAATGGGTGACTTAGGCCTGATGACTTCCACTGACTTGGGTGAACCTTTCTGCAAACTGTACTACTTTCCGAGGTTCT
The DNA here is from genome assembly GCF_014176215.1 of Rousettus aegyptiacus. Lineage (NCBI taxonomy): Eukaryota > Metazoa > Chordata > Mammalia > Chiroptera > Pteropodidae > Rousettus > Rousettus aegyptiacus. The sequence goes on from NW_023416290.1 coordinate 55,244,974, forward strand.
CCTTACCCCGCCCTTCTCGTTTCCTTCAGAGATGTGGGGACTGAGTGGCACTCCGAAGTCTCTCCCTCCTTCCCCGGCTCTGGCTTCCTTAACCTTCACAGGTGTTTCCTCCAGCGCCTCTAATCACATCTGCTTCCCAAAGGACCCAAATTAACACGTGTTTGTATATGTGTTTGTGCCCAGCTTCACGGGTGCCCTGAGCACTTACTCTGTTTGCCTACTGGGTGACCCAGACGTGGATATAACAGAAAGTAAAGATAATGACTTTGAATCATATCTAACACTAAAGTCTAAGTGCGTGAGCTCAAGGATAATTTAATCTCTATAGTTAGCCTTCCCCATTGGAATTTAGTTATTGAAAAAAAATCTCTATTATTTTTGTCTCTATTATTTAATCCATAAGGATATGCATTGGTGGGGATGCCAATAAGGTGTGCTGTGTGAATTGTCACACTTAAATAAGCACATTACCTTATTGGACAGTAATTTATACATGATAAGTTAGGACATTTTTCTTTAAATTTTTTTACGCTCTCAGACTAAGGTTCTATTCATACTCATCTTTAAAATCTTGAAGACGTCTGGTTTTATATGCAGAATTAACCCTACACATCTATTACCTCCTGCCCTCAAAGCTCCTTAAAAATATAATATTTTTGTTTTTTAGCATGTAAAAAAAAAAAAAAAACAAAAAAGACAAAGAGAAAAGATGGGGAAATAGTAGAGGAAAAGCTCTGACTATTTTAGGAAAATAGTGAGTGGAGAAGCGGTGCCGGCAGGAGCAGAGCCGAGCAGCCTACAGTCTGGTGCCTGAGCGGGGGTACTGAGTACCCCCCATACCACCTCCAGAAGCCTCACAAGGATGGGAATCTGAAGGCGCAAAACACCCCCGAAGGCAGAGGCGAGGGGCCTGACAGAAGCGACTTGTTGAATGTCTATCTACGAAGCCAGCAGAGCCCACCTCCCGCCCCCACAGGCCCTGAAGGACACTGCGGATTTATTTTCTGGAGAAACTGGACATAAGAAGCTGGAAGCTCAGGGAGAACCAACCGTGAAAAGGGGGAGCGGGAGGCGCAGCGCTGAAAGAGCGACGTTTGGGAAAAGTCCGCTCCTGCCCCCCAAATAATGGAGGTACAGTTTCTTCTCCTCGCTCCTTTAAGGTGGAGCATTAGTTGATTATTTTCTGGAGGAATCTACAAGCCTTAGAGGAAAAATAATTTAGAGGTCACCGCCATCAGGGCGAATAGTCTCAGCGATTTTCGCACCGAGAAGAAGGATCCTACTATGACAAAGACTTTACAATTTTGAAATGGATTTGAAATTGTGAAAAGTGCAGCTTGATTTCCCCTCGCTGCTTATAGTAAAATGTGAGAGAAAAGAGATAAACTGAAGAAGGAACTGTTAAGGAAAAAAGGAACCAGCACTTGATGGTTTGGGAGGCTTCCTGCCTATTCGGATTGCCAAGGATGCTAAAATTAGCAAACCCACTGTTAGTAAAGCATACTCTGGAGAGAGAACCCACAGTGTGGCTGAGTAACCTTTTCATGAAAAGAATAGGTGTGTGACTGATAAATCCAATCAATCATCTCAGCAGAAGCCGGGAATAGAGTTGATGAGAAGGAATGGGGGTTATTCAGGAAGGATCTATAGAGAACCCTCTCATCTAATGATGAAAAAAAAAATAAACAATTCGAGATTTCTTTAAAGCACCTGAAACATAAAAATCCAATAGTTGCAATTAAAATAGCATTAGGAAAGATTGGAAAATAAGATTGAGAAAATCTCCCAGAAAACAAACCAAGAGATAGGAAATTGGAATACATGAAAATCAGTGCACTATTCTATGAGATTCGATATCCAATGAACGGGTGAGATGCAGTGAACAGAGGAAACAGAAAAAAAAAGAAATTAACAACGATAACAAAAATACAATATAATTACCCAGTATTGAAAAGTCTCTGGTACATACGTGTCTAGCACACACGAAGCATATCATTAAAGAATTTCAGAATAGCGAAGATAAAACAATGTTTAAATCTCCTAAAAAGAAAGGAAAGTTGCATATATAAGGCCTAAAATCCCCAAAGCAGTCATATTCCTGACTCTTATCTTGGAAATTAGAGGATGAAACAGTAATGTTTCCAATATTTTGAATAAAAATAGTTTTAAACTAGAGTTCTCTACAGTCAACCTGTCAATCGAATGTGAAAGGAGAAAAAAGAGGTTTTTGAAGATGCAAAGTTGTAGAAATTTACCTACTGCAACCTGCCTTCAGGAAGGTACGTGAAAAAAATAATCAGCAGTCTAAGGAAGTATACAAAGAAAGAAGAAGGCATAAGACTTTGGCTCTAGGAGATCCACCATCAGAAGGTAGCGGAAGAAAGTCCTACGATGAAGACCCGGAGAAGCTGGCGGATGACAGCCGGGCAGCAGAGCCACTAGGCCAGACCGTCATGGTGACTTAGAGACTGATCTGAGGGAAAGAGGGGCCTGACGTTTTAGCCTGTGGAACATAATCACAGGTGTAGAGAAGACGGGACACAGCTTTAGCCCCCGGATAAAAGAAAGGTTGTCAACAGAGGGGGTATAATCACATCACTACTCAGTTCAGCAAAGAACAACATCTGTGTAGTCATGATCATGTAAATTCTGATTATTAATTTAACAAGGAATTGTGAGTCTGCACTGGGAGGCACTGGGGAGGGTAAAGGAGAAGTTGGAGAAAAGCTTAGCTTCCCTGTATCATCCCAGAGTACCTAGAACTATTTTCCAAAAGGTAAATAATAATCATAAAATTCCAGCACATTATTTAGCAGTACATAGATATATATTAGGGGATATGCCCAGAGTTGTTGAACTTTCAGCCTTAAGAGACATGAACCAGGATTGACAGGGAGGCAGAGAAATTTTAGGACTATTTGTCTGTTTAAATCATGGTTATATATGGGTTCTTGAAATTGAAAATTAATTAAAACAAAATACCTTGCCCAAATATAAACTATCTCCCCTTAATATGGATACAAGAGGTCATCCCACAAGTGTATCTTTTAAGATCTGGAATCTTTGGAAACTAAAGCTGACCAAGCATAGAAATTTTAAGGAAAACCAGTTGAGTGACATTAAATTCTATCTTCATTTTTTCCCCTTTTTGGGTTGAACTGTTTATTTAACAACAAAAACAAAACAAAAGCAAAAAAAAAAATCCTTTAAAAAGGTGCTAGAATTTTTTTTGTAATAACGAGCGCTCATTTTCATTTTTAATTCTTACATGCCAGGACTTCTGAAAGAAACAAAAATGATTCTGCAAACCTGGGTGGTCACAGAAGACAGCTGCTCAAGTTCCTTTCTCGAAATACAGAGACCGATTCCTGGAAGGAAAACCCGAAAGCAGCTGGGAAGTACGAATAGTTGTTTCAGTTGACTAATGGGAATTTTATCCTTAAATAATCAGTTTTGTGTGTACATTTATATGTATGTGATATTTGGCAAATTAGGCTACAATACCATTAGATCCCTCAGAACAGTCAAGAAGCAAATCTCCTCAGGCATTTTCCTGGCAAAGCACAATGAACCAACATTTCGCATTCAAAGAATAAACTTTTATTACTATTGATCCTGGCTATGAAAATCAAAAACATCAATATGGTAGATTCTCTCCTCCCTCAGATTTGACACAGTGGCAGAACCAATTCTGTTATTTAAATCAAAATTTAATCATAATGGTGTGCTCAGCAAAGCAAACCCAATAAAAAACAAAACAAAAAAAAAATACATTAAAAGTAAAGTAAATTGCAAGGGGGAAAAAAAAGGCCAGGTAGCATTTTTCCAGTATTTAACTTTTCTCTACAAATATTAACTCTTACTTTTACAAGTTCAATCCACTATAGAAATAATTCTTTTTATTTATCTGGATAATTTTAAAATTTACATATTCCAGAGAAGACTTAATTTTTGCATTTTTCCCCTAACTGATGAGCCATAAATAGTTGTGTACATTGCATATTTAACAAAATGATGAGCATTAAAACTTTAAAACTAGTTCTTTTTTGTGAACAGATCTGGGCTCTTGAAAAAGGAGTCCAAGTTGATTTATATATTCAGCAAACATTCAGGAACCATCTCCTATGTGTCATACTGGGGACACACATGCTTACTGTGGGAGCCCAGCTGTTACCATCCCATCGTCTGCAAAATATTGCTTAGTATAGCTTTTCAGTCCTTGGATTTGGCTTATTTTACAAAGCTATGAGTTAACTGGAGTAATAACAAAGTGTTTGTCTGTAACAATGTGAACGCACACAGTGGAATGGGATATCCCTCTACAACAGGTGTGCTGGGTAGTAAAAACCAGCGAGCGGGCATTCTGGACCAGGCTCGGAGATTGGCGGCACGTGACATCTCATTTAATCCTAACAGTGATCCCCTGTTTGTATCATCTCATTTAATCCTAATAATAAGCCCAATTTTACAGCCCTGGAAACTGAGGTTATGGAGTTTAGCCATCTTTGTGGACCCAGGATTTAAATGTTTTCATTCCCATGTCCATATTTAGCTCCCTGCCACTTATCCTTCCAACCTCATTTCAATTCTCATTTCCTTGGGTTTCTCTGTACTCTCACAACACGCCCTGTCTTTATGACAGTTGCAGGTTTAACTGTTTCACTGCCTGTCTGTGCTTTCTTGAGGGCAACTACTCTAATTATTTCATTCATTCTCATAACTTCTGTGTCCTTCACATGGTATTGAACAATAAATATTAAATGAAGCAAGAAATGTGCAAATGGACTCAAATCTATGCTACTTCAAAACTGGTGCTGTAACGAGCAAACCATTCTGCTCCTGGTGACAATTACAGATAAGGTGTGCACTGTTTGCTTGAAAGATGAAGATAAGTTTGTTAATTTCCCATAGCTGTGTGTGCATTTGTGCAGGTGTGTATGTGTGTGTAGAGGACTCTGAAAGTTATTGGGGCCGAATATCTCCAGTTGAGTATCACAGATGTAAAATTATGGTAGAAGCCCCCCAAAATCATTTTTCTCTCTAAATATTGGTTTTACTCTAACAGTTTAAAGAAGATAACTAGCATGTCTTCATAATAATTTAAAACAATGACTATAGCAATTCATATTTATCTGTAGTTATTTACAAAAAAAAAATGTCTATAAACCTACCCACTCTTCCTCCTTTCACTCCTTTTTTTTCCCTGTTTACCTCACTCTTTTTGTTTGTTTGTATGCTTGTTTTCTATCCACCTCTAACACTAAGGAGTTGTATGACCTTGGAGAAGGTCACCTGTCTAAGATGTCCTCATCTGTAAAATGGGGAAAATGGCATCCAGCCTGTTGAGGTAAGAATGAAATAACCTAACATATGCTAAATACCTACCCTGTAGTATCCCAGTCATCTTCCCACTCATCATCAAATGTTAACTCAGAATTTATAGGCACCAGGTACAGTCCTGGAATCTGGTTTCCCAAAGATAAACATAAGGCATAACTTTTATCACTAAGGAATAGCAAATATTCCCCAAACAGAGATATGATGGGTTTTCTGGTTAGTTTGTTAGTTTGTTTTTCCTTTAGATTTGCCTGGAAATCTTGAATCATATAACAATAGGTAAGTAGGAATCTCTAAAAGAGTGATCTAGCTTTTAATATCAAGATATTCCCTTAGCTAAATGCTCTTCTCTGCAGAACAGGGTGAATTATTTTTTTCTCTCTGAGGAACACGCACGACTCTTCTATTGACAGAATGGGGTCCTTGCTCATGGTTGGGGGAAAGGAAGCAAAACAGTGATGCCCCACGAAACTGTAATGATGAAACCTTTGACAGCTCCCTGTGCTGTCAGAGGCCAAGACCAAGTTTCGGCCAAGAAGAGCACTACAGACTAAGTGATACACCTGCCGGGCTTAATAAACACACTGATTGATTCCGACGTGTGCCATTCCACAGCAAAGACAGGTTCAGCAGATGTCCTAAAAAAACATGGTAGCTGAGAAATCAAAGACTAGACTATGGATTTCTTGACCCAAATTGCTAAGATTTTTTGCATCTAAATGCAGGGTCACTTTATCCCCCAGAGAATTCATTCTCTTCCTGAAGAAGTAGAAGAAGTAGGTACCTCAGAGGTGGCCAACTGAGATTGAAAATCTTAGGTCAGTCACTTTCTCGCCAGAAGAACGAAGCTAATCCTTAGCCTAGTAAGGCTGTGGCTTTCTTCCCACTTAATAGTGTCAATAATATAAGCTCCAAAGTCAGACTAGATGAGTTGGATTCCTACTGTGAGTTATTAACTAGGTGACTATGGCAAAGCTATTTAACATTTTTCTGATTTTTCTCATCTTTAACAATGAGAATATTAATGGTGCTTAACTCATAGAATTGTTGCGAGGACTAAATAAGTTGCTTTATGCAGGGTCACTAGGAAAGTGTCTTACACTTTAATATAATGTGAGCTGTTACTACTGCCAGTAAAATAGAAATAATACTATTTCACATTATCGTCATTAGGATCTACTAAAATGATGGATGCAGAATTCCTTTTGAAACTACAAAGTACTAAGTGGTTATAAGGTATTACCACTTCCCTTATTATTTTTACACATCTAAGTGGTTAGACTATCTTAATAGCTATTACTTGCATTATCGCTAACATCTATGAAATGAGTGGGCTGCTTCATATCATTATCTAATTCCCATTTTAGTTTTGACATTTCCTCATATTTCAGTAGTCAAACAGCAGCTGATTTAAGAAGCACGATTTAAGAATACTTGGAGTTGTGGCCTATGATTTCCAATTTGGCTTTAAAAAAAAAAAATCTACCCCACAAAATATTGCCACTATTTTGGTTTGGGGAAGATGTTAAGATTTAATTAGCTAGAACCATTAGAAAGAGTAGCACATATAATATGCTGAGAAAATAAGCAGGACAATAAATCATTCTTTCATTATTTTGTGATCCCTTATTTTATTTCACTTAGTAAGCTTTTGCTGAACAATCTCTATGTGTATCATGTCTTAACCAAATAGAACTACCAGAGAGAGAGAGAAGACATATCAACAGGAGATAGAAAAATCTTAATGTTATACATGCTAAAAATATTTTCACTCCATTTTTCAATATTCTCTTCTACTCTTTTAATTTCCTTAGGCTTCCTTCTTTCCCCCATTTGCAATGCTTTCCAAAATATAAAATCTGTGAGAAATGTCAGATGGTTTACAAGGAGAGAATATTTCCTCTTTATAGTTCTGGAAAAACAAGAGACACCCCCCCCCCCCCACCACCACCACCACCATATCAGTTCTGAAGAAGTGGTGTTTTGAAACTTTTACTACATAAAAGTAGTAAACTTTGGTCCATTATGGAGAATTAAGTGAAAATGTAAACTCTTATTTTCTCTTCCTGCTATTAAAATGCCCTTAGCAATGAGGCACTGACATAAAGATAGACTGATAGGTAAATAAACACAAAAGATTTCAGATGAAGACCCACGTATGTATGGCCAATTGATTGTTGACAGATTTTCTATGGTAATAATTTTAGAGAGGATAGTTGATTTAATAGCATTAGAATGTCTGCATATCCATTTGAAAAAAAAAAACATTCGAACGTCTGCATATCCATTTGGAAAAAAAAAAAACGGACTGAACCTTGACTCTTACCTCATATCATGTGCAAAAGTTATTTCAAAATAGATCTATAGATCTAGGAGTAAGAGCTAACATTATACAAGTTCTAGAAGAAAACATAGGAGAAAGATTTTTGTAATTCTGGATCGGGCAAAAATTTCTTAGGACAGAAAACGTACAAAACATAAAAGAAAGATTGATAAGCTGGACTTCACAAAAATGAAGCATTTTTGCTCTTCTCAAGAAACCGGTCAGATAATAAAAGGATCAGTCACATACTGGGAGGACATACTTGCCAATCATATATCTTATAAAGGACTTGTATCCATAATATACAAAGATCTCTCAAAACTCAACAACAAGAAAACAAACAAACTAATAAAGACACATGGATGACAAACAAGCTCATGAAAAGATGGTCAAAAATCATCCATCCTTAGAGACATACAAATTAAAACTATAACAAAATACCACTAGGTAGCCATTAGAATGGCTAATTTTTTTTTTTTTTTTTTTTTTTTACAAAGGAAATTTTAAGTAAGGGGGAAGACTTAGAGCATTTGGAACATCCATATCTTTCTTCTGGCGGAAGTACAAAATGGCGCGGACACCTTGGAAAAGAGGTTGGCAATTTCATATAAAGTTAAATGTACACTTACCATCCAACCCGGCAACATCATGACTAGCTATTGCCCCCAAAAAATGTTATTGGTCAAGGTATTGTCCTCTTTTATTTACATATGTTACTTGCTTATTTGTTCTCTCATGGGCCCACCATGGACACAGAAACTGGTATGCTGATTAAAACTTATGTCTACTGATTTAGTCCTCTCCCATTCCGATCCCCTGACTCAACCTAACCAATGCAAACGCCACTATCTTAAATCTTGTATTGATCACTCTTTTGCTTTTGGGGGAAAAATCACTGCATTGCATTTATTTTCTTTTCTAAAAATGTACTATTTTTGCTTTATTTGGTTCATGAAAAAAAATATTAAAGTTTTTGCCATTTTTATAATTTATTTTGTACTCAGTAGTGTACTACTAAATATAATGTTTTTACTCAATATGGATACTGCTAGAAATCCTTTATATTGTATACATGTGTAGTTGATTCATTTATACTTTATAATCTTTCATTTTGTTATTATACCAAAATGGCCATAGTGAATGTCTGCTTGACTATTCTTATAAATATTTCCTGAATATATGTATGAGTTTCTCTTAGAACCTAAGAGAAAAATTACTCAACCCTAGAATATATGAATATTTGCAGCTTACAAAATGGCTGTAGCATTGACATTCTTACCAGCAGTTAATGAGATATCCTATCACTGTATCTTTTCTCTAATATTTGGTATCATCAGACTTCTTTATTTTTGCAATCAGAAAAAGTATTAAATATTATAGTATTGATTGCAAAAACACGGAAAATTATTAATGTGATGTTTTTACAGATGTTATAATTATATTAAAACCACACAAGAATTTATATAAACAAATTATTGAAATAGTAATAAAGTTAAGCAAGATGACTGGATTTAGGATCAATACACAGACATCAATTTCATATACAGAAACAAAACAAATAACTAGAAAATTGGGTTTTGAAAAATCATTTGCTACAACAGTTAGAAAGTGCAACTGGGAATCAAACCAAATGTCTGACTTCAAAGCCCACATTGCAAGAATAACTCTCTCATCTACAATTGATGATCTCATTAAAATAACATTCAAGAGTGATAAAAAAGTGAAGATATCTTCAGAGAAACAAAAATTAAAGAAATGGAGTATTCATAGATTCTTGCTGAACAAATAAACAAGTATCAGATATGCACATTAATAAGAACGAACTAATAAACTTAGGGTGAAGGAATAGAATGTAGGAATCAATGTTTGGCAAAAACTACAACAACAGAAATATAGGGTAATTATATTAAAATACAATATATAACAATAGACTTTAATGTATAGTCCAACCAAAGTGATAGACAATATTCTCAGGGACACTGGAGTCAAGAACTCTGAATTCTTTAGTAAAGTTGTAACTTTACTAAACCAAATATATATGTTAAAATTTAAGGATAATCAATACGATAAATGTACACATAGCTACCAAATAAGTAGGGAAAGAAAATAATATCATGGCGGATCTCATGGGCCTCAGACTCCATCACCCGTCCCTGTCTTCGAGCTCTCTGACATGATCTCAGCTGACAGACCCCACCCAGGTCCTACTGGGTCCTGTGGTCCAAGGCAACAAGCCAGCTGGGGCGGCTGGCTCCTGTCGCCACTCTCACGACACAGGCGTTCGACCTGCCTTCTCCAGCATCTGCCAAAGGACTTGGGTGACACAACCTAGAAGGGAGGGGTCTGCTCCCTTCCGGGGGAACACTGACCAGTGAGGAAGCGGAGACAACAGAGGAGCCAGGAAATTCTCTTAAAAGCGCTGTTCTTTCCAAGTAGCCTGTGAAGAGAGATCTTGCGACTTTGCCGTTGCGTGTGCCAAGCTCCTGACTTGGTCCCTATGCAGCTTCGAAGTTCATGCTGTTACTTGACTATTTGTTCACATTGAACTTAAGGCTTTCAATATTGTGTCCTCCCTCATTTCCAAGCTCTGCAACCTGTGGCCCTGTCCCAACCCACCTCAGAGCTGCATTTAGGGCAATAAGCTCGTTCAAAAAATATAAAGAGATGTCAGCAGTGAGAAGACTGAAGCGGGGTAAGGCTGAAGGTCAGCAGAACAACTTTTGTATTTGAGTAACTGTATAAAACAATATAGCTCTGTTTTATACCCAAAACGAACAAACAAACAAAAACAAAAAAGAACACTCAAAGTCAATATTATTATCATTCCAGTGTTACAGAATAAGGAAACTGAGAAAGATTAACTTTCTAGAGTTGATTTCTTTAATAAATGTGTACCTGGGATTTGAACAATGGTCTGGTCAATGGAGGCTCAGCTACAATGCTGTGTTTGGAGAAGATTTCAGCAAAGGGAAGAGCGGATGTCGTGAGTGAGACGGTGGGAGTGGGAATGGACAGAGGGGCTTTGCCTGAGAAGTCATTTTTGGAAGCATATATAGGAGCCAGTGTCCTGCCTCCTGATGGGGTCATTTCAGGGAATGATCACAGGGAAGAGATGTCCCTAGATCCCATCAGGGTCATAGACACAACAGGAGTGGCGAGCTCAGCTGTGACTCACAGGGAAGCCAGCAATAAACTTTCCAATGAGAGTAAAAGGCACAGTGTGGAAGATTCGGACAACTGGTAGACTTCGCTTCAGCACCATTCGTTTCGCCCAACAAGCAGAGCTTTCTAGGGTATAATCACGCTGCAACTCTGTTTAGAAAATTTTCAGCGTCATCCCCAAGGGCCTTAGGACCTACTGCAAACTTCTGAGTACGGCCAAGGCCAACATTGTCCCCACCTTATCATGTCACTCTTCACTTCTTTTATCCAGAAACAGTTTATAGCTAGAATATGCGATTTATTTCAGCCCACTGGACTAAATGCCACAGCCTATACTGAGAGATGTCCTCGGATGAAGCCTTATGAAATTCATTATTGCATCGACTACTGAGATGTCCCTAAGGTGTTGACCATTAGCCTTCACTGCACATTTTTGTCTGAGTCAGTTACACTTTTCTGAGCGTTTTGCTTGTTTTGACAACAAAAGCTGATCAGAATTCTTTTTTGTACTGCTGCAAGAAATCTCAAAAGCTTGTCTATGTTTCTTCTCCTCTCCTGCACTTACGGAGGTCAAGTTTCTCATTCCCACTTTGTGTTGCATTCATACTCTTTTCAACTCTCCTTTCTCACCCACATTTAATTTAATCTCACCTATTTTCATCTTCTGGTGTTCTATATAATTTTATAACTTAGGCAGTATCTTTTCAGCGATAAGACAAATTCTAAATTAAAAAATGCATCATTTATAAACATCTATTATGAATCTTTAAATGTTTATCACTTGATGACCAGGTGAATTCATTGCTCTTAATTGGAATCGGAAAATCCTGTTTGCTAAAATCTACTTCTCTGTTTTATGTGTACAGAAAATATATAGAATATTTCTATGAATTTCACTGAGACAAGGAGCTTCTTTTCAGAACATTAATTTTCCAAAGGTATGTGAATAATTATACACAAAAATAAATTGTTTCTATTAAAGGAACAGTTGTAAGGTCTAACATTTTTGCAAATGTTAACCACCCTCTTCATCTTGAATCAAATATCTAACCACTATTAATTCTTCAGAACCAACAGGGGAAATGTGCTCATTAACTGAGTTATCACCCACACACTTCAATTGCTAGGATAAAAAGGATGCCAATTTAGCAGTGGCTTACAAATTTGTGCCTGTCCTTGGCAAGATTTAACTTGAGTCAGATCTCCTTATCTATGTATTCAAATTGACTAGTTCAAGTTATCATCGGAGGGAATTGGATTTCATCATGATGTGTTTGAATGAATATATAACATTAATTAACAGAGTCTTTCTGTAACATGGAGTCCTGCTATATGCTGAAATGCCATACCTGATACTCCAGGAAGCTCATTGTTGACAATGTATTTTATTCTGTTGGACTCATTTTGCATTCCTTAATTGTTTGTTTATTCATTAATTCAACAAACTTTTATTACGCATAATGGGCAAGATACTGTGCTAAGCACTTTTTTAATTCAGAAAAGTCAGAAGACGGTATCTTCCTTTATATGTAAATGGAAAGCTAGCTCAATAAACAGATGACTTCAGTATATTTATAAAGTGATAACTCTAAGAGAGGTAAGAGTAAAATCATTGTGGAAGAAAATATGATAAATTAATTCCAATTTGCATAATTGAAAATGGACTCTTGAAAGATATCACATTTATAGTGAATGCTGAAAAGATATCTAGAACTTCAATAGCTTAAGAAGAACAAAAGAATAAGGGGACATCATGAGTAAAACAGTGGCAGCCGAGTTTGTGAAGTGGCGAGGAGGTAACCACTATTTTCACTATCATTCCGCTACTATTACTGTTAAAGTCCCTACTACTTTTACTATCAATACTACTACAATGACTCTGACTACTACTATTGCCTACCACTTATTGAAAGACAAGAACCATCTCCTTTAGAATTAGCAGCAGTAATAGTAATAGTAGTAGTAGTAGTAGTAGTAGTAGTAGTAGTAGTTTATACCATGTACTGAGAGTCAGAAACTGTCCCCTTTATAAGTATTAGAACTTGCATCACACTTTCTACTGTTAAAGTAGGCATACTGCCTTAAAAGCTCATGAGTAGGACTATTAAACTCTGCCTATCCAGGGGCCCCTTCAAATCTTGTGTGTATCATGTGCATGTATGTAAATCTCTAGATCAGGTGGAATTAATTTTTCTGGCCTCTTCTTTGTAAAGGATCTAGCCTCTTAAATTTTGGTTTATGAATTCACTCCTAGTCCAAACTGGGATACCATTAGTGTTAATATCAATGGATAAATCATCTAAGATGGACATGAACAAGAAAGAAAGAAAGAAAGAAAGAAAGAAAGAAAGAAAGAAAGAAAGAAAGAAAGAAAGAAAGAAAGAAAGAAAGAAAGAAAGAAAGAAAAGAAAAAAAGAAAACAAAGAAAGAAAGAAAACAAAGAAAGAAAAGAGAAAAAAAGCAAGAGTTTTCTGTTCATATCTACATAGTCAAGAGTGAAGTGGAGATGACCATTTGTGATCCAGAGCAGAGAGAAGCAATAAATACCATTCAAGCCCCAGTGACATTCTTTGCCGTCCTTCCATAAAAACGGTTCTTCTCAATGATATTTGTAGAGGATCAAGATCAAAGCTATCTCAGTTCAACAAATAATCAAGAGGTGGAGAGTGGAAGTTCAATAGCCCAAACACAGGACTCACCAACTGTGACCTGCCTCAGTGAACACTAGTCCTTGACTGAAATCTCCTTCTACAAAAGAGAAGGAAGAAGGGAGTTAGATGAACTTGGTGTCATTCTTGGTTGAGAACCTGGTAGTATCTAGTGAGAGCTCAGATCTCCTCTTTGCCCTTCTCATTCACTTACTCCACCTACACACAGAGGATGGACGGGTCCAACGCAAGGAAGCTGTAATGCCTTAGTGATCAAAGAGTGGTGATAGTGTCTCTAAAAATGGTCTCACCTCCATGCAGCAAGTGAAGTAAGTAGAGTGTGGGGCTGTTCTTCCTAGAATCTGCTCCCCTTGGAAAAGGCTCAGGGTAAACAGAGAAACCAAGGCTAGACACTGAGGACAGGTCTTGTTTTCTTTGATCCCTCTTTCTTCACCATTAAGAAGGACTTTGGTGTAGACCTGGGAGAAAGGAGTAAGGGACTGCTTGATCCTAGTCTCTGTTCAGAATAAAAGCAGTTCCTATGGGATCTGACACAGCTTATTGGGTGAGATCAATGCTTTTTTTTTTCTTCAATAGCTTTAAAATAAAAAAAGAAAATAGAGTTTGCCTAGTTTCAACTTCAAGATGTATGTTCTCTTCAAGAGCCTAATGGAAAGATAGAATTTGAGATTTGGGAACTCGAAGGTTCTGGTCAAATTCCAATTCATTATCAATGTGACTTTCCATAAGTAGCTCAAACCAATACTTATACCAGTGGATACAGTATGAGGCAAAGAGAACTACAGGCCCTCGATGCAGGCCACAGGCCCTCCCCGAGGGGAAAGAAGAGACTGTCTCGTGACCTGGTCTATCCATCAGAAAAATCTGAATAATGAGGGCCAATTCATCAAGCAAAAATTCATTCATAAGCAACTTTCTCAATGGCCCCTTTAGACCAAATTATTTTTTTAATTAAGTGAGAAGATTCTAGTCACATCATCAAAACCAACATAAAAAATGGTAAAAAAAAAAAAAAAAAAAAAAAAAAAAAAAGGAGGTGAATCAGCTCACTAGAAAGGTGTTCAGTCTCCAGGGCCCCCTTGCAGCTCCTCACCAGTAACTCTATAAACTTTCATTTGGAACCAATTGTTTAGCAATTAATCAAGAACACTGATGACGAACCCAACTGAGTAGCTTAATGACAAGCTCAGCTGCTTCAGATGGGGAGTTCACAGCTCCCTGGACAGTTCTGATGTAAAGGTTAATGCAGTCAGCCTCCAACTCTGAAGTTACAGACAGGTTAACCATAATTTTCTCATTTTTAAGTTATGGAATGTCACCAAAACACATCGAATGCACTTGAAGATTCACTTGAGAAATATTACTAGAGCTAAAACAAACAAACAAACAAAATCACTAAAAGCAGCATGATGGAAAAGATAGAATGTAAACCCAGGAGACACTCCTAGTTGGGAATCCTGACTCCACCAGTCACTTGCTGTGGGATCTCGGGCAAGTTACTTAACCTTCTCTAAGCCTTGGTTTCATCCTCTGTAAACATGGTTATAATAATCACCTCATCTGGTTGACTACAAAAATGGCTGCAATTTTCCATCTCTCCCTGTTTTCTCACCTTTTGACAATGTGACTTTGCTGCACCTCCAACTAAGAGGTGGAGTCTGTGTCTCTGCCTTTGGGTGCAGAGTGACCTTGTGACTGACTTCGGCCAATGAAATGCAGGAGAGACACTTTGTGCCAGTTCTGAGCCCAGACCTCAAGAAGTCCCGCAGACATCCGCTTACCTTCTTAGAACCTTAATGCCGCTATGAGAACAAACATGGGCTACCCTGCTGAATGATGACAGGCAAGTGTCCCTGTCACCCCACCAGTGGACAGCCATCTCTGTTACCCCACAAGCTGACAGTCAGCTAACTGGCAGATATTTGAGTGAGTCCATATGTTTAGGTTATCTACTGCTACAAACAAACAACCCTAAAATTTAGTAACATTATAAGAAAATAAACAAACAAAAAAACATTTATCTCTCACATGCCTTTGTGTTGTTTGGGTTCAGCTGGGCTCTTCTGTTCTACATGATCTTGACAGTCATTTGGGAGCTCTGCTAAGTGGAACACTCTAGATGGCTAACTTATTAAAAAAAATAATGTCTGAGGGTCAGGTGCCTCTGTAGGGAAGGCTGAGATGCTGGAACAGATGGGTATTCTCTCATTCTAGTCGGCGAACGATAGGGAGCGGAGGAAGAAAGGGAAGAAAAAGGAGGAAGGAAAGGAGGAAGAAGGAAGAAGAGAGAAAGAAAGAAAAGTTATGGCATGAGGGAAGAGGCCTGGTCATGTAAGTTAGATTCCTGATCATTCCTTATTCCTTCCTTCCTTCCTTCCTCTCTCCCTCCCTCCCTTCCTTCCCTTTCTCCCGTCTTCCCTTGCCTTCTCCCTCTTCCCACTCTCTCCTATCTCAAGGCCTCTCCATGTTTCCTTTCTGTTCTATCTCCATGTGATCATTGCAGCATGATTGCTAGACGTCTTGCATGGCAGCTCAGGGCTCTCAAAAGGGCAAATAGCCATTGCTATTAATATGTATTCCGATTTAATTATTATTTTTAAAGTATTGCTGAATATTCATCATTCCTGTTCCTGTTTTATCCTCCGTTCCTGTTTTTAAGTGCACTTAAAAATTAGAACTCACTCAAAAAATTCACCCGTGATTCTTATTTATGCAAGCTCTTGGGCCCAGATAATAAATTAGAACCTATTCAACATTTATAGTGCTGGGAGCCAGGCACATCCATCAAGTGAAAGGGCAGGGGAATGACATGCTTTCAAGAAAGGTTGTTGAAAGATTTATGATATTTGGCAACACCTTGCACAGCAGTCTTAGCAACAGGTCCCCTGAATCAGGACATGGACGTGCCTTCCAAAGGGAGATGAGATTCGCTTTCAGAGGCCGATCCAATTACCATCTTAGTCTTCCTTGAAAAGAACGAAGGAGATATTCCTTTGATTTCATTAGGACTAGCCTTCATCCATCGGATTATTTTAGTGGGCCTGTGGGTGAACCGTTGTGGATAGAAATCTGAAGCCTTTTGGAAAATTAATAGCAACAGGCTCCCTAAGGATGGATAAAGCTGGAATCCGAAGCTATCCCTATTGACTTTTGGCTCTACAGAGGCCAGTGACTACTGTAATTGTAGGGGAAGAATTGCAAGCCCTGAATGGATATCTCCCAGGTCTCAGATTACAGTGGATTTTTATCTACAGGAGCATTAAGAAATATTAAGCTTAGATCTTTTAGTGGTACCCAGTTCCCACAAGTGCGCGCGCGCGCGTGTGAGAGAGAGAGAGAGAGAGAGAGAGAGAGAGAGAGAGAAGGAGAGAAAAGGAGGAGGAGGTGGAGGAGGGGGAAGAGGAAGAAATGTCCTTTAAGCTCTACTGTTTCACCTTGAAGGGAGACACAGACATGGCCACACCTAGGCTCCAGGACAAGTGTGATCATTGCAGAGAGGCCACAGGCTCAGAGTCAGGTCAATAGGAACTGGAATCCCATTTCCGTTGCTTATCAGCAGTGTGCTCCAGAGACAGGCAACCTCTCTGAACTATGTCATCATATATAAAATGAAGATGATAACAACCTCCAAGAAGAGCTGCTTAGACTTAGAGCTAGTGCTGATGAGATAGTACTCGAAAGGCATTAGGAAGAGAAGCTTCAAGCAGATTCCTGATCTAGGAGGAAAAATGCCCTTAGCTCTTCAGCCATTATACCTCTTTTCTAAACACACATAAGGGGAAACTAGCCCCCATGGCCCTGGGAAAAGCATATGAATGAATAATTTGTGCTTGACAGAACCTGTGCCTTTCTGGTAGCATTTTTTAATATTCTCAGCCATTCTCTGGATTAAATATAGGGCTTAGAGAATAAAACTTATCCAGAGAATTGAGACTCTACCTCCGTTCTCTTTGAAGGCTTTCTCTGCTGAACTGTCATGGTCCAAATGTGGCCTTTCAGCAAGAAAGAACTGCTTGGTCTCCCCCGAGGACGGCGGGGGATGGCACGTCTGAGTTTGCTCATCCATGTTCAACGCCAGGGCGCGGCTTCACGCCACGCAGGATGGGCCGGCTGCAGCTCCCGACCTCCACTTGGCAGCACGCTTCGGGGGCAATTATTAAACATGCTCGTGAGAATGAAAAACGCTGACACTCCACTGTGGGATTCAGAAGGAATGAGATGAACTCGAGCATGAACAGAGCAGTCGCCCAGAGGGCACAAGGCCCACGTGGCTACGACCAAGGCCACGGGGCTGGTGGGCCCACGACACTGCCTGTTGTTCTCTCTTCCTGTGTTAGAACAAATCCGATCTGGGGCTGAGCAGGCTTTCTGAGCAACGGGAAAATTCAGGGTGTGGAGGACATTCGATTGGTAGGTACCAGATTTTCTGCTAAGAAAGGCAAGTGGAGGTTCAAGGCCCTGACTGGAACAACAAAATGGATATACTAATATCCTAATATTCTTGCAATAAAATGGGTCAACTAACTGTGCAGATCTTGGGTATAAAGCACCTGGCACTTGTATGCATGAGACAAATTGTAGACTTCATTACTCCTACTCTTACAGTTATGGATATCCTTGGATATAATTTGATTCTTAATCTCAGTCTTAGAATAAGACATGGGTGAAGCAGAGACACTCAAGAGACAGAGACGACAACATTATTAGAGTTAATAGTTGAAGGTCAAGTACTCCAGGGATGTGGAAGTATCTTCTCTTTTCATTGGACAGTGGCAAACCTCAGAAGCGGTGAATGAGGGTGGGTTTGCAGAGAGCAGAAACGTTCACCTTGGACTAAATGTGGATGAAAAGCCACCAAGTCCTGAGCAGCACTGGTGTGTGTGTGGGGGGGGGGGAGGCGGGGGGTGTAGACAGAGCCAAGGCTTCACTCACATGGAGTAAATCATCATCATTTGCTTAACACACACTCTTCAACAGAAAAAATAATCATAAGAAAAGCAGTTAATACTTGACTGCTGACCACGTGCTAGGCACTATACTGTCTTAAATGAATTATTTTACTTAAATCATCACAAAAAACCTCCTGAGATGATCGCCATTATTTTATCCAGTTCCAGGTGAGGAAATTGCAGGCTTGAGAGTTTTACAGTTATCGCTCGTGACACAGACAGCGAGTGGTCTGGCCGAGACTTGGACCCAGCGTAGGTGACTGCATTATCCAAGCCGTTAACCCATGTGATATGGAATCCTCTACATTGAGAGTACATTGGATTGCTGTAAAAAGTTGTAGGTTTGGGTTTTAACCCAGAGATCTTGGAACAAGCGACTTAAAACTCCCTAAGTCTCAGTTTCCTATTTGATGGCGTGGGGATGAGGGAGAGCATATAAACCTGCTTTAATCTCTCTGAGTCTCAGCTTCCTTGGCTGAAAGGGTAACAGTATATCCTCCTCTGCCTCCCTCTTTTCTTTCCTCCTTGAAACACTTGTTATTGCTAAGTTGGATCCCTGGCCTCAAATTCCTCACAGTTAAATCGGGAAGTAGACTTATATATATATACATATGGGATGATACAGAGGTGACAATGAAGGAATGGACAGTTGTCCCTGATTTGGGAAGGAGGAGGTGACAGTCAAGGCTATAGAGAAGAAAGGACCATTCAGACCCATTGACCTCTGACCTCTGATCAACTGTCTTTGAATCCCACATTTGATCGTTCTGAGTTTAATAAATTTTCCATCTCTATTCTAACATGAGATCATTGGTACTCACCCCAAATTACTCTGTGCTAGATTAATAATAAAAATAATGTCAACGATATTCATATTATTTAATGAAAAGTTAGACCTGGCAGGATGTAAACAGAAAGAAGCTGCACGCCTTGTTGCTTCGACCCTTTAAAACTGCTCTGCCGAATTGTTTGTTCCTGCCCCTTGATAAAATCTGGGAGAATCAAATAACACAGGCTTCCAATTACGTTAAGCCCTGTGCCTCAGCGCTCTCAGCTTCAAAATAAGATTAATTTATCCTGGAGAATTTCCAAAGAATTCGTAGGAAAGACACGTGGGATGATGCAGAGGATGACAGGATGAGCTCTGTTTCTTAGGGAAAAAAACATGAATAGAATTCCAGCTCTGACTGGCCAGTGACAGGCACTGCCATGCTTGGTTCCCGTGGGTGATGGGTGCAGTGGGCATGCCAGCAGAAATCACAGCCATTACCTCTGACCAATGAGAGTTTTCAGCTCCTCATCGCTCCTTCTATTGCAGTGAACTCAGCTGGAACACATAGTACCTTCTCCCGAGACTTATGTTGCCCTTGTCCGTTAAGAGGTTTCCATTCCCCTAGGTCTCCCCTAGCCTCACCTGTTCATCTAAGCATGAGGCCTGTCTGAGTCTGGCGGCGTCCTCATGGCTTAGCTATTATAGCTGACACATGGGACAAGAGGGAAAAGTGTGTTTCACAGGAAGAGAAAAGGACATCGGTCCCTTCCCCATTTACATAGGGACTTTCACTCTCCCAAACTGTACGTCCCAACCATTGTGGCCCCGGTATGGGCTGCATCTGTGATAGCCCCAGTGTGACCCATCTTTTTTTGTGTTGGCGTGTGACGGGCAGCTCTTGGGATCCCCTCAAAATGAAAACATAATCGATATATAGGAACCCTCAAGCTATTGTATAGAACTCAATCTATGGGCCAGATGATAACACGTACTCAATTCAAATCATATCAGAGACATATTATGCAAGAAAAGAAAGTCCACCCATTAGCGTCGAGAAGTGTCATCGTGAGGTGCTGGTCCCCCTTGTTCCTACTTCAGAGCTTTCATTTGTTTCTGTTAAGGAGGGTATGATGTCACCTCTTGGAGGTACAACATCAGACCTATTCCTTACACCTTAAACAACTTAAAGTTCATTATCAAGCATCTGGGGTCATAGCTTTTAGCACAGTTTCCTGTGTCATGGCTTCAACTTGGAAGGTACAGTAAATACAACTGAATCTTAATTACTTATTTCATAGGAAAGAAATAAGGGCCGAAAGAGAGATTAGTATTTTTTCAGCCTCATTGCTTATCAGACCTCCCTATTTCGAAACACATATTCCGCTCACGTGAAACCATTAGTACTTGTTCATTCTGGTACATTCGACCTTACTCTGTGCTTTGGCATATGCTCCTCTCTCTGCCAGGAATGTTCTGCCCTTTTCACACCTCCTTTGACCAATGGGGTAACTGAGATCCCCCTTTCAGCTCTCAGCTTAAATTTCACTTTTTCCCTGCCTACAAGAATTTTTTCATGCTGCCTTTTTGATTTTCCCGAAGTAGGCACCCCTCTTAAAAGCCGTCATTGCTCTAAGAATAGCTCCCCACAAATCACCTACCACTGTGCCTTGTGGGCTTGTTCGTGTCCTTGGTTTTCACACTGGGCAGAGGGCAGAGCTATATCCTGCTTGCCCAGCACAAGGCATGACCATAGCAGGCTTCGATTCGGTAAACGTAACACCAACTGAAAGAATTAGACACAGGACTCGGGAACCCCGCCTCTTTGTTAGGACGCCTGGGCTTTTTCCTTCTCTGACGCTCCTCTCCTGGGACGCAAAGGGTCTAATAGACTCAGTGTCTAAAATCGAAAGCAAAGTTTTATACACATTTCTTTTTAACACAGTATTCTGTGTATGGGATATTCTCAAATTTCAGTATAATGATTAGTCTACTGCTTGTAGGAAGCATTGGATCACTACGAAAGTAAGATGGGAAACGGATTTTTACAGAGAGCATTTTGTCATCGGCGACTTTGGAGATGCATTTGAACACCGTCTTGGCTTGGCTTCTCTAGAAAACAGAGCCTGAGGCAAAAATAAAGTGTGACTGCTCTGCTGGGAAGCACTATCCCGGGGCAGCAAGAGGAAGGCAAACAGAAAAGGCGAACAAAGGTCAGAAAGAAATGGACGACGCTGCACTGCCACTCAGGCCACTGTCGCCCTGGGCCAGACCCTCCCTCCTCAGGTGTCTGCCTTGACCCGTGTGGCAGAAAATCATGTTCGGCGCAGTACACTGAAGAGAGGAAGAGAGAAGAAGGGGACTGCTGGCTTCTTTCCATAGTCTTTCTTCCTTTAGTCTAAATATGCCTCATCGGTAATTCACTCTCCTGCATCTGCCGGCCTCTGAGAAAGCCACCATGAAGGCAGAGAGAATGGGTGGGGCGTTTCAAGCAATAAGAGTCATAAGCAGATGATCGGTGATCCTTGTAAAATATATTGGTGTGTTGGATGCATAGTGGAGCTGCTCCAGAGCGTCTGGAGATAAAGCCACACTGGAGGCAGCTGCGTGAGAATGGCCAGCATCAGACTGTGAAGAGACCTACACGACACAATAAGGAACTTCAAACGTGCGCCTGGCTCGCCTCCCTCAATGTCATAACAAGGGGAGCTGACCCTTGTGTGAGTCTCATGACGTGCCAGCAGGGGGTGGAGCCAGGGCTTGAACAGAAACTGACCAACCCCAAAAGGCAAACCCTTCAGCCCTGCCCTAAACTACCTCATTCCCAGAGCCTGCTGAAGCCTGGCAAACCCAAGCAAATGGCAGGTCAGGCGAAGAGGTCCTCTCAGAGCCTCTGTTTGAATATTTAATCTATGTACCCAGATGCCAATGTTTTCTCCAGAAATTGGTGGGGAAAATGTTGCAGTCAAAGCCTGCCACCTGCTAATTACTGTACAAAAACAGCAGAGTCCAAAGTCATTACTGTGTGCTGCGGATAATGACAGCCACACAATTGTGAGGCGTCCTCCTGGCTCCTTTTCTGTACAAATGTGCGGGCCTAGATGCCAAGCGGGTGATGGCAATTTACTTGAATAATAATAAATGCTGGCGGGGGCACAGGTAGACAAGGCGCCCCGAGGCAGTCTGGAGGCAGAGTGGGAGAAACCGGAGGCTTCCATCCAGTCCCCACGGCATTGGCACAGACTGGCCAGCACACCCAGAAAGCGCCACGTCCCTGACACATGAAGAAGGAAGCAGATGACCAGGTCAGGATGGGT
This sequence comes from Rousettus aegyptiacus, assembly GCF_014176215.1. Classification (NCBI taxonomy): domain Eukaryota; kingdom Metazoa; phylum Chordata; class Mammalia; order Chiroptera; family Pteropodidae; genus Rousettus; species Rousettus aegyptiacus. The sequence continues at coordinate 55,267,500 of NW_023416290.1, forward strand.
GAACCAGTAAGTGCCGTTCCTGGTACGGGAGACAGGCCTACTGTCCATCCCGGGCTGAGCGCAGACGTGGAGCGGGCAAGGCTCACAACGAGACGGAGATGAATGTAGTGCCGTAAACCGACTGCTGATAGGCATCCTGAGGGTGGCTAGAGACATCTGCCCAGCTGGAATGAAAAATAGAAACCCAAATTAAAAGAGATTTCTAGATTTCATTTAGGAACTTGGCATGTCAGTGAGCCAGGAAGACAATAAACCATTCCGAATCTCATGTCCGAATTCAGGCCAGATGGCAGTCGCAATTTGGGGCTCACGCATTTTGAAGTCAAACACAGTCAATGACGTCAGACTCTGTTGTACCTTCTGACAGATGTGCCCTATATCTGCACCCCAAAATTTGTCATAAAAAACCTGTGGGACAAACTTCAAGTTTTTGTTTTCTAAATTACTCATTTTAAATACACTTTCAAGCAAATTTTAAAAAAAATTTATTGTTACACAAATCAATTTCATCCCTCACAATGTGGGAGGCGGGGGGAAAGGAGAAAGTGGTCTCTGACCATTGGATTTGTTGATTTTCTTTCTGTGTTTGGAACTCTTATTGGTAACCAGGTCAGACAGCTTTCTGGGGATCCTGCTAACAAGCTCCTTCTCCCCAAATCTCCATCAAACCTTAGTAGATGGACCGGCCTCTAATAAAACAATAAAAAAGATAGAGAGGGAAAAGAAAATGACAAGATCATTTATATATACAGTATATTTGTGTGTGTGCATATATATATACCTATATCTACTTGTTTATATATATACACATAGACACAAATGCTGTGTATATAATTCAGAATTCATATATAGATATAAATATTGAGGGAAAAGTACGATTAGTATTTAGTGTGAGCACTATATTGTATTATGCATTACATGTACTATACTACTTGTCTCACTAAATGACATCTCAGATATATGCGCATGTGCACAAAACACTGTTTTCTAAGTAGGTATTACGTGCTAGAAACTTTGTAAAGGACTGTGCAGCCTTCTCATTTAAAACAGTAACTCCACAGTTCAGATATTTTCACCCATACTTGACTAGTTAATGAAACCAAGACTCGGAGCGGTGAAGACCATAAGGCCACAGTCATGCCTATTGAGTGATTCGCCTGAGAATCAGACCCAGGTCAGCTCCCTTCCAAAGCTCAGCTCTGAACTGACACCCTGCATTTCCTGCCTGCAGAGGAACGGAGGGAGGTAAGGAAGGCTTGTGGAAACGGCAACTGCCTGATTCGAGAAGAACGGAACAGGCAAAATTTTGTTCTAGGAAGGAAGGAGCACTCTGCTAGACAAGATGCCCAGAGGTCAGGAAAATTACTTGATAATTTCCTATTTTTTTTTTTTTTTGATCTCCAAAAGAAGGAAAAGAACAGAAGTGCCTGTTCTCGAGAAGTCATCAGAGCCGTCGTGATGCGGGTGTCAGGAGATGCATGAAATCACTAAGGACAACAAAACACGGTAACTTTTCCTTTCACTGCCTATGGAAAAACAAGAACTGATAAATCAACCTGATCTTTGACGCATTTCAGATCAGAGGTTTAAACTGGTATCCAGCCCGAAAATATATTTTGTTTGTCCCAGTTTTGCAAAAAAACCCAAATTGTATTAGTTGTCAACTTTAAAAAAAAGAAGAGATATTGAACACGCACAAAGAAATCAGACTTCTGGTTTCTCTTTGAAAAACTCTCAGAGCTCCCACGCGCTGAGTACTGGTTGTCCCTTCAGAGAGGTCACATGCTTTCCTGTTCACCACTGTCTAACCAGCTTTTTCTGGCCGCTATTGTTTTTTTTAATCCCGGCCTGTTTCACTCACGCATTCTAGTCTCCTGGTCCTGAATGTATTTAGTATTAAGGCCCCCTTTAAAGATTACCAATTCGTTGATTCTTCCATTACATAAAACAAAAGGAAGTTTCAACATGCGTGTTCCCAGAGCAACACTGAATGCTGACGTCGCTCCGATCTCCTACGTGCGCGAGGCTGATAAATACTTGCTAACTCATCATGCCAGCGGTGTAGTGTGTTGAGCTTTCTGTCGTGTGGTGCTATTAATGCTGCCTGGAACATGAGTGGGTACGAGCCAATAAAATACCAACGACGAGCTCTTGGATTTCAAAATAACTTGTTAAGCCTCATTGAGTGTAAAGATGGATCACGATAATGTGCCACTGGGAGAATAATATTCTCCACTTGTGGATGGTCAGAAAAAATTGGGAAATTGCTGCTCTGATCACTGAATAAAAATACCACCATCATCCACTTCCCAGCAAATGTACCTCGACTTGTTAATTGCTTGGCCTCTCATTATTAATAATTGAAGACTTGAATGCATTCTTACTGTGTAATCCAATTCTACACTTACTATTCAGGACGATATTAGCAAGAGCACTTCTCTTGAGGAAATCCATTAGGGCACACTCTCCATTAAAAAGAAAGGCAAAGTTTCCTGTAAATGGAAAGAAGAAATCTATATTGGAACCAGGAGATATGTCAAAGCAATTGTAACAGGGAGAATGACAAAGATGAATACAGAGGAAATAGAATATTTATTGTGAGACAGCTGTATGCCACACATCGTGTGGGACATTTTATATAAATTTACCTTATGTAAACCAGTCAATTAAATATGAGTCCTAGTTTAGAAACAAAGAACTCAAGTTTTAGAAGGGGTTAAGTAATCAAAGTAAAAGAGCCAAGTTTCTCCCCGAGGTTTTACTAGAAAGATTTAACAACGAATATCTAAATAAACAGAGGCCTGTTCTCTACTTGGAGAGGTATAGAGGTGGGAACAGAGGACATTTTGCAATAAGGGTGTGATGCTTAATTGTATGTATCGACTTGACTGGGCCGCCAGATGCCCAGATAGCTGATGTAAACTAAATATAAACAATATTTCTGGGTGTGTCTATGATGCTTCCTGAAGAGATAAGCAAGACTGAATTAAGAAGATCATCCTCCCTGATGTAAGTGGACATCCTCCTACCCATGAGGGCCTTAAGAGAACAAAATGGCGGGGGAAGGGCAAATTCTCTCTCTGCCTGGCAGCTGGAGCATTGGACTTGGTCTTCTCCTGCCCTGAGACTTATACATTTGTGCTCCCAGTTCTCAAGCCTTCAGACTCAGACTGAGTGTGTGTGTGTGTGTGTGTGTGTGTGTGTGTGTGTGTGTGTATTTCTCTGACTAATATGAACAAGCAGGTGGTCATGAAAAAGAATTGACTTATACATATGCCCAACACTCTACCTTCTTTAAATGGTTTTGTGGGTAAATATTCCATTGTGATTTGGGAAGTCAGCATAACTCTGTCTTGAAAGGCACTGCTTCACTGATTTCACACATATTAAATGCTACATGCAAAATAGTTTTTAATTTCATCACGTAATGGGTGCTCAAGAAAGGTTAGTTATTGATATAATTGCCTGTGTATTTAACTGATAATATCGACCATGTCAGGAGTGAGTATGATTTGAACTATTGGATGTATAAATTCAAGTAATACAAATGTCTAAAAACAAGTTTAACTTACCGAGGTTGAACCGTATCATAGAAAGGCTGACAGGTTATATGACTGCTCCCTCGCACAGTGAGCATTTGTGGAGCACCCACCTTGCACCAGAACCGCACTAGGTGCTGAGAACAGAATGATAAACGTAGCATATACTCCTGTGAGAAGCTCACAGCCAAGTTGAGGTGTAAATGAGAAAACAAATGATCATGATCGAAAAGTGTCATAGAGTCTCTTACAAAGCCTATAAGGAACAAAAAAATCTTGTCTGAGAATTTGAGGCTTGAGCTGAGTGGTTTACCAGTCTTAGACTTAGAGTTTACAAGTCCGATAAGGGGGAAAGATGATAAAGGTTTTCCCAGTCAAAGATTTGCATATGCAAAGACCCAGACTTAGGAAAGGACATAAGCCACTCGAGAGAAAAATTTAGCAGGTCTAAGAGATGAAGCTAAACAAATGGGAAGGTGGCCAGTTTCAAAGAGGTCGACAAGCATGCAAGCTATAGAGCTCGCCCTGTGCAGAACATGTCCTTAGACCATTAATACATCAACCAACAACACAGCTTTCTTAAGCACTTCTCCAGAGTCCGGCCCTGGGCTGGTTTCTGTGCAGGATACAGAAATTAACGTGCTACCTTTGGTGGAAGTGTAAACAGGTCAGGTTTCAGCTATTTCCAGCAGACCACAGCCTTTAACGATGGCAGCGTGGCAACTTCTCCACTGTTGCATCCCTTTGATAAAGCCTTTCCAGGAGCCTCCATATTTTACAGAAGGAGTGCTCAAAATGAGTGAATAGTGAAATCCCCTAAGGAACTTCTAATCCCACCCTAAGAGATTCTGATTCTCTGGGTCTTACATAGGGTCCAGGGGCTATATGAATAAATTCATATACACATACATACATATATAAATTAAAAATACATTATCAAACACACATATATATATATTAAAAATAAAGACATTTATTAATCAATGAAATGGTTAAACTGGAGAAATCTCCAAACCAACAGCAGATGTCCAGTAAATGCCCACTGATACACTCCATCACTCCTCCAGCCATTTATTTTTAATCATATAAATTACTCTGGGCCTTAGTTTTCTCAACTGTTAAATGGGAATAATGATCCCTGACGATCTAACTAGAAATTTGAGGATCAAAAGAGAAAATATCGTGAAGGCACCTTTCAAATTGTGAAACTCAAAAAAAGCAAATACGATGAGTGTAAGGTTTTCAGACACGTCCATATATTTTGGCATTGTTTTAACCATGGAATTTTGACATCCATTAAAATTTTAATTTAAAACAGCAATACCTAAGCGAATTTCACAGAAGCAGAATTCCATGGCTAATTAAGTTTTGAAAACAATGCATTTTTTAAATCGATCTTTTTAACTGCAAGATTTTCAGAGCCTTCAATATGGCAGTGCTGTCATTATATGCCTCTGAAGGGTGACAGACTGAGCAGATTCTCCAAGCTTGACTGACCAGAGAACCTTGTCGATGATGAATCAGCTAATAAACCTGTTCCCCTATCCCAATAACACGTTTTTTGGGGGAAAAGGGTTTAGGAAAAGATTCCACTTAGACATAACGTCTTAAGAAAATTTGGCATAAAGTTCCGCCCAGCAGAGGGATGAGCCATTTATAAAACGAAAGGTTTTCAGAAAATCTCTAATGAAAATCTCCAGAGAGACACTGTAGCGCATCAGGTTGTTCCCCTGAAGCTCGATACAGCCACAGGCACAGATGGACCTGGAGGTTATTATGCTGAGTGAAATAAGTCAGACAGAGAAAGATAAATCCCATGTGATTTCATTTATATGTGGAATCTAAGGAACGAAAAGAACTAATCAAAAACCGACTCACGAATATAGAGGACAATCTGGTGACCACGGGGGTGGGGGTGGGGGTGGTTAGGGGGCTGGGAAAATGGAGTAAAGGGTTAAAGAAGTACAAATAGTAGTGGATAGGTGGTCACGGGGATGGGGAGCATTGCACGGGGCGTGCAGTCAGCACTAACGCAATGGCCAGGCGGAGGGCCGGAGGAGAGAAAGAACAATTAGGGAGATCGTTTCCTAAACTATGCAAATGTCTAACCAATGCACTGTATGCTTGAAACTAATAAAATAAAATTTAAAAAAGAACATGCATGTGTGTGTGTGTATATGTACGTATTTAAGATCAATTATAGTTATTATTTTCTGTATCACCTTTGCCCCTCACCGTATCACTCCTTCTTTCTTAACTCCTGACCACTTAAAGGTGGACTCTCCTCTGCCAGGCGAGACCCACCTAGAAAGTTGTTATAAACCAACGAAGTTCAACATTGTTCACTGACAGGAATCATTGCTTCCTGTCAAGCCAATTTACTCAATGTTTTTCCCAGATGTGTATTTAATCCAGTTTCCATCTTCTTTCTCACGTCATTCCATCATTTGCTCAACAGAAACCTTCTCTTTTTATGTTTCACTCTTCTTTGCCTCCTTTCCTCTTCCCATTCTTCTTTCTCTCATTTCTTCCACCTTCCTTCCATCTATACACCAACCCACACTTATCTGGCCCCGTGTTAGGTACCAGAGGTACCCAGCTGAGACCTGTTCCTTGGTTTCAAGAAGTTTCAATAGACAAATATGTTGAGAGCCTGACTATGCAATGAACAATGGCAAGTCCATATAAAAACAGAGCTCTGACCTACAATCTACAGCAACTTGCTTAGAAAACCAGCCTCTTCTATACAAAATAAACCACCTAGAAAGCGAGCATACTGGCTTTCTTAAATCATACTTGCAGGAAGCAAGATTGCTATTTCTAGTAATAATACAAGAAGGTAAACAATTGACCTCAAATGCCCAAGGCTTGATTAATAACTGGCAGCTTTCCTAATTTTTGTCCCTACTTCCAACTTAGAACTAAGCAGAAAAGGCCAAGTATGCACCCCTAACCAATGACACAGAATGCCCATTTCTAGTTAGCCCACCTGTAGCTTCCCCATGACAGCAGCCTCTGCTCTGACATTCAATGGAATGGAGTCTTTATTTGATGCATGTAGTGCTCACTTCCTTTCTAAAAACTCCACTGCCGTCCCCAGGAGCGAGCCCATGATCCAGGTTCTACACACTGTAGCAAAAGAACAGATCGCAGAAACAAAGATAGATAATGTTGTTCAAGTTGCTAAGAAACCCAGAACATTTTTAAATATGCCAGGTCACTATCCTAAGGAGAGACCAATAATATGTCATGTCTCCATAGAAACCTGCGATGACAGGATGTGAGTTGAAAATAGAGGAAACTGAGAATGGCAATCATGATAGTTAGACCCGAAGAAGGCTAAGTAACATTGTCAGATGAGGTTAAAATACTCAGAGAGGATTAGTAGGCAGAGTGTGAGCTTTGGAGTGGAAGAGACTAGGTTAAGATGACAACCCCACCTCTGAAAGTTGTAAGACTCAGCAGAACAGCCAAACTCTTCTGAACTGTATGTTCCCCAGGTGAGTAGCAGAAAGCGTCAAGTCTTGTGTTCTTAACTTCCAGGGGTGTTGTGAGTTAAGATCCACACAGATATAAAATATCTTTAAAGAATCATTAGCATCTTTGTCTTCAAAGGGGCACATTGTGTCACGTAATTGAAGACGTTAGATGAATAAGAGTCTGTTTTAATTTGGCTTTGGCTTATATAATGCAGTAGAGTTTTCTGTTTGCAATAGATGATCCTTCAGATTTTACATGATTGGGCTGGTGGGTTGTTTTCAGGAAAGGGAATGTATCTGGAGCTTGGAAACCTAGATTTTTGTCTCATTATTCTCTTAATTATTGGTATCATTCTGAGCAAGTCATTTGGCCTCTTAAACCTTGGTTTCTTTATTTGGGAAGTACCAGGATTAACAGGCACTACTCTTTGACCCTGGTAAGTAGGCACTTTTACTCAACTGGAAGTTTGAGGAAGCACTCCAAACCCTGGCCACTTTTTTCCAAGTGAAGCAAGACCTAACGCCCTAAGGTATCTACTGTATGTAATAAGTCGTCTCTTACCTGTCTAGAATGGTACCGATTCTGTACCATCCCTGGGAGAATGGGAAAATAGTCACTCGAATCGTTTTCTAGGTTCTGCGGTTCAGACAAGGAATCCCAAGCATCTAACCTATTACTACAGCGATGGTCACTATTTAAGAAAATTAATCCTTCGTGCATAAAATAGCAATAATTGATTGATCGACTGATTAATTATAGTCAAGTTAAAGATCCATTCATAGAAAAACAAAGCCCTAAATTCATAGGAAAACAATGAAGGATATTTCTATAACCTTGATATGGAGAGGGATTTTTTTAAACAAGAAACAAAAACCACAAGTCATATTATAAAATTTTAATACATTAGACTACAATAAATTAAAAAAAAAATCTTTCTTCACAAAAGACACCACGTACTAAAAGTGAGAAGATAAGACGCTGACTCCTAGTTGATATAACACGTACACTTCGAGGCACATAGCAGTAAGAAATAAAATCACTCTCTCAAGGTGATATCTTCATATCGATGTTCATTACAGCATTACTCACAATAGCCAAGAAGCAACCTGAGTGTCCAATGACAGACAAAGAGATAAAGAAAATATGTCACATATACACAATGGAATATTATTCATCTATAAATATTATTCACCTAGCATTATGCCAGGCGAACTATGTCAGACGGAGAAAGACAGGTACTATATAATTTCACTTAAACGTGGACGAAATCAAACTCATCCAAATGGAACAGACTGGCAGCTGCCAGGGAGGGGAGGCAGGGGGAGGTGTGAGGGAAGTGGGGGGAGGTGCTCAGTGTGCAAACCTCACGCTTTAGGATGAATAAGTCCTGGGGACGCGATGTACCGTGTGGTGACAAGAATTAACGACACTGTGTTGTATACTCGAAAGTTACGAAGAGAGTAGATTTTAAAAGTTCTCACCACACACACGAATGGTAACTACGTGTAGTGACGGATGTGTTAACTAACCCTATTATGGTCATCATTTCCTAATATATATGTATATTAAATATATATGATATCATAGACCTTAAACGTGTACATTGTTATGTGTTAATTGTATCTCAGTAAAATCGGGAGCAGGAAGAAATTTCCCCTTTTTATAAGAACACCAGTCACACTGGATTAGGGGCTCATCCTACTCCGGGGTGATTCCATCGTAACTTACCAGTTGCATCTGCATTAAGCTTAATTTCAAATAAGGTCATATCCTGAAATAGCCCAATGAGAACTTAAACTCATTTTGGGGATCCCAACTCAACCCATAAGAGAGTGTAAGCTCGACGAGGATAAAAATATTTTCTTCTGATCACTGCTACAGCTCTAAAACTTAGAAGAATGCCCAGAGTAGGTGGTCAATACATATTTATAGAAAAACACACGTATGAATCAATCAATTAAATCCTATTTTCTATAAATATGTATTGAATATTCAAGGGAGTTCACGTTTGGCCTAAGAGGTGAGCTTTAGAATCCCATAACGATGGGTTTGAATCATGGCTCCACCACTTAGTAGTAATGTGATGCTTGGAAAATTCCTTCAAATCTTTGAGCTTCAGGTTCTTACTCTGAAAATGGGGTTACTAATAGAACTTACATCCCAGGCTATTATGCGGACACAAGAAAGTACAGCATATAAAGTACATACTCCAATTATAACTCACGATAGGGATTTTCAAATTGTATACAACTTTTTACAAAGATAATTCAGGAAAAAAAAAAACCCCAAAAACGATAAACCCATAGGTACCTGCCTTGCATCCCTGTTCCTCCAGGAGTGGACCCAGTATTGCTCTGGTCTTAGACTATCTATGTGCCTTCTCAGATCCTCGTAGCCTCAACTGTCTCTCGGAGCTACAGCCATTAGCTTTCCCACCACTGACCTCACGTGTGCCTAACAATCCATGACTCCAGGTTGACCAGTTGCATGCTTTGAGTCTATGGCTCTGCCTTGACTTCCCTACTACTTCTGTTTCAGATGAAATACCACACTGTAAATCATGGGACCTGGATTCCCCAGCGGCTGCTAAAGGGGCTACCCCAGAGGGCACAAGAGAGCTTACCAAAAAAAATGATAATAACTCAATGTTTCTCATTGTCAACTTGAAGCATGATCTAAAGTCCGGAATCCCCTGATAAATTAAAAGAGACTTTTATCTCCTGTAGCCAGAAGACAGATTATGTGTAAATTAGATTGTGGGGATAATGACTGCAAAGGAGACTAAATAAACAGCCTCAACAAGGCTCATATGTCAAAACCAGGTACCTGATAAGGAAAGAATAAAATATTTAGACCTAGGCTAGAAATATTTGTATAGACAAGCCTGAAAAACTTGAACTCCCTGATTCTCTGAACCCTTCTCGTGGCAAAAGCAGCATTTTACTCTTCTCAAGTAAGAACGTCTTTTCCCTGGAAAAATCAACGACTTATTATTCTCCCTTGGTTCCCCTTTTACAGGGGCTGATAGCTAAACAGAAGCTCAAAAAATTCCTCCACGTTTCACATTCTTAAGCCAGATTCTAGAAATTATCTTAGCTGTGAAGTTGAACTTAGATGCACTATAAGCTCTGACTTTTTCTTTCTTCTAGGTTCATTTCTAAAACACTTAAGTTTTAAGTATGTCTCTTCCCAAGCAATTTTTATTTCCCGAATATTCTGGTTAAAATAATGCACCCTCCCCGCCCCCCCCCCCCCCCCCCCGCCCAATTACATCATGGCTGCGTATGTGCTTATGCAATAATGCTCTGTTTTCTCCCCTTTGGCTCTGGATGGAACAGAAAATAGAAACTTGGAACGATCTGGTCCATTAAAAGCAAAAAGAGGCCATTGGAGTTCTTCTTTAGATGTTGTTCACCGCAGTGGATGAAACTTTCTAAATTAGAGACAAGTCATTTTAAGCGAGCCATTTCAAAGTGGGGTATTTCTATGAAATCACACTATTTTGAAGCCTGTCCAGGAGCTTTTTTTATTCCCTCAATAAAATCTCTTCCTACTTATATTCTATTTATAAAGACTCCCTCCATTTCCTCACCAAATGTTTGAATTTCAACTCATCTTGACACCTGAAAGCCCAGCTATCTTTCGAAACAGGAAAACAGCCTCCTGTAGAATCTGAAATGGCTGCTCAGAGGACAAGGGAGAACCCAAGCCCACTTGGCTCCCAGTGGCCCCCCAATTAGGAATGTCTCGAGGTAGAGTGCGAGTGTTTTGTCTATGTCTACCCCATGGCCAGCGCTGGGCCAGAAACACAGCAAGCATTCAGTGAATCTTGACTCGATTGTCCATGGTGACTTAGACTTGTTCTAAACCTGTAAAATCAGCAGCATGTTGGAAATAAGCAGAGTCAACGTTTTAAGTGCTTCCTGTGTGTTAGTCACCGTTAGGGGAGCTTGACATGTATTCCTTCATTTGACCCTCATCACCTATTATCATCCTTAGTTTCTATATGAAAAAAAGAGGCACGTTGTGGTTGAATGACTTGCCCAAGGTTATATGTAACGAAGGCTCCAGCCTTCTACATCTCAGGCTAACGTATGTGGATGAAATAATTCATTCACATTATTCTCGAGCACTGTATTATGTGCCCAGAGCTATGCTCTGTGGTCAGAAACAGTTACCAGGACAGACCCAGTCCTCGTCTTCACATAAGTTTGCAGCCCAAGGATCAGTGATTTCCAGTGACTGTCACGGTCAGAAGAGCTGTCCAACAGCCAGTACAAACTATTAACACACTACCACTAACAGTAACGACAGCATCATATATTTGTGTAACCTTTGAAGTTCACAGGTGTTTCTGTGAGTGTCAATGCATTTGTCCAATTGCAGGACGGACATTCTCCTTCTTACCTAGAGATCGGAAAACTGAAACTGGCACAGGTAGTAGGGCTTGCTTGAGGGTCACAGAACCGGTTCATAGAAAAACCACGAATGGAATTAGGGAGATGACTGTGTAGACCAGAAGCACATAGTTAGACTCCTGTGCTGGTGCACAGATAAAAGGGGACATTGCTTTCAGGCGTAGCTTGCAGTATGTGGTGTGTCAGAAAAAAAAAAATTAATTCAAAGTCCTGCTAGACAGCTAGCTGTGTGAACTTAAAAAAGCCACCTTTATCTCTCTCGGGGTTGGATTATGAAATCTGAGCTAAGCCGATTAGCATGTTTCTTCCCTCTGACCACACAGATCGACTAGGGAAGAATAGGTGACCACAGCCAGTCCGATCACGGCAAATCTTAGACAGTACGAGAAATGTTGGGCCAAAGATGCTCTCCTTCTGGCTGGATAGGAACATGGAGACACACGGTGCTAAGACATGACTGGCAGCCATTTTTGGACTCTAAGGAAAATCAAGCTTAGGCTGACGCCAACCCGGAGGAAGGCTGCCGCTGTCCAGGATCGTGTGAGTGTTGACCCACACATCGGTCGCCCTGGAGGAGATCAAAATTTTAAATTCAAAGTATAGTTTCCACTGCATATCCCTTTCACACCATCGTAAAGCCAAAAAAATCCTTTAAATCAAACCACTGTAAGTTGGGGACCATCTGTATATACTAAGATCAGCTCCACATCTTGGATTGTATAAGGCTGAACCTTATACAAGGTGTCCTTGACATTGGGGCAGGAAGGAAAGAGTCAAACTTGTGGGCTCCCGGAAGACAGGGAAAATGACTCTAGCTTATGTTTATATCTAAGACGATGCCTAGCACACAATGATACTAAATAATTGCTTTTTAATGAATGAATAAATGTAAATATTGACTCAATTCGTTCAAAAATTATGAGCAAGGGAAGATATATTTTCAAATCTCTGTAAGAAAAACATGATCCTTCTTAAATTTAGGAGGATGCCTAGAGAAAGATTTAGGAGAAAAACAGGGAAAACATTCTGACGGAATATCAAAATGCTCACTTGGCTTCGTCAGTTGACACCTCAGGTTTAGTCATTTCTTGGGGATCTCCTAAAAGGTGGTATTTTTTTTCCATCTCTTAGCTTTACACAGGGCCCATTTTCTGAGAACAATTCACTGAGCTCCTTCTGTGGATCAGGCATTGAGCTAAGAGCTATTCATGATGCTGTCAAATCCCTTCGGTAGTCCTACAGGTTTTAGGTATTTTTAATCCTCATTTTAAAAATTAGAAAACTGAGGTTCCGAGGGATACGTAATTTCCACGAACATCGCAGAGCTGATAACTGGTGGTGCTGGGCTTTAAACTAATGTCTGTGAGTTTGCAAAGCTGCTGTGCTATGCACGTCAGGAAGTTGATCGGCGCTGAGCATTTGTGTCTCAAGGTTGGTAAGACCCATTTATCGTGGGGGGCGAGCTTCCTGTTGCCTGGCTTAAGGACCTCCTAGTCTGTTAATTGTGCAAAACGAGACAAGAGGGGAGACCTCTTCTGCGGTTTACCCTCTTACCCAAGACAAGGGTGTGTCTTGCATAAAATGGTTTTTTCGGTGAGTCCGGCAGATCCTGTGGTTGCACGTCCTGGTCTGAGGGGATCAGAGATGTCTTGGAGGAGGTTGAACGGTGAGTGGAGAGATGGAGCAGCAGTACTTTAAGATGACTCTAGAACTGCTCAGTGATGTCCTCCCATCTGTGAGGCTCTATCGGTCTACATTCTGGAGTAATGGGAAAAGGTGACCCAGGATCCACTGCCATCCAGTGCTTGTGTGACTTTGGGCAAATCAGGTCACATTTCTGGGATCACTTTCGTTATCATCTGCGAGGTGACATTTTGACAATAAATAGTCCTTAAGGACCCATCCAGCTCCCACCAACTGGAGCTCAGGTTTTTGGAATATGCCCTAAGGCCACAACTGGTAATGGCTCCAAGAATCAGAACTCCCACATTCATCCTGCTGCTTAATTCATTAAACAACTGAGGAAACCTGACACCCAACACCCACAGAAAAGCAGGTTGCTTTTCTTACCCATTTACTGTACGAATTAATAAAGAAAGAGCTGTGAAGAAAGGTGCTCTAATTTGTTATTCAGTTTACCTGACTCCCAGATTGATGAAAAGCCAACATATTTACCTAGAATGTGATTACTGCTCACATTTGCTGACATGAGCTTAATACTTGCAAAAACTGTCAGATCGAAGCTGCAGGAGCCTAGAGCTAATTTCTGCAAACACAGGCTGCAGCAGCACAGCAAAGGGCAGGATGGCTCCGAGGGCTTGGGAGTCACAGAGCCTGGGTGTGAATTCCAACTCTGCTACTCACTAGTCGGGTGATCTAGATATGCTGGCGGCTCCCTGCCCAGTGTCTACAGCCCGGCTCTCTCTTGTACTTGTAGATGCCACCAGCACGCCTCTCCGATCGCTCAAATTGGACATGATCAAAACGGAACTGACCGTTTTCATCCCTTCCATACGCCCACAGTTCTGGCCACTGCACCGGAAATCTACATATCGGGCTTGCCAGACCCTTGTCTCGTCACCCACGTTTGAGCCTTGTCTGCCGACCATGTATGTTGGTCCAGGATACAAACAGGAAGCTATCTCCCTTAATGAATCACTACGTTTATAAAGTCCAAGTATGAAGATGAGGATGAAGAAGCAGAGAAGGGCAACAACCGAAGGAGAGATGAAGACAGACAACTGAGAGCGCAACAGGCACAGAGGAAGAGGACATCGACAGACTGTGTGCCACCTGGTCACCGTTCCCCAAGCATTTACCTTGCGGATCCGGAAAAGCAGACTCTGGGAGCCCCCAGACATATTTTATTGCTATTTCCGGCAGCACATTTACAAATTAGAAAGTTATAAATGCAAATCTCAGCCCTAGAGGGCTAGAGCGAAGGAGGAAACAGTTCGTGAATTCCCAGTGCTGACCCCCCAATTAGCCTGTGCGAAAACTGTGGCTTGTGACTCACTGGGAAATCTGAGCTTCAGCGAGCAGCCGACCTAAAGCCAAGAGAGGAGCTAGGAAAAGAAAAATTCTTCTTGAGATCAGGAGAGAGCACGATTCTCTGCAAATAAGCAGAGCATCTAGACAACAGAGAAACTCGTTCACCATTGCAAAGAAGAGCGATGATTAGCCCAGAAGGAGAAATAAATATTTCCAAAGTTATAGAGGTAGAAAGATATAGCTATTTTTATGTTTTTATCCTTTTTAAAAATTTTATTTATTTATTTATTTTATGGTGACATTGGTTAATGAAATCCAATACATTTCGTCTCTACACTTGAACAGGAAGGCATATATATATATTCACACTGCATGTTCACCTCCCATAATTAGATCTCTTTCTATCACCACATATTTGATCCCCTTTAACCCATCTATTTTAAAAAGTACAAAAATGCAAAACGAAAAGCAAAAATAAATGAAAATTCAACCGTGATGACAAAATTATATTTTGAAGTACCTGAATCAGAAAATTCTGTCCCCCACTCACCCATCTCTCGCCCCCCCCCCCCACCACCATCTACCCTTTCGAGTACTGAGCTTTGGGATCACACTATAGACATTCTTCAATGGCTTTTTGTTTTTTCCACGTAACTGTACATAGTGGATACCTTTCTACTTCGGTACTTTCTTATTAGTGCTACTTCATTATTTTGGATGGCCGTGGAGCACCTCACTATACTCATTTAATTTAAATGTTCTCAGCTCATCAGAAGTCACTTAAGATGTTTCTGCTCCTTTCGTTATCATAAATATGGCTGCAATAAAAACTCTCATACAAATATAGCTTAAGTGACTCATGCTATTACTTCTGTAATATAAACTTTTATAATATAAAATCATCTACGTGGAATTTCAAGGAGGTAAGTTATGCACATTTTTAATTTTGATAAAAATTGCAATTACTGTAGCAATTTAAACCTCCAACAGCATATAAGAGTGCCTATTTCTATACTCTCTCATCTACATAGGATGATTTCAATGCCTTAAATTCATATATATAAAAAATATTAGTGAAGCAAAGCACATTTACATTTAAAAGCGTTTGTACTTTATAAATTTCCTTTATATTATTTACCATTTCATTGTTTTTTAAATTTTTTTCAGTGAGCTGTAGGATCTATTTATATTGTAAAGCTTTTAACTTTGGTTCTCAAACATACCATAAACATCATTATGGTATAATATACTAAGCAGAAGTTTTAATTTTTTAAGTAGCTTTATCTCTTCAAACTTCAGCTATGGCTTCAGGAGTTTGTATATAGAAAGGCTTTTCCCAATTCTATGGCATATAATTAGTCTACCTAACTTGTCTTATAATTTTTACGTGGTTTTTTTCCCAATTATTTTTATTGTGGTAAATACACATACTATTACCGTTTTAATTACTGTAAATTGTACAAATTCAAAGGCATCTAGTACATTTGCAAGCTTTTGCGACCACCACCACTATCTAACTTCGGAATATTTCCATCACTTCAGAAGAAACCCCGTATGCATTTAATAGTTATTCCTCACTCCCCCGCCCTCTGGCAACCATTAATACACACTCTGCGGCTGTGGATTGGCCAATTCTAAATATTTCATATAAATGCAACTGCACAATGTGTACCCTCTTGTGTCTGGCTTCTTTCACTTCACATAATGCTTTCAAGGTTCATTTGATTTGTACCGTGTTCCAGTACTTCAGTTTTTACGGCTAAATAACATTTCATTGTATATACCGTGTTTTATTTATCCATGCATTAGTTGATGGACATTTGGATTGTTTCCACATGTTGGCTATTGTGAATAGTGCTTCTATGAACATTCATAAACTGTTTTCTGTTAAACACCTGTTTTCAATTCTTTTGTGTGTATACAGGTTTAGCAGAATGAAAGGGAGGGCAGGGGGTACCCTCTCTCTGTTTTGGAAGGGGCAGATAGTGGGGAAGACACATCCTTGTTACATGTGCAAGCTCATCACAAGATGCCTTTTTACATGCGTATCTTGCTAATTCGTGAGTCATGGAGTTTCTAGTTTTCTTGAATCATTCAAGTGGGAAGCAATTGCTGGATAAATGGTACAGGTAAATGGGGGGAAAAATCCTTCTTATGCTGAGTCAGTGTTAAGAGAATCTATGAGTGGTTTTGGAGACCAGGAAATGGTATGACACAGTATATGTGTCAATTTCAAATCTCATGCATCAACAAAATAATGAGTCCTGCATGCTTCTCTGTAAGCTGTGACAAGCTCTTAATACTAATAACCCTCCTGGGGAAGAAGTTGGATGACTGGTGGATTAGCAACAGAAACTGATCTGCACGCCCACCTTCCTGCATACTACAACATATTTTTAAAAGGTTCTAATTCCTGAAGGAAAAATTAGGTGAACATAGTTAGCAAAGTCAGGGAGTCGGACCCAAGATCAGAAGTCTCCTATCACAAGTTCCAAAATGACATCAGCATTAGGGAACATCATTTAGGAAAGTTACGTCTCTTATTATTGAAGGGAAATAATATCATCAAAATGAAAAGCTACTTTTAGGATGCTCTACCCTAATGCCGAGATGCTGCACAAGTACCACTCTCAGAGGCACAGAAACAAGAAACGGCTGATGGAACACACAAGAGGCCTGGTCTTGGAAGCAATCCGTGAAACCTGAGCTCTCGCCAACAGGTGCTCGAAGAAATTGGGAGCCACGTTCTACGAGAGTACATATTAGGAAAGTGCCTATTTCCTGAAGCTAGTGTTTTCGTAATGGATTGATTTCCAGAGGACCACTTAGAGCAAGCATCACCTGGAGTAATCTGCATAAAACATGTTTTTATTTCTTCACAAAATTAAATGACTCAACTTCTCTATGGTTGAAGCTACTCAGGAAAGAAAACCAAGAAATTTCTCCCATGAGCCATGGATCAGCATAGACCAGATATATGGACCTTGAACTTGGGTTTCACAGACTGACTGGGAAGCAAGGTGAGAGTATACCTCCTCAGGCCTCCCAAGATCTTCCCCAGCACCCCTCAAAGCAGACAACCCCTCTTTGATCTGCTATCGGGGAGACAGCCTGGGACAGGTGCAAAGGGGCTGTGATAAGAAAGGCAATTCAGCCCTGGTTCCCTAAAGGCTGAGATGCTCCAAGCAAAGGTTTAGAGATGGCTGAAAGGGCCTTCGAGCTGAGCCTCTCCTGTGTCCGGCCAAGACAGATTCATAGCAAGTTGTCTCCCCATCTCCTATTCACCTGTGTCTGCCGGGTCCCAGAAGTTAACAGTAAAGACCAAAATAACTTGAAAAATAAAGTCTGCCCGCATTTTAGATTTGTTATTACCGGTTATAACTCTCAGTGGGTATTTGCTTGGAACCAATGAAAAAGCATTCACTGACTCACCTGCAAACTCAGGAAATATAGAGGCTGGATGCATTCGCTGTCATCAACTCCAGTGTCTGAAGACACTAGCCCAGCATGGCCAGCAGCCTCAGGGCTCAGCGTGCCCAGAGGTTGTACTCATTTTCTCCCATGTTCAGAAACCTCCTCAAGGAGAAATAAGCTGAGGAAGACCAGCACATCCTCACCTCTTCTCAGGGATTGTCACCCATATGCCAGTCTCCCAAATTAGAACCTAAGAATTTTAATTTTTGAGATTCCTTAATGTCTGAAGAGTAAAAGAATGGAAAGAAGTCTGAAGCAGGCGTGGCATTCTTCATTCCCATGAATGGAATGTGAACAACATTCTGTAGAACTGTGCAGTTCCTGATTTTTCAGGGATTTGAATGGTGGTTAATTGTAGAAACTCTCAAATCCATAGTACCCCTGCCCCCATCTCTTGGTAAGAAATAAGAAAGAACACTAAATACACGTGTGGATAATGACCATATTCTGGACAGGTGAACATCAAATCATACGCTGTTTCCTGAGTTCATTCATTATTTCACTCAACAACCATTTATAAGTCACTGAGTAAGAGATTTTATTCTCTGCCAAATCTGTCCTAGGAAATATTTGAGGCATTGAGAATTCAGCAGAGAATAAAAGAACAAAATTCTTACTCTCCGTTAGTGAGAAAGCCAATATTCTAGAGTGCAGACTTTGTAAAAAAAAAAAAAAAAAAAAAAAAAAGTTATTTTAAAATACCTCTGGCTAAAAGGAAAAAGGAGAAAATAGTGTCTTACATCCCACAGGGGGTGTATTGATTTGAAGCAATGCCCCAAAGTCTCTCACGGTTTCCTGCCATCTTTCAGAGATTAATAGCGAAAGTGGTTAAAACACAACTATTTGGAAGTATTACCTTGTCTTTGGAGACTGTGAAGAGGGACTTCTTAGAGAAAGCAAGCCTAGAGTTACCTTCCGATTAACGTGAGTGTTAATTGCATGTTAAGAACATGGTGGCCAAATGGGGGATGAGCATAATATTGGCACTATCCAGTCGGCCTCCTTCTGTGAATATTGTGGGTGCTGGGTAAAGTTCCTAAGTCTTCCTCCAGGTATCTAAGCCCTCAGTGGTCTAACTCTGAGTGACGTTAACCGAGCAGAAGACGATTCAAGAGCAATAAGAAAGGAGCCTTCACAACAACCCAGGTTCATCAGCAGAGAAGACAGGGAAGTATGGTGGAGAGTGGGGCTGCTCCCAAAGCTCTGCCTTTTCTCCTCTGTCAGAGATCAGCTGACTGTATCTGTGTGGGTCTGTCTCTGGGATCTTTTCTGGCCCATTGGTCTATGTATCTATTATGAATACCAGGCTCTCTTGATTACTGTAGTTTTATAGAAAGCCTTGAAGTTGAGTAGTGTGAGTCCTCCAACTTGGTTCTCTCCTGTAGCACCGTCTTGGCCATACTAGGTATTTTGCTTTTCTGTATAAACCTTAGAATCCATTTGCAATATGTGAAAAATAGATTGTGGGATTTTGATTGGGATATCATAGAATCTATGAGCCAGTTGGAGAGGTTGACATCTAAATAATACTGAGTCTGAAAAATTCAGGAATATCTCTTCATCGATTTAGTCCTTTCATGAGTTTTTTCATCAGATTTTTCTAGTTTTCCATACCTAAGTCCTGTATATATTTTATTAGATTTATAACCAACTTTTTACTTTTGGGTGCTACTGTGAATGGTATCTTTCTTCCAACATCAAATTCCACCTGTTGCTGATAGATAGGAAAGCAACTGACTTTGGGGTATTAACCTTGTATCCCATTATGTAGTTATAATTGCTTATAGTTTCAGGAATTTTTTCTTTAGAATTATCTAAATATATAATCATGTTTTCTGCAAATAAAAATAGTTTTATTTCTTCCTTCCTACCCATTTTTTGTACTAATTATAACTTCTGATAAAAGGTTTTGAAAGTGTAGTGAGAAAGGATACACTTGTTTATCATCAGTCTTAGGGAGAACACATCCAGTTCCTCATTCTGTGTATTATGCTACCTGTAGGTTTTATATAGATATTCTCTATCAAGTTGAGAAAGTTCATTCTATTTCTAGTTTTCTGAGTGTTTTTTTTCCACGATGACATGTTGATTTTGTTAAATGCTTTTTCTGTATCAATTCATCAATTATATGTTATTTCTTATCCCGTTGGTGTAGTGTTTATGTTAATTAACTTTTGAATGTTCAACCAGCCTTGCATACCCAGAGTGAATCCCACTTGGTCATAGTATATAATTCTTTTTATATGTTGTTAGATTTTATTTGTTAATATTCTGTTAAGAATATCATAAGAACACTAATCCCATTCACGAGGGCTCTGCAGTCATGACCTAATCACTTCCCAAATGCTCCACCTTTTAATACCATAACCTCAAGGATTAAGGCTTCAACATATTAATTGGGAGCAGGGGGGACACATTCAGATCATTTAACTTTGTGTTTTTTTTCTTCAATGTTATTAATTATTGATGTAATTTTTTTAATTGAAATAGGCCTATCAAGATCACCTATTTTTCTTTGTGTGAGTTTTAGTAGTTGTGTCTTTGAAAGAATTGATCCACATCACCTATCAAATTGGGGAGCATGTGTTGCTCATAATATCCTTTTATAATCATTTAAATGTCCATAATATCCATAGCAATGGCCTCTCTTCCATTTCTGATATCAGTAATTTGTTTCTTCTTTCTTTTTTCTTGGTTAGCCTGGCTAGAGTTACATCAATTTTATTGATCTTTGCAAAGAGCTGGCTTTTAGTTTCATTGATTTTTCTTTATTGTTTTCATTAAAAGTAATTTTTTTAAAAAGTAAAACATACACACACACACACACACACACACACACACACGTGACCTTTCAAATAAGCCATTGATTAACAGGGAAATTAAATACCAAACTAGAGACTCTTACAAAGATTGGACAATTAGTTCAGTAGATATTGAACCTTACAAGATGAGGCAATGGTATTCAGTCAGTTAAGCCTAAAATCATTTGAATTAAGAAGTAAGAATGAAAACAAGGCAATCTATTGAATAAAGTAGAAAACAAATGACAACACTAACCTAAGAAATAGATTAGAACTCAGGTGAAACTAAGGAATTAGAGGCATAGAGCCTCATGAGGGAGTACCAGGTTTAAACATGTTAATTTTACTGGTGGGAAAAGTGAGGTTAATAGAAAGTTATTTGACCGATAGTAACAATATAATCAGTGTAGCAGCCTATTCGAATTAATACATCTGATGTTCTGAGTCTTCAGCTACATTTCCACCAGGAAAGGAGTGGAATGAAATTTGATGCAGGCAGAAAATTAGTCAACAAACATACTTAAACCTTCGTTTGATAGAGTTGGCCATTGAGGGTAGGAGAGAGAGGAGAGAGAGGTGGAGTTGGCATAAGCCTAAAAGCTAAAGAGATTTTGTGAATCGATGTTGCTGCAAATTGGTATCAATGTCCAGTGGAGTCAGGAGGTTAACAGCTATACAAACATGTGTTACCAGCAAGACCCCTCCAGAACACCCAGCCATGAAGAGGAGAATTGGATCCAATTGCTCTGAGGTATGAAAATGTATGAAAATGGCCCAGCGATAAATTTACATGCAATCGGGGGGCTGACGGGAAATGCACATAAGTGAAATTGGCACGCGCTAGAGATCGGGTACCATGGTGGTTTGACAAAGCGACGAGTTACACTTCTTTGAGTGATAACAACCGAGTGGTGTGAAGCTATTAATTTGACATGCACTTGGATTCAGCTCAGGCTCATTGGACACTAAGCTTTCAGAAGCTACGCTAGTTCCAGCCTTCATCCATCGATGGACTGAAGCTGATGATGTAACTTCTGTCCTGGTGAGAACTGGCTGGAAATTACTGGAACCAACCATGTAGAAAGAAAAAATTGATTCCAGTTGAAAGGGACTGGATCTGATAGCGCTGACAGCTGATGCCTGGTTGTCCACTGCCAGAACCAGTTCCAATCGGGCAGGTGGGCAGCCATGCGGATCAGCCTCAGGTTGGAACCTCAGACCAGAGGGAACAGCTGTGCAGTTGCCACGGCATTGTCGGAGAAGCCAGAGCTGGGCCCAGTCTAAACAGGCAGAAACGAGAGGCCACATACTAAGGCGAGTGAGAGAACGATAGCACTGGTTTCAGATCAAAAGATCGTTAAGCCCATATCCACGTGTTCAGGCAAGAGGTCAAGAACAGCAGACATTTTTAAGCAAAGGAGTCCACGGTAAGACATAGGGAGAGAGTTCAGGGTAAAATCGGAATTATCCTAAATTGAAGAGATCCTTTGTTTTCCATTAGATGCTGGCTACAGGATACCCAAACTATTCTTTTATCTGACAAATATTTATTCGGCAATCGTTATGTGTTAGGCGCTGAACTAAGTTCGAGATATAA
Organism: Rousettus aegyptiacus; assembly: GCF_014176215.1. Classification (NCBI taxonomy): domain Eukaryota; kingdom Metazoa; phylum Chordata; class Mammalia; order Chiroptera; family Pteropodidae; genus Rousettus; species Rousettus aegyptiacus. Next base: position 55,289,800 of record NW_023416290.1, read on the forward strand.
CTATAAATGAGAAAGTGTCTTTCCTTTATAACACCAAGTCTGTTAGGAGGAACAGCAAAGTCACAATCGTGATTTTGTGCAATGTTGTAGAGAAAGTCTACGGTGTGTGGGAGACCTGGATAAGGCGCCAACACTTTTCTTGGGTGGCCACGGAAAGCTGCCAGAGGAGCCCACCTCCTAGGCGAGAGTAAAATGACAAGTAGCAGTCAATTTGGAGGCGTGCGGCCGGAAGAGCTCTTCGAGGGAGAGAATAAAGCCTGTGTCAGGGAAGGTCAGGCACGCTCAAGGAAGTGCATGGCGGTCGATGTGATTGCCGCTCAGTGTACACGTATGTGTGTGCACGATGTGTGCATACAGGTGTGCCGATCCGTGTGATTTCAGCCTTGTGATTTCAAACTTCTTCAGTCTGAGCAGAGAACATACCCATGCCATGCCGGCCTTTTTACCCACACGGTGAGCTAATCAATCATGCTGTTTAAGCCACTAGGTGGTGGCAATTGGACCTGCAGCATTAGAAAATTAACTCAAAGAACCTCTGCCCCTTGAATCCTACCTCTGCCCTAGCTCCAGTTAGCTCCCAGAAAATTGCTTTAATTGACTCAGCTTGTGGCATATGCCTAAATCTGAGCCAGTCACTACCGCCAAGATAAAGTGGGATTCTCTGATTGGCCCAGACAGGCCGTAAACCCACCCCTTGTCCAGTCAATTGAGTCATAGCAGGTAGGACAGCTTATAAATAGTAACTCCCATATGGAACAGCGTCCAAAATATCAGCGAGGCAAATGAGCAGGTGGGTAGATGCTGTTTACAGAAAATGGAAGAAATGAATGTTACAGCAGGGGAGAAAGACATTCAGCCTCACAGCTGAGAACGATCGTGCCAGCTGAAGATGGAGAAAGGGCTAGACGTGGATACCACTGGAGGCGGGGGATCAATGTGAAGACTCTTGCAATAATCGCACAGGGAGATGGCGTCCCCTGAATACGAGTCGTGGCAGTAGGGTGTGGTGCACCACCTAGCCTAGGAGCTGTCATAAACTAGACACTAAATAATTTGTTGTATGAATAAATTAATGAATGGATGGATGAGGGAGCATGAAGGGATGAGTGAGCATGGATAGAAACGAGAATGGCTTCCACAGGTATTTAAGAGATTTAACCAAAATTGGATCAGAGCGCTAAGAAAATTTATTTTTTGAGAAGGTTTTTTTTAGCTGTACGAACCGTGTCTCTAGGGCCACAGAACCCGAGGCTTCTTCGACAGAGCAGGCGAGTCCGACCGCGCACATTAGAATGCTTAATGCCTTCACGCCTCGCTGGGGCTTGATTGCATAACGCCCAGGATGCCTTCAATCTGCCTTCGCAGACCTCTCGCTGTTATTTATGAATCACCGCGAGCTGACATAACTGCATTTCCTCCTTTGCCATATGTCTCCAGGCCCTTGTCATCATTGCTCATCACCAAGGTAACCCCCTCTTGCTTCCTTTCCATTAATTTGCATGACTAAGACGCCCTCCTAATCAAATGAGACCCCTTGTCCTCCGGGCGCGCCTGCTGTAGCTGCCTTTGCTGAAAGCCCTCTCCTGGGCGGTGACCTTGTTTGGGTCTGATTAGTTTCTACTTCATTAATTCTGAAGACGTCCTCAGATGGGCAAAGTCACTCCTCTGCTTGAACGCTCAGCAATATGGCCACACGGTCAGGTGGAGACCCTGTTAAGCAGCCAGAATCAGTGGGAGAGAACTGGACCACTGGAGGAGGAGGCGTGGATTACTCTGGGTAAACTACTCAGCTTCTGCTGCTGAGGTTGCTAAAGTCTGGCTGGGCGCTGCCTTCTCTATACCTAGCCTGAGGCTGCAGCAGTTTAGCAGTTATCAGTGATTCCTGTAGGTCCCATTCAATTGCAAGTCTTGGGAGCAGGAAGAGTATTTAACAAATACGTGAGGGGCATCCGTGCTCCTGGTCCCATGCCAAGGGCTGGGCTTATGATTTAGAAAATAGGCATGGTCCTAGCCTTTATGGAGCTTACAACCGAGTGGGGAGATGAGCATTGGTCATACAATAAGACAAAGACAATAATCAGCTGTAGAAAAGAAAGTCTTGCTGGAAAGAAATGGCATCTGACCCATGATCTGAAGGATAAGCTGTGGTCAAGCAGCTAAAAGGAGAAGAGAGGTGAAAGATCTTTGTTCTGTCTTCTAAAGCTATTCTAAATAAACCTGTTCTCCCTTCCCCATGAAAGCCCTCGAATAAGACAGACATCTTTTATATTTTCTCTTTAACAAAATAAGGAGAGCATGCTAGGTCCTGCCCCGACTCTGACCATCTACTTTTCTTTCCCTGAGTAATTCCTAATTTGTTTGCTGATGAACGTTCTGATTGGATTTGTATAGTGTGCTTTTGGGGACAGAGTTAATGTAGAGAAGAAAGCGAACATTTCTTGATACTAATATGTCAGGTACCATATTAGGCACTTCATGTATGCTCATATATAATCTTCAGGTGAGTGGGTAGCTATCCACCAGCCTTATTTTATAAATCAGAAGTCCCCAACCCCTGGACTGAAGGCTGGTACTGCTCAGCGGCCTGTTAGGAATGGGGCCGCACGGCAGAAGGTGAGTGGCGGGCCAGTGAGCGAAGCTTCATCTGCATTTGCAGCTGCTCCCAGCACTAGCATCGCTGCCTCGGCTCCACCTCCGATCATCAGGCATTGGATTCTCAAAGGGGCACTGGTTCCTGGCACCGAAAAGGTTGAGGACTACTGTTAGAGATGATTAAACGGAGGCTGCAGAGTGGGTCCAAGACCACACAGCTGTAAGTGGTGGAGCCAGGTCTCCCGGCTCCTAAGACTTCGGTGCTTCCTCCCCTTCACACAGCATCCATGCATTTGGCTACCATCTGTGTGGCTTAAGATGCCATTAGCTTTCCCAACAACAATGTCACTCTTTGGCTCCTTTTGAGTTTACTGACATAAACAATGTCAGGTCTTCCTGTGTGTGTGCACACACACGTTTGTATGCACACCTACATACCAAGACTCCACTACCTTTTTTGCTGCAATTAACTGTTTAGATTCTAATTCAGCGAGCCTTTTTATTTATCCCTATTAGAATTCATCTTGCTGAATTTTAAAAATCCTTCCAGTCTGCTGAGAGATTTCAAGTATTGATTCCTTTACCCAGCTTTTAGCTGTTCCTACGAGCTTTGGGTAATATATTATTTGTGCTTTCTATGTTCTCGTTTAAGTTCTGGCTGTTTAAAATGAGCCAAAAAGATTATATCACATATTGAGACTCAGAAACCCTGTATTTTCTATTTTGAAACTCTCAACTGCTTGTCCTGCCTCCCTGTCCTTTAAGACCCAAGTACGTGGCCCCATTAAACCACCTGAAATTGCCCCAAATGCTTGGAGCCCTCTTAACATCATTTCTTCTGGACATACACCCTAGTGTGTCCATAGTCTCTTCTTCCTTTGTACTCATTCTCATCGATTAAGACTGACGCCTTCTCAGAGCCCCCAACCTGTAAGCTGAATTAACTGTTGCCGTTATGTTTTGTTGGCCCAGAATTTATCCCTATCATGGCACTTAACTGTATAGTAATCTCTTGATTTTTTTCCCGGAAAGGTGGTATTACCTTTCCTATCCATGAAACTCAGCCCGACACATCATATATTTTAAGAGCCCAATGTATGTGCATTGCATTAAAATGCCTTTAAGTGAATCAGGTTGGTTTGCACTGGGCTCCACTGTGACTTCCGTATAATGATAAAGCGATAAAAAGGAAATGACTGTCTCGCGACTGTCCTACCCCTGACATTCATCAGCAAAACATGAAGGGCAGTACTGTTCTTCTCGAACACGCTGGGTGCCAATTTCTGACGAAGGCTGCCCTTCCCACTTTTGAAACATTCTTCTCAATCCGTAGTTAGTGTCTCTCTGAGAACAGCGACCCCGACACTAGCTGGTCGGGTCTGCCACTCCGCTGGCGCAGAGGTCAGCACAGGAGGCAGCCGTGCCTTTTCTCGGTTTTGAAGAAGTGCCGATGTGGCTTTCTACACTGACAACCGGTGACCCTGGCACTGACTGAGGCCCCCGAGCGACATCAGGAGAACAGAAAACACGAGTCTGGAAGATGACGTGGTCGCCAGTTGCCGGACACTCCAAGCACGTTTACCAAGATCAGAGAGTTAGATTCAGCAAAGATAGTCTGAGCATCTAAGATGTGCCAGGTTCTTTTCCTACTTAGTCTTCCATATTCCTTCTATCCCATTACAGTCCAAGATTATTAGGCCCATTTCAGGGACAAAATATTTAGGTTTACAGAAAGAAAGTCACTGCCAGGCCAACAACAAGGCACCTACAGAACACATAAAGGTCCCCTGGAGTCACTTCATCCTCACCTTGGGGACATGCAGAAGAACCAAAGAGAACCTTTCTTTGCCTTGCTCCCCAGAGCACGCAACTCTTTTCTGTCCATATCCATGACTTGGTAATAATTTTCCTTCTTTCTGGAATGTCATCTGATCTGTACCTGTACTTCAAATCCATCTTCAGCTGTAATTTATTCGACCATATTTACCAGTCATTTATATACTGTATTTTAGTCTATCTACATAAATTCTTGCAAGGTAGTTGTCATTAGCCCCATTTTCTAGTTTAGTAACTGACACATAAAAAGATTAAATAACTTGTCAAAAAATTAGTTTAATAAAGAGCAGAGGCAGGATTCCAACCCAGTCTGTGAAATCCAGAGACCCTGCTTTCAGTCACTAAGCTCAACTATTTTACTAGCTGAGCTACCGCTCACCCACGAAAGCTTCCTCAACCCTCTGCCCCCTGGGAAAGGGTCTTTTATGAAAAGTGGAAGCTCTGGAGACAGACTGCCGAGATTCAGTCCCGAGCTTTGTCAGTTACTAATTGTGTTATTTCCAGCAACTTACTTTTTTCCATTTCCCATATGTGTAAAATTAAAATGTTAACAGCACCTACTGAAAGAGATGGTTGGGAGTGTTAAGTGAATTAATTCAAGTGTAGCATTTAGATAACTACTTAGTACATGGTGTGCATTTATAGGAGTTAACAATATTACTATGTCCACTAATGGCATAGTCCACTCTCCTATTATACTGTGAGGTAGCTGAGAGCAGGGGTCTTTTTTAAGTCATTTTTCTATTCCCATTCAAAGCTACAGAGTAGGAATTCAGTAGGTGTTTACTGAACGATTGATAAAACGAAAGACCAGAGGATTCATTTCTATTCCTCTCCGAGACTTGCCTGGCTCTACATCGCATCCCTAGATCATTTGCTGCAAAGCTGGGCAATGTTATCGAGCAACTTATGCTAACGAATAACTGATAATAATTGACTATTAAGCCATCCAATTTTCTGCCACCTCATCTCCCCAGAGTATCGGAATTTCAGAAGAGCATTCCATTATCCATTCCTATAAACAACATTTATTGAGCACCTACTATGGGCTATCGACTGACAGAAGCACAAAAGAATTATACAAAGAGCAATGAGGTATGGAGTCTGTTCAGGGCAATGACGTTCTTGATGGAAGAGAAAGATCCACACTCATAACCACCAGAAAAGGAATGAAAATGGAAAGGGATAAAAATCTATATTTCTAAGATACATTTCATGTACCAGGAATTTTGTGTGTCTTATCTCCTTTCATGCTTAGGACAATTATAATTAAGTAGGTAATTATAAGTGAGGCTCCAAGGCGTTAAATTGCCAAGAGTAACAAAACTAGTAAGTGACAGGGCTAGGGCTGAGTCCACGTCCATGCTGAAACTGGTAAGTACCATAAATAAAACAGGAACGACAGGTATAGAAAGTAACTCAAGTTTCCCTCCCTCCCTCTACTGGCCTTATTGCCTTATCTACAAAGAGTAGGTTATACAGATGACCTTAGAAACTTCTACTTGAAATGAGTCCTTAAAGATTATCAAATACAATGCTCTTCAAATGTCCCCCAAAGCCTTCCGAGAAGCATCCGGGCACTCATTAAGGTGGAAATCAATGTGCGAGATTTAATCAGGATCTCTCTGCGCTCTTTAGAGCATCCTGCAGTGCAGATGAAGGAGCAGTGGAGCAGACGGATTGATTTGCCCCGCTGACTGGTAAGCAGTGGGGGCTGGGATGCTAACCAAACACTAGGCTCCAACGCCCGCGTACGTACACAGTGTGCTGGACTGTCTCTCACGGTGGGCTATGGTCTGAGATGGAGGAGCCGCCAGAAGGGCTGAGACAGAGAAAAATGGCAGAAATAAGAAAAAGATACAATAGGCCACATGGAAACAGTGTAGGACTAGGTCGTCCGTAGTCTTGACTGTAGGTATTTGTATGAATGTTTGGGTGTGTAATGACATCAAGCCATCAACATATTTACTTATATGCTGATTGTCTTATTAAATGGCAGGCGCTAGGCAAGCTAGAGCTATGTCTCATTTATGTTATTACCTCCCGGGACATTTGTCACATGGCATTTATGTAATATGTGATTGACAAGTGATCAACTATCCCATCAACTAACCATATAGATAAACTCTCTGAAGGAACACTATGCACACACTTATTCATAAGTGTGTGTGTGTGTGTGTGTATGAATGTATATATATTACTCGTTAACTTTAGTGTTTCCTCTACCTCTCATTATTCTAAAGAGCTCTCCCAGTAAATGGTCTATAATCAATTCTTGATCTATTATTCTTTAAGTATTAAAATTTAATAATGATGTGGTACGAATCGAAAACAATTGAATAAGAGGTTATAGTATGTATTGTAGGAAAGAAAAGAAAACGATGACTAAAGAATTCCCAGCTTGGGCGGTGTGATCTTGGGGAAACTTCTTTGCTTCTCTCGGACTCTTTTTTCAGTTAGTGAGATGAGAAGATTGTCTAAACATGATGTCCAGTTCTAAGACCCTATCATTTAAAGAGTACGAGTTTATTTTTAATCTTTTAAATTTCAGAGTAAGAATAAAAGCCCAAGAACAAAGTATCCCTTTATCAGAAATATAAACTATCATGTTATTAGTACACACACATCAAAAGACAAAACTGGTTACCATGAGAAACCATCTTCTCTTGCCACTGCTTAATGAAGACACAAGAGGGCTGGAGTGCCAGAGGCAGCTATTACAGGTTATTAACTTCTTTCCAGTAAAGGGCACACATTCTAATTTGCATCTCTGAATATGCATGAGCAGTTTTCAACTAAAAAAGAATTTTGCCAGTTGTGACAAGGCCCTCACCAAAACTGCGACATGAGTGTTAAGTGATGAGGAAGTACAGTTTCCTTTTTTCAACAGGACGGTTGAAGAGCCCTCAAAAGATCTGGCAAGTTTTCCTGTTGGCTCCGTGGGCGAGTGTCTCACTTTCTAACAATCATCTCAAACGAAATCAGTTTAGATGGGTTTCCCTTGGCACGGGGGCTCACTGTGACATAGCTAACAACTTTTGCTGTGTATGGCAGTAGAAAGAATACTAAATTAAGGGCTGAGGGACCAGGGTACATATCATGGATCTGTCATTAATCACCTGTCTGTCTCACTGAGCAAAACACTAAACATTTTAGAACCTAAATTTCCAAATATAAAATAAGGACAATGATGGCAACTCAATGTTATTTGAGAAAGAGATGACATTATAACTATGATAGTACTTTGAAAGCACTGAAGTATCATCACATCCAATGGAGTTTTACTAATACACAAATATGAGCTTAAATTATTGCTGACCTCAAGAACAGACTGGAATGCAAATGTTATTATTGATTACGCACATTCAAATAATGACTTAGGTTGGTATAGAAAGTAAAACAATACCTACGATAGATAGTCTGGAAGTGCCATGGCAGCACAAGAACCAGACCAGTATGTAAGACCACTCTTGGTCACATCCAAGGATGACACACCCAAAGGACAACCTGGGCAGCGACCAGAGTTCTACTAAAGTGAATCCTGCTCCACATAGCCAGCCCCTCATCCACCAGTCCTCATGACCAATCAGCCTGAGGGTCAATCCCCCCCCACTGATGTGAAAACAGCAACCAAGGCTCGACTATGACAGGAGGGCAAACATCCATACAAGGGACATACCTGGAGCACCCAGCTCAGGTGACAAGGGAAGACTGTGTCACTGGACCCCACAGCATACCTACTACATAAGGCCATTCTACTAAGACCAGGAGACATAGCGGCTCTACCTAATACATAGAAACAAACACAAGGTGGAAGCCATAATGAAAGACAAAGAAACATGTCTTAAATGAAAGAAGGGAGCAAAGTTCCAGAAAAAGAACTGAACAAAATGGAGACATGCAATCTATGAGATGCAGAGTTCAAAACATTGGTTATAAGGATGCTCAATGAACTGACGGGAATAGTAGATGAACTCAGTGAGAACTTTAATAAAGAAATAGAAAACATAAAAATGAAGGTAGAAAACATAAAAAAGAAAAAAAAAAGAACCAGTCAGAAATGAACAATACAATAATGGAAATGAAGAATACGCTAGAGGAAAGCAACAGCAGATTAGATAAGGCAGAGGATCGAGTCAGCGATTTAGGAGATAAAGTAGCAGAAAACACCCGATCAGAATAGCAACAAGGAAAAAAATCCAAAAAAAAATGAGGACAGTTTAAGGCGCCTCTGGGACATCATCAAATGTACCAACATTCACATCAGAGGGGCATGAGAAGAAGAAGAGTGAGAGCAAGGAATTGAAAACCTACTTGAAGAAATAATGATGGAAAACTTCCTTTATCTGGTGAAGGGAATAGATGTACAACCCCAGGGAGCACAGAGCCCCAAACAAGAGGAACCCAAACAGGCCCAACCAAGAGACATCATAACTAAAATGCTAAAGGTTAAATACAAAGAGAGAATCTTAAGAGATGCAAGAGAAAAGCAGTTAGTTACCTACAAGGGAGCTCCCATAAGACTGTCAGACAATTTCTCAACAGAAACTTTGCAGGACAAAAGGGCTTGACAGGAACTATTCTAAGTCATAAAAAGTAAAGACCTACAACCAAGATTACTCTACCCAGCGAAGCTGTCATTTAGAATTAAGCAACAGATAAAGAGTTTCACAGAAAAGAAAAAACTAAAGAAGTTCATCACCATCAGGAAATGTTAGAGAGACAGAGGTGGAGCGGGGGAGGAAGAGAAGGAAGAGGAAGACGAGGAGGAGGAGGAGGATCAAAAATATGAATAGTAAAATGGCAATAACTATGTATCTATCAATAATTACTTTAAATGCAAATGGATTACATGCTCTAATCAAAAGATAATATAGATAAATGGATAAGAAAATAAGAGTCTTGCATATGCTACCTACGAGAGATTCACTTCAGATCAAAAGACACACTGAAAGAAAAGGGATGCAAAAAGATACTTCGTAAAAATGGAAACAAACAAAAAAAGGGTAGGAATATTAATATCAGACAAAATAGACTTTAAAACAAAGGCTATAACAAGGACGACTTTCCCAAACAAACAAAAATTGAGAGAACTCCTCTCTAGAAGTTCTGTCCCTCGAGAAATACTAAAGTGACACCTTCAGTCTGAAATGGAAAGACAGTAGAGGGCGACTTGAGTCACCTGAAGAAACAAAGAGCACTGGTGAGGGGAAGTGCACAGGTAATTAGGAAAGGCTTTCGTACAAACTCATATTTATTTTATTTTATTTTTCTTCTCCTATCTGGTTTAAACTTTTAACTAAATAAAGCAATAATTATTAACATGTTGACGGGCTTAACATGTATAAAGATGGCATTTGTACAGCACAAAGAAGGGGCAGGAGGTGGAGCTATATTGAAGCAGACTCTTGTATACTGTTGAAATTAAGTTGTTTTTCATCTGAACTAGGTTGTTTTAAATTGAGATAGTAATCATAATCCCCAGGGCAACCAATGAGAAAACAGCTTAACAAACAGTAAAAAGAAATAAATAACAAGGGAATTAAAATGGTGCAATGAAAAAAAAAAGTCCAATCAGCACAAAATAATGCAGTAATGAAGGAATAGAGAAACAGAATTAAAAGACATATAGAAACAAAAAGAAAATGACAGATGTGTCTTACCTTATCAGTAATTTATGATATATAAATAAATGAAAACACTCAAATCAAAAGGCAGCGATTGGCTAAAGGAAGACAAATAAATAACGAAATTATCTAACTATATGCTATCCACAAAGGACACAAATAGATTCAAGACAGAGGCGGAGAAAGACAGCATGAAACGAAGCAAAAGAGCGCAAGTAATGTCAGACAAAACATACTTTCAGGCACAAATTGTTACCAGACGCAAAGGTCGTTTCGTACTGACAAATATATCAATTTATCAGAAAGACATAAAAATTATAAATATATAATCACCTAACAACAGAACTCCAAAATTCATGAAGGAAATGAATCTTCAAAAGTCCCTATTTACTTTCAGAATAAAATCCAAACTTCTGAGCCTAGAGAGCTAATGTCTGACCTTCCCCGTCTTGTTCCTATTTCCTGTCCTCTCTCCTACTGCCTTGCTTACCATCCTGTGCTCCATGCATAAAAACTACCTGAAATTTCCTCAAAGTTTCTGTTTTCCCTTCCAGCTTTTGCACGTGCTTTTGCTTCTGCCTGATACACCCAAATCACTCCACAAGGCATCTTTCAAGTCTTAGCTCAAATGTCTTAATAAGATAAGCGTCCCCTGACCCTCCCGGGAACACTAAAATATGTTCCCCTGTGTGTACTCTTGTCCTTTACCATTACTTCTATACTAAGTCTGACTTGTGATGATTCGATCATGCTCGTCCATTTCACTAAACTGAATCTTTGGAAAGCAAAAACCAGGTTCTAACAGCCATTGTTAAACTGGGGGCCAGCACAGTATTGAGCACAGACCATATTCACAAGAGTAAATGTTTTCTGGATACATGAATAACAGAGAACATAACAAAATACCACAGACTGAGAGGCTTGAACAACAGAAAGTTATTTCCTCACAGTTCTGGGGGCTGGAAGTCCAAGGTCAGAGAGCCAGCATGGTCAGATTCCAGTAAGAGTTCCCTTCCTGGCTTGCAGACTGCTGCCTGCTCACGTGTGCTCCATGGCTCTCCCGGGGTGCATGCACATAAAAGGGGGGATAAGGAGAGATCTCCTCTTGCTATAAGGCCACCAATTCATTCTGATTAGGACTCCACTCTTATGACTTAATTTAACCTTAATGACTTCATAAAAGCTCTACCTCTAAAGACAGTCGCCCTGGAGATTAAGGCTTTGACATATGAATTTGGGGCGGCGGGTACACAATTCATCCCATAGCAATGTATAGTAGTATGTTCTGTTGTATTCATGCATAACAGTAATAAGTAGGCTAGAATATCATTAATTCAGCCTGGCCCCACTCTTTACTGTATTGTCTCGTATTGGAGCTGGCGTCTTTGACCTTGCTCTTTGAGCTGTGTTCCCAAGGTCGGAAAAATGTGTTGACTTATCATTGGTAATCCACAAATCAGCATCTGTCTCCCTAATCCTCTTGATTTGCATAAGGAGCCACTAGTCTCAGCCTGACAGTAGTGGAAATAGAAATGTACCAATTAAATGATTGTTCTGCTTATCAAATCCTCACTGGAATACAGTGGGCAAGAAGTAATTTTCTCCTCTCTTGTTTTTCATGAATATACATAGGATTGAGACATTGAAACTGAATACACATTAGTCAGATTCTATACCTAAAGTGAGAGTGGATCTAATTTATCTTTTTAAGATCTTAGGGCCTGAGGAAAAACAAGGGAGCGGAGAAAGACAGAGTCACCAAATATTTATAGAATGCTCAACAGTTTAGAAAGAACATACTTGCACTTTCCTCGCAGAGAAGGTGTTTTAACTGTCATGACTGCACAGATAAGACTCTGAAATGCTCATTTCGCCCCAGGATAATTCGGCTCTTAAAGCGCCAGTGGATTTAACTAACTCCGTCCACGGAGGCCGTTAACGCCAGCTCTAGCGTCTGTGTTTCTCCCCGGTCATTAGCTACCTCGAAAAGTCAAAAGCTTAATTTTTATTTTGCGCTGCACTGTGCACATTATTTTGACATACATTCACTTAATCTATCTGCTCACCGCAGTCCTGCGAGTTGGGCATGAGGATATCGGGAAGAGGGATTTTTCAGGAGACTAAATCAGGGAAGGCTTCAAGCGGTAGAGCGTCCTTCCGAGCCTCAAGAGCCCGTCATCAAGGGCGTCCCGGCGTCGGTGGGCACCTTTGCGCGTCCGTCCCTGATGACGGCCACGCCCTCCTCCTCCCCCCTGCCTTTCCTTGCTGGTGTCTATCCCTTCCTCAAGGTGCAGCTCAGGCGGCCTACCGTTCTCTAGGAAACCGAGTCCCGTCACTGGCATGCCTTTTTCTAGACTTCTTTTGTCCTTAACGGGTAGTGCCTGAGTCATTCCGTAGGACAGTTGTGTTTGTAATATGCGCCCCCCCACCAGTGTGTGAGAGCCTTGAGGGCAGGGATGCCAGCTTCCAGCTCCTCGTCCTCTCCACTGGGCCGTGGCGGGTGCTGGGGCTCCGGCACATTTTATTTATCCATTCGTCAGTTGGGGCAGACATGGATTACATCTACTTTTGGCTATCACGAATAACATTGCTATGAATATTCATTTTACAGTTTTTAAAAACACTTATGCCTGGGCCGTATACTTAAATATTCTAATTTACTTGGTCTAGGATGGAAGCCAGGATTGATAAGAGTTTTTAAAACTTCCCAAGGTGATTGCAGTGTGTGGCCAGGCCTGAGAAGCACAGGTTTGGGGAAAATGGATTCCTTTGATGAGTGTTCGCTCTTTCTCAAAGTGCCCACTTCTCAGCCGCTGTGAATGGATATTTCGGGTGCACCTACAGCACAAACGGAACTTGCCAGGAACTTCTGGAGAGGAGTTAACCAGCTGACCAAGGGTGGGAGGGGGACATTCAGATAGAAAAATCATCTCGTACATCACTAGAGCTCATAAACAGACTCCCTACTTGGAAAGCACATACTAATAAACATTGCACTCAGCCAACTGTGAAATATACAAAGACTAATTTTTCACTTTATTTCTCTGGGGTTGTTTTTCCTGGGTAGCATGATTATGTGGCCGGAAACCTAGCTCTGGTCAGTAATTGATAGGCTGATAAAGATTCTCGCAGTCCGAGTCCACAACGGCTGGGCTCCTTGCTAATGGAGCATGCCAGTACTAATTCATTCATGCCTCACACCTGGTCCTGAGCCATCCAATCTTGAAGCCATTCACACTCCTACCACCTTTAAGGGACAGGTGAGAGGAGATTGCTGGGCTAGGAGGAAGTCAAATGATTGTATGAGGCTTCCATCCTGTACCTTCTGGACTCCTGAGAGCTGAGGCAGAAGTAATGCCAGTCAAGCAAAGTCAAGGACCCGATGTCAGGGCAAGCCACTAAAACAAGTCGAGAGGTGTTGGCCCTGGGAGACAGAGAATAGGTTTTAGAGAAACAGAAATTGTGGGGTGGGCTGCTACTGTTTTCTTTCCAGGGGTTTTTTGTTTGCTTGTTTGTTTGTTCATTTGTTTGTCTGTTTTATAACATACCCTGATTTTCCTTTTAGGGAACAATTTCTCCCCATTGCACACAATTTTAGCAGGACTGTCAAGATTTCCTTCCTTCCTCTGGCCACGAGTAGACAGATGACCCCAAATCTAGCCATCCTAACATTCTCTCTTGGAAATCTGAATTTTACGCACAGCAAAATGGATAGAAAATGGCTGGAATTGGTTCGTATTGCCCACTCAACTCTGCTTTATCATCTGCAGAAATGTAAAATAACATGATGATGTGTACACACAATAATGGAGGTAGTTTTCATTCATTGAGGTGGGGGGGGAAGAGGACAATTTTGTCTTGAAGTTAGCAGATTGTTTCAGAATAAGAAAAAGGAGGAAGTAGTGAGATCACTTGAGTGAGCCCAACTTCAGACACCAAGGAGATCTGGGACTGGCCGTTGCTACTGGAAGCCTGGTCGCTGTGCTGGTAGGCAAGGGACGTCAGGGGACACGGTTATTTACAAAGTAACACGCAAAATCTCTGTCTTAATGCAAGCGAGATGCATTTTTTGCTCTGCTCACAACCTGCTGCGGGAAGGGCCCGTGGTTGGGAGGGAGCCTCTCCTTCACACGGCAGCTCAGAGATTCAAGCTACCGTTTCTTCTTGGGACTCAGCCCTGTAGTGGCTGAAAGGATGTACAGAATCGCCTGCATCTACGACCAGCCATGAGAGCGGCATATATCAGCCCTCCAGCCCACTGATCTCAACTCAGCCCTCTCGCCACAACCCTAGCTGCCAGGAAGACTCAGAAATACAGTCCAGGTAGGTGTATGTACCCGGAGAGAAGGAAACGCATTCGGTGCGCGTCCAGCTAGCTCAGAGGCAAAGACCTTAGCAGACCGATACACTGCGACCCTGTTTATTTTCCTGAGTTACTTCCACGGTAATTCTTTGGACTGACAACCAAGCTTACTTCCCTGGTTTCAACGGCCAGCTCCCCAAAAGGCTCTGTCAGACGCGTATAATGGCAATTACGTGCATATGCGTATACGCTTGCGGTTTGTGTATGTACATGCTCCTCCCCATCCTCCAAGCACTTCGGTTATTCTCATCGAGTCCTAAAAAGTCCACCACCAGAACACCAATGAGATTGTTCTGATCAGAAGATAGGTGAGTTCCTTGGCAGTATTTCTCAACCTTATTCGTGCCACAGTCCGCTTAAAAATGACAATATCTGTGGGGAAGTCTACGTGAAGGTGATATACCCAAAGTCACCTGGCTTCAGGTGTCCGGTTGCCCCAGGCACTGCCCAGCTACCTCGGGGGCTAGGTCGTCAATAATCTGGTCTCCTGTCACTCAGCTGCAGCACCCGTCTTAGAAAACTCACCTTGGTTCATTCAGTCACATCTGAACATATACATTAAGCAAAGTCAGAAACTCAGAATCTCTCCCTTCTAACCCTCTACAAAGTCTAGCAAAGGATAATTGTATATTCTGGAGAGAAGACGACAGCATCCCAGGCAAAATTGGAAAACTATCTGTTAGATCTAAATCTGCATTGAAACGTCAATGAATTATTGTGCTGGGGGAGTGGAGGGGAAAGTACACAGAAACTGTGCAGCTACTTAATAACTCCTGAATACAAATCAGAGACTTTAAATTGCTCTTTAAACAAATATTTGGACCCTCATCGTTATCGATAATTAGATAGCTTATCTGACACACAGGCAAATTGAAGGAAGCGGTTTGCGCTTAAGATCCATTTAGCACTCAGCGGGCCCGTTTCTCCAAAGAACGTGCCCAACGGAGTGGCTGCCCGAATGCCCGTGTGGGGGTTCTCGTTTGACCCTGCTTGGCAAAAGGCAGTTCCCTCCATCCATGACCTTCCACGGTTTCTAAAGTTCTATTTGTTAGTTCTGTGGGTGAAGTCAAGGATGCTCTTGTTTATCTGAACTAAGTAATCGCCAAAGAGTGACCTCCGTTGCGGGAGTTGGCTTTTCAAAGCAGGAGGCACACAGCCTTAGCCTTGCTGGAGCTCTCCACACCTCTTCCCTGACCCCTCCTCCTGAGGTAAGGAATGTAATTCTGGGACAAGACCGAAAACACAGCCTTTAGAATGACAGACGTGGATGGATGGAGTTGGTGGGAGGAGTTTGGGGGAGATCGTAGTGACACAAAAACCCTTGTTTCTTCTTGGAGAAACTTTGGGAATTTCTTGGCCTTTGCAAGTTATTTCCCTAGCATAGTTTTTCTCTCCTTGGGCTCCTTTTAGATCTCATTCTCTCTCTCTCTCTCTTTCTCTCTCTCTCTCTCTCTCTCTGACTCCACTCAAGGATGCACTGTGGTCTCTGCTGGTACAGAATATCAATGTGATTGAGGCAGCCACATTCCCTGACTTCACAGAGGTGTAACCAAAAATGAAGACAGTTAACTGCAAGGTGATCTAGGAAAAGATAAAGGAAGACGAAGAGAAGCAAATAAGCAACCACAAGAATGCAAGAAAACATTTATTCCAGAAACACGCCTTTTTCCCAGAGGAGTAGAAAGCTGACAATCCCAGAGAGTTGACCAAATTCAATTAAGTCACTACAGCCCTTCCCATCTCCAAGCTTTGCACACGCGGGTAATAATCTGCACAGCGCCCCAGTCCCAAAGCTCTCACTGAGCCTTCAACCACCAGCACAGACGTTCCTCCCTTGTGATCCTTCCTCTCTGCCCTCATTATCCCTGCCCCCGTGGGTGGTTTGCGTTTGTCGATGCCAACACCTTGCACACAGCTCCATCATATGAGACGTATATTCTGATGATTGCTCATGTGCATGTCTGTCCTACCAAACGGTGACTCGTGCAGACAGGGGCTGTGTGCTGTTCCTTTCCGCATCCCAGGGTCTAACGTGGGGCTTGGCTCAAAGCCGGTGCTCCAGAAATTCTTATTGAACAGGCAACGACAGAAGCTACCTGCGGTCTCAGTTAAGAGGCGGAGTGAAAGAGAAAGTTGCCACAACACTTTGCTCCTCCCTCTTCCCTTCTCCTCTATTTTCAGGAAGACTTTATTTCTCCCCCTGAGGGAAGCCAAGCGAGTCGTTGCTGCCCGCGGCCTCCACCTGGAGCCTTGCGCCAGCTCGTTCACTAAATTTAACTCACTTTTCCTCTCCCGTCTTTTTCTTCCCTCGAAGTAAACGCCAGCCAACAGGACCCATAACACCCAGGCAGATACACCTGTGCAACGGGCAGAAAGCAGAGAAGAATGAAAGCCAGGTGCCTCTCCGGGAAAGCGATTTCCCGATTTTTCAAAGCTCATCCTATTTCCACCACCTATAAATGGCCCAGATTGCAATTCCCTCAGGTGAGATCTCTAGACATCAGATGTAACGCACTTCAAACTCAGTCACAGCCTTTCCTCCTCCTCCCAAGTCAAAATGAAAGAACCTTCCTGAACCTGAGCTTTTACCTCTAGATATTAATAATTCAGCACATATTTATTGAGTGATAACTGTGTGTGAGGTACAATGACATGGGCTTCAAGAGAAGCCGGGATAAGTAACATTTATAAAATCGGAGGCTGTCATGTTGCAAAGGGACTTTGGGAAACAACAATCCTGTTGTTCCCGAGGAGAAACTAAGGCCCACGAAGACAGAAAGAAAGACCTGGGCTGTGTTTTTTTTTTGCTGTGAAGTTTATAGCAAAATGTAATGACATAACACAGTCCACAGGCCTTGTAGACCGAGAGGCTGGAGACTAATCTGAAGAGGGGATGTGGGCTTCAGACGAGCACGCGCCAACATCTTTTTCTTCATCATCGTCCACATCACCTTCATCGCCATCACCTTCACCGTCACTAGCATCCATTGAATGCTGCTGTGTGCCAAGTGCCTTGCAGGTGGTACGAAATTGAATCTTTTTCCTAAACTTAAGAGGGAGGTATATGAGTCTCAGAGATGAGAAATCTGAGGTCTAAAAGGTCAAGTTTTAATTAAGCCAGGAGTCGCAGTTTGTGGGTTCACTTTCTGGTCCCGCGCCCTACAATGGTGCATCCCTTCTCCACCTCTCCGACTATTTATGGATCTGGTCAAGAGGGAGGCGAGAGTGCAAGTTCATCAGGTCGCTGTGATGAGAGAGTGCACGACAAGTGCGAGCCACCAAGCCTGGCCCGCTGACGATGCTGACTGCTAGTGGGCTATTAGCATTCTTGCTGCTGTTGTGGGTTGTTTTTGTTAATGAGTCGGCTTCGAGCTGTGCCTTTAGGACATAACCAAATGCAATCTGGAAGACGATAAAGACTGCATATCAGAGAAGGCTGATATGATTAATAATGTTATAATAACAGCAAACACTTACACGGAGTCCATTACGTGTCCAGCAATATGTGTTTAGGGGACAGTATTTGGAAGGTGGGTGTCTGGAACAAAAAGAACACTGTGCAGGAGATCTGAGCAAAAAGATGGAACCTGGTGATGAAGAGGTTCGCTGTCACCGAGCGGAGGATCCAGAACTGAAGGCTGTGATGGGTGTGGCTCAGGGGAGGTGCCCCCTCCTCGCCCACGGGACGGTGAGAGCTGAGCCCGGGGGCTACCCCAGGGTGGCAATGGGAACATCTTTACACAGAGAGGCGTGAGAAGGAAAGTCTCTCAGCATCACGTCTTAGGAAGGTCAGGCGAGCCAGAATGGCGTGCGCAGAAGGGTCCTCAGAGTCATGAATGCATGAGCACAGGGTCAGAGCCCAGGAGTTCTGAGCTGGATGTCAGTAGGGAAGGCAGATGGGGAAGTCACAAGCTGACATGGGCAGTGTCGGGATGGACTCTGCGTGTTCACTGGGACGGAAGATTGTCCGAAGTCCTTAGCACGCATTCATATGGATCCTCTAGCCCATTTAAAGGGTTAAAGCAGGACAGAAAAAGAATGGCAAAGGCTATGGTGTCAACATTCATTCATTCTTTATTTTATTCATTTATTCCCTTGACACTTAATGAGTACCTAGCAGATGGCAGACCGCATGCTAGATACTGAAAATGAGAAGCTAGAATGACATAGCTATCAACAAGAGGCCAGGTACTGTATCAGACCCTTTAAACCAGTTATTTATCTCTAATCCTTAAAACAACCCTACTACTTGGATTTTATGATTACCATTTGATGGGAGGAGGGGAAAGGGCTAGGGCTCACGGTAGTAAAGTAACCTTCCCAAGATGCCACAGCTAATTGGGAATAGTTCAACCAGGATTTAACTCAGCCAGTCAATTCAAACATCGGTAGAAAAATAAAAGAGAGAGAAAAACAGAAAATACCCCCCGGTTTCTAGTCTTAAAATCTCTCAGCATCTCATTTCCTGAAGTGGCTGGGGTTAAATTTAGCAGCCCACACACAATTGCTTCCCAAGTCAGTGTGCATGGCTGACTGCAAGATGTGAGGATGTTGCTCTTTGATTAGAGGCATAAAAACAGGCCGCTGAGCCACCCTGGCTCAGCGCGATGGGGGCTCGACCGGGGCTGAGTCAGCCAGGAAGCCCTTGGGAAGGTCAAGCACAAACAGCCCGGAATAGCTGCCAATGGGCACGAGGCTTCAGTAGCTGGCCCTGGTGCGCCGGCCTGTGACCTGGAGGTGGCAGTGAGCTTGGCAAGATGGGTCTGAGCCAAAAATAATCCCTGTCTGCTCCAGAAGGCTCCTGGGGAAGGGAAGGAAAACTTCAGGTAGAAACAACTGGGCGCCTGGTCGACTGATGAATTAATCCACTACAGAGGTAGCTCCATCCCGTGGGTCACCCCTGACCAAGGTACTGCGCATGTTGGACTTGGGACCATGATGGGCATCTCAAAAAGACCTTTGAATTTTTTTCTTAAATCTGCCAACTTAAGGTCCTAGGCAAAAGAGAAGATGAACTTGATTAGATCCAAGAAAACTTGAAAGCTGACTAATCATGGAAAACAAGGAAGGCCTCAATTTGTCAGGATGGAGTCTGTTTGCTGGGATGAGAGATTATCCAGTGTCTAAAAACAAGGCAGCCAGATGTTCAAACACCAAATACTTAATTAGGGTCTAAGAAGTGGTAGGTAATGAACTTGGCACTGAAGAGACAATGGTAAGCTATGCATCGTTGAATAGTGAATTTCCACAAAGTCTAAGTTCCTTAGCCAAATAGTCAAGAGTTCTCCCTTTGGGAGGATGTATAATTTACTAATTAGGTCTCCTTGGGTCAAAAGTAAGAGAAACACAACTTGAATTAAATTAAAGGAGACAAAATGAAAAATTTTTTGGCTCATGTAACAAACCTGGAGAGTTAGGATGTCGTCAGGCATGGCTAGACCCAGGGGCCAAAGCGATGTCACCAAATTCTCCCCCTGGTGGCATTTCTGCATTCCGCCTTCTTCTATTTTTGTTCCATTCTCAGGAATATTTTCTTTTGGAGCCTCAGTGACTCGGACCTTCACACTCACAGTTAGTTAATGGAGTAAATAGTTATGTAAATTAAAAGTGTTTGTAGCTATTACAAAAAAACTGAGAAAATATTCTTCCGGTATTTAAAAATTACTATCTGAGTCATTAAAGAAATAGATCTCATCATTAATTTAGTTGCTTTGCTTTCATCTTACTCATTAACATAAATGAAAATATATGCTATTCATGTGACCGCACACAATCATAAACTGCAACACAAGTTGGCTACACATTCAAGAGTTTGGCAAAAAATCAACTGAAAACATTCTCTGAGAATCAACTGGCTACCTAGAATTTACAATAAAGAGTACTGTATATGTTATTATTATTCACGGAATATGTATTATACATCCTTTATGTCTGTAAGAATTATAATGAACTTACAGACGTTTATATATGCATCCTTTTTCAAGGGCTCGTTGTTGAACACGTACTAGCATGCCCCTGCCACTGACAAGCAACCCCCTCTACACATCGTGCCAACTCCAGTTCTCTCCATGAGACAAAGATCCCAGGCCCCGGTGCCAGGCCTGGGTCACTGTATGAGCGTCCCTTTTCCCTTGGTGACTCCCTCCCAGGCGGAACTCAGAGGTGACTGTCTGCAGCCCCCATGTGTGCCCTTCTCCCCAGAGGCTACTCAGCTCTGGTGCAAATCTGCCGCCTCATCCTCAGAAGCTGAGAGCTCTTCAGACCAAAGGGGACTGAGATAGGTAGCTTGACAAAGCCACCAAGAGAGCCCATATGGCTTTGCACCTGCATTTCGTTAGCATAACCAAGAGAGGCCCCTCCAGTGATTCTTCCCAGAGCACAGAAAAAAGTCATTTCACGGTAAGTCACTGCTTCTACCAAACGTCAAATGTCAAACTCTGAAATGCTTAAAAAATAGGAACTAGTATGATTTAAGTCCTGCCTCACCAATCACTTTGATACATGTGCAAAACGTACAACACCAGAGGCTGTGGCTGTTGTCTTGGCACATACAAAGTCCCCTAGAATAAAAAAAAAGAACTTTCTCGAACCTGCCTGCAGATGCTCAGACCATGTCCTGCGACTTTGCAGGGGGTAGAGACCCCCAAAGAGGGCGCGTTTCCACTGAGCTGCAGAAATGCTGGGGGCAAGGTGTGGGGAGACAGGGAAACAAAGCGGAGGAGGGGGTGGTGACATGTCCTCGCTGAGGGAGGACATGGCTGGCCTCTGCAAGCGCTGAACCTAAAGTTCAAAAGCTTCATCTCAGTTCATTTCCTAGCTGGGAGGCCATGAGCAAGTCATTTTGCATCTTTGAGCCTCAGTTTCTTCAACAATGCAATAGAGATGACAATCCCTATTTCATTCACATGCTTCTTGATATGTTCAAATGAATACTGCATGTGCAGAGTTTCACAGACAGCAGAGGGGCTGCTGTGCAGGTGCAGCTGAAACTCAGAGTATGAAGAACACCATAGAGGAGGACACGGCGCACGTGTGACGGTCGGCCAAGAAGCCTGCATCTTCAGCTCCCCTCTCACAGCTCCTCTGTCTTACAACGAACTTCCGGTATGAGTCATGCTTCGGGACCCTACCACCTCATCCCACATGAATTCATGACACCGGAAGTAGCGTTCCAAAGCCATACCGTAAATCACCATGCTAGATTTGGTGCCTAGCCCAAAGCAATGTTAATATGAAGTAATGCAATTAACTAAAGCTAAAGTGCCATCTCTTTCCTGACATTTCCTCTGATTCGAACTGTCCCCCAAATCAACGCAATAACAAAACTCCGGGAGCCTTCTCACCATCCTCTGACTCCGCCCCCAACCCTCATAGCCCTAGGATTCCAGGTCTCTGTGAGGTGGCTAGTATCATGGAGACATAAAAACAAAGTGGTCAGAATAGAACAAGTTGAAATAGAAATAAGTTATTGTCTTCCACTTGGTATGACTTGCACAGACAGGGGTTGCAGATACCAGACCAGAAGGCAGCCCCTCACGAGACAGTCATAATGTCACAAATTAAGTCATAAGTACATGTTGGGAGCAAAAGGACCCAATGCCACATGTGCCGCCAAGGTATCTGATGAGACAGACCTCACTGATCCCATGTACAAGGTACAAGGTGTAGAGTCAGATCTACAGGGCTCCAGTCCTACCACATATGTGGCTTTGGGCAAGTCACTTAACCTCACGGAATCTGTTTCTTCATCTGTAAAAGGGGAAGTAATTACAGTTCTTAGCCCAGCTCGTGGTATGAGTATTAAATGAAATAGTCGTTGTCGAGCGCCAGACTCTGAGGAAATGACCCGTAAATACTAACTACTATTATTTGTATTATTATATTTAAGGAAGCTAGGTCAGATTCTTGTGCTACTCAACGCCACAACACGGGCAGCTGCGGCGATCTTTCTAGGTGATGTTTCCAACAGTCGCAGGCTGGGTGTTGCCACTCTGTCCTGAGACAGAAGATGTCTCTGTCCCCGTGTGCTCGTTTCGCATTTGCGGACACTCATTTTTCCACGATTGCGCTCATTACCTCGAATCGTCATCAGTCGCCTTCCCACTGAGATTCTGAATACCTCGGGGGCAAGGGCTCGGTCTCATCTATCGTTGTATTTCCAGAGTGTCACAAAATGTCTAGTACACCACGGATGTTTAATATTCGGTAATCCAATTTTAAAAATACGTCCCTTGATTAATCCTACCTTGCTCAAAACACTCACGAGGCAACATGAGGAGGCGGAAGTAACATAATAACCTTCCACAGTGTTCTCAGCATCATGCTTAGATTACATGTTATTTACTTTATCAGTAAAGAATGCATTCAGATACATGTATAAGCAAACTACGTGTGGCTTGTACACGTCGGGCTTATCTTTCTTCCATTTCGTAGGTGGGAAATTTCTAGTTTTACTTCTACTCTTTATCGGTGCTATTTGAACCCCATAGTGAGCTTCCTCTCTGCTCTGCCATCCTTAGCTTTGCTCTCAGACTCGCAAGATGGCTACCACAGCTCCAGACAACATCCACAGAAGGATGCGCCACAGCTCCCAACAACATCCGCAGAAGGATGCACCAGACCTGTTTGCCCTCTTTTCTCTGGAAATCAAAAGCTACTCCAGAGACCCATGGAAGAACTCCTCCTAGCTCCCGCTTGCCAATCCTACTGTGTGGGAGGCTGTGGGCATGTAGCAGTTAGCTGGGCATTTGCTGCTCTGAACAAATAAGCGAGTTTCTTACCCGGAAGAAAAGAATCGATATTAGTAAGGCACTTAGGAGTCTCGGCCACACTCCATGAAAACCTAATGGAGGGAGCGTTAATACCTCCATTTCACAAATGCAGACCCTGGAGTTGAAGTGCAAAACAATCCAGGCAAGTTCAGGTCTCTGGTCCATGGAAAGCTGATATTCTGCTGACTTATGGTCTGTACTCTTTGCCATAAGCCACATTAAAAATGAACAAGAAAAAAATATATCTGAAGTCATGTTTATACATGTTTAGAACAAGCAAGGTTTCAGCTTACAATTTCCTTATTTTCCAGGAAGAGTTTATGTGCCGCGGGAGGCAGACTCCTGACTCTCCTGCCACAGGCATCAAATCCCAACCAAATTAGCTGCTGCCCCTGTTTCCTGCACGCTTTATAAACCCATCTTATGTAATCTTTTGCAAAATGTCAATCCAGCCTGCCTCACTACAAAAATGTGCTCAGCCTAAGTTTCGAGAGTCGAAATGAATCACAATGAGGTTTAAAAATTGTGCCGGGCAAAGAAACCATCCAGATTGATAAAAATAAAAGCTTAATCCTGCTCATTTGAAGAGAACCTTGGATGAGTCCCTTCAGCCGGAACATTCCAACAGCTTAGAGCAATAAAATGCCTTTGTGTCCTTCCTAATCCATTTTTAATTTCTGAATAAAATTAATAACATAAATTCCTTAGAGTCAAAAGCTGCCTCCATTCCTAAGGATATTCCCCTTTCTATCATATATATTCCCATCTGTTTTTGCCAAAGCCCGGCACGATTTTTAAAGATAAGAATAATTGTGTCTCTTCTGCAGATAAAGGCGTTAAGACTCAGAGGCATACAGCTACGTGGGAAATGACAGGCACCTGCCAAGACTGGAGCTGCTTTCTCGCTTGTACATAAGTCTCCTCCCCGACCAGAGAGAAACGTCTAGAGCTTCTCCCTCTTAGCAACTTGCCCGTTGCTTTGGCTGCAGGCAAAATGGGTAGGAGAGTTTTATTCTGTCACAGAGTCGTGCCTGGCCAAGACGCCTGGGTAGACGTCTGTCCATGCCATCTTTGGCCATGTTCCCCTCCACCCAACTCTCCCTGACCTGAAACGAGTATTTTCTGGCCCTGATCTCGGCAAAGTTTCACCCTCCATAAGAGTCTCTTACCCTGTAAGGCATGTCGAGAGGAGCAAAAATGCCCTCTGCCAGTACTTTCTTGAACAGGCAGAAGTGTTGGGAGAAGTTTCTAACTTATTCAGAAAAGTATGAACAACAGAGAGGAGAGTTCTGCCCACCTTCCCCGCTGGTCTCGCGGGGTCGGTCAGTCTGCGCCCCGTGGTGTAGCCCAAGGGCATGTGTTTTGCGAAAGGGCCAGACTTTGGGAAAGGTCCAATTCTCACTCCTGATACTAGCTGTGGGACCCCGAGCCAAGCTGCTTAGACTGAGTGCCAGCGACTACATCTGTGAAGGGCCAGGTAATAAGGCAAGACTTAGAAGCATTGCAAAGATTGCCTGAGATCACGGGTAAATGGCCTAATGGGTATTTAATGCAGTTACAAGTATGCCATTAAAAAGTGAGATGTGGCTGTCATCATCTGCTAAACTGGGTCCTCAGAGGCTGAGAGAGGGCCAAGCTCCAGGTGGAGGACGCTCTGCCCTTCGGGCTTCGGCATCTCCAAGCAGGATGAGCTGAAACAGGTCCTGGTTAGGACAGATAACCCTGGCCAAGGCTGGAGACTCGGCCGAGAAGGGGAACAGTGCTGAGAACAGAGTGAACGCAGCCCTGAACGAAGAGGTAGTCCGGTCCGGCTCCAAAGAAAAGGCTGGAAATTAAACCTGTTTAGAAACTTCTTCTATTCTTTTCTCCGCTTTCTCCTCCGACCCCGCCCCCACCCCATGCCACCCTCCTCCTGCCTTTCCTAACAGAGACTCAACCCTCTCTCACTAAAACTAGCCCCATCTGGATCTGTTAGAGAGAGCAGAACTGGCTCCTAGGGAAATATGAAAGACTAAAAGCACTGAAAACAGCCTCGATACCACTAAGAACCCAGGCAATGAACTTTCCAACAGCAGTAGATGTCTCGAGAGGACTCAAACTTTTAATGTTGAACAGAGCATTTTGGGTATATCTCAAAGCATACATAATTCAAAATGCAGGTTTTCTTTAAATACTGAAATAAGGTGGTGTGTCAACAAAAGCACCTGTTATTTCTTTACCTAAAGTAGCAGCGTGTACCAGAGTAACAAAAAAGCAAGCAAGGATCAGATGCCTAGCGTGTGAGATCAAATTCCGAGAGGTGAGGGGAATCCGTGAGGTCTCCCCCAGTTAGTGAATCTCCCAGGACACGGGGCTCCCCTTCCATCAGCTGTCCCACTGACTGCCTATGGACAGGCTTGTCCTTCCTCCTCCCCTATTAAGATGCGGAGTCAAATGACCCCAAATGAAAGTGTAATTTGGACCAAAATCTTAGAGACGTATTAAGACATCTAAAATTGCACAGAGATCAAAGTATATGGAGTAACATATTTTCTGGCTCCCCCTCAGGACCGCCATCGAGATAATCAGAAAGCCACTTCCCACCTCCCACACTAATTCCACCATAATCAGAACACGGTGGTACATTCGCCTTTGCCCACCTGGGGTTTGTGACATTACGAGCAGAATTGGGAGTGTTGTCAGCCGCTGGGCTTTCGGAGAAAGAGACTTGTATCTTTCTGGCATGACAGGCTGGGGATCCCTAGGCTTAAAGCTAACTGGCAAATGGCCAAAGGGCAAAACCCCATTCATCTGCGTTCTAGGACCAGGTAGCATCATCTCACTCAGCCTGCTAGGAAAACACTTCCTGTTTCTGCCAAACAAAAAAAACCTCTCCCCTCCTACAGACGGCCACAGTACCTAAGCTGGTGCCATCCGCCCAAAGGCTTTGTCAACAGCAGGAGACGTTTCAAAATAATGAAAAGGAAATACGCCCTGAGATCAGAAAGCCGAGGCACGAGGTCCTGGCCGGCCGTCCACTCACACAAACTGAGCAGTCTTACCATCTCAGAAATCCGGATGGCAAACTGAAGTTTCCGTTTCCAGATCTCAGAAACTTAAGCCGCTTTAGGGATGGGCGGTAGAAAGGGAGAGTCAACCCAGAGCAGAATGCTGCTGGCCGTGGTCCTGACCATTTCTCACACAGCGAGAGCGACTTTCAGGACATTTGAACCAGTTTATAAATAGAGTGTAGAAGCAAGGGGAAGAAAAACGAAGGATCAAGGAAGGAGAAAGAGAGTGACAGAGACAGACAGATGGACTACAACAGAAACACAGCCGCAGAGATTTCCACAGAGGCTTTCTTTGGTATAATTTTCAGAGATTTGTATGTATGAAGAAATAACAAAAATGCCTAAGGTAAGCACCTGCAGCAGAGATCTATACAGCATTCTGTGATAGACGCTGGGCTAAGCACTTTATTTTCATCGCCTATAAGGTACTTCCTGTTATTATTCCCATTTTGTTTATGAGGAAACTGAAGCTTAGAGAAGTTCAATAATTTCCCATAGGTTATGTAGTTAAGTGGTAAAACTGAGACTCAGTCTTAGGGAGTCAAAATCCCACCCCCACCCATCATTCCCAGCCAATGTGAAAAGACACTTCTATTTGCACCTGATGTTGCTGTGCTTTTACTGATATTATTATTCTCTAATTAAACTCTGCTTTTTCTTTATTTTCACCTTAGTTGCACATGAAAATTCTTCCCATTTAAATTATGAGGCAATTTATTCAAGAAATGAAATGTCTAAATATTGACCACTTGCTGCCCTGACCAGTCGAAGAGATTTTATGTGTAACCATCTACTTATCAATCATTTCTGCAGGAGCCAGATCCCAGCAACCCTGTCGAACCCCGTAGCCTTGTGCTCCATGAGTCTTGGAAGTTCCTTCAAACAAGGTGTGCTAAAACTGATCATTCTTCCTCAGTTTCTGTATTCAAAAGGGCATGTTCATCTTCAAAACACCTGGGATACATCCCTACGCTTCTCTCATATAAAAGCTTATCCTACATGTAACTGACCTCATATCCTTTCTGGTCAGTGGAAAAAATGATTTCTATCATTTAAAAAATTTGTCAAAAAAAAAAAAAAAAACCACAGACTATGTATAATCCAGGGATACTCAAATGTTGGTTTTATAGTGCAATTAAGAGACAACAGACCACGTCAGGAAAACTTTGAGTTGAATCTCAGCTTCGTCTCTAAGTGGCTTTATGGCCTTGGGACAACGACTAACCTCTATGAATCTCAATTTCCTTTACCTATATAAAAAAATAAATAACATAACTCCTTGTGCTTGTCTCTTAATTAAAAATAGCTGAGATGTCCTCAGTTTGCCTCGTGTAAAGAGAAGCTTAGACAGGTGAGGCTGAGGAAGGCACTTCCTACACAAAGCCGAGGATGACTGTGGATCTGAGAACCTCTCGAAGACCAGGACGGAAAGGCCCTTCAGAACCGCGGATGCTCCATTCATGCTAACCCTCGAGGGTGGTAGTGGTCCCTCCCAGAGAAGGAGTTCGTGACTCTTGGCTCTCACGGCACGATCACCTGTCTCAGCTCCACTTGGTTTCTATGTGCCTGTGTGTCACGTCTGGCCCTCCCTCCACAAACAACTGTGAGTTCTCGCTGAATTTTCCAGTGTAAACTGAGAAAAATGATCTGGTCTGCATGCCTAGCTCCCATCATCCCCACTATGGTTACGAAAGGGGAAACACTGTTTACAACTTAGTCTCTCTTACTCAAGGAACAACTAAGGATCGATTTCTTCATCAGGAAATGTGGGTGTTGGGGGCACATGATCTATCTGCCAAGTAAACCAGTGGATAGGTTGTTACGATGGGTCCTATAAAATGCTTAGCTCATAATAGGTACAATATGAAAGGAAATTAATACTATTTTGAAGAGACTCTCAATTGGATTCCAGCTCTCAGAAAACTAATAATAATGTGATTGATAGCCGGCACTTAATTGAGTCTACTCTATATGCCAAACCACTTTACTCGCATCTCGTTTATCCTCACGACTTCAGAATATTATTACCCCGACTTCATAGGAAAGGAAATTCAGGCCCAGAGGATTTACGTAATCTACTTAAGGACACAAACGGTCTTGAAACTCGAGCTCTTCATTAGAGCCCACAGCTAGGAATACTACCTCGAAGGAGGGAGAGACAGTGCTTGGTGCTCGCGGGGCAGAGCCCCAGTCCTGGGGTCTTGCCTAGGTCACTCAGACTCTCTGGGCCTCAGTGTCCCTTGTACCCAATAAGAGAGTGACCCTCAATGCTGAAGGACACTAGGTTTAGAATGAGGGACTCTGGCTTCCGGTCTAGGCCCCGCCCCTTGCTGGTTGTGTGGCTTGCACTAACTAACCTCAGACTTCCCAAGCCTTGGTTTCTTGAGCTGTATGTTGGCAGCAACATTACAGGCTCTGTTGGCCTCGCCGTTTGGTATGAGAATGAGGATCAAAATGAAATATTACTTAGAGGAAATCACCCAGTAACTAGTTAAGCATTATATGAATGTGTGAGTTGTTATCAAAAGTCCATTTGAACTAACACTTTAGCATTTGAAATCCTGCAATAGAATTCCATTTAAGGATGTCCCTCGGCTAACTATATATTATTCATTCTCTCATATAAATGTATTGATGACCTACGTAGCCAGGGACTGTAAGAGAACTAGGAACATAAACATGAATCAGGCAAGATTTCTATTCTCGAAATATTCACAGTGTACAGAGAGAGGAAGCAGTCAACAGGTGAGTGCTGATACAGTTAGGAAAATGCTATATTGAGGAAAAAAACAGAGCAACGTAGTGACACAGATAGAGGAGGTAGTTCTCCCTGGGGTGGTCAGAGAAAGATTTACGCAATTCAAGTGACATCTCAGAAGGATAGACAGCAAGCGAGAAAGATGGAAGACAATTGCAGGGTGGCAGATTCTCCTAAGCACGCCCCGGTCTCCACCCTTTTCTTTCTCTTGGTGACAGACCCTCCGGGTGTTTAGCTGGGAGTGTGGCTACCCAGCAGTCTACACGCCCCACCTCCCTTGCCCCCAGGTGCGGGCCTGAGACAGTGAGGTGTGAACGCAGCTCCCGGGTCACCTGCTTAAAAACGAAGCCACGTGAACTGAGAGGTGAACACAGAGCCAGCGTCAGCTTTGCAGCTGGGAGCCTGCAGCTGGAAGACCCCTGGGAGCTGGCGTCCTCGTGGGGCAGAGCTGACCCCCCGGCTCAGGACCGCTCACCTCTGACTGCTTCATGACAGAAAAACAAACATCTGCCTCATTTAAGAGGCTTTGTTTTTTAGTGTTTTTTTTAAAAAGTAGCTTCACTTGTTACCCAACTAATGCATCCCAGGAGAGGGAATGGCATCCGGAAAGACCTGGCATCGTGAAGGGGGAAGCCAACTCCATTTGGGGAATAATGAAAAGTTTAGTTTGGTGGCCACCACATGGGGACCCAAAGGCACAGGTCCCCATGAGGGTGAGATGGGCCAGGAGAGGCAGCCTGGGCCTGCGTGCTCCAGCCCGGCAAACCTGGGACCGTAAACGAAGTCCCCTGGGCACATGGGAGTTAAAGAATGTCCTGATGTCTCCTAAAACACCTTCTCTTGACCAGCTGGCACCAGAGGCCATGCAGCATGGTGAAGTGTGGAAAAGGGGAAAAGGCAAAGGAAAAGGGAGGAAGGGAGGAAGGGAGGAAGAGAGGAAGGAAGGAAGGGAGGAAGAACAACATGCGTTTCAGAGTCAGAAACCAGGACTGCTAAATCTCTTAGGTATGTGACTTTCAGTAAATTTCTCTGAACCTCAATTTTTTTTTTCAACTTAAAACAGAAATAGTAACACGTTGGAAGAATTATTTTGAGGACAAAATGGGATCGTGTAAATGAAGTGCGTGACATACGTTAGAAACCCCGCAAATTCTACTATTACCAATGACGCGAGTTCTCTTTTTTTCTGAAAGTTCGCGCTGTCGTCCCACAGAGCTGCTCCTGTCGCAGCCACTTTGTAAGTGGCACCCCCAGCCCTTGGAGTCCGCATCGCTCCGAGTTCATAGACAACTCTCCTCTGACCGCCCCAGGCCCCTGCAGCTGCTCAGCCGAACTCGACATAATTCGCCTGTTTACTCTTTCCTCGTGATTCGGTCCCTTCGTCTCATTTGCTTTCCCCTGGATGAGTTCTGAGGTGACTCTCTGGGGCTGGTACTGAGATAGTTGTGTGCTGGGATGCAAGCACCCAGGTAGCATCTCTCAAGGACAAGTGCAAGGGGGTCCCTCCTACCCACCGTCTTAATGCCTCTGGCAGTGTGGGGTTTCCCCAGATGGGGAAGTGGGGGAGGTGGACCCCATCCTGCTGCAGCCTGCATTGCAATGGCAGAACCCTGGGTAGGAGAGAAGATGATTAAATACACATTATTGACTCAAATGTGGGGGTTTCACCCAAGACTCCAGCATCCCCATTTGCAAGAGACTCCTGAGACCTGTTTTGGAGAGTGGTGATGAAGACCCTGGAGCAACAGGTCAGGTCTCTGAAACAGGTATTTCAGGCACTAAATTGAGAGAGACGAAGACTATCTAAGACGCTGGCCTCGGTTGGGAAGGCCCCAGAATGGCAGGAGATGGTGATGCCCTGAGGCGGGAGAGGGAAGCAGTGAGAGGCGCCCGCTGGGAGCTTGCTGAATGAAGGATGCCCTTGCGGAAGCCCTGCCAGCGTCCCCACATGCCCCAAGGCCTGGTACTGGGGAATTTCATCCAAGTTCCTTTGTGGAAAAAAACCAGTAACTAAAAGATTAAGCTATTTTGGGAAGCCGAAAAGCTTTAGTAATTTCCGAGAGGCCAGGTGAGGTGAAGCTGACTAAGAAAACTATAATCCCAGTGAAAGCCAAACTCTGGGCAGCAAAAGACTCGGCCCAGGTCTTCCGACTGCTGGCCCATGTGCCATCCGTCCCGCGGCTGGAGAAATGAGAGTCTCGTTTCTCTTTGTGAGGAGCAAGCCCGCTTGTTTTTTAAAGGTAGGAGAATGCGGGCCCTTGGTTAGTGCCTTGACACTAAATGCACTTCTCCAGAGCCTGGAGGGGGTTCTGCGAGGCAATGGGGTGTGGGAGAACACACCATGGCTTGCGTGCTAGGTACCCCTGGTTCGTTCCAAGTCCTAATTTTAGTGCCTACTAGCTGCGTCCTCACTCTTTATCAGGAACTAGTTATAGCAAGATCTTTAAGGAGACTCATGGGGCCATATTTGGAAAGCAGGCACAGTAAATGTATAGAAAGGACAAGGAGATTTCATAAGTTGGGGTGTCCCTGCCATGGAGGGGTCATTGAGTTTGTTTCTCCAATTCCTCCATTCCGATACATTGAGGATGATCCAAGGAATTTTTTAACTCTTCCAACTTTTGGTCAGCGGTTCTTTGTTCGTTCATTTGTTTATTTGCTTGCTTATTTTTTTATTCTCCTGGAGCTCAAACACATCTCGATTAGAATCCAGGACATCAGGACTTTGAACAAAACTATGAACTGTGAAATTCGAATTCGGGAAAGAAGGGAATTCAGTCTAGCTAGAATGCAGCTGGAGTAGGATGATGGGAGGGATACGGGAGGAGACCGAGCTGGGGAGGGCGGCGGGGACCGTCATGCTGTCGAGAGCTTAGCCTCGCCACGCTAAGGAAATGTTCAGGGGAACCACAGAAGGACTTTGAAGCAGTGGTGAGGCAGGTCTGTAATTCCAGTTAAACACCTCGAACACTCATTTAAGGAGAAATGTCTGGAGACAGAGCACTGGAGAGCCAGTACAGGTGAGACCGGATGTGCCTTTGAGCCAGTACAGGTGAGACCGGATGTGCCTTTGAGCCAGTACAGGTGAGAGCGGATGTGCCTTTGAGCTAGTGCGGGTGAGACCGGATGTGCCTTTGGCCCAGGATGGAATGTAAGGAGATGATCGAAAGAGAGATTCGAGAGATATCTAGGAGGAATTGAACTTTTCCAAGAATAGGGAAAAATTCAACGGGCCAACGGACTCCAGGAGAAAACCTCCCTCATCACTTGACATCTGAGCAGGGACAAGTCCATCCTCGGGGGCAGAAGAGCGCACGGTGTGTTCAGAAAGATCACTGTTGCCTCTGGAATGAATCAGGGGCAGAGGGTGTGAAATAAGATCCTGGACAGCAGCCAGGGCCCTGGCAGGAGACAGGGAGCCACTGAGGGCTTTGAAACAAGAAGGGACATGATCTGACTTAGGTTTCAAAAGGATGAATCTCGCCATGTTCTTCTCTACTGAAAAACCTTCTTCTAATCCCCGCCACCCACTGGGTAAAGCCGCACACGGTTCCTTAGCCAGGTGTTCCAAGTCCTCCTCAGCTGAAGCCCTCCTCGGCTCTCCCATCTCCCCCCCAGCCTCTCCCCTGGCTGTCCCCTCAAATGTAACCAAGCAGCTTCTCGTCCACACACATTTTCACGCTCTGTGCCCTTGCCCATTCCCTTCCTTCTGCCTGGAATGTGCCTCCTGCCCTCGCACAGAGCGTGAAAGTCTGTGCAAAGATAACGAGAACGCAGTTAGTGTGACTACTGTTCCGATAACTACCGGACTGAAAACTGAAAGCATCGTTTAGAATTGGCGTCACCGCGCTACGTCACCTGCAAGCACAGAAACGCCTTCCTTCTATGACATAACTGTTCCTCTTCGTTCTCCCAAACGTGCCCCAGCCTCGGTCTCCCGGTCAGGACATTTTGAGGTTTCTGCCTGAATCAGTGCCTCCCGAACCGCTATACATTTTTCTTTCTTTCTTTTTCTTTTTTTGAATATCAGATAAATATACTCATTGCCTCTTACTACGGCATTTATTTTTAGTTTAACAAGGCCCTTTAACTAGAAGCAAGGAACACTTGCTTTTTTGAGCTAGGCAAGGCTGAATCCCATGTGCTAGTGGATATTGAGAGCTAATAAAAAGTTCCCGGATTCCGTGAGCCAGATCTGCTCTAGTCTATCTGAGGGCGACAAAGGGCCACTAATTCC
The DNA here is from genome assembly GCF_014176215.1 of Rousettus aegyptiacus. Classification (NCBI taxonomy): domain Eukaryota; kingdom Metazoa; phylum Chordata; class Mammalia; order Chiroptera; family Pteropodidae; genus Rousettus; species Rousettus aegyptiacus. The sequence continues at coordinate 55,323,034 of NW_023416290.1, forward strand.
AAAGGCGGCGAACCCAGGAGGTAAGGAAGCCGGGGCCGGGGCGTCTGCTTTGCCTCCCGAAAGCACATCCGGCGCACATCGTCTCATCCCCGTGGTTCCCACTAGGACTTCTGCTTCCCAGTCTGCTGGCCAACGTGCCTTTTAAAAGCAACAATGCTAGAGCTTCCTCCGCAAACGCAGGTTTCCATAAAAACGAAAGGGGGTGTGGGGAATAAAAGAAGAGTAGATTTAAATTCTCTGTCGGCCGCTGTGAGACTCTCAACAGACTCCTGACCGAGGTCTTTGATGTCCCAGAAAAGGGACATTGCACTGATTACTGAGGCTGACTTCTATTCTGAGAGCTGCTGTTGATTTCTTCAGTTTCCTGCAGTACTTTTCCATTCTTCCACCTATGACTGGAGACCAGCCTGTCGCTACCATCAGAAAGAAGAATTTGCCCAGTTCCAATCACCATAAGGCATCCAATTTTTTTGTTTTTTCTGAGAATAAAAGGGCGATTATTATTTACCTGGATTTTTTTTGGAACAGTTTTCATGGTGGTGACTGTTAGTAAAGGTGGCAGTGGCGATTCGACACGAGGTAATAATTCCTCAGCAGTAACGATGAGCAGTAAGGATGGGGCGTGACCTCGGCTGGCGACAGGAGGCTGACGGGCGAGGGCGGAATGGCGGAGGAAACGCTGGCACCTAACGGAGGTGCTGGCGCCGGCGGTGCCGGTGGAGCTCGCGGTGGAGGTGGAGCCGGTGACGACCGTGGCGATGGCGACGGCGTCGACTGCAGTGGAAACAGAGGTGGGGACGGCCGTGGGAGCGATCGGCCATGCTCTCTCCTGATGCTGAAGACCACAGGAAGCTACTGCTGGCGCCTGGCTGGTGTGCTGGCGCAGGTGGCGGCCATGAATGGAGACAGGGCGGGGAGCAGAACAGAAGGGAGGGGGGCGTGCGCACAGAACGTCGAATCTTATACAATTTTGTGCACCAATCTGTTTTCAGATCTGTCTTCTCGGCCAAACTAAGGCCAGAGGCGAAGACCAGCTTGACCTTCCTCAGAAAAACATCCCCTGTACCAGTTCGCAAAAAAGAAAACGCACGACGAAATAAGCAGGCCCTGGACGCAGCGTTAGCTAGAAGAGCTGACAAGCCAGCAGTTGCCAGACACCATCTGCAGTGACAGAGATGTCCCAGAAAGGCAGAGCAGTCAGAAGGGAGAGAAAACGCCCACCAGGATGAGACGGCCTGGGGACGAAGGGTCTCGTGCTGTGGGTTCCAAGACCGCCCTGAGGTTCAGCGATTGGCTAGAGGCACTCACAAGACTCAGCAAAGAGCTGCACTGGCGCCTAAGACTCATCACAGCGCAAGGACACAGAGCAAACCGCACAAGGCAAACGCGCGTCAGGTCGAGGCTGGGGGACGTCGGACATGAGCGTCCGGGAGTCCTCTCCGGGGGCATCGCACAGGCCACGTGAAGTGCAGTCTCCCAGGGGAATGCATCGGACGCTCGCCAGCCCAGGGGTTCCTGCGGGACGGTCACACAGGCGCCCTCTGCCTAGCACGCATCAAAATTCCAGATACCCAGAAGGAAAGCGGGTGTTTAGCACAAACCACATTGTCTGTCCAAACCATTGAGGCTCAGCAAGCCATTATCATTTACGGAGAGTGTTACATCAATGTCAGGAATCGTGGCCGGCCACGTTCCCGGGCACCGACCCCAGGTCAGATTTGCCAGCAGCCCTTTCTAGTGTAGCAGTCTCATCTTTTCCACGCAGGCCTCCGCACGGGAGAGATGCTGACGGCCATGGCCGAGGACCAGCCGAGAAAGGCGTGTCTCAGAAACCTCACAAGCTCTCTGCAAGCCAAGCGCAGCCGCAGCGGCCCTGCCCTTGACCTCACGGGGTTGGTGGATAATTACAGAGCCCGGGGGAGCTGCTTCGCTGATTAAGAAGTGTCCAACTGAATCGCAAGTGGACGCGTTGCTTACTGGGGTGGCTACAAAGCGATGAGTCCTCTAACGAAAACCAATCCAATTACCTGAAAATTGCATTTCATAAAAGAGAAATATTTGCAAATCCAGTCCGGTTTTGTCATTGATTCATATTTGAATTGCAGAATTTTGTGCAGGATAAAGAAGAATGTTAGATCAAACTCTGATTTTATTCCTTATTAGTGAGTCGGCTTTAGATCAATCACGCTGGTTTAGATGGTTTGGGAGATTGGAGCTCAAGCTCAAAGAACCGAGGCGATCGGAGTCATTAGGTCTTGCCCACTCTTATCGTCGGTCCATGCAAGGACCCTGTCTTATGTCATTTTGTCATCTGTCCCTGGGCTCTTCTCTCTCAGCTCATCCCCTCTCTCCCCACCAGCAGCTCCACACATAAATGTGCGTGGAAGATGTCCATAATAAATCTATGTATTTAATCTTCCTCGTTCATAAAATGGATATCATAATTCCCGCCTTACTAATCTCATTATGTTTTTGCAAAAGTTAAAAAAAAAATGCCTAAAAACGCTCTCCAGTAACATCACGCACGTATCAGGTCTCTTACTGTGATTGCTCTCAGCCCCGGATCACTCCTGACATTTTTGTTTCAGGTGTCTGTGTGATCTCGTCCACCCCTCCTGGCCTGGCACAAGACTGCATGCACCGGGAGCACTGAGTTCTCACCTACTGTGGGTAGGATTGCATTGTCCAAAAAGACATGCTCAAGCCTGAGCCGCCCACTCCCGACGACGTTTGTGAAGGCGACGTTTTAAGGGTCTTTGCAGATGTAAAAAGATAAGACGAGGTCATATTGCATTAGCGTGAGCCCTGTGCCAATGATGGACGTCCCCATGAGAGAGGGAAATTCGGAGACAGAGACACAGGGACAAAGCCTACAAGCCGAGGAGCAGCCAGGGCTGCCGGCCGCCGCCGGAAGCTGGAAGAGGCGGGGACGGGTCCTCCCCAGGAAACCGTCAAGCGGACATGGCTCTGCCGACATTCCGGTTTTGGACTTCCGGCCTCCAGAACCGTGAGGGAACAAATTCCCCCTGTTTAAAGCTTCCCGGTTCGTGGTGGTTTGCTATAACAGCCCCAGGAAACTAACGATTCGTCCCAGCCCCGTCACCGCACCGCTGAGTGATCGGGGCCATCCCCTCGTCGGGCTTAGACACGCTGCGGGCCAGAGACCAGGCAGCCTGGGTGAGCCTCGAGTCGGTGAGTTATGGCAACGGGGGGCCCGGAGCCATGCCTTAGGAAAAGCCAAAAGAGGGACGTGCTCTCTGGTGCCAGAAATGCGGCTGCGGTGCTATTCTTCTAGCTTTGTGATGGAGAAAACTGAGCCTCAGCTCTGCTTACACAGTGTTAGTGGCGGAGCCAGGGGAGAACTGCCTTTGGCCTCCCAAGCCTGGGCTCCCTCCGTGACATGCAGGATACCCTTTTCTGCTTGGCCCACAACATCGGGAGGATGCAAAGAGTACGGAGGGCAAAGCGCCTGTTACGGACTGGAGCAAAGCGGTCTGCTGCAAGGGCATGATGCATGGGACGTTTTAGTGGCCATAAATCACCTCCCCTTAAATCAGCGTCAGAAACAAAGGGAGGGCGGTCTTTCCAGTGGTCTGATTGGGCGGTTCGCTGTGGTTTAAGACCTGACCCTGCTCTCCCATTAATTTTATCACCAATTCATTTCAGAGGGATTTATGATCAAGCAGCATGAAGAGTGATCTGAGTTACGGCTTGGCCTGGTTGTGTTTGGGAGGCAAAGGCGGAATGTTTTATTTTCCAGACTGGTGACTTTTTTTTTTTTTTTAACTCTCCTTCTCTGAAAGCATAAATAAAGGCGAGACATTGAAAAACGATCCCGAGTTTCCTGGTGGTTGAATCCTGTTTGGAATTTAAAGAATAAAAACTGAACAGTTGGAGAGAATAACCCACCGAGGTCCACGCGGTGTCAGGAGAAGAGCTCGGGACCAGGGAGTCGGAAGCCCAGCTCGCCCGAGCCATCTGGAAGCCACTCCGCAGCCTGGGCACCTGTTTCCTAACCTATGAGACCAGAGCAGCCGGGTCAGCGATCTCTCTCAGGCACGCCGGAACTGCAGTATCTCTGAGTTCAAATCCTGGCGCCAGCGCTCCCCTGCTCGGTGACCTCGAGCGCATCGCTCAAATTTTCCATGCTTCATTTCCCTTGGCTGTAAAATGGGACTGATAATCAAACCTGTTCCATGAGGTTTATTTGAGAATTAAAGAAATCAGTGTTTGTGATGTGCTTAGAACCATTCCTACGATACAGTACAAGCACCGTACGTGTTTGTCTGATGAAATGAGAGTGTCGAGCGAGATGTTTTTCAATCTTTCCATTTTCACGCTCAGAGCTGGCTTGGATAAGAGGCACGGGCAAGAAAGAGAAGCAAGGAGACAGTGAGACTCTTCAGAAGGCGAAACTTGAGAGAAAGAATACTAAATCTGAACTGGAAGGCCCATGACCTTGCCCCAGCTTTGCCAAGGACATACTGGTATGGTCTTAAACACATTGCCATGTCTAATAAAATAGGAAATATGGGGTGGACTATAATATCGCTTGGGGGAGCACACCTACGACCATCTAAAGCCAAACGGAAAACCACACACTCTACAAATGCTACTGCTGGCCGCGCCAGTGCCCAGAACTCTAATGCAAGCTGGAGACGGGGAGGCAGCCCTACGGCTGAAGAGGGACTTCCTATCCCCGTTCATAAGTCCAATACCGGTTCCCAAGTGCTCACGTGTGCCTTCAGAGAGGGAGGCGGAGTGGGGAAGAGTCTGCAGAGCCTACATGATGTTGCATGGCCAAGTGGGTAAAAGTGGTTGACAAATGTCCCCCAGTGGATTGTGGATAGATTGTGCCTTTCGGAGCAGTGATACCACCCGTGGGTGAAATCTACCCCAACGATGGCCAGAAATGGACCACACAGATACGCCTCGAGTCCTCCCGTTGATAAAGTATATGGCAGGTTGGAAAGAGGGGTCACGATGATCCCAGGCTCCCCCAACACCCCTCCTTCAGGAGAAAGTTTGGACCCGACCTCCTTGATCTCCTGTACAAGAGCAGCTCGGGTCTTATGGTAAAATAATACATATTCATGTCCTTACATGCAATCAGAGTCGAGCTAACTTGACTGTAGGCTTCATCTGATGACAGCAGTAATGTGTACTGATGGGCCCGTGAGCACTAGAGCGATGGTTCTAGACGTGAACCGACCTCGTCTAATCCCCACTTGTCTACAGAGTGAACCTGGAAAAGTCACTCAAACTCTCAAACTCACTCAGTTATTTAAAAAAAAAAAAAAATGGAAATAATACTCTCAACCTCATATGCCTTTGTAAGAATTAAAGAAAATCGTTTATGAAGAACACTTAACACAGTGTCTGGAACATAGTAAGTGACAGTAAATTTAGTCATTGTTATTTTATCAAGCGGTTTCCTGGAGACCTTAAAAATGCCTCTGGTTCACCTTGCTTTTCCATGCACGATGACTGATAACTGCCTATTTCATTTGTTAAGCTTTCTAGGGATGTCAAAGAACAAATCTAATATTTTATTGCCTTTACAGTCAGGACCACTTTAAGTCTTTTTTTTTTTTTTTTAATTCTCAGATCCAGCAAGGACAAAAAGATTCTCAGGGTCTTGCATGTAAATCCTTTTGTCCTTAAAGAAAATGCCCTTCTAGGGCAGTGCTTTCTTAGAGAAAAGATCCAAATGTCCATGGAAAAGGGCTAATCTCTTGTGATAAGTTTTAGATCATGTAACCAGAGATTAAAATGACTCTTGGCTGGAGTATTACACTCTGCTGACACTATACCAAAAAAAAAAAAAAGTGAAAGAAGAAAATATTTGAATGCAGTAGAAATGCCCCAATCAGCCTGTCCTACATTAGTGGGAGCTTGGAAATAATTCAGGTGCCTCACAATAATACATCGATGTGGCAGAAAAGGGGTCAACTATCTAAATTCTCCACAGTATGTCCCCTGTGGCCTGCCCGACTCATTTATTTATCCCTCAGTCTTTCCATCCGCCAGGGATATTTTAATGCTTACCGCGTGAGAGATACTATGCCTAACTTTGGGACTACAATAGCAAATGAGGCGTTGTGATCCCAGTCTTCACAGGTTTTCGTTTCAAACCAAGTGGCTAAGAAATCAAATATGGAATTATAAGGAAACATGGTAAGTGCTTTATTCCGATAAATCACATCAAATGAGTAGGTCTGAGATTCGAACCTTAGCATTTAGTCTTCAGACCATATGGCTTCATCTCTATGGTGTGGGTCACCTGCCTGTACGGGAGAGAGCCGGGGTTCGACAATGAGCGACTTGACTTCTCCAGAGTCTTTACGCACAGTCGCTCCGCTCGGTGCTGCTCAGGCCTGAGAAACAGCAAAAGCCTGAGAGGTGAAGTCAGCAGTGGCAGCTACGCATCTGGTGCTAACTAGCTAGGAGACGGGGCTAGCTGGCGACATGGACTTCGCAGTCAGCAGCAGGGAGGAGCTGAGCCAGTGAAAGCAGAAAAGAGCCCGAAGCTGACCTTGGGCACCACCGTACCTAACCGATAGACAGGCGGAATCTCAATTCTAGTCTCCAAGCTTCCCAAACCCCTCTGTGAACCAGCCCCCTGGAGAGAGTTAATTGGAGCGCAGGCGTCTTCTTGAATTACAGGTTAGTTCGGTTAGTCCGTGTGCAGGAATTTTGTTGCTGTTGGTGTTTCGTTTTTCTCACATAGTGTCATTCCATGAGGCAGACTACTTACAGTCAGCAGAGAAGATAATGACACCAAAAATACACCTGCGATGGGGACTCTTGCTGTGACCCCAACTGCGATCTCCACTACGCTCACCCTCACAGGTAGAGAGGACGGACCGCATTCCACAGTTCTGCCGATTTCTCTCCTCGTTCGTCTCCCCTTTCCAGGGTGTGGCCACTTCAGCCAGCTCGTTTCTGAATGGATTAGCCTAACTACTTTCCACCCCTCCCTCTACCAACGGGGCTTGATACCTTTCCCTCCCCATATAACAAATTTCCTTTCAGACAAATAACTCCAAGGGGAGTGGAGAAGAGAGGTCTTCTAAAGCAGACCTGAAAGGTGATGACGCCTCTTTCATCTTAATAGGTGAACCAGTATCACTCAATAGAGCTCTAAAGCATTACGGGTGGTGAGAAGCACATGAGCAGTTCGCTTTTGCTAGAACGTGCAACCTGACATCGGGCTCTGCGGGGGAAGGGCTGAGCAGCAGGTGTATGGAAGAGACGACGGGCCTCCTGCGGAAGAACTCGGCTTTCAGCCTGCTGGTTTCGCTTGAGAAACAGGCGACTCGTAAAAAATAATTGGGGGTCCAATCCCATCTTTTGCTCCATTCTAAGTTTCCAGAGGGCAGGAATCACAGCAGAGGTCTGTGAGGCCGCCGCCTCTGGCATCACGGCCTCCAGCAACCAAGGTCCTCCTTTCCACTTCCACCTTCCGATGTTGCTCGAGTTCCTCTCATTGGTCAAATCTACCCAGAAATATCCAGGAGGGAAGTGGTGGTGGTACTGCACTGACCACAGATAGTCCAACACACACACACACACGCACGCACACGCACACACACACACTCGCACACTTCCATTTCCAGTTTCTGGAGACATGAATGTCTTGCCACCCATCCGCAGATGACTACTGATCAAGGGTCTTCAGAATTAGGTAGAAATTGTCCAATAAAACTATCTGCCTCGCTGCACGTGAATGCTTCAATTCTAGCTATAACGTTCCTACCAACTGGAAGTTCAGATGTTTCTTACAAACTTGCAGATGCGAGGAATGTGCTTCTCTGAATGTGGAGCCTATTTATATCAATCCTGAATTCATCTACTTGTAGCTTTCACCCACTAATCTTGGTTTGATCCCTAAGCACAAATATATCAGATCTGATCATTATTCCAAATGGCAGCTTTTGAAATATTTGAAGTCACTGGTCATGTTCTCCGGAGCCTTCTCGACTCCAGACTATTAGTAATTTCAAGCATGGCTCATCGGACGTGGCTGGAGTCCCTTGACCATCTCAGCTCTCATTTATTTACTCAATAAATATTTACTGAGCATCTTCGGTTGAAGAGAGCTAAATGCTTTCCATTCTGGTTTTGGGTACTGGCTCTAAGGTTCAGTTCTGGGTAACCTAGGGGAAACCTATCTCCTCAAGCACTCCACAGAAGAAGGTAAAAATCTCTAAATTCCATCCTATGGCGTCATCTTCTCTTCTCCATCTCTCGCCTCTTTATCTCGTTTTTCTTCCCGTTGCCCTGAACTGTCGCGCCTTTCCCTCTGCCTTTCTTGTCCCTCTGGCTGTCTCTCTCTCATCTTGCACAGTCGCTTTGTTTCACAAGTTTTTTTTTTTTCTCTTTCTCTCCTTACATTTTTGTTTCCTTTTCTGTCGCTCAGTCTACCTCTGTCTCCCTGTGTCTTTTCCCCTTGACAACGGTGTAGACATACAGGCTGGTAGGAGGGGAAAAAAATTAAAGCCAGGACAGGGCGTCTCCAGGTGAAGTTCTCGGCAGCCGATGGAAAGTTTTCAGCCAGCCAAATCCAGCTCCTTTAACTGGCTCTGTGCATCCAGATTCCCAGACCAGAGCCTCCTCCGCCAACCTAGCAGGTGATACAAGACCTGGGGGGCCGTGGATACAAAAAAAGATACTGTGCCAATAGCTAATGGCCTATGAAATCAAAATGCTTGGCCCACCCGCTCTGTGTGACCACCTCACAGCGGGGACCCACAGCTGGCCCAATCCAATATTGAGGGAAAGCAGGAGGAAACTTGTCCCAGATCTGAGTCAACAGACAAGACTAGGAGAATCTGCCAAACACAGACAGCTCAAGCCAAGACTTTGCCCTCATCAGCGCCATTTAACCCTCCAAACGTGCCCACAAAATGAGGTTCAAAGGACCCCAAAGAGTCAGCAGATCTGGGCATGACTCACAGCTTTGCCACTAATTGACTATGACCTTGGCTAAGTCATGTCCCCTTTCTGGGCCGACGTGTTCTCATCTATAAAGGGAGAAACACAAATTCCATCAACTAATTCTAGAATTGCTTTAATTGTAAGGTTGCTGCAAAGGGATTTGGCTGGTTTTGTTTCCCTGTGACTTGGGGATCTGCTGCCTATCGGTAAGCATCTATGGTAACTTTCCATAGGGTGGAGCCAAGCAATAAATAAAAACCAAGGGAGAGTAAAGTTATGAAAAAGACAGGTATCTCTCCATTCTTACAAAGAGACCTAAGTAGTTACGCAGGGGGCAGAAGTTACAGATTCCTCCTTCATGCTGCACAGATACCTTATCTGCAGAGTACGTCCCCAGATTCTTGCTTTATCCCCGTGTCCATGTACTAAATGCACCTCTGGGTGCCCACCCCACAGGTGCCCTCTTTCTGGTTCACACTGTCGGCCTGCCCACAATTCCCTGCTCAGGGAAGCAGCGCAACCAGAATCTTTGTTCAGGGGAAGCGTTCTTTTAAACAAGAAGGAAATCGGAACCAAAAGATCCCAGCGGCAGGCTGGTCAGTGATCCTTAACGTAGCCCGAAGCAAAGGACTGAACAAGGGAGAGATCATTAGTGAAGCCATTGTGTGCGCCCCCCCTAGAACTCGGGGTAGAGGCTATTGAGAAGACGGGCCAGCCACGAAGGAAAAGGGAATAGAGCGGAGACGTGGAAAGAGATGGGGGTGCCCAGAAATTCACGAGAAACACAGAAAATAGCAGTCCCTGCATTCAGCTGGCTCCTGGCAGCATCCCGGGCCAGCAAAATGCCAACCTGTAGGAACCCTCACGATGGCCGTTCTTTCTCTCATGGGAGCCTGAAGAAGAGATGTTCTGGTGACCGACACGCATGGCTGAGGACATCGAGCCCCAGGCATCGGCACCAAATGCCTGAAGAGTTTAAGCATTTAAGCAACCAGTGATGCCAACGGTATGACCTCTAGAAAAGTACGTGAAATCATATCTTTGGACAACCGAGAAATCTTTGTGGCTTCCCCCAACCCTATAAAATATGCTTTCAGCAAACTCGAAACAAACTAACCAACAAACAAAAAACATACAGGCCATTACTTAGCTCAACTATCCATTTTACGGTTAAGTGACTATTTTTTTTTTTTAAGTTAAAGGACATGTAAGTGAAAAAAAAAATGGATTTCGTGTCTCATAAGAAGCAGAGAAATGTGCGTTCTGTGTTTCATGAACAGCGGCCCCCTGCGCCTGCCTGCCGCGCCCCTCCCTCCGGGGCGCAGGGGTGCCGTGAGGGGCCGCGCAGCATGCTTCCGGAGTCAGACGGCAAACACGGTTTTGCTGCATCAGACGGAGTTGTTTTGTCTCACTTTCAGCAGCCCTGCTCCCTTTGACATTTTTTTCTTTTGTATGGTGACACCGGTTAACGAAATCCAGTAAGTGTCAAGTGTACAACTCAACGCTGAGTCACATATATATATATAGCTTTGTGTGCTCACCACCCATAGTCTTTGGTATCTTACCCCCTCACCCCTCCACTCTTGTAATCTCAAATAAAATACTCTATCTCCCCGTCAGTGGGGAGGATAAATGGGAGGACACATGACCTTGGCCCAGCCAATCGTTAAGACCCAGTTCACCTACCCACAGGTTTTGGTCCTAGGGTAAGTACCTTCGCAAAGCGAATCAGAACTGTTCCTTAGGACTGTCTGGTTTAGAACTGGAAGAAAGGGGGTCTAGCTGTTCAGGTCACAGAATTGGAAGTATATGAAATGAAGTTTTCCAGTAGCTGTCTTCCCTTATCTTATTAGTGTCCCTGAAGCGATAAGATGCAGTCTTATATGTTGTCATACAGAAGTTTCCCTTTCCTCTATTAACTTCAGGTCTCTATCAAGTATGGAACTTTATATAAGTCTTCTGCTTCAGAAAGATAGATAGATAGATAGATAGATAGATAGATAGATAGATAGATGTAGAGATAGAAAAGTAGACATAGATATAGATATATAGGTATTATAAATATGTATAGATATTATAGATATGTATTCTCCTCTATCTGTATAAGTGAGAAAGGGCAGATATAGGAAATTATGGGTTAACAGTTTCAAGGAATTAGACGCTATTCCAGGAGCAAAAAGAATTGATCATCAACGTTGCTGATCAAACATAAAGCCTGGGTAGAAAGCAGATTCCAAAAAGGGTTACAAGATGATGCATTAGCCTAAAGTACCCAGAGGAAAGCTGTTTGCGCAGACTGACTCTCCTTTCTCCAAGAAGAGAAAGCCTTTGAATAATGAGTCTAATTATCATGAAATGGTACAATGCAGTAAAGGGCATAAGAAAGCGGGATATTCTGTGACTAAGGCTCGATGGTCCTGGGAAGGCGGTGGGGGAGGGAAGCAGAGAGGGAAGACGCCCTCTGTCTGCACCGCCGAGCAGAGACAGGTCCTGCTCACTCGAGCTGCAGATCCTGATCTCACCGGAGAGGCAAAGACCTCGAGTGGGAATGCAGAGAAGGCGCCTCCTGACCCCCGACCTCTGCCAGTTACTAGGGAAGACAGGAGACCACCTGTGGGGTAACTGGGAAACAGACCTTGATTGGATGCTAATGATCTGAGGCCTTGTGACATCGTGCTGTGTGACTTGAATTTACCAGCAAGAGCCCAAGTCAGGCGACACAGTGCTAGACTTTTCAATTACGTCAGTCGAGGCTCTCTGATAGGTAAATAACGCATTTTGAATCCCCAGCACCTCTGTTTTCAAGATATGTGACCTTGAACAAATAAATTCAGCTCTTCACCTTCGTCAGGGCAGTAATAACACCTGAGGATGTTCTGGCGAAGGCTGAACACCACGTGTGGCCCAGGCCTGGCAGAGAGCTGGCAAACAGTGACCCTCAGCTCCCTCTTCCGGGGCTACATCTCGCCCACGCTGCTGAATGTTCCAGAGGTCAGGACAATATCTTCGGCACACAACATTTACATTTTCTTCCAATGCCAGTGCCCAGGCCCCACCCCGGACCAATAAAATCATAACCTCTCAGGGTGGGGCTTAGACACTGGTATTTTTTTAAAGTTCCCCCAGCGATTCTAATGTGACCGCAGAATTGAATGAACTGGGCTACCGCACAACAGGTGATAACATACTAAAAGGTCTGCGGCCCTGGCTTTGGATCCTGAATGGAAATCATCTGGGCCTCAGCTTACTCAACCAGGAGAGAGAGCGAGGAGTCGCGGGCTATCCTTTGTGCCAGGAAGTCACACTGTGCTGCAGAGGCCATCCCCGATGCTCACCGAGTGCCCTGGGGGTACTGAGCTGCTCACAGGTTCCCGAAGGGCTCATGCCCTCTCTAAGTCACATGCCTTTCACACATACGGGCCCCTCCCCCGCCTGAAGCTCACTATCTTCAGCCTTCATGGGTCACCTCAAGCATCGCCTTTGAGGACAGCATCTCCGGGCCCGTATGAGCCGCGAGGCTCGCTGGCTGGGTTCTCCCACCGGCCCAACGCGGTCCCCCTGTGCCTGCTGCTGCGACAGCGCTTCCTGCTCTCGGGGTGTCATTTTTTTCCTGGGACACCTCTGCAAGACCAGTCAGTTCCGTACCACAGCATTTGACTCATTTGTTGACCTCAGTGGAGGTGAGAGCCCTTTAAAGCTGTGACGCACCGTGGACGGCGAGGGCGCCCTGGGTGGGCAGCTGCATCCCGGGAGGGTGCTGTGCCGAGGCCGCAGTGAGCAGCACCTGCCCGGCAGCACCCACCCGCCCGCCGGCCTGGCTCTCCTCCTCCATCTCGGTCCCTGGTCCCGCTTCTCAGCACAGCACGCAGCCAAAAGGCCAGAGCCGAACTGGGCCAGCGCCCAGCGGCTTGTCCCTCCCGGAGAAGGGCACTATCGCCCATGGGAAGAGCGCATCACGTGGTCATGTGAGCAGATTGCAGCTTCCCGTTACGAAAGGCTGTATCGCTTGGCCATCCTAGGATGTCGGTGAATCGTTTATTTCATAGTCAGTGCCCAATACTTGCACCAACAGTGAAACCGTTTTCTGAGTTATAGCAAAGAATGACAGAGGAAGGGACTGACTATATATTGTTTCTGTCATACCAATGTCTCACCTACTAGAACTTTCTTAAGTACCAGAGTACAGAGATGAATAGAACTCAGAGCCTGCTCTCAAAGGTCTACAGCGTAACCAGGGGATGGTAGCTGGTGGTAAACGTTTAACGACCGGAGGGGTAAAAGTGGAGGAAGGCAGGGCGTGCAGAAGCCCTGTTTTGTAGCGTTCGCCAACTGTTGGGGTGTAAATGCTCTCACCGCGGCTGATGTTATTACCTAGTTTTCATTTGGTCTCAGTCTGCTGTCATTCAATCCCACTCACGCTAGGACGGCCCACAGGATCAGACTCTGTGTTTGAGTTTTGCTTTCATCGGCCCTGCCACTAACAGCAGTAAAATGCTTTATAGAGTAGTCACAGAGAGACCCTGAACAGAAAATGTTAAACTTTGAGCCAGAGGTGGTTTTTTATAATGCTAATGACATGTAAGCTTCAGGGTTCCTCACTCCTGCTCTCTTCCTTCTAAATATTCATATATTATATTTGCATACATCATTTTATATTCAGAATTTTATATGCTTTCAAAAAAAAAAAAAAATGACCAGTCTAAATTGTATGAACTTTAAGCTCCATCCCTGTTTGATCTTGTCAGGTTTTTTTTTTCTTTTTTTTTTTTTAAGTTTGACAGCATAGTGTAAAATGAGTAGTCCACTGTTCTTTCTTGGGAAACGCTTGGATCTTGTTAAAACGCAGGCTCCGATTCTATGGGCGAAGCGCTGGGCCTGAGGTTTTGCATCTCTAACAGGCTCCCAGATGGGGCGGATGCTGACTTTCCACGGGCCACGCTCTTCGCAGGCCGGCCTGACGGCAGAGGGTCCGTACGGCATCGGCCGCCGAGCCCGGCGAAGCTGGTCCTCGCACTCTCGTGTGAGGCTGCACCGCGCAGGGCCGACGCGCTCCCCGCCCTGTCCCTGAGCGCCGTGAAGCCACCGGCAGCCCCCCTCATCCAATGCCGGCCATGTCTCCACGGCCTCCGAACCCGGCCCGGTGGGATTCCCACCGCCCAGACTCCCTTTCCTGGGAAGGTCCACTGCTTACATTAATTTCCTCCTTGCATTAATTCCTGAGTGGGTCGGGTGCTTGGTGGAAAGCAACGAAATTCACTTTATCTCGCTGAAGCAGGAGGAAAGCTATTATGGGGCATAAAGTCGCCTACGGAAATTCCAAGCAGAGATGCTAGTCTAACAGGAACGACTGAGCCAGGAGAAATGAAGGATTTTTCTCTTGATGACCCCAGTATCTCAGCTGCCCACCACTCAGCCTTGATGATGCTAGATGTCAAAAGATGACTAAGTCCTCTGATCCTGGAGAACCGAGTACTTCGACCATCACATGTGCCGGAAGACCCAGTCTCCCCGCCCCTGGCTGACGCCGTGCGTGGCTCACATCCTCTTTCCCAGTCTGCAGTCTGCAGCCTGTTTCATCTGTTCGACAGAACCTGGGCTGCAGGGGGCTAGGAACCTCAACACCTCAACACCTCTAGACCAGGGAGACATACTAGAAGGGGGTTAGGGTGGATAGTGAATGAGCCGGTCCGCAGAACTTGGACACTAGCCGAATGTTCTTGGATAAATGATAAAAGTATTGGCTTCGTTTGCTTACTCATAGCTCCTGATCTCCATAATAACATCAATTGACTCACTATGTGCTGACTCCGGCTCTACCCCAGACACGACCAGTCGTTTCTAAAGTCCTTCACTCATGGGTTACACAGCCTCTGGGTCCCCTTCGTTTAAACTCCTGGGAGAGAGAAAGGTTTGTCACCAGCTAGCTGAGAGAGTGATTCGCCCTGGATCAGGGGTCCATCTCAGCTTCAATGTGCTAAAGCTATGGAGGTTGAAGTGGTAAAAATCTGACCTCCCAAACCTGTCTCTCTTCCGGAAAGGAAAAGTTCTGAAAGAAAGAAACTTCAAAGTAAGAAAATTGCCCCAGAGCCTGTCAGCTACAATATCTGAGCAAGGTTTCAAAGGAGGAAGAGGCGTTCTCAAAACAAAGGAGAAGGTATTTAGAGATGGACAGACAGACATGCGAAGGAACTTGAACTACTCATCAAGTGTGTCGTGATAAACCGGGTCTTTTTTCCCCTCCATCTAGTTCCAAATATGTTCGCTAACATTTGCCCCTCTAAAAACTTTAAAAGTAAATATTAGCCTTTCCCACTGCCTACACTTAACTTTAAAAAAAAAAAAATGTTTAACTCTCAATCTCTACGCTCATTCCCTTCATCTCCCTACTTCTTCCTAAGCCTCTGACTGTCCTCAGGCATGTTATGTAGTTTTAGTAAGAATTTCTTCATCTATACAGTGGGAACAACTGAACCTACTTCCTCTAAATTATGGTGAGAAGCAAAGGGTTTATCACACATGAGGAAAAACACGGTGAACCTAACACCGCTGCATAAGTGGAAGTGACTAAAATGGTGATGCGTTTTCCAGGGCATTAAAGGTGCCTCTTGACATCTGATCGATGTCTGTGTGCCCCTCCAGCGGAGGACACAGCGCGGGATGCGGCTCTAAGGAGCATCGCTGCTCCTGCCCGCGCTGGCTCAGCAAGTCTGCGCCGAGGCTCGGCCCAGATGCCGAGGTCCGCGCCTCTCAGCCCCCCGCAGGGCCTCGTGGACTCTCAGGCACTGCTCCTGTGACCGCTGCAGCTGCTCACCAAGCCCAGAACTACGATGAAGTCGAGGCTAAATGGGGGCCAGCATCGCGCCTGCTCTGGGCCTCTATTGAGGGTCAAGGGCGGTTAAAGCTAGAAGGACCTCGGATTCTCTAATCTTACCCAAGCCCCAGCGGGCCCATTCTCAGACAGTGGTACCGGCGGTTACTCAGTTACTCAAGCCGGAACTCTGATGTCCATCTTTTTTCTTTGCCCACTCAGCACCCATTGCCCATTGCAAGCCCTATTAGCTCTGCCTATGAATTATATCCCAAATATAAAGACTTATTGCAAAGCTCATTGCTGCCCCTTCTAGCTCAAGTCAAGCCGCCACCTTGCCTGGTCTGTTGGCAACGTCCTCCTAACTGGCCCCCCTGTATGCTTGTCCCCACAATCTACTGAGAGAAGTCAGAGTGGTCGTCTTATACCAAAGTCAGCTCAGAGTGCCTTCTGCTTAGAACTCTTCAAGCACATTCTATTGTAATTAAGTGAAAATCCGTAATCCTTACCACTCTACCGGCAGCATTCAGTGGCAGGCTGTCTCATGGGAGGTCCTCTGCTTCCAGGCAACAGGTCTCTGGGCATCTCCCACAGGAAGCTGAAGAGCTTCCCCGAGCCTGACCAGCTCCTAGGCTCCAAGGCTGGCATGACCACGTCTCGCAGGAGGCCGGCAGGCCAGGATCCCAGGTGAACAAGAAGGAGGCTGTGGAGGCGGTGACTGCGATGGGTGTGGGCACGTGGGCTACGTGGAAACCTCAAGGCCCTCGTACCTTCAAGACCATTTTTGCCGAGCATGTCAGCGATGTGTGCAAAAGGTGCTTCTGTTCTTGCATAACTCTGAGAAGGCCTTCGCCAGACGCTGCACGGAGAGGCAGGACGAGGATGGCAAGCAGCAGCCGGAGAAGGACTTCGACAGCACGAGGAAGTGCTGCCAGGTCGTCGGCGCCATGGTCGGCGCCATCGCCCAGGCCCGACGCGCCTGCTTCCCCAGTGCCAGATGAGGGCCACCGCAGGGTGACCCAGCTGAGCGGGGGCATGGTGGCTGAGGAACGGGACTGGACCCGTGAGAAAAGGGGTCAAGAGCCACCGGCACACCGAGAAGCTGCCCCACAAGACCCACCGTGGGCTTCACAAGGTCGCCTGTGTTGGGGCGTGACGCCCTGCCCGAGTGGCCTCTGTGCCCGGCTGAGCAGGAAAGCTGCCATCACCGCACTGAGATCGACAAGAAGATCTGTGGGCCCGGCCAGGCTTCCTCATCGAGAGCAGCAAACTGGTCAAGAACGACGCCTCCACCGGTCTCGACCTTTCTGCCAAGAGCGTCAGCCGTCTCTCTGCGTGGCTCTGTGCACTGTGGTGAAGTGACCGGTGATTTCGTCATGCTGAAAAGCCATGCGGTGGGAACCAAGGAGCGAGTGCTCACCCTCTGCCCGTCCGTGCTGCTGCAGACCAAACGGCGGACCCTCGAGAAGACTGGCCTTCAGTTCACCGACACGGCCTCCAGGGTTGGCCGTGGCCACGTCCACACTGTGGAGGAGAAGAATGCATCATGGGACCACTGAAGAAAGACCAAACTGCAAAGGAAGAGGAGCTTAATGTCAGGCACAGATTGCACGGCTGGTAGGGACTCAATAATTATTTTCCAGTGAAGAAAAAAGTCCATGTTCCTTCCCAGGGTGGCCCCCGCCTCCCTCTCTGGTCCCCTCTAGTTCCCCACCTCCCGTCTGCATCGTCTCCTTCCTCTTCCTCAAAGGGGCTCAGCTCATTACAAACCCAGGCCTTTGTGTGCTGAGCCTTCTGTTGCTCTAGTTAGTTTAGGGTGGGCCAGGGGTGTTGGGAGGGAGGGAGGGAGGGATGGATGAGAGGATGGGTGAATATGTGGATGGAATGATGGATGAGCGGAGGTGTGTGGGTGTGTGGGTGGATGGGTGGATGGACAGATGGATGGCCAAGTGGACGAAAAATAAAACAACCTTCTAGACCACTATGATTTTGTTTTCACAAATACCACTACCTGTGGACTAAAGTTTTGAGGCACTTGGATTAATAACGTCAGGGGACGTCAGAGGATCGGGGAACCCAATTTTTAACAGAGCTGAGAGTGAGCGGCCAGATGTCAGGCAGCCCCTCCATTGGCCTGACAATTAGGGGGAAGACACTGAGATCTTGCCAACCAGAAACCAGAGCCCGTCTCGGAGGAAAGAGATTGTTAAAGCCAAGGTACGTCGAGACGGTGTCAGGGACATGGGCTTTTTCCCCAAACAGCACTTCTGTCCCCTCTTAATAAACCCATAGATTGTAGCCCTGACAAAGATAGAATGTCAGGGCCTCTAAGAAGCCATTATTCATGTCCCAATAATATAGGCAGGAAGCATTGATCTCATTCTCAGCGGCGGAACGTAGCTCAGAATGAAAGATCGTCTTGAGTTGGGGCTTCTACACTTCATTTCTTTCTCTTTCTTTAAGTGTAACTTGTCTCAAGTTGGAACATTTAATTGCCTTCTCACAACACCTTGACTTAGCTCAGGGTCCCGAGAGGGCAGTCCAGGATCACAGCAATTACTGGTTTCTGCAAAAGCTAGCTAAGATTTCACAAGCTCCCCCCACCCCCAAGTCTCCCACATCCTTCCCCAAGTCCTAGTGACTCTGGGAGAATATGCTACGTCTTCGGGACTGGACAACAGTGGGGTCCTTTTAATGGCAAGGTACCAGAGTTCCATTTTCCCAAATAAACTTCCTTTTTCTCCTTTGGAGAAGGATGTTCTCATTTATTTAACTTCCAAGAGTGGAAAGGCAGACCGAGCGGGCTCTGAATGCTAATGCCACCACTGCCCGGCTGTGTGCTCTGGGAATAGCCACGTTCTCTCCCAGGGGCCATGTGTGAGCGGAGGAGAGGAGGGATGAGAGGAACGTCTGTGGCAGACTTTGTGCAAAGGCACACATGGTCCCCGGCATGTCGCTGGAACTTTATTAATCTAGCCTTCCTCCCCCCACTCCAATACCAAGTCCTCCTTTCAAAACTCAAGCACAAGCCCAGATATGTGGCCGGGTGTAAAAGAACAGCTCCTCCATTCCTCAGCAGCTTCCTCTGACATGGGCTATCGTCACAGCTGGGGCTTTCTGTGACTCCTGACCGAAGGCTAACGAGCAGTAATGTGGCAACCACGTCACTCAGGGGCCAGTCTGACCGGGTTCTGGGCTTCTCTTTTGTCTAACCTGTGACAAGTTATGTAACCTCTGTGCCTTGGTTTCCCTACTGTAACAATACCACAACCATTCACATCCAATTCTTGGGAGCATCCAAATGAGGTCCACACAATGTGCTCAGAGCGGTGCCCGGGACGTAGTACGCCCCGCTCAGTGTGAGTGAGGATTACGCGACAACCTGGCTACAAGAAGGTCTGCTTTAGGGAAATGCCCTCCCCATTCCTGTTTTCCTGTCTCACTGGGATGATTACTCCCTGTAGCCCGGGGGAATCAGCACACTGCAGGCGAGGTCAAGTCTCCCCTGGGTGGGGGTTGGGGCAGGGCTTAATGATGTGGGATCAGCTGGTCTCGTGTTCGAAGCCAGGCCTTCAGTGGCTAGGAGGAGGAGTGCCCGTTCTTGGCAGGCCCTGCGTTTTCCTGGACCTGGGCTTCACGGAGGACAGAAGCCCGAGCTGTGTCCCACTACGGAGAACAGGCGCGGGGCCGGGGAGGGTCGGGGCCCCCGAGTCTCGGGCGACGGGCCGTATTTTGTAATTTCCTAGCTTTGTGCTGCTCACTGCATCTCCCTCTCCTGTTGTGGTTGAGTCGGCCACAGCACATGGCTTCCGTCCTACACGCCAACTGCACTCTGCAGGTGGAAGCCGCTTTATTAGCAGGGATTAAGAATTAAGTCTGAGGCTGCATATGGATTCACCGGAAAACGTGACCATGGCCAATTAGCGTCATTTACCAAACGTAAACGACTGGAGAGCAGAGGGCCGTGGGCCCACGGTTCCTTGGTCCGTCCAATCCTAATTCAGTGTCCCTGCCTCGAGCCAGGGGCAGCACTGGAAGCAAAGAAATAACCTGACCAGCTAGGAGCCTGTCTCTCCGAAAAATAATGATCTTATATTATCATGCTTTTCAGATTAATTTTCTCAAAAGATTTATAATGCGGAAAGTCACTAGACAATACATAAAGAGGAATCGATGTCTTTCCCCACGCCAGCCTCCCGTGTACCTCACCTTCCCGGACCTTCACCGTTCAGACCAAAGTACCTGCGGAAATTATCACGGGAAAAACCCAGGATGTCAAATTCTCGGCTTCTAAGTTTCAAAAAGGAGCCACAGTGAAGGACTCAGACAGACAGACAGACAGACAGACAGACAGCATGCTAGGAGCATGCACCTTGGAGTTAGACCCTGGCTTCAAATACCGGCTCTGCCGTGTACCTGGCACATGGGCGAGTTACTTAACCTCTCTGTACCTCAGTTTTCTCACTTATCATGGGTGTAATAACACAAGTACTTCCCTTGGGAAGTTGTGAGCATAGTATATAAAATATATAGAGCACTTGGATCAGTGCCTAGTACATAGTAAGCACCTCATCGATGACAGATGCTATTTATTATTCCGGGAAAGAATATGAGCTGAAAGAACTTCTCCTTGCTGGCCCCAACTTGGTTTTAACGATGACTAGAAAAGAAGAAAAGCACTGGAAAAGCCGTAACAGACTTAGGATGCCAGTGGAATCTTGGAAAAGGGTTAGCTCACCGTACCTGCTGGGGTTGGGAGTTCCAGCCCCTCCCACATCTGGAGTTAGCACCGCCTCCTCCCACATCTGGAGTTAGCGCCATGGTTGAGAAAGGGGTTACAATACAACATGGGGTGGGGGTGTGGCGGATGGGGCAAAGTCTCAGAGGGACTCATGGTCCCTTCCAGACACTTGTGCTCACCGCCTTCCCCCAAGTGGGCATCCCAGAAAAAAAGTGTGTCCCCAGAGCTGACCTCCTCAGTGAGCCAGACGGAGGCAGGACTGGGCTGGGAGAAGGCCTGAGAGGGCTCTCGCTAGCCTCTCAAGCTCTGGAGGAATCCAGGGAGCACCCCACCCTGAACTTCCCTGGAGCCCACAGGGAAGAGCGAGGCCTGTGGCCTGAGCAGCCCTCGCCCTCAGGACAAAGGGAAGACGGTCTGCCATCACCAGACCGTAGATGATTCATCAACATCTTTTTGCGTGTGAGTTGTGGGTTTCCGGGAGGCTGAGATGGGGGTGTGAATGGGGTCAGGGGCAGGTGGGAGAATTACGGAGTTTAAGGCGTCGGGAGGTGGGATTTGATGGGTTGCTCGGCTGCGTCTGGAGGACAAGGCGGTAGCGGTGGCTGCTGCTGCTCGTGGGAGGGGGCTCCTTCACCCTTCTCTTGGCTCCGCTGAACAGCTGCTTCACTCAGCCCCCCTCACTCCTTCGCACTCGCCCTCCCTTCCTCGTGAGCTAGTTTCTCAAAGGCCAAAGCCAGAGCTCCCTGCTCCGCCCTCCAGCCTTTGCTTCCTGGCCCCGGATGCCGTGCGTCTGTCTAGTCCAGCGGCCAGGAATCAGGGGTGGAGGGCGGTCCCACCTGCGAGCTGTGCGGTCCTGGGCCTCCCTCAGGTCCTGCTCGTCTCCCGCCTCTCCATTCAGGAGTTGGGACACGTGGGGATGAGGAAAAGGAAGCTGGGTGCCAACAGCCATGTTCTCACCGCCGGCTGCGCGCCCCTGAGCAGGTCAGGCCGCTGTCCGCGGTCCTCGGTCTCTTCTTCTGCATATCAGACTGCATCGCAGCAAAGCCTTCTGGGAGCTCTAATTGTCCGTGATGTATTCGGTCGCCTGTTCAACTGCCACTTTGCCTTCTCATCACTGCCTTCCTGCCTCCTCTCCCCTTGACTCCTGCTCGTCCACATGGTTGAGGCGAGGGGGACCCCTGGCCCGCGCCCGCCAAAGCGCTTTACCGGACCAGACTCGGAAGAGCTCCTGCCAGCTTCTGCCATCTCCCGCTGTCTCCGCTCTCTCCTCGTGCCAATCAGCAGCAGTGGTGGCATTTGCAGAGGACATTTTTAGAATGAGCCCTGGGCAGAGGAACAGGATTGCATAATCATTCTTTTAATGAAGGAGAGAAGGGGGAAGGAAGCGAGGGAGATCTTGGCGCAGATGCAGGGTTTTAATGAATTGTTGAAGTAAGAACTCTCCGAGTGAAGCGTCGAGGCAAGATCCTGGGCCTGGACGGCTTCTCATGTGCCAGGGAAACACACGGGCAGGGCGGCGGCGGATGCGTGCCCAGACAAGACCGATTATTTAGCTCGACCAACAACTCAGTTATGTCAGACGGTGGGTCAATTCAGTTGACCTTTTGCTTGTGTATGTTTTTTAATCCCGACTCACTCATCAACTGAGGGGCTGCATATCTTCCTAAACTAAGTAAACAAGGATAGAGGCCTCGTTCAAGGGTCTGTTCAAATGCCATCGCCACCCCGGTTCCACCAGCTCGAAGCGACGTCTCCCTCCTCGAACCTCCCATGACATCGTCTAACGACCGCTCTCGTCGCTCATCACGTCTCTCTCGGGATTCTCCCCCCTTCTTGGTTCAGAAGCTCCTTGAGGGCAGGATCCATGCCCGGTTCATCTGTGTCCTCCTTGGCGACGTGTTATAATGCCAAGGACACGGCACGCCTTTAAGGAGCGTTTACACAGGAGCGAGCGGATGACAAGCGACGTGTGGGCACAGCGCGCGTCCCCCTAGAAAACTGTTGCGTGCCGTTTGCTCCTCCACTTATTCAACAATAAATACCGAGGAATTACTACGTGCTGGTTGCTTTCCCGGGCACCGGGAATACAGGTGATGAATCCGCAGGCAGCGCCCTGCCCCGCGGGGCTTACACGGTGCTCAACTGATTACTTTTAAACATCGAAACCGCCAAAGAGAAAACCGGTAGGTCTCTGGGAAGGGAACTGTGCGTTAAGTGGCATCGGGTGGTGATTCCGGCAAACACAACGACTCTGCGACCTTCTTCAGAACCTCGAAGCTGGTCCGAACTAGTTCCACAGCCTCTGTCGGTTCTGTGCACGAGCCACTCCCTTCTAATTCTACTCGACAATAACGTCAGCCATCAACGAGGTGCAGTCCCTAAACTCAGAGGACAGCGTGATGGCCGCTGTTTATTAAAGACCATACGGTACTTTATTTCATCCTCATGTCGACCACGGGAGGAGTAGCAGGAAACTAAGGCTTGGAGAAGTTGCGTAACTTGTTCATGGACTCAGCACAGAGATGAAGGAGTCAGAGTTTAAATGTCTTAGTTCCAAAATGGTTTTACTGTTAAACCTGAAGAAAAATGCTAGACGTTGCTGTAGTGGTTAATAGGGATTTGAAGAATTTTCATTTTATCTTATTTTAATTTTTACCTTAAAAAATTATTATTAAGGAACATATATTAATTAAATTTTAAATGTAAACACAAGAGTTTTCACTATAATGTGGTGATTTGATGGCATTCATACGCAAAACAGCAATTGGGAAAGTTCTAGAAATATTGCAATAGTGCCATAGAACGTGTGAGCTGGAAGCTGGCATGGGACACCAGTCCTCTGGATGTTGGACAAACATCGGTCTCATTTTTTTAAAGTCTCACCTTGAATATTACCTCCCAGCTACGCCGAGGACAAGGAAAAGTGCCAGCCATCGGCTCGGAGTAACAGAAGGAATGCAGAAACTGGGTTTAGAAAAAGAAGAAACGAAATTTCAAGTGGACCTAGTTTCTGGTCCAGTGTTTTACAACAGCGGTCCCCAACCTTTGTGTCACCAGGGACCGGTGCTCCTATGAGAATCTGATGCCTGATAATCTGAGGCGGAGCCGAGGCGGTGATGCTGGTACTGGGGAGCGGCCGCAGATACAGATGAAGCTTCGCTAGCTGGCCCACCACACACCTCCTGCTGTGCGGCCAGTTCCTAACAGGCTATGGACTAGTGCTGGTTCGCAGCCTGGGGGTTGGGGACCCCTGATCTAGAGAACAAGTCTGGTCCCTTGGGAAGAGCACAAATCTTAGCATCATAAACAAAGTAGTCCTGTGGCTCGGTTTTCTCACCTTTATAATGGGAATGATCATTTCTTAAGATTCAAAAAAGGACCTAAAGTGCTTGGCACTACACCTGGCACACTTTGGGTACCTTCTTACACTATTTTCCTCCAAGCCAGCGTGGCCACGTCTGCAGTAAAGAACATGCACGTCTACTTCTCACATCTCTCCAATTCCTTTGTGGAAATTTCTATCTCCCACAGCCTCTGAAAATAAAAGATACTTCCAGGGAGAAAATGACCTAGCACTATTCACATATCACCAGAAAAACGCCATTCCTTACAACAAAAGGGAGGTGGCGGCTGCTCTCTTCCAAGGCAAAAAATGCGAGTGACCTCAGTGAGGCACATCCAGCACTTCAGACCTTGCAAAGTGGCTTTTGTGAAGGTTTTCTGGGAAAAAAAATAAGGCCACTGACTCCTTTGACACTGAGAGACGAAACTTAACTGTGTTTTACATCTTCAAAAGAGTCTCGTTTCTGCTCTGGCATTTTGCCCGTTTCTTTACACAGCCTAAGTGCCTGTGAGGGTCTCAAGCAACATCTCTGAACTAACTTTTCTGCGAACTGTCATGACACTCTGTAGAGGAGCAAGGCCCTCTCGTCCCAAGTGGTGGCAGCCCGGAGCACAGATGTGGTAGCCAGCCTGAGAGCCGTGTGACAGCCAGGGGGACGAGTCCCTCCATCAGCCGAAACATTTTCTCCAAAGACCCACAGTCTTGTCCCTGCCAGAATGATGCCTGAGGGACACCCCCTGTCCTTGCCCATCCTTGGTCCTGAACATACCTGTCTTCGCACTTTGTCTGATGAGAGACCCCGCCCAGCCGCCACCAAGCTCCTCACATATTCCAATGTCCAGATGCACTGGACATTCTGCTATTCCCCACACGAGATGGACTGTCTACATCATTTTCACGGCTGCCGTCCTTCTGCTGAGAAGGCTTTCTGTCTCCTCCTGGTAAACAGCAGCTCGTCTTCCAAGACCCAGCTCATCCATCACCTCTTCTGTTGAAACCTTTCTCCAAGCCTTCATGTCAAATGAACTCTTCCCGACTCTAGGCTCTCGCAACTGTTTGAATTCTCATTCTCGTTATGCATCATTCAGTTTAGAGAAGATGAAGGAGAAGGGGGCATTAGGGTTGCCGTGTGGAAAGCCTGTTCCTCCCCCCAGAGGCGGAGCGGGCTACGTGGGTGGAGGACGAGCCAATCGCTGCGATGTCTAAAGAGGCCACGGACAGCCGTCGTTTTGTCCCCACCCCCCATCCCCACGTGGACCAGTGGGAAGCAGAGGTGTGGAGAAGTGTCTCTTCCGAGCATCCAAGTTTTCTCTCAAGCGGGCCCCGCCAAGGCCGAGGCTGGAGAAGCTCGCGAGCTCGTCGTGGCTCTTCCGCTAAGCATTGCCTCCCAACGTGACCTCTGCCACTAACAGAGAGGCATTCTGCTCCTCCGTACGCTGCCTGTTCGCCTCAGTTCCCAGTCGGTTAAGGCCTTCGGTGGGGAAAGAAGGGTGCCACATTTGCGGTACCTGAAAGATAAATCGGGGTTCCCTTCGATTGTGTGGACGGACCTATCAAGAGTCCCCGTTTGTTTTCTCATCTAGCATGTGTCCCGTTGTGACGTATCCGCTTGCAGTAGGAAATAAAGAAGAGGTGATTAGAAGGGCGAGGAGCGCAGCGTGGAACAGGACGTATCTGAGGAAGCAGCTCTTGAGCTTGTCGGATAGGTTTGTGCTGGGGGACAGGAGACTCTGGCACCTGGGTGGCGACTGAGGCTGGGAGCAGGAAGCAGAATCCCCCATGCGAAAGGTGACGAAGACCTTTGCTCCAGGTCCGGGAGCAGCACGTTTCGACCTGGAGGCTTCCTGGAGTGTCCGCCGCCTTGCTGTGACTTTCCACGCGCGCTGCCCTCGCCTTCAGTGGCCGCAGGAGACAGGCCTGCTTCTCTCTCCTCGCAAGGTGGACGCGCTTCCCCGTTCTCCTTTCTCATCTATGCCCGTGACTGTCCCCTGATGGGATTCAAGGCCACGGCCCGGACGTTTTCCGCAGTCTCCGCGGCAGGTCGCTGATTAACTTTCAAGGCGACTGCTGGTCCGTGCACACAGCAGAGACACGCCCACGGCCCTGCGTTCGCATGACGGTTCGGGTGGGATCGGCCAACGTTCTCAAGTTAAGGAAGCCCCCATCAGTGACACTTGCCTGGCATAAGGATGATGGTTTAGGCGAAAGGAATTAAGAGAAAAAGAGACAGGCAATTGGGGAACGAAGAGAAATAGAGGAAAGTCAGGGAAAAAAAGAAGTTGGAAAGAATGCAATTGGTGGGAAATAATACAGTCGAACCAACCATAATGGGGTGTCTCCTCTGTGGCCCCCGAAGGTGCCTGATCTTACTCCCACCTCGAACACTTTCCCTCACCCTCACCTTGCGGTATCTTCTATTTCCTCCTTTTGTGAAGGAGACGTGGTCCTCAGCCCCATCCCCGGTTTTCATGGTGGGTGAGGCTTCTGCTCCCTTCCTCCAAGAAAGGAGAGTAAGCCCGAGATTCTGCCCCGCTTGCTCCACGCCGCCAGAAGGAAGAGCTCACCTACCTGGCAGGAAGCTGAGACTCTCCGTGCCTCACTGAGGGGCTGGGCCAGCGTGTAAGAGGGTGTCATTTACCAGTGGGCCCGGCCTGTCCCTCGTGCTCGTTCACTGCCCGACTCGGGGTTGTAAGAAAGGCACCCCCTCTACTCCCACTCTCCGGGGTGAACCCACCTGCTCGGGTCTTCCTTCGGGTGGACCTGGTGCTACCGGGTTTCCAAGGCAGTTTGGCAGTGCTGCCTGCCACTGGCTGGGCGTCACTCGGATTAGAGGGCCCGCCTCTCCCCACAGGCAGGCTCCAGACTCTGGATGCGGGGAAGAGGCCGATCACCTGCTGAGGCCTCAGGACAGCATTCTCCAGCACAGTTTCCTAGGAAGCTTGTGCTGTGGGACTAACTGAGCATTTTCTTTGCTCTATCAATGTTTCTTTGATCTTCGATCGGCTACCACAGGTTTATCCTGGAGGGCTTGTTAAAACACCTATCGTTGGACTCCACCCCGGAATTTCTGAATGACCAGGTCACGGGGGCCTGAGAATGTGCATTTCTAACAAGTTCCTCTCTGAGGCCGCTACTGCTGGTCTGGGGACCACACTTTGAGAACCATCAGATTAAACGCAGGAAAAGAGGAAGGTCAAGCAACACCCTTTCGTAACACCCCTTGCATTTGTAATTTCTCGTTGAATCGTGAATCCGCCCAAAATTCCAGAAGGGCAGTGACACTGTTGACAATAATGCCTCCGGTGCCAAAAGCAAATTAGGAGCTCGATAATTATTCGTTAATGAGTTAGATGGAACACCTGTCCTCATCATTGGTCCATCTCTATCACACGAGGACATCTGACCCTGCCACAAGACAGTGAGGTTTTATTCCACAGGCTTCTACTGGGAGGTGCACAGGCTACGGACTGTAAACCTTCAGAGAGTTTCGTCCCCCACGGCCCCAGTGCATTCATTTCCAATAAGAGCTCCAGCGGGGTAAGAACTGGGAGATGGTAAGAGGGGGGGAGGGAGGTATTTACTTGCCTAAACAGTCAGGTCTGAGGTCTGAGCAGACCTTCCGCTTCCGGCCCTTGGTGAGCAAACAGCACTAATTGCTTTTAAAGCTGATGGCTATTACATGCCTCGTGAACGGTCTGCAGGGTCGCTAACAAGCAGGAAGGCCCTGATTGCTCATCGGCTTGTTCTGGAATGCGTCGGAATGCAGTTCGCGCTGTGATGAAGGAATGCTCTCAGAAATAAACCAGATTTGGTGCAGGAAGCCACATCTATATTTCATGTGCCTGCTTCTGCAGGAATGCCTCAGTAATTGGTTTAAAAATATCCATGACATCTGTTGATTCTTCTACTTTTAAGAGTGAATCTTTATCTTTTGCAGAAGATTATGCTGCAAAGCAGAGTGAAGAAAATGTTGCAGGAGCTACATTTAAAAAGTCTTCGTCCCTCTCAAAGCTCATAGCTCAATTTGCTGGTCAGCCTGGTCTAATACGGAATCATAGCTCCCTCAGACCCTTGTGGAAATGCAGACTGTAAATAAACACAAGGTATGCCTGACATGTGAGTACTTGGTACATACGTCAATAATTTCACAGTTTTGAAATGTGGGTGTTTGGTACTTACTAGTTTTTACATATATATCCCAGAAATAATGGCCACCGCTTGAAACACACAAAGCCATGTCTGCACCTAGCATTTTCATCTGGGGTAGTCTTACTGGAAAGCTTACTATTACTCTCTGGCCTCAGTTAAGTCATATATAAAATGGGGATATTAACTGAACCCACCCCACCAAAATTGTTACGAGAATTAAGAGAGAAAAATGTAGAAAGTATGTAGCTATACCAATAAGGGCCCTATGAGCGTTCTCTACATTGCCGTTAGTGTCGTTACCAGGGCCCGCGTGGCTGAATGGCGAACGAAGCCCGTCACACGCTGACGCTGTGCCAAAGTCCTTGCAGCTCTCCTTTGTGTGTTTCTTGCTGCCGCGTGGAACACCTTCTCCTCCCACTCTGCACCTATTCTCTCCTCGTCTAAAATAAAATGAAGGGGTCGCCATCTCGCTAATCTCCCGAAAGACTAACCCGAGCCCAAATCCATGTCCTATGTCAGCATCACAGCCCGAGACCATCCCATCAGAGCAGCCTTCGTGCTGGACCGTTCCTGCCCATTGACAGATCTCTCTCCTCCTCTAGATCGGGAGTGTTCTCAGGTGTGAAGCGGATATGATTGGATATTTAATTTGGAACAAATATGTGCGATGAGCAAAAATTAAAAGAATGGCTGTCACCTGTATTTTTTCTAATTTCTTAAAAGGGATCGGGAGGGTGCGTTCATCTGCTTCTGCATCGGAAAGGCAAGCACCAGACCTGCTGTGCCAGAAAGCCTGTTATCAATTCAACACCATTTCTACTCTCTCCTAAGTTCTCCGCTGTTCATAAGGGCTGGAAGCCTGCGAGCTACATTTTATCAGAACCCTCTGACACTGAGGTTATGCTTTAGATCCTGCCAGAAGAGGCTGGGATTGAGGTAAGAGGCAGAAGCCATAGTATTTGTTCTCTACATTATATGAGTAAACACATGGACTTCAGCAGATTTAGAGACTTTATAGAAATCTCCAGGCTTTCACCTACAAATCTTTTACCTCGATGCTGCAAGCAATTATGATTGCTGGTGGCAATTTCTTGCGGCTTCTAGATTACTTGACACTTAGCAATAAAACTGTCAGCAGTTTTTCCTAATCTTTGCTCCTCTAGTCCTTCAAATACTCTTATGTGCCATCGATTCCCTTTATTAAACCACTTTACACTTGAAATACTTAGTGCAGTCTGTTTGCAAGACGAGCAGACTAGAATTGTCTTCTTGGCCCTAAGGGTTTCCCTGGAACTGGTTGCTTCCCTTCTCTGGGCCTCAGTTTCCTCTTTTATCAGACGAGGGATTGGACTTAGCTGAATCTAAGGTCCCTTCCAAATCTAGCATGCTGTGAATTGATTTTTAAAAGAATTCTCACTAGAGAAGTATCTTCAAGCCTCTCTCTCTCATTCCTCGCCCCACAAAGCCAAAGGAATTTCATTTATCTGGCAATAGCAGGTTCCACCCTGAGAAACAATCTTCACCGCGTGAAATTATATTGAGAACCATGAAAGAGAGGTGAACATCGGGTACACGAGCTCAGCCAGATTCCATTTCCCCTAGAAATTGACTTAATGTCCAAAAATGTTTTCAGTGAATGGCTGCATGTCTATTGCTTCCTTCCCAGTGAAAGCAAATAACTTTCTCTGGACTTGTTCTTAACCCACTCCAGAAAGATTTGCGCAGGCCCAAGCAGAACGTGTGAGTAACTTGGAAAACTATGCGTTGTGAATATTTCTTATTTTACTGCTGGCAGATGCAGTGTGCAGTGCCTTCCCCGAATTAGGTTGGAGTTCCGCTGTATTAGTCTGCTCAAGCTGCTATAACGAATACCATACGTCCCATCCCAGCTGTAAGCCAGAACCCCACACAATACAACACGGAGCTGGGGTATGAAATATAAGATGAAGAAATCTGGGACTTTGGATAATTTCATAAATCTCACTGAGCCTCGATTTCCTTGACAACGGCTACCTTATTACACTGCTTTGATGAAGGTTAAATGCAGTTGTGCATGGAAGCAGTTAATTGGTCATTTGGAGGGACAGCCTGCTGTAGGGGAAGGGCTTGGGCTCTGAAGATAAACGGATCTGGTTTTTATTCCAGCTGCCACGCTGACTAGCAGTGTTACCTCAGTGGGGTCACTTAACATCTCTGTGGTGGTGTGTGTGTTTTTTTTTTTTTACCTAAAATGGAAATATTAGTGCTTCACAGGGCTAATGTCAGGATTAAGTGAAATACCTACGACAGTGCCTGGTCCCTAGAGGCGCACAGGAAATATGTGCTCACGTCAACAGAGGCAAGCCAAGTGGGTCTGCTGGCAACCATCTTGGAAGGGAGCACAGGGACTTCCTGTCAGAGACTCAGAAGGCCCAGGTGGCTCATCTTGGCTTCCCACCTCAATGGAAATATCCACCAGCATCCCAGCTGCCCCCATTTGCTGGCAATGTTCTGGCTTCATTAGGAAAATGAAACCAAGGCAGAACTGGCCTCTTTGCCTCCACCAATCCATCGCCCTGTGGCATCCCCAGGACCAGCAGGGTGACTCATATGTCAGCGCCAGTGATGGGTGGAATAAAACCCAGCAGTAATGAAAATATGACTAGCTCTCACACCTGCAGCCAGGGTTGTTTAGAAACAAAACTCCTCCGTGTTTTCCTGAGGTAGAGATGCCGCTCCTGTCTCCCTGATGTGGCGAACACAAAGGCACTCACTGAGAGGAAGAAACTCATGCTCTGAGGCGTCCAGATTCCCTCACGTGCGCGCAAAGGCCTCCTCACTCTTGAAACCATCTGAATGCCGTATCCCCACGCCAGGTTGTTCGAGGGGCCCACTTCTGGTCCCTCGTGCTTCCTGCCCTTTTTGTGTGCTCCCCGACAGAAACCCTCCTGCTCAAGAAACCAGCATCCAGTTACTGGCCGAACGTTGAGCGTGTAGTATTGCTTTTCTTGATGACGCTCCATCACCATGACTGTCCTCATGGTACAGCTCAGGACACAGGAGCCCGAAGAGGTGCGGCCACACGCCGGGGCTCACAGGCTGGATGGAAGGAGGGCTGCGAGCCCCACCTTCTTAGAAGCGTTGTGCTAAATCCCCGGCCACGGAATCTGACCCAGAGGAGCTAGACGCGCAGGACAGAAGCGGGAGAGTGGCGCGATACCGTGGGGACGCACCGGCACGTGGAACCACGTGACGCTGCAGAGACACAGGAACCTGCTTAACTTTCCGGTCCACGTGGCCCAATGGTACACTGGTTCCCACTCCGACATCCACGAGTTTGCCTGTTTCCGCTTTCTCATGTCCCCCCTCGACTGAGGCTGGCTCTAAGGCTTTTGGTTGCCACCAACACGCCAAGAAACCACATCGGAAGCACAGGGAAGCACAGAAGTCATAGGAAACTCAAAAGGGCACAGCATGCTCTGGGCATCATGAGGCATTTGGTCTGGCTGAACCTGGAGCAGATTTTACAGCACTCAGTTCAGCGTGTATTCATTGTACGCCCACTGTGGACTAGAGACTTCGCTGCTTACTAAACAGACAATAAGTCTTTGCAAGAACACGGATGTCCTCTTGTGAAAGTGACTGTTTATTAGTTAACTGTCCCATCTGCACCTCTTGTCTCAACAGTAGGAGCTCGGACACCACTGCTGTCCACATCCGTGCAAAATCCCTCAATCTCGGTTGCCCGCCCGGGCCTGCTGCCTCCGGCAGCACCCATGCCGAGGCCTATTACATAAGTGCTTTCTGCGTATTTCTGGAATCATGGGACTGTATGAATCCTCGGAGGTGGAGCAGACCTTAGAGGACATTCATCTTTCCAATGTGCAGATACGGAAGTTGAAGTCAAGTCAGGTAGAGTTACCTGCCTAAGGACCACTGTTTCCCACTGACCAGCTACATAATGGGCCTAAGTCTTAAATGGAATGGACTTTGAATGGTGGAAGTTCTGGAACAATAGCAGGGAACTCCTGAAAGCTGTTTAACTAACGTTACGAAATGAAAATTTTACACCGTTCTTGGTACTTATGGAAACCCTAACTTCCTGTTCTGTCTCATGGGGACATGGCCATAGATTAATTGTTCTATGATCCTCCAAGCCTAAGCTCACTTACAGGAATAATTCATGAACTCTGCTGCCCTCCAGTTTGGAAGGGGATGGATTGAATGTCAAATCTCAACTTTCTAGTTTCAAAAATTTCGAAATTCATCACTTCCACACACTGTAAATTTCCCCTCTGTAGCATCCCTGATAGGTGGACACCCAACCTCTGCTCGAATACCTCTAAAAACAAAAAGCTTACTGCTTCATGAGTCACTTAATATACCCACCAGAGAGCACAGATGGCTAGAAATGGTTTCCAGGTATAAGCTGCAATTTGCCTCCCTGAAAATCGCAGAGAAGACCTGCTTCTTCCTCCAGGTGGATAATATTTCTTTATCTCTCTGAAGGCCTTCCACCTAACTCCAAATCCTTTCCCTTTCATCTCCTCAACCTATGCACCACTCCCTGCCCAGCTCCTCTGTGAGAACATACCTACTCTTCTCAGCTTCTTTTTCAACTCATTTATTTTTCCCCAGGAAAACAGACATCAAAAAAAAATTAGCTTTACATCACCAATTAGCATCCCCAGGGCTGCAAAAACAGCACAGTTTATCATTTTCTCTTCTCAAAGTAAATTAGTAACATTTACTCTCCTAAACATTATATCCTTTACCTGAATCGCTTTAATTGACTGGATAGATCTGCAATCCTGGTTGTTAAAGAAACCTGTGTATGCCTGGGCCCCGCTCAGGAGGTGAGAACAGTCTGACGGGGCTTCCCCGAGAGCTGGGACATTAGAAGACAAGACAGCACGAGGTCATTGTGCTGAGTGGAGAGCAGGGTGTGGTCAGAAGGACTGAATGTGCGATAACTCAAAACAGTAGGGGGAGAAGACCTGGAGGGCATAGGAAGTGACAAAGGAGGCAAGAACACACAGTGGGGTAAAGGCGACTCTTCAACAAATGCGGTTGGGAAAATGTGCAATTAAAAAAAAAGAGAGAAAGAAAGAAACTGGGCCGCCTTCTTACACCATACACAAGAATGAACTCGAAATGGATCGAAGACTTAAATGTAAGACCCAAAATCATACAACTTCTAGAAGACATAGACAGTAAACTCTCTGATATTGCTATTAGTAATTTTTTTCTGATATAGCTCCTCAGGTAAGGGAAACAAAAGAAAAAAAATAAACAAATGGGATTACATCAAACTAAAAAGTTTTTGCATGGCAAAAGAAACCATTAACAAAATGGAAAGAAACTCTACTGAATGAGAGATGATATTCACTTATGAGACATCTATGATAATGGGTTAATATCCAAAATTCATCAATAACTCATACAAGTCAACAATAAAAAACAAGCAATCCAATTTTTAAATGGGCAGAAGACCTGAATAGACATTTCGCCAAAGAGGACATACAGGTGGACAATGAACATATGAAAAGATCACTAATCATTAGGGAAATGCAAATTTAAACTACAATGAGCTTTCGCCTCACACCTGTCAGAATGCCTATTGTCAGTAAATTAAAAAACAAGTGTTGGCGAGGATGTGGAGAAAAGGGAACCCTCATACGCTGTTGGTGGGACTGCAGATTGGTACAGGTGTTATGGAAAACGGTTTAGAGGTTCCTCAAAAAATTAAAAATAGAACTGCCTTTTGACCTACCAATTGTACTTCTGAATATTTATCCAAAGAAAGCCAAAACCCTAATTTGTAAAGATCTATGCCCTCCTATGTTCACAGCGGCACTATTTACAATTGCCAAGATATGGAAGCAACCTAAATGCCCGTCGACAGACAATTCAATAAAGAAATTATGGTTCATATATACAATGGAGTATTACTTGGCCATAAAAAAAATAAAATCTTGTCATTTGCAATGACATGATGGACCCAGAGGGTATTATGCCGAGTGAAATAAGTCAGACAGAAAAAGATAAATACCATATGATTTCACTTATGTGTGGAATCTAAGGGGAAAAAGGGAACAAACTCAATGCAAACAGACTCATAGATACAGAGGACAGTCTAGTGAATGCCAGAGGGGAGAGTTTGGGGCTTGGGTAAAAAGGTGAAGGGATGCAGAAGTACAAATTTGTAGTTACACACACTCGCAGGGACTCGGAGTACAGCCTAAGGAACACAGTCCATTGTGTTTAAATGGCTGCGTGTAGAGCCAGATAGGTGCAGGGTAATGGGGGGAGCACCTCGTAAACTATATAAACGTCTAACCAACGTACAGTATGCATGAAACTATTATAAAATAAAAATGTAAAACAAACGAAGGGACAAAAAACACGGGTATAATCTCACAGTTCCGTAGGTCAGAAGTCCAGGAGGCTCGGCTCAGGCCCTCACAAGGTCAAAATCAAGGTGTCAGCCAAGCAAGGCTCTTATCCAGAGTCTTGGGAGGAAGAACGTGCTTTCAAGCTCATTCAGGTTGGCAGCAGAATTCAGTAGCATCTTGAGAATTCTACTTAGCACAACAAGGCACCTAAGTCACACTGTCAGTCGTGGAAGACTGCCTGGAAGAAGTGGCAATGGTCAAGAGAGATCTAGACACATAGCAGAACGGAACAAAAATTAACCTGGCCAGGGTGAAGACTTAGAAGCAAAAGAGCAGTGCAAGACAAGGGTGCAGGGGACAAAAGGACTCCATGATAGAGGGACTTAGGAAGCCCTGTTCCACCTCCCAAATCTCCATCAAGTATATGTGGTTGGATGAACCTCTGTTGGCTGCAGGTACGTCTGAAATTGGAGGTTTCAGCTTTGCAGCCTCTGTAGGAGAGGGGAGGTGTCCTAGGTGGAGACTGGCCAGAGACTGCGGAGAAAACGCCTCAGAACCCAGCACACGTTAGGCACTTAATAAAAGGTTAGCCTTCCTCTTCCCTTTACCTTTCTGGGTTCTCTTTTCTCTTGAATCTTAATGAACATATTCATTCTCTCAAAATACACTGATGCAGCACCTTTTCTGCCTGGAGTTGTTAGGCACTAAAGATACCGAGATAAGTAGATAAGCCTTCATGCACCTGAGGAGTCTGGAGGAGAGGCTGATTTGGAATGAAAAGAAATAAGTCACAGCCCCAGAGGTAGTATCAGAACGGAGGGCATGGGGTTCTGGAAGCATGCCTTCACGCTATGAAACCCAGTTTGTGGTGTGGATATAAAACCTAAAATAGCCAAACTCAGGGGAGCAGAAAGTAGAACGGTGGTTGGTGGCTGTCAGGGGCTGGAAACCAGGGCAAGCGGGAAGATGGCAGCTGAAGGGTACAAAGTTGTAGCCATGCGAGACAGACGGGCTCTGGATATCTACCTACCGCACAGCAGAGCTACAGTACTGTACTATGTACTTAAAGCTTGCCAAGAGGACAGCTCTTAAGGGTTTCTACCGTAATAATAACAATGATAATCATGAAAGGAGTGGGAAGAAACTCTGGGAGGCGATGGATGTTGATGGAGGTAGTGGTTTCCCGGGCATACACTTAGCCCCACGTCCATCACATTATATATATAAAACGCTTACAGCTTTACACGTGTCAATCATACCTCAATGAAGTTC
Organism: Rousettus aegyptiacus; assembly: GCF_014176215.1. Lineage (NCBI taxonomy): Eukaryota > Metazoa > Chordata > Mammalia > Chiroptera > Pteropodidae > Rousettus > Rousettus aegyptiacus. Next base: position 55,358,661 of record NW_023416290.1, read on the forward strand.
TTTTTTTATTAAAACTCAGCTCTGCCCTTTGATCCTTGATCCAATTATTAAACCTCTCCAGACCTGAGCCATGTTTTTAACCAAATCTGTATTGTTTCTTAATCCTATTTATTTTAAAACAAGGTGATAGTCTTAAACTAAATGGCTTAGATCAATTCCCATAAACCACATAGTCAGAGGGACTTTTAGCTATAAAATCAATCAAGGTAGAATTTAACCAGGACATCACCAAACTTTCTGACCTAGAAAACCTAGAAGTGGTTCAATTATCGTTCCTCACCCGGTTTGGTCTTGGGACAGGCCCGCCTACCCTGTCACACAGGGTCAGGTCATGAGGGGCCGTGAGTGTTCCAGGAACTACTCCCTTCGGAGCTGACCTACGATCACAGTTCCTCTAAGGACTAACACCACATCATGCTCATCACCTCTGCCTCTAACTCTGCCGCAACAGGACGCAGACACGTTGGCATCTTCCACGGCACGAGAACGGCAGGGGGCATGTTCCCACACACTGTTTTGTAAAACCAAAAAAAAAAAAAACCAAAACAAAACAGGTCTTTTGAATCCATTTCAGAATGGCATAATCTGTGTGCTGCAGCTCACAGGCCAAGGGTCTTCTTGGTAGCACACAACTTACGCAGAGCTGCAGACAGAGGTACGTGTATTTACTTAAACAGAGGCTCGCTCACAGGTGAAGATCGTATCTTATTCTTCCCGGGATCCCCAGAGCCTATCACGGCGCCCAGCAGGTGCTCGGTGCATGTGAGCTCCGATGGGCTGGGGCACGGCTCTCCTCTGAAGACCGCCTTAATGACTTCCTTACGGCACAGACAGGAAGGAATGGGTTTCATTTATATAGGCTCAGAAGGTGACTGTGCCTATCTGTTATTTATTCTTCCTGCAGCATAACGTTATAGCCATTCATCATATGGGCCAGTTCAGTTACTACGCAGTCGCTCAGGTAGGGTGAGTTATTTGGCTCAGTGGATATTTTAATCCTTGAGATGTATGGGGTGCACGCATCAATGCAGTGGAAGGAGGGAGGCCTGTTAAACGGTTCTGAGGCTGATCACAGGCGGGGGAGGGGACAGTCAGAATGAGTGGCAGAGCTCACTCCTAAAACCTGGGCTGTGACCATAGCCTTGTGGTCACTAGGATGGGCTCAGAGTAAGTGCCGCGCCTGGTTGTACGGGACTAAAGGACAGGCAAGTGGGTTTTTACTACTGTTGGGAACAATCCTTATCTAGAGAGCAGAGCGGATGCTCAAACTGTGCCCCAGACAGACCAGAGTTCGATGCCCAGCTCTGCTAGGTGACTTGAGGCCAGGCACTGCCCCAGTCTTAACCCTAACTGTTTCATCGGTGAAATGGAGATCATACGCCCTTTTTATAGAGCATGTCATAGTGAAGACTAAGTGAGACGACTTACTTAAAGCATTTAGCCTTTTTTTTTTTTAATACATATTTGTTCATCACTTCCAATATGCCTGCTGGGTAGCTAAAAGGTCAAATTTCCTTCAGTTACTATATTAGTCAACTCGGGCTGTGAAAACAAAATACCACAAACTGGTATTTTCCTTTACAGAGCAGAAATCTATTTCTCACAGCTCTGGAGGCTGGAAGACCAAGATCGAGATGCCAGAGGACGCGCGTCCTGACCAGGGCTCTCTCCCCGGCTCGCAGACGGCCACTTTCTCGCTGCGCCTTCACGCGGCGGGATGAGAACTCTGGGGTCTCGTCTTCTGAGAAGGGCGCCAGCCCGACCAGATCAGGGTCTCACCTCGTGACCTCATTACACCTTAATGGCCGTCTAACGACCCCACCTCCAGATGCAGGCGCACTGGGGGTTTGGCTTCAACTGGGGGCACACAGCTCGGTTTGCAGCACCCGTTCTTTAGGGAAGTGAGGAGGGACCAGCCTGCGGGCCGGGCAGGCAGTCGGCGGTGGCAATGCTCTTCCCTGCCCGCGTGGCAAACAGCTACTCGGCCTCCAACGACCAGCCCCAGTGCCGCCTGCTCTATGAAGACTCTTCTAACCTCTCACCTCGAAATGAAGTGTCCCCTCCTCTGAGGCCCCCATTGGACTTCTTTGACATGTCAACTGAATAATATCTTATATGGTGTTACATAACTATTCGTTGGCTTATTTGTCTCCTTTATTAAAGTCTAAGCTTCTTGAGGGCCAGGACTTTATTTTACTCATCTCTGTATTAACCGGGGTAATAACAGGGGTTCGATAAATAGTGGACAGATAGACGGACACATACACGGCCTCGTGGATGCAGAGATGGGTGAAGGAATGCTATTCCAACAGAAAGACCAACGACGTACACAGGAGATTCTGAGACTTGAGGTTCACAGCAGATCACTGGCCTCAGGGAACCCTATCAGTGGGGGATCTCTCTTGCTTCCTAAATTGGGTTTTAAGGCAAAGTCCCAATGTCCGAGGGCAAGGCTGGCAAGAGATCGTCAGGCCATAGCCCTAGGAGAAGAATGAGTGGGAAAGAAGCAAGAGCAAAGGGTGACTTCAGGAACAAGGCAGAAGGCTCGAGCTGGGGGAGCCCACGCCAGCACCGGCCAGGCGTCGGGGAGCCTCGAAGCCGAATCGTGAAGGCGGGAGGCCTGGGGCTGGTGACATGTGTCTAAGGAAATATCTTTTGATCCTATTTAAGCCTCACCAACGACTTTGTGGATTTGGCAGAACAAGGACTATTATTAACCGCATTTTTCCTGAGAAGGAAACTGTGACTCAGAGAAATCTACTGTTTTGCTTAATGTTACACAAAGGAGACAGGATCTACATCCTTGGTCTCTGTGGCAGCGTCCTGGGGTTTCCAGAACAATGCACCTCGGGCGGGACGGCTTCAACGACAAATATTCATTATCTCACAATTCAGGAGACTAGAAGTCTGAGAGTAAGCTGTGGGCAGGGTTGGTTTCTCCGGAGGCCTCACTCAGTGTGAAGACGGCCACATCTCTGTGTGTCTTCAAATGGCCTTCTCTCTGTAGAGCTATGTCTTAATTTCCTCTTTTTTATAAGGACACCAGTCAGATCAAGTTAGGATCTGTCCTAAAGACCTCATTTTAATTTAATCACCTCTTAGGGACCCTGTCTCCAAATACAGCCATATCCCAAGACACCGGAGATTAAGGCTTCACCGAACGGATATTAGGGCGACATAATTCAGCCTACAATAGTCTTTGAGGTTCTAGCCCTCTGCTGCTTTCTGTCTCTCTCATGCATCTCACAGAACGGCACAGTGACTTCTCTGCAAATAACATTAAATAGCACGAGCCTTCCCAGGAGGATCCGCGTCCCGGGGGTCTGCATTCCTGCTGGTGCAGGAGACACAGCGGAAGACTCGGGGCTGTCAGCACGAGACTCCTGACTGCACTCGAGAAATCCTTACATAACCAGCGCGGGACGAGCCCTCTTCTGGAGCAATGACACCTCCATCGTGTGACGAGTGACCTGAACCCGAAAAGCAGACATCCTGCAGTGAAATCGAAAGGGACTTACTTTGGTGCCTCCCCAGCAGGGGTTGCTCTCCGCTTCTCCGACAGGCAACCTTTAAGCGGACACAGTGCAGTCACACTGAGGGGGCTCCCTCCCAGCGGGGACGGTGAGTGATGTGACAAACGCACCAGCTAGCTATTCCCTTCTCCCCGGGTGCCAGCTCAGACCCAGTCACGGCTGAGCGGTAAAGAAACATCCCATTATAAATGTGACCCCAGCTTGGCAAGCAATTTTTCAGTTTGATTACATTTTCAATTAAGTTTTATTCTGGACAGTATTTGGAAGTGATACCTGCAGTCCCTGTAGATGAAAAACCATATTGCTTTGACGGATTCAGATATTTCCTATGCGGACAAAAAAAAAAAATGTTTACATTCTGGATGTCATAATCATTCTGCCTTTGGGCAAACACACTTCATAGTTCTTCCCACACCTTCCCAGCACTCTTACTCCTAACATACACACTGATACGTGCGCTGTTTCCATGAACTTAAATTTCTAATTCTGATTGTGGCAAACAATTCTTTTGCTGTCTCGAAAAACTGGTCCAAGTCCTTAGACTGAGAAAAGGATCATAATAGACCAGTCCATCTCGAAGACAATATCTGGGCTTTTACTAGAAGAAAGAGGAGCTGCTCGTCAACTCTGCTTTTGCCCCCCATCCTTCTGAAAGCCAGAAAGAGAATTGCCTCTCAAAAAATATCTATAAAATGATGAGCATTTACCATGCGCCAACATTGCACTAAATTCTTCGCAAGCACTTTCACATTTAATCTTCGCAACAATTTTGTGACAGTGGTGCTATTATTAGGCTCATTTTTAAGTAAGAAAACTGAGACTTAGCGACTTTCCCAAGGGAACATAGATGGCGATAATACCTGTGGTAGGCAGAGTTAAATCTCTCCAAAGATATTTACTTCTTAATCCTTGGAACCTGTAAATATGTTATTTATGGGGCAAAAAGGGCCTTTGCAGATGTGATTAAGCTAAGAATCCCAAAATAGGCAGATTATTCTGGCTTTTCTGGGCGGGCCCAATGTAATCCAAGATCACGGAAGTGCCTCACTTGCTTTCTCTCATTTAATCGTCCTTTAAAGAGGGAAAAGGGAGGCAGAAGAATCAGGGAAGGAGATGTGACAACGGACACGAGACCCGAGGAACGTCCTTGCTGGCTTCGAAGGTAGAGGAAGGGGCCACAAGTCAAGGAACGTAGGAGCCTGTGGAAACTGGAAAAGCAAAGGCCACAGATCCTCCCCAAGAACACAGCCCTGCCGACATTTCGATGTCGGCTCCAGGAGGCTCCTTTTGTACTTCTGGCCTCCAGAACTGAAAGATAATAAATGTATGTTGTTTTAAGCCACTGGGATTGCAGTAATTTGTTACAGAAACAATAGGAAACTAGTAGGGTGCCTGCCCAGCTCTCTCCTCTCAGGTCTGAAAGTGAGCAAAGAAGAACCACCTTCCAGAATCATTTAAGGATGATGGTCATGAAAGCGTTCCACTTTCTTTATCCAGGTGATAACTGATGGTTAGGGTATTAGAGATGATCTCATACTATCATTCCTATCATTTCTACCTCCCACAGACTTCCTAAAGACACACACACACACACAATTTTCCCTTCTTCAGATATGAGCCCTCAGATTTTGCAAAAGGAGAACACTGGGCTAGACCCAAATGGGTCCTTTGAAGATGCGATGCTTGATGCTATTTTTCCTAACCCCGCTTTCTCCTAATCTCCTGATATTTATCATCAAAAATAAACAGTATGTTAAAATACAGTGAAAACCTTCAAAATGAGATTTTTCAAAATATGATGTTCTACCAGAGACCTTGTCAATAATAATACTGCCTTATTGAACAGGTAGAATGGTTCGTCGTCCCCTTCCAAAAACCAATCAGAGCATAAAATAGCAGTGGAGTCTTTTGAAACCAGACTTTGGACTGTTTTGAAGTTCCAATCTAATTTGCCTCTCCAACCCGAGAAGACATCATCACGTGGTCTCTAGGGTGGATGGAGGTCTTGCCTAGAACCCTGTGCTCAGTATCGCCCTCTGGAGGATGGAATGCTTCTCTGCGCACAGAGGCCCAGACCAGGATCTGCCTCATGCTAGAAATTCACAAGGTTTTTGCCTTTCCCTTTTTCTTCATCAGAACCTTCAGTCAAATATAATCCAGATTCATTCTGCATTCCATCCTCAACACATTGCTAGTCCAAGCTGCAGTCGGGCAGAGCAGTGCTGCTCAAAGATGGGCCACATGTTAGGGACAGGAACAGAGAGTAAATATTTTAGAAACATTTGAAGCAAGTTGGTAAGTCACAATATCCTAGTGTGTAATCATTTCCCAGTAATTATTTTTTCTTTATTATTGTAAAATACAAAAGTGTTAGTCCACAGAAGATAGGAACTTAAAAATCAAACAAACACAGAAAGCCTAGTCCTACACTACAAGTAGTTTGAAAAGCCCCGGATAGAGAATACCCTTACGTAAGTGTGATATGATGGAATGACTGTCAACGTGCGGGTCACTCACTGGATGTGTACGTATTGGTCATTACAGTGGAGAGAATGTTGGTCACAGGAGCACAGGCTCTGGAGTCAGACTGCATTGGTTCAGCCCTGGCTCTGACATTTATTTACCCACTAGGTGACCTTGGATGAGTTTCTGAACTGTTCTTGAGCTCAGTTTCCATATCTATGATATAGGTAGACTAACAGGACTTATCTCGTATAGTAGTTGTAAAGGCAGATTAAACAAAGTGCATAAACTTGACTTGGCACGCGGCGGGCACTCGATGATTCGTAGTAAGAAGATGGAGAGAAGCATTCTGCCAGACAGATGCTAGTTTGGTGATTGCATAAACTGTCGCCTCTACCCTCTGGAGGTAGAAATTCAAGCAAATAAATGCTATTAGCGGGGAGAGGATTGGGGGAGCAGTAAGTGGGTGCATGGGAATGGAGATGGAGTTGTTATTCCTTTTAGCTCCAATTGACAGATGAGAAAACAAAAGTTTAGAGAATCCAGCGGCTTGCCCAGGGACCCGGAGGTTTCACAGGAGCCAGGTTTGCCTGACTGCAAAGCCCATGTCCGCCCTCACTTAGCCCACACAGGCACTGACTGTTCTATTTATTCCACCGGCCACCTGTTTGCAGTAAGTAGGTTCAGATCTAATGATCCAGTGCACGGCTCCCTCTCAACTCAGAGATATAAATATCTGAAAGGACAAAAGGATGGCGACGTGTTTTCAGCCGTTAGGGTACGTGTGCATGAGCTCATGTGTGTCTGTGCTGCCTTGCGTTTGAACAGAAGCGACCACCCCTAGGACGTCCTGGCCAGGAGAACGGGGCACGCACATTCCAGCATCCGCACCGCGGAGGAGAGGCCGGGAGCGCGGAGACGGGCTTAAGAACAGACGCGCCAATGGGACAGAAAGTCTGGCGTCCCCAGAAGCAGCCGAAAGTGGTGTGGACTTGAGAAGGGCGTGAAGGAGATGCCGCAATGCGGCCCTCGGTCCGCGGGGCAGAACAAAGGACGAAAGTCTTGGCTGCATGTCGTGGGGGAGAGATCGTGTTTGCAAATCTGAACCTTAAAAAACAAGCACTATGATGTGACAGGAGAAGGGAGCCTCGTCGTTGAGAAAAGCTGAACTAGGCTCGGTTTTTTTGCTCTCCCATTTGTTACTTGTTTGATCTTTAAAAATCGCTTTATCTCTCTGTGGCTCAATCCCCTTATCTGCAAAAGGCGGACAATAAAGGGACCGGCCTGGCAAAGAAGTTTGGCACGGAGATTAAATGAAACCGTGCGTGACCGGGCTCGGCTTGGCGCCTGGCTCCCAGTAAGTCCTCAGTAGATGGCAGTTGAAGTGAGCAAGTCTGCGGCGGCGATGATAAAAAATAAGACGGAAGGGGGTGGGGGGGTGGGTGCAAAAGGAAAGAGGGGGGCCATGAAGTTCTGCAGACTCCACGAGATTCCGTATTTCACTAGCACATGCCTGGCACATAAAAGCATCTCGACACCTGTTAGTCACCTTTCCCTTCCCTCTGAGACCGAGATCCTGAGACTGAGATCCCCAGAGCAGAGCAGAAACAAATTTGCCAAATGGCTCTTCAACCTCGCAAGATCCGAGGCACGGGCAACGGCGCCACCTGCTGCACAGTGGGGGCACTGCCGCTCCTCCGGGGCCGCTTCTCAGCGGGTCTCGCCTCCTTCGTGCCAGCTGCCTGATTTATCCCCTCCTCGTCCCTCCGCCCGAGAGCAGGGCTGGGGTTGTGGATGGGAAGGTGCCACGCGAAATGTCACCTCCAAAATGCTCTGCCATTTCCCTTTCTCACCACCTGCCCTCTCTCCCTAAAACGTAAGTGAAGCTGATATACGTTCCATCAGTCATCACAACAGAGTCTCAGTCCCCGGGGAAATGCCTGCCAGGGGAGGGTCAGGGGAAGGACAGACGCCAGAGCCGAGAGATGCCCGAGCTAGGCCTCCAGTGCTGTCTCCCTGTTAACTCGCCCACAGCCGCGCTAACCACAGACACCAGCAGGCTTTTAGGGGTGGCTGGACTGCTCTCTTTTCCAGGAAATGACCCCCTCACTCCCTTTCCTTACCTTACGCTCTTGAAATTCTCGTCCTCTCTCCAGCCCTCACTGGCTTCCCTTTGCCTTGGAGACACGCTTCGATGTCTAACATGGCCCAGGAGGCTCGAGGGGGACTGTGTGCTTGACGCTTCCTCCCCTGCCTCTTTCCTCACTCACTGGTCCATTCCCTCTCACTCATTTTGAAGGCTTCGTTACAGATGTCATATCTGAAAATTTTTTCCTGGACAGGTTGAGCACCCCCATTCTATCTCCACGATCACCATGTTTTAAAATGGTTTCCTCTCATTCCTCTTTCATTAGACTACGAGCATGAGCTGTGTGAGGCAGCCTCCGATCGATCATTCATCTACGCAACCCAGAGCATGGAGGCCCTTCGATTAGTATTTGTTGAAAGGGCAGAAGAATTAATCAGTACATTGGTGAGCCAAATGGCTATTCTAATGAAGTCCCGGGCATTTGCCAGCACATGACTTCTGACCAGTCTCTTTATAGCTCTTGCCTTAGTTTTCCCATCTGTGAAATTGAGGGAGTGATATCTACTCCCAGAAATCATTATGATCGCAATAATTCTGAAAGCCTATAGGAGAGGCATCTAGACTGCTCTGGGATTAGGTAAGTCTTCTCAGAGGACGTGAAAAGTAAAGATATAAATGACAAATAAGGAATGAATGTAGAGCAAGAAAACAGAGCAGGGCAAGGGGCATGGTGACTGACACTCTGGGGAGGGTTGTCGCCTCATGTCGAAAGGGGTCTCGAATGTAAGGTAGTGAGGATGAAACAATGGAATTAATTAGGGAAAAAAGCATCACAGGCAGAGGGCATTACAAGTGCAAAGTAGTAAACCAGCTCAGGTGACGGTACCCACTGGGATCCTTGTCTCTTTACGCGTTATCTCCTGCATTCGCTCTCCCGGGAGAGGATACAAGAAGCTTCTGCCCAATGCACAGGCCACATCTAAGAACTTCTGTTCTCAGACTCTGATGTCTTACTGCGTGGCTGGCTGGGCTGATAATCCAGAAGATTCCCGTAGGTCCCCTTTGCCTTTTCTCACTTCACCAAGAGTAGTAAAATAAAAAAAACTGGGTCTATGACTGCATTTTGAAGATTCAGTTGGGTGCAGAAAAAGAAAAGATGAGGAGATTTAAGAAAAGATAACCTATTATTATGAGATAGATTATCGCTGTCAAACAAAGCCACAGCCATGAGAATGAGGAGGGTGCGTCTGAGAAGCAGGGACTCAGAGAAATCCATAAAAAAACACCCATAGCTGTAGTCCAGGGTGTGCTGAAGGTGGCAAAGAAATAGCAATGTTGAGCTAACAGAAACTGTGTACGATGCGCACTGCTACCTTTCCTGCAAGGTTTAGTAGAAAGACCATGAGTTTTGGAAGCAGATAAGCTTGTTTCCACATCCTGAGACCATCAATAACGAGATCTGTGGTGTTGGGCAGATGAATCAACCTCTGTGAGCCTCGAATTCCCATGTACAAATGAGAGAAACAATATTTAAGTTGCAATATTCTGAGGAATACATGAGATAATGCAGAGTAAACACGCAACAGACATTCATTCCTCGCGGACTCCTGCTGAGTCTGCTCATCTAACTCACCCAAGTGACATATCTGAACAGGGTCCCAGGAGACCGTGCTACATGGAGCTGATCCTAAAGTCGATTAACAAAAAAGGAGTTAGTTCTTCAAGCTCAGGGTTGTGAAAAAAACAACTAAGACCAGATCTCTGCATAGGGTTTATACAAAGAGATCTCAGTGTAATCTTGAGCTTAAATATACTGAATATGCAGAAAAAATTGCAACCATGTACAGGAGTCACGGCCACGCGAGCATGGAATGAATCGCCTGCTGGTTCCTCCTCCCAAGTGCACAGACCTCTACCCTCAGCCAGCGGTCACGGGGCACGGTCTGTTCCAGGTCCACATCCATTTCTGCTCTTGCTGCTGCTGCCCTACTGCGTGACGTGTGTCCAGTCAGCACTGATGTCAACTGCCTCAGATGCATCTCTGAAATTTACATGCTTTTTGCAATTGGAGAAGTAAATGACATTCTCCTGTTAAACTGTAATGTTTTGAAATGGATCTACCTTTCGACCCAGCAATTGCATTTCTGGGATAAATATCCAAAGAAAACCCAAACACTAATTCATAAAGATCTACCCCCCACCCCCATGTTCACAGCAGCGCTATTGACAATAGCCAAGATATGGAAGCAGCCTAAATGCCCATCGACAGACAATTGGATAAAGAAGTTATGGTTCATATATACAATGGAATATTACTCAACCAAAAACAATGAAATTCAACTATTTGCAACAACATGGATGAACCTAGAGGTTATCATGCTGAGTGAAATAAAGTATACAGAAAAAGACATTTACCGTATGATTTCACTTACATGTGGAATCTAAGGAATAAAAAGAACAAACTAATCAAAAACAGACCCACAAATCTAGGGAACAGTCTGGTGGCGGCCACAGGGAAGAGGAGTTGGGGAGGCTGGGGAGCTGGAAGAACGGAATGCAGGGAATGCGGCCGGCAGTAATGCGATGGCCAGGCGGAGAGCCAGGAGGGTGATAATCAGGGGACTGTTTCATAAACTATATAAATGTGTAACCAGTGTACTGTATACTTAAAATGAATAAAATGAAATGCTTTCACAAGATCAACATAAAAACTATAATGTTTCAGTGAAAAAGCTTGCTTTTCATTGACTTTATTACTGTATTTAATTTATTCCTGTTTATCCCCATATCTACTCATGTTCGTTCAAACACTCTTCCAATGGGCAACCCTACTTTGTGCCTTTAAAACTTTTAAACGCATCCTTTTGCGTGCACGCGTTTGATTCACGGACTAAGCGGTAACACCTTCGGTCATTTCTGTTCTTCTGCCTTCCCCCTGACTTCCCTCACTGGGCTGTGAGCCTCTCAGTGACGGGCCCAGGCTTTATTCATATTTGTCTCTTCAAAATTTAGAACAGTATTCACATAGTAATTCTCAAAAAAAAAAAAAATGCATATGGATTCAAATTCTACAATGTTCCAGAAACCTAAAGATTACACACATGAAATATTTGCAGCGCAATTCAGGATGATTTAATTACGCCTGCTGACACAATTTGTGAATGCATTACCCGACCTCCGCACACGCTGAATATTAAGAACCAATTTGGGCTTTGAGATGGAATCTGAGGAATAACAGATAGCACGTCGGTATGGTGTGGGAGAACAAAGGTTCAGGCTCCCTAGGAAGGGGAAGGGTTTGGTATTGATCCGCACAGAACAGATAGTTTTTGTAGAAATTAATTTTGAATGAAGTCATTTGAAAGGGTCTGGTGCGCAGTGGAGAGCCCATACCTCCTGTCCGAGCCTGAGTCTGTGGAAAGACAGAAGTTGGTCAAAGACCAGTTGGACCACCTACTGCTTGTGACGCTGACATTGAGCTTGGCAGGGTCTCTGGGCTCTGGATCTTACGCTGTAAAGAGAAGAAGAGTGGGAGGTCTGTTTCTTGGAACTGCCGTGCGACCAAAACGGAGGTGCCAGGTGTGCCGCGGTGAAGACACTGGGTCCCAGGCTCTATCGGACCCCCTCCTGCCAGAGGAGTGGGGGAAACCACTCAACAGCTTACATCGGGCACCTCCCAGAACCTGGAGTTGGAGATACTGGATAACTGGGGTAGCTCACAGAACCCGAGGCAAGCTCTTGTACTGGCCGGAGAGGGACTGTCTGTCACCTGAGAAGCCTGGGAGACAAAAATGTGGCTTCCACTCTGGTTTCACACTCCTAATCGGGAGGCATCCGATTGGCTCAGCTTTGGTTTGTCTCTTTTCCTAAACCAATCGACCATAGCCCAGGGACAGGGGTGTGGGGAGAGAAAGGTTAAGACGTCACAACTTGACCCATGGGGCAATCTCTGGGCGCAGATCGAATGACATAAAGCATTTCGCTCACTCCCTGATACATGACAGACATTCAGGATATTATCACTGCATGATAGTGTTTTACAAAGTGTACAAGGAGAAGCTTATTATTTCCCCGTATGCCTATTATTTTGCTGACCCTGTGCTACATTCCATAGAGAAGAGAGATGTACAAGAAACGTCTTGCCTGCAGGAATCTTACTGTTTAGATGAGAAAACTGACGATATATAGTTAAGGGTATGATTTTGCAATACAGATCACAAGCGTCAAAAGATAAAGTGAAACAAAGAGGGGGGGGGTGGTTTATGGGAAATGAAAGGAAATTCCAAAAGACGAAAGCTTTATAAGAAAAATAATTCGGAAAAAAAAATCGATTTTTGAAGCTGGACTGGAAAGTGATTTTCTGTTCCATTTCCTGAGCAGTCTCATCCTCGTAACTAAGACAGACTTATTTATAAAGCCATTGATTGCCTTGTGTACAGGGCTAAGAATATAAAATAGGAAGAGGTTTACTCCGTTCTGACAAATGCAGGAATAACAAGGGACACGTACTGATCATCCCTCCGGTCTCCCTCTGGACCTGTTCTCTCTCTCTCTGACTCCCTGCTTTGCCAAGCAATTTTGTTTCATCCCCACAAATAAAGCAATTTGCATGATTTGAGGCTGGCTTTGTTGATGTTTTACTGAGAATTGTCCTATACCTCCAACGTCAGTTATCTTGAACAAAATCATGAGGATATTTGAAAATAAATTCAAGGAAAATGTCTTCGGCCAGGCCACCCTGAACACGCCCGACCCCGTCTGATCTTGGAAGCTAAGCAGAGTCAGGCCTGGTTAGTACTAGGATGGGAGACCACCTAGGAAGACCAGGTGCTGTAGGTGGAGGGAGAGGGGAGAAAGAAAATGTATCTCTCTCTCTCACACACACACACACACACACACACACACACACACACACACAGATAACCATGGTCAAGCTCTAGTACTAGGAGATAAATGAACATCCCCAATAATCTAATTCAGTCTCTTCGCCTGTTTATAAAATGGTAATAGAAATGTCTCTTAACATGATAAAAGGGCTGTGCTCTGATTATACCTGTGGACTTCTGTCTCTCACCTCTACTTCGCATTCTTTCTCGTGTAGGCATTTCAACATTGCCACTTCCTGATTTCCCACAGCAAGAGGCAGTTTCATAACAGATGGCCATACAGTGCAGCAAGACCAAGGCTAGCTTGGACGTGACATCTTCAAAAGTGATGACTGTTCTAAAGCCCAGAAGCTAGAGGGTGTGTGTAAGGGTGGGGGTGTGGGGGTGGGGGGTTGCGTACGCACTTGACCATGCATATGCTTGCATGTAGGTACGTGTTTATAACACTGAGGCTGATTTAAAGCGCTTCGTTCAAAGAGACTATTGGTCCAGGCAGAATAAGTCTGAGCCCATCTTTCCTTTATTTTACCAAAAGAAAAAATAACCAGCATTTTTCATGGTTTATCCTAGGTATTTTATACCAATTAACTCATTAAATCTTCAAGAAGGTACATATGATTACTATTGCTAGTTTACAGATGAGAAAACTAAAATATTGGAGGTGAAGAAATTTGCCCAAATAAAACAGTTAGTATGCTCTGAAGACGGAACCTGAACCCCGGTCATTTGACTCCAGAACTCAAACTCTTAATCTCTTCGCTAAACTGGCAGACCTCCCCCACCCCCATGTCAGAACCCAGGAGACTTCTCTTAAAAAAGCCAACTTAAAGTACAATCGCAAATTAAAATGTTCAGTTTCCGGTCCCTGGCTTCAGACGAGATGGCTGCACAGATTAACCTGATTGAGAGCTCCAAGTCTTTGCTTTTCTTTCCCCTCTAACTTTCCATCAATGAACTTCCACTCTCCGCGAACTCTCCGCCAGGTGGATAGAAGAACTGTTGTCCCACCCTATTCTGCAGAGAAGGGATCTCGTTTAGGGTATTGTGGTCCTTCGTGAGAGCTGTGATTATCATTATTGCATCTTAATGAAGTATTCACCTTGCACCAGACTCTACTCGAAGCAATTTGCAAGCATTGTGTTATTTAAATCACGCCACGACTCCACACACTATTACTATCCTCACGGTGCAGTTGAGAAATCAAACTCAGTGTTTGAGGATGAAGTGAGATCTTGCAAGTATAGCCCACTGTTCAGTGCCTAGTGGATAATAAGCACCCCAAATTGTAGCTGTTGTTATTACCACCAGTTTTATCACTTATTATTACTGTCCTTTTTACTGTCGCTTTTGCTGTTTTTTTCATAGCTTATAGGAGATATAGTTCAGATTAGAACTCAGATCCATGTGCTTCCAAAACCTGGGCCCTTTCTTCATCATCCCACAAAGTCTTTCTCCAGAAATCTGCAACAAAAATAGTGAGAGAGCCGAGGGCTAGAGCATCTGAAGAATGTCTAACAGATGAAGGGTGCTCAGCAGAGTGTAGATAAGACTTGGGGAAGAGGAAATCACCATCTGTGCATTGCCTGTTACAACGGAGGACCTAACTGGGACCAACGGTTGAAACGTCAGAGGGGCGGGTGTTGCCATCTGCGCAGTGTGCATTGTCACGATCCGCTCTGACCAGCAAGGAAATGGCATCTCTTGCACAGTAGCCTGTGTTCCTGTCCTCTGCAGTCCTGAGGCAGAAGGCAAACAACCACTGTCAGAGAGTCTGGGGATAATTTCCGTAAGGTAACGCCACGGAAGAGGTCACTCCAATTGCCCCTGACGAATCTGAAATGCCACTATTCATTCATTCAGGTGCAGACCCCTGAGAGTCTACGATTCTTAAAGACCCTGCTTGGTCCCAGCCCAGGCACCTAGGCCAAGTCTTTTCTTTTTTCCGTCTTTCATTCCACCCCTTTCGAGTCTCAGGACCTCAGAACTTAACTGATAAATGTATATGGTTTGGGGTGGATCAATTATATCACACCTTTTAGTGGAAATAAACAAAACAATTGAATCTTAATTGAACAAACTATGTTTAGTAAAGAAAACCAGAAAAGATATTTAAAAAGATAATCCACCCATAATTCCTGTTAATATATTGATGCCTATTTTTTAGATCATTTTTTTAAATTTTTACAATTTAAAATATGAATTCTTAAAATATAGACATGGGTCTAAATTTAGGAATATTCTATAGAGTGACAGGTTGAAAATTATACATATTTTCACTGCAATACACCAAAAATTGAGCACTTAATTCTGTACCAAGCATTGTATCAGTTATTAGCAACACATATTTGAATTAAGTCAAAACCTCTTATCTCAAGATACTCATAGTCTAGCGCAGGAGACCAACAAGTAAACAGAGCCTATTAAGTGCATATGCACATAATAACAGTCGTGGTAACAATAAGCACATTTAGGTTTATTCGGGCTCCTAAAAAGAATAATGACTATGATTATACAAATAATGGCCATAATCACAATAACTAACAGCATTCAGAATTTTTACATTTATTTCAGCTGATTCCGACCTTATAACCACCTTGGGAGTTAGTAGGCATTTTTATTTTTAGCTTCATTTTTAAAAGGAAACAGAAACATAATGGAAAGACTGTGAGCTTTCGAGCCAACCAGACTTACATGCGGCTCTAGATTCCAGCCTGGCTGGCAGTGTGGCCCTATGCTGGTCACTAAACGCATCTGATGCCTTTCAGGGTTGAACTCAGGTTTATAAGTAATATCTATAACGTGCCTGGTACATGGGAAGTACTGCCTAAAACGCAGTTTTATTACTAATCAAAGCTCTGAATATATCAATGTCTTGCCCAAGGTCACACAACAGAGCAGGAACCTCTTAAGTGTCCGATTCTAATCCTGTCTTCCTCTGGACCATGCCAGTTATAGCACTTAGATAATCATCTATTGTTGGCAATGGACAGTGCCGAAAATAGAGCAGGTACTGCACTCTTCTGTCTCTCTCTCTGTCTCGGTCTCTCTGTTTCTCTCTCTCTTTCTCCATATCTATAAACAGATATATGTGTGCATCTGTATCTAAAGATATACATTTTACACATTTTCCTTCTTTTTCCCCCTTAGGCATCCAGGGTAGGGGGAATAAAGTTGCCTGATATTTTCCCAATAAATCTCTTCTTTCCAAATCCCTGGTCTACAGACCATAATGTCAACACTAGAGACTACAATTAGAAGAGGGAATTACAGGGGTTCATTACACCTGCAGAGAAACCCATCCCAAAACTGCAAACCGTTCACAGTTCCTCGGCTCCTAGGACATGGCCCATTTACCTTCTAGGCTATGACTCCACTCTCCTGTGGACCAGACCGAAGAGCCCACCAGAGACCTCTAAAGATACCAGCGTGGCATCCATTTCAGTCTGATGGGCAATGAGTCCCTTCTACAGAAGAGGCTCACTTTCCTTAGCCCCTTCTAAAACACAAGCCAGGGCTGATGAAGAAACCAAAGGGCAGCTGTGAGGAGGAGACTCTAAGCCACCAGGGGACTGCCAGCTGGCTGGGAGTCAGCAGGGTAACAGTGTCGTGTGACACAAGGCACAATGCTGGACCCAGCGAGGGCACAGGAGGACAGCCACGGAATCTGGAGCTGCATGAGCCTCTAGGCCAGTCGTTTTCAACAAAAGTGTTATTTGTTTTAATGCAATCCACAATCAGAAATACATGTTATAGTTACCACCGAACACCCATATGTATAAATAAATACAAAACTTTTATGAAATAATTACTATCCTTACTACATGTGATGCACCTATTATCATCTGTTCTAACCCATTCTATTCTGTCCCTCTTCCCAGTGAATTAATTTCTCAAGATACGAATAGATCACAACATGTAGTTTTAGGAGAAAAACTTCTTTGGAGACTCGTTCAATCCCCCAAGCAATGCCCACGCCAACTGTGATTCATGCCGGTACAGCCTTCAAGAATGTCAAAGTCATGTAGAAAACTTGAGTTACTAGATAATGGTAAACAATAATAATGATACTCCCCAACCATTGTGAGACCTCACTATATACGAGGCCCCATACTTGGACCCCAAATCTATACACTATTTAACCCTCACAACAACCTTTTATGTGGTTCTCTTATCACCTCTCTTTTCCAGATGAGGAAACTGAGGGCCCCCCACTACAGGCTGGCTGCTTCTCACAAAGGCCACCTAGCCCACTTGGAGCTCCGCCATCTGCAGCTGAGAGAAGATTCGGGGCCAGAGCTCTTGTTACATTTGCTTTTCCCCATAGATGTCATTCTACCCTGGCACTCAAGCGCTTTTGGATGTCTCCCTGCTTTCTGTACCAGGAAGTCAATAGGCACACAGACCCAGGTTGGCCACATGACAACACTGATCCAACAAAGCATCCCTGAAACTATGTTCTGATGTGATTCTCTCCCCTATCTTCAGCCAGTTGGTACCATCTACTGCTAATCCTAAATCCTTTATTCTCGCGTTTCCCTTTGCCTAGAACATGCCTAGAACATGCCTAGAACATGACCTCTCTCCTATCCTCTGTCTTCCTAATCCCTACCCTTCTTCAAGGTCTTGGATTAAACATCCTCACCTTCGGGAGACCATGCTCGAGTAAGGTCTGTGTTAGGAGCCTCTCCTATCTGCTCTCTGCTTGGCTGAAATTTACAGAGTTCAGAGGCCTTGTCTGTCATTACCTTTCTTGTGCCTTCAGTCCCTACCGAGGCACATAGCAGTCACTGGGCTTTTTCAAAAAATAAATATTCATTGAATAAATGAGTAAAGTCATGGTTATTACGCATGAAGGGCGTTGTATTTTAACGACATCGACTTCGAGTACGTGCCAGAGGTTTTATCACATGTTCACAACCCACGCGACGTAACGGTAGGGTGTATTCATCCCGATTTTACTCAGCTGGAAAACCGGATTCATAGGGATCACGTTACAAGTTCAAGGCCACACAGCTTGTGAAGGGAAGCGGCAGGCCTGCCTCCAGGGCTGACGCTGGAGCTCAGGGGTCATCCGCCCCACCGCACTGCTGCCCAGTAAGAGACGCGTATGTTTGACATCCCCACCCCCAGCTTTGGTTTGTGGTGTGACCTAGAGTAAGAGGTGACAAATGTTTTACATAAAGGGCCAGACGCTTAAAAGTTTAGCTTTCGAGGGTCATACAATCTGTCATAATTAATCTGCTCTGTCGTAGCTTGAAGCAACCACAGACGATCTGAAAACCAACGAGTATGACTGTCTTCCAATAAGGCTGCACTGACGAAAACAAACATCAGGCTGAGTTTGGTTCACAGGCTGTAAACCGGCTCCCCTGATTCAGGTTTGGGTTCTTCAGCAATAAGACTGAAAATTGTGGATTAAGTGCAACTAAGGTAACTTCCTACCCTGAAACTCAATTGCTAATTATTGTCATGAAGCCCAGAAAACACCCTGTTATACTCATCTTAGTAGTGATAGGAAAGATACAATGGAAGGTTTTAGTCAATTAAAAGATAAACATAAAAATGTGTGCGCTAAAAAAATATTAAAAAGAAATACCGAATGAGTAGAGAGTTTAGCCATACAAACTAAAAACACAAAGAAAGGAAAAATTTAGCTATATATTTTCATGTAAGAATTATTTGCTTTGGCACTTGTACTCTACCAAACAACCTAACACTTTTTCGAAAATACTCTTTCCATTTTTATCCTCTACCATTTCTTAGAATGTAAGTTCCATAATTCCTCTAGTCTTTAAATGTTGATTCTTGCTTTTAGAAATCTGTAATTAGCACATTTAGAAATCATTGTGAATAGGGTTATTCATTATAAGTATTTAGAAACCCATAAATAAATATTTACTCACATCACAGAATTATTGTATTAAATAAGATGATATACCTGGCATAAAACCTGAAGAAAAGGAGGTGTTTCATACATCGTGGTTGTTATTGTATTATCAATATTATTAAGATGCTTTTTATTTCATACTGATGTCAGAGGCAACATCTTATTCATCATAGCAGTGGTTCTTAACTGGGGCAATATGCTCCTCGGGGGATATCTGACAATATCCGGAGATAGTTTTAGTTGTCATGACTAGGGGTGCTCTGGCACCTAGTAGGTAGAGACCATCGATGCTGTTAAACACTCTCCAATGCATAAGACAGCCCCTCATGACCAAGAATTATCACTATGGTCAACAGTGCCAAAGTCAAGTAGCCTTGCATTAGCGTAACCCTTGTACTTGGTACAGTTCCAAACATAACGCAGAGTAGATTGTCAATAAATGTTTGTGGTTAAATGAATAAAAAAAAAGAATGAGTAGGTGGATAGAGGTAGCCAACATCATGCCAATATTTTGCTTTAGCCTCATGCTTTGCTAAGGAAAACTGGGTCTATTGGCTCTACCATATTTAACGGATGTACACACTAGATTATATGCTTCATGTCAGCTGAGACCCCATATGTATTGTTCAAAGTTAAACTTCCAACGCATGGCACAGTAACGACACATAATCGGCACTCAAAGGATAGTGCCTAAATAAATGCATAGTCAAATAATGGAAGGAAGTTTCCTTTGCCTATTTTACAAAATTCGTTCATTCCACCAGCGCTTGAGCCCCATATGTCCTGCCTCTGTCCTTGGTGCTGAAATGATAGAGCGTGCCTTCTCTCTCTCCACCCCACCCCCATCCCCATCCCAGCCCTCAAGGATACGTTTACATGTTAATATAAAATTGCATGCCACTCTCAGTTTTTCCACAAATGGGAGGGGGAAAAAATGTGTAACATAAGCCCCGGCAGCAAAATACAGCCCTGCTTTCTCAACACTGACAGGTCGTATGCATTTTTATGGGGTAGAAATAATACGGAGAGATAATTACGCCGAAGGAGCTGAGACGGAAAGTCCAGGAATGGCTGCTGAACAGGTAAGTACACAATGAGCAGAGAATCCCACTGAGCTCCAGGCACAAAGGGGACTTCAATCCCCCAGAGCATGAAATGAGAGTCGTTTGTTGATGGAAGAGGCAGTTATTACACAAGGGTTTTTGTTTTCTGCTTTCTGCTTTTGTTTTTGTCTTAAGCCAGTACCCTGAAGGAAGAATGAGGAACACTTAGAGAATCGTCAATTCTAAAATCTCCGATTTGGGAGATTCTGTCATTTGCTGGAAACATTAACCTTTAATTTATCAACCCTCGGATGCCTATAGATGTAGGCATAAATCCAGGAATCGTCAAAAGTTCATCTAAGATTATTTTTCAGATCTCTATTTTTCACTGGACTTCTGTGATCAGATTCATAACCCTCCAAAAAAGTGAGGAAGCATTTAACCACTTCTCCGTTAATCACATCAATTAATGTTCTATTTAATCAATACCAGGTACTCTACTTAAGAACTGTCCATACACTCTCTCCTTTAATTGGAAAAATAACCCTTGCGGTAGGCAATCTTATTGCCCCTTATCTTCTAGGTGACGGGCCCGAGGCATAAGGAGATTAACACACTCGACTAAGTGGGGAGGCCAGACTCTAACCCAGCAGTCCTAACTCTCACTCACATCAGCTGTCAACCACAACTCAATGGTGCCACTGTTGCCATGGGTGAATTCCTCCTGGGTAACTATCTACAGAGCTTTGAGCAAGTTATTTCACTCCTCTGATCTTTGAATTCTACATTTATAAAATGGAGTTAATGACAGCCATCTCATTAGGTTTTCATGGGGATTACATATAACACGTTTAGCCCAGGGTATGTCATATAAAGCAGGCAACAAACAGTAACCATAATTCTATAGTCCCACTGCTTAATTTCCTGCCACTTTACCAATGAATAATTCAAAACTAATTAAAAGTGATTTCTGCTATACCTCATCTCATCCAACATCAGGGAGAAAGCCCCTCTACCCAACCCTGACAGGGGCTGCCGCAGAGCAGTAAGCAATCTCAGAGGGATGGGAAAGGTGGTCCTTAGTCCAGACATCAATAGATATACTTGCAAACTTTTTCAATGATATTAACCAGTTTCACTCCTGGTTTTTTAATTCATTCACTGGAGGCTGATCTGAATGGAATAATGAAAGGGAAGAGTTGGTAGGGAAGAAATTGAATTGGTGTTCTGTCTCTTTATTAGAAAAATCCTGATGAAATACTACCTAAGTCATTCTCTCAGCAGAATAGCATAAAAAGATCAAACAGTCATAGGTTTTGAAAGTAGACTAATCCTAGCTTCAAACTGAGCAAACTGTGTGACCTTGAGCAAGTGTTTTAGCTTCTCTGATGATGCTCACTGCACTCAAATGAGGTTAAATGCCCACTTAACACTGTTTGCAGAAGACTCAGATGAGATCATAAAGCACTTTGAAAACAGTTAAAGAAAGGCTCTGAAGTTCAAGAGGCATGAATTTGAATCCTGTTTCTTACCACTTAAAAGCTCTGTGACTGAGCAAGCTACTTCACTTCTATAAACCTCATATTTCTCATCCCCAAAATAGAAATAATATTAGTATCCATATCATACAGTTGTTGTGAAGATTAAGTAGCTGATACACATGTGGAGAACTTGGTGAACTGCCTGGCAAAACTTTATAGGTATTCAATAAATGCTAACTAATAAGTATAATAAATTATGATCCTTCATGGTTTTCCACTGAGCATTGACTACTGCTGACTACCTCTGAATTGATTTGAACATTCATTCATCAAACATACACTGAGTAATTACTCTATGTCAGGCTTTGTGCAAGATTTTACACACCACCTTTGAAAGACTGGTACTAATACCAGAAAAAGAAAATGACATAGAATTTGGGGGGACAAGAAGAGAGACTTAAGTATTTGAAGAACTCTTAAGTTAAAAAAAAGAGTTTAATTTCATCTATATAACTCAAGAGGAAAGTAAGGACCATGTCAAGAAAAATTAGAAGACAGAACATTTCATTTTGCATAGGAAAGATTTTTCTACTGATAAGATCCACTTAAGAATGGGACAGTTAATCTTGAAAGGTAATGAGTTTCCTATTATTGGAAATAATATAGTTTGTCTTCCATTCCCCACCAAAGGACATGCAGGGCTTTCCGAATGTGCTATGTCATCTCAAGTCTCTGTGACTTGCATATGCCATTCCTGTTGCCTAGAATGATCTTCCCCTACCACACGAGGTCATCTCCTAGTCAAAGTTTGAAGTTCTCAGGATCCTTTTCAAAAGTGACCCCATTCTCTGTGATCCCATAAGAAGCTATGCGTCCTCTATGACAGCACTTCTATTTTTCTAATTTTTACAATCTATGCCATCCTCATTTGGCTGCTTTGGGAGCCAGAACTGTGTTTCTTTCCACTTTGTGTTCTTTTAGGGCTGACCCTCTGCCTGCACATACAATCCTCAGTCAATAAGTGCTGAATGATAATCTGTAATTGCTATATCCTGAGATCATCAGAGAAGAAACAGTCTGCATCATATTAGGTCACTTCCATATCTGGTCTGTACCAGTCAGGATAGGCTAGCCCTCTGCTGGGAAACATACAATCCAAAATCTCAGGTGTTTGCCCATATCAGTTTATCTCTCACTCTTCCATAGTTTTCCCTACATCAGATCTCCAGGGCACTTGTGCTCCATGATGGGTCTCCGTGATCAAAGATGCTTCATGCTGTGACTTCACCATCTCACATCAAGGCTTCCATGATCAGAGCAGCAAAATATAGACCGGAAAATCTCAAAGGTGGTTTTTCTTGCCTCTTTAGAAAATAACACACTTCACTTCCATTGACATTTCTGGCCAGAAACCAGTCTCATGGCCTCATCTAACCTTGAGGGGGACTGGAAAATATCGTTTTCATAGGACTAGATGGGAGGACCAAGAAACAGGATGTGTTGAATTCATAAATGTCATCTCTGCCACATGGTCATTGGGATGCAGTATAAAATATTTTTAGAGTGCTTTTCATGTTGGCCACTCTTCAAAAATAATGTCTTTGAGCCATTTAAAGCATGTACTAAATTTCATGCAAATTGCAGTATTATCTACATATCTAAATATTATGCAGCAATTTAAAGTTATATTAGAGAAAAGGTGTATAGAACGTCAAAACGAAAGTGTTAAAAATTAATATATACATCATGTCTTCAATTTTGTCAAGGAGGAACATACATCCATAGGCATAAAAAAAACTTGAGAAAAGACATGATGAGTTCAGCATGGTGATCTCTAGAAGGTGGTGGTTATCACAGGTACTTCCTTTTTCTTCCTGTGCTCTTTTATATTTCTTATTTTTTTTTACAAAAAAAAAAAAAGAATTATTACTTTTGTTATCCTAATTTACCAAAATAATGTACCTACTGAGTCAAGAAACTATTAAATCACACAAGAGTAGAATTATTTTTCAGTGCTTTTCATCCAGATACTCCTGGGGATTCATGAAATCTGCCCAAAGCGAGCAAGGCTTTTGCCTTCTCCTAAAATGATAGTTCTAAAAATAATGCCCTGCAGAGTTTAGACTGCACATGTGAGAAATGCCAACCCTAAATTTCAGGGGAAAAAAATCACCAGGGTGTGAAAACGGTACCGGCACAGGCTGTGGCAGGTGCTGGGTGAGGGGCAGGACTCAGCAGAGACGGCAATGGTCGTCAAACCCTTCCAGGTGGACGTGTTGAGAGCTTTGCAAGAGTTCGGGGACTCAGGTGCGCTTTTAGACAAGGGGAAGGAATACAGGAAAAGGCAGAAGAGAAAGTAAAGAAAGAGAAGGGAAGAGACTAGGGAAGACAAGGAAGAGAGAAGAGGTAACAGGCTATGGGAGAGACGGAGGGAAGAGAGGGAAGGAGGGAGGGGGACATGGGCAGGAGAGAGGGCTAACAGGTAGAGTTTTTTCAATCAACTACGCCTCAATTCAGACCTTGTTCTGCCTCTTACTACCTGCGACCTTCATTTTAACACTTAACCTCTCTGATCCTCATTTGTATTTGATCTGCATGTTTTCAATCCAAATAATGCACAAACATAAAATGTCTAATAGTCTTACACAGCTAACCACTGTCCAACTTTTCTGTTCTGTGCCCAAAGTTCTAAATCTTTAGAATCTGAAGTTCAAAGTTTATTTCCATGACTTTCTGGCCATGGCTAAATCTCACCACCTCCTTCAGCTTCAGTTTTCTTATGTATAAAATGAAGAGATTAAAACCTGTCTCACAGCACAAGTTTGTGCAGAGGACATGCTTCTGTGTAGGGCCAGAGAGGGCCAAGGCAGCCAAAGGATGAACATGAATTCAGCGACCCCTCCCGCAGATCAAGGCTGAGTCTACTACGGTCAGTAGCCTATGCTCAGTCATTTAGAATCCACAGTTCATCTGGTACAAGTCCCTCAAAATGCAGGTGCAAAAAGTACAGACTCAGAGACGTGACTGGCTTGCCCAGGGTCACACAGCAAATCAGCACCTCAGCCACAACTAGAATCTCTGTTTCTTGGCTCCACATTTAATGTTTGCTTTTTCCCTCTCCCATTACATTTTACTACTTTAAATACCAGCCAAATGTGAGATGACCTGGTCCTTGTCCAGGTTGCCACTAGTCAGCTGTGTGACCTCAGACTAAGGTCCAATCTCTCTTGGGCAGCCGAAGAATAATGACACCTGCCCTACTGCCTCAAGTTTAGTGAACGTAAATTGATATAATGGACCAGAAAGTGCTTCTGAAAGTTGTGTGTGTGTGTGTGTGTGTGTGCGTGTGTGTGTGAGAGAGAGAGAAAGAGAGAGAGAGAGAGAGAGAGAGAGAGAGAGAGAGAGAGAGAGAGAAAGAGAGAGAAGAGAAGGATAAAGGGAGGAAAGGAAGGAAGGAAGGAAGGAAGGAAGGAAGGAAGGAAGGAAGGAAGGAAGGAAGGAAGGGAGGGAGGGAGGGAGGGAACAAGAGAGAGCAGGTTGTTATGACCATATACACCTATTTTCTTTTCATTAGCATATGCCAGCCTGGTCAGGGTATGCTGGTACCTGAAATAACCTGATTAACAGCACCACGGCCTAGATGTGCTGGTAAGCCAGGGACCCATGTGCTAAATTCTACTCAAAGCAGGGAGAGGCTGCTCCATTGAAATGCTTCTTCATCATCACCCACTTAGAGTCTTGGAATGTCTTGCCTGCTGATATCCCTGTACTTTTAGCTGCTACACACCTTTTCGAGCTGCAGGAAGAAGCTGGCTGTGTGAATTCTCCCTTTGAGTGTGAGATTGTGCTACACACGCTACCCCAGGGGCTGCGGGTAATGGCTGCATTTCTCAGAAGGCCCCCTGCTCCTCAGAAAGCCCCCTTCCCTTCGGGCCTAGCAGGAGCCTCGCTGAGGTCGCTGCGAGACTGAGGGTTAGAATGCAGAATTATGGATCCCTTTAGGCATCATTTTCTCACATACTTATGGTTGTGTGACTTTTATTAGTTTTTTTTCCTCTCCTGAATGCCAGGCCCAAATATTGTGCCATTAACTTTCTCTAATTTAATTTTCATGTACATGCTTCACTCAATTTGTCTTATTCTCGCTGAAATAATCTCTCACGCAGTCCTTGAGCAACAGTTTCAGAGGCATCTTAGCAACACCATCATTACAGAGCGGCTGCCTGTTTTAAGCAATATTAAAATACTGTGTGTAATTCACCTGAAGACTATTATTTTACGAGCCAATAAATGTCCTCAGGTCCACGCCCACAAATCCTCCCATTTAAAAAATTAAAATTGAATTCCTAACTCGTGAGTGCGTTGGTTGGATCCTCCGGGAAGCAGCGCTGACCCGCAGTTAGGAGTACGAGAAGTTCACAGAGGGCAGGACTGGGCAGGGAGAAGCGAAGATGCACGATGGAGATCTGAGCACGTCTCGGGCAACCCGCCGGGTGCTACGGAGCAAAGGCTGCCCCCGGCGAAGGCCCACGTTAGGCAGCGACAGCCGGGCCTTGGCGCCTTCGCCATGCCCACCCCTGGGGGGGGGCACCTGAGGAAAACGTAGCGTTGGCTCAAAGCCTAAGGAAGATCATTGAGGGGTGGGCAGCTGGTGGGCAAGAGCATGCCACCGAGGATACGAAACAACGCGTATTTCCTAATCACGCGCTTTTAAATGCAATCGACGCAACTGGATTTTTAAAATAATTAATTTTAGTCGCAGCAAGTCCTTTCTTCAGTCATCCCCATACTAAGCCCAGGCCCATCTCATCAGCCTCGGGGCTCACCTAGGAAACACAATAACCTCAAAGCATGAAAGAGAAGAAAACTCCTGCAGCAGTCACTACTGCGAGCTTTCCAGACCACGCCCTCCCCGAGGAGTGACCTCTGAAGAATGAGTCATCTTCAAGATGACAATCCAGGACCAGATAACAGGTGACTTCTTGAGAAGAATCAGAGTTTTTTCCCTGGCCCGTACACAATTCTGAACTTGACTCTCTGGAAACCTTGGACAACCTACACCTTAACCATACTGACTTTTTCCTTATATAACAGTGTGTAGTGAATGATGAATGGTCCCCCCCGCCCGCCCATCCCCTCTGCAGTCCCGAAGATGCGTCCATGCCCCAGAACCTATGGGTAGGACCTTATTTGGATAAAGGGTCCTTACAGATGTAATTAAGTTAAGGATCTTGAGATGAGATCACCCTGGACCATGCAGGTGGGCTCTAAATCCAGCGACAGGTGTCCTCATAAGAGACAGAA